>NC_059089.1:11521979-12887183 GCF_020497125.1 Mauremys mutica
TGAGTGATCACCCGCCTCCAGCCCCAGGCGGGACTGGCTTGAGCCAGTGTGATTTGGTCAGTCCTTGTCATTGTCATGAGTTCTGTAACCACCCCAGTCATCGTCACCCATTCAAAGAGATACGTGTACTAGCACTGGGATGGCGATCCTGGACCTTCATTAGAAGCATCAGTAGAGATGCAGCAAGTGACACCTTCACTAAAAACTGAACCCCTTGTCTATAGGAAGTGGCTGAAATTGGGGTTTGAGCTCTGTTCATTTACTTGTGTGTGTCATTCCAAACCTGCTCTGTCAATCATCTTTAGGGCAAATCCTGGAAAGCATCCTTCTCTTCCACTAAGCTTTAACTCCAGACAACTCTGAATCAACCTCTCAACTGCTCCTGTCTCTCTCTCTCCCTTCAGATAGGAGCAGTCCCAGCCTATGCCCTTCTTTCCTCCTTATTCATGCTGGGGTGAGGTATCCTCACTCTCTCAGCTGGGACTGAGCAAACCGCTCTGCAAAATTCAGCTGAGATTTTCAAAGCTGTCTAAGGGATTTGAATACCCAAATCCCATTAAAACACAGGGGGAATCAGGTGTCCAAATCCCCTAGATGGCTTTGAAACCCGCATTCTTGATCTGTACCTAGTTCACAAAAAGGTGTTTGTTTTTTTCTGAATTAAAAACCATCCTCTTCTCTGAGCCTCTTCTCACCAAACACTCGACCGTTTCCCAGTGACTGTCCGCTTCTTTCAGTGATTGTTCTCTTCTTTCTTCCCAGTGACTGTCCTCTTCAGTTCCTGGTTCTCACCCATCTCCCCCAAGAAGCCTCTTTTGTCTTTAACTGCTGCGGGTCCAGCCTTCACAGTTATAAGAGAGAGTAGATTTTCCCTGACCTCCCTGTTATACTGTTTTCTGGCAGTGCATCACCAGTCTGGTAACGATGCCTCTTTAATTCTGCTCTCCCAAGCTTTCCTCATCCCACAATGTTCCCAGTGATAACATCCGATCTACCCGCAGTTCCCTTTTGCTTCCCTTCGCCATGCTGCTCCCTTTCATTCATTTTTCTCCTCTCCCTCCCCGCCCCCACTTTCAGAGGAATCAGCTGTCCGTTCCTCTTGCTTCTGCTTTCCGAGCGAGATGTCTCCTCTGGCCTGTAGGTCTAGGAGGAGAGGGGGAGAGAGATTCTCAGCTTGATACATGCAAATTTAGGTCATTGGCAGTTTTTTCCCTTGGTTTCTAGCTGGATTCCACAAAGAGCTCCATGGAGGAGTAACAGGCCTGTCAATGAGTTTTAGTGTTATTTTTTGGGTGATATATTTGTCCTGATTTCTCTAAGGTCACTATGTTCCAGTTGCTGATGTAGCTAGTGCTTCATGGCTTGTGCCTCAGAGCAGCATGGAGCTCTGCAGGGAACACTCCCACCCCCAGCACAACCTGGAAGTGCTCAGAGTCTTGTGTACCACTGGAGAAGCTGTAGATGGTCTTTCTCAATTCCCGCCGTTAATCCCCAGATGCAGTCTCTCTGTTTTAGTGAGGCATGCAGGCAAAGATGGTATCTCTTGGGCCTGTGGGGATCAAAGCCAAAGGTGAATTAGCCAGACTGCAAAGTAAACATTAGCACTTTAAAAGGTTTTGCTAGGAGAAGCACTCAGCTGATGATCCGAACTATGCAAACCTCCTCGTGTTTGCAAGCATGAGGCTGGCTGATATTTCTCATACTGATCCTAGCCAGATCAAGTCCGTGCAGAGCCAGGAGAGAACTGACTGGTTTCAAACCTCAGGCCTTGGCTACACTTGAGAGTTACAGTGCTGGTGGTGGCTTTACAGCGCTGTAACTTACTCCCCGTCCACACTGGCAAGGCACATACAGCGCTGTATCTCCCTGGCTACAACGCTGCATGTACTCCACCTCGACGAGAGGAATAAAGAGAACAGCGCTGGTGCTGGGGTGCCAGTGTAAACAGTGATTAATCTTACTACACTGTAACTGACCTCCGGAACCTTCCCATAATGCTTTTAAGTAAAGATAACACTCTGTTTTGTTGTGATGCCTCTCTTTGTTTTGTTGTGAACTCGGGGCTCCCGGAGCTGCTTAGCTAAAAAACAAACACAGCTCCTGTTTGCTGTGAATGAGGCAGGCGGGGGATCCCTTTGGAATGTCCGCAGCTAGTATTTGCTTGAGAAGAGAAGCAGGGCAGGGGGCGGGGGGGGTGAGGGTCCATTTCGGAGCAGCTGCTTATCTGGTCTGTGAGGGGAAAAAAACAAAGAAGGCTATTTGCATTTAGTGAATGAGAGAGAGGTGGGGGAAAGGGTCGGAACTTGCAAGGCAGGGAGCTTGACACAGTGTCAGCTCCAAAAATCCACTCTCTCTGTCTCCCCCACGCTCCCTGTCACACCCCACTCCCCTCTTTTGAAAAGCACGTTGCAGCTACTTGAACACTGGGATAGCTGCCCATAATGCACCACTCCCAACACCGCTGCAAATGTGGCCACACTGCAGTGCTGGTAGCTGTCAGTGTGGCCACACTGCAGCGCTTTCCCTACACAGCTGTACGAAGACAGCTTTAACTCCCAGCGCTGTACAGCTGCAAGTGTAGCCATACCCTCAGTGTGGCAGTTTGTCTGGTTTGAGTTTTGTGAAAAAGCGCGGGGCATGATTCCTTTTTCCTGAACTGGTTTACCCCATCCTTAGTAGGCCCCAAGTCCTCCCTGTCTCAAATGTTTTTCCAGACTGGAGAGTTTAGGGCAGAGACAGTTGTGGTTTCCCAGGTATCTGCATATGGAATGCATAGTCGTGGGGGGAGTTCGGGGGCAGATTCTTGTAGCTTCTGCTGAGCCAGTGCCGGGCATCTTTCAACATGAGGTTGCTAGATAGCACAGCAAAGCTGGAAGAGCGCTGACATCTCAGAGGCCCAGAGACAAAGAGCCTGGAGCTGTTTTAGCATCTCCAAAGCCCATGGGATTAGATAGCACAGATAAGTGGTTGGCTTTTTTTTTTTTTTAACTCCTGACTAAGTGCATTGTTGCCGCTTTATCTCACCAAGCCCTGTCCAAGTAGTCGCTCCTTGCAGTGTTTTTTTGAACTGCGGGCTGAGGAATTGAACAAAGATGTCTGGTGCACGGGTCCGTTTGGGCTTTGCAAAGAGGGGGCATAGAGTGATTCACCTTTTACAAGATGGAAAAGCTTTTTTAGGTCCGTAAATCCAGATGTCTCCCGTCTGTTTGTGGAGAACAGCGGAGGGTAGCTCTGGGGAATCGGTAGCCATGAACAGTGTTCTTCCCGTGTATTTTACCAGCTGCCAACATCTGGAAGGTTTCACTAATCGTGTTAAGCAGACAGAATGTAAACCTTGGAGGCTGTCAGTGTAACTTAATCAAATGGTACCAAAAATTATTCATCCATTCGCATAAACAGGATTGGCGAGGGGGTTTGCTGAGGGATTAGTGCAGGAGTGAAAAGGAACCATTTTTCTCAGAGTCCAGCTGTGCCCCTGATGTGCTTCAAAAGCGGGTCTGCATCCCAGCTAGGGGGTTGAGACTGAGCTCCCGTTACTTTGTAGCTCTGAACAGAGACCCAGATTTGCAAGGGAAGCAAAACTCTGCATTGTTTGAGGTTTGAATGAGCAGCTTTGTCTGGTGCTTGCATTAGTTCCTCGAATGTAGCCTCTGTTTCTGATACCTGTTGATCTCCTCCTGTGGCACACACGTGGAATATACTGACTAGCCTCCCACACATGTAGAGGACCTGCTCTTTGTCATTGTCCACGTGGACGTGTTTATTTTCCAAAGGGTATAGTCTCAGCAAACCAGAGACGTCTCAACAAGGTTTCATATCACAGACCAAATCCTGAATTCCTGAGTCTTTTCTCAGGCAGCTGTTGCATTGATTTTAGGGATGCAGCCTTACTGCTGAGCTCTGCCGTTGAATCAATGTCTATGGGTTTGAACGTTTCAACAGTGGAGTTCTACCTTTTATGTGGAGCTTTGTGCTCGTACTGTCCTGTGGCTCTGCAACTCTAGAAGAAGGTAACACGTCCTTAGCTCAAGGTTCCAATAACAAGCGCTGGGCAGAGCCAGTGGAAAACGATGCCACCGTTTTGGGGTACAGTTGTGCAGGTGGCATGGAGATTAGATTGGAAACTCTTTGGGGTAGGAACCTTCTTTTGGAGCTGTCTGTAGAGCACGGAGCATGACAGTTCTGGTCCATGTCTGGGACGCCTAGGAGCTCCGGATACAATAATGATGATAATGTACAGCAGCGCTTTTTGGCTAAGACACCACCAGACTGATTTAGTAACATATTGTGTAATGAAGTGCAGGTCTCTACTGGGACTTGAGCCAAGCATCTTTTGATCCTATTTACATGAAAGAAGAAATGCCATTCACCTCCATACATATCCCACCTCCCCGCTCGTCATCTCGGATACACCTCTCCCTCCTCAGTGCCGTGTTCCAGTGCAGGGTGTGCCTGGCATATGTACCATTACAAGAGGTGAGTCCCAATTTGCATCATGCTCTGTACAGAGGGGTTCAGAGCGTTAGTTGGTAGGAATGTGAGAAATCTTTCCCCACAGTGACGTGACCTTGAGCCCTTGGGATTATATGATTGTGGTTGTAGTTGAGGAGCGACTCCCCCAGATGGATCAATTGGGTTTGATGTGGATTGGGCCTGTCTTTAGTTTTGCACATATTGGTTCATTCGTTCCTGGAGAAGAGATTGGCGATGAGTGGCAGGCTGGCATTTCATGAGCTGCACCAGGAGGGAAGGTCTAACCAATCTCTGGGAGAGACAGCCAAACCACTGCTGGGCCAGCAGTGAATGGGCTTATTCCTCTGGCTCCAGCTTCATTTTAACAGATTGGCATTGCTTTATAATGACAAGCCCCCGGATGGCCCGGAAACGAGCTGACCCGTCTTTGCTGCCGCTGTTTTGTTGTCATTGTTGGTTGTTTTTGTGGAGATGGTATTTTCCCCCCTAGCAACCTGCTGTTGCGTAGTTGATCTTCACACCAGACTTGACAAACTTTTATTTTTTTTCATTCTAGTTTTTAAAGGCAAGCGCAGACTCTGCAGCAAAGCCTGACGTCTGCAAATGCGCGCAAACACAAGGGTGGAATCAGAATTTGGGACCATTGTGTTTTGCTGCTGTTGTTTTTCACATTTGTGACTTTCCTCTGTCCCTGGTGCTACTGTTACTGAGACTACGTCTACCTTACAAGCTAGGAGTGTGATTCCCCTGCTCATGTACGCACACTAGCTCTCATTGAGTTGAGAGCATAATTATCAGTGTCGCCATGGTAGCATGTGTAGTGGGAGCGGAGGCACGGCTGACCCATACCGAGCATGTGCACAGCAGTTTCGCTGAGTCCAGTCGCTAGAACGTTGCTCTGCCACTGACATTGTTTTGTCTGTTCAGATTATCAGCTCTTTGAGGCAGGGACTGTCATTATGTGTTTGCACAGGCTGTAGCCCGATGTGGCCCCTACATGCTACCGTTACACTAATCATAACTGCAACTGCTCTTGGCTCTGCAGAAGCAACCTTTGAAGGTAACCAGGTCTTTGCGTCTGTTCAGGCTGCTGCACCCCTGGAATTGCCAGAGAGAAGCCTCTGAGCTCGGTCAGCGGTGTGCAGTTGTTAGGGCTGAGACAGATGGACGAGGCCTTTGCTTGACCTTCTCCTGATGTCGCCTTTATTCTCTTTCCTATTCTCCTGCCTCTGTTTCCTTTCTTGCCATGTAGCCAATGAATTTTACTATAATGTACTATCCATCCATAATGACCAGGATTTTGGTTAATCTTTCTGTGCTGCCTTTACCTCCATCCCTTGGCTCTTAACCATGTTTACAGTGGTAATAAAACTCTTCACCTCTTTGGACGCTGCTGATTTCCTCCCTCCACGCACAAATATTTTTACTAAGTCCTAAAGCAGAACTGAATGGCGAGGCAGGAGTGTAAGATAGAGCTTCATTTGTGGTGTTCCTCTGTAGCCTCTTATTGATCCATCTGCTTTCTCTCTGCAGGGGGAGTCTGGACTTCAGGGCTTCCTGGGACACGCTGGTTTCCCTGGCTCAGATGGGCTTCCTGGAATGGATGGAAAGCCTGGACCACCTGGGTTACCAGGAGAGCAGGTGAGAACCTGGACATTAGCTTGAAGGATCACTTTGCACTTCGTTAGAATTGGTTATAGGCCAGTTAGTTACAAAACACTTAGCACTAATGTGGAGAGATCCCATGTTTCAAAGTCAAACTGCCAAGAGTTTTGGATGCTCTGGCTGGATATCATGGGATAGTTTGCAACAAAGAGGTAAAGGCAGTGCCCATTGTCCCAGCTGATAGTGCATAGGCAGCCAGCAAGCTCAAGCTGATGCTACTGATATGCTTATTTGCCTCCTTTAACAAAGAAAAAGCCCACTCTAACTATAATTGGAATTTCTAGGCACTACTTTAATAATAATAATGCCTTGAAGGTTCACATTTAACAAGGGAAAGAGGAACAGCATATATGCTCAACAGGACATAGTTAGTGTCTCTGGAGCAACCTGAACTCCTGGAGTGCTTGATTGCATTGCTGCATTTAGTTTTCTAGATGGTTTTTACAGGAGGGAGAAAGGAAAAAAAGATGAGAGAGAATCTGGATTCCATCCACTTGTCTAGTTCACAAGCTCTGTTGACTTCTTTTGTGGTGCTTGTCAATTCTTTGAACTAACAGCCCTTAACTAGCCTTGCATGCTGACTTCAGTTGGGAAAGTGCAAACTTTGCTTCAGGGTCTTGTGAGAGGTGTATATGGAGAGGGATAAAAAATTGGTGGGGGTAAGAAGCAGCCGGCAAGAAAGCAGGCTCTAAGAGGAAGCTGAGAGACAGAGCTTATTGGGCAGAGTACAGGCTGAAAAATGGTTTGGACTTGCTTTGAGGGAGCCCGAAAAGCTGTGCAGCACCTGCAGTGGTGGCAGAGCCCCAGGAAGTGGGTGGGGCTCGGGGCTCAGAGCTCAGAAGGGCTAAATGACATTTCTTCACTGAAACCCTGCTTTAGAATCGATCGTGGGCTCAGCATTCGGGGGGAGTCATTCGGTATAAAACGAATGCAGATGAATTAACGCAGGGTGAGCTCTTCACACAGTTGATTGGCTCATGAGTCTGAGAATTGTGACTGGTCTGATGAGCAGGGTCAGATTAACCCATCACTGGGCCCTAGACGAACATACATTTTGGAGCCTCTATCTTCTAATACAAATAAAAACAAACGACTGTGCAGCACGCCGGCCACAACTGGACTGGCCATGCAATGGAGCCACTAGGACTGGCTGCTGCTTGGAGAGTTGTTCACCATGACGGAAGGATGGCCAGGTCAAATTAGAGTGAGTGGCATTGCAACCTGGCACACGGGGTCACATTTGGGCTCCCTATGAATTTGGTGAACACGCCTAGTTCACCACAGCGTTAATCTGGCCCTGCTCATGAGGCTGCAATATGGAGAAAGTACCAGGCTCAAAAACTGGCCCATGGCCTATATAAGTTGGAGCAACTTGGGGGAAGCCAACAGAGTTGCACCTACTTACCACAGGCTTGAATTTGGCCCAGTGAGTATCACCACCGCGGTTTGAGAACTGCTGCCTCATTCTGCCACACAAGCTGTGTCAGTTCAGGTTTCACGAGCATAAACTGGTCTTTTGTGTCTTCCATTCCTTCCTCCTCGTTACCAGGGCCCTCAGGGATTTAAGGGTGACCAAGGTCCAGCTGGAGAGAAAGGAGATCAGGTGAGCTGGTGGTAATGATCTGTGGGCAGCAGGGAAGGGGGAATCCTTGTCGAGGGGGTTGAGCTCCTCTGAGTCACCTCGGATTTATCAGCCTGGATGGAAAATGTCCATGCAAAGTTCTTTCAGGCCAGGTCTATACTAGGAAATTAGGTCGGTATAAGTACGTCTCTCAGGGGTGTGAAAAATCTATGCCCTAGAGCAACGCAGTTAAACTGACCTAACCCCCGGTGTGGACAGCACTAAATCAATGGGAGAATTCTCCTGCTGACATAGCTACACCTCTCGGGGAAATGGACTAACTATGCTGATGGGAGAAGTCCTCCTGTCGGCATCTTCACGGAAGCTATCCAGTGGTGCAGTGGCAGCGTTTTAAGCGTAGACCTGCCTCAGGCAAAATAAATTGAGTTCTACTGGTTTGGGTTCCTTTTCTCTTTTTTAAGCCAAAGGCCTTAGCAGCATTTTTTTAAAGCTGCCTAAAGGATTTGGGTACCCAATTCCCATTCATTTTAATCATAATTGGGCATCTAAATCCCTGTGGTGGCTTCTGAAATGTCAGCCCTGATTTTTAAAAACAAAAATTAATTCTAAAAACATTTAGTGTGGAATTTTCAACCGTGCCTGATCAATTAGACACCTGGGAGGAGATTTTTCAAAGGCACACATGGAAGGCAGGTGCCTAACTCTCATTGGCTTTCAGTGAGAGGGATGCACCCACATGCGGGTTGTGCCTTTGATAATGTCCTTCTAACTCCCGCCAAATGTCAATGCGAGTTAGGCACCTGCCTGCTGTTTCTGCCTGTGAATATTGAGAGTCGGTGGGAGTTAGGCACCTGACTGTCATTTGTGCTTTTGACTTTCAATGGGACTTGTGGTTCTCAGTCACATTTGAAAATTCCCCTATTTACAGTACTTTAGAAAACTGGCATCAGCATCTTCCTCCTACCTTCCAGTAATGCTCATGATCTGGATAATGCTGTGACATCAGTTTTAACAGCTTCCATCCCTGTTGCATTGTGTTAGAGGGTCCATAGACATGTCTGGTGTGATTTATATGTTAGAACAATTCAATTCATACCACAATTGTCTGAAGGGCTAAATAAAAAAACAAACAAACTGTCCTTATCTTTAAAATAAGTAAATTTTAAAAAAAGTACTACTTCAAAATATTATTCTGAAATAATTCTTTCTATTCAGATACATAGATCTTGTATTGATCCTTGTAGTATATAGTATATGAACTCACAAACATGAATGAAGTTGTCTTCATATCCCTTCCCCTCTGTAAAGTGGGGCAGTTTTATTATCCTAGCTGGGGAAACTGAGGAACAGAGATTGTTCCCCAGGGCCAAATTCACTCAAGGCCTGTGGGAGAAGGGGGAATTGACTCTAGATCCACAAGTTAGCATGATCCAGTGGAGTGAACAGGGGCCTGGGAGCCTGCAAGGCCTGAGTTAAAATCCCAGGTCTCCTTTTTGCCTCTGTCACTTTGGGCAAGTCACGTGGGCCCAATTTTTCCCAGGATACCTCCACTCTCTGGGGCCCATTTTGAGACTTCCTGTGGCCTGATTTTCAGAGGTGCCAAGCACTCACAGCGCCCATTGGCTTCTGCTGGAGCTGAGCGTCTCTGAAAGTCAGCCACTTAAAGACTCTCCGGTTGGACGCGTAGAAACGGAGTCACCCAGAGTCAGTGGCCTCTTCTGAACAGCTTGTCACTAATCTCTTCGAGTCAGTGTCACCATCTGTACATCAGCAGTGACGCTTGCCGACCTGCAGGGCTCAACGGGGGGCATGTAAGGATTCGTGACTCGATTAACTTGGGGGATTTTTGGTGCTGCCGCTTGAAGGTATAGGGCCAGATTTTTCAATGTGCTCAGCCCCCGCCATCGGGGCCGGATTTTCCCAGTGCTCAGCATGGTGGGGGCAGATTGGGAGCAGCGCACTTTCGAAAATTTGGCCCTGGGGGGAAAAAATCAAAAATATCCAGAATTCTAAGGCTCCCCCTGTGTCCTTCACTGTGCCTGTCGGGTTCTCTCTGCCATGCCTACAAACCACCAGGCCCGTTAAGCGTGAAGGATCCAGGGTAGCAGCCTTAACTCTGAACGTGGTTCTACTTCGATTTCTTTTGTCAAGAGCTTGCAGGCCTTTCCAACATACGCAATCCCACCTATTTAGCAACCCTCATGCACTGAGCCACAAGTGGTTTATGGACGATGAGGTAATTACATCACTGATGCCAGGCTGGAAGACCGTTTTTTAAAGCTAACGGCAGCCTCTAAGGGTAACCCAGGCTGTTGCTGGGCCCTAAGATGGACCAGCTTTGGGTCATGTTAATTGCATTCAAACCACCAGCCCTCAGAGAGGGAACGGGCTGATTGCCCCCAGCTGGTTCATAGTTCTACAGTGGTTCTCATGTCTCCAATGTACCTGTTTCAGGGGTTCTTGGGCGACCCCGGACCACCTGGGGAAAAAGGAGAAAAGGGGACAAAGGTGAGTTCACTTGTTCTGAGCCTGGGCACGGGGACCCAGTGGGTATGAGACCCATGCAAAAGACATTGCTGGCTGCTGTGTTTTTGAGTCACTTTAATGTGAAGCGCTGGCTTCCAGCAGTAAGCCTTCCAGCATCCCCCATGGCCTCAAGGCATTCTGCCATGTCGCAGGGATGCTGGCGTTTGCTCCCCTCTCACTGACATGAAGCCAATTCTGCTCAAGTCTCATCATCACTCAGAAAATAAATCTGATTCCTCTCTGCACCTTCACGTCTGTGCAGCCCCTGTGTGCTGAATTAGCTTGCAGCCCTGGTACAGGTTGCTTCAGTTCTTCGTTGCTTTCTCCTTCCTAAAGAAGGGGCCAACCTTTCCCATTGTTCCGCATCTCTCTTGTGTTTTAGGAGGGGGAGGGGGTAGGTTGGACTGTAGTTCCTCTTCACAACAAAGAGCCTACATCAGAGAAGGGAAAAGACCCCCTGGCTCGGGTTGGAGTGCAGTCAGGGCAGTGTCTCCCCCCAGGCCTGGCTTTGGGGGGTACAGAATGGAAATCCATTTGGTGGCACAGTGACTCAGCAGACCCATTGCCAGCCCTGCAAAAGGAGGTGCTGATCAGTCTGTGCTCACTGTGCTCTGGCCCGGTTCAGGATCCCAGCAGGCATGAGGTGTCCCCTCCCCTCCAGCACTGCTTTCTGCTGCACAGGGTACGGTTTCCTGAGCTCCTCTGTGCTATTCAGTCACTGTCTGTGCTTTTTGCTGTTTCAGGGGGTGAAAGGACGAAATGGCCCTTCAGGATCTGCTGGAGCTCAGGTAAGTTGGCAAAGAAACCAGCTCCTCTTGTCCTCTGACCACCTCCCAGGGTTCCTCTCTCACTTCTCTTTCCGCTTGCCCAGTAGTCACCTTTGCTTTGAGGTCAGGGGGTTGCTTGAACCCCAAACTCAAAGCAGAACTCAGGGAGACTTGAACCCGTGTGAAGTGAAACAAGGGTCTCCCACTCCAAAGGCGGCAAAAAGAGCCAAGCATCTCACGGGTCTAATACTGAGCCTCCAGTGCCTCTTGATTCTGTCAGGCAGCATTGCTCCAATTCCATTCGGCCCCTTCGCTCTCCTGAGCAGACACTGTCCCATAGCTGGGATGGGACCTAACTTGGATACCTTTTGTCGTTGGATGAGGATGGGTGATCTATGGTGATTAAAGCACATGATGGGGAATAGGGCAATACTGGTTCTATTCCTGGCTCTGACACTGATTCATTTAGCTTTGGGCAAGTCACTCAATCGCTCTCTACCTCAGTTTACCCATCTGTCAAAATGCTGCTGCTACTGGCCTTTGGGGGATGGGGAGGTGTGTGGTGAAGCTCCTTAATGCTTGGAGACTCTCCCCCCGGGGAAGAAACCCTTGTTGAATGGCCACGGCACTTCGGTAAATAGTGTCCCAGTGTTCTGAGTGCCTTGAGGTGGGACTCTCTTGTCTTGGGTTTGACTCTTTAAAGAGGCAGATGAGGTGGCCCTGTGCCTGACATGTCTGCCCCTAATCCTCTCCTCAATACGTTGGCTTGTTTCCTAGGGGATGATGGGTGTCAAGGGTGCTTCAGGGTTCCAGGGCCTGCCAGGACCAGAGGTAAGTGAGTTGTGGTGTTCTCCGTGGTATGCTTACTTCCCTGGTGCTCCAGCAGCTGTCTGTTCGTGTGTCCTGAGACCAGCGGAAATGCTAGTGCACGGAGGAAGGGATGAGTCAGGCAGTGCAGGACATTAACACAGCTCTGTCACGTCCTTGGAGGGAGAGGGAAGAACTGAACTACCTTGTAGCACCACTCACTCAAATTTGGCCCAGCCACCCCTCCACCATCACAAGAGGGCGGTCGGGCCAAACCTGAGTGGCATTATGACTCTGCGTGCCGGGTCACAATGCCACTTGCTCATAACAGAGGGGCAGCCAGGCCAAATTTGAGTGAGTGGTATCATGACCTGGCGCATGGGGGAGGGATAGCTCAGTGATTTGAGCATTGGGCTGCTAAACCCAGGGTTTTGAGTTCAATCCTTGAAGGGGCCATTTAGGGAATGGGGGTAAAAATCTGTCTGGGAATTAGTCCTGCTTTGAGCAGGGGGTTGGACTAGATGACCTCCTGAGGTCCCTTCCAACCCTGATATTCTATGATATGGGGTTGCAGTGCCACTCAGGTTTGGCCTGGCTAGAAAGGGGTCCCCCTGCCTCTATGGCATATGCCTGTCACCCTGGGACATTGGGAGTCCCTTCTTATTCTGGTGTCAGAAGTAGGATACCTTTCCAGCAATCCAAGTTCACCATGTGAAAGGGTAATGGGTCTCTCCGAATAAGAATCCTAAGCGCTGGGGAGATGCTCCTTTGTGAATGTAAAGCAGGTGAAATAACCCCAGTCTGTCTGCAGTGCCCCATATGAGTTGAAGTGAGTAGGTGGATTCTGATTTGCATGGGGGTTCATGCCAAACACTCCTCACAATTCTCATCCATGGGGATGTGCACCCAATGGGGCTTTGCTTGGGGTTTCAGATTCAAATCAATTAACAAAACTCAAAGTGAAACCCAGCCAAGTCGCTGAGCTGTGCCTATCTTTGGGCTAAAGCCATATGTAGCCTGAGACTGTCCTGTATAGATTGCACCTAAAGCCATAAATGGGCCCTTTTTTCACTTGAAACCCAGCCCTGCTTTGCCAAAAGGTTTGTCAATCTTGGGAAACCCAGTCTGTTCTTTCGGGTTTGCAACCGTCTGAAACCAGATGAGTTCAGGGTTTGGTTACAAACATTTCTATGACTCCACTGAATGGACCGATCATTCACTGGAGTTTATATAGTAGCCTTAAAGCCAATAGCCCTCAGTACTGTACAGCTAAAGCCACTGGACTCATACCTGTGGACACTTGACTAATTAACCAGTGGATTTTGTAAAAAGATAAATGACAATTTTAATCACTTGCCCTTCACAATGGCCTTCTGCGCTTCTAGTCAGAATTCACTGTCACAGGACTGGGGTCAGTTTGCCTGCCCAGCAGTGGATAGGAACACTGCTTGTGTGATGCTCTGCCCCTGGGTGGGTTATCCACAGCCGGGATTGAAGCTGGTGTGCTGTACTGAAATGGTGTAAATTGTCACTCAAGGATTTTTCCTGGTCCTGTTTGCAGTGTATAAGGCTCTTTAGGGAAGTGTGTAATCTGGGCCTGGCAGCAGTCAGCCAGCCTTCAGTAAGGAGGGGTGAGTTAGAGTAATAGAATATCAGGGTTGGAAGGGACCTCTGGAGGTCATCTAGTCCAACCCCCTGCTCAAAGCAGGACCAATTCCCAACTAAATCATCCCAGCCAGGGCTTTGTCAAGCCTGACCTTAAAAACCTCTAAGGAAGGAGATTCCACCACCTCCCTAGGTAACCCATTCCAGTGCTTCACCACTCTCCTAGTGAAATAGTGTTTCCTAATATCCAACCTAGACCTTCCCCACTGCAACTTGAGACCATTACTCCTTGTTCTGTCATCTGCTACCACTGAGAACAGTCTAGATCCATCCTCTATGGAACCCCCTTTCAGGTAGTTGAAAGCAGCTATCAAATCCCCCCTCATTCTTCTCTTCTGCAGACTAAACAATCCCAGTTCCCTCAGCCTCTCCTCATAAGTCATGTGTTCCAGCCCCCTAATTCTTTTTGTTGCCCTCCGCTGGACTCCTTCCAATTTTTCCACCTCCTTCTTGTAGTGTGGGGCCCAAAACTCTGTTTAGGGAGCAGCCTGCTTTGTCTCTCTCTGTTTTTGGGTTCTTGTGTGTCGTTAGTCTGAATTCTAAGAAATGCAGTAGTGTTATGTTGCAACCTTCCAGCAAGAATATTTGTTTTTAATCTAACTTTTCTGAGTGTATGCCATGAACAGAGCACCTGGGACTTCTGGATCTTAAAGCATGAGCCTCTACTGCCTAAGCTAAGAGACCCAGGTCCCTATCTGTGTCCTAGTCACCACCAGAGCGGAACATTGTGCCACCTGGAGTGAGTGTGGGTTACACTTACATACCAGCAGTGGTCTGCATTAGATCATCCTCGTTCCCATACCAAAGGTGGCTTTTTCCAGGTTGTACTTGGTACTGTGTCACTCCGTAGGAAAGAGGGGAAGGGAAAAGGAGATGCTGCTTATAGTGTTGAGATCTCAAGTGTTTCTTTATCCTGCTTCAGGGGGAAAGTGGTGCAGTGGGTTCTCCAGGGCTGGCTGGACCTATGGTAAGTTTATAATTTTTCAGTTTAACCAATGGATAAAAACAAGGTGGTTCTTGTGCCTGAGATAGTTTTCACTGGTCTTTGACTCAGCACTCTCCTAGTGCATTCAGTGCTGTTGTCCTTGAGAGCTGGAAAGGGAATTACAGCTGGTTGCAAATTTCCCGGCAGAATGTTTTTCCATTAGAAAATGCCATTTTGTCAAAATTGAAATTTTCCAGGGGAATGTGTCGATTTAAACTCTTTTTTTTGGGGGGGGGGGGGTTGGGGGGAGACAAAATGAATATTCGTAAGGATGAAAAATTCTGTTTTGATGCTTTGGGGATGGAACCTTGTGATTTTTTTGTTTGTTTAAAAATACATTTCATTTTATATTACAAATTATAAAGTAAAAAAATAAATCCAAATTGAAATGACACATTTTTCAAAAATTCAGTTTCCCAGGAAGCTTTGAAATTGGAATTTTCACTCCAGCGGGGAATGAAAGCACCTTTCAAAATGGTGAATTTCCCGTGAAATGGAAATTCTGCTTCCTGCCCAGCTCTAAAGGAAATCTGTCCTGCAGTGAAAGGGGAGGGCATGGTACAATGTGTATAAGATGGAAACACCATCTGTAGAAAGGAGAAAAGTGGAAGAAAGGGGAATTCCTTTCTCAGCGATCCTCTACCCCTCGGCTACACACCCACAAAGAAATGGCACTGTGGTGCGACGGGGGGCAGCTGTCTCTTCGATACAAGAGCATTACTGAGTTTTAAACATGGCCAGGGTTAGGAGACAGGGCATTGCATACGCATCAGTCTCTGTGGGAATGAGTTGGCGGTGAAGTAAATCCCTGTGCAGCAATAAAAGGGAGGTGGGAGGTGGTAACACTGGAAGGAGTGGGACTGACCTACTCATGCCAGTGACGTGCTCTCTCCAGTTTGGCTCAGCCCCATGCTTTATGGTGGCTGTCTGGGGCTCTTTTGTGGAATGTGAGACAAATGTTAAGATGTATTATTTGTATAGTGATAGTACCTAGGAGCCTGGCTCACGGACCAGGACCCCAGTGTGCTAGGTGCTGTACAAACAGAGAATAATCAGCCGGTCTTGGTCTCAAAGAGCGCATGATCTTGTGCTTCTGGTGAACTCTGTTGTGTGTTAACACCACGGAGCTGATGGGAATCCCCCAGGGCTTTCTCCAGGAATACTAGAATGACAGATGTTAAGGCCAGAAGTGTCCAGTAGGTCATCTAGTCTGGCCTCCTGTGCAACACAGGCTATAAAATTTCACCCAGTAACTCCTGTATTGAGCCCAATAACTTGGTTTTCTGAGCTTCTTGTCTGTGTTGCTTCAACTGAGTGCCCTGCTCTGCTGGAGTCTGTCTCTGGAAGCCACAAGACAGAAGCCACTGGTGGGCACTGAAAATCCAATGGTAGGCCCAGGCCAATCATCTAGGGCCCAGCCAATCTACAAGCAAAGGCCTAGCCAGGTGGCCCCAAAGCAGGTATATAGGCCAGGGCTGCCCAGAGGGGGGGGCAATTTGCCCCGGGCCCTGCAAGGGCCCCCACGAGAATATCGTATTCTATAGTATTGCAACTTTTTCTTATGGAAGGGGCCCCCGAAATTGCTTTGCCCCAGGCCCCCTGAATCCTCTGGGTGGCCCTGATATAGGCTACTAATGGAAGTAGCCTCTCCAGTCTGGTCAACATTGCAGCCTTCTGGGAGAATTCCCAGCTGCCAGGCAGATCTGACAGACCGCTCCAGCCAGCCCCCTGGCTGTCCTGACCGGTATCCGTGAAGGAGCGGACTGCATGGTTCTCCCGCGTTTTATGACAGACTAACTATGGGGACTGTAACTGTGTGTTGTTTTATTGCAGGGGGAGCCGGGGCAGCCGGGGCCAGTCGGATTACAAGGAGTCAATGGCTCTCAGGTGAGTCCCTACCGGGCAACGTGGGGGAAGGTGGCATATACTTGCTGTTGTGTACCTCTCTTTCCTTGCCTGCTGTGCCACTTTATTGAGCGTACCTATGTTTGCTTTGTTCATAGGGAGAAATGGGCCCTTCTGGCTTGCCAGGCCCACGGGGCCCCAAGGTATGTCCTCGACACTAGCCTCGTGATGACAGCAGTTGCTATAGGGACCTTTGTGAAATGAGTTCAAGGGTGGAGCCCAGCTCCCAATGGCTCTCTCTCCCTGGCACTAATTGGCAGCCAAGGCCTGGGTGGAGGGAGGTTTAATTGGCCTGGAGGCTAAAGAACCCCCTCCATCTTTGCACCTCCAGCCCCTGCTGCAGACACTTCTGCTCATTCCTTGAAAGAGGTGAACGGTGAATAAGGAACGCAGCGCATCTGATGAACTGTATTGCAAGGTGGCACTTGCACTCAAGCTAATTCAAACCTAACTGTAGGGTGCTTTCACCCCACCCTGTTTTCTCTAGGGACCACAAGGCTTGCAAGGGAGACGTGGACCTCCAGGGCCTAGAGGATCACAGGTAAATTGCTCCTGGATGCATAATCATCTTCTCAGTACACAACACGTGACATTTCCAAGGCCACAGGTGTGACATTTCCAAGGCCACAGTTGTCCCATGAAGCACCCAGGAGAAGTGGGGCCTTGTCTGAGTCCTGGCTAAGCAAATGGGCTGCTGGAATTTTCCATTGCATCTCGCACATGGACTTAAAGGCTTCACTCACCCAGGCCATGTTCACCACCGCCTGAGGGAATGCACAGGGTGCCCAGCGGTGGGAAGCTGCATTCTCTATTGGGAGAGCACTTAACTGGGAGCCAGGAGACTCATGTTCTGTTTCCAGCACTGCCGTTTACCTGCTGTTGGACCTGGACAAACCATTCCCCTGCTCTCTGCCTCTGCGTTCCCTTCCACCTTTTGTCTGCCTTGTCTGTTTACACTGTAAGCTGTTTGGGGCGGGGGCTGTCTCTCTCGCTGTGTGTTGGAACCGGGCTAGCACAACGGGACCCCAGTCTTGTTGGATAGAGTCTCGGGGTTCTGCAATCGTATAACCGAGAGGGTTGTAGACTCCACTGCTTACGTAAGGCAGCTGTATACCGTGCCAGGCCCCTCACCCTGGCTCTGGTCAGTTCCCCCACCCAACCATGCACTCGGCCCCACCGTGGTCATGTCTGGCTGGGAAGGCCTGACGGAGGGGGAAATGGGGGTTGGCTGAGGTGTGTGTGTGAGGGCAAGGGACCAGCTGGGGTGGAGCTGGCCACAGTGCATTATGGGGCCCACTAAACCACACACTAAACCCCTCACTGCCTTACTCTGTTATCAAGTTACTCTGCTCACTGTCACAGGCCTCTGTGAGGTCACTGCCTTGCCCTGTACCCTGAGTGGCCAAATGATGGTTTTACCAGGAAACCAGGCTTCCCTGGTTTTTCAGTTTTCACCAGACTCCACAGGGTTCTGCCCACTGATGCCTAGAATATGCCTCAAACTGTTGGAGTGGATCGAATGTGGTGTTCAAATTATATCGCCTGCCAGACACCTGCCAGCAAGTATTTTAGAGGGACATAATCCATATTATCCCTGCTTTGCAGATGGGGAAACTGAGGCACTCAGCGGTGAAGGGACTTGACCTAGGTCACTCACTGAACCAGCACTGGAGCTGGGATTAGAATCCAGGTCTCCTGACTCCTTTTCTCTAACCAGCACACCGTGCTGCTGGCCAAGTGAGCAGTGTTCTCCTGAGAACGGGGCTCGTGCCTAGTATTATTGGCCAAGCAAAGCTAGGCCCTAGAGGGCCGGCTTTAGCACATGTGGGGCCCGATTCATACTCACCCGGCGGCACTCTGGGTCTTTGGTGGCACTTTGGCAGCGGATCCTTCACTCGCTCCGGGTCTTCAGTGGCACTGAAGGACCCACCACCGAAATGCCGCCGAAGACCCGGAGTGCCGCCGGGTGAGTAACAATTAAAAAGGCGCCGGTGCGGGGCCCGATTCCGGGGTATCGGGTGAATCGGCCTAAAGCCGGCCCTGAGGCCCTACACAATCTCGCTAGCATGTGTCTGTCAGGTGATAACATTTGAACACCACATCCGATCCATTTCAACATCCAATCCAGTTCTAAGGATCTGTGGGCAAAACCCTATTGATTTCGGTGAAAACTGAAAAACCAGGAAAGCCTGATTTCCGATAAAACCATTTGGTCACTCAGGCTACAGGCATGAGGCAGTGACCTCACAGAGGCCTGTGGTTGGGAAACAGAGTCACTATGGGTACAGGGGTGAGGCAGGGATCCCAGGGTGAGGGCTAGGTGAGGATTAGTGGGCCCCTCACTTGACTCTGGTCAGCCCCTCTTGCCCCCACAGCTGGAGCCAGAGCCCCCATTCCAACCAGCCCCAGCCCCACCACCTGCCAAGTGGGGCCAGAGTGGGGGCAAGGGCATGGCTGGGTGTGCATCTTAGTATACAACCCTCTAGTAAGTTATGCTGCGAGATCCTAAACCTTTTCCTCACCTCCTGCTGAGGACTGGAGCCTGATTCTCTGTGCTGCAGGTGAGATCAAAGACTAGAAGGGAGGTTACACTGCAGAAAGAGCAGTGGTTCTTAGAAGATGCTGATTTCCTCATTTAGCATAGTCCTGGCAGGGACACCTGTGGGTATTGGTAGGCCAGCCCAGAGGAGTTAGTGGAAGGAGAAAAGACAGAGGAAGATGCAGGAAAAGACGAATGTAAGCAAGCTGTATCCTAGGTGGAGTAATCCACATGGAAAACCATTGTCATTGGCATGAAAATATACATCCAGATCCACCCTGTTTCTGTAATGGGCTGTAGGAAAGCTTGGAACGAACTTCTCCATCACCATGGACAATTCACCAGGATTGTTTTCTAGTTCTGACCCCTCCTCACCCATCTGTCACAGACTGTCCATTGCTTGGGAGAGTTTCACTTGCAGGAAATCTAAGTGGAAACAGTGTAAGACTGGGAGGGTAGGAGGAGCCAGGAGTCGTGAGATGAAATCACCGGACATCCTGCATCACCAATGGGCACAGACCGCTGAGCACAGGGCTTGAGGGTACATGGCATTTGAACAGACCGTGGAGTGAAAGAAATAGCACAAGGTGAATGAGCAATGCTGCCCTTGACCTGTAGTGACATCTTCTCCCACCATGATTTGAAGGAGGCTGGAACAGATTCTCTTTCACTTTGACTTCATTTAAACTTTAAAGAATGGGGTCTCCATTCTTGCCTGTATTTACAACTTATTTTCTTTCTCTTTCTCTCTAGGGTCCACTTGGGATAGAAGGATCCTCTGGGCCTAAAGGAGACCCTGTAAGAGTCTGTTTCCCCCATATATAGAGTTAAATACGTTCTTCCCCATCTTGCTGCCATTGCAATAATGTCTCATTGTTACTGAGGTTGCCTGTTGTAATGAGCCCATCACTGTAGTATCTGGTACCTACAGCCCTGAAGGGAGCAAAACGCTCTTGCCCTCCCCAGAGCTACTTGCCTGAATTGAACGAGCTCCACGCGGTGCCCGTTTGGCGCCAGGACTTAGGTAGAGGCCTGCACAGACAGCAGAGTTCACCTGTGAGCTCAGCTTGATCTCTGGTGGGAATGAATTCCAAAGCCCAGGGATTTCTGTTGCTGGTATGTCTGTGCTGTACTCACAGGGTCTGATAGAAGCTCGTGTAGACATTGCTAAATTAAACCTAGCTCCGGTAACTCAGGGCCTGGAGCCATGGCCCGGAACTGGGCCCCGCGCTTAAGAGGGCCCCATGCCTTAGGAGCCTTTAAAAAAATTTTTACTCACCTGGCCGCGGTCCACTCTGGGGTCTTCAGTGGCATTTCGGCGGCAGGGGGTCCTTTGGTGCCGCGAAAGACCCAGAGCAGACCCCCTGCCACCGAAGTGTCACTGGATAGTCGAATCGGGCCCCGCAGTTAATAAAGCCGGCCCTCCTGGAGCAGTGAAGCTGCAGCAGCATGGGCTGTACAAGCCTGTCTGGAACCTTGGGTAGCTACTCCCAGGGCTCTCCTGTCCTGCTGCTGTTTGACACCTCTGGGACCTGAGCGCAGGGCCGGCTCCAGACCCCAGCGCGCCAAGCGCGGGCTTGGGGCGGCATTTTGCCGGCAGGGCGGCAGGCGGCTCTGGCGGACCTTCCGCAGTCATGCCTGCGGGAGGTCAACCGCAGCCGCGGGACCAGTGGACCTCCCGCAGGCATGACTGTGGAGGGTTCGCTGATCCCACGGCTCCGGTGGACCTCCCGCAGGCATGCCAGCGGATGCTCCACCAGAGCCGCGGGACCAGCGGAACCTCTGCAGGCACGTCTGCAAGAGGTCCCCCGGAGCCGCGGGACCGGCGACCGCCAGAGCGCGCCCCGCGGCGCGCCGCCCTGCTTGGGGCGGCGGGATTCCTAGAGCCGCCCCTGCCTGAGCTGGCCAGACTAACACCAGCTCAGGTGCGTCTACCCTCTGACTGCAGTATGGAGATTGTGAGGATCCATGGGTCTTGAACCCAGGTCTGCAGGTCCCCAGGCAACCTTTGCCTACCAGCAGTATCCAATGGCCTGCTAGTAAGTGAGGGGCTGAGTGGCTAAAGGAACCCTAGCCCCACCAGAAGGACAGTTCATGGCAGTCCTGATTGGACGAGTGCCTGGCCCCGCTGGTTGGTCCAGCTATGCTATTTAAGCCAGAAGGAGGCATGGGAAGTAATCTGTGCAAGGGGGCAAATTCCTGGCTGGTGGCCTGTGTTCTCGCCTGAGTCCTGCTTACCTAACTTGTCCTGTGTTCCTACTTTACTGACCTATTTCTGGTCTCTGACCATTGGCTCAACGTCTCCTCCTGCCCCAAGCCATGGCTGTGACAGGTATACGCTGAGAGGGCCTTGCCTTTAGCCTCTGTACCTGGGGTCCATATGGCTGAAGTGTTTCTGCTGATGGCAGGAACCATGCCAGGCTGCAGCAGACTGAGGTAAGCAAACCCCAGTCACTTTAGTTTTTTGAAGATAAACACTGTCACCTTGACTGGTTGGTAGAGAGTGCAGAGAGTGGGACGTTGGTGTGAAATGGTCCCATACTCCCCACTTAAAGAGAAGAGGTAGGTGGCTTTCTCTGGGCCTTTGCTGTGTTGACTGGCTGGCAGAAGCACCACTGCAGGACTGGTTGTAGCCCACGAAAGCTTATGCTCAAATAAATGTGTTAGTCTCTAAGGTGCCACAAATACTCCTGTTCTTTTTGCGGATACAGACTAACACGGTTGCTACTCTGAAACCCATCCTCTTTCCCTGTCCGAATGAAAGAAAACAGGCTCCAGCATGTGGAAAATGCCTTTCTACCATAAAAATGATACTCACAATACTGCTCTCTGACCCCTAAACTCCTACAGGTCAAAAGGGGGGGGAAGAGGAAATTGTAAAATCTTAGGGAAAAAAGAAAGAAGGGCAAAAAACCCCAAATACTCTACCCCAGAAAGGAAGAAGGACCAGAAACTCCATCAAGTCCGCTAGGAACTTTTGCTGTTGCTATTGATTTTAAGTGGAAAGTTTTCAGTTCCTACTGTGATGGGCAGACATATAGAACTCTGAGGTAGGTAGCACAGGCATATATCCTATGGAGTAATTCCATTTTTAGCTATTTCCAGTTCATTTGTCTGAGCTGCAGGCTCCAACTCACAGTCGAGAGAGAGAGAGAGAGACCCTTAGAGCTTGAATTTGGTCCTTTTCACACTTAGATCTGGCACAATCCTGAAACTTTGGGGAGGAGAGGGAGGGTTCTGTTGTTTTTCTCCTCCCACATTTATTGTTGACTTGGTCACTGGCCATTAACTGCCATAAAGGTTAGAGCATGACGACAGGTGTAGAAAGGGATGGAGTCTGATGGATAAGCAGAGACATTGGTGGTAATAGGTAAATGCAGAGTTGCGTGATTAGATGCAGTTCTTGGGTGATCCTCTGATCAGTTCGAAGGGGCTGCCTTATGAACAGTAGAGTATCCTCCCTTCGCCCCCATTGGAATGAATGTGACCAATAGTCATTCAGAAAACCAGTGTGTATTGATAGCCCATTCATGGCCAAAATGGGTCCTTGGCACCTCCTTTCCCATAGCGGCTGTGGCCAAGTGCCCTGTACGTGCCGAGTGAAGAGTCTGGCACCTGGGAGTCTTGCCTAAGGAGTGGGAAGTGTACAGAATTCATTAAACTTTTGATATCAAATCAAGAAATCTCCCTGCTGGGAGACTCACGATCCCCACTCCCCCCATTCCTTCCTCCTTGGAAATGGGATTTGATTTGTTACCCACCCTCCTGCTGTCACTCAGTTTGGATTTCTCTGGTGTATCTGTTGCCTTTTAATAACAGTCAGCCTTGATGAGTTAATTAAAACATGGCAGCCTTGTCATGAAGCCGTTTTTATAGGGTTATTTCTGGTTGCAGGGAGCAGTCGGTCCTGCTGGACTAAGGGGAGAGCGTGGTCAAGAAGGCCCCATGGTAAGTCTGTGTGGATGTATCTTTCCATGCCCCAGCTCATTATGGGTGAGGGTGGGAGTGGAGAGGCTTTGGGCATGGTGAATTCTTAATGCCATATTGCTCCAGTTCGTAACCTGAACGGGTATGTTGCATTGGAGCGAATAATGAGGGAAATCCACTGGGTCTTTCCCTTGGCTCTGTCTTTCTTTCTGGAGCCCAGCTGCTACCCATGGTAGGACACCATAGACCGTTTGAGATCCTGCCCACTGCACAGAGGAGACAAAGCCAAGCTAGCTCTCTTTCCCCCTGTGCGTTCGTTGAATCATATGCATTTATCTGCATGCGTGGCTGGGCCTCTGCCCTGTTAGGAAATAGGCTAGATATAAGACGGGAGAGGGAGGGCTCTGCACGCGGCAGCCCTCACATGATACTGCTGCAACATCATAGTCCCCATGCTGGATGTACTGGGAATGCCTGTGTGTGCACTGGGGAAGCTCCCGCCTACTAGAGGAACACTGTTGCCAAAGCTAAGCCCAGGTGACCTAGGGAGATTTCTGGGGAAATCCGGAGTCTGAGCCCTGGGGCAGTCCGCCCTGACTGGGAGGGGCTTAACTCCTTGTGGTCTCTCTTCAGCAGGAAAGACTAAGGACTGGCCGTTGTCAGTGCCTTCCCTACACTGATGTATTCTTAAAAGTAGCTCTCCATGGCTTTCCTACACACCACCCATCTGCCAGAATAGCTCTTGCTGCTGACTTGCTTAAAGCCCCCAACACACTTACAGTCTTTCACCAATTCACGCAGCCGGAGCACTTCATGCTCCCCACGTAGTAGTATGGTTGGGGTGCAGTCGTGGACCATACTGGGGCCGTATCTCAGTGTGGGGGGGTTCCCATAAGGCTTTTGCTTCTGATATTGACATCCTAAAGAGCCAATTGGATTGTAAGTTTTCCTCATGGGGGCACGTAAAACCTGGACGGTTGGGGGGCACTTGAGGATAATAAGCAAGGAACAGGCTTCTTCTAAGCTGTGCCTCAGTGGCTGCTGGAAATCTGGGCAGCAGGGAGGTAGCTCTGGTAGGAACCAGATTAGAAAGATGGTCTTGTGGATTGGGTGCTGGAATGAGACCTAGGAGACTCTGGGTTCAATTCCCAGCTCCTCCACAGACTCCCATGGGTGAGTCTCTAATATACCCTGTGTCTCAGTTGCCTATCTGTAATATGGGAATAATGCTTCCCTTTGCGAGCATAGTGAGGCTCAAATCCATGAATGAGGGTGAAGCTCTGGTGATGGTATCATAGAATCTCAGGGTTGGAAGGGACCTCAGGAGGTCACCTAGTCCAACCCCCTACTCAAAGCAGGACCAATTCCCAACTAAATCATCCCAGCCAGGGCTTTGTCAAGCCTGACCTTAAAAACCTCTAAGGAAGGAGATTCCACCACCTCCCTAGGTAACCCATTCCAGTTCTTCACCACCCTACTAGTGAAAAAGTTTTTCCTAATGTCCAACCTAAACCTCCCCCTCTGCAACTTGAGACCATTACTCCTTGTTCTGTCATCTTCTACCACTGAGAACAGTCTAGATCCATCCTCTTTGGAACCCCCTTTCAGGTAGTTGAAAGCAGCTATCAAATCCCCCCTCATTCTTCTCTTCTGCAGGCTAAACAATCTCAGTTCCCTCAGCCTCTCCTCATAAGTCATGTGCTCCAGCCCCCTAATCATTTTTGTTGCCCTCCGCTGGACTCTCTCCAATTTATCCACATCCTTCTTGTAGTGTGGGGCCCAAAACTGGACACAGTACTCCAAATGAGGCCTCACCAGTGCTGGTAGTAAGTGGCCACATAAGTACCTAGAGAGATGGCATTAGTATGCCCTTTTGGTGTGACTGGGTGTCCAGAAGCCACCCCAAATGGCCAGTTACCTAGACAGATATGCCCAGCCCAGACCATAGCATCTCCAGGGAGCAAGCTCAGCAGATCACATGTACCTGGAACCAGCTCACATGGGTGTTTAACACCGATTTTTTTTTAACGACCCTCTTTAGGGTTTCTGGTAATTTCCCTTAGCCAGCGAGAACGGTGAGGTGGTGTTTAGAGAGCCATTTCCCTCCTGTTTCTCCTCTCTGTTCTCACTGGATCAAAGCTTGCACTTGACAGGCATCTGCACTGAAGAACAGTGCAAATGCTCAGCCCAGGTGAAAGGATGGCTGCCTGTACTAACAGTACTTTCCCCATGTTTCTAGCTCGCTCGCTCTCCTTCCCGGGGAGTAACAGTGTAGCTGACCCGTTAAATGAAACTGGGCTTAACTCAACTCTCCGGGTCCAGTCCAGGTGCTCCCTCTTTGGGCCGACAAAGAGGGCAGCAGGGCAGCACCTGGGGCTGGGGGAGAGGCTGAGACAGAGACCCAGTCTGAGCAGACTGGTTCAGTCAGGTAGGGCAGGAGACGAGAGCTGGCAGAGAGAGAAGGTGGTTCCTGGGGGAAGGTTGAAGGTAGGGGAGCAGCAAATTGCTGCTGGTGTCCCTGAGCCAGGGCTGAAGGCAGGAGGAGCAGCAGCAGCAGAGGGAGATGCCTGTCGGCTCTGAGCTTGAGAGTCAGAGCCAAGGGCTGGAGCGGGTGGGAGGAAGGGAGGGGTGCTGTGGAAGGGTTTACCTGCTGGTGTCTCCTCGCTGGCGAGTTGGACCCAGAGGAATATGCGAGCACCACCGGGAGCGAGGGATGGCTCCAGCAGAGAGGCTGTGGGTGTTCCTGCTGGGATGAGCGGGTTGCACCCCAGAAGGAAGGGCTGGGCTGCCTGTCCTGGCAGAGGGACAGAGGACTGACAAAGTGTCTGGTACCAGGGTACGGTGAGAACAAAGCTGGGTTTTAAAGACTGTATGCGCTGGGGTGGGGGTGTGTGATGTGAACTGTGTCTTGGGACTTTTCGTTATGGACATTTGCACCAAGTTTTATTAATAAACTACGATGGCCTAGAAGATAATCCTCCGTGGAGTTACTGGGGACTCAAAAGAGAAACTGAGGTGAGGGATCACTTGCAGGCTGTCCTGGGGCCACAAGGGGGTGCCCTCTCCCTTACACCTTGCCATGGGATCATCAGCAATGACCTTCTGCAAATGAGGCTGGTGTTTCCTATTGGTCATGAACTTCAGGCACTTCATTTTCTGGCACATACCTTTCACCCAGGGGGGATTTGAAGGCCTGTGTGGATTTTTGTGTCCTTTTTAAATGTTGCATTGACTGTCTCTCTCTTTCTCTTTCAGGGGTTGATTGGAATGCCAGGTTCAAAGGGACTCCCAGGAGACCAGGCAAGTCACTTGGCCTTAGGGTAACCAGATAGCAAGTGTGAAAAATCGGGATGGGGGGGTGTAATAGGCGTCTATATAAGAAAAATCCCTGAATATCAGGACTGTCCCTATAAAATTGGACATCTGGTGAATCATAGAACCATAGGGTTAGAAGAAACTGCAACGGTCATCTCGTCTAACCCCCTGCTGAGATGCAGGATTTGTTGTGTCTAAACCATCCAGACACAAAGCATTTATAATTGTCACACAAGATTGTTAACCTGTGGTAAGAACACACCTTTTTTCCTTGTGTAGACACGTCCCAATTATCGGGGGAGTTGGATTGTTCAAGATCCCTGAAACATTATCCCCTATCAGGAAGAACAGTGATACTTTTTATTCCCCTTGAATCTGAGTGTCTCAGAGCTCTCCATAAATGTTCAGACCTTTGGCCTCCCTTCCCTATGCTCCTCCTCCCTCATTTAAGATATCACCCCCATTTTACAGATGGGGAAACTTCAGTACAGTTCAGCTCAGGTCACACTCAGTGAAACTAACAGAGCTGGGAGTCAAATCCAGCTCTCCTGCTTCCTCTTCCTGCACTTTATGCTATGTGGACAGACGGCGTTGTGCTTAGTTAGGAAGGGTGTTGGGTGTTGGAGCAAGTGAGTCTCTGGATAGTTTAACCAGGACATGAGTCACCAGGGTGCAAGACAGCATGTTTGCTACTCTTGGATGTGGCCTTGGGATCTTTCAGCAAACACAAATCAGGGGTAGGCTGTACAGCACTGAAGGTCAATGCACTGACCTGTTACCTTTTGGAGTTCTGAGTTCTGGTCCTTCCCTACAGAAGGTCACAGCTCAAAATAGATTGAGTGGCCTCCTCCTGGCTCTTGCTGTACATCACAAAAGGTCTGGCAGCAATCAAGGTAGCTGGCGCACGCTGCTTGAAACAACAGTAGCAGGACTTGCTGCGTGTCAGCATTGAGCTTTGTGTGTGGAAGGTTTCCGAATATCTGCCCATGTCATGCCCCAATTAAGAAGTGTGTGTTTGAGTTGGGGGATAAGAGCAGGGATCCCATCAGAAAGCAGAAGGGAAGTTACTTTCTTGGTTAATTGCAATGCAGGTGGTCCTTCCTTCTGTCCCAAGCAACTAATATTTGCATCAACTCCAAACTACAGGAGGTCTACTGTTGACACTCCTCTTCCACCATTTTACAGGGGTGCTAAAGCTACCAGCAGGGGTCTAAAGTTACCGGAGTATCTGGCACGTAGGGTCACATTGCAGCTTTCTGGTCTGGGTAGAAAGGAGACTTCCCTTTCTACCTGTGGAAAGATCCATCAAGAATGAACTTTTGATCAAAACCGGTGAAAGCTTCTTCTCCAATGCTGAAAGCAGATCGATGTGCTCCTCAGCCATGGGGAGCGTCACAGTTCGGTCTCCTGAGAAGCTGCACTTTTAATGTGTGCTCTTATTACAGGGTGGTGAAGGCACAGATGGAGTGAAAGGGGACATGGGACCCAAAGGAGACAAGGTACAGTAGACCCAGTGGCTGGCATTCAGAGGGTAATTTCTATCGCTTCCCCATTCCTCCCTGCTGCTTAAATGTGGCCATGTAGTCTCAGAGCATGTTTAGCTGGTTGTATTGTACTAATAATTAGATTGAGTTCTCTGCTGGCACTTAAAGAATAAACAATTAGAATCACTAGGCACCTTTATTCTAGCACCCTTCTTGACAGGCGAGTCTCTGCTCCTTGTACACAGCAGCCTCACTAGGGGGAGGTTTGTATAAAGAAGATCCCGCCATGCCAGGAAAGTTACTCTAGCAGTCACCTGCAGAAATTCTGGACCCCTTTTCTTAACATTCTTATAGGTAGCATTGCCAATGTCAAGTGATCGAAACTCATGAGTCAGGCCCCCCAAAATCATGATCAGCTAAAAATCTTGATTTTTTGTTTGTTTAAAGTTGGGTTCTTTTTATTTGAGTTCTGGTTCATGACCCTTTAGGAATCAGTGTTTTAAGCTTTTTCCATGGGTATGAGTGCTAGATGCTTACTCCCCCCCGGTTTTCTTATTAAATGGAAGCTGTGATTCTCATGTAATCACATGACTCCAGAAGATGGGGCTTTAAGCCCCAATATTGTGAGGCTTATTATAAAATCATGAGCGCTGGCAATGCTGCATAGAGAGCTAAGTTAGCCGGACCCCCATCTGGGAGCCCAGGCCCACATCAATGGGGTTAGTGTGGTTCCCTTTGCAATAGAGGGTGGGCCAGATGTGGGAGGGCCACACAGGGATTTACGCCCCAGTACAGAGCTAACTTTTTCTAGGAGCCCCTTAGAATGGAGTGGGTGGGGCATAAGAGGGACAGGAAGGGGCCAGAAGATCTGCCATTGCCCAGATATTCCTGTCCTTCATCCCCCTCCAACACATAGTGTTCTCAGCACTGCAGCTCAGGTCTGGGAGGATTCCTCCCACCATGGCTCTCCTGTGCCTCTGCCCGGCCTAGCTAGTCCCCTCTGGTACTGGATTAAGTTCTCATCGGGGTGCAGTGTTTAATAAGAGGCTCGATAGCAGGTGAAGTTTCCCTGGTGAAGACGTGGCTGCAGGGAAAGACAAGCTCTGAGCTGAAGGTCATGAGAGAACCATTAAAAGTGCCTCTTGCTCTGCCAGTGGAATTGGATATCCCTGGTCACTGTCTCCTGAGCTCCTTGCTGCAGCGAGGAGGGGCTCTTGCTCCCAGCGGGATGTAGAACAGGCTCAGGGTTCTCCAGCCCTTTGTACTTCTCCTGTTAGCATGAAGCAATTTGCGTTTAGTGACATGGAAACACATCACATGTCAGAATAAGGATTATGGAAGCTAAAGTACCAATGGCAAAAACTGCCCCCGAGCTGGGCCCAGAGAGAACCAGTCTCTCCCTCAAACAAGAGGCCAAACACACAGAGGACTAGACATGGGGGAAATTGCCCAAATGGCCAAAGATGAACCTGACTCAAATAGAAAAGATTCTGCCCTGACTGAGCCGGGAAGACCAGGCTGAGAGGGGCTCTGGCAGAGCACAGACAGGGGAATTCCACAGATCCATCTATCTAGGTATTTACATGGGCTCATCACCACAGTGTCAACACCTCACAGTCACTAATGGAAGAGGGTTTACTTCCTGTGAGATCTGGCAGCCTCATCCCTGTTGTGCAGGTGGGGAACTGAGGCACAGGGTCAACTGACTTGCCCATGGTCACACAGGAAACGCTGTGGCTGAGCTGGGATTTGAAGCCAGGTCCCTTGAATCCCAGTCCAGCACCATATCCATTAAAATGCCCTTCCTGCCAGAGAATGGATCTGTGACCCGAAAATGTCCTGCCCTTGTCCCCATTCAGATGGGACTGTCGGCGGGAAGGAATGGATCACCTACCTGACCTCAGCTGGCTTGGCAGGTCAGAGGTGGGGAGCGGTCACTCAGATATCTGGGGCCTGGTATATTCTCCCTTAGGCCCTTGAAAACAGAGGATTCCCCCACTCCTAATTTCATGTTTGATGCTTTGCCTTCAAAGCAGAGCCTTGCTGTAAAAGCAATGGCCTGTGTATTTGCTCTAGTGTCCTGTATGTAGAGAACAGGTTTCATGCGATTCTGCGGGGTCTAACCTGAAAGAGAGTTAACTGGGGAACCTGGAGTACTGCACCCCAGAGCATAGGTGCTGGAACTAGGGGTGCTGGTGTGCCCCCTGGATTGAAGTGGTTTCCATTATATCCAGGGTTTACAGTTTGGTTCAATGGCTCTCAGCACCCCACTATTCAGATTGTTCCAGTGCCCCAGAATAGCACTCACAGATCAAACAGAGAATACTAAGAACATAAGAACAGCCACACTGGGTCAGACCAAAGTCCATTTAGCCCAGTATCCTGTCCTCCGACAGTGGCCAATGCCAGGTGCCTCAGAGAGAATGAACAGAACAGGTAATCATCAAGTGATCCATCCCCTGTCGCTCATTCTCAGCTTCTGCCAAACAGAGGTTAGGGCACCATCCCTGCCCATCCCGGCTAATAGCCATTGATGGACCTATCCTCCATGAACTTATCTAGCTCTTTGTTGAACCTGTTATAGTCTTGGCTTTCACAACATCCTCTGGCAAGGAGTTCCACAGACTGACTGACTGTATTGTGTGAAAAAATACTTTCTTTTAAACCTGCTGCCTATTAATTTCATTTGGGGACCCCTAGTTCTTGTGTTATGAGAAGGAGGAAAGAACACTTCCTTATTTTCTTCCTCCACACCAGTCATGATTTTATAAACCTCAACCATATCCCCCCCTTAGTTGTCTCTTTACCAAGCTGAAAAGTCCCAGTCTTATTAATCTCTCCTCATACGGAAGCTGCTCCGTGCCACTAATCATTTTCTTGCCCTTTTCCGAACCTTTTCCGTTTCCAATATACAATACTACCCTGGAGAAACCTGGGTTTGGCGCGTCAGTTACCCAGTTCCCACCTGTTAGGCCTTCCAGATGCTAAGCCTGGGAACCTCCTCCCATGTAGCAGGGCAGCCGGAGAGAGCGGCACAGGCACGGCAGGATAGGGCAGTAGGTTATGGGGAGGTTTGTAGCTGCTCATCTGGTTTAACTAATGGCCTGTCTACACTAGAGCACTGAACTGCTGCAAGGTTAAACTGAGCTGCAAAGTGTTTCTAGCCCTATTCGTTCCTGCATGTCTACACATATTTCCCTGCAACTGACCCTGTTCACCATATTTCCAGGCCTGGCGCAGGTGTACAGGTTGCAGTCTGGGCCAGGGCCTTTTCATGATTTACCCATGAGCTGTGGGCAAAGTGTGTGTGTGAATATCTCAGCCCTTTTTTAAATGAAAATAATCACAAATAATTCTTCCCCTTCCCCCTCAACCCAGTTACTGGCCCAATGATAAGTTTTGAGCCCTCGTCTGGATATGGGTCTCTGCCAGGGATGCGCTAGGCCAGGGGTCAGCAACCTTTCAGAAGCGGTGTGCCGAGTCTTCATTTATTCACTCTAATGTAAGGTTTCGTGTGCCAGTCATACATTGTAACCTTTTTAGAAGGTCTCTTTCTATAAGTCTATAATATATAACTAAACTGTTGTAGTATGTAAAGTAAATAAGGTTTTTAAAATATTTAAGAAGCTTCATTTAAATTAAAATAAAATGCTGAGCCCCCTGGACTGGTGGCCAGGACCCGGACAGTGTGAGTGCCACTGAAACTCAGCTTGCGTGCTGCCTTCGTCACGTGTGCCGTAGGTTGTCTACCCCTGCTCTAGGCAGTATCCAGAAAGGGAGGCGACTCCATCAGAGGGAGGGAGATCACCCCATCCCTACTTTCACTTTAGTGGCAGAATTTCACAAGGATTTCTTAGGAGCTCATGTCACTAGATGAACATTCAGGTGGAGCTCCCAATTGCTCTGTTCTCCTCATGCCCTGGGCAGATCTTTTTAATCTGAAAAGGACCTCATTTTTGGTGAGAGAGGCTGGTCCAGTGGTTAGAAGTTGGGCGATGTGGGTGCAGTTCTCTGCTCATACACAGACTTCCTGTGTGACCTTGGGCAAGTCACTTAGTCTCTCTGTTCCTTCTCTGTACAGTGGGAATAACCACATGACCCTGCTGCACAGGGGTGTCCCGGGAATAAATGCATTGAACAGTGTGAGGTGCTCAGATGATACAGTAATTAGGGCCATATACATATTATAGATGGTCAAATCCTGCTCAGCCCCAAATCTTGGGGCGCTCTGATGAGGTGGAGCGGCGTGTCTTGTTTGGGCTTCAACCCACCGGTCCTGGTAAGGAGACAGGATCGGGCGTGGTGTTTCTGAGGAGGACGTTGTTCAGTGGTGTTGACTCTGAATCAGAGGTGGGAGCGAGCTGCCAAGTTCAGAACTGGGTGTGGACCCAAAGTTCAGGGTTATTTGGATCCGGGGATTTGGCTGAGGTCTATCTAACTTCCCAGGGCTTGGGCTAGAAGGGACTTGCCAGGAATAAAGAACAGCTGGTGGTTGTGGCTGCAGGACAAGCTGGATAACAGGAGGCATGTTCTGGTGACCTGATCAAAGAAGGGGCATTTAGGGTTAATTAAGGCTGTTTCCTTTTCCACTTTATTCTGCCACGAATGCAGCGTGATGAGATTGAAGAGACCCAAAGATAAAAGAAGATGAACTATCCAGAGGGGGAGCAAGGAGATGGCTGCCCTGGGGGGTTAGGAGCTGAGATAGACACGCTAGTTGCTTATTACAAAGACCTCATCCGTTTTCATCTCCGTTCACACCGGTGGAAGGGCAGCAGGAGGTGCAGCCAGGCCCTCCATGATATATTTGTATCTTATTGCTTCCAGGGAGAACGTGGGCCACAGGGGATGAAAGGGCCCCCAGGAGTTCGAGGTCAAATGGGTCTGCAGGGATTTCCTGGACCCAGAGGGCCAGCTGGACGCCAAGGACATGACGTAAGGATTCTTTGCTTCTTGACATTGGTTATATGCTGTGTTGCAGCACAACATGCAAGAGAAAATATCTTTTAAGTGGTGTCCCCTCCCCACCTTGAAACATACCCGGGAGAGCAGGGTACGGTGCTTGGCTGCTTTGTCAGTGGCCAGTGAGTCTACACTTATCATCCGTTTACCCTTCCTCACCCTGCAACTCAGCCATGAGTATATTGTGCTTTCCCTTTTAGCATTGATTTTCTGGGAGAAGCTGGGTTCTTAGGCCTTTACATTCTGCGGGTGCAATTTATCAGCAGTTCTATGCACGAGTGGTCTAACAACATGGACAGCGGGTTGATATCAATTGTCCAGACCTGGGCCCTGAGGTACAGCACTGAAATAGCATTTGAGATTCAGTACCTCGTCCTGCAGGGCAATCGGCAGTCGTGGTGCAGGTGTGAATTATAGGCCCCAAGCAGGTATCTGATTCCACGTTAAAATGAATCCGAAGGTCACATTTCCCAAGCAGCAGGTGGAGAATTGCTCTAGAGGCAGGTGTGTATTTAGGAACCTCATCCCAGCTCTCACTGAGTTTACGGTTCTGCTGAGCCATTGCCCGGTCTTGGTGTAAGCGGGTTGCTGAACACACTTCCTGCCTCTCGGCAGAAAGGACCCAGACTAGAATCGTTGCCGTGCCTCAGCTCCAAATGCTTCAGCTTCCCCATTTCCCCACTCCTTTCTCTTGACTGACTCTCTGTAACCCTTGATCCCATCCCACAGCCTACAGTCTTGCTGGGAATCTCAGCTGCCTTCCTCCTCGCCTCTCTCTCCCTCTGGAGTAAACCCTGGCATTCTGCCCTGCCCAGACTCACTTGTAGCTGACTCTTCCTGAGACAGTTGGTGCAAATATTTCCACGCGCTACAGTTCAGAACGTTGCATCTCTCCAACTGACCCAACTTTTTCCTCTCGACAAGTCGTCATGAAAAACACACGATGCACGAGCTCCCTCTAATGGTGAAGCGCCATGTGCTTTAAAAACACGTGTACTCTGCTTATTGCCATTTTCATGTTGTCTGACTAATGCAAATGTCACTTTCCATAGTGAATGATAAATCTCATCTGCTGTAAGCTTCGTACCCTAGAAGAAATGCCGAGGAGAGTTTATTAACTGTCTCCCTCACTATCGTTACTATCGAACTGCTGTGAGAAGTTGAACATATATCCTATTATTTCTCTCTAGTCAAGTTACATCTTCCTGGGGAGAAACTTAAAATGAGAAACGAAGGGGTACACATGCACAAAGAGAGATGCTGCCTTGCTCTTAACCCTGCAAAGAGGTACTTAATCCATCGGCAGAGTGGATTCAGTATCAGATAATGGGCCAGGTAGAAATTAAGGGCCAAATTCTCAGTAGGTCCACAGGACTTGACATTAATGGACCTGGACCAGTGCACACTAGCAGAGATTTGATCCTAGTTGCCCTGGAATTGTCCCATAGGAGTCTATGTAGATGATTCTAAATTAGACAATTGAGAGAGCCACTGCCAATGCAGCTTGGAGCAAAATTCTGGCCAAAGGCAGGAGCTCAATAGATTTCCAATGTGTTTTTTTGCAGTGAAATTGCCCTTAATAATATCCTTGTGAGGGTCTCGCTGGTTGTTTCTCCAGATCAGACCTGCTCACCACTTTACAAGTATTTTGAGATTGTGCAGTTTGCAGATTGTTGTTTCTAACTGCTAGCCCTTCAAACCGAAGCCGAGATCAGGGAGTGAAGCTCTCTGGTTCTTCCACCTCTGAAAATAAAGATGCTGCCATTGGAATTTTGTTAGCCGTGAAGAAGGCAGAGATTGCCAGACCAGCTCAAAGCAGGGCTCGTCTAGTTCAGGCACCTGTCTCCAGTCAGTTCCACCTGGCCAGGTGGAACCCTCCTTAGCGTGTGAGACCCGAGAGGGTCAAAGCTTGAGGTGCTGCAAGAAGGAAGCTGATTTAAAAAGCGCTTTCTCATGCAGTGCAGATTTCAGTGCCGAGTCTCAGGGCGGGGCGGATGCAGCAGGAAGCTGAATATTTTAACATAGAATTAGATCCTTGCTGATCTTTCTCTTTGCATGTTCAAAAACACAAGAAAGATGAGAGAAGGGGCTTGTAGTTTCCCCTTTGCCTTTCCAGGAGTAAGATAGCACGCTGTCTGAGAATAATGCTATCTCATTCAGGCCCCTATGAGTCCTGCTTAGGCATTCACTGGTCAGATTGGATGCATTCTGAGAGAAGGATAACTCAGCAGAAATCCTCTCCCCGCTGCACAGTGCCCTTTCCAGCTTAGTATGCAGCAGGCCCCATCTCAAAAGAGTATCTGCTTGCAGATAGCAGCTTCATGCATTTTACTGTGACAAGCCCACAGCCATCCTGGCCTTCTGTGTCCCTCGAGGCTGGAGGGGGGCATTAAGAGATCTAGACCAGTGGTTCTCAAACTAGGGCCACCGCTTGTTCAGGGAAAGCCCCTGGCAGGCCAGGTCGGTTTGTTTACCTGCCCCGTCTGCAGGTTCGGCCGATCGCAGCTCCCACTGGCTGCGGTTCGCTGCTCCAGGCCAATGGGGGCTGCGGGAAGGGCGGCCAGCATGTCCCTTGGCCCGCGCCGCTTAATCATCTTAATTCAACTTCTTGGAAACAAACACAGTTCGATAATCCTGGTGATTTTTAGCCCTGCAGCAGTTCCTCCTTCGTTTTTGGCCCCGGTCTGTTTTCTTTTCCTACCAAATGAAACACTGAAGGGTTTGTTCTCCATGCCATGCTTGGGAGGGGACAGTGCTGGACTGCTCGGCGGTGGGCTGCTTCTCTCTTTGATGCATGGAGGACATGGCGACTGTCTCTTTTTACAGCATGTCTGTACGGCATCCAGCACCATGATCCTTGATTGATGTCCTGGGCGTTACTGCAACACCAGTAATTAATAACCCCATGCCCCCTCTCTCAAGGGATCTCTTCCCTGCTGGATGGCCAGGGATATTTATGGTGAGACATCTCTTCTCCTGCTGAAGAGCAGGGGATCTGTGACCGTGGGTTACACCGCGACTGTGGGTAACACCCTTGTAAAGGGATATATGCATACAGCTTCTCTCTCTTTGTACCTTATGTAGGTAACTCCCCCTTGAAAGCAGTGTCCGGTGCATCAGCGTGTACTTAGATCGGCAGCATTTCCAAAGATCAGCTGGAGCCTTATCCAATAATATTGAATTCAAATATTGCCTTGCACACAGCAGACTGTCCCTGACTCATTATAGAAATGATTTTCCAAAGGTTGTCTTGACTGTCCCTTAATTCTGCTTCTTTGCCCTTTTAGGGGGAGGAAGGACAAATAGGCCCACCGGGCCAGAACAACAGTGAAGGGCCGAAGGTCAGTGTCACCATTATTTCTTCCCTCTCCATTTTGTCGCGATAAATCCTTTGTGTAACGCTCTTCATGCATGGATCTCAGAGGGCTTTAGGGTTCGTCTACACAGCAAAAAACCAGCCCCACCGCAGCGACTCTCAGAGCCCGGCTCAGCTGGCTTGCGCTGCAGGACTAACAATAACATGTAGACGTTTGGGCTCAAAGACACTGCCCCCTCACTGGGTTTCAGAACCCAGGCTCCAGCCCGAGCCCCGACATCTACCCTGGACTCTGACTCAGTGCCGCTAGGTTTTTTTGCTGTGTAGATGTAGGCTCATTTGCAAATCCAAGCCACTGAATTTAAACAGGGTTTGGGTGCCTAATACCAGTAGGCTCCTTTCAAGATCCCAGCCTCTACAAAGACAAAGTGCCATCCCCGTTTTGCAGCTAGGGAAACTGAGGCACGGAGAAGTGAACGCTCAACAGAGCCATACCACCTATTGGTGTGCATGACTGTGGAAGGTGCGGGGCATGATAAACTCTCTTTGGAACAAGGCTGGGTGTTGTCCATAGCTATAGCGTTTTAGTACATAGCTCCACATTGAGGTGTCTTATGCTTAAATAGATGCTGCCAGCCTAAAACTCATGTAAAAACCAAATGTCCCATGTTACAAATAACATCATAAATTGTGGAACTGTGGTTGTGGAGAGAGGAAATAAAACCTCTGCTACTCTTCCCCAGTTGCTGTACTATAGACACTTGACTACTTTTACTTTTTCTGTATTTGCTTTTCACTGTGTGCAATTCACCGAACTGACTGTCATTGTCCAAGCTGAGAGATTTCATTTGTTTCTTGTCATTTTCCACTTTCCATCCTCCTGCACTGTCATAACGCTGCAATATTTGGGTTTGCCAGCACTGAAAGCAAATTAATGTTGACTTGTTAAAATAAAGGTGTTTTTATTGGGTTGGGGGGTGGAGGTTGTGGGGTTTTGTTTTTGTTCTTTTTTCATTCAAGGAAATATTTCTCTTTGGTCTAAGCCCTGGTCTACACTAAGCTCGGGGGTCGAACTAGGGTACGCGAATTCAGCTACGTGAATAACGTAGCTGAATTCGAACTACCCTAGTTCGACTTACTTACCGTCCAGACGCCGTGGAAGCGAACTCCGCGGCTCCAAGGTCGACTCCGGCAACTCCTCCTGCCGCGGTGGAGTACCGGAGTTCGAACTAGCGCTTCCGGGGTTCGAACTATCGCGTCTAGATCAGACGCGATAGTTCGAACTCCGAGCAGTCGAACTCGCCGCGTCGACCGTCCCGGTAAGTGTAAACGTGGCCTTAGATTTTGTAAGAGCATTTGCACAACCTAAACCTCATATTTGATCTGATGGAGTCTTTTTATAAAATAATGTGTTGTTCCGTTTGTAATATAGCTGGCAGTGGGTCCTTCACTGGTTCCCAACGTGTAGAGGGTGTCCCCTTTTGCAGGAGTGGAAGGCCCAAAAATACATCTCAATTGCTCTCCACAGTGGCAACGTTCATTTTCTTAAAAGGGATCATCAGGTGGGATTGTACTGGGGGCGGCAAACCAAAGCAGCCACCCATGCTGCCGAGTAGCACTAGCATGTGTCTGTCTACTGGGCTGGGAAGCGCGCTCCTAGCTGCAGAGTAGACCTAGCCAGCGCATGAGGCCAGCTTTAAGGTGGATTTGTTTACACTGGCTTTTTCCTGATAGGTCCCTGTTTGGGTAATGAACACAAAGGAGTTGATCATATTTTATTCCACCGAATAAGAGTTTCCCTGTTTTCAGTATCCTCTTTGTCCTGTTCAAAGAGAGTTTGAGATGGTATTTTGGTTGCTCTTCGTGTGTGTGCGTGCGTGCGCGCTGATTCCAAAATGAAATGATAGTGACTGTATCCTGCAGCCCCATCTGTGAATCTGCTTGACAGGTTTCAAGCAGTGAGAATGTGTGACCTCCACTTGGTGCATTGCTTAAAAAGGGGGAAACCCTCCTTCTTCAGTGGAGGCAGAGCTGGCGGAGTAATAGGCTACAGAATAAATCTGACCGGTAGAGGAGGGGGAAAATACTGGCAACCACCTTCTACCTCTGTATACCCATCCACCCCTTACACACACAGCCTCTCTTTACTGATATGTGGGTGTTGGCATAACAGGAACCCTTGTGATCCATAGACATCCGGCTGACGGTACCCCAGCAGAGCTGTTGCCTAGCCTGGCACCCCAACTGAACCTTTAGGCAGGATTTCAGAATATGAAGGGGGTGGGAACTACGCCTTTCTCAGGGTGAGAATTTGGCACGTGTTGAGGGTCTTGCTGCAGCTTGTGTCTGCTGCTCTCATAAGATTTCTGGGTTCACCTGTGGCCCTGAGCAGACAGCACTTTTGGAGACTTCCAGTGACCTGGTAGTTCTCACATTCCCAGCCCAGACTACCTAGGACTCTGCATCCTGGCAGCTTGGGGGTTTCAATAAGTGACAGGCACATACAAAAAGTCATGTCTGTCCCCACCCCTCCGCATAGCAGTGCTTGCTGGGCCCACCATCTCCGCTTGCCCAGCTCGGGACTGATGTGGCTTGTAATGTAAGCTCTAGCCGGTCCCTGAGGCGTACCACGCGTTACACCCATTACAGCATCATTTCAGTAGGAAAATCCACATCAAAACTGACATCTCCAGCCTGACCCCAAGCTGTTAGATCCATTGAGTCCAATGGGCTTTGGAAGAAGCCCCTGAAACTGTCAAGACACATGCCCAGCTCTGTATCTCTAAGATAGACAGGGATGGTGGGGGAATCAAGCAGTGGTGCCTGAAATGATTTTTCCCTGTGAATTTTTAGGGCAATCGAGGACCAGATGGCTCGAAGGGAACGCCTGGGCCAAGAGGACACAGGGTAACTAACAGAGTCTTTTGTTACTTGGGGGTGAACGTCGGGGTCATTATAGGCCTTGAAACCAGCACCTTAAATATCTCCAAAAAATTGCTCTGTGAGCAGCACAGATCATGTAGCATGGGCATACAGTGTACTCTGCATGAGAAATTGCACTGAAGAGTGGCTGCCTTGGTCCTCACGAGCATTCCAGGGCTGACAGCGCTTAAGCACGTTCTCATCTTTCAGCATAAACTGAAGTCCCGTGGACGTCAATGAGACTCAAGGAAGTTGCTTTGCCGAATCAGGATGCTGCAGCTTCTGAATGACTTGAAGGCACAGAGCCACTATGCAGAGATCTACTGTGGACAGCGGCAGCTCCAGGCACCAGCACTCCAGCATGTGCCTGGGGCAGCAAGCCATGGGGGGCGCCCTGCCGGTTCCTGCGAGGGCGGCAGTCAGGCAGCCTGCGGCAGCTTGCCTGCAGTAGGTCCGCCGGTCCCGCAGATTCGGCCGCAGGTACCGCAAAGCTGCGGGACCGGCGGACCTCCCGCAGGCATGCCACTGAATCCGCGGGACCGGCAGACCTCCCGCAGGCATGCCACTGAATCCGCGGGACCGGCAGACCTCCCACAGGCAAGCCGCTGAATCCGCAGGACCCGAATGGGGACCTCCTGCAGGCAAGCCGCCCAATCCGCGGGTCCCGAATGGGGACCTCCTGCAGGCATGCCGCCGAAGGCAGCCTGCCTGCCGTGCTTGGGGCAGCAAAAAAGCTAGAGCCGCCCGACTGTGGAGATGGCTAAGAGGTGGCTAGCAGCAGCAGATAACCATGGCAAGGTTGAAAGGACTGCATAAATGACTCCTTGCTAGAGTGGTGGAAATACCGTACGAGAGAGGAGCTTAGATAAAATTGAGCCATAATTGAAGTATATAAACCCAGCGATATGTTTAAAAGCCCTGTAACTTTTAGTGCTGGCAAAGATCATTCCTGTTGCCAAACTTGCGTATTGAGGCCTCTGAATTTGCATCTTGTTTAATGATGGCACAGTCCTTTTTTGTAATATTTGTTTCTTTTCAGGGCCGTACGGGCCAGCATGGGTTGGTTGGAATCCCAGGACCACCAGTAAGTAGCAGTGCACCAATGCTCAGGTTTGAACTCATGCGAAGTGTGCTCTAGAGAAGGGATCGGCACTGGCTGCCTCAGTTGCATGGTTCAGGTTTGAAAGCGGAAGGCCTAGATGGGAATCAGAGTTGGCAGATACAAGTGTACCGTTCTCCAAACAGAGGGCATTGGTCTGATCTGCTGTTAGTGGGACTCTGCTGATTTGCAGTGCAGATCCTCCCGACTGATGCCAGCGTCCAGACCTTGTGTGTTTAACTACGTGTGCGCTTAACAGCATTATTGCTCGCTTGTGTGAGAGCAGGAAAACAAACAGGCAGCGTGCATGGGGAGTATGGCTTCTCATCAAGGGCACAATGGCGTATTTCTCAACCTAATTAGGCGTCTTAATTGTGCCCTTCACTGTTGGTGCTGTAGTTGCACATGTGCCTAATTAGGATTTATTGAAAATGTAACACTTTTGTTTTCTGTAGCTCACAAATTAAGGTGGAAAAGAGTCGAGTTAACAGTGCTTGCTAACCTCTACAGCACACTTTGGAGTGGGCTGTTTGCAGTCAGCGGTTTTCGTAGTATAGCTCCGGCATGAGACCGTTCTTGTGCGCCATGCTTGGGGTTTGACAGCAATTTGAAAATGTGTTTGTGTTCAAATGTTCTGTAGGTCGTATTCTGCCTTCGGGTAAGACTGTAGGAAGGTCAGGGGTAGGAGATTCAGGGTGAGTGTTAGTCTATGAAAGTTTGACATTGTTGTAAGAATAATAATTAATAAAAACCCCACCAGAAACACAACAGACTTTTTACCTACTAGCAAGGAATGTGGGAAGCGAGACTCTCTTTTAAGTAGCTTTCAGGGGACCTGTTATTACACAAGTTTACATCTGACAACCAAGCTGCAATTAATAGTTGTGGGGGTGGGCAAAAGAGGATAAGGAGGAAAAAATATGTTTAAGGCCCTTGACGTTTTTCTCTCTGCGGCAGTAAAAATAGGCTTTTACCTGCTGCTCGGGTTCTTCTTTGGTTAGAACGTTGGCCGGCGGAGGCGGGAAAGACCGTTGGAAGCTGTTTGCGCAGGGTGCTGAGGGAGGGCACAGACAGGAGACATGATGCATGTTAACGGGCACAGTGCAGTTACGAGTGCAAACTTTTCTTGGGAAGGTTTCCAAACCTACCAGTTTGCACGTGCAGTTTATTTCTCTTGCGCTGGCATCCAGGGAGTTCCAACCGGAATGAGGCCGACGTCGCACTAAGCACTGTGCAAACAAATCACAGACCACACTGCCTGCCCCAGAGGGGTCCCAGTCTAGGGTTTAGATGACACAAAGCAGGTGACTAAACCGACAGACAGCAGGAGGGGGGCGGAGGACACGATAACAGTAGAGACAGATGTGTTTGCATTCGTCACGGTTGTCCCGGTAGGCAGAGTTGAGCGTTCATACAGAAAACGAATGTACATATGCAAGAGCCTCCTATTCCCATTTGTTTAAACTGCTCTTATGAAAATATTTGTGTTTGCTTATATAGTCGCACATAACGGTGTCCTTTTAAAAGCTGCTTTTGCCGTCTATATTTTCAGCATTTAAAATCTGAGCCCCTATTTTCATTCATATGCTTATCCAGGGTAAAAATCTGCTTTACAGGGCTTACGAGGCGTTCCTGGAATAGCAGGCCCAGAAGGAAAGCCTGGTACACAGGTTCCCATTCTATACTATATACTTAAATATTCTTTGTTCTGTTGTAATTGCCGTGCCAGCTACAGGGGCCAGGGCTGCCGGTGAAAGCTGCTGTATGACTGCATGCTGCGCTAACTCCGATATTCGCTGGTTCCTGTGTTGGTTTGTCTCATATAACCGTACCCCTAAAAGCAGGGAGTTCCTCAGGCTTGGGGACTTTCGGAGCTGGATCCAAACATTGTGGTCTAGGCCCATCTTTGCATGGCAGTGAGGGTTTGAGAGCACAGGCTTGGGGCTGGCATGGTTCATGCACCTCATTCCCCACTTGCACCAAACCTCCGCCTCCCCTCCAGTGTTCCAGTTCTGTCCCCAGCACAGCTCTGCCCATTGATTTCCCCTGCCACCTGCAGCTCACTCCGCCCTCTGTGCTCTCGTAGACATGCTAGTCCTGTGCCCAGAAGCAGCTCTGCCAACGAGCCTCAACCCTCACTCCTCGCACACCGAGCCCAGTTGTTCCCGTCCTGAGCCCTTCGTGCAGAGATGCTGCATAGAACCAAACTGCATAGTGATGTGCTGGGAACAGACATTTATTGAGCGCTAGGATGAGCTCCAGAAACTCCTTGCTTCTGATCGAGGTTGCCAACTTTCTAATGGCACAAAACCGAACACCCTTGCCCTGCCCCGAGGCCCCGCCCCTTCTCCAACACCTTGCCCCCCACTCACTCCAGCCCCCCTCCCTCTGTCGCTCACTGCCCCCAACCTGACTCACTTTCACTGGGCTGGGGCAGAGGGTTGGGGTTTGGGAGGGGGGGGGTGCAGAAATGAGGGGTTCAGGGTGTGGGAGGGGGCTCCGGGCTGGGGCAGGGGGTTGGAGTGCGGGAGGGGTTGAGGGATCCGGCTGGGGGTGCGGGCTCTGGGGTGGGGCTGGGAATGAGGGGTTTGGGGGGCCGGAGGGGGCTCTGGGTTGGGGCAGTGCGGGAGGAGGTGCAGGGTCAGGGCTGGGGTAGGAGGTTCATGGGGTGGGCTCCAGCTGAGTGGCGCTTAGCTCAGGCAGCTCCTGGTGGGTGGTGGGGTGGGGCTAAGGCAGGCTCCCTGCTTGCCCTGGCTCTGCGCCACTCCCGGGAGCGGCTAGATGGAGACATGGCCAAGCGGCTCCTTGCCCGTAGGCGCCCCCTGCAGGTGGTGCAGAGCTTCCCTGATTGCCCCTGCGCCTAGGCGCTGGACATGCTGGCTGCTTCTGGGGAGCTGCGTGGAGCCAGGGCAGGCAGGGAGCTGCCTTAGCCACACTGAGCTGCCAACCGGACTTTTAGCGGCCCCGTCATTGGTGCTGACCAGAGACACCAGGGTCCCTTTTTGAAAACCGGACTCCTGGCAACCCTATTCTGATCTAACCTTTAAGGAATGAGCTCTCAGGTTTGCACGTGATTCTGGCTTGCAACACTAGAGCACTTCCCTTACAGGGAAAGCAGAGCTCACGCGCAAATCCATGTTCATAGAATACAGTGCTGGGCGGGAGCTGGGGGAAGGTTTGTGCTCTCTCTTGGTCCTTATCATCTGTCTGACTTATCCTGCAGGGTATATCAGGTGCCATGGGGAGCCCTGGCAGAAAGGGACCAGCTGTGAGTAGAATTCCTTGTGTGTTTGTTTTAAATTCTTCCAGTCCTTTGAGCCACATCAGCATGACAATAATACCTAGCTCTTGTACGCAGCTGTTCATCCGTAGATCTCAAAGCGCTTCACAATCTTTAATGTATTTATCCTCACGCTCCCCTGTGAGGCAGGGCTATTATCTCCATTGCACAGATGGGAAACTCAGGCACTGAGAGACTAAGTGACTTGCCCAAGATCACACCCGAAGTCTGTGGCAGAGCTAGGAACTGAACTTGAGGCTATCGAGTCCTAGGCTAGTTCCCTAATGATGGTGGCTTCTTGAGCAAAGATCAAGTCCAGCCTTAGTTCAACTAACCAGTCAGCCTGGACTTCCTGGGTGTGACCTCTGAGTCTGAAGAGGGTCCTGCCCTGTATTCAGATCCAGGGTTTTGATTAGAGATAGGGGTTTGTCACTTAACACCCTTGTTAATGGTGACAAAATCCTACTGCAAGCAAACCTGCTGTGGGGTCTTATTACCTTCCAACGCAAACTTTCCATGTTCGATTGTCAGCTAATAACGACCCAGTTCCATGGTACAAGATTTAACCTAGAATGCTTGAGAGACGACGCATTACACGCCTCCCCTCTTAGGGCTGAGACACAACAGCGTCCTTCGCTCTCTTAACCCCTTCTCCCCGTCTGACCCTGCCCAGCTCTCTGAAACGCAGGTGAACTGCTCCCAGTCACCTCAAAACCACTTAGTTCCGGACGCTGCCTGAGAAAGGGACTTTGGAGTGTGTTGTACTGGGTGCATCTTCCCCTAGCCCTGTACCAAGTTAGCATCTTCTCTTTCTTTGGATGGCGGGAGGTAGGATGAGGATTTCCATTGCTAAGAAACGTGCAGTCCCCACCTGCTTATCTGTGCAAAGACGAGCAAGGGAGGAGAGGCTGGAAAAATTGCTCCCTCCAGGGGAAATAAAAAAAGTGTGGTTATTTCTAAGGCACGTTTGGTGCCGTTGGGTTATCAGAAACAGACCTAAAGATGGGACCAATGGGAGCCAGCAGCCAGAGCTGGGTGGGGGAACAAGATTTTCCATTTTGTGGGAAATTCTGCAATTTGGATTTTTTTTCCCTGATCCAAAATGGAACAAAGACCCAACCCCCACCCCCACCCCAAAAAAATCAAAATTTCCCACAAAATGAAATTCCAAAAACCAGTTTGCTTCAGATTGATCACAACATTTTCATTTGGGTAAAAATACACAACGTTTTTGTTCCAAATTCGACTTTTTGGAGCTGACATTATATAATACACAATTTTTTTTTTCAAATGAAACTAAAGTCGTTTTGAAATGGAAACATTCCATGCCGCGAAGATGGACGTGTTCTGTTTCAACCTTCCTGGAATGCTTTGTTTCGGGCTGTCCACTACCACTCTCTCCCTTACCAGTAGCACTTCCCCCCGACTTTCAGTGACTGTGTTTTGATCTTTTGCTGTTCTCTCCAGGGTGCTGGTGGCTTACCAGGTGACAGAGGGCACGATGGACCTCCTGGACCAATAGTAAGGAGCATCTTCTTTCTACGGTAGCTTGTCCGTTGCGTTAGTCTGCACAGCACTAATGCAGAAAGTCAGCTGCTTTGCTGGGGTGGTGAATGGTAGATGGGGTGGAGACTGATAATGACTGGTAAGGGATATGTTGTTGTTTTCTCGCTAGGAACCAGTGGGAGGATCCAACCCCCTAAAGCAGAGGTTCCCACATTTTTCTTATTGTGTACCCCCTTCCAGATCTACCAGCTGCCTTCGTACCCCTACCCTTCTCATCACTGATACTTTGTATGTTCTTCTTAACGCTACCTGTCTTTAGCCATCTGTCCATATTTCACTGTTGCATACAGATATAGTTATAGTGTGACGTATACAACCGAAACCTGCCCCCCCAAACCCTAGCTAAGTTCTGAGCTCAGTTAGCCTGGACAGTTGCCAGGCAACTGAACCCGCACTGTACAGTGATTGGAGGTGAGGGCTCTGTATCTCAGCATCTCTGTGTGTCTGCATTTCCATTGGTACATGTTGAAATAAATTAACTACCGTATTTTACATAAATTCCCACAGAGTTTTAAAGCTTAGTCTATTATGAAAATGCAATAAATAAAATAATTAATGAATCCACCTTTACATAATTTCTCCTGCTTACCCGTCAGAGGTGTCTCACATACCCCCCACCCCCACCCCAGTGTATGTGCGCCTCAGATTGGGAACCCCTCCCCTAGAGTCCTCTTAAAGGGCTCGACCCAACACCTGTTAAAATCCATGAAAAGCTCCAATTGGCAGAAGTGGGTGTTGGCTCATGCCTTAAATGGAGAGGAGAAGAATGCTCTGTCTGATGAGAGACACCTCAGTGAGGAGGGGCTTCTCTTTCCTTAATGTTTTTTCATGGGTGATGTGCAAGGGGAACGTTACTCCCTGGGATTATATACAGGAAATAAGGCCGCTTTGGGGAATCTGATCACTGAACTTCTACGACGAAAACTCATGTACAGTGAGTCTGTACAAACCTCCCCTAGGTGCCCGCAGACAGAAAAGTCGAATGAAAACCCAGAGTACCATTTAGCAGTGGTATGCCAGCGCCTTGAGAGTAAATAGCAAGGGACCTGCTGCTGGACCAGCCAGTAACAGAGAGCTGGTAGTAAGCTGTAGAGCAGTCACATTGTGTAGTAGCATTTGGTCTTGTGGCCACCAGATGATGCAACCACTCGGGGTGGCATGGTCATGTGCGCTGGAGCAGGTTTCAGAGTCCATCCAGGACAGTGCGCACACGTCGTGGGAGAATGAATGAGTGCACAGAATGTTCATGTACAGCTGCCAGGGCCCAAAAGCACCCAGATCTATTTACTTTCTCAATCAGTAAGGTGACTATTTTGCGCCATCTCCAGAAAGAATGTCTAAGACGCCATTAACTACTTGACTGCTACGCAGGGCACCAGATCTATTGAACACAGTGCCCTGTGAGTGCCACCCAGCGTGCCAGGTTAAGTCTCTCTGCAGTGCCAGCTTTGGGCTAGCGGCAGCGGCTATCCACGAATTAATGCATCACAATCAAATATTAACTTAGATTGCTCAGCTAAGTGAGCAATGAGTGCCAGGACCTGAAACAGCCTTATAAGGTGACTCGGTTAATGACACATTTCCCCCAATGTTTTTTTAAGGGCCCTCCAGGAAAACCAGGACCAGGCAGAGACCCAGGTTCACCGGGGCCAAGGGTAAGAGCCACTAACGAGATGGTATATGTGTGCGAGGTGATGGAGCTCCATGGCGCCATTTCATGTGGTGACGCAGTAGGCAGCGGGGCGGATTGACCTGGGAATGTCGTTTAGTTTTACTGGGACTGTCTGCATGGGGGATGGGAGAGCAGGGGATGGCTTTAGGTGAGGGACGGTACCTGAGCCCGGAAGGGGGGTGGGGCGACAAACTGGAAACTGGACAAAGGGGGAGGGGGAGAGAAGGAGGGAGCAGAGCCTGCTGGAGGGGTTTTTGGTTTCAGTCTGGGACTGGCTGGGAAGACGCAGGGAACCCCAAGTCTGGGGTCCAAGCTTCTTGCCCCCCAGAGGGACCTGGCTGAGGGGTCCTGGTTGTACCTACAAGCCCTGCTTGGGACTGTGCTCCTGTCATCTAATAAACCCTCTGTGTTACTGGCTGGCTGAGAGTCACGGTGAATCGCAGGAAGTGGGGGGTGCAGGGCCCTGACTCCCACATGTAGCCTGGTCTCAATGACAGAAGCCCCCTGGCTTCGCTCAGTTGGAATTTTTGGAATGTTCCTCTGGGATCGGCTCTGTGGTAGCATCTCTTCCGAGGCATTTCAGTACCACAGAGAGATCAGTGTGAGGCTGGGTGGGTCCCTTACTTTGAAGTGCTTCACGAAGTGGATGGCTACAGAAGGGTGCTTTTCAATGACACTCTGAAACATCAGCCATGTTGTCCGCACTCCAGGGGAAAAGGGCTCATTACAGATTCGCTGGATAGCTCCGTGTTCCAGCTCAGTGCGTGCTCAGGCTCTTGCTGGCTCTGAGCCAGGGGATCCTTTATGTATTTTCTTTTACCTCCCAATCCGAACAGGCACAGTGCCCCGTGTCCCAGCTGCCTCAGGCCACGGGACCTCTTGAATTGCCTGTCGTGGCTCTCTGCAGAGAGAAGCAGCAGCTCTGCCTCTTTCCCCCTCCCCATCTGCAGCACTCACCCTTTGCCACCACACGCAGCAAGTGGTGCAGTCTGTGTTACTAGCTTTGGTTCCCCAGGCGGGCCAGCATTGCACCTGGCTGAACACTGGAGCTGGGTGGCAGGTTTTGGACAACATCTTTTTTTTGGAAAGATGCAGATTTGGGTCGACCAAAACACTGCGAATCCGTGTCGAATCCGCCAAATTGTTTCAGTCAGAAAAAAAAAATCAAAACCGGCTGTTTCGAGTTTAACAACCATGTTATTAAGTTAAAGAAGGAAAGAAATGGTTAAAAACCCCTCACGTTAAATGAAACGCTTTGTTCGACCCAAAACAATTGCTGAGGGGTGGAGTGGAGTGGCCGAACCAAAGAATCGGTTATTGGCACAACTCTATACCTTGTCCTTTTGGAGCCTGACTCCAAACATCCTGAAGCCAACAGGAGTTGCAAGTGCCCAGGATTGGACCATAAAGGACAATGTCTGTTTGGATGAGCTTTTAGCTGGTGAGGTCTATGCACCCTAGTTCTTTGTCATCTATTTTACTGCTCCTTCCATAATGCTCGCACCAGAACTGACCACCTGTATTCAAGCCAGTCTTGCTGCATTTGTTACATTTTCATTTCTTTCCTGGCAGGGGCTGCCTGGTAAACTTGGCTTGGAAGGACTGCAAGGACCTGTTGGCATGTATGTAAGTGATACCCGTCTGTTCCTAGTGAAAAATGAGGCCTAGCAACAAGCAGGCAGCTGTAGGAGAACATATGGGGCAGAGGCAGGGAGAGGGTGAGCTTGGGAAAACAGCTGTCCAGAGGGGAGGCCCAGAAGCACCTGGCACCTCCAACAGTCCGTGTAAGGAGCTTTCACAGAATTACAGGCCCGGCCCAGCTGTGCACCGCTGGCTGCACTGGGTATATCCCTGGAATTTCTCTGTGCAAGGAACAGGCCGCATGTCAGTGAGAGTGGCTGGCTTGGTTCAGGCACTTTTCCAATACTGACCTATTGCCCCCTGACTGGCGTGGCAGAACTTGTTCTTCTCATAGTCCCAGACCTGAATCATGGGTCAGAGCAGAAGATGTTTGGTGACTTCTGCCTTGTTGCTTTGAGGAAACAGGGCTCCTATTTCTATGAGGTTTGGAAACCCCCATGTTACATTGTGCAGCTCTCGGTCCTGATCCCCGGGTTAAAGTGAGGCACGCTGATGGTGGCTTTGCATACAGCCTCTTTCCCCGTTGAGTGGGCACAAGATCTCGCCTTCTTCTCTGGCTAAATAAATAAGCTAAATGGGCACCGTCTGTCCTGCTGAGCCCCGCTCCACCCCAACTGTGTGTTTTTTAAATAAGCAGAATGATACTCAGGACTAGCACATCCCACTCTGTTGGGGGGGGAGGTTTCTAGTTTTTAAGTGACCGTTTTCAGTGCTCTCATGAGATTCTCCTGACCCAGTGGGAAGGGGGCAGGGTTAAATGTGTGAGGGGTAGCCAGCTAGACATGCCACTGCTGGCCAAAGCAGCTGAAGGGCCACAAGACCCTCGATCATTATGGTTGTTTTAAGGGAAGGTGGTTAATTTGAGAAAGAGCCAAATAAACAGAGGGAGGTGTGTGAAACCTTAAACCATGTGATGACCACCACCTCTTCTGGACATCATGGTGCCACATCTCGGACACGAGCACCATTTTCCATAGGCTGCTAGCTTCCTCCACTTCCTCCCCCTCCCTGCGAGAGAATACAGTGTGTCAGCCTTAGCTGGCCAGTATCAATGGCTTTCTCTGTCCCAGGGCTACCCAGGACCTGTTGGTGACAGAGGAAAGGCAGGACCCAGGGGTGAAAAGGTAGGACTGTGAAAGAGCTACAGAGATGAAGATCATTGGGAACTCTGGGGTGACCTGCAAAGATCTTTTTCTTTGCCATTTACTGGGGCGGTGACTGTGGAGAAAACGATCTACTTCCAATGCTAGGAACAGGGTGTAGGATTAGCCTTCTTAGGGTCCGACTGTACTGCTCTTCTGGTATCTCTTGTGCCATTTATGCTCATTCATTCATTTCCTGATGGACCAATGTTGGATTTAAAAGAAAGGGTGGTGGTTTGGAATTCAGAGGGGGAAATGGCTGAATAACAGACATTTAGGGTGGGCGCAATCTGAACACACTGAAATCTTGCTACATCTGTTCCTCAGTCCATGTTAGTAACAGAGATAGGCCTGAGTTGCTAAGTTCCAAACTAGATATGGACTTCCTTGAAATGTAGGAGTTTGCATTTCCAGTGTCTGGCTTCGGCTTATTATAAGGACCTGTTAAAAAGGCTGGACACCAGATCAAACATTGGGGGTGTTTGGGGTGTTGACTCAGGCCTATCTCGAATCCATTGGGCACACTTATTGGTATTGATGTCTGTGAAGTTACCCTACAATAGTTTCCCAAACTCCAACTTTCTGTCTCCACCAACACACGTCAGCAGCGCTCGCCTCTAGAACTGGTCAGAACATTTGCGTAGGCTTCTCCCCCACCCCCATCTTCTTACCAGCTCTCCTTAACCTTCCCAACCCTAGTCACCATTCTTCACTGAGACACGGCTGCTGCTGCTCCCAAGAGGTTCTTCAGCAGAACAGACATGAACAAACTTCTTTCTGCTCCTTCTTGCAGGGAGAGCCCGGAGTCCGGGGCCCACCAGGATTTCCAGGAAAAGCCGGTCCCAAAGTGAGCATTGTTCCCCGCCTCTCAGTAGAACCGGCCTGTAGCGCACCCCAAAACTCCAGGGCTGATCTGTTTTCTGTGGGCATGGATAGGTCTGATGTGACCTCTGCGCCCAGCGGTTAAATGAAGTCTGGTGGGGGCATGCTGGTTGTCAAAGTGCTTAGCCTGAGCTGCTGTGGTGAGAAGGTGAAAAGGCCTCTCAACCGGCCTATGTGCAATGAGCGCTCAGCAGAAGGGAGGTGAAATATTCAGGCTCTGATCTCTGCCTCTCTCTCCTCACACAGGGTCCCCCTGGCCCACCGGGTGGGAAAGGTCCCCCTGGTCCACAGGTATGTCCTGTCCTGTCTTTCCGCTCTTTATATGTGGTGAGATGCCCCAGGCACTGCAAGGATTAGGCCAGTTTTGCCAGCTCATTTAACACAGGTGTGAAAGGTCAGGGCATGAGCTCTCGCAGGACAGCAGGGAGGAAAGCGTCTTCGTGCCAGAGGCCAGAGCAGCCCGGCACACCCAGACCTGGCCTCCTATGTGCTCAGGCCAGTCAGGAGGAGGGTGGGAGCTGTGTGGTTTTCCAGGGTTACTGTGCCATTGCTAGGACACCCCAGCAGTGGAAAGCGGCGAGGGGCGCACTTGCTACAGCTGTCGCCGTCGGTTCACGTGCGCATCCTGGGGCTGGATCCCAGCCCAGCCAGGTGGAGCAAAGGAGCCCTATGGGGATGAGAGGCTGTGTCGGTGTCGGGGACTTTGGTACAATAAAAGAGATAACGGGGGGCCTCCCAGCTTGATTGCAGCATGGGTCCACGTCCCTCACGACAGGCCCAGTGTAATGACTTCTAGGGCACTCCCGGCACCTGGGGTGGAGCGGCTGCAAGCGGATGAGCAAATCTGCTTCAGTGGGAGGCTGCAGGCCCCAAATAGGAGCTGGCTTGCAGCTCCCCCACCAGGTAACAGAGCCCGGGGGCAGTAACAAAGAGAAGGCAATGCCCATAGAACTTCCTAAGCTGCCCTCCCCCTTCCCGGGCTTTTCCTGCTCCATGCAGAGGCCATCGCTGTGACAGAAATACCAGGCTTCATTCCTGAGCCCAGGCAATTACTTCCAATCAATCTGTCAGCACTTTAGCTGTGTCAGCTCAGCAGCAGATTCAATCTCCCTTTGGAAGGGGAGTTGGCTTTCACATCTGCGAATCTAATTTGCTGGTGCCGCATTATGTGAATTTCCTGAGGAGGGGGCAGCGCCAGTCCAGTCTCCTGGGTTGACGGGGGTGGGGTGGGATCGGGGCAGGCTGGCAAGACAGGCATAGTGCCATGGGGACGGGGGTGGGTTTGCCACGGAGCTGGTGCCCCCAGATAGGCAGTAGGGCTGCAGGGAGCACGCTGCTCAGTTCTCCTCTCCCCCAGCTCCAGTGCAGGTGAATCATAGTTTTCAAGAGGAAAAACTGGGATGCTGGGGCCAGGAGGCCTTGCAGGGAAACATTTTGCTGCAGGGGGGTAAGAGAGATTGGGGGAGAATTGAGAGGAAAAAGAGACTCCCCGTCCCTCTCCTCTGTACAGAAGAACTTTACAGTAAAGGGCAGGATGGGAGAATATTATCCATCCCTCTGTGTCCCCTTTACATCAGTCCCAACTTCTCCTCTTCCAAACTACCCTTTGACCTACCATCACCCCCTCTTTCATCAAGTGACTCCATTCTCCCCTCATTCAACCCGCCTCTCTCCCAACTCAAAACCTCCTCAAGGATCTTCAGCTCCCCACAACCCAACCCAGCTCAGACGCCCCCCTTCCTGCCCCAGTCTGAGAACTACTTGTCCTCAGCTCTGGACCCGCATCTGCCCTGCACTCCCGGCTCAGCATGAGCCCCTGTCCCCACACCTCATACTCACACACACCCCACTTACAGCTCAGAGAGCCCATGCTCAGGATCAGAATTCTCTCCCCCTCCTTCCACCTTTTCTCCTCTGCCTGTCACTGTGTCTGGAAAATCAGGAGCCGAGGCAGCAAGGAGCATGTGCAGACACCCCCTACGCTTTGCCCATGTGGGCTGAACTGAAATAGCCCCCACAGAATCCCTGTCCCCTGCTTTGTGCCTCCTCCCTCTCCTGCCTGCAGCTCACATGCTGCAGGGCCAACTGAGGGCAGCCAGGTATCCTTAGAGCCGAGCAGGAAATGGTTTTCCCATCCTGTGAATGTCGTCTAGGGTTTGGACACTTCTCCCAGTCCACATAAGGGACTGAGACCTTCAGAAGTTGTTTGATGAATAAGCAACGCAAGGGATACCCCAGGGTAGCCAAAAGCACCATAGTGAGGACACTCACCTGGGTCGTGGAAGACCTGCCAGCAGCTGATTTGGAGCAGGGACTAGAGCCCAGGTGAGTGACCGAACCACCAGGGTGTTGCTAGTGTGGGGCAGTCGCGCTCACTCCCATCCTGGACCTGAGAAACCTTCCTCGACCGAAGTTCTGTCAAACCTGGTACCTTCCTGCAAACAATTTTGGTTTTGATGAATCCGCATTTTCTGATGAAAACCTTTTGGTCAAAAAATTTCCAACCCCCTGGAGGACTCCTGTGCCTGGAATCCCGCCTGTGGCAGCAAGAGGTACTGCACTCTGCAGTATGCCCAGCCACACCTCTCTGACTGTGGCGTTAGCCTCTCCATATTGGCCACTAAGGCCCACTCACCCCCATGGCTTCGAATCAGCCCCCTGGAGTTCCTGCTCTCAACTTTAAGCACCCAAGTACGACCACTTTGGTCAAAGCTCATATGGCATCTGGCTGCCAGACCTGTCGGACGCCAGAGTTAGTGGGACATTGTGCATTTTGGCTGACCCGGGCTCCCTGCCCCACTGCACCACAGAAGTAGGCATTGGGGTATGCGTGACAGACTCCCTCCCCAGCTACCTTGGAGTCTCAAGGGAAAGGCATGGAGCTGGGATCTCAGAGGCCTTCAGTTCCAGTTTCACCTCTGCTGAGTGCAAGTGCTAGAATGCGGATTTCTGGTTGATTGAATTCACACAGTGAGAAACTGTCTTTAAATTCAATTTTACTGTTCAAAATCCTTTATAATGTGAAAATGGAGGCTGCGCCACACAGCAGAATGCAGCTGCTTCCCATTTCAGCTGCTCAGCTGAACATGTTCTGATCACTTGTTGCACCTGAGAAGGTTTGCAGGTTGGGAGAGGAGTAATGAAGACAGTTAACACACTCTGACAATTCATTTCAAATACCGCAGCTGTGGTGTCCCCTCAATAGACTGAGTATATTTTTCAGCAATAAAGTTAGACATTTCCATCCTGCGTCCTTAGTTCGGTTTGGCCTGAGCCAGTGCTTTTCTCTCCCTCCTTGGTTACAATTGGCCCTGCAGCACATGAACTCCAGGCAGGGATTCTGTGAGGTTATTTCAGTTCAATCCCACGTGAGCAAAGCATAAGCACATGTTCCCTGCTCCTGATTTTCCAGACCCAGCAAGACACTTCAGTGCACAGGCATCTCCCCTGGGGAGAGGATGAGAGAACTACGAACATGTGACCATTGTGTGATCACGTTACTAATGCACTGCTGCAAGGTGCTGAGGTACTACAGTGATGAGTGAAGTATAAGAACCTGTAGAGACTAGAAGAGAAACCGTAGTTTGGTGTTCAATAGGATTAATGAGTGAATAGATACTCTCGTCTTTGCAAACATAGGCCCCGGGACGTGGCATTTATCAAAGGCTCTGTGCTTGTGGGAGGCGTCCTTTATGTTGGTGGCAGACCGCTGCGGGGCCCCACCTGAAATAAACTGTGTGTGTTCTGTTTGCATTATGGAAAAGCTGAGTGCATTCCCCCTCTTTGAGACAGGTGGTCTCTGGGCCTAGGTGGGAGCATCTCACCTTCTACTATTAAGCAATATAAACTTTTTGTTTCAGGGGAGACTGGGAGACCCAGGTCCTAGAGGGCTTCCAGGACTGCTGGTAAGTAGGAGATGGATAGCTGTGTGCTAATGCAGTTACCCCCCTTCTGGTCTCCAGTCATGTGACACTGATGGAGCTGGAAAGATGCACATCCACACCCCTCCAGAGAGTGATTTGTTCCCATCTTTGGGCTGAGCGCTGCCCTATGTCAAATGATTTGGTGGTGTCAGTCCAGCTCTCAGTGGGCACGTGTCCCAAGCCACCCGGTGGCAGAACGGGTATGGAGACTTCACCACCCTCACACCCACACAAGGGACCCTGTCCAGCTCAGGGTAAGGTGCACTGGATCATAGTGTGAGACAAACCTGCCTGGCTTGTGGTCAGTCTGTTTTTATTCTGCAGAAGGGGTCTGGGTGATGCATTCTACAGGTTTTGTCTCTCCAGCATCCTTGACTGTAGCAAAACATCTAACTTTAAAACTCTTCTTTTGTAAAAGGGAGGGAGAGATGAATTCCCATGTTGAGATATTCAGCGAACACGCCTTTGTGAGCTACAACGTTATAAATACTTCTGGGGGCTCTGATGGTGCCATTATAAATCATACGAGTGATTTTTTTTTTTTATAATCACTTCAGACACTGTATTTCACCTCTCAGCTCTTGGGCGCAGTAGCTGACTATTGGAACTCAAACGCCACCTGATGTGTGTGAGATTCATAGAGTAGCTCTTCAGACTCCACCTACATGCATAGATAGATGCATAACTGTTCTTTCCTTTGCACAGGGTCTTCCAGGCATTCAGGGGCCAGATGGTGTCCACGGTAAGCCTGGTGTGCCAGGAGAGAAGGGGCCTGCTGGACTGAGTGGGGCTGCAGGACCGGCTGGATACCCGGTAAGTACAGATTCTGATTTCTTTGACTGATGTGTAAGGTGAGAATGACACCATCAGGCGCTGCTCCACTTGTAAGTGGGCTTAGAGACGTGCTCCATGAGCTGGAAGATGTTATCAAAGCTTAAATGCTGAAGAGGTCTCCTCTTCTCCGGCTCCATGGATTCACTGTCTGAGTTACGTACTGCATGGCTACAGATCTGCCGAGTGCTTCACCCCACCCCCTAGTTACCCCAAGATCAGATGCATAACCTGTGTTCCCATTCTTAAGATCTGCAGCACTGAGTCTCTTATGAGACAAAGATTTGTGAGGCCCTAATAAAATCCAGGTTCGATGGTATATGCACCAGCACCCTTCCCCTGCCCTCTCCAGCTGGGCATGCCAAGGGACATCACTGCAGTGGTTCTGAAACTTTATTGAGGTGACCCACCAAGTGGATTTAGTCTTTTGGGGGACACACTATTGAGAGAGAATGAAAACTACCACTTGCTGGGAGGTGGCATACAGGGCTGTGGAATGCTATTTAAAGTGCGGGAACCCTCTGACTTCAATCCCTCTGCTTGGCGCTCTCTCCCCACCCGGCCCCCCTCCTGCTGCTCCTCTCTGCCAGTGGCTGGGCTGCACTAACTACCAAACTTGGTGGTTCTGGCTGCTTCCTCCACACTGCTGCTGTCCAGATCTTGCTCCCCATGCCTCTGCCTGCTGCCTCAGCCCAGTGGAAGTGAGCACACGGGGCAGAGCATTTCTGGGGCACGCACAGGGCGGGCAGTGATGCGGGCAGTGACAGCCAACCCCCACTCGGTCCTTCTCACAACCCACTGGTGAGTCGGACCCCACTGTTTCAGAATATCGCATTAATGGAACCAATGGTTCATGTCTTGGGTGGGGCTCCAGGTGCAAGATTAAAATGCTCAAAAATGATGACAGATTTGGGGAGCTCAACTTTTGAGGGGGCCTGATTTCCAGAGGGCAGGTGCTCCGCACTGTCTGAGAAGCAGGCCCTCTTCAGGGATATCAAGTTGCTCCCCACCCCCAAATAGCTAGTCGCTCTTAAAAATCTTGGGCAAAATAACTTTAGCTCCCCAAGACAGGGTTACTCTATGCAATCGGCATGCAACAGCCCCTGCCTCCCTTACGCTCCACTGTGCATACAAGATGGGCAGAGCGTATCCCTGTAATCCAGCACCTCGCCTTGTATTCGCTGCTTGTGTTGCTGGTAGCCCATTGCAACAGCAGGAGGCTTCCCTGAGGCACTTCTTAGCCCACAGTCGTAACACGGTTCCTGTGCTGTGGAACCTCCTCCAGCTCTTTGTAGATGGGCCAGATTTTCAACCTTTAGGCACAGGGAGGGGTCTGTGATAGGCATTTCTGGCAGCCAGGTTGGAAACGTCGTCCATCAGGGACTCCGTGTACCCACAGATCCTGTAGCTTGATGCTCACCTCCTTTGTCAGCCTACCTTGTTCTTTCAGGCTGGGTTATTGGGTGTGCCAGGTGTCGCAGTGATATTTTCCTAGTCAGTTGTGACAGGAAGCGTGAGCTTGCCAGAGGCCTGAGCCCCAGGATCTAGTGGGAGGGAGTCAGTGGTGATACACGAGCCCTTAGACAGAAGCTGAAGACTGGCTCATCTTATGTTGGGGATTGGCAGGGACTCTCCAGATTAGGACACAATTGCTAATTCAATTCATGCTCTTGCAGGGCCAGGAAGGGCCAGCTGGGCTGGAAGGGCCTTTGGGGGAGAAAGGAGAGAAGGTAAGGAGGTGAAAGGGGCACCTGATTCCGTATCTGTGGATGCAGTGTTACAGATTCAGCACCGCTGCCTGCACTGAGTCTGAGTTCATTAATGAAGGACGTGCAGAGAGGAGTGATGAATCCACCCCGCCCCCCAACCCCCCCACACGCTTGTTGTTCAAATCCTTGCGGGTGGGTGGGGAACAAGACGTGGTGTGTGGGTGGGAACAAGACGCAGCGTGTGGGTAGGTGGGGAACAAGATGCAGTGCATCTCCACAGAATTGTTCTCCTTACACGTTAGGATTATTCTTCCTATGGCAAACAGATTGCGGTCGTCTTTGGGGGGCGGAGGCTGGAATCCCCACTTGGGGAGAATGGTGCATTGTGCCCAGTGGGTAAAGTGAGAGTGTTAGGGGGACAGGAGGAGGTTGAGCTATCGCACCCACACACCGTCCAGCGCCCCCTGCAGCCTCACTCCGGTAACACTGGTAACTTTACCCCTTTGCTTCTCCTGGACGTACCCATGTGCAATGAGCTCACATGGACCAGTAGCTCTCCCCCATGGAGAGCTCACTCCTCTGCCTTCCTCTCAAGTGTTGCATCCCAACCCCAGTCACTTCTGAGTCCAGATCTCCTGCTTGTTGCCCCAGATCTCCTGAGCCTGTTGCTTTCCTCCAGCTGCCCTGATTACGCCCCAGATGAGTGCTATTCCTTCTTATTAATGGGGGATACCTGCCCAGGTTGAGACGCACTAATGCACACACCCCCAAGCCCTCCTCCCCACATTTGGGGTGGGAGTGAAAATACCAACATGGAGAAATGTAGGTAGGAGCATCTGCTACAATGAGGAGTAAAACTGCAAACTCCCCCAGCACATCTGTGCTCAGATGTCACGGCTTGGTGATGCTAAGTTCAGACCATGGTACTGCAAAAGCTTGAAGGATGGAGACTCTTCACCCTCACTAAGATTAACTGCTAAGTTGAATGTCCTGTTTCTTTAGGGTGAAGTGGGAGAGCCGGGAGAAGCTGGCATCAGAGGCCTGGATGGAGAGCAGGTATGGTGGTAATGCCTAGCTCTTATATAGCACTTTTCATCCGTAGATCCCAACGGATCATTATCCCCATTTTATGAAGAGGGAAACGGAGGCACAGAGCAGTGCAGTGACTTGTCAAGGTCACCCAGCAGGCCAGTTGCAGAGCTGGAACTAGAACCCAGGTCTTCTGAGTCCCAGTCCGGTGCTCAATCCACTAGGCAACACTGGTAAATAGCTCAAGAAATCATGTCCTCTGTCCCCTTTTTAATGTCCCTCTCTCTGGACTTTTCAGTGCCCCTTCCCCTTGGCTTCCAGCTGCTGGGAGGAGTAGAGTTTGAGGGCTGCTTGTTCGGAAGGAAAGCTGGGAGAGTCCAGACTTTCTTGTCATCTTAGTTATCGGAGTTGAGTATTAGTGCTGCCCCAGGGCAGGCCTTCAGCCAGATAATATGTCTGCAAGGCAGGATTTGGTGTAATCTGCTGGCGAGTGTGTGTCAGAGTCTCTAACAGCCCCAGCTGAGGAGTTGTGGCTCTTTAGTTCAAGCGTTTAGCTCTGGAGTCCCCAGTTCAGTCCCTGGTGTGTCAGCCAAGATGGCTTCCATCACCGTGGCAACCTGCCCCAAAGAAGACCAATTGGGGATATTCATCTATAACTCCCATGGGTGTCCTCTCTAGGTTTTCATCTACTGGGTGACTTCCAAGATTGCCCACCACGAAGCCCTGCTCTTGTTCTAGCAGCGCTGGGTCGCAGGTGTGTTGCTATTCAGTGTATGCTACCAAAGGATACATAAAAACTTTAAAACATTTACGAGCTGATCTATTTTCCTTCCGTAGGGTTCCCCGGGACTCCCTGGAGTGGAAGGTCAGCCTGGGTCCAAAGGGGAGCAGGTCAGTACTGAAGATGAGTTCTAAAACCAGGTTTTAGGAAGCTGAAATCCTTGAGGTAACGCTAATTCCTGAGCTGGATTTGTGGGTAGAAGCCTGGATAAAATTCCCCCATGGTGCTTTGGAACTCGAGTTGCCCTGGCGCATGTAGCTGCAGGTATCCCTGTGCTCAGGTACACGCTTTTACGCTCATTCTGTATCTGTGGTTCTAGAGTGTGCAGAAACTGGAACTTAAAGGGAGGCTTAACCTGCAATTAATAATCAGGCATTTTTTAAAAAATCATCCTTCTCCGTGTTACTAACAGCTGCTTAGGCTGTTGCAGATGAAAGAGCCCTCACTTAGTTCCCTTTTCATGCTGTGCTCTGCTTGCACAATGGAAACACGCCAGTGAGTTTGACTTACCGCTTTTCCACTCTGCATACAGAGCGGCACCGCCAGCTCTACCAGAAAACATGCACACTCAAGGCCGGTTGGCACGCTTGTAGGGTTTGGAATAAACAGCCAGGCCTCTCAGTTTTTGCAGTTCATCCATCATGGGTGAGATTTTCAGAAGCGTCTAAAGGAGTTAGGTGCCCAGTTCTCACAGATTTTTCCTAACTCCTTCAGTGCAGGTGCCTGGGGAGAGTGTGTTCCATCCATGGCAGCCGACAGAAGACACCAGCCTCCAGTGGCTGTAGTTTTGCTTTATCATTCATTTACTGTTTTGTGCCTGGTAAATAATCACTGTCCTCCAGAATCCACCCTCCCCAGGCAGCCTTAGCAGTTAGCCGCCTTGTTCTCCCGTTGTGGTTCAGGGGAGGACCGTCACCCTTCAGGAAACCCCAGTCTGCATGTCTAAGTTACTCTTCTTGGGAATTTTCCTCTGATTTGTTGTTACAAATTATAGCAAGTGTCTGCTGGATTGGAAACCCACCAGCCTTACCCCCTGCTGTCCAGATGTCAGGATCTATCTGCTTGCTGAGGCGTTAATGATTTATATTGACAATCAGCAGATATCCAGAACACAGCTGGTAAGGTCGGCTGGATAATAATACTTGTCATCTTCTTCCTTTCCAGGGAGAGGCAGGAATCCCAGGGGCTCCAGGTGTCAATGGAGGCTCTGGGGAGCCAGGAGAGGAAGGGCCGAAGGGACACCCTGGGAGACCTGGGGAACTAGGAAAAGAGGTACACCTCAGGCATTCTCTGACAGGTGGCCCACCACCATGGTACCCATGTCACTGCAACCCCCTAGAGAAGGCTGCAGTTGTGATCCTTGACGCGAGTGGGGAGTGAGGTTGAGCAACCAGGGAGAAATGATTTGGATGGCTGGATTATTAGACCCAGCTAAACAGAGGGCTCTGAGATGGGCTTGGGGAGGTCTTGTCAGGGTGCGGGGAGAGGGTGGCATGGTCACATAGGTCTTCAGCTGGGGACCAGCACTGGCCATCTCCACCAGCTTATTTTCCTATATATTTCCTGCTCCTTTCAGGACAGGATGTTACTTGCGGTGGTAGCAGAGCTTTGACCCAGCAAAGGAAGAAGAGCTAGAGATGTCATGAAGTCCACTAGGAACTTTGTTACTGCCCTTGACTTTAAATGGAAGGCGCTCAGATCCTACCGTGATGGATAGCAGTACAAGTCACGTCTGGGTGTGGCACTAGGAACAGGGCTCATACATGTTAGGTTAGATGAACGTCAGAAAGAGCTTGATTGGAATTTTTTTTTCCTGTTGGCAATTTTGATTTCTCACCAGAAACCTTTTGTTCTGAAAAATAATTTTGGCTGAAAACAGGAGAGGAAGAGGCGAGTTCAACCAAAAGAGAATTAGATTTTCAGTTTTCCAACCTAAACTCTATTTTATTTTAATTTTTTAAAGGAAATTTTACACTTTCTGTGAAAATTCTCATATTGAAAACCCAATTTTCCATTTAAAATGGAAAATTTGGGGCCAGCTATAACCAGTGCTGGGCATTTGGGATTTGTCCTTGGGTTTCTGAAGTATGGATTTTCCCAGTATGGCAACCTTCTCCTCTTGCTCGTGAGGGGCCAAGGCCATGTAAGATTCTGCGCCAGCCCCCTCTGTTCCCATCTCCTGCTTGCTTCGGAGTAGGCTTAGCAATTTCAAACCATTTCACCTTGGTAGCCACTCTGCATCTGCTGTGTAATATCAAAACCACTAACCTGCCCATCCCAGAGGCACAGTAGTGCTACAAATAAGTCTAAAGAAACTGCCCCAGCTCTAAAACTCTGTTACAAACCACTGGAATTCCATCATGCGGCAACGACAGAGCTGGTAGATCTCCCTGCCAGAGCCAAGGGATAGAAGATGCTACTGGGATGTGCTAATAACTCCTGCTGGTGCTGGTTGGAATTACACATGTGCATTGCATGCAAAATAGACTCCAGTGTTCTCCTGGGGACTTTGAGATAGAAGGAAGCCTGGCTGTAGGTAAACACATAGATTCAGTCATTGGATCTTGTTATAACTTGTCACGCCCCATTAATTCACCCGATGCCCCTATGACTGTAAGGGCTGATATAAAGAGGACTGTGATTAATTGTTCTCCATGTCCATTGAAGGTAGGACAAGAAGTAATTGGCTTAGTCCGTAGCAAGGGAGATTTAGATTAAGTGTCTGGAAAAACTCTCTAACCATGAGTGATTAAGTTCTGCACTAGTCTTCCGAGGGAGGTTGTGGCATCCCCATCATTGGAGGTTATTAAGAACAGGGTTGGACATACAACTCTTCGAGATGGTCTAGGTTTACTTGGTCCTGCCTCAGCACATGGGGGCTGGCCTTGATGACTTCTTGAGGTCCCTTCCAGCCCTACATTTCTATGACTTTGTGGTGCCTACATCTTCACCAGAATTCATATCGCAGGCTGAAGAATATTTTGCTGTAGCAATGGAGAGTCAGTGTAAGAGGCCTCAATCTTCAGGGACTGATGAGCATCGAGAGGACACACCTGATGCAGAACATGGCTGCTCGCTGAACTGGGGCTAAAGACTTTGCTTCTCCTTCTTTGCAGGGTGACATCGGGGAGCCCGGAGATATGGGGGAGCCTGGGCCCAAGGGCCAAAAGGTGGGGAGATCTTTTATGCTTTCCCTTTGAGAACCTACATTGCCACTCGTGGCCTGCTCAGCCCCTGTTTCTCTCACACACCTTAGTAAAGTATCTCTTGGTCCCCAGATGAGATGCTGGAGATGTGCCAGGCTTACCAAGGTGCCACTGGAGGGCTGTAGTTTTAAGGCTGAGATTTACGAATAAAGCCGGGATTCTTTCTTGTGTGTTAATGATGTAGGGCCACATAATTGGCACCCAAGATGAGTTTAAAACATGCATTAAGTGTTAATTAGATGCCATTTAATTGTTGGCTCATTTAATTGCAGTTGATTTTACTCATTCAGGTCTTCATAATAACACATCTGTTTCCACTAATGAACAGGGTGACGCCGGCCCCAGGGGCCCTCTTGGAATGCCTGGACCAGGTGCCATTGTGGGAGAAACTGGTGAAAAGGGACTTAAAGGAGAGAAGGGGCAAGAAGGTTTACTGGTAAGTACAGCGAGGACCTCTTTCTCCATGTGGGTCACTGGGCCCTGGCAGAAGTCCCAGGATTTCCCATGAGGGTGGGAGTTTAGGTCTAGCTGTGTATGCAGGAGAGTTCTTGGCCACCCAGCAGGAAACCAGAGGTTTGCCAAGGACCATGCAAAACATTCCCAGGGAAATTGGAAAACCTCCAAAATTGAAGATACTTATGTCATGTTTTGGTTTCACCAAATTAGTCCAATTTGAGGGTGAGGGGCTAGAGTTGGGGGAAAGCTTGCACCTCCCCCCACCCCACCCCAAAAAAAGACATGCATTTGTGAGCAAAAACAGGCTATTTTAACACACGTTTTCCTCTTTTTGACCGTAATGAGATGGTGTCAAGGCTTTTCAAATTAGAACGTTCATTCTGACAAAGAGCAGTTTTCACACTGACATGTTCAAGATGCTGACGTGATGCACGGTTTTGTGCCAAAACTATCCGCGGGCAAAAAGTCCACATTTTGAGCCAGAGAGTCAGACGACGCACAACCATGAGCACTTCTCCATGGGGCTTCTCCTTTATGTGCCTCTAAGTCTCAGCATTAATTTTTGAGTCTCTCTCTCTGTAGCTATTTGAGTTCCTGGTGCGTCTTACTGAGAGAAAAAACTAGTCTGTCAATATCCGTGCATGCTTCTTGCTCCCAGTTTAGAATATCTTGTCCCTGAGTGTCTCTCTCTCCTCTAGCCATGTGTGTTCTTGGGGTTGCCCATTAGGGTCATTATTGGGTTTGCTTCTGGGCCCTGGGTGGCCCATGTTGACATTGGCCATTAGTCTGTCACTCTCCAGGCAATTGCTTGGTTCCCTGTGAACCTATTGGGATGAGATTTCAGCCTTTCGTGGGTTTTCCCCATGGCACCGTTATCTGCAGGTTCTGTCGCAGTGGCGGTTGGCTGGAATGCAGTTGCTGCTGTCCAGGGCATTCTAGATTAATGCTGGATTCACCAGCCAGGTCAAGCTCTGGTCTCAGTTTTCAGAGCTCTGTCGGGGTTCTAATAAGTATCACTTCCCTTCCTTCCACAGGGCCAGGTCGGTGTGATCGGGGTTGCAGGACCTGCTGGAGCCAGAGGACGAATTGTACGTTAACTTGTATTATTCCTCCTTCCTTTGCTGGTTGCAAGGTCTCTGATGTAGAAATCTGGGGGGTCATGCATGTTACATGACCATCAGATGGCAACTGGCTCCTCTGTGTAAGGCATGGCTATTTTGAATGGATGTGACTTTTTTTTTTCCTTCGTGACAGGGTGAAGCAGGCATCCTAGGTCCACCTGGGTTAGCTGGCCCTGAGGGAGAGAAGGTACTGAGAAGAAACGATAAAGTCTGACATAGCCTCACCCACCTCCACCCCATTGTGATAATGAGCTTTACGAGGTGGGAGAGCTGGCATTTCCGAAAGGCGTTGGAGAGCTGTCTGTGGTTTGGTGACCAGCAGAGCTGCTTTCCTGGGATCTGAGAGGGCTTAGACAACTGTAAAGAGAACTCCTCTTGTGACATAGAGAAGCCAATGAAATTTAAGAACGGAAAACTCCCCTTCCTCTGTTTTACTCATTTCCTGAGCCCTGATTTCTAGCCCTGGGATAACAGGAAAGGCTACCAGTGAGTTGAAGTTTGAAGAGAGGTTCCCCTCCTCCAGTGCAGTCTGCTGCAAGAAAGAGGCGGTTACCAGCTCAGCATACCCGATGGAGAGAGATTTTCAATGCAGGCTTGTAACGCAGGCAGCCTGTGCCAGGGATCAATCTAAGTCTCTTTGGGTTTGCTGATCAAAGAGGAGAGGGCTGGGGCAGGTTTTAGTGGCCTAGGTTCCAGAGGGCAGGATAAGAACTATTCCCTTATTTTTCCCCAGGGGGATCCAGGACCAAGTGGACTGATTGGCCCAGCTGGTGTGGCTGGATTGGAGGTAATTGTCACTGGAGTCCTGCAGAACCCCAGTGTGCTGTCTAAGGCGTGCCTCACAGTCACCCTCTGAAATGAAAACTAGAAGAATTCCCCCTTCCCAGCCTAGGCCAAGACTTTCAGAAGTGACTAGTGATTTTTGGATGCTTCAATTCTTGGGTGGCCAACTTGGGCGCTGGACTTCAGAAAGTGCTGAGCACCCGCCCGCTGAAAACCGGGCCCCTTTCCTTTACGGTGTCTCAAGTCGGGCAACACAAAGCAGTAGGCCCTTCTGAAACTCTGTTCCCCACACTTCAGTCATGTTCGTTTCCCCACTCATCGTCTTACAGACACTAGCGCTGGGACACTGTATTTTACAAGAGCGCTGTAACGGGCTGGCCTGACATCCCCAGAGACAGATATTCTATGAATAGAGGATATCAGGGTTGGAAGGGCCCTCAGGAGATCATCTCATCCAACCCCCTGCTCAAAGCAGGGCCAATCCCCAATTAAATCATCCCATATTTATTCCCATATTTGTCCATGAGACTGATACAATAACGGATAGTAGCCGTGCAAGCCCTTCATTAAGGTGCTTCTCTCAGGGAGCATCTGTGAGAGGAACAAGGCAGTTTTCATCCCATGGGCTATTCAGTGCTTGACCTGCAGTGAAGGTGTGGTGGCATGGACCCCAGTGGAAGCCAACAACCTGAGTGCTAACCCATAGTCCCTAGTGTGCTTGTACTGCGTCACCCAGCCAGCACTGCCGTATCCTCACTAATGCCAGCTTAAAGCCAGTCCGGGTGTGCCCACGCCCACTGCAATCACACCTTCATTTGGGGTGTAGACCTTGAGACTAGCAAGGGTACCAGTCTCCATGGTGCTACGCCTGGTAGTATCCTCAGAGCTACCAATGAATGCATCAAACAGGTAAGAGTCACGTTCATGTTAATTCTTAAATGTTACTGCAGGGAGTCCCTGGGGAAGGTGGAAGAAAAGGAGAGCGAGGCAAGCCAGGGCCTGCTGTAAGTACTGAATCCTGCTCCAGAGCAGAGACTGGGGAGTGTTCTGAGATCAGCTCTGGTGTCATGCAAAGAAGCTCCTGGCAGTTTTTAAGGCGGCTGTTCTTTTAACCTGGCTCTTTAATACTTTATTCTCGTCCTGATTTCTTTGCTTACGTTTTAGTTCAATGGTTTGTTCGGTAGGGAAGAGGGTGCTGCTGTATGGAACCAACTCTTATCTGGACCGTCCCAGCTCTTGAGTGCAACAAATCAGGCTGGGATCTCAGGGCAGCAGGCTTTGTTGCATCTTTCGTTCCACCTAGGCTGTAAACGGCCTTTCCGCAAGCTACTTGGGGATTTTTCTTCTATTCCTGGGTGAAATCGGAGCACCTCTGAAACTGGGGCAAGATGGAAACTAAGACTTTTTCAAACCTCAAGGGTGCTTCCAGGTTTGGGTTAGGTTTCAGGTCAGTTCTGAAGCATCCCCAGGTCCCAGCCTAGGAGGCTTAGGACTGAGGTGTATAGAAGTTGTCTTGTCTCCAATGCAAAATGAAAAGTCATTGCAACGTTTTGTTTGCTCTAATGGAAATAATCTGCTGATGCTAACTGTATTACGGGACAAGAGAAATTGACCCAGCCTAGCATCCCTGACTTTTTGGTGCTTCAGAATCTAGATCCAAACAGGACATTAATATCTCGGCTCGAGACAAAACGGTTGTGTTTATGGTAATGCCTTTATGCAATTGCTCTGCGAAGGGGCACTGTGAAAATGTGAAAGGATGGCCAGGAAGGGATCCTTTCAGGTAAATACTTTACTTTCCAGTCAAGTCCTTATTTCCTTGATTTCTGCAGAACTATAGTCAGCTAAAAGCATTTTAAATATGGTTGCCAATAAGACACATGCCAAAGTGCTGCTGTAATGGTGCAATTAGTTACCAGTGTCTGTTGTCGAACACACACAATACATTTTGTTTCAGTTTTTGCTGTCGTAGAACAAAGATGCTTGAATTGTTGGGATCTGAAAGGTCACCAGAAATGCACATCACAGTGCCCAAACAGCAGTGCCGTAGTATTAAAAGCGCTCACCGTCCTCTTCAGTTCAAATTAAAAAGGGCAGATAACCACCCTGCTTCCCCTCATGCACTGTATGATAAAGGCTGCACCTGATGACATGGAATGATTGCAAAGGTGACATTTACAAAGCACTGCAGATGTACTAATGATTCTGTGCAGCTTAATTGAAGAAATAAATCTTGGTCCGGGTTCTGGGTTTCCCATTGTCTAGGATGGCAACTCCTCTCTGCATGAGGACGAATGGTTTTTTTAGTTCAATAAATTCCATTTGCAAAGAGAAGAGCGGAAGTGAAATAAACTGTATCAAATAAAAGAAAGCTTCAAAGATTTCTGAGAAATGCTGCTTAGACCTTTTCAACAAAAAAACCCCCAGCTAGGCTAGAGTTGGACATCAGTGAGCAACAAGGTGAATTTGTTGTTTCCAGAATACATCCAGTTGGCAGAGAGACCTGGCTCTGAGCTGTGAAGCTCCAGTCCTGACTGAGATCCACAGCTGACCATCCTCGTAGTTGAGTGAAGTGTGGATCGTGGTCCAGTTTGGGGGCCCATCTGGATTCACCTGTTCTCTCCCGCTGTTTTGCAAGCCGTTTGTGGGTTTTATCAAATCACTCTCGCTTTTGACATTTCCACAACCACGCTCTGAAGGAAGAGACGGTGGAGACCAGTGGTGTCTCCTCTCCACTCTCTCATGCAGTGTTACCATGTTGGGTCAGGTTGGTGATGCTATGAATTAAGTCCATAAGGCAGCTACATCTCTCTCTCTTCTGTGCGCTCTAGGGTGCAGCAGGCTCCAGGGGTGAAAGTGGGAGCCAAGGACTCAAGGGATTTGGCGGGCCTGAAGGACCCAAAGGAGATGCAGGGGGGAAAGGAGAGACTGGCCATCAGGTAACTTTATCCACCACCCTCCCTCCCGCCTTTGCAAGACGATTCCCCTCACTGCACCCTCTCTCAGCTGCTGCACATGCAGAGCTCTACTTGATCTCCTAAAGATCCACACATTTTGCTTCGCTCCCTTCGCCCCAACCCCAGAAGGAAGATGCATGTAACAGACACAAACCCTGGGTTGCTTTAGTGCAGGATGGATTTGATCTCTGAGTCTGAATGTGCAAAGTGACCTCATCTCTTGCCTGGGCTTTGAGCAAATATGATTCGAGTTGGTTGCTCACAGCCATCCCAAGTGCATCTTTGGAGACGACGTGTGCAAACCCTATTTGTGAACATCACTAGCAGTCAGGATAATGATCTGCCATGGTAGCTATCAAGACAGAAGTCCAAGCATCAAACAAATACGTTAATAACCTTGTGCCGCTTTGTGACTTTCCATTCCAGAGCACAAAATGATTGATATAGATGAATTAAGCCTTATAACTCCCCTTTGAGGTGGGAGGTATTATCCCCATTTTACAGATGGGTAAACTGAGGCACAGAGAGCCTGCATGAATTGCCCATGGTCACTCAGTAACAGGTCAGCAGCAGAACTGGGAGGAGAGCCCAGAGCTCCTGACTCCCAAGTATATTTAATCACTAGACTGCCTTTCCTCTGATTCACTGAAGCTAATGTCAGTTGTGTTTTTTTTCCCCCAATGAATTCAGGGTTCTCGTGGGTCACCTGGAGAAGTGGGATCAGCAGGGCTAAGTGGTGTTGAAGTGAGTGGGCCCCTTTACTGCTTTTTCAGCAAATATGGAGTTTGTGGTTTGTGGCTGCCCTCATGGTGAGCCTGTGATCAGAAGTGTGAACAGGGTTGGGCGTGGTGAGGGAAGATGGCTGGGACTGCATCCAGTGTTTCAGAATGGTTAGGTGAATGGCTGAGTATGAACAACATTAAAGATCTGGATGATGGGATGGATTGCACCCTCAGCAAGTTTGTGGATGACACTAAGCTGAGGGGAGAAGTAGATATGCTGGAGGGTAGGGATCGGGTCCAGAGTGACCTAGACAAACTGGAAGATTGGGCCAAAAGAAATCTGATGAGGTTCAACAAGGACAAGTGCAGAGTCCTGCACTTAGGAAGGAAGAATCCCCTGCACCGCTACAGTCTGGGGACCGACTGGCTAAGTGGCAGTTCTGCAGAAAAGGACCTAGGGGTTACAGTGGATGAGAAGCTGGATATGAGTCAGCAGTGTGCCCTTGTTGCCGAAACGGCTAACGGCAAATTGGGCTGCATTAGTAGGAGCATTGCCAGCAGATCGAGGGAAGTGATTATTCAGCTCTATTTGGCATTTGTGAGGCCACATCTGGAGTACTGCGTCCAGTTTTGGGCCCACCACTACAGAAAGGATGTGGACAAATTGGAGAGAGTCCAGCGAAGGGCAACAAAAATGATTAGGGGGCTAGGGCACATGACTTACGAGGAGAGGCTGAGGGAACTGGGCTTGTTTAGTCTGCAGAAGAGAAGAGTGAGGGGGGATTTGATAGCAGCTTTCAACTACCTTAAGGGGGGTTCCAAAGAGGATGGAGCTCAGCTGTTCTCAGTGGTGGCAGATGACAGAACGAGGAGCAATGGTCTCAAGTTGCAGTAGGAGAGGTCTAGGTTGGATATTAGGAAACACTATTTCACTAGGAGGGTGGTGAAGCACTGGAATGGGTTACCTAGGGAGGTGGTGGAATCTCCTTCCTTAGAGGTTTTTAAGGTCAGGCTTGACAAAGCCCTGGCTGGGATGATTTAGTTGGGGTTGGTCCTGCTTTGAGCAGGGGGTTGGACTAGATACCTCCTGAGGTCCCTTCCAACCCTGAGATTCTATGATTCTATGATACAAGCAGATTGCACTTGATAACGTGGAATTCTGTTGCACAGCAGTGTGTCCACCACACTCATAAATGTTGGGCATAAACGCACACGCACCCGTTAAAAGAACATTGTTCTGATTGCAAAGCCAAGCACTGAAAAACTGGGAAGCATCAGAATTCTGGTTGCCAGTGCAAGCTTAATTTGCCCCCCTCCGCCCATCTGCGTATACATTGTGATGTGTCTTTAATTGCATGATCACAGGCTTAGTTTTTCCACAGGACTCTGGCCTCTTTCAGTGCACAGGCTGGACCTGCTTGGGGATGAATCAAGGTTGTGCAGTGAAAGAGACTGTCCCCTCCCTGTCAAGGCTTCTTGTCCCAGTCTCTTTGCCCAGCCAGTCCCAGTTCTCCCTCCACACCCTGTCTGCCCATCCCCTCTTCTCCTTCCTTCCTCCCACCCCTTTTGGTTCTCAGTCTGTCTCCTTGCCCACCCATTCTGTCTCTCCTTGTCTCCTCAGCCAGTGTCGGTCGGTCTACCCCGCACCAACTAGCTCCTAGACCCTGTGTCCCCCTCCCACCCCCTCGTTTCCTGCCAGGATCCCACTGGGAGTTGCCCCTCTCTGTACTTATTTACCTGCCAATCAGGGGTGTTGTGAGGACAAAATCCATTCCTGGTTGTGATGCGCTTGGGTAGGAGTGTGGTGAGGGCCATGGAGGGGTCTAGAAAGGCAGGGCACCTGGATATGCGCTTTAGGGAGATGTGAATGTAATGGGTTGTTCATCTGTTTGTTCCATTAGGGCCCTCCGGGTGAGAGGGGGAAGCTGGGGGAGCCAGGAGAACCAGGACGAACGGTAGGTGTGCCACGTGCCGGCCTGGAGCATGTCCGCCCCCCCTCTCCCTGCAAGCATACGTTTCATGCCTCCTTTTCCTCCCTGAAAGCATGACCCCATGGCCTCTTCGGGAGCGGGGCCTATCAGGCTGGGTAAAAATCCCTGCGCTGTCTCATGCCCCTACTCCGCCCCCCTTCCACCCCCCGGGCTTTTACAAGCCCTGCTTAGAAATGGGGAGAAAGAACCAGCTGTGTGTGGGCAGGGGTGGGGACAGAACTCAAGGAGGGATTGGCGTTGGACCCCTTTGTGAGGGCACTGCGTTAGGGGGCATCGCTGAAGAGACTCCCCCTTCCTTGGGGAGTTAGTGGTGTTCCCGGAGAGACGTTTCCTTCTCCCTTGTGACTTCAGGGGCCTCAAGGACAGCTGGGTCCGGAGGGACAGAGGGGTCGTAAAGGAGAAAAGGTAACTTCCGAAGTCCTTCTCTGCTCTTCAGATGGGGAATGACCCTTCCTCCCAATGGAGCTCTCCTGTTGTAGAATAACATGCCCTTGGCCCTATTGACGGTGTGCTCGGTCTCTCTAGGGCACTAACCTTTTGGGGTTCGGTGCCGGGGACTCTTCCGTCGGAGTAACAGGTGCCATTGACACGTGGCTTCCTGCTGGCAACTCTTTCGTTTATATAGCTCCTTTCACCCCAAAAAATCTCGTAGCACCCACTACTGAAATGCAGCCCCCTCTGGGGCACACTGCAACACTGCGCAATAACCTAGGATGAGTGCAGTTGGCCCTGCAAGGGGAGAGCAGGTGAGCAGCCGAGTGCTGTGCAGGCTTTCGTGCCTGTTTTACTCCCACCAGAAAAGTAATGATTGCAAATAGCGTCTCCCCCACCCCAGGGACAGTGACTCTTTCCTGGTGGGAGAGTCTGTACAGTGAAAGAGGGGTGATTGCACCGGTGTCCTGATGCTCTCAGCAAGAGGGGGTTATGGGCCAGATTTGTGCTGTTTTGCTGCATCCCTTCTATCCCAGGGATGCTGTAGCAGCGAACGAGCACCCTTGGGTAGGTAGGGAGGAGCTTTTGCCCCCTTTCTGGTGGTTCATCAGAGCTGCTGGTGACTTGCCGTGTGTGTGTTTGTCTGTTTCCTTAGGGGAACAGCGGGCACGAAGGAGATCAGGGCTTCCCTGGCAATCCTGGCAGACGGGTAAGGTGGCATTATCTTCCCCACTGCGTGCTCTGCATCCACTGCCAGCGGCTGCTCCGTGCTGGTGGTTAACGCTAACCCAGTGTGAACAGTTCGAGTTAATTCCTCTCGCTCCCGCGTGAGCAGCACGTAATGAGGGCAGTTTTCAAAGGGGCATGTTTGAGGGTGACATGGGGACGGGACACAGCATCACGGGTGGTTTGGGATGCTGTAGCGATGGGGGAGAGGATACCGTTGCTGGGGGTGATGCTGGGGTACATTAGCAGTGAGGAGCTTTAGGGGCGACCCCCAGGCGGACTGTGGTAGTGAGGAGCAGAGCTGAGCAGGAGCCATCGCTGATTTTCACATTACTTTGTTCACAAACTCCAGTTCTCTATCGTTGCGCAGGGCAAGCGAGGCAAAGCCGGGCGCAAGCTCCCAAGAGGCCCCAAGGGACCCAAGGTAGGCAACGCAGCTGTTTCTCTTGTCCTTTCCCAGCTGTGCCGGGTGACAGTCCCGGTCTCACTTCGCCTTGACATGTCTAGCCTTGCCCGGGCTGCACTAGCCACTCACAGTGCTGAGCCAGCATGGACCTTAGGCCGGGTGAGTGCCCTGCACAGCTACTTTGCTCGGCAGTAGCATATGCATGGTTGTGTAGCTATCACCAGTTGGATGTGCCCAGACTCCGCTGGACACACAGATCCATGTCACCTACTTCTCCTTGGCCTGTCATGCCAGGGCTAAGTCTAGGTCCATTATAGGTTTCATTAACAGTCATCTTGGAAAGCCACGGGGCAAACTGGACTGGATTTTCCTGTCGTCCTGGCCAGGATTCCAGGCACCAGAGGTCTCTGAATGGATTGGATTTGCTTTCCATGAGAACCACCATGGAAATGAGTCCACCCTTTCAAGTGGTGCAGGTCACTGGCCTTGGAGGGTGAGCAACACGCTGGGCCCTACGGAGCCCAACTGGGAAAGGCTTTGTCACTGGCAACTGGGGGCGGCTTAGGGCATCAAATGAAAGGAGCTGTGGTGGGGATCTATTCTATTGTGACACTGAGATGGGTCTCTTCTCCTTCTGCCTTCCAGGGCCATCCAGGTGAACCAGGGTCAGAGGGACCACGTGGCCCACAAGGACCTTACGTGAGTATTGGCCACAGAGATGGGATAGGTGTCTCTTCTGAGCCTGCTCTTTCGCTGACAAGTTTTAAATTAAGATTGGGTTTTTTGGGTTTTTTTCTGAAAGATCTGCTCTAGGAATTATTTTGAAGAAGTTCTCTGGCCTGTAGTACGCAGGTGGTCAGACTAGTTGATCAAAATGCTCCCTTCTGGCCTCGGACTCTGACTCTTTCTAGGCATAGAGCACATGATGCTGAAGAGCTTTCTAAGGGAGAGGAAGGGCAGTCTTGTGGGTAAAGAGCAAAGTTCAAATCCTGGCTCTGCTACAAGCCTCTGTGTGGACCAGGATCCTATTGTGCTAGGTGCTGTACAAAGGTGCAGAGTCCAGGACTGCTTGGAACCTTGTCTCAGGGAGAGTTCGGTGCTCTTTGCTCTCCCGGCACCATGGGTCTGATTCTTCTCTGATTGGTTTGACACCCTTGTCATGCCACTGTCCTCAGTGGAGTTACTCCTGATTCCTGCTGGCCTGAGCGCAGGATCCAGACTAGCACAATAGGGCTGTATATAGGCAGTGCCTGCCCTTTGATGGTGCAGTATCATGTCTTTAGGCTGGAGCAGGGCAGCCTTCACTTTGTGTGAGCTTCAGCTTCCCAGTTGGGAAGGCAAAAGCTGCCTTTTTGACCTCCAGCTGTTGCCATGGCAATCCCTGCGAGCTTCATGTTTTGTTCATCTCCAAATGACCAGACAGGGGACTGACAAGGACAGTCTGGGTCAAGTTAAGTCCTCTGCTGATGCAAGCACCCTATCATATAATCCTATTAATACATGTATCACACCCTATCTTAATATTAGTTAGATTGTTTGCCCCCTGGACAGGTTCATCCTATAGAAAAAAATTCCAAAATCAGTTAACCATAAAGGTCAAAACTTTGTAGGTATTTTGCCTATTCAATCTTACTTGCCCTTCCCAGAACTAACATTCCTACAGTAGAGCATGCCATATAGCTGGTTAGATAATCCCGATGAAAATAAAATCATGATGGAAAAACAAAATTTTGGTATAATCTGGGCATCTCCCATCCCTGAATTTTCTGACCAACCATGATGTTTGAGAAGAACATCTCAGCCTTGGGATGGATCTGTCAGGCAGGTGATGTTACCACATTCCCAGAAGAAATGCCCTCCGTGAACACAGCACTTCCAGGTCAGGGATCAAGATGTGGCAGCTAGAGTTGGTCAAAAAAACATTTTTTTTAGATGGTGTGTGAATTTGAATTACTTTTTTTTACAAGTTTTTTCCAAACGTTGAAAAACTTTTAAACGTTTTGTTGAAATTTCAATCATTTAAAAAAAAAAAGTCCAGTTGAAGAACTTGAAAAGTTTTGATGAGAACTGTTAGAAAAATGTATTTTCCCTGTTGAAAGTCTTTGCTCATCCAAAAAAATTCATTGAAAATGCAAAATTCATAAAATTTCAAGCAGCTTTAATGGCAGCCAGCAGTAGTCGTTACTGGCAAGGTTGGTCATTGTTGGGGGAAGAGATACTCATGGAGGATTCTCTGCAGCTTGAGGTCTTCAAACCACAATTTGAGGACTTCAGTATCCCAGACATAGGTTAGGGGTTTGTTACAGGAGTGGGTGAGTGAGATTCTGTGGCCTGCGTCGTGCAGGAGGTCAGACTAGATGACCATAATGGTCCCTTCTGACCTTAAAGTCTATGAGTCTATGACACGAGGCATTCAGCCCGTCTAGAAGTGTTATTGCCTAGCAGAGTTCTCAGCAGCAAGTAACGAACTCAACAGTACTCAGAATGTCCTAATTGATGGAGATACATGGATTCTACATTTTTCCCCCTACAGGGGATTCCTGGACTGAAAGGGGTGAAGGGAGACCAGGGGTCAAAAGGACAGAAGGTATGTAGTGCTCTGTTCTACTGGTCACTTGAGCACTGTGTTGTAGTAGGGGCTTTGCATGGCTGGAGTATGACTCTAGTTCATGGTAGCATAGTCAGGAGAGTCACTTATTCAAAATCTTTCCAGCTTAGCCATCCTGCTTCTTCGCACGTTGGTCTAACTCTTTCCTGGAGCCTGTAGATATGCACATGTTAGGCGCCTCCCTTTCTCTCTTGCCTGTTACCGGTCTTACCCTACCCATCATGTCACCTGGTGGTTGAAACCAAGTCCTAGGAGTATACGATCACTTAATCCCATCATCACCTGTTCCTAATACTTCTGATGACTTTTACATGTGGGTAGATATTCTCTTTGTGAACTGATTAGGTGCGTGATTTGACCACGGTGCAAGAAGCCCATGCATATCTTGATGGCCCTATCTGCCAGCTGGGATACAGTACCTAAGGGTGACAGGTGTCCCCCAGTGCCGGTCAGTTGCTCATAACCTTCAGAACTCACTGTAATAAGTAAAACTTTTAAATGTAACAGAACCCAAAGCATTGTCAGTAGGGCTGGTTGGGCAATTGGTTTGATTTTGGTTTTCACCATGAAAAATTACGGTAAACAATACATCTTTTTTTTAATTTTCATCCAAAATTTTCTTGGAAAACTCCTTGGGTTTTCATCAAAAAGCTGGGGGAAAAAATGGTTTAAAACCAAAAATGTTTGGAGTTTTGGTTGCCAAATGTTTTTGACAAGAAGTTTTTATCACAAGAATTTCTGTTTTATTGTATAATGCCATTCCACGCCCATAAAAAAACCAACCAACCAAACAAAACCAGAAATCCCCTGAAAAACAAAAGCACTTCTCCAGAAAGCTTTCAGCCAATTGCACTTGTCAGCATCACAACACTGGTTCACCATGCTTGGAACTGTCTGGCCCTGCTTGGCTGATTTGTGTTGGATGTGCCGCTGTTAGCGCACGTCTGCGCTCAATGGGATGAGTTTGGGGTTCTTGATCAGACTGTTTGCCACTGGCCTATCAACGTAAGAGAAAACCCCAGGTAATCAGGAAAGCGGAACAAATCTAGGCCTCCTGCTGATTTCTGCAGTTTCCCTCCTCTCGGCGTTTTCGTTTGAGTTTGAAGGAAGAACATTTATCTTGTTTTGCATTTGTGTGGATTACTCATCTAGGGAGGATTTTGAATCTGTTTAGGTGCTCACCAGTCTGATGATAACAGCTGTATAGGGAACAAGATCAATATCTATCAATACTTTGTACTTAAAACATACAGCAAAGCCTGCGCCGATGATCATCTGCATTAACTCCTTTGGTCTCAGAATTCCCTGTCCTACAGCCAACAAAACCTCAGGCCTTGGCTGCCATCATGAGATGTAATAACTGACATTAGTATGGTTCCCTGTATCTAACCTCCGCGCCAGCTCGCCCTCCATCTCTCAGAAACTGATTGTTAAAGGGCAGGGCTGGTGCAACCATTTAGGCGACCGCCTAGGGCGCTAGGATTTGGGGGGCGGCATTTTCTTCGGCAGAGACCGTGGCGGCCGGGTCTTCGGCCGCCCCGGTCGCCGCCGGCATTTAGGCAGAGGGAGCTGGGGCAGGGGGGCGCGGGGAGGGCCGCCTGCAGCAAGTAAGGGGGTGGGGTGGCACACAGGGGAACTCCCCACCCCAGCTCACCCCTGCCCCGCCTCCTCCCCGAGCACGCCATGGCTGCTTCACTTCTCCTGCCTCCCAGGCTTATGGCGCCTAAGCTGATTGGCGCTGCAGGCCTGGGAGGCGGAAGAAGTGAAGCAGCGCGGCGTGCTCGGGGAGGAGGCGGGGCAGGAGTGAGCTGGGGCGGTGGGGGGTGGGGAGCTGCCGCGGGGGGGATGTGCCTCAGGACGGAGGGGGGGAGCTGCTGCGGGAGGGGGGGGCGCCTCAGGGCGGGGGCTCAGGGACGGGGGAGGGCGCAAGGTGGAAGTTTCGCCAAGGGCACGAAACATCCTTGCACCGGCCCTGTTAAAGGGCTGCTAGAACCTGGCCTTCCCACGTCTCAGCTGTAGCACTGGTGAGTTTTGTCGTCTGTGCTGTTACCAATTCCTGCCCGTGATTGGCTCTTCTAGGGTGAGAAAGGCAGCAAGGGATATCGTGGCCCGCAAGGAGACGATGGCTTCAAGGTATGTGTAGTGATTTCTTTCCTTTCCTTTCCCTGTCCTGCCTCTTTCAACGACGGTGGTGCTCACTCAGTACCTGTCGCATCTCTTAGGGCAAGCAAGGACCCGGAGGTGCACCTGGAAGGCCAGGATCAAAGGGAGAGCAGGTAAAGGACTGCAGCTTGTCCTCTCCTTCTTGTGTAGATTGTTCTGCAGTCGTGTGCAGCCCTGCCCCCTGCTGGCTTGCACGGCTGCTTTCAGGCACTAGCTGGTAGCCCCAATGTCGGGGAGAAAAGGGAGGTACATGGGGGAAGCGACGAATTCATCCAAAGGGAAGTTCCCAGCCTGGGGTTGGACTGTGAGAAGAGGAATGCCGTGCACGTGCCTTGGGGTAGGGACAAAGGAGTGCAGGCAGACGCGACGTTATTGGAGGGAGGGAATTGGAATTTGGTTTGGGTGAATTTTTGGCACTTTTTTGTTGCTGTTGCAAAATACACTGGCAGATAGAAAAATAAGAAATGGCTTTGAATGTGTATCACAGCGTGCGGACCCCGGCGCTGCAAAATAATGGAGAGTCGCCAACAGAAACAGTGGGGTCTAGTGGTTAGAACAGGGGACTGGGAATCTGTGCTCGGGTCCATTCCTGACTCTGACGCTGCCTTTCTATTGACTTTGGGCAAGTCTTCTAATCTCATTGGACTCCATTTCCTTTTTATACTCCAAATAGGGTTGGGATCAACCTCCTGGATGTAGTGAGGTTTAATTATTGACGGTCCAGTGTGATCGTCAGCTGAATATGTGCGAAGTAGTCTTGTTAGTGATGTTCCTTTCTTGCCCTGAGGGCTGGAGAATCCCTCTGCAGCTTGGAGGTTCAGTGCATGCTCTAAAGTCCAAGGCCCTGAATGGGGCAACCCAGGTCCAGGGGCACCCAGGGGTTTTCCCCACATTTTCCTGCAATATGTTGTCAACTGAGCTTGTGCCATTTTTGCAGGGTAATCTCGGCCCACCTGGTCCACGGGGATCCTCCGGCTTCCCTGGAATGCCAGTAAGTCCTTCGCTGTCCCAGCGGGGGTGCATATGACGGTACCATGTGATAGATGGGCAACCAGCTGCTTCGCGGACTTGGATAGATGCTCTGGTTTACAGCTGTCCTCCGAAGCCAGATGGAGAGTAGCATGACTAGTTACATCATAATAATTATTGGGACATTTCAGAATGACTCGGGGAGCCCTCCCCCCCCCAGCACTCCTCTCCGTCAGAGACTTTCCATTCCTTTCTATGGTTTCTTTTAAATCACTTTGCTCCCTCTCCAAAACTGGCCTCCTCCCCCATCTTCCTGTGGTATGGCAGGCTTGGTGGGGACGTTCACACTCTCCCTCTAGACTGTGGGGGGGTTCTGCCAAGTGAGGTAGATTATGTATATTGGGTTTTAACCTCACAAGTCATCAGAAGCCTGGGATTCCCTGGGCTCATTGTGCTTTGCTGGTAACAAGCGATGCAGTGACTGACACTTAAATGGGGTAGCTCAGGATTAGGCATCATACAGATGTGAAAAGGGTGGCAGTAGGGCCTACTGGTCAGAGCACTGGCCTAGGACTCGGGAGACCTGGGTTCTATTCCTGGCCCTGCCGCTAGCATGCTGGGTGACCATGGCCGAGTCACAGCCATGCCTCCATTTCCCCATCTGTAAAATGGGACTAATCATACCTCCTTTGCATATTGCTTTGAGAGCTGCTGAGGAAAAGTGTTTTATTCATATTATTCTATGTATTTATTTATTGCTGCAGGTGTTGTATGTCTTCCCAGGTCAGTGTATATCTTCCAACTCAGAGAATGTTTGTTTTTTTTCTCTTTTCCCTTCCAGGGCTTATTTGGACAAAAAGTAAGTAGGATGTGGTGTTCTCTTCTGTGACCTGACTGCACCCTAGCTCTCTCCGCTGAACATATCCCACCCAGCGTGGCTATAGCCACATGTCCTGTGCTCTAAGTGCATCTCCCTCCACCTAGCTCAGAAAGGATGTGGACAAATTGGAGAGAGTCCAGCAGAGGGCAACAAAAATAATTAGGGGGCTGGGGCACATGACTTACGAGGAGAGGCTGAGGGAACTGGGCTTAGTCTGCAGAAGAGAAGAGTGAGGGGGGATTTGATAACTGCTTTCAACTACCTGAAGGGGGGTTCCAAAGAGGATGGAGCTCGGCTGTTCTCAGTGGTGGCAGATGACAGAACAAGGAGTAATGGTCTCAAGTTGCAGTGGGGTGGGGGGTTAGGTTGGATATTAGGAAACACTATTTCACTAGGAGGGTGGTGAAGCACTGGAATGGGTTACCTAGGGAGGTGGTGGAATCTCCATCTGTAGAGGCTTTTAAGGCCCATCTTGACAAAGCCCTGGCTGGGATGATTTAGCTGGGGTTGGTCCTGCTTTGAGCAGGAGATTGGACTAGATCAGGGGTTCTCAGACTTTTCTACTGGTGACCCCTTTCACACAGCAAGCCTCTGAGTGTGATCCCCCCTCTTAAACATTAAAAACACTTTTTAATATATTTAACACTATTATAAATGCTGGAGGCAAAGCGGGGCTTGGAGTGGAGGCTGACAGCTCATGACCCCCCACGTAATAACCTCATGACCCCTTGAGCGTCCCAACCCCTAGTTTGAGAACCCCTGGACTAGATGACCTCCTGAGGTCTCTTCCAACCCTAATCTTCTATAATTCTAAGGAAGCAACCAGCCCTCCTCTTCCTCCCCTGCATTTTGGGGGTTGGCTCTCATGCTGTGAGTGGCCCCACTTTCTTAGGGCCCTGTGCTTTTGCACTCTCCAGGCATGCGAAGGAGGCAAACGAAACCACATCTGCATCTGATGAGCACGACATAACAAGCTATTCCCAACTGTGGTGGGAAGCTGGGGCAGAGCCTGTCTCTAGCCTGCAATGTGCATCATGCAGGGATGGATGGGGTGTGCACTGGGCTAGTCTTCAGCATTGTTGTCCCGTTTGTTCTGGTGATGCTGCTCTAAGAAACAGCCAGCACGTTCCAAAAAGCTCCCCATGTCTCCTTCAGTCCCTGCAGCTCATCCTACACACCTTCACCCTGGAGAGTGTCTTGGGAGACGTTTTATCCTAGATGGACTGATCCACTAGGGGTGCGGGCCCTGACAGTGGGAAGAGCAGGGATTCCTAGTGCTTTCTCTGGGACAGTATACAGCTGCAGAGCATCTTTCTGACTGTTTTCCCCTCTCTCTCTCATGTTAGGGACTTAAAGGTTTCCAAGGCCTGCCAGGACCCAAAGGCGAGCCAGGCCTGCCTGTAAGTTAAGCCGATATTTACATACCCCACCCCACCCTCCTTTCTTTCTCAAACAAGAGAGAACTTGCACAGTGCGGCTGACAACAGAGGGAGGTGGGGGAGTCAAAAGGCAGAGCACCAGCAGCCTGACATGTACCTGGGGAGCACTGAATGGCAGCAGGACTGGAAGGGACCTCCTGGGTCCTCGCACCCAGTCTGCTGCTGGCTCAGGCCACCCGGATGATGCTCTGTGCAGAATGCCGAGAGGGGTGCCAATGTTGTCGTTCTCATCTAGGGTGCGCCCGGCCTTGCCGGTCCCAGGGGACCCTCGCTAAACGTCTCCGTGGAGGAACTGAAGGTGAGCGTCGTGGGTGGGGAAACTGTCATCGGGTCACACAGAGCCTGTGATGGCGGCTGCTGCTGTGGTGGGGAGAACGTTTCCTTTCCCAAAGCTCTAGTTGGTCTTGGCCTGGTGGGAGTTGTGTAACTAGCACAAAGTGGCACCTGACAATGTGTGACTGATGTGCTGACTGTTGTTGGCTCCTTTTGCGTGGGGGTGGGGAAGGAGGGTGTTCGCCTGCACAGGTCTGCTTGAGTATAAAATATACGGTGGCTTAATCAGCGCTAAGCTAGAAGCAGGAGAATTGAGGGCACCGAACAACCAGTGGCCTCCCTCTCCACGGGTTTGCATTGCAAGTCTCAAATCACGTTTCCCCTCCTTACACTGCTTTCCAATTTCATAGAATCATAGATTATTAGAGTTGGAAGGGACCTCAGGAGATCATCTAATCCAATCCCCTGCTCAAAGCTTGTAACTTCGCTCTTCTCTGGGCAGGAGAAGGCTTCCTCCAGTGAGGAGGCATCTAAGGAGAAACCAGCTGAGCCTGTTGGTTGCTCCCCAGAAAGCGTCACCGGTCAGTGCTGCAGTGTTCGATCACAAAGCCCCGTGGATGTACTTCCAACTTAATAAGGAGGCATCCGCTTAAGGATACCAACTTCCTCGCCTACCTGCCCCCCTTATTATTCGTATTCCAGTAGTACCTAGAGGCCCCAGCTGAGATCAGGGCCCTATTGCGCAAGGTGCTGTACAGAGTGAGCGAGAGTCCCTGCTCTCAACAGCCTCTGTGTAACTAGACAGGACAGACATTGGGTGCACTTGGGCTGTTCCTGGCTGCCTGGGGAAAGGTGAGGGAGATTCGAGTTACTTTCTGTATTTCTTCCACCCTTTTTAGCATCTGATTTATTCAACCAACAAACTGAGCTACGCCAGGGTGTGGGCTCTTCTGGACAACTTGGGCCATGAGCTGAAGCTCCTGGTAGACCCCCCAAATGGCACTAAAGACAACCCAGCTGCCAACTGCAAGGAGCTCCTCCTGGCTCAGCCTGGCCTGCCTGACGGTACCGAACAAACAGCACCGTGCCCTTGGGGGAGCGGGAGCCCAGTCCGGATGTCACGGGTGGACTGGGGTCCTTCCAGTCCTCTCTGAACTCAGCTTGGTGGCTCCAGTACGGAAAGATCACCACTGGCGTGTAGCAGCTGGGGAGCTGACTGAGCTCTGCAGAGAGAGCTCGTGGGGGGAGGGAAGCGTCCACAGGGCCTCTCTGCTTGGCTTTAAGCAGAAATCATTAGTCCTGCACCTTCAGGAGCACTGAGGTTCGCTGTGCCCTGCCCCGGGGGAGGTGAATGGGACAGTGGTTGCTCCACGGTTAATCTCTCTGAGGAATTTAGAGCCAGTGCACTCAGGGCATCGGAGTCCAGCAGAAAAGAAAGGTTCCTCTGGGGGTAGTCTACAGCTGTCCAGATAACCTCCTCTCTCTGATTCTGGATTGCGTGCACAGCCCCCGGCCCCTCGGACTTGCTTTGTCTCCGAGCCCGTAGACGTGCAGACTCACCCCTGCGGCACCTCCTGCTGGTCTGTTCTGGGAATTAGCTCTCCAGCCTCCAGAGCGCCCTCTGCAGGCCGGTGATCCGCCTGTCCTCTTGGCCCCGTGTCCCTCCCTGGACCCGGTGCCCCTTTAACTGGGGTGCTGATCCCTGGCAGTACCCCACCAATCTGGGTCTCCCCTCCCTGGGGAACCCCCAACCTACTACCCCCACTTCACCTCAGTTTTGGCTACTGCCAGTCACCATCTAGCCCCCGTTCACTGGGGCAGGCTGCAGTATCAGCCACTCATCATAGGCGATGGGGTTTGGACCGGCTGCCTTTGCCTACCCGTGGGCTGCCCTCTGCAACCCCCAGAACCTGTTGCCTTATGCTAGGCCGCAGCCTGGGGCTTTCCAGGCTGGAGCTCCCCAGCTCCTCTGCCTTTCCCCAGCCCTGCTCCACTCAGGTCTCTAGTGCCCTGCAGCCAGGCCCTTCTCCCTCTACAGGCAGAGGAAGAGTCTCTGTCCCTGGCTTCTCTGCCTTTATAGGGCCAGCTGAGTCTGTTTGGGGAGTGACCCCAGCTGCAGCCACTTCCCCCAATCAGCCCAGCCTAAAAGCTGCTTTCTCCAGCCACAGCCCCTTCCCAGAGCTGTTTTTAACTCTTCAGGGCAGGAGCTGGGGTCCACCCCGCTACAAGCCCATTAACTGACAGCTCCTACAGCCAGAGCCTGGTCATGTCTTCTCAGTAGGAGAAAAGATGAGCCAGGGATATCGCCTGTTACTCTTAACAGCCTGGTCACATCTGCAGTATCACAGCTGTTGTGCTTAGGCGGGTTGATGTTTTCCTGGCACCACGCTCAGGGAGGGGCGGTGTGTTGACTTCTGCCATCTTGGCTGACCCAGCGGGAACTCAGCTGGGGCCCCTCACAGTCTGAGCTGTTAAAGGCTGGAGCTGTAACACACTCAGATCCTGTTTGGATCAGACACCGAAGGGGACATGTAACACGCTCACCAATGGCTTACGTGATTCCTTTGGACTTAGGAAGCCCATGAGGAGGGGCTGAGGTCCACAGCAGTGCAAAGCCGGGATGAGTTCCTGCTTGTCGTCTTGGCTCAATCATGGCGGAGTGAACGAAAAAAAGCAGAACTCGAAGCTGGAGCTGCTACAGCTTGAGCTTAAAAAAATAAGTGGGTTACAATGCGGCCATTCTGGCAGCGTGGAACGTATTTCCTGCTGCGGCATGAGTGCCCACGTACCCTGCCAGCAGGCTGGCTGGTGTTTATTAGTCCGCAGGCTTTGTCAGTCCACCGGTGGGAATGGCCTGCGACAGGTTGGCTGGGGTGGGGAGTCAGGCCGCATTGCAGGGGCGTGTGACATGAGTGGGAATTCAGCATGATTTATAGCAAAGTGAGACCGACGTGGTTAAGGGGCTGGTGTGGGGAATGCAGCAGAGCACGTCACAGGACTTTTGCTCTCGCGTGGACGCCCTGGTAACAGGCACTACCCTTGAGAAAAGGCAGGTGCTTGGACATGAAAGCTAAAGCAGCCTCCTTCTTCCCAAACACGAGCGGCTCTGGGTGACCCGCTCCTGGCTCTTCCCCCGTCCAGGTTATTATTACATAGACCCCAATCAAGGCAGCCCGCAGGACTCGCTGCTGGCCTTCTGCAACTTCACGGCAGGGGGAGAGACCTGTCTCGCTCCAGTACGCAATCAGGTACGGCAGCGGGGTTGCAGCATTGGAGGGGAGGAGGGGGAGGCTGGGGGACTTGCACAAAATCTGCTTCTCTGCAATGCCTCTGATGGTGGGAGAGCCAGGCATGTGCGGCTCAGGACCTGGGCTGTGATATGGAAGCCAGGGTGGAGGGCCAGGAAGTGGAGAGGGAGTGACTGATCGCATAGCGGGGGCGGGACAAGAGGGGAAGGAAGGGGATTTAGAGAGGAAGTAACGTAGCCCCGAGCCTCAGCGCCAACGATCAGCCACACGTAACGTGCTTAGGGTCTAGTTTGGCTGGTTTGTGCTGACAAACAGTGCAGGTGGTACGGCAGAAAGCGGTCTTGTCCGGAGCCCCTCTGGGGGTGCTTAGGGCCATACTGCTGCCAGGGTGGGGGGGAGATTGCTCTCTGTGTAAACCCCAAGAGTGAGCAGAGGGTGGGAAGAGGTGGAGCCTCTGTAAAACACAATGATTTACTGCACCCATGCAGGCCCAGAGCATGGCTCTGCTGAGGCGCCTCGGCTGGCGACGAAGCCAGGCTGCAGTTCCTGGTCAGCGTTATTGGCTGCCAGGTAGTCCAGCTGCTTAACCTCGGACACAGAGGTGCAAGTGGGACCTGAAAGTCACGACAGGCTGTCGCCTCGTCAGCCGCACGCGGGGCGTCTAACTGTGGCAACGTTTTTCCCCCTCAGGTGCCTATCAAAGCCTGGCTGAGAGCATACACCTCCAAGGACACCTTTGAGTGGTTCAGCGCCCTGCCTGGGGGCTTCCTGGTCAGTTCTGTTCTGCCCTGGTGTGTCAGGGACGGGGCCCTCATATGAGTTCAGTGGCATGGGGCCAGGGGCGATCAGAGCGCTGCACGCAGGGCTGTTTTAATAGAGGACGCAGAGCCTGCTGTGCTCATTCTTGGCACGTTCTGTAGGGTGGGTGCTAAGGGAGCTCTTGATAACTCTTGAATCAAGCTCTGCTTGAAACAGGAATTAATCCAGGGACGTCCTAGGGCCTGTGTTGTACGTAAGGTCGGACTGGGTGAGCACACTGGGCCCTTCTGGCCTCACAGCCTATGAAAGCTGCTCTCAGGTTCACCGACCACCACCACCATGAATAACATCTGTACACTTGCAACACCTGGGGGGTGGGGGTGAAAGCCATGCACTCCTGCAACCGCGGTGTAGCCCTCCTTTCCTGTTCCACTGGGACTCTGGCAGTGGGGTTAAGACATTGTCCCTCGCCCCAGCTGATAATCTTAGGGTGGGTTAAATGTGGGCCTTGGAAGAGCCTCCTGACACAAACGGTGCCATCCTCTCCGTCAGGCTAGACGTGGGGGCTTTGCTGTGGGTTAAAAGCATTCTAAGCAGCTGCAGTAGGTCTGCTCCCCCCTGCTGAACCCCATTAACCCTCTCGTCGCTGCAGCTAGACTACCAGGGCGCCAGCACCGTCCAGCTCCGCTTCCTGAAGCTGCACAGCAGCCTCGCCACCCAGAAGGTGTCGTACGCCTGCAGGCCTGACTCCAAGGGCGGAGAGCCGCAGCTGGAGAAAGCCATCAAATTCCTAGCGGACTCCAGGGAGCAGAGCTACCTGTCCATGCTGCCAGGCTGCATGGTATGTGGAGGGGGTGGCAGGAAGCTGTGCCAGTGGTTTGAAGCAGGGGTGGGTTCTTAGCGGAAGCAATTCAGTTGAGAGAAGTGGGGATTCCCGCAGGGCAAAGGCCTTTCCACTGGATAGCTCAGTGGTTTGAGCATTGGCCTGCTAAATCCAGGTCGGGAGTTCAATCCTTGAGGGGGCCATTTAGGGAGTTGGGTCAAAAATCTGTCTGGGGATTGGTCCTGCTTTGAGCCGGGGGTTGGACTAGATACCTTCTGAGGTCCCATCCAACCCTGATAGTCTATGAACCGCAGGGAGGCCACATCCACCCAAATCCAAGGGCAGTTGCAATCATATTTTTCAGCTCCAAGGGCCTCACATTGGGCATTTTAAATAAGACCCCATCCCCCCATGTTGGCTTCAGGTGGCACTCAACAGCTCTGCCCCTCAAGCCATTTAGCCAGAGACCCAACTTCAGGCAGTCCCAGTTGAAAATGATGAACTTAGTTAATTCCAGGCAGTGCAAACACCCAATGTTAGCAAGTGAAGTTAGTTCCCAGTGGGATGGTGCAGAAGCAGTAATTTTATCTCAGCAACAGACCCTTTGGCACCCGAGCTGCATTTTTAGTAGCACCTAGAGTCTGTGCTCTAGGCCCCATTGTGCCTGCCCCCCAGAGCTGTTGCTCTTCCACAGGAGGGAAAAAGGTGTGTTCTTACCTCCTGGTAACTGGCCATACTAAAGGCAGCAGTTTGAAGCTGAGAACACGGGAAGAGAGGAAACTATGGTTATCTTGGCCTGCTAATGAGTATTAATACTACAACAGGAATCTTTACTAGGATTTTATCTTGTTAGTTACCATGTTATTCCAGCCCGTGCCCATGGTAGGTGCCCTGCTGAGATCCCTTCTAGCCCTACATTGCTATAATAAACACCTTTTTTCCTAGTTGATTCAGTTGGGAATTGGTCCTGCTTTGAGCAGGGGTTTGGACTAGAACCTCCTGAGGTCCCTTCCAACCCTGATATTCTGAGTAGAGACAAGGCCTATGACCTCTTACACTGTCACCACTGACCGGTGCTAATAGTACAGCTCCATTGTGTGTTACAGCTGGACAACGAGTCGTCGATCACAGACAGCATATTCCAGTTTTCCACAGAGGAGCTGGCGCTCTTGCCCCTGCGAGACCTGGCTGTGTTTCACAATGGAGACGTCTCACACCAGTTTGGATTCACGGTTGGACCAGTTTGCTTCAGCTGAACCCAGAAACAAAAACCCACTTTCCTTTTGGGGAATATATGACTGCAAAGGAGAAAGGAACTAAAAAAACCCCTTCTCATTGCTGCACCTCGGGGTAGCTTTTGAAAGCTCCCGTTCCTATTTATAAGGTAATGTTTATAGCTGCATTATGCCATGGACTACACGGCCTTCTGAAGGAGGAGACTATTGTTTACAAAAGTAATTTCTCTATAAATATATATATATAAAAGGTGCTAATTTAATAATTGATGGAAAAATTGTCCTTTAACTCCATTCATTAGGGTCTGCTTAAAAGGAGAGCCAAGCTGTCAGCTGGGCCCAAGTTTTCTTCCCCTTGTTCAAGTGCACAAGTCCCTGGGTCCCTTTCTCTTCTGCAGCAGCAGTGTGTAGAACTGCTGGATTAGCACAGGCAAGTAGCCAGACCATTGTTGCCCGTGGAGATCGTGCCAATCAAACAAGCAGCTGGAGCTGGTTGGGAATTTTTCCACAAGTGTTTTTTTCATTGAAAAATGGTGATTTCTCAAAACCGGAACTTTTTGTAGGAAAGGGTCAGTTGAGATGAGATTTGACTCAAAAATGTCACCGGAAAAATTCTGGGTTTTTTTCCTTTCAAAACTATGTTGCATTTCTAAATTTAAGCTGTGTAACAATGGTTGAAATCAAAACATTTCAAAGGTAGCACAATGAAACATTGCTGGGTGACCTAAGATGGGTTTTTTTGGTTTCTTTTTGGATTATCAAGGTGTGAAAATTGTCATGGTTTTAACTTTTTCCCAATTCAGGGTAGGGAGGAATATAGTGACAGCTCAAAAATGTCTGCAGAAGGGGAGATGGGATTCCTGCCCAGCTCTAACTGCAAACTGTCTCCAGGAGGTTCACATCCTACCAACCTGCTGGCCTTACGGGATGAGTAACACCTTGCCTTTGAATTCTTAAAGAAAATACACCTATTCATGCAACCTCGTCACTTGGTCAGCCAGCAACATGGTTCTTAGCACTGCCGCCCTAGGTGTGATTGATTGTGAAAGATGGTGTGAGACATACTGCCAGCAACTCCTGAACTTTGTCAAGCTCGGTAGAAGGGAGGATCATATTTAATGGTAGTTAAATTAAGATGCCCTCCTTAAATCATTACAATAAGCAACCACTGCTGCCAGTTTTTCAGGGATAGTTGGTGGAGAAAATTCACTGTGTAGAGAAAAGGGATAAAATTTGTAGCAGGCGGCGCCTATCCCCTAGTAACAAGGAGCTGCTCCTGTCTCTGTGATTAAGGTTTATGTAAGGCCTTGTTTCAAGTAAGGGAGACAGACTGAAGGGCAAGAAGTGTCTAATTAGAACTGGTCCAGCAGGAGGTGCTGCTGCGAATAAAGCAGTTCAGTTGTACAGGGGCATGTTTTCTAGCAGGTGGTGCCAACCTTGAGGCAGGGCCCTATTTCTATTCGCTGGCTAGGGACAGGGTTAGAGTCCTAGAGAGGTGCTGATCTGGATCGGCAGCACTTTTACAATTCAGCCACATTCCTGGAGTCCAATTCCACCCTCCACCTATTGTGTGGAAGAGATTTGACTCCCTTTGTAGCTCTGCATATAAACCCAAACACGTGGCTTGCTTACAAACGGGCTTGTTTTGCTCTTAAGAAGGCAAGTGAGTGAAAGCTCACATTTAAAAACGAGGCTGTGGGTATGGGCAAGCTTGCAGGAATCAACTAAAGCCAGGCATGCCTCATCCCAGTGCGGCTTTGTGGGCTGATGATTGGGGGAGGGAGGGCAGCTGCATGCACTGCTTAGCTACAGGCCACTAGTGTTTTGCAACCTATTTATAAGTGCAGCTTCCCCGCAGTCAGGATTGCTGGTGAGGCTCAGGACACTGTTCAGAGCCTTCACACTCATTGTCCAGGGGGAAGCTAGAGCTGTTCCCTGCCCTGTACTCAGTTAAAGTCTGCTTCAGCTCTCTTGGGCGGAGGTCCTTTACTGTTTGTTTAAATGTGATTAGATCCATTGCTGGCAATGGATGTACCAAACTCACCACTGCCCCAGTGCTCACTGCTCACTATTATTTGTATAATTTGCATTCTTAGCCTGACCTCTACAATGATATGCTGGTCATTTTGTATAAAGATGGGATGCGTTTTATGAAACTAGCACCAGGTCTGTGTCTGCAATACAAACATTTGACTTAACCCTGCTGGTCAGCTTCATGTTCTGCAATGCAAACTTTAAAACCTGCTCTGTTACTTTAAGGCCCTCATTTTCCCACTCAATTATATGCCAATGCCCAGTGGTCTGGTTTCACAGAGCAGTACAAGCCCTTCCTTTGCAATAGGGGAGAGGGGCAGAAACCTGTCTGAGCGAAACATTGGCTTAAACTCCAGGTAGAGCAGAGGGCTTGAGGCTGGGGAGTCACTGGTTTCCCAACCAGGGCACAGTGAAAACAAACTCAGCCGTTTCCCCTTCTGGTTACCAGCTAGCAGCCCAGGGCTTGGGCTAGGTTTAAAACTCAAGCAAGTTCCCATGAAGAAGGCTGGCCGGTAGACAAGGCCTAGTAACATAGTACCCCTGGCCCCCTGCTTTTGCTTTAGGGTTTGTGCACAAGACACCACGTTCTATAGAAAGGGCCCATTTGAGGACTGGTTAATTTACTCACACCAGCTGACAGCTGAGGCCAGTTCCTTTGCAACATCACTTCTCCATTGTGTGCCTGAAATTACAAGGCCCAAGTCTGATTCCCATTAAGAACGGAAAGGAAAGTGCAGATTTCAGAGGCCCAGCGCGAGAGAAGATTGCGTCGCTCAGCCACCCCCTAACCAAGCAAGCAGTGCCCTGCAATAAGAGGATGTAGAAAAGTTTTCAAATGGCCTTTAAACTCCAGTACAAAAATGGAATTCTCAGGCATCTCTTCCCAGAAGGGATCGGAGGAGAAAGTTTATGGTGCCCCTTTATACAAGTTTACCACTACATCTGTCATAGAACTTCAATGGCAGTGCAGTAAGTGCAGTGAATTGTTTCCTCCTTCAGGAGGAAGTTTGATGCACATACTGATGGATGCAATCTCTTCCTCCCCCCCTGTTAATCAGTACCAGCTGGTAGCTAGAAAGGCACCACAGGTCAGTTGTAACAAACTGCCAAGGCTAATTTACACCAGTTATCAGGTGTAGATTAGGTCTTCCAGCTGGCCAAGTTCCCCCTTCCTCGCTTTCATACAGCCAACTGAGTTGTGGGTTCAACCACAGCCCATCCTAAAGGCTTGTAAAATTTCAATTGGGCTTTTAAAAGCCAAGCAGGCAATTTAATTCCTACTGTTTATACATGCAGTAGTGAGCCTCTGACACTTGTGGCAGAGGCCAGTGGGATTTCTAGGTGAAGATTGCCTACCTTTCCCTTTCGAAGTACCATAGAACATAGCCCGTCACTTGAAAGTGACACAAAGTTAAAGCCGGACTTGTCTGAGCTTCTTTGGTACAAAATCACATGCTCTTTGTTTGCGGTGAGATCAAGAGTATCAGCTGTAGCCTTTTCCACCTCAGAAACCCCTCACTTGTACATTAACAAACCAACAATGAGCAACATCTTTCTATTTCAAACACACACATCAGCCCTTAGCATCACCGAGACAGTTGGCACAAGTGTTATTTAAAAAAAAAAAATGGAGATGCTACGGTCATGATTCACTTGCACTCTGGCTGGCAGCTAAATGCCACTTTTCCCTTCCTCCAAATTACAAACATGAAAGTTCCTGAGGTTTTTGGCAACTGGGTTTCCACCCTGCGAATTGTGACTCGAGCGCTGCAGTAAACGGTAGGAGTGCAACACTTCCGCTTTTTCCACGCTCTTGGAGCAGCTTCCACAGGGGGGTCAGGACAGCTGCCTTCTAGCTGGCCACTAGCCTCCTGGAGAGCAGGAGAAGCAGCCTCCACTCATGCTTGGTCTGGAGCACTTGTCACCATCCTGGTGCGGGTCTCTGTGGCTGCCTCGTGCAACTGACTTGCAGACAACAGCTGGTCTGTTTTCTCTAGAAATTCAGAACAGTTAAAGGTGGAGGGTTTTCAAAGGACAGATGGGAGCTGTTCAGTGTGGCTCTCATTCCAGTACCGGCCCTGGTGTGAACCCATTTCTGAACACCGACAGTGCCTTTAAAGCCAAACAATCGATCGATTTGAAGGGCAGAGGGGACTATCCTCTAGTCTGCCCTCCTGCATAATCTTACCCACTGATTCTAATAGCTAGTGGTTGAACCAGAACAGGGCGTCATGTCCCAAAACTGGTAAAGCCAGAATGCATCAAAGGGTCCTGGCCCAGGGTCCCAGCAGCACTGAGGGGCATTGCACCAGCTCCCCCCGCCCAGGATCTGACACCCTCCCTCTCCTCAACCTAGTCACTGGGTTGCCGCAGGCCATCAACAAATGCCTGAGCCCCAAAGGTTGAAAACCACAGCACTAGAGTCTCTCTCGCGGAAAGACATTGAATCTTGACTGAAAAAAAAAATCCAACCCCCCCGCCCTTTGTCCTAAAGGTGACCTACCCTCACTGGTAAAGTTTACATTATTTCCCCCATGAATTTGGCTAGTTCTACTTCCAGGCATTCGCTCTTGGGCTTCCCAAGCTCACGTCTGTTCTAATACCGCTCATTACCAAAACCCTCTCCCCCGAAATGAGGACGAGCCCAAATCAAAATCCAGCAAACTGTCCCTGGCTGTAGTGACTGGGGAATCGGGTGGCTCCAAAGTGCTTTCGCTCTTAGTTCAATCTCCTCTTTCATCCCGGCCAGTTCTCAGCCCCCGCTATGGTTTGGTCCCTCTTACCTTCACCTAGGAACATGGGTTTAGTGGCCAGCAGCACATCCACATTGCGATGCTGGGACAGTGCATCTAAAAGGACTTGCCCCTCCTTCTGGAAGAGGAAGACAAGGGGGATGACTATGTCACCGGTGCTTCCGTCGCCCACCATCTGGAACAGAACCATCTCCTCGCTGCAGCTGCCTTCAGCATTGTCTAGAGAGAGGGAACAAGACCCCGTTTCAGGGTCAGAGTTGGGAGCATTCTCTTACTTGGACATACTGTCACACTCCATGCGCTGTACTGATGTGCTGCTACTTATGGGGCAGGTTTGGTCTGACCCACAATTTCATGCCAGTAGGACGATTGGAGGTCACTTGTTCTTACTTGTACGATACAGGTTACGGGCCGGGGCGGGAGGAAGTGGGGCTCAGATGCTGACGGTAACTGCAATTCCTGCCCCCGTAAGCCACAAGCAGTAGGCACCAGCCTGCAGTACTTTTCTTTACACTGAAGGACAGGTACACGTGGTACCTCGGTGAGCTTTCCCCAAGGGTTTTGCAATAAACAGACACTAAAGGTGCCCAATGCTCTTCTGGTGCCAGCCCCTAGGACAAGCTTTTTCCCCCTCGAGACGAGCCTTTGCTCCAGTCATCTCCATGACCGCATCAGAATACCCACCATCTCCCAGCCCCCTCCCACTCCTGCACTGCTTCTGTCAGCAGGACAAGCCCCAAACACGGGCTAATAATGGTGCTCGAGACTCACCGATGAAAATCACCCCCGAGGCTCCTGCTTCCTGCAAGTTCCTGGCTTTGGCGGCAAACATGCATTCGCCTCTCTGGGCCAGCGCCATTTTCCCTTGCACCTCCTTCCGGTTGCTGATCGCTGCACAGGCCTGGTAAGGTTCACTCAGCACTAAGCTTCCTTTCACCTGCAGTGACACACACACAGGGGAGGCCAGTTTGTACCGCACCTAGCAACACAACTCATCTCTAACAAGGGGCTATTTCAGTACCAGTAAGTACTGGGCCTGTTCAAATTCCCTGGGGATACTGAGGCTCAGGAGTGGTGTGAGATGCACCAGTCAGCTTGCTGTGTAGGAGCCCTACTTCATCCCTCTCTGGTAAGACAGAGGGTGCATTTACCACTGTGGAGGCAGCAAACAGCTGAAGTAAGGGGTGTATACACCTTGCACGGCATAGCCAAGACCCCCAGGGTAGCTTCAATCTCCGGGCATCCTCCCCCACCCCCCATACCATCCCGCCAGGTGCCAAAACTGTTTGCATCATGCAGTGGGGCCTGGCTTCTCCTTAGCACAGGTTCAGAGAGACGAGCCCAGGTTGCAGCCTCTGCAGGCTATTAAAATGAACCCAAAGAGCAATTCCAGCCACCCGGGACGATTCCCAATCTCCAATCGCGGCCTGCAGGTTTCACTCCTTGGAGCAGGAATGTTGCTTCGTTGAAAAATAGATCAAACTTCTGGACAGAATTTTTATGTTCTTGATTTTTTTTTTTTTTAAAGTGGTCAGTCAGGGAGCAGAAACCAGGCCATGTGATCTGCTGACCAATCACAGAGCACCAATAGTGAACAGGCAAAGCAAACCATTTGGAAAATTGTTGAGTGAATGCACAGAAAGCCAGGCTTAGCTGGCAAGCGGAGGGGGCTTCCAGTCCCTCGGCTCCATGGCCCAGCAAGGAGAAGCAGGAACGGTTAAGACAACCCTGCTGGCCCGGCTATTAGCACTGAAAGAGTCACCCACCCCGTGCTCCTGTTTGGTCAGGTCCATTCCAAACTGGGCTGGTCCCGCGGTGAGTACCACTCGCCCAAAAAAAGGGGGAGAGATAACTTGGACAGCCAGCGGGGAGATGCCTGGCTGCTCTCCTGCAGGCGGGTCGACCAGCTCGGTGATGAATTTCAGGCTGAAGAGCCCCAGGGGAGAAGCTTCTTGCTGCGGAGGGAGAGAGACAGCACTGTACGGGCTCGGGCAGGCTAGAGTCACAGAATAACCAAGCTAGCAGCGCCGGTCGGCGCTCTGACCACCCTACAAGTTACAGCGTAGAGCCAGGGGAGGTGCTAGGGCAGGACTGTATCGCAGCACAAACAGGGCACTGTGCCACAGGCCCATTCTGCCCCGCTCCGGTTCAGCTCCCCCTCTCGCATATCCCCCAGGGCCGGCAAGAGGTTTAATTAGCATATCCGTTAGAGCTCCTTGGAGGAAAACAACCCTACATGGCCGGGATGGACAAAGCACTTGGAAGCCTGACTTACGCGACCACCAAGAGAGCTACAAAAACTTGGCCGCTTGGTGGAGTTTGGGCTTTAGACATTTCAAGGAAACATGAGGAGGATCCTTTAAAGCAGCTGCTTAAATACAGACTCAGCTGCTAGAGGTGATTTGGGGGCAGGGTCTCATTAACTGCCCCAGCAAGGGAGAGCAGTTCACAGAGGAAATGGTTAGTCAGCTGCAGTTATCCCTATGAGCAAGCAATTACCCTGGCGACTGGAGCTGGGAAGAACCGTGCCAGGAATTCTCACAGTGGCTTTCCGAAGTGACCAGCAGCAGGCAGAGCACGTCGGCCACGCACGGAGCACTCGGCACTCACCTTGTGTCGGATGCCGGTCAGCTGCACGCTCCTGTCGCCCAGGGGGAGCAGGGTCAGTCCCATGCTCTTCAAGATCTCCAAGGTCTCCATCCTGGTGTCATGGAGAGGGAACGTAATCCCCCTGAGGGAGACCAGGACCTGCCATCAGAGTCAAGGTGACAGCAACACAACCCGGCCCGGAACAATGCAAGCCCAGGCTCCAGCAGACAAAGATCTAACAAAATCCAACATCTGGAAGTTGACGCTAGACAAATTCAAGCTGGAAATAGGGTGCAAATTTTTAAGGGTGAGTGGGATTAGTTAATGGACCCCGTTACCAAGAAGCATGGTGGAGTCTCCATCACTGGCAATTTTTAAAACCAAGATCAGGTTTTTCTAAAAGACCTGCTCTAGTGCAACCGCAGCTATTGGGCGTGAAGCAGGATTGCACAGCGGGAAGTCCTAGGGCTGGCATTATGCAGGTAAGACTAAATGATTGCAGTGGTCCCTTCTGGCCCTGGAATTTAGGAATCGACAAAAGCCCGTGGAGTTACACAGGGGTTGCCACTCACCTGAAGAGCGCCAGGCGCTCTGCTCCTGGTTGCAGCAGCTGCTTGTGGGCATCCCGGATGGTGCGGGTGAAGGTTGGGTTATTGGGGAAGAGAGTCTGTGCGCTGGGGCAAGAACGGGTAAAAATCTCCTCCTCTCCATGGCCCCTGCGAAACATCTACAGTGAAAGAGACAGGGATCAATTTCTTCTCTCCTCTCGTGCAGCCTCCTGGGTTTGGGTGAACAACGACCCAGCACTGACTTTATCCTCTAATGCTCAGCAAGGGACTGGCAGAGCCACTCCAGTGAGCACATCAAGGCCTGTGGCTTGTGCCTCCTAGTTCTGAAAATCCATTAAAACCCAATGTCAGATGAGCTCAGGCAAGTTGGATGCACGTGGAACTCCCCCCGCATCCCACAGTGCCCCATTCACAGAGGATGCGAGTCTCTTGGTGGTTTAGCTCAAGCTGTACAGATCCTCCTGGCTGTTTGGAGGGGCAGCGTGGCCTAGTGTTAAGACACCAGACAGGGACTAAGGAAACCTGGGTTCTATCCCCAGCCCTGCCACTTGTTTGCTGGGTAACCTTGGGCAAGTCACTTCCCAGTCCCATGCCTCCGCTTCCTCCTCTGTTAGAGAGGGAGAATGATACTGACCTGCTTTGTCCAGCCCGTTGAGAGCTGCTGAGGAAGAGCTCAGTGGTATTATGCCTCTGTGGGCTGTCACACACGTATTGGCAGGGGAGGGAAGCTCTGGCTGCACATACACCAGTCCCCCCACCCCGACGTTTCATAGCAACGCCGACCATGTTTTAAAAATAAAACTAGATACAGCAGTAAGCTGCCTAAGGGATTCAGGTGCCCAACTCCCATTGGAAATTCCTTCTCTCTCAGGCTGGGACCCAACACAGCTGGGTTTAAACCTTGAAAAATTACCAGCCAAGTTGACCTCCTCCTCTGAAAACAGTCATGTGCCCTGGAAGTCATAAGCTGCTGTGAAGCTAAACCTGCCCCGGGCACCCTTAAGAAAGCCTACAGCTGACGTACAGTCATGTTCCTGGGGCAGGGGGGCCGGGCCGTGGAGAGGGACAGGGGCAGCAGGTGGGCCTCGGTGGTGAAGATGTAATCGTCAATGTCTAGAGGCAGATCTCGCTTCTCAGTGAAAAGCAAGTAGAGGTACTTAAACATCTCGGCCAGGAAAAAGGAGTCCATCCTGCATGACAAAGAGAGACAGGAGTGAGAGGCTGGGCCTGCTGAGAACGAGGCAGCAAGAACTGAAAGAGCCTGTCGAGATTTATTCACATCCCTAAAAATCTCTGGCAGATCACATCAATCCTCTTCGCTTTGCCCTGTCTTGAGATGGCCGGGAGAAGCAACCTCAGAGGTCTCCCTCTACCTTCCAGACCCACATTGCTGCTGAGGAAATGCTACCTTGTCACTACATACAGCAACCCCCACACCCCCACCACCATAGATGGTATTCCTATGTCCACTGCAGACAGAACACACAAGGGGACTAGATTTCCTCTCGATCCAACATGGCTCAGAATTGACCGAGGGTTACTTCGCTCCAGGAGAGATTCCGACCTGCTTCCTACCAGGGTCCCTCCCTTCTGTTGGCTTCCTTGCATCAGTCACTAGATTTAGACCGCGCACTCTTCAAGATAAAGGGCTGCATCTTTACGTCAGCGAAGCACTGCGTAAGCTCATGTCGCTTTCATTAAAGTAGGGTGCCCCGTGGAATTGCGTGAAGAGGAGGGTGGAGGTTTTGATCTTCAGCTAAGCCTGAGAGACTCCAGAAGATTAACGTGGTTTGGCCAAATTCAGTTCAGCACTGCTGCAGAGCAGGGCAGTTCTGTTCCAGCTTTGTACGCGCTGGACATGGCTTTAAACACGTCCTTCGCAGGGCAGTGACAGGGTCACTGGCGACCGCACAGTGGGACTCTCACATTGCACCATCCCCACGCACCGCGCACGTCGGTATTAATAACTAAGTGGTCCCTGACTAGCCAGGCCAGGAGGGAAATCCCCCCATTTCCCTCCACATCAGAGATCAATCAGAACAGCTCTCAGACCAATAGGTTGTTCCGGTGCTGGGTGGCTTTACTGCTGGTGATGGGGTTTATTGGTAGCATTCTAAGGGCTTGTCTGCACTGCCCCTTACTGGGGTAGACCGTACGTCGCTCAGGGGCGTGAGTACGCCACACTCCGGAGCGACGGCGCTCCGTGTAGACAGTGCTATGCCGACGGAAGAGCTCTCTCCCATCTGCTTAGAGCGTCTTCACCAGACGCACTTCAGCGGCGCAGCTGTATGGTGCAGCGCTTCTAGTGTGGACTAGCCCGAAGGTTATGTCTAGACAGCAGCTCCCAGTGCGGGTAGACATACAGGTGTAAGCCATGCACCGAAAAACTGCAGTGTGGCTGCAGCAGCGTGGGTGGCTGCTCAGGTTAGCCACCGGCGTATGTGCCCAGGGGGTCAGGCAGGATCTGTACCCTGATCTGGCTGCAATGTCTTTCCGCTGTCAAAGAAAACCACCATCATCCCCCTCTACTTCGGACGGGGGAGGGGAGGAATTAAACCCAAGAGAATTAGGCTCCAGTCCGGCATGGGAACCCGTGTAGACAGCCCTCGTGTCATTGGTGCACAGATGCAGGGACTCATCCACACAGCTCCAATTAGCTGATCCCAAAGATACAGCCCACTGAGCCATTCCCCACTGCACGGGGCCCAGGACGTCCCATACCAGACACCAGCTCCACACCCATAATTCCCCACTGGCCCATCCCACTCCTGGTTAGCCCTACCCCCTGCCCCGTACAGTGCTTCCCTCTGCCCAGAGAGGAAGGGGGTTTACCTGTCCTCGTGTCGGCCCGTCCGTACATCCTGCACCGCCGCAAAGCCGCAGGCCACCCGGGCATACTCGTTCAGGCTCTCTACAATGGACTTGCCCACCTGGAGGTAGTAGGGGTCTCGAGTAGCCTTGGAGAGAAAACAATTGCAGTTCAGCAGGCCACCGACTCTCTCTCTTCCCAGCATAGTGAAGTCCGAGGGAAACGGTGGCTCATTCACAGATGGATGTGACAAGTCACTAGCCGCAGGGTCAATCCTGCGTTGCTATCCCTCAGGGGAAGGAAATGAAGAGATCCAAATCTCCACTCCCCGTGATGAACGCTCAGCCCGCTGAGTGATCTGACCAACTCTCACGCCCCAGCTGCTTTACAGCAATGACTTCGAAAGTCAGTCTGGACTAAGAGCAAGAGGGGTAGCTCAGTGGTTTGAGCACTGGCCTGCTAAACCCAGGGTTGTGAGTTCAATCCTTGAGGGGGCCAGTTGGGGATTGGTCTGCTTTGAGCAGGGGGTTGGACTAGATAATAACCCTAATATTCTATGAAGTCACTGATCAGCATGCTCTTCTCTCCACCAGCTACATCTCTCTGGGAGCGATGGCACCCTCTGTCCTGACACCTCTCTGGAGGAGTTAAATACATCCACTTTCAGCTCGTTGGCATTTTCAGCCAAGCCGCGGCAGGGGACTAACCTTGTACAGGAAGTAGGTACTCTCGGCAAACTCCGGCCGCAGAGGATGCTGGGCCCAGTACACGGCAAAGTCGGACGTGAACGCCTTTAATGAAGGGCGAGAGCACACTAAGATACAAGCTGCCATTTTCACAACAGAGACACTGAGGGCTTGTCGGCAGGGAGACTTCCATCCTGGCTCGCCACGCACTAAGTCTACAGCACACTAGCTTACCGGGCACTAAATGGCAACGTGGACTTTACTCCCACGCACTAAGAGTTCCCTAATCCTCCCGCTTGAAACGGCACGAGACCCTTTAGTGTGCTGGAGCAGGGGCCACACAGACAAGGCACGTTCAGACGTTGCCGAGTGGGGGCCACGATGCAAAGCCACTGGAGTCAGCGTGAGTTTTCTATGGACTTCCATGGGCTTTGGATCCGGCCCTGGAGAGCTAGTGAGGTGCAGAGATGGGAGAAGAGCGTGAAAGGCCATAGGGCATTTTGCTTTGGCAGCTGAAGGCACATCAACCTGGAGGGCTGGGAGGAGAGAGCTAGGGTCCAGCTCAGAAGGAGCAGCGGTTGCAGCATAGCTATGAAGGCCATATAAAGGAGGAAAGGTGCCTGTCCCCATATTGAAAAGCTCACAGACGTCAATGGGAGTCTATCTATTGACTTCACTAGGCATTGGATCCAGCCCCTAACCCTGGTCACGGAAGCTAGAAAGAGAAGGCAGGTGAAGGTTCTTAAGAGTCTGCAGCGTGGGGCGTCAATCCCTGGAATACGTCTGCCCCCAGCGGGGCACCTCCTGACGGTCCATAATCCCACCCCCGCCACTCTCTGCCGCGGTCACTCAGCAGCAGGAAGGACGCTGGGCCTGGTACACAGGGTGAGAACACGGGAGGCTGAAGCGAGGGAGGGTTTCCACCCCCCGCCCCCATCACAGCGGCCTCCCGCACCCAGAGACCGACGGGATCACAGCGCAGTCACAAGGAAAAGCAGCTCGTTCACTCACCTCCGGGAGGAATTTGTGTTGCTGGGTGACCTGGTACAGCATCTCGTGCGTCTCGATGGCGGGCTTCAAATCCCCCCTCAGCACCTGGCGACAGACAAAACAACCCCTTGTTTCCCTGGGGCACAGCATGGGGATAAAAAGGGCCTCGGGGCAATCGCAAGGCACCAGAAACGCTCCTGGCTCAGAACAGTGAGAGGAGGAGAAGCGAGATCCTGGCTAGGAGGTGATTTGTATACAGCACCGGCACACGGGTGTTAGTGAATTTAGTGCTTGTCAAAGATGCCGGCCGGTCGGTACAGTGTGCACAGGGCAGACACGGCAAGGCAAGGGCTGTGCAAGCTGCCCTCCCATTAGCCCACCAATATGATTCACCCCTTCGGGGACGGACCAGCGCTAGGGGGTGAGAGAGGAGTCCAGTCTAGTCCCATTCGCTCTTTGGCCTCACGGCTGCCACCCAGAGGCCAACAAAGGGAGGAAGATAATTAGTGCCAGGTACATGGATGCAGAGACAGTCTCAGAAGCTGGACTGAGCCCCCACCAGCTCATTGCACATGAAGGTTGTAACTCTCCCACGTCAGCCATAATACACCTGCTGCTGCCTCCCAGCCAAAACCATGGGACAGGAAGGAGGGAGGGAGGGTGGGTATTTTAGCTTCAACCACCAGCAACCTACCCACAAGCTATGTCCTCCCGGACACATTTCCCTGATTCACCATGGGCCACTGCCGAGCCAGGCTGACTGGATCAGCCAGGGACAGAGCGTTTGACAGACAGACATTTCACCGAGCGAGCTGGCTTGCTGTGTAGGTCTCCAAGAGCCCCAAACCTTCCCCCAGGACCAGCTTTTGCAGGAACACAAGGATTAGGAGGGAAGGAAAAGTGGCTAGGGCACAAGCCTGCCATTTGGGAGACCTGGGATTCAATTCCCAGCTACGTGCCACTGACTTCTTGGGTAACCCTGGGCAAGTCACCTATCCTCGCTGTGCCTCAGTTCCCCATCTGTACAATGGGGATCCTAGCACTGCTCTGCCCCCTGAGGCATGGGAGGCTAAATACATTCAAGACTGGTTAATTTCAGGCAGGCCGATTGGGTGAAGGCGCTGACCCTGCTAAAGGACCCTGCCTAGTGCTCTCTTTTTATATTAACCCACCTGCCACAGTCCCGCCCCTTCGCTGTGCCAGGCTGCATCTGAGCACAGCCCCATTAAAACCAACAGCGAGTGTTTACTTGGCAGCTCCACACAGCGCCGCCGAGTCCATTCCGCCCAGGGCTGCGGCTGTACCTGGAGGCCGGGGAAGAAGGCCAAGAGGGAATCCATCCAGCTCCGGATGCTGACCGTGGGGTTGTGCATATGGACGTTGAGCAGGAGGGGAGGCTGGCTGATGTATTTCATTATGGCCACGTAATGCTGGAGAGAGACGGACACAAACTCGGTTATCCAAGCAGCAGGGCAGAGAGCTCTGTAACCCAGTAAGACAGCAGGGGGCAGCAGAGTAGGGAGGGCTTGGAAAGATCTTACAATTCAATAGGGAGGCTCCTCCGTGGAGGACTTGGGAGCCTGGGACCATCTCTGATACACGTGCCTAAATATGTTAGTCACGGGACACCGTGGGCACGTCGTCCGTGCTCTCACAACTCAAACGGCCAAGCAGGGCTGGCTCCCGCTCAGTCTGAAGAAACATTCACCTGTGGCCAACAGCCAAGCATGGATCATTTCTGCCACCAAGTCCTTATGAGCAAGCGGAAGAGCATTTGCTGGCATCACCTACGCTAACTGCGGAGAGGCTCTGACTGCCGCACGAGCCTCCCCATCACCGCTCTCAGAACGGACGCCGAGCTCTGCATCCTGTCAATGAAACGGGGACTCCAAAAATGGGGGGAGGGAGAGCTCAGTGGTTTGAGCACTGGCCTGCTAAACCCAGGGTTGTGAGTTCAGTCCTTGAGGGGGCGATTTAGGGATTGGTCCTGCTTTGAGCAGGAGGTTGGACTAGATGATCTCCTGAGGTCCCTTCCAACCCTAATAATCTATGATTCTATGAATGGTACTTGCTGGAAAGAAAGCAGCAGCATGTTTGTGGCAGCAGAGTGATGCGCCTCCCCCCAGCACTGGCCGCAAGTTCCTACCCAAGCGCAGATGAGCGAGGAGGTGCCAGGGTGGCCTGCCAGCTCCTGACCACCTGCTGCATCCCTGGCATGCTGCCACTGGCTGCTAAGCAGAAGCCATCAGCAGCCGCTCCTGTGAAAGGAAACGGATGCAGACAGGCTGCACGGCAGAGGGTCTTTCATTGGTGGGTCAAGCTGGCCTCACACCTTCAAAATGGATTCTCAGATGGAAGAGGGGGTGAGGGAGCAATGGGAGATCGACCCCGTTTCTCCAGAGTGCTACCCTGTGTACTCACAGCGTTGAACCTCTCCAGGTAGGTGTCATCCCCCAGGAGGATATACGCCTTCATCAGGTACTCGTAGTACGAGTCTATCCCGGCTCCGACCCCGCTGTCTAGGGGAGAATGACAGGCAGGGAAGCATGAGAGCCTTACCCAGAACCCCCCTGCACGGGCATCCCAGAAGAGAAGAACGTTGCAGCCTCCTGTGTGTCTTGGTACCACCCCTCGGGGGTCTATGTCGCACTGTCACCCTCGCGTCTCCCTGCCAGCGCTGGCCAAACCATCAGCAAGGCAGATCTCTGGCTACGTCCCGGCAGTGGGGAGAGCATTCTTCCCCTTCTCAGGGCGGGGCACGGCGAGCGGCACCCGCCTTCGGCACACTGCCAAACACAGCTCTGCCCAGAGTCGGCAGGGGGCACTGGCTCTGGGGCTGCCAGGGGGTTGTTCTGGTTCCCCACCACCCAAAAAACATGGTGGAACGCCGTTCTGAAGCACTCCGGCACAACTCAAGTCCTGCCACTGCGCCAAAGCACACAGCGTTACCAGCCGGCACATCTCTGCCCCCAGGCAGCCAGGCGACACCGGTGTCCCTCCAGGCCTGGGATTCACTTACCCCTCCGCACCCAGTCCCCATTGTGAATGTTGATGACCGTCCCCACCAGGTCGTTCCCTTTCTGGCGCTTCTCCCAGAGAACATCCAGCGCTCTCCGAGCGGTGTCCTGAGAACGGAGAGAGGAATGAATGTACACAACACAGTGTCTCCATCTCTACGCTGGGCTGCCTGCCTGGGCGGATGCTTTACATCTCCCAGCTGCCCACAGGACCAACCAGCGCCAGGCAAGGGACTCCATTTCTAGCCATCCCTCGGATTCCAGCAGGGTGGGGGGAGGGTGAGCAGCTGTCCCGATATTATCGGGACCATCCCAATATTGGGGGCTTTGTCTTATATAGGCTGCCTATTACCCCCCGCCCCCTGTTGTCCTCCCCCAGGTCCCAATTTTTCACACATGCTATCTGGGCAGTGAGGTAGGGGTGCTGTGGGATGGCTCGCCTGCCCACCCGCCACCCCCATTTAGCCTGCAGAGGAGGGCAGGCTGGGATCCTGCCGACATGCGGATGGACGGGCAGCACGAGGGCTCCGTTAGGCTGCATGCAGATGGCACGGGGCCCGTGGGTTCCAGTGGCCGTGTGAAATAGGGCCTGGCGGGGAGCGAGGGACTCGAGCACGGGGATGGATAAGCAGCAGTGGATGGCTTTGACAGAGCATGTCTGGCTCCTGGCACTGAGGGGCTTTGCCTAATCTCTGTGCAAGTTCAAGTGAACCAGTGCAGACCACGGAGCGGCACTGTGAAATGAAGGGCCCCCCCCATTCTGGGCTAGCTAACCCCGGGGACTCGCCAGGTCCACACAGAGGCTGTCCTGGGGCAGGAACCCCTCACAGCTGTTTGCTTTTCCCTTGAGCTTCCCAACCACTTACTTCGAAAACAGTCTCTTGCGTCAGACGACTGAGGGCAGCAAACTCCAAAATCATGGTGCCAGCGCAGGCCGTGCAGGTGTCCAGCTCGGTGCCCGTCCGGGAGTTCGGACTCAGGACCCCATACCTCAGGTTCACCTGGATAAAGAGACGCTCCCTCAGTTTCACTGGGTGTTTTTCCTCATACTTGTCACATGCGGCAATGAAGTTATTCTACTTTCGTGCAGCGCTCTGTCCTGCAGCGCTTTACAAAGCATCTGCCAAAATGCAGCCACCTCTGGGGTGGAGGGTAGCAAAGTGCTGGCATGCAGCACGTTGCACCACAGCAAGGAAAGGGGTATTCTGGCCAAGAAATTGGGCCACGCGTGCCCTATTGTCAAGATCAGGAAACCTTTATCACCCACACAAGCCAGGAAGGATTATAAACAGCCATCTGGAAGTGCCCCTCTCCCCACCATAAGCCGCATGGAATATTTCTACCTTCTGCAGCAGGACGCAGGGGTCCCTATGGCTGCAAGGAACTTGGGTGCCTCAGACTGGAAGCAACAGGCCAGGGCAATGCAGAGCCATCTTGAGAGCGAGCTTTGAACCCCTTTCAGTCACTCAGATGCGCTGGGACTGTGGGGCTGCCAAGAAGGATCAGCCCCACCCCCAGCTCCCTGCTGGGCGTCTGAGTCAGAGAAATGGCTTGTCACGGCAGGAAGCGCTCAGCGGGGGGCTCTGGGGAAGCACACAGCCCGCTGGGACCCCCATGTGGCTCCAGACCCCGCAGACCGTATTGGTGCGTTGTTGTGGCTGTCCATGCCAGTTCACACAAAGCCTCCCCTCGTCCCGGCTCAGATCTGCCGCTCCCTTACCCTGGGGTACGGCAGCCCGCTGGTGGTGTTGAAAGCGGGCAAGAGACGGTACCCTAAATCCCGGGCCAGGTGCAGGAGCTCGTCCTTGTACCACTGCAGCCGCACGCCTTGTGCCTTCAACATGTCGGCCATGACGTGACCCCCCAGCAGGCCCCTGGAGGACAGAGAGGGGGAGGGGGGCAGTGCAGAGCGGGGTCAGGCTGCTCAAAGGGACCCTGCAAGCTGAGATCCCAGACGGCCCATTTCAGGAGCTCGGCGCCCACTTTCCTCTGCTGGGATGAGGTGACGCTAGGCCAGCTGGGCCCCTCTGCACCCGCCCCCGCAGCCCCACTGGTGAGCCAGGGGCCCAGAGCCTGTGGTGATGTCCCCGCTCTCCATCCCCACTGAACCCAGTGTTCATACACAACAAGCAGCCTTCCCCTTCCCCCTCAGCCGCTTCTGCACCCTCAGATGCCACCCAGAGCCACTGCGCCGCAGAGCATGCGACAGAGCCCACGGGTGGGCAGCATGCGCCTGGGCACTGAGCTGAAGGGGACGGATGAGGGGACACAGCCTTGGGAACTGGCACTGGCTCTGTGCTCTGAAGGACTGCGCAGAAGGGGCCCTGCCCGCCAGCGCCCGGGGCTCACCCCAGCACACGAATGTTGGTTTCAAAGACAGAGACCACCACGTCGTTGTCCAGCCGCACGTCCAGGACCACCTTCCGCACAGCGTCCTCAAACTCATCCAGCTTGTTAAGGACCTGGGCGGCCAGAGCCACGGGAGAGAAGAGATTCGGTTCAGCGACGTGGGGCCTGCCCCACTGCCCTTCACCTCCCCTTTCAAACACCTCTGCCTCTCCTGGCTTTCAGGGCCCTGCTCACAGCCCCCGTCTGGCTACCCAGCTCTCTCCTCTGGTTCCCCTCCCTCCATGCCCCCTCATTCCTTTCTCCCACAAGGGTGCCTGAGACTGTCCACTACACACCCTCCTCCACCAAATCCCCCTCCGCACCCACCTTCCCCTCAGCCCCTGAAAAAACAATCCAGCGGTCCCCCCCCAGCTAGGGAAAAACCCTCCCTTGGCTGCATGTTGTCTGTGGTGCAGGGTCTGGTCTTGTGAGGTGTGTACAGCCCCCAGCACACTGCTGGGTACTAAACAAATGACGGTCACAACAGCAATTCACTGATTGGTCACATTCCAGCTCGGCGTCACCTACTCAGACACACCATTTCAGGGAGAGCTGGATCTTCCCATAACCTGGCAGATCTAGCTATTTTCGGTACTTCTGTACATCCCCCACCGTATCCACCTCCCAGACCCGAGAGACAGGGCAGTGCTGTCTGGGGAAATGAGGCACAGAAAGGCATGCCCAAGCTCACACAGGCAGTCTGTGGAGGAGCAGAGAATTGAACCCACGTCTGCCAAGTCCCAAGCTTGCACCCTAACCACTAGGCCATCCTCCCCCTCAGATGTGCTTTCTGGCTCACTATCTCAATGTGAGCGCCTAAGGTCAGCACTGCCAATGGTAGCAGGAGCAGGGCCTACACAAGCATACGAGTGGCCCCCAGGCTGCCAACTCAAGATTTCACTGCGAGTCTCCCAATATTTGCCATGTGTTTTGGTTTTTAAAAAAAGCCTCAGATCCCGGATCCAAGTGATCACATCAGAATCTCAGCTTCATTTAGAGAAGAGTTTCCAGCCCTCATGGAGAACAGCTTCAAACCATGGCCTGAGTGCACACTACAGGTTTAAAACCCAGAAGGCAAAGAATAAGAACCCACATTTTATGCTAGAGTGCTTTTAAAAACCTCATGATTTCACAGGACCTGACTCAAGATTTTTGAATGCTCGGGGCGGGCAATACCAGTGGGTGCAGGGGAAGAGGGGCAGCACAGCCAGACGGACATTGTGGGCTCTGGAAAAGCATGGCCAAGAAGGGAGTATGATTGCAAGCTCTTTGAGGTAGACACTGTATTTCTCGTCTCTGTTTGTACAGCACCTAGCGCAGTGGGGCCCTGATCCATGTCTGAGGCAACTAGGACCTACTGCAATACAAACCACACACACACACACACAAATAAGAATAGATTAAGGCAGCTAAATAAACCAGGATCATAGAATAGACAACAGGATAAGGAAACAAACAGGAGATACTGAAGGGGAAAAGAAGCTGAAGACAGAAAGAAGCAGAGAAAGGAAAGCATGCCCTGAATTGATCGCTACTGCATCAACCACCATAGACTCTAGGCCCCAGAAGGGGCTCTGGGAGAGAAAATTAACTGAACACGGGAACATGTTTTGAATGAACGGGCATTCGTTTTTCTGTTCGTCACTAGGGGGAAGAATGCAAAGAGTGTGATGCATTAACAGAGAAGGAAAAGAAGAGGATACGAGAAACTAACGAATTACGGAGACGCGTGCGGGGGGAGGGGAAAAATCAGGGAATCTAGGCGGTAGCACCTACAAGTCTCAGCTGAGATCAGGGCCCCATCACGCAAGACACCAGACATATTAAGAGACGGTCCTTGTCCCAAAGAGCATAACACATGTTCAGGAAGGTCATTTTTCATTTTGATTATATTCCCTTTTGTAAACAAGAAGCAGTCATGCTAAAATGAGAGGTTTCCTGGCTCTAAGTGCATTGCTTTCAAACGCAGACAGACTGTCTGCTCTTATCTCCATGCAATACATAAAGCACAAACACTAAACCCTGCACACAAAACAACACAACACTACCCTTGGGCAGTGGTGGAAGCTAGGGTCAAGTGATTTGTCCAAGGTTAGACAGTCAGTAGCAAAACTGGGAAGAGAACCCAGGAGTTCTGGACAGACCTGCATGAAGGTTTGCTGATCCTGTGGTTCTGGGTTTCATTACAATACTGAGGTTTGGGGCGGGTTTGGCCCCAGAGGTCCATAGCCTTTGGCAAGCATAAGCCAAGATCTGGTCTGAGAAGAAACCCAAGCAAAGCTTGGGAGTGGGTGCAGCTGAGTTTCACCTGCAATGGCTGGGTTTGTTTAGCACTCGGATGACCTAGGCCTGGGGTGGAGGGAGGACATGTGGGCTGGGAGTAGAGAGAAAAATCAAAAGTTTGCATGAACTCCCATGGGCCAAATCTGTCTTGTGCACTAACCACTTGACAATGCTCCAGCCACTAGACAATACTTCCTCCTGCGTCCTATTGAAAACAAGTCCCCCACCACCACTGAAGATGCCCCAAGTAATTCCTGATCCTAGGTAGACTTTAATTGTACTTGTCAATCAAGAATGTGAGAGAAGCCCTACAACTTTAAGGTCAATTCTTAGCTCACTTGAAAAGAAGCAAAAACAGCAGAGGGGAACGTACAGTCCAATACACAAGATTGAAATGGAAACCCCTCTGTGCCGGGAACTCAATCTTGCCGTTGACAGATACCAATGCCTGTAAATGCAGACGCCACTAAAAGCCAACTCAACAGATCTAAACCTGCCAACGCCCCGATAAACTGGTCCGAGAAGCAGATTGCTGACTTACCACAAGCGTATCCAAAGTGTCAATTAGAGTGAGGGAAAACCTACAGGTTTAAATGAAAAGAACATTTTAAATTCAGATGAAAATTAGGTCTTTGAAAGTGAATTGGACCAAACGGTTAGCTGAAAACGCACGCCGAGGGGCAGATTTTCTGAGCTTGGCACTTGCATGAATAATGGCACAAATTGTACAAGTGGGGTTTTTTGCAGTTGCTGTAATTGCACACAAATGGACAAACCACCATCTACGCAATTAGATGTATAAATATTCATCTACAGAAAGTCCTGAAAATCTGACCCATGATATTCTAGCTAGAGTAGGTCAACATTTTACTCAACTTTTATTTTTTCCCTTTGGATTGAAATGGGGGGGGGCTTCTCCACTCGAAACACAAATTTCTGCAGTAAGAATCCATTTTCAACAACTTTTTCCAGGTTTTCACTGAAAAACCAAAAGTTTCAGCCAAACCTGAAACATTTTTGATTGCTGAAGATTTGTATTTTTGTTTTTTTGTTAGTTTTTATTTTTTTTGGATGAAAAACATCGTGCAGAAAAAAAAAATCTCAGAATTTTTTGCAAGAACAAAAACCGTTTCCGGACCAGCTTTCATTCAATCCCTCCTTGATCACAAGGGGGAAAAAATGCACTTTAATTGCTGAGACTCACAATACAAATACCACCTCCACTTCCTCCTCTTAAGGATCCTTCCAGCAGAAGATCTGACAGTACTTCTCAAACATTAATGAATTCAGCTTTGAGTAAATATCACCATCATTTTACATGTGGTGAAACTGAGGCAGTGCTGTGAAGTGGTTAGCACTTGGTGACACATCACAGTAAGCTCAAGTGTCTGAGCTGGGAACAGAAACCCAGATTCCCAGTTTGCTGTCCTAACCACTGGCCTACTTCGTAACACATATAACCACAAAAGCCACCAAACCCCCTCACAGTAGCAAAGGAATCAGAGGACGCTTGTGGCCAACAGGTGCTCCGCAGGCTCTAATGCGAAAGGAGGAAGAGGAGGAACCCATCTTGCACACTCACTTGCCAAGGGCGTCGTCGACATCCCCACGACTCGGCTCCATCCCGCGCACGCGGCCCCGACAACTCAAAGGCATTAGCTCATCTGCAGGATATGCATGTTTCTGTACAAGGGAGGGGAAATCCCACAAATGCTCAGTTGACTGTAGATCTAGGACTTGGAAACAGTCTCCGAAGCCTGTAAAGTGGGGCCGCTTTTGAAGTAAACTAGGCCCCTTGCCATTCCCGTTGCAGAAGAAATGCCTCTTGTATTGGGCTGCTTGTTCCTTGCTCTACAATTATGCACATGCCTTATCAACCTCTAGCCAGGCCATGGGAAGCAATGCAAACACCCGCTTAGATCTGTGCTGCATTCATCCAGCTCTTACACTAGGAGGGCTAATACTTTGCCAGTCTAAAGCACCTCGCCAAGGCTGTCGAGGGCTTTGCAAACATTCAGTGAAATCCTGGAGCTCCTACTCAGACAAAACTTTCAACGTCCATTGGATTTTGCCTACGTTAGGAGCAAATGAAAACCAGGGGTGAGGATTTCGGTATTTGGCTCTTTAGTTATGATTAGCCCCATTTTACAGAATGCGGAGTGACACCCAGCTCACAGTGGCAGAGCTAGGAATAGCAGGCAGATCACCTAATTCGTGCTGACTGCTACACCATGCAATCTCCATAGGAAAACTGAATACACATCTCCAAGCAATTCTCACCGTCAGGACAGCTATTTAAGTGAGGGGACATTCGGAATTCTGGACAAAATTAGCCTGGCCTCGCCAGCCACAGAAGCTCACATAGCGAGCAAGAGTTACGCTCTGTGCTGATGGACAGCTGCCCACTATCTGCTATCCCTACTCTCTGCACAAGGGATAAGGTGAGGAAGGTTTCCCTGCTCCATTTGCATGTCTCCTGGAGTCCGGTGGATTCCAGCCAGCACTTGAATGTTGTCCAACGCCTTTGCCATGTAGGAATTTCTTTGGTGGAGCTTCTACACCTAAAACATAGGTCAACCTCGTTATGCCGCTCAGGGGTGTGAAAAGTCACCCCCTGAGAGAGGTAAGTAAGCCAACCTAAGCCACAGCATAGACACTGCTAGGTTGGTCGATGGAAGAAGTCTGCTATCAGCCTAGCTTCTGCCTCTTGGGGGCCTGGATTTACCACAGGGAGTGAGAGACCCTTCCATTGCTGTAGCAAGTGTCTATACTGCTACGCGGCAGTGATGCAGATGCTGCGCTTGTAACGTAGGCACACCCTTAGCGTTCGTTTAAAGAACGGACAGGGGGAGGGGGAGAATTTCTCATAACGAAGGCAGCTCTTTTTTTTGCCAAGTGTGACCCTCTGAAGGTTAGACTGGAAATAGAAACGACCAGACGGTGCGTGGCCATGGTACAGGGACACCCGGGCGGGGGCAAGTGGGGCAATTTGCCCCGAGGCCCCACAGAGGCCCCCACGAGAATATCGTATTCTATAGTATTGCAACTTTTTTTTATGAAGGGGCCCCCGAAATTGCTTTGCCCCAGGCCCCCTGAATCCTCTGGGCGGCCCTGCCATGGTATGGTGCTTGGCGGATACAAGCAGCTTTCCAGCCTCCTGTATACCCCATACAAGAGCCCGGGGAATGGGACACTGGGTCTGGTCCTTCCTGCCAGGCACACACCACTCCAAAGGAGGAGGGAAGGGTCTTTGCCCTCAAAATTCCTCCTAATGGAGACACAGCCCCTCCCAACTCTACCCCGGGGTTGGAGCAGCTCAGCATCACTCCTCAGCTTGGCCACGGCCGAGCCCCAAGAGGAGAGTAAATTCAAGGGCGTTGGGGTGTGAGTGGTTGCTGCCCCTGGGCTGCTTCCCCCGTGTTTCTGTTTTAAAGAAGGTATTTTTGGTCAGACCGCGAGACTCTTGTATTTTTTTCTGCAGTTGTAGAGCACCCCAAGCTACCTGACACGCTGGTGGGAGGGAAGGCTGCTGGGTAAGCAGGGTTAGAAGAACAGACAGGACATAAGATCAGGGTTTTGTCCAGAGACACGTGAGCAAGAACGAACATAAAAATACAAGTTACCATGTAGCTGCCGTACGCGTGGTCAAACATCTCCACAACCTGGTCCCTGGAAAGGAAACAGCAGAGAGACAATGGGAAGCTCGGCTAGCCCAGAACGGCTGCCACTGCCACTGGGCAGCCCCATCGATCGAGAACTCTGTGACTTCCGTTTCAAAGCAGGTGAAACGACAACGATCCAGCAGCGATCGATGACCTGTATCTAGTCTAGAGCATTTTATTAAGTCAGTGTTAAATTACTGGTCCTGTTCCTTTTCAACTATCGTCATTCAGTTAAATTGTGTACCTAGCAGAGAAGGTGCCAGCTCTCCACAGGGGAGTCTAGACAGGGCAGACAATGCACAAGATGTTCCAGTGTAGAGAGATCTTTTGGTTCACATGGACATAGCCACATTTTTAGCAATTGCACCCTACAAAGCTCATCTCTTAGGGTACATCCAGACTACCCGCCGGATCGGCAGGTAGCGATCTATTTATCGGGGATCGATATACCACGGCTCATCTAGACATGATATATCGATCCCCGAATGCACTCCCGTGGACTCCGGAACTCCACCAGGGCAAGTGGCGGTAGCGGAGTCGAGGGGGGGAGCCGCGGCCGTCGATCCCGTGCCGTGAGGACGGGAGGTAAGTCGGAATAAGATACGTCGACTTCAGCTATGCTAGTCCCGTAGCTGAAGTTACGTATCTTACATCGACCCCCCCCTCCCCTACTGTAGACCAGGCCTCACTCCTAGACAATGGGAAATTGGATGGGGGGGGTGGATTGCTGGGGGGTGGGGGAGAGAGTTTTTAAGTTGTCTGTCTTCCTGGTGCTGGGTTATATTAAATTGCTCTGCTGCAGTCAGGCTCATTAGGGATGTATTTTCAAGTTAAGTCAGGTTTTCCGAGAGTGCACAGCACTGGTGCAAATCTATTGCGACTGTACACTCTTTGGGTCGGGGTCAGTCTTTCGTTGTGGCCATAATTATGGACAGCGCCTTGCACAACAGAACCCTAATCCTTGGCTGGCACCTCCCCGTGCTACCAGGAGATGAAGTAATACTTCTTAAACAGGGCGCTTGGATAATAAACCCCAGCACCTCCCTCCTGTCCCCTGCGTCCTGAGACAGTTTTCACGGGTGGGTGGTGGAAGCCAAACTTTCCCAAACGCAACTTGTTTCACTGGATGTTTTGCCGCCGGAACGGGGTGGGACCCAGCCTGAACTGTGTTGGGAGCGGGCAGAGGAGGAGACACGAGCTGTTTTGCACATCTCCCGGCAGCGGGGAGCCCTCCTGGGGGCGAGGTTTTCAGCGGCCCCCAAAGCCCCGCAGTTACAGCAGCAGGACACCCGGCGCCGGGGCTAAGCGAACCCAGGCGGACCAGCCCCCGGCGAGCCCCGCGGGGGAGGGGAGGGCCGGGCTGGGGGCGCTGCCCGCTCCTCGGGAGGGGGGCGGACAGGCGGACAGACACGGGGGCTGCGCTCACCTGAGCCGGCTCTTCTCCGCCGCCCCCAGGGCCGCCGCCCCCGCGGCGAGGGGCGCCCACAGCAGGGCCGCCAGCACGGCCAGGGGGGGCCCCCGAGCGAGGCCCCCGCCCATGATCGCCGCCGCCCCGCGCTAGCAGCATGAGCCTGCGCCCCCCCGCCCGGCCATGCTGCGCCGCGCCCGGCCCGCGGGCTAGTGACCGTGTAACGCCCCCCGCCCGGCCGGGACCAGCGCCCGCCCCCGGGGCCGCGGCTCTGCCATGCCCGGCTCAGACCCCCGCCCCCGGGGCCGCATCCGGGCCCCCCGCCCCCCGCAAGGCATTCTGGGACGGGCAGTTCCGCCAACGCCCTCCCTGCGCGGGGCATGCTGGGAACTGTAGTGCCGAGGCCTCGCCCCGCTGGGGTCCTGCCAGCCCGGAGCGGAGCTGCTGGTCCTGCGCCAGCGGCCCCGGCCGGCGCCCCCCAGGGACCCCGGAGCTCCCAGGCTGCATTGCAAGCCGCAAGCCCGGGCTGTGTGGAGATTACATGCTACTAGACTGGATGCATGCAGATTGCATGTTACTAGACTGTATGCAGATTGCATGTTACTAGACTGTATGCAGATTGCATGTTACTAGACTGGCTGCATGCAGATTGCATGTTACTGGACTGGCTGTATGCAGATTGCATGCTACTAGACTGGCTGTATGCAGATTGCATGTTACTGGACTGGCTGTATGCAGATGACATGTTACTGGACTGGCTGCATGCAGATTACATGCTACTAGACTGGCTGTATGCAGATTGCATGTTACTGGACTGGCTGCATGCAGATTAACATGCTACTAGACTGGCTGTATGCAGATTGCATGTTACTAGACTGGCTGCATGCAGATTACATGCTACTAGACTGGCTGTATGCAGATTGCATGTTACTGGACTGGCTGCATGCAGATTAACATGCTACTAGACTGGCTGTATGCAGATTGCATGTTACTGGACTGGCTGCATGCAGATTGCATGCTACTAGGCTGGCTGTATGCAGATTACATGTTACTAGACTGTATGCAGATTGCATGTTACTAGGCTGGCTGTGGCTGTATGCAGATTATAGGGGTGGCCACACATGCTCACGAGCTGCATGGGGTGCCCCCACCCCCACTTCACCACCTACTAGACTGGAGGCGGGCTAGGGGCTTCTGCCCAGCAGGGATAGGGGCCCATACCTTCAGCCTCTTGGGAGGCACCTGCCAGGACTCAGGGCTTGCAGGGATGCCCTGTGGGGTGAAAGCCAGGGCCACCCAGAGGATTCAGGGGGCTTGGGGCAAAGCAATTTTGGGGGCCTTGTCCATAAAAAAAAAGTTGCAATAGTATAGAATAGTATATTCTCATGGGGGCCTGGGGCAAATTGCCCCACTTGCCCCCTCCCGGGGCGGCCCTGGCTAAAGCCCACCCAAACCCCACCCCACAGGGCTGAACCCTCCCCCCCGCCCCCCGCAGCCAGCACACCCTGCGGAGCTCAAGGCCCAAGTCCCGACATGTGAGCCCTGCTCTTAAACTTCTGAAGATCGTCATATGCAGCTGGGTGGGTCAGTAATTTTGACCACCCCTGGCATGTTATTACAAGCCAGCACCTACATTTCCTGCGTCGCCTCTGTACACTTTGATTGCATCACTTCAAGGTCTAGGAAGGGGGGTCTCTAAACAACAGTGCTCGTCCTCCGTTGGAAACTGCTCCTGCTCTTTGCAGTGCAAGATTCAGCCACAGGAGATCAGGCAAAAGGCTTTTTGGAGGGGTGGGGGTCCCAAAGAGAGAACGACATCTCCTAAAATCCCACAGTCCCACATGCTAGCGCCAAGCGGGTTACCCTGCCCTCCTCTGACTTGTCAGTTTTGCCATCTGTAAAATGGGGATAGGGATCGTGGGCTCCTTTGTAAAGTGCTGTGCACTCAATAGATGAACAGTATAACCGCTAGGTATTAGTTTCCCTCTTCAAAAAGAAAAAGATGTCATCAGTAAGTTGCAATAGCTCCGAGGGGGATTCGAACAAAGTCTGTTCACATTAATTAGATCTGTAATTAAAATAATTTTACACTGCTGCTATAACGCAGAAAGGGCTGAGAAAAGGGTTTCTCCTCCCCATACAAAAATCTCCCATGAGTCCTTTCCCCCTATGATGCACTACAACTCCCACAATTCTGCGCCAGCCCTGTGATTTTATCTTGCTTGCAAGTGACCTATATTGAAACATACACCGCACCGCGAAGTATTGAGTTTCAGAGGCGCAGCTATCATACTTCGGGATCACTTTACAAACTCCCTTCCTTTCCGGTTGTGTTGCACTGCAAAGGAGAAAGAAAGAAGCCGAGACGATGCAAGTAAGGAATTTCAGATTTGCTGGCTGATGGGGTTAGAAATCTGCCGGGACTGTAAACTACAGGTTGGAGTCAGATGATACATACAAGCCGTGCTTTCCTTCGACTACAAGCGATACATTGGTGGTAGGGTGACCAGATAGTCAGTGTAAAAAATAGGGACAGGGTGGGGGATAATAGGTGCCTATATAAGAAAAAGCCCCCAGAATCGGGACTGTCCCTATAAAACCGGGACATCTGGTCATCCTAATTGGTGGTATTTAATTAACAATCTGATTTTAAGTGATTGCCAGTGGAAAGGTTTATGTTTTGCTCTGCTGCACTCTGCCCATTTATTCGGGGGCAGGGAAGCATGATGGTGACACAGTAACTTAATTAGGGACTGCACGAGGCAGTGTAACCGCTTCAGTACTGGAAGGAATGGTTCCCCTCCGCCCCCACCTGGTGGCTAAGCTTTCTGATTGGAGAAATGGCACATCTCAGCCCAACTGAACATATTTTCATTGTGGGGAGGAGGGCTACTTTAAGGTCAAAACCATCTTCTCAATCCTACCCCTTCCTCTGCAGCCGCTCTAGCGCTTGGTTACAAGAAGTAATTACATTAGGAGAGTGCTACAGAGATAGGATTGGTGCAAAGGGTGGGGTACTTGGTAACTTCTACCCCCCACCAGCCCGGTTTTGTATCAGTGCGGTTTATTATCTCTGCTTGAGTCTATGACTTTATGAGCATGCAGCCTTTAGCACTGGTGCTTGCAACTCCCCACTGCTCTATCCTCTCCACATCAGTTTGCTTCTGTCCGCCACTGTGCTTCTGCTGCCCTTTCAGGTGGGGTGCTCGGCAGATTTACCCAGGGTTGATTGTACCCCCAAAGTACCCCTTGACATAAAGACATGAAGCAGCCACCGTTTGCGAACCAGTGGCCTAGATAAAGGGGGAGGGTCAACTTTTTTAGTTTGAGATAAGTTGCTATTTGGCCATTTTCCCAAAGATCACGTTGATTTCCTCAACGTAATTTTTTCCAGTAAAAACTTTTTCCATTAACCATTTGTGGATTTCTCTCTCCTCCTCCTCCCTGCTCCACCACAGCTGCTTTTTTTCATAGGTTGGCTTAGGGCAGGTCTGCCCTAGAGAGTTCAGCCAACGCAGCTATGCCAGTCAGGGGTGCAAAGACGTGTGATCCCTAACCAACGTAGGTAAGCCGGATACCGCCCCCCCAACTATACTGACAGCTGTGCCCTTACTGGCGTAGATGGTTTTGCTCACACAGGGTAGTTTTAGTGTAACAGAATCGTAGAACTGTAGGGCTGGAAGGGACCTCAAGAGATCATCTAGTCCAGCCCGCTGAACCCAGGCGGGACCAGGTCTACCTAGACCATTCCTGATAGCTGTTTGTCTAACCTGTTCTCAAAAATCTCCAGTGACCTCCAACCTTCCTTGGAAGTCTGTGCCAGTGCTTAACTATCCTTATAGGTAGAAAATTTTACTGTACTGATACAAAGCCCAGCTTTGCTAGTACATCTGTGTCCAAGACAGTATCCTGGTTGCCCTATACCAGTAAAGCACCGCTGGTGTACACCAGACAGCATTTTAGCAAATCATCTCCTTTCGGGGTAAGGAAACAGTGACAGAATCACTGAAGTTGGAGATAAGGACCTAAGCTAAGGTCATCTTACCCGTTCAGGATTGTTCCTTGCAGTCCACCGAGTGGCTAATCTATTTAGGAATGAGTCTTATGATGAGGTTTCTGCTGCTTCCCATAGGAAAATGCTGCCTTTCTGAGTCACTCCAGTTTATAGAATTTCTTCTTCTCAATTATTACTACACGCTGGTGAGCACTGTAATGACAGCCTGACTCCTGCCCAGATCCAGAGTCCGTTGAAGTCAATGTAAAGACTCTCAGTAACACCAGTGGGGTTTGGATCAGGCCTCATGTGCCTAGGGCGACGTCTACACTACAGGTGCTACAGCAGTACAGCTGCGGCTGTGTCACTATAGAATCCTGGGACTGGAAGGGATCTCAAGAGGTCCCCTGCACTCACGGCAGGACTCAGTATTATCTAGACCATCCCTGACAGGTGTTTGTCCAACCTGCTCTTAAAAATCCCCAATGATGGAGATTCCACAACCTCCCTAGGCAATTTATTCTAGTGCTTCACCACCCTGACAGTTAGGAAGTTTTACCTAATGTCCAACCGAAACCTCCCTTGCTGCAATTTAAGCCCGTTGCTTCTTGTCCTATCCTCAGAGGTTAAGAAGAACAAATTTTCTCCCTCTTCCTTGTTACAGTCTTTTATGAACTTGAAAACTGTTATCATGTCCCCTCTCTGTCTTCTCTTTTCCACACTAAACAAACCCACTTTTTTCAATCTTCCCTCATAGCTCATGTTTTCTAGACCTTTAATCATTTTTGTTGCTCTTCTCTGGACTTTCTCCAATTTGTCCACATCTTTCCTGAAATGTGGCACCCAGAACTGGACACAATGCTCCAGTTGAAGCCTAATCAGTGCGGAGTAGAGTGGAAGAATCACTTCTCGTGTCTTGCTTACAGCGCTCCTGCTAATACATCCCAGAATGATGTCTGCATTTTTTGCAGCAGTGTTACACCGTTGACTCATATTTAGCATGTGATCCACTATGACCACCAGATCCTTTTCGGCAGTGGTTTGAGCATTGGCCTGCTAAACCCAGGGTTGTGAGTTCAGCCCTTGAGGGGGCCACTTAGGGATCTGGGGCAAAAATTGGTCCTGCTAGTGAAGGCAGGGGGCTGGACTCAATGACCTTTTAAGGTCCCTTCCAGTTCTAGGAGATTGGTATATCTCCAATTATTACCTATTACCTTTATTAGTGCTCCTTCCTACACAGTCATTTCCCATTTTGCATGGGTGCAACTGATTGTTCCTTCCTAAGTGGAGTCCTGTGCATTTGTCCTTATTGAATTTCATCCTATTTACTCCAGCGAAGCATAGATGTTTCCTACAATGAGGGAAAAGGTTTTTTTCCCCATGGATGTAGTTAATCCACCTCCTGACCGGGGTAGCTACATCAAGGAAAGAATTCTTCTGTTGCTCCAGCTGCATCTACACTGGGGGATAGGTCATTTTTCACAGCCCTGAGTGACAGAGCTAGATCGATCTAAGTGCAGACCAGGCCTGGGCTGAGTTACTCCACAGGGTGCAACAGCAAACACAGTAATACTCCAAACCGCAATCTCTCAAATCCGTTGTGTAGTCACCAGCTATTTGTTTAACCCACAGGTGCAGGGTAACAAAAAGGAGTCAAGCTTCTAGTACATGCATGCAAATTAGATAAGCAGTCATCACACATACACACAGTGGATATTTCACTGGTATATTTAATGGCTGCTGCTTGGAGGGCTGTTCTGAATGCTACAATTCAATGTTATTGTTAAAAAAATTCAGTGAATTAAAATTTAATTTTTGTTAATTGGCTCATCAGATGTATTAGCTTCTTAAGGAGTGATTCGACTGTCAGATAATTTAATTCATAGACTCACCTAAGAGTCGAGCTAATACACAGTTGTGATCAGCTACAGCTATTTAAAAAGCAGAAATGAACGCAAGCCCCCTAAATTCAGATTCAAAATCAAGACTGAACTTCCCCAAACGTCAGTAGGTATTTGGATCCAGAGTTCTGGTCTCAGGCTTCTCTCTTGTGAAATGAGATGCTCACCTACCATAGTCTAATGGGAGTTAGGCACCTAAATATCTTTGAGGAGCTGGGCTAGCATTGCTCAGTGACTCACGCCCTGTAACTAGTGAGGCTTTGGGGCTTTAGGATTACCTCCATGTAGCTGAAATCTGGGATAGCAGGTTATCGATCTAGCCCAATACCTCTCCTCCCATTACATTATGTTAGAATAAGTTTTAACAATTGTACTTGCTCTTCTATAGCGTTTTTCATCCATACATCTCACAGTGCTTCAAAAAAACAACAACAAAAAAGGACAGTATAGCCAGTCCCATTTTACAGATGGGGAAACCGAGGCACAGAGCAATGACATAATTTGTCCAAGATCACTCTGGTGATCAGTGTTTAAACCAAGGTTAGGACCCAGGTCTCCTGACTCCCAGTCAAATGCCCTATCCACTGGGACACACTCCCTCACTGCTTTGAAATAGGACTAATGAGCTAAACACAATTTGCTCCAAATCCTGTGTAACAACCTGACAGCCACATGAACATTTTGTATTTAAATAGCAATATTAATATCTTAATTAATCATTCTTAAGTTCGTTAGGATCCTCAGGTGACAGGTGCCATGTAACTGCAAAGTATTATTGTTTAAAAGCTTAACCCCCCCTCCAATGTCACATGTGCATTTTCCCTAAGAGAATTGCAACACAGGAAAATCTGTCTCTCTAGTTCCTTTTTTGCCATGTGATTTGGCTCAGGGTTTTGGTTACAACTAAGGAGATGGCTTGTAAACAGAACTGACGTCCATAGCAGCGAGTGGCACACCCTTGTGTGGGTGTGAGGGCTGGGAACGTCAGGCACCCTAACCCTGCTGTCTGGAACCTTCAGAGGTGAGTCAACCTGTTGGCACAGGGCAGCTTTGGAATCTCGGGTGCAGCCCCTCGGTCTGGCCTAGAGTAGAAAACGTGACCTGTGGAACTGAGATGACTTCTTTTTAAACCGTTTCAACTGGGTTAGATCTTGCTTCAAACAGTTTAGCTTAAATTAGTGAGGTTTAAACCGATTGACGTGTGTCTGCATTAGCCTGGTGTAAATAAGTTGATTTAGCGACACAGGTGCAACTTTACCAAAGGCCCGGTCTACGCACTACAGGTTTGTCTTCATTACAAATTTAATCTGATTTACTGTTCAGATGTTGCCCCTAATTTGAGTCCTTCCTGTCCACACACACAAACTTTTAATTCAAATTAGCCTATACCCCCTGACAGGCTGGCTAAGGCTCAAGTCAGCACAACTTATCAGCTGCTAACATGACCACTCTGTAGTGCGGTCTCCACCCAACTGCCTCTGGACAGTCCTCCAACGCTTCCCCATAATTCCCCACCACAGGCCCAGAAAGGACTGGCCAGTTCTGCTACAGATCGCCTGGAAAGCTGGGCTCAGCTGACTGCTAGCACAAAGAACACGAGGAAGTAGAGTACTAGTGTAGATGCAGCAGCCGAGTATTGTTTTGCGACGCGGCCGCTCATTTGAGCTCAGCCAACCTGAGAGGAGTAACTTGCGTGTAGATACCTCAAGTTAACACTGCAGTGAAGACACGCCAAGTTGCACAGGTTTAACTACGTGCAAACGTGCGCATGGAGACTCTTAAAAAGATCTAAACCTGGCTTATAATGGTTTAGCTTGCACATGTAAATTCCTAGGTTCAAGCTACTGCAATGCATCAAGTTTTAAACAGACACAAGTGTGCCCATGCAGGGGTTTGCACCGGTCTAAAACCGTTAACTGACTTAAGCTACCTGGGTGAAATCTGTGTGTGTAGAGAAGCCCTTGTCTAACCGCGTAGTTATGGCTTCTACAATCCAACTAACGAAGCAACTTCCTTGACATAATGCCGGGTGTCAAATACCCGGTCTATGTGCTGGATCCACCCCGATGACTGCTTGTTGGGTCATGTCTGATTTTACACAGTAAGATCATGGGGCCAAGGACCGTGGGTTTTATATGTCTGCGGTGCTCACTTTGGGGCCCTGCATGGTCAATGCTCCTTGTGGTAGTGGGAGCACTTGAGCTGTGTTAGTGTCACCGTTATCTACCTGCACTGATGCACGTAAAGGGTTAACTTCCTCTCTTGGAAGAGTCTTGCATCATTTAGCTCAGGGGTTCTCAAACTGGGGGTGGGGACCCCTCAGGGGTCGCGAGGTCATTACATGGGGGGTTGCGAGCTGTCAACCTCCACCCCAAATCCCGCTTGCCTCCAGCATTTATGATGGTGTTAAATATTTTAAAAAGTGTTTTTAATTTATAAGGGGAGGGGGTCACACTCAGAGGCTTGTGATATGAAAGGGGTCGCCAGTAAAAAAGTTTGAGACCCACTGATTTAGCTTTCCGCATGGTGACACCTGAGCCATGTCTACACTAGGGGTGCTATAGAGGCATAACCCCGTAGTGCAGAAGCAGACTCCTACTACAGAAGGGGCTTTGCCATCGCTGTAATATCTCCCTGAATGATGGTAGCTAGGTCAACAGAAGCATTTATGACAGATATGGCAATTTCCTGCAGTATCCTTGAAAAGCCTTATTGAATTAAATGTAAGTCTCTTTGGAGTTCCTTGCATTACCAGTGCACGGTATATGTACCATTGTGGACTTGCATGTAACTTCTCAGGCCGGGAGGGGTAGCATGTGGCCAGTGTAAATCCTGGCAAGTCTTATGAGCATCCAATAACTTATTTTAAGTTAAGTAGGTGGCCATCCTACAGCAAAAAAACTTCAGGACCAGACTTCAAAGAGAAACTGCTGAGCTCCAGTTCATCTGCAAATTTGACACCATCAGCTCAGGACTAAACAAAGACTGTGAATGGCTTGCCAATTACAGAACCAGTTTCTCCTCCCTTGGTTTTCACACCTCAACTGCTAGAACAGGGCCTCATCCTCCCTGATTGATCTAACCTCGTTATCTCTAGCCTGCTTCTTGCTTGCATATATATACCTGCCCCTGGAAATTTCCACTACTTGCATCTGATGAAGTGGGTATTCACCCACGAAAGCTCATGCTGCAAAACGTCTGCTAGTCTATAAGGTGCCACAGGATTCTTTGCTTATTTTAAACAATGTGCCCAACCCCGAGGAACCTTTGGGACAAATGAAATTGAGTGGGTTTCCTTGGGAAGAGGTGAATGCAAATTCCTACCTCCAGCCCCAACCGTTTGAAGCTACGCCCTAAGCAGAAACCCATTGTCTGTTGATTATCTGTTCCCAGAATCTGAAGGTCAAAGCCTTGAGCTGCATATGGGAGGTCCTCACAGATTCATGGGGTTGCTTGTCCTGAGCTAACAGCTGTTATGAACTTGTAACTACAACCCCCAGCAAGGGTCTTTTCTGAAGAACTCTTTACCTGCCAGGGCCCTTGTTGGAGCTGGGAGTGGGGGGATGATCTCTGGTAAGATTATTGCCAGGCATGAGGGTTCTTTTATTTTTTTCTCTGTAATGCTTTCACCTTGACAGCAAACATGCTTGCTTAGAAAGGGGTTGTGCGGTAACTTATAACTGTGGGAAGTTACATTGTTTATAGCCTCTGAGGAGAAAGCAGAACAGGCCTGTGTAGGAAGTCTCGCTTGCTGGGGAATAACACAATGCACGCAGGGAACTATGCTGCCTGGAAAAACCCTAGTAAGAAGGGAGAGAGTCACAGAGTTCAAGGCCAGAAGGGACCACCAGCTCATCCAGTCTGACCTGTATATCACAGCCACACACTAATCCCAACAACCGAAATTAGACCAAGGTATTACAGCCCAAGAGAGGTGATGGCTGAGGAGCCGGCAGCCTAGAGTGGGTGATCTTGGAGGGGGAATACAGGTGCAGTTACCCTGAACTGTGACAGCGTTCTTCTGTCAAACTAGCTGCGTCTAAACTGGGGGTTAGATCTGCATAGCTACAGCAAGTGACAGTTTTACCTGTAGCGCAGGCCTTGGATTGGCTGTGAAAGGATCCAACAAAGCTCGTTGTGGGGCTGTGTAGTGACATACAGTAGAACCTCACCGTTAGGAGCACCAGAGTTACGAACTGACCCGTCAACCACACACCTCGTTTAGGACCAGAAGTGCCCAATCTGGCAGCCGCAGAGACCCCAAAAAACCAAATAAACACAAATTTGTACAGTGCTGTGTTGAACGTAAACTACTAAAAAAAAAAATAAAGGGAAAGTTTAAAAAAAGATTCGACAAGTTAAGGAAACTGTTTCTGTGCTTGTTTGGTTTAAATTAAGATAGTTAAAAGCAGCATTTTTCTTCTGCATAATAAAGGTTCAAAGCTGTATTAAGTCAGTGTTCAGTTGTAAACTTTTGAAAGAACAACCCTAGCATTTTGTTCCGAGTTACGAACAACCTCCATGCCCGAGGTGTTCGTAATTCTGAAGTTCTGCTGTAGTGTGCAGATCATCTGCTGGCATCTGGCTCCTGGCCGGCCATTGAGGATCACTTCGCCCTGTGTGAAATGGAGCGCGCTCTGTCTGGGGATGTGTAATTCCCAGTGTGGATACACAGACATGCACTGGTTGTGCTTGAGCTAGTCCTAAAAACAGCAGTGTGGCTATGACAGCAAAGACAGTGGGGTGGCTCAGGCTAGCGCAACGAGTCAGTCCCCAGAGGGTCAGGCGGGATTGTCCTCGGGTGGCTAGCCTGAGCTGTCACCCCTGTCACCACGGCCACACTGCTAGAGAGCGAGCATGTCTCTGGTGACCCGGGCTGGGAATTACACCTCTCGGCTCTGTGTAGACATATCTTCTGACATAAAACTCCGGTGTGTGAATGGACTGGGGAGGGAGAACTGCAGCGTGTGTTGCCTTGTCGCAAGAATCTGTAGCCCATCTTTGTATCTTAGGCCTGCGTCTCCCAGGGGCGCGGAAAATCCAAACCCCGGCCAGATGTAGTTATACTGACCTAATCCCTGGTGTAGACAGTACAAGGTCAATGGAAGAATTCTGCCATTCACCTCCCTACCACCACTCAGGAAGGTGGACATGAGAAACCCTCCTGTCACCTGGGTAGTGTCTATACCAGGCACTGCAGTGGCAGAGCTCTAGTGATTTAAGTGTAGACATTCCCTTATACTGCACTCTGCCGGCAGGTTTTTCCAGCTCCTGGGCAGACATACGGTATTTTTGGAACCCACATACAGCACCTCGCACAACAGGGTCCCGGGCCATGACTGGGGCTCGCGTGCTCCTGCAATACAAATCAACGACACGTAACAACAGCTCTTTAGTGATACTCCAAGGATTCCATGTTGTGGCACTAAGTACTTTAATACCAGATCATCTCCAGTTGCTGGACGCTCATTATGGGCCCACTAGCGAAGGCCCCTCCCCATTTCACAGAGAGGGTCCCTAGCTTGCGCACGGTCACACAGGAAGTCAGAGATGTAGGATGGCTCCTGATCCTGCCCCTTCACCCCAAACTCATCCTCCCCTTCTGACTCTGTGGGAGTAGCAGCGGTGCTGAGGAGTAGCCGGTTTCAGCAAAGGAACCGTCTTCCTGCCGCTGACTCAGACAGTGACAGGACACAAGGGAAACCCAGTTCTTGGGTGCTCCATGGCTTCTTCACAACACCACAGACACCATGAAGGAACCATAAAGTAGCCTAAGTGCTCCTGAGAAATACATCCAATGCAGGGGGACAGCCCAGGAGGCATATCCAGCTCTGTACCACACCCAGAGAAGCCCCAGTTTCAGGAGTATTGGGGTGGGGGGGGAGGTCTTGGCAGGGGTGTTCCTAAACCTTGGCATTTGGGGATAGCTGGAACATCCCATAGGGGTTTTCAGTAGGTTTTCAGGGTTATGGCATCCCTCTAACATGGGCTGGGGGGAAACCACCCCCCAGCATCCTTGCATAGAAAATATGCCAGGGAGACTTGGCCCAGGGAGCAGAGCTCTGTCCTTACAGCTTGTAGCATTTCCTCCTGAGTTAGGGATAGCCAGTTTCTCATCTTGCAACACATGGAAAGAAGAAAGCCAACCAGAAGACAAAATGGCATCTCATCTCCAGTTTAGGATTACAGCCATAGCCCTTCAGACAAAAACAGATGGCCCAGTAACCACCAGCAGGATTTGTGCATTTGAAGGTGCTAAATGTAATTACTGGACTGAGCACAGGACTAAAAGTCCAGGGATCTGGGTTCAAATCCCGGCTGAGACAATCCTGGGCAAGTCTCTGAATATTTCTGCGCTCACATTTTCCCATCTGAAAGGGGAAAATAACGCTACCGGCATAGTGAAGTGTTTGGGATTGATGGGTTAAGGATGCCAAGTCCTAATATAGTCTCATTTAAACACTATTATTATAAATCTGCTGCCAATGAAAATTCAAAAGAATGAGCCAATTACAGGTGATAATATGCACTTCACAATGTGCAGACTAAGCATATAATTAGATCCTGTTTACTGGATGAATACTACAGCTATTAGGCAATATTTCTAGCTCAGGCAGGTCCCTTCAGCTGCATAATGGAGATTATTGTACAAAATGCATCATCTGCTCATGTCATTAACAAACGCTGCTGTTGTGTGTGGCTTGTAATTAACAAAGCAAAGGCTAGGCCTTCACTGCAAAGAGAGCGAAAAACGCGAATCTCAATGTAAAATGCTAATGGAGACCAGGCCTAAGTGCTTTATAACCTCGGCGTAACCAATGGAGGTCAGCCCTGGGGGAGGAGGAGGTCTGAGGTTAACCCTGACTGGGTACGTCAAAGTAAAATCTGACCCTTGTCTTCAGGGGCATCTGGTTGAACAACTTTTTCTTTTTCCTTCAGCAAAGACAAAGCCAAAGGAACAAGAATCCAAGCAATTATGGCAACATATACGTAGGAGGTTCAGTGCACCATGTGAGATACGTGCCCATCAACCTTAATCATGGTGCACTTGCAACATGATGAAAGCCGTTTACTGCAGGAAGCAGCATCGGTTTTGTAAAAAATGGGCAATCAGATGAGACTGGCTGGGTCCAGAAAGAGAACCTTGGGTTAGAAATTGGTAGCATTGCCCATAGACGATCAGGTCTGAGTAGGATGCAGGAACACCCAGCAGCCATGCGTTTATCTGTAGGCAGAAGAGAGAGATCTTACCGGAGTGGTTCCTGTGCTGTCTGAAGCCTTCCCTTCTTAGGAGGAAAGTCTCGTGCGTGGCTGGAGAAAAGGGCTCCGTGTTCAGAGGAAGTGACTTTCTGGCTTGGACGAAGTGATTTGCCCAAGGTCACACAGAGAGGGAAAGCGGCAGGTAGGAGAAAAGTCCAAGTCTTTGGCCTCGCAGGGCTGTGCTCTAACCACAAGGCTACAGGGCTAACGGCCTCAGGCGGCATCTGAATGGCCTGCAGCATGTTCCCCTTTCAGGGCCTTCCAAAGTCCTCGCTCAGGAGCTCCCAGCACATACTGGGTTGGAAGTCAGGCCACCGCCTCACTCTGCTGCACCTGAGGAGCTGTCTAGATTAGGAAGAAAGGTGCTTTTTTTGAGCAGGGTTTAGTCCTGCTGCAGCCTGCTAAATTCAAGCCAAGCATTCATCGATGCTAAGTGGGTTTTTTCCATCAACTTAAACTAGCTTGACTGAGCCAGTTCTATTGGGAAAAAAAACCCTTTTCTCATAGTCTAAGTCTGTGCGTGTGGGCGAGAGGGGACAGGTATTATTGAAATCCACACACCTTAATGCATAATCGGGGAAAGCCCCTGTTCTAGTACTAGGAAGTTCACAAAATGATGGATTTACATAGAAACAGACCCCCATTTCCCAACACTTCCTGGTGCCTAACCCCTGGTCCCACTCCGCTCCATTCCCACGGTGAATGCGGCATTACCTGCCTAATGCTGCTTTTGGAGGGATCTGGCATAACTCCTAGTCTAGTGGATTTTCCCCAGCCCTACTGGTAAGTCACCATGGCCCTCCCACAGAGACAAGCACCTCACTGGAGAATCTCTCCTAAACTCCCAGTGCAAAGGGAAACACAGCTTAGAGCAGGGCTTCTCAAAGCCGGCCCGCTGCCTGTTCCGGGAAAGCCCCTGGCGGGCCGGGCCGGTTTGTTTACCTGCCGCGTCCGCAGGTTCAGCCGATCGCGGCTCCCGCTGGCTGCGGTTCGCAATCCCAGGCCAATGGGGCTGCAGGAAGGGCGGCCAGCACATCCCTTGGCCTGCGCTGCTTCCCGCAGCCCCCATTGGCCTGGAGCGGCGGGGCTGCAATCGGCCGAACCTGCAGATGCGGCAGGTAAACAAACCGGCCCGGCCCGCCAGGGGCTGTCCCTGAACAAGCAGCGGGCCGGCTTTGAGAAGCCCTGGCTTAGAGCACTTCACAATCCCAAAGGCAGGTCACTACACAGGCATTGACACCACTCTGCTCCACCGGGACATGAAACTGCCTTGACTCTCAGTGGCTGAGCAGCTGAGCTGATTGCCTGTAATCGGCATGGGCTGGCCAGCTGCCTGAGACACATGGCACCCTTCTCACTGCCTGCCATTAGCTCTGCCTCTCCAAGGTAAAACTCAAGGTTGCTCCTTTTTGTCTGGCTAAACCACGGGCCCCTTGCTGAGTGTGCTGCAGTCGTCATGAGCAAGGGCTCAGTTCAGGATCACGCTCTACATGCTGATTGAGGCTGCGTTAAAAGTGAGAGAAACAAGTCAAATCATGCGGGCAAGTCGTGTCGCTATTCAGTGCCTCAGTTTTCCCATCTCTAAAATGGGGATAATGATACTATCTTTGTAAGAAGGGGTGGGCAAACTATGGCCCATGGGCTGGATTCAGCCCACCAGCCATTTTAATCCAGCCCTCGAGCTCCCGCTGGGGAGTGGGGTCTGGGGCTTGCCCTGCTCTGGCACTCCAGTCGGGGAGCGGGGTCGGGGGCCACTCCACGCAGGTCCCGGATGCAGTGGCATGGCCCCAGTCCAGCTCCTACATGTAGGGACAGCCAGGGGCTCCGTTCTACATGCCACCACTGCAGCTCTCATTAGCCAGGAACCATGGCCAATGGGAGCTGTGGGGAAGGTGCCTGTGGACAGGCAGCGTGTAGAGCCGCCTGGCTGCGCCTCCGCATAGGAGCCGGAGAAGGGACATGCCGCTGCTTCCGGGAACCCCTTGAGGTAAGCGCTGCCAAGAGCCTGCACCCTGAGCCTTCCCCTACACCCCAACCCCCTGCTCCAGCCCTGATCCCCCTCCCGCCCAGCCCGGAGCACCCTCCTGCACCCCAAACTCCTCATCTCCAGCCCCACATTCATGGCCCACCATACAATTTCTATTCCCAGATGTGACCCTCGGGCCAAAAAGTTTGCCCACCCCTGTTGTAAGAACTAGGTAGGAGCCAGGACTCCTGGGTTCTATTCTTGATTCGCTGTGTAACCATAGTCAGGTTCCTTATCCTCTCTGTGCCTCAGTTTACTTATAAAATGCGGCCCCTACCTGCTCCCTCCCCTCCAAACAATCCTCTGAGACTTTATTCATGCTTGCAAACAGCTATATAAGTGCAAGAATACATCATCCATCACACTCACTACCTCTAACATACCAAGCACCTTGGGGCTGATTTTTGGAAGTGTTTGAGAGCCACTGATTTCAGTGGGAGCTGTGAGTGCTCCTCGTCCCCAAACCATCAATCCTTTCCCCCCACCTGATTCTGTTCTGCCTGGGGTCGGTCTTTATGCAAGGCGGCTTCCCCTCTCAGAGGGTGGAGCGCAAACAAACAGAAGTGGAGCAAACTGAATTTGTCCTTTGAAGTGAAGATCCAGTACACCAGGGATCTGCCAAGAGGTTTCCCGAGGTCATGCAGTTCCAAGAGGTTTACAGACGTAAATCAATGATCTCTGATACTTCTGTGCCCAAGGAGGCTTTGGAGAAACGAAGGCAGAGCATGAGCTCGCTGGAGTTACTGGTGGCTCAGTCCTCGGAGGTCGTTTTTTGTTGTTAATGGAACCCTCTCCACTATGTGATCAACTGGAAGAGACTTTGCCAATCAGAGGGGCCTGCCATGAGATAAAGAGGTGGGGAAAGGGAAGGGTGAGGGGCTGGAAGGAGCAGGAGACGGGGGGGGGGGGGACTGGATGGCTCAGGGGTGAGGAAATGGGAAACCAGAGCCATTCGCTGACTTGGCTCCAAGCAACAACACTCATTATCATTTGCTGGCTGGCTGAAAGCTGTGGAGAAGGAAGTGGTGGGAACAGATCAGATAAGTAGCCATCGCATACGACCCATCACCCATGACACCCTCTGTTGGCAGTCTCAGAAAGAAGCCAAGAACCACCATCACCTCCAGAGGTGGCCTCTCCAGCCCAGAGTTGGGCTGCGCTGCAGGGTGGCATGTGGGGAATTCTGTACCTAACTGCTTATGGGGCAGAAGAGGAGGATTTCAGCCCCTAGGCCGGCCACTCAGCCTTTTATTTATTTCAAATCAAACCTCTTGCACCGGCCCCCACCAGGCTGCAGAAAATCTACCTTGAAAGTGGATATAAGACAGCAGAAGCCAATTACAAGCCCCATAGCCGTGGACCTGGTCACGAGGGCAGGGCCAGGCCATCAATGAGACAGGCTCATTCAAGAGATCTCCCAGGAAGGATCCTGTAGACCTTCAGCAGAATGTAAGGGAGGGCAGCTTTGGGTGGCATCCCTGGGAGTGGGCATGGGCAGTACGGCTGCTGCCCTCCTGCAGCAGGGAGTTCCTCCCTTCCAGTGCAGCTGCAGATGGGGCAATTCAGATTGCTCCTCCCTGTTTCCACAGGAGCACATCTGGCTCCTAGATACCGGCCCTGTGCACTCACTAGGGCTCAGGCTGATTTAGGAGCCTAAGCCGGCTCCAGACCAAGACGCACAATGGCAGTGATGCAGGAGGAGCTGGGTGTACCTCTCCACAACACTCCATGCCCAGGCACCCCTGGGTAACTGGAGGAAAGGGGGAGAATATGAAAAACAATTAACAGCTGGGTGAAAAACATCCAGAACACCCTGGGCCGGGAGGGACAGCACGTTCCAACAGATGAAATGCGACATACACACCGCAGCAGCTCCTGGCCTGTGCTGGACCCTAGCTACCACCATGAGGAGCACACAGTAGCTAGCCTGGATAGCGAGAACGTGCGCAGAGCTGGATGGAAAGGCTGTCAAACAAATCACGTCCCACTCTTTAACACGCACCTTGGAGGCCTACGACTTGAGTTGCTGGTCTCAGCCCAATTCATAATGGACAGGCGGCATCTGCATCACGAGCTACACGCTTGTGGGTATCCCCGCTGCCAGGCCAAGGGCTGGACATGCTGTGGAGGTGAGCAGTACCTCCTGTCTGAAGGGGAAGGATGGCCCAGTGGTCAGACTTGGGAGACCTAGACTCAATTCCCTGTTCTCCTACCAACTTCCTGTGTGACCTTGGACATGTCACTTAGTCTCTGTTCCCCATCTGTAAAATGGGGATAACGGCACTTCACCGGGATAAAGACTGGGAGGCGCTCAGATGCCATGATAATGGGGGTCATGTAAGTACCTAATATCTAGACAGAGCCTTAACAGTGGCCCCTTCTGTCACAGTCCAGGGAAACTGCACCCGTGTTCCCCCTCTGTGGTCCAGCAAGGGCACCCACTCTTAGGCTCCCAGGTCCCAGCCCTCACCTCTCGGTCAGAGACCTGCATCTCGCGCCCTCCTGACCAGGCTGCATAGCTCCCTGCGTTCGCTGTGAGTTCCCCAGCAAGTCAGACTGCCTAAGCAGGCCTGCTTTGCTTTCTCCTCAGTGGCTATAAACAGCGTACTTGGCCACAGCTATACGTTACCACACTGCCCTGTGCAAGCAAGCACAGTTATTCTTCAGGTGAAAGCATTACAGAGAAAACACATTAAAACGATAAAAGAACTTACACGCCTGCTAATAAGCTTACCAGCGAGCCCCACTTCCCCTCCAACTCCAACGTGGTCTCTGGAGTTCTTCAGACTCCACCAGGCGGGTTTTCTGTGGTCAAAAATTCGTAACAGCTTTTGCTGAGAACACGAACCCCGCCTGAAACTGTTGGGTATGTACTCGGCACTGCTCAGCTGTGCCTCCACTGCCACTACCCACGCTGCCCGCTGAGGTTACACTGTTATTCATACTCCTGCTTGCTTGATGAGAGCGAGCGTGAGCATGTGTACGTGAGCAGGGGACTCACACCCCTAGCTCATAGTGTAGACTTAGCGGGTGAGTCCCTTCTTTATCTTTGATCTGCAGAGACCGGGAGGAGGTAATCCACCCGACAGCAGTTCAAAAGCTTGGGTCTGGAGTCGGGCATCTGCATTCCCCTCCCTCCAGATATTTCCTAGGAAATCTGCTTCGTTCAACCTGACAGTGCCTCCGTGTCTGGCCCAATGTGTAAAGTAGTCCTTTGAAGCTCATAACGCTTCCCAGCAGGGTTTACATTGGCCACGTCTGCCCCCGTAGAGAAGTTACGGCCAATCCCATAATAACACATCCACTTTGCATTTGTAATGCAATGGGCTCCAAAGCTATTTAAACTTAATTCAGTGAGATCTCCCAAAATAGTGCCGGAACTTTACTCACTGCCTTTACTCACTCTGTGTATTGGCCGTGCTCCTCCCATTCTGTCGCTACGCAGAGACTCTCTGGCCGCTCAACCTGGCAACTTTTATCAATGCTAACCTCACTTGCAGAAAGGTTTTTATTGTCATTTATAAAAGGCGCTGGGGAGCCATCTATGAGAGGCTGTAATTAACAATCATGGGTCTCTCTCTACAGCTGGAAATCTGGCACCGGCTGGTAAGAGATGAGGCTGCTGTTTCTACATTCCACCCCAATCCAGCTCCTAACTTTTGCCTTTGCTTTGCTTCTCCTCCAGATGTATTTCTACTTCTCCGACAAGGTGGTACTTTTGTTTGACTTCTGGAATGTCCGCACCCCTGCAGGTAAGAGCAGAATCTGTGGATTATTCCCACCCCCTGAGCGATAGAAATTTGACCCAAGTAATTTGTGCTGTGGACAGCCACAGAGAGCAGCTGATTATGGGTGGTTATCAGCTATGTAGTTCGTTCATGTTTACTCTAGCAGAGGCCGTAATCTGTGCCGAGTAAGTGATAAGTAGAGGAGGGAATAAGGGCCGCTATTCAGCTTACTCACTGTTTTCGCTGTAGTGACAGACACCAAGTCAAGGCCCGGGAGAACAGGAACTTGCATGCAGAGAAAAACTCCAACAGAGAATGTGTTCTCCAGCATTCTACACAAACCCACTGCCTGCCCCCAGCCCCACTCCTGATCTCCGGAGGTCCCCTCCTGTCCCCTGTAATAGCCCTGATTTCTCCGTGTGGAATTCACCGAATACCCCAAACCGTCACTACTACATCACAAACCACTGAAAGATCCTCCACGCTATCGCTCAGTAGGGATTGACACATTTGACAGGCACAAATTACAACAGCTGGCCATCTCTGCTCCAGAGTGGGCCAAGACTGGGATAGCGAGGGAGGAGACAAATGAGGATGCAGAGCAGTTATTTATCACATGCCCGCCTTATCCATTATACCATGCACACAAGCACTACATTTATGCATAAAACAATGCCAACTGAGATTCAGCTGCAAAGAGGCCTAGCAGAAGACTAAGAGTGTTTAAACTCAGCCTCTAAATCTCCCATAGCACGAGAAGAGTATTGGTTTGGTCACAGACTGGGGTGGGACTTGGGGGAAGATGCCTTCGCACAGTCTCATGAGGAGTGATCAGTGAATCAGACACCGGCCTGCTGCCACTCCAGCAATGCTAAGGTGCAGGGAGGGGGGTGACATTATGACATGGAAAGTGGGCAGTTCTGCCAGAGGGCTCAAGAAGAATTTTGTACCTCATGTCCTTCACTTGGAAGAGGTTCTGGCCCCATCTGGGATGAGCAGAGCGGCAGAGATGGGGGAGACCCGTTGGGGTGGGTAGGGGCAGATGTCACTACAAGCATCATTGCCCCTTTGCTACTGGAGCGGAGCTTTGCAGCCTGATGGGGTGGGGATGAAGAGCGGAATAAGGGTGGGGGAAAGGCAGATGCTGAGGATCAGCTACTGTATTTGGTCAGGAAACTTCCTTAGAAGGAGGGACTTCCGGCTCCTCCCTCTAAAACTTACTGTTCAGAGTCCCATGAAACACTTGCTGCTTCGTGGCAAGTTATATGGTGCTTCCTGACTCTCTTGCTGGTTCCAGGCCAATCTGAATGGTGTTTGCCTTGCAGGGATGGTGCTCTCGGTGCTGGTGGTTCTGCTATTAGCGATGTTGTACGAAGCCATCAAGATCAGCAAAACCAAACTCCTTCGCCAGACGATACTGGCCATCCCCACCACCCTCAGTCAGGAGTCGCTCAGGGAGCCGGAGACAGGGTCTATCAACTCAAACGTGGGTCAGCAAAACACCACCTCAAAAAGGTAACCCAGTTCCCCGTCGGAGGCTTTCGCTATCCCCTGCTGCACAAAGGAGGCCCAAGGGACGCTAGCAAAGGGCTTTAAGCACCATTTGCGGTGTGGTCCCATCACAGGGTTGCCAACCCTCCAGGATTGTCCTGGAGTCCCCAGGAATTCAAGATTACTCTTTAATTAAAGAGTATGGCATGTGATGAAACCCCCAGGAATACGTCCAACCAAAATTGGCAACCCTTGCCCATCAGAATTGCCAAGCTAGACCCAGGGTCTGTTCAGACCAGCGGCCTGTCTCCGACAGTGGCCAGTGCCAGCTGCTTCAGAGGAAGGTGTAAGAGACCCGGCAGTAGCTCCCCGGGAACCTTCTTCCTCACGCTCAAGTGCTCGCATCTGAAGAGCGCAGGGGACCTAGGCGCCGACTTCTCCTCTTTCCCGGGGGTGCTGGATCCCCCTTCTGCCCCAGGCCCTGCCTCTTCCCACCCTTTCCCCAAAGTCCCCGCCTCAACTCCGCCCCCTCCCTGACAATATTCCAACCCCTTCCCCAAATCCCTGCCCTGGCCCCGCCTCTTCCCCGCCTTCTCCCCTGAGCGCGCCGCGTTCCCGTTCACCCCCCCCTCCCCCGGAGCCTGCTAACCCTGCCGAACAGCTGTTTGGCGGTGGCCGGGCGGGAAGCGCTGGGAGTCGGCGCCTATGGCCGGGGGGGCGAGGTGAAGATGAACAGTGCAATACCCAGGGAGAGGAGGATGCCTGCCAGATACGCTGGGTCAGGGGTGGCCACAAAGCTGAGGAAGGAGAGGTTCCAGCCACTGTCAATTCAACACTCTGCGGGTGTTCAGAGCCCTCTACAGGCAATCCTCACCCCACTGACTGCGGTCCCCATTCCCCCCACCGCCTGGGGACAGCCTGGCCCCTCAGACAGGGAGCAGCTAGATTGCTCCAGCAGGGTTTGCAGCTCCGACCCCATCTCTGGCGTCTCCGGCACCTTGCCTCCTAAGGCCAGGCAGGGGGTGAAGTTGCTGGCACTGCTCCTCCTCCTTCCCCAGAGCTCTGCTCCCGGTCAGTGAGACACAGGTCAGCGGAGATGAGGATCCTAGAATCCCCAAACCCCTCTCAGTAGGTGGCTACGGCCCAACCGCGCCTCCTCCACTAAGTGCTCCTGCCCCCATGTCCGCACCGTACTGCCTCAGCTCCTTCTCCCCCACCTCCATCCTTCTCTGCTGCCCCCTCCCTCCTGCACCTAACTCAGGTCTCAGCTCCCCCCATACCACAGGTGTTCTCTTGCTCTGCCCATTGACTTCAAGGGGTGCCCAGCTGCTCCCTCATCTTCAAAGTCAAGAGGGACCACTGCCCCCAGGCCCACTGGGAGGGTTGCCGGCGGGCAGCGACACTGGCTAGGGGTGGGAAAGGGCTCTGTGACAGGGAAACTGTCGATACCCAGGGAGCTGGCACTGCCCCAGCCAGCAGGGCTGCAGCCGGAGGAGTTCAGGCTGTGTACGTATTAGCGCTGTTTGGAATTGTCCCAGAGGAACAGCTTTCCATTGGAAAATTCTGATTCAATGGAAAATTATCGAACCGTTTCTTTTCATCTTGGTTGCATCGGCGTGTTTAAATTATAAAATTGGAATATAAACACGTCGAGCCGATCGAGTGAGAACAAATGGTCATTTTGATTTTTCCTCAGTGAAGTTTTGGAATTCCCAGGCCAGGGGGAAATTTAAAATTTTTGTTCCAATTCGGAACAATTTTCCCCCCAAACGTTTGGAATTTGCCATGGGACAGGAATTCTGAGTTCTGACCAGCTCTGATTTTTATACAAGTTGTTTGCAGGTTTGTTAACTGGACGTACTGTTTTTTCTGGGTTCAAATGGTGGCAGGTGCTGCAGGCTTTCTGTACCCTGTAAACCATCACAACTGTAGCCGTTAAAATGGAACCAATTAATCCCACTCGATCTCATCTTCCCTCAGGCACTACCTGTATCGTGAGCTAAGCCATCCCAATTACGTTGTTATTTTCTGGCCAGCCACATTTCTCTAGCAGGGTTCCTCTGGCAAACAGTCTGAGGAAATACGCTGAACGGCTGCCCTCCCAGTCTTTTCAGGAGCCCTCATCAGCGGTTCCCATGTGATCGGGAGTAACTAGCATGAAAGACTTAATCTCAGATGGAGTCTCATTCGCAGGTGCAGGATTGACCCCACTGAGGCTGGGAACGAATCACTGGACATAATGGGAATGCTAAGGGCTTCCCCCCCTCAGCGTCTCCACTGCAGCAGGGAATGGGGATCTGTTATGGTCACTTTCTGCTTTGGCAGTGGTGGGATAGTGGAACTTGGGCCTTTGACACAGAAAACCCATTCAAAGGAAGAAGATGGGAGGTTGCCTACAAAGAGATGGCCCCAAAAATACACGTACTGACTAGTGTTCTGACCCTCCTTCATTAGAAGGCCATGTCCGTTAAGCATCCACTTTCTATGTTCAGTTAAGGCCGGTTTTACTATTTTCCTGCAGCTGGAAAGAGCTTTTCACGGCACCGGACTTAAAACATGAAGTGCAACTAACTAAAAAGAGCATCTTTGGCTCACACTGGGATGATGTGGTAACCATAGCAGGTGACAAGGTAGAGAATTCCACCATGTTAGAACCCTGGGGGCTAAAAGCTCCGTGCGCCTAAGTGATCCATGCATGGAAAGGGTTAAGAAATCAAAGGCAGGTTTTAGCCCATATGTGCAGAAACCAAAATGCAGAAGAGGCAACGCTTAGTTCAGAGCTTAAGGCCGCCCCCTGATTGTGCAAAGGAACAGGAAGCCAACCAGGCACGAAAGGCAGGGAACAAACAATGCAAGGGGAACGTGCGTCACTTTGAAGAGCATGCTGCCCTGCCTTGCGTGTCCTGTTCCATGTGGTGCAAAGTTTCATATACGAACCAGCAGGAGAGGAGGACGCAAGCTAGTGTAGAGGATGGGGGCCGGGAGGGGCTGCAGAGCGGTGTTATTTTGGTGCCCACACAGCTTTGGCAGCGTGCTGAGATCACTGCCTATCATGCTGCTGAAGATTGTCCCAGTTTCCTTGTGCTTCCCCGTCTGTCTGGATCCACCTGTCGCCTCTTGTCTTACGCTGTAAGCTGTTTGGGTCTGTGTTTGTACTGCACCTAGCACAATGGGGTCCCGATCCAGGAGTGGGGCTACCGCGATACAGCTCATTAATAGCCGATCAGAACGCCTCAGCGGCTCAGCACAGCGACGACGGCCTGTGTAGACGTACCCGAGCCAGCGTGAATCATGCCAGCTCAGGTACGGGAGGGAGTCGTGACGCTGCAGTGGCAGGCACGTCAGTGTGGTGCGTACACGCCTGCCTGGAACCCTGCGTGATCACGCCGGGTCTAGGTCATGCTGCAGCGGCACGAGCTGGGTAGCTTGGGTGCTGGTAGATTACACGAACTGCAGTCAGCACGGCGCTCTCAGCAAACTTGGCACCGGACTTAACCCCACTTAATGTTCTACCCCCAATGCGCTACCAGGGCTCCTAGCCATGAGCTCTCACACCTCTTTGGCCGGTACCACCCCCTCCTGGAGCACGTCAGACACACTTGGAAGTCTGGGGGCATGATGTTAACTAGCAAGGCTTGTTCACGCCATAGTTAACTCTGCTTTTCTTTTCCGGAAAGGTGGTTTCTTTACCACATCAGCCAGAGCCTGCTCCACGTGGCCCAGGTGGTGATCGGTTACCTGGTGATGCTGGTGGTGATGTCCTACAACACTTGGATCTTCCTGGGAGTGATCGTGGGTGCCGCCCTGGGTTACTACCTGGCTTACCCGGTGTTCACCGCGAGATAGCGGTGGCCTGCTGCACGCCAGGGCGCTGCAGAGCAGAAGAGGGCGACGGCTGCAATGGGAGGAGGACTAAGGAGGCTCCACTAGAGAAAATGCTTGTGCAAGGCTTGGCCAGGAGCTGGCGGGAGATAATCCCCAGGCAATGGGGGACTCCCCCCATCCCCCCACCCTGCGGGGATTGAGTTTCTTCCTTTTAAACCTAGCGTGGTCTCCACTGCTATACAGTTATCCATTTGTAAGCTCACTGTTGGACCCATCCTGGCCCAGCAGGGCACGGCCCCGCAAGGCACTAAACTGGGCCACATGGTGCGAACCGGGCTGATGAGCAGCTCAGCCTTACAGCTGCCGCCTCCAATGAGTTTGAACCCACCCTCAGTTCTCCTTCAGGAAGCCCAGGAGCCTTTCCCTGCTGACTGGAGGAGCAAGGGGGCTTGGGCCGTGGGCACTGCCACCCTCGCCTGGGGACTGACAGAGCAGGCGGACGTGTTACAGGCTACGTCCGTCAGTGGGTGCTGGAGGGATGGGAATGCCAGGGGATAGATTGGGGTTATTTTACCCTCCCTCACGGGTGGTTCATGTTCCTGGCTGGCCCCCCTAACAGCTCTGTTCCCCTCGCCCTGCTGCTTGGGGGCAGGAGGAAGCTAACCCTCAATGGGCTCATGCTGGTCTCTGACCCGAAGGGGACGCGCCAACAGAGCAAAGCCGTATGTCAGCTCCCTGTCTCAGCACCCTCCGGGTGGACAGGGCTTGACCGCCCTCCTGCGGCTGGAGCATAAGGGAGTCAGGCAGTTGGTTTAACCGTCTTGCGTGTGCAATGGCTCGGTTGCTTTGGAAACCAGGATGCACCAGGGGCTGGTGTGTCTCCCAGGATCCTGCTGTACTTCATGCCAAGAGAAGGGCCAGTTTTAATAAAGCTAATTGCTTGACTACTTGTGTGTGTGTGTGCACCTGATTGTGGTACCAGGGCTGGGAGAAGCAGCTGGCCTCTCATAAGGCTGAAAGATAAAGTGTAAATAGATGGTGCTGATCAAAAATTAGGCTCCCCAATGGCCAGCTGTTCCCCAGTGGCAAGGGACTGCTCTGAAAGCTGCAAGGGAGGCAGTCGAGCAAAGATTTCAACATTTTTAGTATAAATTAATTTCTAAAAGAAAAGTCATTCATTTTGAAAACGCTGAAAGGGATTTTTTGACAATGGCTCAGCTCTCTGCACATCAGGCACAAGCCATCTCGGGCCTGCACAGCCCAGAGTTGCACATGCACAAAAAAATAAATTATTCTGTTGAAGGTTTAACAGTTAGAAACTTGAGTCCTTAATTCACCAGCCTCGTCCTTCCAGTGCGGGGACTATATGCTGACGGGGAGACTCTATGAACAAGAAAACAATACCACCTAGCCCTTAAATACCACTTTTTTCTCAATAGATCTTAAAGGGCTGTACCAAGGAGGTCAGTAGCACTGTTCCCATTCTACAGATAGACAAACTGAGGCACAGAGCAGGGATGGCTGACCAGCAGGCTGGTAGCTGAGTCAGGACTAGAACCTAAGTCTGTCGAATCCCAGTACAGTGTGCTAAGTGATACCCCAGCTGAACACACACCATGGTAAGCAGCCATTCACTGACCTTAGCCAGCCAGATAGCACTGCCAGCGAGGTCACCCTGGCCAGTTACCCTCATTACAATCAAGTCCTAGGCTCCCACCATCACGTGGAATGTCCCAGAGCTCACCATTTTCACTAACAGTGAAGGAGCGATGGTCTACTTAAGCCACGGGACGGAGACTCAGGAGATGTGGATTCAGTTCCTGGTTCCACCATTGGTTTTTTGTATGCCCCTGGTCTTTCTGTGCCTCACTTCCCTATCTGTAAAGTGGGGACACTGCCACCTCCTTTCTCCCACCCTTCGTCTTATGTATTTACATTGTATGCACTCTGGGGCAGAGAGAGAGAGAGAGAGAGAGAGAGAGTGTGCGTGTGCAGCGCCTAGCGCAGCTGGGCCCGAAACTGCAACTGGATTATAAATCCACTTTGAGCTAGGCCCAGAGCCCAAGTTCTCTGCCACCCAGCACCCGCCTAAGCCCCAGTCTACTTTTGGATGCGCCCATGTATACACACTTACCAACTGCATAGCGGGCCCCAGACATGACATCAAATCAAAGCCCTCCTCCTGAATTTAGAAGAACTCCGCCGCTGGCCCCAAACAATCTGGCTCCGCCCCACCTCACCCCCAACACTCCATGTGGAACATCTCCCTTTCGTTGGTGTGTCTGGAGTGATGTCCCTGCTCAGTCAGGAATGAGACCGTGTCGCTAGCTTTAAATAAAGCTGGGTTTTATTTATTCTTAGAAGCATATTTTAAACATTTGTATAACATTCTCAATAAAATATCTGGGAAGAGGCAGGTTTGGATTCCCAAGGCAAGGCACTTTGGGAGGTCCCAAGTGGTTGAGACGGGACACCACCCATTTAAAAATAGAAAAAATGGCATCTAAAATACACATGAAAGTTGGAATGTATCTGTAGCAGAGGACAGGATTTGAAGGCTGGGCTCCTGGTCCATATTCTGCATTGAAGGTCTAAGCAGCTCATTCATGAGACTTTACACCAGGTGTTTCAACTGTACCTCATGTTTTAAACGTTACATCACCTGCATGCAACTTGTGTGTCTGCTGAGTCTATTCCCCAGCTAGCTACATGTCCCCAGTTCCCCTTAGCGTTAATGGAAGTCTGAGACACAGGTCACCTGTGGGAGGCATGGATGTCCCATTGCGTATTGGGTTATACACCTCCCCTAGTGTTCAGCTGAGTTCCTGGCTGGAGGTCCGACTCAATGCAATCGTACTTGGATTGTACCCGAGATGCCGGAGAGAGATCTGGAGAAACCCACTTCAGCAGCCTCAGCCATCCCCTGCGTTTGGCCAGGGAACATTTCTGCTTTCCTCACACCCCGACCTCCTGAAAAGGGCACCACGGAGAGCAGACGTCTGGCGAGCTGGGTTGTGCCCACACAGAGTTGTCATTTGACCATCTCCGCTGAAAGACCTTGGCTAACTCCATTGGAGCCTTTCTAGGAGCTTGGCCAGAGCAGGGCTGGAGCTGGATTCCAGTGCGCGCTTCCACCGGTCTTGCTTTGACAGAAAAACTACAGGGCTCCCCTCTCCTTCACTCTTGGTGCAAGGACAATAGGATCCACGTAACAGTCTCTGAGGGGCTGGCATTCCACAGCGACGCTTTCGCTTTAAGGTGACCTCATCCCAGAAGTTTATCTTGTTTGCACAAACCCCAAAGCCCAGTGGGGGCAGACAGAGCCAGTGACCTCCTATCTCTCCTCCCCTCCCACCCTGACAGGTGTTTCCAGGAGAACTTAACCCTTGCAATGCACCAAGAGCTAAGCCCACCACAAGGCACAGGCTTCTCACTGGGCACCATTAAGAGATCCCGTTGTCATGTCCCAGCAAAGTCAAATACCTCCAGGGGGTCAGGGTGGATTTAGCTGGCGTCCTGGGGTAGCACAGACTCAGAAAGGAACAGGGGAAATTTATTCCCAGCATGTTCTGTGTGCTGGAAAGAGCAGGTAATCTCAGCAGAGCTCTTCCAGAAGAGTTGGATGTGGGGGAGGGGAAGAGACTAACTAGGGACCCAGTGGGAAAATGAAAGCGAGACCCCTCCACACTCCCCCCCATATTTAGAGATTTTCCTGACTTGAGGGAAGGCATGCAGACAAGGTGCATCCTTTCCCTCCGCAGGAGCAGCTGTCTCTCTCCTGCCTAAGCCACACCTCCTGGGACAGGAAAAGTATCCCAGGCCAGTCCACCCTTAGTGCAATGAAATTCCCGATTGGGTTGGTGATTGCCAAGAGCTGAGCATAGTTGTATCAAGACCCCTTTTCCCCATTAAGGCACTTGTTTCTCTCACTACTATTAGGAGCTTTTCAACAACAACAACAGCCCAGCTCACCCCAAGCCACCTCCTACCCAGGAGGTGCTCAGCACTCCCCAAAAGCAAGCCCAATGAGCATAAGAGCCCTAAACACACCAGCACGTGCAGGAGGGAATCGCCGATTAGCAACCAGCCAGAGTCCTACAACGTCAGATGCTGAAGCCTCCTCCCTGCCAGCCTGCAGCCTCCTCTCCGGTGCAATGGGAGATCTCTCCCTCTGAACCATGCACCTAGATTTCTGGCCTTCTCTGGGACCTTTAATTCTCTCTGACCTTTAATTCTCTCCCTGCAAAGCCAACTTCCTCTCCGTTCCTGCCTGATAAGCTTCCGAAAACACTATTTCACTTACCCTGGCCTTCCAAGGAGGTTTCCGCTCTCTCCCCTGACCCTCTCCACATTTTAAGGAAAGGGAAGGAGACCGTCCATCAACAACATTCATGTGGCCATTAGCATTTGTAAACAAACCAGCTAAGCTTGTCGGGGACCATCTTTGGTAGGTTCGAGGCTGCAGGGGGCTTGCAAGGAAAGGGATGAGTGGTGGGGCCGCCTCTCACCGGGGCTTTGGAGAAACCACATACCAGAAGCAAGGGGAGGAAAGAAAAATACGTGGCTGGTTCTAAAGCTTCAGAGATGTATCGCAATAGCTATTTTTAACTGAACAAGGGAATCAAGCATCCACTAAAGGCTCCCAGGAGCAGAATGGCACTGGACAGCGTCAGTCATTTACAGCTCAATCTACGCATGACCAACGATCCTTGTCGTCTCTTTCCATGGCCACCAGTTCTCTCCCGCAAGCCCGGGGGTGAACTCTCAAGTTTATGTCGCAGTCCTAACCTGTGTGTATAACAGGGCAGGAGGGACGTGGAGGAGATGGTGATAGCGGAGAGGTATTTGTGGCTCCTTCCATCCCACCACTGACCCTGCAAGCGGACAATCTTTGGAGCCATCAGGGGAACCCACAATCAGACCAGCCCATGCGAGGAAGGCCCGGAGCAACAGAGTTCAGGCGCTGCCCTGAATTACCCACACCATCTAGTTCTATTTATTCTTCAGCGATGCACTAATGCGGCCAGAAACTAGGCAAGCAACAGCCCCATCCTCCGCCGTTGACTCTCCTTCTTTAGGGGCCAATCAGAAAAGACGGATTCCAGTTCGCTTGTGACTCATTGAACCCTCCCTCTGCCAGAGCGTGCGGCAAGACACGTTAAAGTCATGGCGCTGGCTTGAACAGTACTTCGTAGCAGACAAGGGGCATCCCATTGGCCATTTGGCTTGGGGGAGAGGTGCATCTCTCCGGGGGGTGGAGGGGTGTTCAGCATTCGCAAGGGCGGGTGGGGGGTGCACATTCTATCTCAGCCAGGCTCTTGCACGCGGGCTTGTTCGGAGGAGAAATGATGGATACTGGCAGGTGGCCTCTGACTGCAGCCGCCGTGTTTGACAAAGAAGCGTGGTGTGCAGCATTGACCTCTTTGGTTGGAATGAGAAGTATCAGACGAACGGAAGGGCTGGATTGTTGGAAGGGGAAGGGGAATCCCTACGAAACCCACCCCCCCAGGGCATCAGGCGCCCGCTGGCATACTCTGTGCAGATGTCCTGGGGAGCTCCTGCCTACGGGAAACCCCAGGCATTCCCACAGTCACACTCTTGTTAGCTGAGTAATGCAGTAAAGTGTCTCTTCAACAAAGGGAAAACAACAAAGGAAGACGGAGCAAGGTGTGCGTGTGCGGGTATCCTATACCGAGCCAGAGTCCTGGGAGGAGGGGCAATGGCGTGGCCAGCGTGGCGGCTTGGTTCTGGCCAGCACACAGCGCCCCTTTAAGTGGGTGTGCAGTTTAGGAGATCTTACACCTCGGTGGCTCTCCCCACCCCCTTCCCTGGGACGCTGGTGTCCGAAGCCGAGTCTGCTTCAGAAACTGGGAATGTAACAGCTACCAGTGCCAGCGACTGGCCCAGCCTACGAGCCCCCCTGCTCCCCTGGGACGCTGACTCCAGTCCACCTTTGGCACACCGTGTACACAGCCAGAAGGGATCTCGACCGGGGTGGGGCTGACCTAGAACTGAGTCTGCACCCCCTCGCTGTTCTCCGTGGTCCCCGCGCTGTTCTCCGTGGTCCCCGCGCTGTTCTCCGTGGTCCCCGCGCTGGTCCCGGTGGCCGGCTGGCCAGGCTCCACCTTCTCCGCATGGGCCTGGGTAGACACCTCTTCCCCCGTCTCCTTGTCGTTGGGTTTGTGGCGGTTCACTTCAGCTCCCCCCTCAGCGAGCAATGAGGCAGTTGTCAGGGCAGGCGGCTGGGCTGGAGCGGTGGGCACAGCTGGCTTGGCTTCCTGCTCCTCCACCCCCGGGTTCGCTAGGCCTGGGGAGCCGGCGTCATGCTGGGCGGAGTGTTCCAAGGAGCCAGGGCCTTCCTCGGCCTTCTGGGCAGCTCGCTCCACCCCGCGCTCCTCAGAGCTGCCGCTCTGCTGGACTATCGTACCATTCGTCAGCGATTCCTTTGCCTCCTCTCTTGCCGGGACCGGGGTCTCCACAGAGAACTCCTTCACCAGCATCCCCCGGATCCCCTGCACGCTGTCAGGAGAACCCGGTGAAGCAAGGGCAGGGCAGGCCTCCAGCTCCTCCGACCCAGGCTCTTCCTGGGAGACCTGGTGCATCAGCACCTCCGCCCCGGCCTCGTAGGGCAGGGCTCCCTCGTCGTCATGGAGGACCGACACCACCTGCCTGGCTCTGCGGTGCTTCTCGGCGGATGGGTCCGAGTCCGGCTGGCTGCCGAACTCCTCTCCCCAGTCGATGGGCAGCCCCTCGCCCAGCAGGTGCAGGTTGGGGTCGCTGTTGTGCATGACCATGCTGTCCCGGTACAGGTTGTGCTTCCTCTGCACTGCTGCCTCCTTCACAGCTGGAAAGGCAAAGACAGGGAGGTCAGGACAGGACAGGTGTCTATTTACATGTCAGTAGCACCCACAGGCCTCATTCGAGATGGAGAACTCACCATGCTCGGCAAGACCTGGGCCCAGCCGGCCTTCCTAGGATTCAGAGCAAAGCACATGCAACGAGCCGGGAGGGAGAGAACCTTACAGTCCAATCTATACCCTGGCTTAATTCTCATGCTCACGTAGTCTCCATCCACGCCTCAGCCAGGGCCTCCTTGATCGGCTAAATTCCTACTTCTGCCCTGGCGGTGCTGGGCGGGAGGGTCCCGGAGAAGGAATTTGGCGAAGGAGGGAATGGCAGACGAGCAGGGCACTCCATGCCAAAGGGACAACGTGGAAGGACACAGGGAGGGGTCTGCAGCTGACAGATGGACCAAGCTGAGGGGAGCGCGATGCAGTAGGAGGATAATAGGGGAGGGCAGAATCGCGAAGGGCCTCGGCAGGGAGGACAGGAAGCCTGAACTTGATGCGGTGGAGAAAATCCAAGAGGGGGTGATGCAGGCGGAGTGATAGGAGCGGAAGATGATCTAAGTCGATGCTCTTCGCATGGACGGGAAGGGCTGTGATGTGAGTGTTGGGGAGGCGGGGGAAGCAGGAGTTAACGGTAATCAAGACAGCAGATGACGCAGGTGGGGGTGAGAGGCTGGGCTGTCTGGATAGAGGGGAAAAGGACAGATCCGAGAGAAGTTACGAAGGTGGAAGCAGTGAGGTTTGGACCCAGCTTAGGTGTGTGGCACAAGCAGGCAGAGTCAAAGCAGGCCGCTGGGCTACGGAACGGAGACCCATGGAGGAAAGCGTTTAGGTGACAGTGCAGAGTGCACATACGCCCTCTCCACCATCACCTAGACTCTGGATCCGGAGCAGGGTGGCAAAGTGCTGCAGGAGGAGATGCTCCAGGGGTTAGCTTGAGATGGCTCCCATCGCTGTAATGCCCGGAGCCTCCCCATGGCTAGTGGGTGGACATGCGCATCCAGTCTTCGGCAGCCAGCCCCCTTAGCAGCAGTGTCCCTCAGTGAGCAGAAGGGGAGTGGGAGGATTCGCTCAGCATCTCCTGCCCGTTACTGCAACAGTTACAGGCTTGCATAGGCCCCTTCCCAGAACAGTGTAGGACCGAGCATGCACCCCTCCCTCCCTCCCACCCAAACCCGGGCAGCCCTCACCCTGCATGATGTCCTTCATGACCGACTGCAGCACGACCTCCTCGTACGTGTTCTCCACCAGGATGAAGCTGTCGAAGTCCTCGAAGATCAGTTCCTGGAACTTTGGTAACTCCTGCCGGAAGGAGAAGGCAGATTTCACCTAGCTGGCAGAGATATCCCAAGACCCCCTAGCTGCCCTGGGGCTTTCCAAAGACAACGTGCCTTTGAGAGGCAGAGAGCTACCCCTTCCCACAAAACCATGGGCACCACTGTTGAGCCAGGGACGCCACTGGTTATGGGCCATCTAGCCAGAGGAGTTATACGCCAAGTTGAGGTTAAACATAGACCCAGAGGGGTGAGGAATTTCAAGATCAGGATGTTACAAAGAGAGATTAAGTCTTTGTACACGCACTGGGCCCAATTTTTCATATGCACCAAGGCGATTTTACACCACTGGCAACGTCAAGCAACACTGGCGCCCTAATGGGTCCAGAGTGGTGTAAAGGGGCCTTGGTGTAAATGAGAATCAGACCCATACTCCACGGTTGTGGACGAGGAGTGGGGTGATGGGTGATGGTAGGGGGGCTTCATACACCGAGTTTGATGACTCAGCCAGGTTTTTGAAACGTGCCACCAACCCATGCCCGCGGGGCTGCTCAGGCTCTTACCGCCTTGCAGGTTGGCGCCAGCTTCTTCAGCAGGAAGGGGATGGTGATCTGGAGCAGGGCTTCCCGGAAGAACTTCTTGCGCACGGTGCTGCTGTCGTAGTCGTATTTCTGCGGGACGAGGGGCGCATCGGGGGAGAGGTTAACAAACCTATGGCACCTCGCAGGGGAGGAGATTCCAGAGGAGCGGGCCATTCAGAGGAAGAGGAAAACGTGCAGCTTTCCTGCCATTTTATTCAACAATCCCTTCGACAGGAACCGATTTACACAAGGGGATTTACTGAAGTGTATTCAGTATCCAACACCAGCCCCTTCCCTGGGCTCAGGAGGCAGCGTGGTCTAGGGGACAGGTCACTGGACAGATTCTGATGACCTGGGCTCTATTCCTGGCTCTGATCTGCTGTGGGGCAAGTCACTTCACCTCCCTGTGCCCGATCTCCACTGGGTTCTAGGAACGACTGTGATACCTCTTGATACTCGGTCCATTTAAAGTTACAAATGCCGAGCATTGTTCTACACAGTGCACTCACTCCTACCCTTACCTGCCCCACGGCAGGCACCCAGCATGCCTGGGCTTCCAACAGAAGCTGCAGGCGCTTTCTTTGTGGCAGAGGTTTCTCTCCTGTCTAGCATCCCGAGTCCTTATCGGTGCAGCATGGGCGAGTTAAAATGCCCAACACCTTCACGTTCCGGAGACAGCTGACCTTGCGTGCTCAGGAGCACGCAGCTGCTTTGCGGGCTGCCTTACCTTGAGCACCCGTTCGAGGATCCGCTGGATTGACTTGCACAGCTCCTCCTTGCCTAGCATCTTCGCCAGCTCCTGGTGCAGGAGCGTCCCGAACGTGTGAACGGCATCGTCCATTTGCTACAATGAGAAGCATCATCAGACGGTGTCCCAAAAGGAGGCCAAAAGACCACGGCACCTTAGGCTGGCTCATGTAGGACATCCAGCAAAGCAATGATGGCAAGGGATGAGCAGAGCAGGCACGGTAACGCACCGCCACATGGAGACGGGTCATGGGCATCTCCTCTATTCCTGAACCTGCACCAGGACAGACGACAGGCCCGGTCCCCACTCATGCTCTGCACCCAGTCAGGATTTTGAAAGCACCAAGTTAACCTGCATAAAGATGTTTTCTTTCCCACCACTAGAGGGCACTCGCAGCACATTTCCCCAAAAAGAGCTGCAATGGCGCATGGGATATCAGTACGCAAACTCCTCCTCCCCCTTATGTGACGGGTCTTGTCCAGACTGGCCCCTGGATACTCCTCCGGGAGCTGCATAACAACCAGGCTCCTAAACCAGCTGTGCCAGGCTGAATGGGATGCGAGTGATGGAGGTGGGAGCATGACAGTTCTAGAACGTCTCCCAGTTCTCTAGAGGTGCCAGAAAACCTGGTGGAAAGTTCCACTGGCTCATAGCTCGTACACAGCTAATAGAGGCTGGTTTCCTTGACCCTGCACCGGAGCATATAGACTATTGCCTGTGGGAGACTCTTCAACGTAAGGGGGAAGAAGAATTAAATCAGCGTAGCCCAGGCCTGGCCTCTCATCCTGCCACCAGCACGACAGCGTTGGATGTATACGAGGTCTCCCTGTCCCATGAGGTTGTTCATACGCATACGTTCCCTCCCAGTGAGACACTGAATTGTTCACAGGCACCAGCGCAGTGTCGCAACATGCAGGGTCAATCGTTTGTCCCCAAGAAAGGGAAAGGGTGGAGTCAGGACGAGGCCAGGGAGGCGCGAGCACCCACCGGTGCCGGGGAAAGTTGGCGCCTATGCCACAGAGCCTGGTGGCTGGGCCAAAGACGGCTCCCCATGGGGCAGTGAGCATAAGGGCTGATCACCCCTTGAGTTTGGCTATTAATATTAACACGCTACCTGTCTCATGAGGATCTGGGCCCTCTGCTTGAACACGGAGGCACTGGAGACGTCAAACCTCTGTTGAAGCCCCTCCAGTTTCAGCTGGTCCATCTTCTCATAGCAGGACTGCATCTTGACAGGGTGGAAGGCCAGCTGGGAGAGCTTTTCCATGTACTGAAGGGCAAGGAGTCACACACACAACTCACTGGCTGTACAGAGAGAGCACCCTGCCTCCCGCCCACTCCCCAGGCCTGCTGAGACCTGGCATCAGACTGGAGACCAAGCTTCCAGGGAGCAGAGGATGCACAGCCCAGAAATCGGAATCCTTCCACAACTGCACCCATTTAATCTGGGTCACAAAGACAAGAACATCTCCAAGTGTCTGGGTCCCCGCACCGCCAGGTTGCACACAGACATGGGTGAGCCTGGTGCAGGAAGATCACCTGCTGTAGGTCAATCACGGGTCTCTACTGTTAGTGCAGGGTGGGCGGCAGGCGTGTGACCACCTGGGGCTGCTCTGGCTGGATCCAGAGGGACCCGGCAGGTGAAATTGGATGCCCTGGATTTTGTTAAGACTGACTCGTCGCCCAGGGCTCAGGAGGAGAGCTGGGAATTCAGTTCCCACCTTAAGTGGATTGTTCCAGCTTCTGCCAGAACACCAAAGGAACCTATGGATCTAGTTGGACCAGGACTGGTGCTGCCCAAGGAAGCCCTGGGCCGCCTACGGTCTGTGGCTTCCAGCTCAGAGGGGAGCACAGGCCTGCCAGCTCGGATGTGAGCAGACTAGGGGCAGGGCCATAGGTTTATTCTCAGCATGCAGCTCCAGCCTTACTCAGGACAACGGGGGGTGGAAACTGCGCTCCCTGCCTGGCCAGGCTTCCCCTGGGTACACACAAGGCTGATACTCTGCCTCCTCCTAGATTCAGGTGTGTGGGGGGGGGAATTAGAAGCCACACTTCAAGCTGCCCATTCACACAGCCCAGTGCCCTCCGCCCATGGCAACCTGCAGCAGCTACGGAGTCCATCCCCCTGGGCCTTCCAGCCCATCCTGCTAGGCCAGCAATGGGAACCGATGCAACCTTCTCCAGGGGCCTTACCTCTCCCAGCTTCTCCATCCCGCTCTCGTTGATTACGTTCATGTTCATGTCCGTGACCTCCTTGAAGAACACTTCCCGGACTTCGGCAAAACCCTGGCTTGTGGGAATCATCAGCGCCTCCAGGATGGAAGGGATATAGGGCTGCACATGGTTTCGGACACAGATCTCTGCTTTGGGCAGCACAAAGGCTGGACGAGGAAGAGGCAGGCAGACAATGAGCAGGGGACGGCTCCCACTCTGCCCACCTTCCTCGCTGAGCTTTGGAGCCACCTGGAAGCCCAGCATGGTGCTCCAGCTCCTAGACTACGCCCTAGGGAAGGACAGGAGTTGCTCTGCTCCACCCCTTCCAGGTGGGGGCCAAGAGGATAGAGATGGAGCTAGATACATTTATAAACGGGATGACAGAGTTGCTCAACATAGCAGGGGACTAGACTTGAAGACCCACAAGGTCCCTTCCCATCTTACGTCTGATCAGCCTGTCTGCTACGCTTGGCAGAACTTGAATGACGATCTTCCAAGCATAGGCGCTAACTTCTCCTGGCACCGGTGGGTGCTTGACCCCCCTTCCCCCGACTCCATCCCTGCCCCGTGCCCTCCCACCCCCATTCTAACCCCTTCCCCAAATCCCTGCCCTGCCTCCTCCCCTGAGCGCGCCACGTTCCCGCCGTGTTCCCGCTCCTCCCCCTTCCCTCCCACAGCTTGTTACAGTTTTGCGGCAGCAAGCGCTGGTCAGAGAAGTGGGGACATGACGCGCTCAGGGGAGGAGGTGGCGGAGTGGTGGTGAGCTGGGGCGGGGAGCTTGGCTGCCGGTGGGTGCAGAGTACCCACCAATTTTTCCACATGGGTGCTCCAGCCCCGGAGCACCCACACAGTCGGCGCCTATGCCTCCAAGAAAAACCCGTGGGGGTGCAGAGAGTGCTACTGGGAATTCAGTAGGCGGCACTCCTGAGTCAGTACTGATCCCGTCCTTCCCCCGTATGGAGTATGGGACCAGTGTGCTGCCAGAGATGTTGGCTTTTGTATGAGCTCCTGATACCACAGAGCTTCCTACAAACAGGAGAGCTGGTCAAATTCCAGTCTGAGGAGCTATATTCCATTGCTGTCAGCCCTGCCCCTGCCCTGCCGTGGGATGCTTCACCTCCTGCCCAGCACTGTGGTACGTTAGCAGACGCCACGTTCCACCTCAGCTGGCGAGAGTGTAACAGTGCAGACTTAGACCGTAATACTTGGGATCCTTCAGGATAGAAGGAGCTATGCAGGGTGACCACCTCTGCTGGAGGGAAATAAGGGAAAACCACATGAAAAACAAGCGACACCGCTTTATCTGAAGGGACATTTTAGGGAAAACACCATTTCCCTTGGCACATCATGTATTTCCTCCTCATGTGCACATTTCTCCTGCCCTCCAGCACACAATGCAATTAGCATTAGCTTCAATTCCATGCTTTAAATAAGGGACGGGTGATCATCTTAGGGACAAATCAAAGACATAAGGGACGGTGCCTTCAAATAAAGCGAGGCTGCAGTTACGTGAACTACAGGACAGCTCCAGCACTTGGCCTCTTCACGCCCGGGTCAGGTTTCTGGCTCCCAGCCCCAGGACAGCACGGCCGTTTGGAACGTCAGGATTCTGACTAACCCAGTACAATGGGCTATTGCTGGGGGTAGTTGTTCGGGCTCAGGCTCGGAAACCCAGACCCCTCCTTAGGCATCAGATCCCGAGCCTGAACATCTGCACAGCTACTTCTAGTGCCACTGGTGAGGCCAAGTCTGCAGATCTGGGTTCCGAGACTTAGTGCCGCGGGTGAATTTTTTTTTTTTTTTGCCATGTAGACATACCCAAAGGGGCAACACGTTTCCTACCTCGGATTTTGCTGGCTAAGTGTTCCTTTGATGTGATGATCTGGTCCATGTCCGTGCGAATGGTGCTCTCCATTCTGGGACGCTCCAGCTCACATTTTGTCACCACCGCATCATAGTGCGCCTTTATCTGGTCATAGGCGAGCCTGTAGACAGCATCCGAGATCTAGAGGAGGAAGAGGAACAGCATCTTCAGCATCCTGATCCCAGGGGACGTCTGAGGCTGTGTTGCCATCTGACCTTGGTGAGCCCAGGACTCTTCCTGACCTCTGTCTGCAAGGCAGCCTGCCATCTCTCCGCACGCCCCGTGGCTGAGTGCTCCCCAACCATGGATATGCAGGGACGTCTGGCAATAAGCTTTCTACAGCATGCCCAGGAATTGTGTCTGCAGCAGCCATTAGATCCCCTAACAAGGAAAGGCCTGGCTATTTGAGATCTGCCTAGCAAGTCTTGTCACAGCGCGGTGCCTGGTCAGTACATCTCAGGAGTCGCCGCTTCCTGATGCCAGCACGAGCAACGGACTCCATCCAATTCTGAGTGTTGTTCACTCCCACCCACTCATTTCTCTTTTTAAAAACAGCTGACCTGAGTTTTTTTTTCCTTTTCTACTGTACGCTTGTGGTGATTTACACTGGAATCTGTGCAGACGTCTGCTGTGCACCACTGCGTTCAAATGGCAGCACTCCACCGGGATCCATGCTAGCAGATCTCAGGGCAGCAGCAAAGTCTAGGACTGTAGTTCCTGAGGTTCACGTCCCTGGGGGTGCTTTATTTATACATATTTTTGTCACCACCGCATCATAGTGCGCCTTTATCTGGTCATAGGCGAGCCTGTATGTGCTACTGTATGTACAAGTTATTAATTTGTGGCGTTTGGAGGAGCCTTCTGCCTAGAATTCTGTCATGCTATTATTTAGCACCTCCAGTCTTGACAATCATAGAATCATGGAAACGCTGGGCTGGAAGGGACCTTGACAGATCGTCAAGTCCAAGCCCCCTGCACCGAAGCAGGACCAAGTAAACTAAGACCAGCCCTAACAGGTGTGTTTGTCCAGCCTGTTCTTAAAAGCCTCCAATGACGGGGATTCCACCACCTCCCTTGGAAGCCTCGTCCAGAGCTTAACTATCCTTAGAGGTAGAAAGATTTCTAACACGAAATCTCCCTTGCTGCAGATTCAGCCCATTATTTCTTGTCCTACCTTCTGTGGCAGTGGAGAACAGATGATCCCCGTCCTCTTTATAACAGCCCTTAACATATTTGAAGGTCTCTCTGGTCCAGACTAAACATGCCCGGTCTTTTTTTAAACCTTTCCTCATAGGTCAGGTTTTCTAAGCCTCTGACCATTTTTGTAGCTCTCCTCTGGACTCTCTCCAATTTGTCCACAGCTTTCCTAAAGTGCGACCCCCCAGAACTGGATGCAGTACCCAGCTAAGGCCTCGCCAGCGTCGAGCGGGACAAATACCTCCCCATCAGGAGGAAATACTCAGCCCTTCCTGAAAGCCAGGTCCCTTTAAAGTGTCAAGTTGTGCGCCCAAAATCAGTCACTTAGGCCAAAGTTTACACAAGGTGTTAGTGGCGGAGGCAGGAACTGAACTCTGATCTCTTGAGTACCATTCCAATGTCTTAATGGACAAGGTCCCCCTTCCTCCCTAGGGCCTGTCTCATCCTCCTGCTCCTTTCATGGGAGCAGCAAAAGCCCTTCCCCACCTTGGATTATTACAATGAAATAAGAATCCAATTTGATCCTCAGGATTTATGCTGGAAATCTGCAATCTTCCCCTTGGCCCTGGAGGACAGACTGGTTCCCAGTCTATTTTGCTTCCCCTCTCTCATGCATTAGCTCAGGGCTGCAGCGTCTGGGTGGTTATGGCTAAGGGGCACTGTTTGTTTGTTTAAAGGAGGTTTCAAGTGGAATTTTATAGAGAGTGTCTCATGGAAACATTTCTATTGCTCTCAAAAGTTTTAGAACAAGCTTGTTTGTATAAAACCATAGGTTCAGGCCAGATTTAGCCTGTGTTGGTCTAAAAATGGTTTGCTAAATATAATTGGGACGAGCCACGCTGCTGGCTTAGCTGTGGCTGGGTGTTTGCTAGGGTGTACTTCCCTCCCCGCGGGGGTGGCCAGCACCACAGAAGCCGCATGTTCTGCACCCAACCAACAGAAGGTAAGTGGGAGGTTGAGAAATAGGCAGTTTACACCTATGATGGGGAGCTTGATAAAACCAGCAGAGAGGCATACGGACCGCTTGTTTCCCTGCGCCCTCGGGGAGAAGGGGGTGAATCGGGGAGGTGACTCACACAAGCCAGCAGGAAGCAGAGTCAAGGCACCACACCCAAGGCAAGGGGACCCATTCCAAAAGCTGTCAGAATCCAGTCCTGGATTTCCCAGCAGCCAGCACCAATTTCTGGAGTGTGTCATCCATACAGGAACATTTCAACCAGTGCATGCAAATGGGTATGATTTCACCCCACGCCGCCCTCGCAGGGCCCTGGCCTCTTACCACCGCTTCCTTCCCCCCCTCAAACACACACACACACACACACACACACACACACGCAGGCAACCTATGGCATTGATTTTCAGTGGCACTCACACTGCCCGGGTCCTGGCCACCGGTCCAGGGGGCTCTGCATTTTAATTTAATTTTAAATGAAGCTTCTTAAACTTTTTAAAAGCCTTATTTACTTTACATGCAACAATAGTTTAGTTCTATATTACAGACTTATAGAAAGAGACCTTCTAAAAACGTTAAAATGTCTGACTGGCATGTGAAACCTTAAATCAGAGTGAATAAATGAAGACTCGGCACAGCACTGCTGAAAGGTTGCCGACCCCTGCACTAACCTGTATCCAGACTCTCTGCCTCTCCTGGGCCTTGCCCTTCAGCTTGGGGCCGATCATGGTTTTCAGTTCTGGGACCAGTTCCTCCATCACCAGATTGCTCAAGACCTAGAGGAGCAGAGTGAGGAAGCCGTTAGTGACTAGATCTCACATGGCTGTTAGCTGTCCTTCCATGCTGGGCTCTCTGCTCTCCCCGCGTCCCGACCCATCTTCTTCCTCACAGGCTGCCCGGTCGTTCCCAGCCAGGAATTTCCTCCTTCCCCACCCCATGATACGCAGCTCCAGACTCTTACGTGACACCTTCCCCTGTGCACCTAACGCTTTGTTCCGTGGCTATGGTACTTCCATCTAGATCGACGCCCACCATGAGGGCTCTTGGCCTGAAACGCTCTCTCCAGAACACATGCTAACAGCCTCCCTCCAGCAGTTGGGAAGCGCTGATGAAGTGCTCCTTACAAATTGTTTTCTAGTGAAGAGAGCCCCTTTGGGCCACAAATCCTTTTCCGATGCCCTAGCGGCATCCGGGCCCCGTGTCCCGACAGAGCATAGGGAACAGGTTCTGTACGGGGAGTTGCTTCCTTCTCCCACACAAGGGTCTTCCGTGGCTCAGGAGGGGCACACTGTGCCGCTCAAATCTTCTCATAAAGGACGGCCAGGAGCGGTGCCTGTGTGCTGGGAGGGGTGAAGCAAGGGGGTGTCAAGGGAGAGAGGAGGGGCGCAGGAGCATTTGGGGTACCAATCCCTTGCCGTCAAGCATGCAATCTTTCTTCCCACAAGCTTACCCTCCATGCCAACTCAGCCCCAAAAGCCAGGTCTTCATGGAGAGCCAGATGCAGCATCTGAGCAGCATTTCTTGGGGAAGGACATAGGCAGTAAACTCCCCCATCAAGATACCAGCTTGGGCACAAGCTTTTCTTCCCAAGTTAAGCGTCACTCTTCATGTCTGGGGAAGGTTGGGGAGTGGGGGTGTCACTTTTTAAAAAGATGGCTACAGCCGATCTTCCTAAGGATGTTTCCTCCCTTTAGGGGGTCACTAGGAGCCCAAAATGCAGCCCTGTCTGTGGAAAGGTTGGGCAGGGCACGTGAAGGCATTCAGCATCCCGCAGGAGCTCCCCAACCAGCAGACGCCGTGCCACGGCAGCTCGGTGGTGGAATGCGTTCATCCCTCCCTCACGCCAATACAGAAAGAGAAGTGTCTACGAGAGGGAAGACACGTTTGCAAGCTGGGCTGGAGATCAAACGGGGAACAGGCTGCAGTGGGCCTCCAGGCATCCAACAGCACCAGGCAGAGGTGGAGGAAGGACCAGGAGCTGCCAGTGACCTCCACCCTAGCATAACACCCACTCGGCAGTGACACGGGGCTGGCACGTAAGCAGCATGCACGTCCCAGGCTTCCCCCCAGCCCTCCCAGGAATGGCGCCATTTTCCCCAGCCTGGAGGGTGACATGACTAAGCCAGCTCTCCCCAAGAGACCAGCTGCCAGAGCAAAGGCACAACGGTTTATCCCTTCGGGGGGACGTCGGATGGGCCACGCCCTGCAATGCAGCCAAGCCTCAAGGCTTTGGACGGTCTAACCCAGCAGGGATGCCAGCTCCACTCCCTCAGCAACCGCTTAGTCCCCCAGCTAGGGTGACAAGACAGCAAGTGTGAAAAATCAGCACGGGGGTGGGGGGGGGTAATAGGAGCCTATATAAGAAAAAGACCCAAAAATCAGGACTGACCCTATAAAATCGGGACATCTGGTCGCCCTACCCCCAATCCTGAGTAATCTCAATCCATTCAGGAGGGTGATCTGGAGACTCCAAACCATCCCCCTTCTGGCTGGGGCCAGGTTATTGCGGGAGAAGCAGCCGTGCAGCTCCGGGCCGGGGGACCCCTCTCGCCCTCACCTGGACCTCGTTGCCACAGAGCATGTCCCAGGTGCCGTACTGCTCCTTCGACTGCCGGTACATGCGGACGGCATCCGTAAAGGCTGGGGCCTCCACCTTGGAGTCCTCTGGGATCCCTGAAGGAGAGAGAGGTTCTTTAGGCTCAGGGAGGGGGGTGGCAGAGAGGAAACCACAGCAGATTTTCCTGTGATGCACTCACAGCTTCGGTTACATTTTTGTCCTTCACGTTAGTTCTACATTCTCTTCCCCAGCCGTGACTCACGCTGACAGGGATGGCAGCCCTTGCAGGGAGCTCACAGCCAGCGAGCGGACACAATTCCCTGGGGCTGGAGTAGCGTGAGCTCCCCGCTCCAGCCACAGCGGCAAAGCACCTTCAGAGGCCAATAGTGCTATTTAAGGCTCATTGAGACGGGCCTGGACCAAAACCCCAGATCCAAATACCCCCAAAAGCCCTGGGGACATTTCAGATCCGGAGCTAAAATGCAGCTGCCTAGTATTGTTCCCCGTACTGCCTCCGAGTGGGAAGAGAATCGATATAGGGCATCACACAACATCGCCATCGTCATTTGACCAGGGGGATCCCACAGCACATAAAAGGGGGGAAGGGGAGAAAGAAGGTGCCTGGGCCTCGCCAGAAAGTTTTCCTATTGGCATCAAGTAACTACCCACCCAGCCCGCCCCAGGAGAGCTCTCCCGAGGCTCAGGGTTAGACAGACACCTGGAGCACTGGGGAGCGCAAGCCCCAGGAAGTGAGGTCGAAAGGAAATTAATGACTGATCATGGGGAGGCAGGGAGGGAAAGGAGAGAGTGGTTAAAAAGAAAAAAAAAAGTATGAGGCAATGGATGAGTCATGGGCAGCATGAGGTTCCCAGCCAAACCCAGTGTGGGGAGGTGGGGACACCGGCTGCAGTGCAGCCTGCTCCACTCCCACTGAGATTTCAGCCCCATGAGTCACAGCCGCACACACCACAGTGCAGACCACGGGACGGGAAGAGGACTAGTTGACAGGGGGTGGGGTGGCAGGGAGGTGGCAGCTTTTTGCATGACCTCCCCCCTCCCTGGAAGCCAGAAGCCCCATCTGTAGCTGGCTGTCCATGCAGGGAAGGGACCGGGCTGCACCAGCAGCTGGGGTGGTTAACGGGGGGTTAGCTGGCCTTGGAGAGGTACCAGGCTGGGGCCAGAGAGTTCTGGGTTTGCATAACCCATTGCAACACTCAGATACCCAAGAAGAGGTGGTGCTGGCGTGAACCTTTCCAGAGCCATTGAACGATGCTCCAAGCCCCGGAGCTGTGGAAGGCAAGAGAAGCGAGGGGGCCGGGGGCACAAATTGGCTGGGTGCCAAGCATCCCATGCCAAGTACAGGGGTCCCATTAACCCTGCCCTGCCTCCAGCCTCTCTGCAGTCTGCACTGGGATCTGCAAGTCTGGAACGCACATGCTGGGAAGTGGAGCGGGGGGGAGTTCACCTCTGAGTAGCAAAGACGCCGGATGCCTGATGCACTAGACTGCATGTGGACTTCCCTTCTGGCTGCCTTGGCCAGCGGTAGAAGGAATGCAGGATGTGACTGGGATTCAGCACAAAGTCTGGGTCTCTGCAGTCTCCTGCCAGGCAGAGCTGAGCCTCCCAGTGCTTGCTGCAAGCCGGCTCTGCTTGTGTGAAATCCTGAAAAGCAGCCTCCCTCCCTCCCTCCTACTCTGCCCCCTCGGCATCGTGTGCAAGTTACAGATGCCACAGCATGGAATCCAGGCAGCCACAGACGCAGCCGAGGGATTCTTAGGGCAGCCGAACTGGGGAAAGGACCAGAGGCCACAGCTAGGGAAATGGAGGAGGAGAGGATAAAATAACTCCTGTGTAGATCGAAGGAAACGAACGCACAGAAACGCGAAATGCAGACCAGCCACTCCCACCTGACAATACGCGGAGCAGCAGCAGCTTCCCGAGTGCTAAGGCAGAGGCTAGGACCTCGGCCAAGAAGAGGAGCCAGCGTAGTGTCAGTTCAGTAGTACCGGACGTTCGTGCGTAGTGCCCAGGTGTTCCCGGCACTTTTCACGGAGACTAGAGCAGCAGGGTAGAATCCTGGCCCCACAGAAGTCAGCGGGAGAAATCCTAGCGGTGCTAAAGTCAGCCTCTGCCCCAAGAAGCATACACTGAGTACCCAATAAAGCCTTTAATCAGGGGCAGGAAACACTTGCCCTGGCAAGACCGGCGTGTGTGTGTGTGTGTGTGTGTGTGAAGAAAACTCAGACTTTAAAGGCCAGAAGGGACCATCACAATCATCTAGTCTGACCTCCTGCACATCGCAGGCCACAGAACCTCACCCACCCACTCCTGTAATAGACCCCTAACCTCTGGCGGAGTTACTGGAGTCCTTAAATATTGATTTAAAGACTTCAAGTTATATTTACTCGTGTTCAGACAAGCAAGTGACCCGTGCCCCATGCTACAGAGGAAGTCGAAACCCCCTCCCTCCCCCCCCACCCCACCAGGGTCTCTGCCACTCTGATCTGGGGGAAAATCCCTTCCCAACCCCAAATATGGCGATCAGTTAAGAGGAATCAGCCTCCCTAGGGATACAGATATCTGAGCACCCAGATGGATCTCAATGGATGTGGATTCAGATACTATGACAGAGTCAAAGTGCATTAGTGTCCTACGTGGTTTCTAAAGTACTCTCAGACCAGAAACTCCAAGTCCCCAGCCTTGCTGTGATACCCACAGACACGGGTTTGGAACAGAACCAAACTACAACAGTTTCCAACATGTTACTGCTTCATATAGCACATCCCCTTCAGGACTCTGCTCCTGCAGCCACCAGCAGCCCTGAGCTGGAATAGAGCCCCATCGGTTTCGATCTAGATTGGGAGGCCGTGTTCCTAGGGCTAGAGCACTGGGCTGGGTTTATTCCTGGCACAGACACTGGCCTGCTAGGGGACTTTGGGCAAGTCAATTCAACTCCCCGCCTCAGTTTCCCCATCTGTAAAATGGGGATATTGATACTGACCTCCTTCGTAAAGCGCTTTGAGATCTACTGATCAAGAGAGCTATATAAGAGCTGAAAATTATTATTTCACAAAGCCAGGCCATCACTGTTAAGGCCCTACCAATTTCACGGCCATGAAAAATGCATCAGGGACCGTGAAATAAGCCCTTCACCAGGAAATCTGATCTCCCTGTGCTGCTGGGAGCAACCCAGCCGAGGGCTCCTAGCTGCGAGTTCCAGCCAGGCTGGGGAAGGACAGGACTTGTCCTTCCCCTGCATGGCTGCTCTCGGGGGCGGGGGGGAGGAAATCAGACCCACCTCTGGGTGCCTCCCCATGCTGTGGGAAGCTCTGGCGTTGGGCAGCAGCCCCAGAGGTTCCTGCAGCCGGAGGAGGCTTGTGGAGGTGGGTCTGATCTCCCCCCGAGAGTGCAGGGGAAGGACAAGTCCTGTCCTTCCCCAGCCTGGCCAGGACTAGCAGCTAGGAGCCCTCAGCTGGGCCAGATCAGGCCCAGCTCCATGAACCTCCTGTGGCTGCAGGAAGCTCAGCAGCTGCTGCTTTCAGATCCCAGCTCTGAAGGCAACACAGAAGTGAGGGTGGCAATCCCATGACCCCCCTATAACAGGTTTGTGACACACACACCCCCCCCATGGTGGCCCCCTTTTGGGTTGAGGCCCCTGCAGTTATAACAGCCTGAAATTTCAGATTTAAACATCAAAAAACGTGAAATTTACCAATTTTCCAATCCTATGGCCGTGAAATTGACCTGAATGGACCCTGACTTTGGTAGGGCCCTAGGCATTGTGCTATCTGGGTGATGCTCTTATTACAAGCAACCAAGAAATGCTCAGGCCAAGATTATTCCTTTGGGTGGTCACAACAGCAGCAGTATCTTCTGCGAGGATACAGCCAGGCACCTGTTCCACTGTTACTACTGGGGTGGGGCGGGGGGGTGGGGCGATTGCTAAATCCACTGAAACAGTTCAGAGCAAATGAAAGCAAATTCCTTCTAAGTGTTTTGAAGCAACAACTGTTTTAAACAGAAGAATGCAAAAGGAGGTCAGTTTTATATTAATTTAGTAGCAAAAAAAAAATTCCTAAAAATCTTTCAAGTTAGACTCCACTGGCCCTCATCATCTCTAAAGTTTGACTTTAATTTAAAAGTCCCTACATAAAAACGGCAAGTACTCAATGCATCCTACTCCTCGGGTGTCAGACCTACCTGCAAAAACCAGTTTATTTACTTTTCATTCCGGTTAGCCCTGCAGCGCCTGGAAGAGCCAGCCGGATGCTCGTGTGACTCATGCATCTGACACCAAAATTGCTAACTAAGCAGCTACTGCAGAATCTCTGTTGCGATCTGTAAGCCAGGGAGAACCTAGCTGTATATTCACACCCCAGGAAGCGCATGATGGGTTGGCAGTTAAGAGGGGGAAAAAGAAATCACAAGGCATTTTTGCTTGTGTGCCGAATATTTCTCTGGAGCGTGGGCAGCACAAACATGGGAAACCACAATGCCAGTTTTTAATCAAGGGAATTTCAAGATAATCTTATTGAAACGCGCTAAAAGATTTAAGACCATAAGGGACCATTATAATCATGTCGTCTGATCTCCTGCAGAGGACTGACTGGAGACCCTCCCCAGTAGGGTGACCAGACAGCAAATGTGAAAAATGGGGACGGGGGTAATAGGAGCCGATATAAGAAAAAGACCCAAAAATCAGGACTGTCCCTATAAAATCGGGACATCTGGTCACCCTACCCCCCCAGGGAGTCCTGGGCTATCTCCTTTAGAAAGTCGTTCTGTTACTGGAATCTTTGGTTTTATTTGTCATAAAGCCAGGTCACCGATGCAGCTGTGGCATGTTTAAACGTGCGCCCCTTTAACACCAGAGTTTTTCAGGGCAGGGACTTCCTAGTTCCAAAGCCTGTTTGGGGACAGACGTCTGAGAGGAGAGCAGGTCAAGGCAGAGCTGGTGATTTCTGCCTGTCAGCCAAACCAGGACACCCAGAACGGTGTTTAGCATAAACAGCAACACAGCAGGGTAATGCACTAACTAGCCTCTCCCTTCCAGTGACTGAGGTTCACAACACAATATAGATCAGCAGCGAAGCAAGCTGGACGGGCATCTGCCTACTCCCCCACGTGGGTGTTTGGCCCAGGTGAGCGCAAGTGGCAATCTGACCAGGAACAGAGTAGCCAGGGACACGGTGCATCAGAAAGCTGGACGAGGCTGAGGAAGCGTGTGCAGCACCTGTTCAGAAAGTGCTGTGTTCCAAGCAGCAGCAGCCTTCCAGGTAGAATGTGCTAATTCGCCCCAAAGAATGCTGGGTAAAAGTGATCCCCTTCCATTGGGTAGCTTCCACCTCCAGGCAGATTTTACTCCTGCTGCGGCCAGGGCCACCCAAAGGCCTCTGGGGGCCTGGGGCAGAATTTGAATTGAGACCACTTCCCCCTGCACAAGTCAAAAACATTACTGCTGATGGGATACCCGGAGGGGCGGGGGGAGTTGCAGAGAAAGACCCCCCAGCACGCACCCTACACTGGTGGCTCCTGTCCCATGGGGCTAGCCTCAGGTCCCGCTCTGCAACCTGGCACATGGTGTCACACTGCCACTCAGGTTTGGCTTGGCCCCGTGCACCAGGCCGCAATGCCACACATTCAAATTTGGCCCAGCGGCTCTTCATCATGACAGGACAAAAGGATGTTCTGGTCAAACCTGCGTGGTGCTGCAATCCAAGCACCAGGTCGCAACGCCACTTGGTTTGGGGACCCTCTCAATGGCAAACGGCCCCCCCTTTTTGTCCCGCACCCAACCCCGGCCAGCTCTGGCTGCAGCTAAGTAAATGTGGAGTAAGACCGACCCTCTCCTCCAGCCCGAGGTCTGTAAGTAACCCTCCTGCACTGGTAAGGGCCAGAAACAGGTTTGATGGGGGGTATGGCTAAGCAGAGCTGGGTGGGGTTTTTCCCCCATCTCACAAAAATCTGAGATTTTGAAAATCTCTGCCATGGATGACGATAAAAGTCAAAAATATAAAAAATTTTCAAATGAAAAAATCCTAAGAAGCTTGGTTGGAGTTAATCAGAAGGTTTCTTTTAGATCATTTCTGCAAAAAACCCTGTTTTTGACCCTTTCACATTCAGAATTTTTGTTTTGCTGTAAATGAACTTCAATTTCCGAACAAAAAGCAGTCTTGAACCAGAAAAGTGGATTTTTTTTTTAATTTCAAAAGCATCAAGAGACGATTTCCCAACTTTTTCAACTAAAGGAAGTTCATCAAAACAGACCCTTTCCTGCAAGACGGTTCAGTCTTGACAAATGTGCATTTTTGGACGAAAAATGCTTCAGGCCAAAATCAGCTCTATAGACAAGATTGCCAGCAGCCCCTCCCCACCACTCAGCCAGGATCTTACTGCTGGCTGCCTCACAACAGAGGGTCGGTTTTGTTTCTATTAAGATTGCCCAGACCAGGGTGGAATAAATGATTAAAGAAAAAAAATCCCCTCATTGTTACTAATGGGGAACAGTTCCTCTTTCGTTAGCAGCTGCTAATTATAGATCTTGGTCTCTCTCCAGCTGTGTTTTTGTGTCTGGCTGGCAATTTCCCCTAAATCAAGGGAAAGTGGTAAAAGCCCAGGATAACGTAGGGGTGTGCGCATGCGTGCGGAACAGGGGAACGAACGCCAGGTCATGTAGCTGGATGGGCTTGCGGATTAAATCAGAGCAGGCCCAACTTAGGCCTTGCAGGCCAAGCCTATATCCAAAGTCTGCAGCTCCAACAGCTCCTTGTCCAGGACACAAGTTTACTAGCTCTGGTCATCGGAGATCTCCAAGCACTATGAGGAACTAGGGTGACCAGATGTCCCAATTTTATAGGGACAGTCCTGATTTTTGGGTCTTTGTCTTATATAGGCTCTTATTACCCTCCACCCTCTGTCTCGATTTTTCACACTTCCTGTCTGGTCACCCTATGAGGAACTCTAAGGCCCTTGCCTTTGAAGTAGGCCAGGCTGATCGGACCTAGGACAATGCTGCCTGCTGTCCGCCTCCACCACCACCCCAGTTACGTACCCACCAGCGATGGAAATTCTTCACTGTGGGGCTGGACTAGGGAGGTGGTATCAAGCTGTCCGAGCACAGCAGTTAATGAGCAGTGATTACAAAGACAGCAACGCACCTGCCTGGCCAGCTAGCTCCCCGATGTTCCCTTCTTGCCCTTCCACTTCCCTCTTGGCTCAGGGCCCCGAGAGATACCAGGGAACAGAAGGCCTTGGTCACTCGGGCAGAGCATGAAGAGCAGCACTAGGTGGGAAAGGAATTCCAGGGTGGGGTGTGTGTGATACGGGTTGACAACGCTCTAGTCACGTAAAACCGAACACCCTAGCCCCGCCCCTGCCCTGAGGCCCCGCCCCTGCCCCGAGGCCCCGCCCCCCGCTCACTCCATTCCCCCTCCCTCGCTGGCTCGCTCGCCCCCCACCTTCACTGGGCTGGGGCAGGGGCTTAGGGTGTGGCTGCGGGCTCCGGCTGGGGGTGCAGACTCTGGGGTGGGATGGGAATGAGGGGTTTGGAATGTGGGAGGGGGCTGTCGGTTGAGGCGGGCGTTGGGGTGTGGAAGGGGGTGAGGGCTCTGGGCTGGGGATGAGGGGGTTGCGGTGCAGGAGGAGGCTCCAGCCTGGGGCTGAGGGATTCAGAGTGTGGGAGGGGGCTGCAGGTTGAGGCAGGGGGTTGAGGTGCAGGAGGAGGTGATGGTTCTAGGAGGGGGCTGGGGCTGAGGGATTCGGGGTATGGGAGGGGGCTGCAGGTTGAGGTGCAGGAGGAGGTGATGGTTCTAGGAGGGGCTGGGGCTGAGGGATTCGGAGTGTGGGAGGGGGCTGCAGGTTGAGGTGCAGGAGGAGGTGATGGTTCTAGGAGGGGGCTGGGGTTGAAGGGTTCAGGGTGTGGGAGGGGGCTGGGGAAAGGGGGTGGAGTTCAGAGGGGGTGTGAGGGCTCTGGGCTGGGGCCAGGGATGAGGAATTTGAGGTGCAGGAGGGAGCTCCAGGTTTGGGGGGAGGCTCAGGGCTGGGGCAGGGTGTTGAGATGCAGACTTACCTCAGGCGGCTCCCGGTCAGCGGGGCTAAGGCAGGCTGCCTGCCTGTCCTGACATCGCATTGTGCATGCCCTGGAAGCAGCCAGCAGGTCCAGTGCTAGTAGGCTGGGGGGCCAGGAGGCTCCATGCACCGATGTAACCCACAGGCACCGCCCCACCCCCAGCTCCCATTGGCTGGAGTGTGGAGCCAGTGTTCGGGGCAAGGGCAGCGCGCAGAGCCCCATGGCCCCTCAGCCTAGGAGCCGGACCTGCTGGCCGCTTCCAGGGCTCAGCGCAGTGCCAGGACAAGTAGGCACTAGCCTGCCTTAGCACTGCAGCATTGCCAGGGTCCCTTTCCGACTGGGTGTTCTGGTGGAAACCCGGACACCTGGTCACCCTAGGTGTGACTGATGGCTTTCCCCCTGCAGAGCTGCTTAATGAGCAGCAACTTCCAGCCTGGCCCCAGGAGGAAACACCAAGAGAGAGGGTGAGCGCGGGAAGGGTGTGGAGAGATGCATGTAAACGCCATAATGTGCCTATGGCAGCAGGGCCTCACCCCACGCACAGCCCTGCCAGCTCCCCATTCCCAACCTGCAGAGGCCTGTGACGGAGCTAAGCTCTGCCCTGCAGGGACCTGTTGGAGCATGAACAGGGGGGAGCTGGGATGGAAATTTTAAAAAGCAGCTAATATCTGCTGAGTCAAGGGAGCGGGGAAAGGAGCTGCTGCTGCTCTGAGCACCTCCATCCCTGGCAGATTATCACAGGCAAGTGCCATGAGACACCAGTGAGGATTACAAGAGTTGAAATCTGACCCACAATGTCTTAAAGGGAAAGGGGCCTGTTTGTTCAGCTAAGCCTGGAAAGCTGACGATTTTGTTCTGGCAACTGGCAGACAGACAGAGCTGCAGTAGCTCTCACGTGAGCCCAGAAGCAAGTGCACTGGTGGCCGAGCACAGGCCTGGGAGATCTAATCTCAGCTCCAGCACCCGTTTGCAGTGGGGCCCCGTTGGGCAAAGCCATTTCATTAGTTGTATCATGGCCGTCCTGAGATCCCCAGTGTGCTGGGCGCTGTGCGTAAGAGACCGTGCTTACACGAGCGGACAATCTAAGCAGACAAAGGGAGGGAGGGAAAAACCAGAGCCACAGGCAGGGGAGTGACTTGCCCAGAATTGCACAGCAGGTCATTGGCAGAGCTGGGAACAGAGCCCAGATCACCGGGATCCCAGTGCAGTTCCTCATTGGCTAGGCCATACCGCCCCTCCCGGCCCGGCCGTACTGCTCCTCCCATCCCACCATCTTCTGGAAGAGGAACAAGTGTCTGAATCCTGCGTGCGACTCCCCAGCCTGCCCAGGAGCTCCGCTGAGAGGAGTCCTCTGCTGCTGAAAACAGCTAAAATCAAATTAATGCTATTTAGTGCCTAGTTACAGTTCTCCTAGTGATGGGGAATTTCAGGACTCCTGGAGGTGGGTGCGAATCTCGCTCCAAGTAAAGGGATGTTACTTGCAGCCCTCTGGCAGCCAGACCTCAGGTGGGGTGGGCAACTGTTTGAAACAATGGGGACACTCCTGCAGTTTAGACTGGAAGCTCTTTGGGTCAGAGACCATCACCAGGCGCGTTTCTCTGTCCTGGCATTCTCCCATATAAATACACCTATTGCAACGTGTTTGACACCAATAGACCCTCTACCAAAACAAGACACCTCCACTACACACGCTTCTCCCTTCGTGGAGAAGACAAGAGAACGAACACGTGACAGATGCGTAGTCACATAACTTGCTGCACTGCTGGTAGGTGCTCAGATACTACGGTGATGGGCACGGCATAAAAACCTTCATGGAGTAAAACCGGGACAGCACCTGGCTGGCTGGCGGGCGGCTCTGTAGAGAGTTTTATATGCTACCATGAGGCTAAAGGGCTCAGTGCTGCTGGAGGTAGCTACTTGTGTGTGAGGCAAGAAACAGAGGCCCTGACCACCAAGGGTCATTAAGGATCGAGCAAGGTTTACAAGTAGGGGGCACTGGTTCTGGCTGAACGATCTATAGCAGAGGTGCCCAGACTGTGGGGAGCGGAGGAACGTTTGGAGGGGGTGCGGCGAGTCCTCACCAGTGGCAGGAAGGGAGCCCCTCCCAGCCCGACACCACTCCCAGTTCTGCTCCGGTCCCGCTCACAGCTCTGCATGTGGTCCCAATCCCACACCCGCCCCCAGCTGCAGCCCCCTTATCCCTCTCCATGGCCCTGCTCCTGCCCCTGGGAACCCTGGCCCCGCTCCTAGCCCTGGCTCCAGGGGGCCATAACCCTGAAAAGTTCAGGCACCACTGATCTATCGCAAAGCAGGGTTATGTTCTGCCTCCCTGGCTGGCCTCCTCACATTAATCGGCGGAAACACGGTGCTCTCTGCTCACTGGCCTGCAGCCCCTGCTGGTATCGATGTAACACCCACGCTGCGGGGGTGAGATGACGTTAATCCCCGTTCGTGCATAAATTGCAGGGCTGTAAAACGCTTCAAGGCTCGTGAAAGGCGCATGAGCTGCTCCTGACAGCAGCTAATTCAATTACGCAGTAGCACTGATTCTCTGCTGGCCTTTCCAGTCCTCCCAGCAACCACCAGCCCACCCAGCTCCCACTCCCCATCTCCTGAGACTAAGTGCCACGACACCCTGTCAGAGCATGGAGACAGCAGGGAGGTGGGGTGGGGTGGGGAGGGGTAAATGACAGGAAAGTGGCTCTTTAAGACTGAGCTTTGATCACTTTAATTACCCCTTTGGGGGAGAAAAATAATAATTAAATCTGGACGAGCGGCTTGCCTTTAACAAGCGCTTGCCTGGCTGGTTCACACATTGTTGGCTATTGAAACGCTTTGTAACCAAGTGTTCAAACTCCCTCGCAGCGAGCTCTCGCTCCCCTTTCTCAGTTCCCGGGTGATGGGCCCTCAGCACAGGCTCAGGCGCCACATGCAGGGGGGTTCCAGGAAAGAGCACAGAGCCGGTGGCACCTCCAAGCCATTTCTCTCCTGGACTGTAAGCCAAGGACTTCAGTCAACCTCCTCCCCGCCCAGCCCCACCCGGTGCAAGTCAGTCTCTCTCCTCCTGCACTTTAACCCTTCTGGGATCTGAGCTCCATATATCACAGGCCTCACTCCAAAGTCGGTGCCGAAGGGCAGAGGTACCTATGGGCCCCCAAACTCTCCTTGAAGAGGTCCTAGGCCCTTACCAGCTGGTCAGGTTCTGGGGAGAAAGGAAGGAAGGAAGGAAGGAAGGAAGGAAGGAATCGCTCCCTCAAGTCACCCACCAGATTCCTCACCCTGATGCTTACATATATGGAGATATACCTATCTCACAGAACTGGAAGGGACCCCGAAAAGTCATCGAGTCCAGCCCCCTGCCTTCACTAGCAGGACCAAGTACCGATTTTTGCCCCAGATCCCTAAGTGGCCCCCTCAAGATTGAACTCAACGCTGGGTTTAGCAGGCCAGTGAACATAAGAATGGCCGTACCGGGTCAGACCAAAGGTCCATCTAGCCCAGTATCTGTCTACCAACAGTGCCAGGTGCCCCAGAGGGAGTGAACCTAACAGGCAATGATCAAATGATCTCTCTCCTGCCATCCATCTCTATCCTCTGACGAACAGAGGCTAGGGACACCATTCTTTACCCATCCTGGCTAATAGCCATTTATGGACTTCACCACCATGAATTTATCCAGTTCTCTTTTAAACACTGTTATAGTCCTAGCCTTCACAACCTCCTCAGGCAAGGAGTTCCACAAGTTGACTGCGCGCTTGTGAAGAAGAACTTCCTTTTATTTGTTTTAAACCTGCTGCCTATTAATTTCATTTGGTGACCCCTAGTTCTTGTATTATGGGAATAAATAAATAACTTTTCCTTATCCACTTTCTCAACATCACTCATGATTTTATATACCTCTATCATATCCCCCCTTAGTCTCCTCTTTTCCAAGCTGAAGAGTCCTAGCCTCTTTAATCTCTCCTCATATGGGACCCTCTCCAAACCCCTAATCATTTTAGTTGCCCTTTTCTGACCCTTTTCTAGTGCTAGAAAATCTTTTTTGAGGTGAGGAGACCACATCTGTACACAGTATTCGAGATGTGGGCGTACCAGAGATTTATATAAGGGCAATAATATACTCTCAGTCTTATTCTCTATCCCCTTTTTAATGATTCCTAACATCCTGTTTGCTTTTTTGACCGCCTCTGCACACTGCGCGGACAGTGCTCAAACCACTGAGCTATTCCCCCCGCCCCCCCTTAACAATGCCATTCACTATCTGGACCTCACAGGGGTTTGTTTTGTTTTGTTTTTAAAAACATCCTCACAGTCTGGAGTCCAGACAATGGCAGGCCAACTAGTCCTGCTTTCTCCTCTGACTCTCACCCCGTCCACAGCTCCTGAGGTCACCTGCCAAGGGAAAGATGGCTGGTCTGGACAATGAAGTGCAGAATTCCATGTGGTTCGGCTCCTGTCTGAGCACGGGATGCTCCGGGACCTAGTCCTGGCATCCCCTAGGGCAGCTGGTCTAGTTTGCAGATGCCTTAAGCTGTGCTCAGTACACCCTGAAAAGGCCGCCAAGGTCCTAGTGATTGTGCGGCTCTGGCAACAACAGGGTAGCTGCCCCATTTGTGCCCTGGCCTTTCATCCCTACCCTCTGGATCTTACCGGTTGCCACCCAGATTTTGGACCTTTCACTGTGTCCAACTTCAGATCAAAAGTGCTGAGTGAAAAGGTGGGTGGGTCCTTTCTGGCATGAAAAGCACATGAGATTCTGCCATCTGAAGCCATTCAGGCTCTGCATGAATCCAGCTTGCTCTCCCAAAGCAGCGTTAACTCTGCAGAGCAGACAGGAATGAAAGTAGTAACATCCCATCCACCTTATTGTAGCCAATCGAGTCAGCAGAGATGGTTTTTAATAGACAGTGGCAGATCAGATGAGTAACAAGGGGCCCCTATCAGTGTCACTGTTTAGACCAGGCTCTCACGTAAAGTGTATTTCCATTAATGAGGCTTTCAGAGATCCTGCTAAATCCTGAGCCACGAGACCCACCCCATCCAACTTTGTCTCAAGTGAGAAAACGGCCAGTTCATCCGAAGCAGCAGCACATGCAAGCTGCTATCACAGGGCAACTGGAAGAATCCAGAAACATGCCGGCCAGCCTCTGATGCCTACGTGACAGTTTTGGAAGGAGCGTATTCCCTTTAGAAACAGTTTTGCTTATGAAGGTGTTTTCTCAAGGTCACTGGGGACATTCGCATGAAGATACCAGGTTTAACTTGTGCCAGATCTGCCGACTTACCCGATCTCTCTCCCACACCCATTTTCATCTTCTGTTAGCACTGCAGACCCAATGCAGCTACAGGGGAGAGTGATCGATTTCATCTGGGCTCAGGGATCAACCCCCTCCTGTCCAACAACCAAAACCAACCCACCACCCTCCCTCAAGCAAAGTTTTACCCCAGAGGAGAGGAACCCGAGACTCCATAGAGCCCACTAGGGACTTGGTTACGGCTCTCGATTTTACACGGAGGATGCTCAGGTACTGCAGTGTTGGGCAGCCATATGGAATGACCCAGTAAGTTCAAATTCTTACACCATCGAGACTGCAAGCATGCCCCAACAGATTGAACACAGACATGGCCGGAAGGGTCTTTATTAGCACGAGGAAGCCAGCCCCCGGCTTGACTCAGCTCTCAGGATTACTGATTTAGATTGCAGTATCACCCAGGAGGGCCAGGCGTGGCCCAGAACCTCATGCACTGCGCGTTGAATGCATACACAAGGATACACGCGCAGGACGGCCATTTAGCAAACACAAAGTGCTTTACTTTTAAGCACAGCCTGTTTGACACAGAAACAGCAGAGACACAAAGAAGCTTGGAACCCCCCCACATCCCCCATGGCATTTCCTAAGAGGATCGCTTCTCGGGGCCAGAGGACACTTGGGGAGGGAACAGTTCTGATCGTGCATGTATTGCTAGTAACACCACAACATTCACAGCTTCCCGGGGGCAGGGGACGGGGAAGGAGGAGACCAAGGTGCACAAGGTCCAATCTCTCGGTAGGAGGCCGCAAGCCCCGCACTTACCATTGTTGCAGTGACGCACGCAGTCCTGGAACACCGCTCGCCATTTGTCCTGCTCCTTCCCGGTCATCACGCAGAAGTAGTAGTGACGGGAGTACGGGTGCCAAAGGATGAGAGGAAACTGGGTGGGGCACTTGAGGATCGGGGCATTGCCGGATTTGGGGGCTGTCCCTGGTGAAAGAAGAAAGAGATTCCAGCACAGGCCCGTGACGCGAGGGAACACTGGTTGGAACGGGCTGGGCAGGTGGTCCACACTCTGGATCCAAAGGCAAGGCCTGGGTGAAAGGTGTCAGACTGAGTGCCCCGGAGATGGACGGCCTCAACAGCCTGACCACAGAGTGGCTTCCTGCACTGCCCTGCTACGGGGGCAGTGCAGACCTGTCATATGGGACCTAAGGGGAGGCCACTCTCCAGGGGCCATTCAGCCGCTGCGGAGACTGCCGGCAAGAGGCCAGTTAGCTCTAAGTGGGTGCTACTGGACCAGATTCTCTCTCAGTCTCACAAAGCCCTGCCCATATCATGCTGCATTTTAATCCAAGGGGGAATATTTCCTCTCATCTCGTTACTTCCAAGGGCATGGCAACGAGGCCTCCATCTAGATCTGCCTGCAGAACAGCTCCACCGGAGCTTTGATGAACCAGGGTCAGTGGCATTCCTAAACCGGCTGCCCCAAACTAAGATTGAATGAGGGGGGTATTTGACAGCAGCCTTCAATTACTTGTGGTGGCAGATGACAGCACAAGGAGCAATGGTCTCAAGTTGCAGTGGGGGAGGTCCAGGTTGGATATTAGGAAACACTATTTCACTAGGAGGGTGGTGAAGCACTGGAATGGGTTACCTAGGGAGGTGGTGGAATCTCCTTCCTTAGAGGTTTTTAAGGTCAGGCTTGACAAAGCCCTGGCTGGGATGATTTAGTTGGTGTTGGCCCTGCTTTGAGCAGGGGGTTGGACTAGATGACCTCCTGAGGTCTCTTCCAACCCTGATATTCTCTGATTCTAAGATATGTACTTGCCCCAGTCTCCATGTGCTCCAGAACTAGCTCTGGAGACATCCCAAACCATCCCCCACCTCCCTTTCGCCTGAAGTCGAGGTGGTGACCCAAACCACCCTTCCAGTTCTCAGGAAGCATCACAGCAACGTGGTCGCCCACTGGAAAAGCAGAAGGGAGTGACAGGCCAAAACCGAGGGGGCAGCTCCACTGCAAACCACGAGTGGAGTGGCCAAAAGGAACAGCCGCAGGGAGCTTGAAGGAGCAGCTGAAGGGCCCATGGCATGGTGCCACTGGATGACAGATCACATGAAGACTTGTTTTAGCTGCCGCGGAGGGACGGGTGATGGGCACGCTGCGTTCCCACCTGGGATCACCAGAGGAGAAGGAAGCAGTAGGGGAAGCACCCACATCTGGCAGAAAGAAAACCAACCAACCAGAAGCAGATTTCCTGCTGGGGCGTTTAAGAGTCCCTTCAACAAGGTCAAACCCTTGAGGGTAGCGCTTGCCTGACAGCGAAGAGGACGGGAGGGTCTCAGCCTGTGGGCTGAGAACACGTCTGCACTGTCTCTGTAACACAGCATTTAGATGCAACCTGCAAACACTTTTCACAGCAAGGGCAATATAGCCCAGGGTCCTGGCCCCATAACCACCAGCTCCTCCACCTGTTTTAGGGACACAGGTTCAATCCACATGGGGTTGATCACTGGCCCGAATCCAGTGCCCCCAACCAAACCCCGATATGCCTTTAGGAGAGAAGCAGAACCCGGCCATAGCGCATTGCGCTCTGAGGTGAGGAGAAACTGCAGAGCCTTGCAATTTGGCAGGCTGCTCAAGGAGTTTTATGCCTTATACAATGGAACCCTCCAGATGGCTGCATCTGTCCTGCCCTCTGTACCAACCACTGCCCACTCAGGCGGGCTCCCCTGCTGTCCTGGCTCATACGACTCAGAAGGAGGCTCTGTTATCCCATTGGGAACGGGCTATTCCTGGCCAACTTCCTTCAGCCGGACGCCTTTGGAGCCACCCCTGCTCCTGCTGGAATCTTCTCACCCTGCCCCACCCCTGGAGCTATTTTACGCACTGGCGGAAGGACACCTGAATCAGGCTCGGTTTATTTACACACCGCTGTGCTGAGGCATTTTTCCGCAAGACACAGCTCAGTCTGCACCCTGCAGCAGCCGCTCTGCTCTGAAGAGAGGTGTTCCCCCATAGCACCCCTTGGGAAAGAGCCCCTGGAGTGGGAAGGGAACGTGTTTTCGCCAAGGCATGGGGAGGGTTTCTACCAACTCCCAACCCCACAAGCCTGCTCCTTAAAAACTAGGTCATTCCATGCGGTTTTAGAAATCACCAAAGATTAACCTGGTTTTAAAAGTCTGGGGGGGGGCGGGAATCCATGCACATAACCAGAACCAGGACTGCCCAGCGATGCTGCAAGGGGTGGCTAGCAGGGTGGCTCATCTGAGCCAACCAAAGCCAGCTCGTTTCGAGATTGTAGGGGATGAGCTCACAGTGATCAGATATTCAGCATTGCTCAGCTCCCAATCTGCACCTAAGTGCTTTTGAAACCCTGGCACTGAGCCCTTGAAAACCAGCCCTCCCCCCACCCCACCCCCAGCCCTCTCACCGCTTTCCAAACAAGAGAGTGGGAGGAGGAGACTCAGCCAGAGAGGTTTCTCATTTGCTAAGGGAAACGGTTTCAGAGAAATCAAGTGGCCGGCTCTGGAGAGCAGAGGCTAGAAGTGACAGGCTCCCTTCCCGGAAAGGAGCAGAGACAGCACCACAGGGGCCCTGGGGAAATCATCCCAACTGCATTCTCAAGGAGCGGAGCCAGGGAGGGCGAGAAGGCATTTGTGTGGGAGGGAGCCTATGCCATGCAAAGGAGTGTTTGTGTCTGCATGGTACAGCAAGGGACACCAGATGTTTTCTCTCCTCCCTACCTATACTGTGTCTCCCCCCCCCACTTCCTTTGGAGCCACCTCTCCGGCTCCTCTATTCCTCCCCATGAACACTGAAGCCAGGAGCTCGAAAGGGACAAAAAGGGACCAAGATCACATGTATCCATGTCCGCCTCCAGCTCCTGTCCTAGAGATGTTGAAAAGCATTCTGGGATAGCAGGAGACGGGAAACACAGACGTAAGCCAGCCTGGAATAATAGAAGGGCCAACGTACATCACCTGTTCCAGCCCTCCGTTATCCCACCCTCCCCCTTTGCACCCGAACATGCAGAGCACCCGGGAGATGGGGTCATCAACAGGGTGGACATACCTGGTAAACTGCTATTGACAAGCTCAAGATACTGGTCCAGCGAGGTGAGGATTTTGTAGCCGGCGCTGTTGAGGACTATTCGAGGCTGAATCCCTCTGTCATAGGCCTAGAGAGGAAGGAAAGTCAGTCTGTGGGAGCACTTCCCAAAGCTGCTCAGTCCAGGATCCATATCAAGCTCGTGTCTCTGAAACCCTGTAAGGCAAGACCTGTGCCCTGCTCCTCGCCCTCATTTTTGGCAGGGGTTAATGGGCGAAGGCTTGTCCATACAGATCTTCTAGCGTCTGATTCTTGTGACGTGGGTGCGTGTGCGTGGGGACCTACTGTGGATGTGTGAAAGGTAACCAGGTCAGCAGATGCCTGCAGCCTTGCTGGAGGATTGTGATGGGGGAAAGGAAGTGGTTGTCTTTCGATACGTCTCCCACAGAAGTGCAATCAGAGAGACTGCTCCCTGCAGGGGATGTCCCATGCTGGACATCAGTGGGCTCCAGGGCATTCTACTGCATCGGGGAACACGACATCTCAAGCTCAGCCATCCCCATTGGCGAGGGAGTGTCCCAGCGCTCAGGACTGCTCTTCAACTGGTGCAGCAGCCAAAGGAAGCCAAGAAGTTGTTCAAAGCTTCCCTTTAGTTCCCCAGCTCTGTGACTCCAGCCTGGTTACTTAAGTCCATTTCTCAACTGGAGACAGCGGACGTGCTCATGGAGGCCTTGCTCTGAAGCACTAAGTGCACTGAGCGCACTGGCTAAGCGTCATTCATGTGCAAGAGCTGTTTGAACAGCTGTTGCTGAAGGCTCCTCGGCAGGAGGAGAGCTCCTTTAAGGGGTACATTCCCTGGCAGGCGCTACCCGCGCCGAACAGGCCTCCTGGACAAGAACACCCACCCAGCAGAGAGGGAAGGGGAGAGGGGTGGAGAAGCAGTGAGGGCCTCACCAGTTTGTTCTCGTATAGCACTAGGCCGTAGTTGTGTGGCACGACGCTGAAGCGGTTTCGCCACTTCTTGTTTTCCTCCACATACTGGAAGAGGTTCCCCGAGATGATGACGCGGTCCTCCAGAGGCACCTGCACAGAGGGGGAGACACAGCACAGTGAGCGGAGGAGGAAGAGAATTGATGGTACATTGGAGAAACCAAATTCAGGGGAGCCAAACCACGTACGCCAGCTGGGGATCTGGCCTCTGGCCCTTATGCTAAAAAATGCTTAGCTCTTATACTGCATGGCGTTTTCTACCTACAGCTCAAGAGCTAGGTAAGCGTGATCCTCATTTTTTAGAGACAGGGAAGTGGCAGCAGAGAGGCAAAGCGACTTGCCCAAGGTTACACAGCAGGTCAATGGCAGAGCTAGGATAGATCCCAGGTCTCTTGATTCTCTGGAGAAATACTCCAAAGCCTAGAGCTGGAAGAGTCCAGTGGGTGCTAACGAACACCTCAGACATCACACACTTGCCTTCAGAATCCTCATGCTCGTTACAATCCCCCTCCCGCTCCAGAAAAGTGCATCATTCAACTTATTGATCTGTATCACAGTAGTGCCTACACCCCAATACAGATCACATATTATGGTGCAAGGCACTGCACGTAGCAAGAAACTCTCCCTATGTGACCCACAACCCCCTTAATGCCAACTGGCAAGGACATTACAAGAATATGCCGATTCAGGTCCATACATTCTGGTTCACCAAAGAATGTTCATGTGAGGTTTTCAAGGAAAGCCAGGGTCACACTGTAAAATGTATCTAGAGATACTATATAAGGAGTTATGTGTATATATACACTGAAAAGACGTTCTTAGATTCTTATCACAGCAGAAGTGGAGAAACTGGTTTTCTCTCCCACATGAGAGGTTTATTCACTTGTCTCTGTCAGATGTAAATTAAACATTGTAAACTAGGACAGTGGATACCCATTTATATAGGACGTTATTGAAGTCAACAAGGAAGCAGCACAGAAGCAAAACAAGCCCCGGGGTGTTCTCCTGTCTCTGAGCACAGGACAATGAGCTTTGGGGATATAAATAGATGGCAAAGATAACACCCCTCATACTACACCTAGGATGTAAATGGGAAGTGCATTTTCATTCATGAAAACAGGATCTCAGCCAGCTTGGTTGAAGATGCTGCAGCAAGCGTAGGGTGAGATAAACTTCTTTAGACAAGAGTTAAGTTTAATCTCTAGAAAGCACGTTATGGTTTTGTTTTATAGGTAACCCTTTGTTTCCAACTCATTATCTCCCGACTCTTTAGTCTTTGATAATAAACCTATGGCTTTCACTATCAATATATCTCAGTGCTGTGATATTAACCAAGGTGCTGGATCCTGTGTTGACTCTCACAAGCTAGTACGTACAGTGATCTTTTGGGGACCGCAGACCTGGCATTTGTGAGAGCGTTGGGTGGATAAGCGGCTGAACACCACAGGGGAACGCTTCAAAGTGTCTCGGGGACTGGGGCACACCTATTGCCAAGCTGCAAAGCAAAGCGAGGGCTGGCAGAGCCCAGATGAGTGTGCTTGCACGACTAATAGGCTAGTGGTATCACGGAGCTGACACCCAGCAAAGCACAAGCAAGACGCCCTTTTGCTGGAGGCAGGGGGTAGCAAAGGGACTCACAATCCTGGGTACCCCGAAACAGTCAGACCCTACCCAGAAGGATTTATAATCTAACTGCATAAGGCATAGCATTGGAGGTGAACAGATTAGTGGCCTACGGTCACACAGCAGGTCAGTGGTGGGAATAGGAGTCAGGTCATCCTTGTCCCAGTCTGGACAAAGACCCATCCATTGGACTAGGCGGCCTTCAACCTTCTAAGCTTTTTGCCCTGAAAGCTCCTGTGTGTTAGAACTTGTTATGTGAACCCAAACACAGCCTTGCCCAATGATCCGAGAGAATTCACGTCTCAAGGGAATTTTTATGACCCACGGAATATAAACAAGAGCAAAAAGCACTTCTTGCGGAGAGTGTCTCTCTCTCAGTCTTGTAGCCAAGTTCTCAGCAATGAAAGTCAGCAAAAAGGATCAGTATTTAGGAGATATTAGACAGGCGTAAGTGATCTAAATCCACAGACTCTGCCTCCCCCCAGTAATATTTCAGATGGGAAGCTGTGTCACAAAGACTAAGGATCCGTTTTCACTGCAGAGTTAACTCAGGCTCCTGCCACACACAAACCCTCTCAGCTGAGTTTAGGGGGTGCTTTTAAGCAGGCTGGCTGGCCTGGCTGGGGGTGCGGGTTAGAGCTCAGGTTCCACTTTCACTCTGGCTGGCAGCGATGCACCCACTTTGCAGCGAGGACACAGGCTAAGCCATTTGAATGCTGATAATCCACCAATGCCTTCCCGCAATGCCCCCCCTTGTGTCCAGAAGGACAGACAAGTCCTCCCACAATTCACTGGGAACGAATCATACAGCAGCTCAGCTGACTGCAGCACAAAGCACCATGGGATATACCTCCAGCAGTCCTAGCGACACATGGGGAAGCATAGCACCAGTGAGGATGCAGTAACTGATATGGCTTTGCAGGGGGGTTGCTCACACCTAAACTAGGCTAACTCAGTTGCTGATCACATAGAATCATAGAATTCAAGATCAGAAGGGACCATTATGATCATCTAGTCTGACCTCCTGCAAGATGCAGGCCACATAAGCCGATCCACCCACTCCTGAACTAATTCTCTCCCTTGACTCTGCTGTTGAATGCTCCAAATCATGATTTAAAGACTTCAAGTAGCAGATAATCCACCAGCAAGCGACCCCTGCCCCATGCTTCGGAGGAAGGTGAAAAACCTCCAGGGCCACTGCCAATCTACCCTGGAGGAAAATTCCTTCCCGACCCCAAATATGGCGATCAGCTGAACCCCGAGCATGTGGGCAAGACTCTCCAGCCAGACCCTCTGGAAAGGGCTAACAATATCCCAACATTGACCCTTTGTACTAATTACCAGTGTGGCACGTTATTGACCTATTGACTAAACCCGTTATCCTATCATACCATCCCCTCCATAAACTTATCCAGCTTAATCTTAAAGTCATGGAGGTCCTTCGCCCCCACTGTTTCCCTCGGTAGGCTGTTCCAGAATTGCACTCCTCTGATGGTTAGAAACCTTCGTCTAATTTCAAGCCTAAATTTCCTGACTGACAATTTATATCCGTTTGTCCTCGTGTCCACATTAGCACTGAGCTGAAATAATTCCTCTCCTTCCCTGGTATTTATCCCTCTGATATATTTAAAGAGTGCAATCATATCTCCTCTTATCCTTCTTTTGGTTAAGGAAAACAAACCGAGCTCCTCAAGTCTCCTTTCATACGACAGGCTCTCCATTCCTCGGATCATTCTAGTGGCCCTTCTTTGTACCCGTTCCAGTTTGAACGGGAGTTAGGGTTAGGGTTAACTCACCTGAGTTAACCCTACAGTAAGGGATCACCATAAAGGGATGTCTACACTGCACGGTAATCCCAGGGTTAGAACTGAAGTTAGCAGATCATGGGTTTGTTAACCCAGGGCTTGAGCATCTATGCTCATTTGTAACCCCACGTTAGGAAGTTTTGAACCCTGAGACCCAACCTGGGGCTCCAGCATCTACACTGTATTATGCAGGCCCAAGTCCAATCACCCTTATCCCAGACTTCCTAGCGTCCTCCAAAAAATGTGGCAGCCTTAGCCCTTTGTTCGTGGTGCAACATGGGAAAACTTGACTGTCCAGAGGACAAAAAGTTGGTCCATGGGATACTTTTGGCAGACTCCCAGACCCTGAGTCCGAGGGGCTGTATTTACACTGCAAAGCAATAGGCTTGGACCCCCGTGCAGTCCTGGGACCCTGAGTTAAAGCAATGTGTTACACTTGAGCTCAGTTCAAACCCTGGACTTACACTGCAGTGTAGACATAACCTCAATGGTTTGTCCAAAGTCTGTGGCAGAGCAGGGAATTGAACCAGGATCTTCAGAATCCCAAGCTAGCGCTCTAGCCACTGGACCACCATTCAGAGACAGAACAAGTTAAAAAGCAACACCAACTTGGATGCTACTGCTGCTCACGCTCTTTTTCTCTCCCCAGCCTTTTAATATATTCACTAAGTTGTTTTTTTTTAAACAACTTTCTTGTAGGTGTGTCACATGTCAGTGGGAACAAACAACAAGGTAAACTGAGTGGCAAAATATATAGGGCAAAACCAGATCAGCATCCACCAAGACAGACAGAAGTTTTCCTCCGCTCTTTCAGTTCTAGTAATCTGGGTGTTGCCTGTATCAATACTAGGTATAAAATGTCAGATAAAAGTGTAATTGTTAACTTGACAGTGTCCCTTAAAGAGACTTGCCTGTGGTCACACAGCTAGACCAAGGCAGAGCCATAAAAAGAACCCAGGAGTCCTGTTTCCCGTAATCAACATTCCCTCTAGGGTCATTATCCAGGGTTTTATAGCAACAGTAAATAGACTGGCTAATTCAATTTAAAAAAAACCATCATGCAGTTCTACTTTTCCAAGGTACTTGGAAGAAAAGTGCAAGTAGAAAATACAGTTAAGGAGGTGACGAATTCAAGGAGGTGGGTCGATTAATGGTAAGCTAATCATTAGGCAAACAAGTGGGGTTTTCAACAGTAACAAGGATTAAAAGCCCAAGTGGGGAGAGAAGCGCATGGAAACCCAAGGCCTAGTACACAGACTATGCAATAGGACATTCAGCGAGAACACCCCACTGCATACACCCTCCGAACAAGATCCCTCACACCCCCATGCAGGTACTGAGATGAGAAGCTTTTAGGCGGAGCCTCCGTAGTCAGGAGTGAGGAGGTTTCTCTAGCAGGGTGGCTTGTCGCAGTCTGTGCTCAGAGCACCGCCAAACAGCCAGAGCTGCAGAGCCCCTCTGAGGTCAGCCTTGCGCTCACGGGGTGTGGCGTGAATGCGATGCACATGGGTGGTGGCTCTTTAAAAACCAAGTGCTTATTTACAGCAGATGCCCTGTGCAGGCTGAGGCCAGACCCCGCTGGATACAATGTTCAGACAAGCCCTTTGGTGCTGAGGTTGATGTACCAGATCCCCTGGAGAAAGGAGCTGGGTTTCAGTGGTAGCCACCTACAGGACCAGCATGTCAGACTCCAAGCAGTGGAAACCAAGGCAGCCCCTGGGGGAGGAGAGGCTGTCCCAAGGGTCTGAGAGCTACGTCCTAGCATCACTTCCTCATGAATTGTTTCTTCCAAAGATTAATCGCAGCTAGAAGCACTTTCTGGCCTACATTCAAGAGACCCACATTCTACCAGATGTGGCCAGCCCTGCCCTTCCGTCCCCATGGGGCGATCCAATACCCACCAGCATTCAGAGATGCACCGGGAGACAGGGGTCTCGTCGGGACCAAGCAGAAGCCAAGGAGTGGGGAGGAGGGGGCCACGGGCAATGGCTTCTATTGCAACCCCATAATTCTGGACACCTGCTTTCAAAGTAGTCACAGCCCATTTAACATCACTGGTCCTCTTGGGATTATACGAGGAGACCACTAACATCAGCCCCTGCAATCAGCACATACTGACCCCGCCACAGGACATGAGTCACTGTTACAGCCAGTCAGTGTCCATAGACTCCAGTGGCTGCTGGTCACAGGGACACAAATCCCGGTCCACTATGCCCAAGCATGAGACAGCACCTCATTTCGGAGCAGAAAAGCAAATCTGCCACCTCCTGTGGTGACCTGCTATTGATCCCTGCAAGTCTTCGACCAAAAAATGCCACCAAGTCATGAAAAGCCAGAGGTGTGGCCTGTGATAGAAGATGACCAAGGGCTTGTCTACACAGGGACACTGGACCAGAAGAGCTAGTGTGGAGCAGATTACTCCGTAATAGCTACTCCAGTCTCCCTAAACCTGCCGTGAGCCACAGTAGCCAACCCACATCAGGGCAAGCCCACTCTCCTGGTAGCCTGGAGTGAGGCCAGCAACAGGAGGGTGGAATGCCCAGATTTCCTGGGACCCCACGTTCTACTCTCTCCTCCTTTCTAAAGGAGGATCAGTGCAGTGCACACGGTGCAGACGTCCTTCAGAGGACATCTTACAACCAGCATCCCTGCCTGCTGAGCATGCGCCTTCACGCTCTCACAGCGTCATCTGTAACAGCAGAAGTTTGCCCTGGGGTCCTTGGCCGACAATCCCCTGGCCCATGCCAAGCCCCAGTCTGCCGCCACTTTCCCCCTGCCCCAACTGACCCAGCCAAGCACGTCTATGGTTTGAGTGCTTTGGGATCCTGAGGGGTCAAAGGTCCTAGCTAAGTGCAAGTTATTCCATGGAGCGTCTGTCCGGCCGGGCGGGCGTTTGTCCCTGGGCAGAGAGACAGCAGTGCAATTATGTGCTTCGATAGTTTACATTCGGGAGAGCAGGGGATCGGCTGGAACACCAAGCTTATTTTATAAAATAAACCAACCAACCAAACAATGGGCTGCTGCAAACAGCCGAAGGATAATTGAGCCGCCTTCCTGCAGCTGCCAGTTACCATAATTACTCAAGAGGTGCTGCACCCCCCAATAACAGAACCCTTTAAATATTTTTGTGGTGGCTCATTTAACACAGTTAACAGGTGATCCAGGAGACTCCTGGGGCCTGACATCCCTCTACTCCCTCGCCCCCTGCCAGAATGGACACATTATCTTGCAGGAGGTAGTTAATGGCACAGCGTTACCCACACCAGGACCAGGGGAGGGAAAGAGGCGGAGGTGACACCAGCCATGTAAGCAGGTTGGTGGAGGGTGTGGTTGAATGATGGGGGCAGATCATATTTAAGGATTTAGGGTGGGGGAGGTCCAAACACACCCATTCCCTGGTATCGTCAAATCCAGGTCCCTCCATTGGCTTTATAGGGATACTCGTGTCTCTGCTTTGTCAGGAAGAACAAAGAATTCGGTATTTTAATTATTTAAAAATTCCCCCAAAATATTGAGGATCTCCAAGCGCTTTGCGAACGCGGAGCCAGGCAGCACTTTCAGTGTTAGCCAGGTTTGAAGATGGGGGCACTGAGGCAGAGAGAGCCTGCTTAAGAGACTTGCCCAAAGTCACCGACTTAGACACGGAACACGCAGCTCCTGACTTCCACCCCTGGGCTCTAACCACTATGCCATGCTTCCCCTCACTGAGAGAACGTGTGGGCAGACCAGAGACCTTGCTGAATCTCAGCCTAAGCAGGAAGTGCCGGAAGGGCCCAGGATCTAGACACGCCCAGTGTGCGTCTGTGCTTCCAGTTTGCACCACTCTGCCGAGTGCTGGAAACGGGCACCGCATGATAACACGCCATGGCCTCTGGTGAGCGCTTACAGCTCATCGGCCCCACCAGCCTTACTGGCCAAACTGCCAATGGGGCCCTCTGACCCCGAGCCAGGACGTTTCCGCACAGTCGAAGCGGGAACACCGGCCAGTCAGGCAATTTCTAGAGGCAACCGGGACATCAACTTCCCTTGGGCTATCTGGCAACTGCCTTCCTAGGTCTCTGTTTGCAGTGTATTGCAGGGGGAGTAGACCCCGCAGGTGTACGCCGAGATCAAGATCTTCCTCTTCTCTCAACTCCTACAAGCGATAATCCTAAAATCCAACCGCCGTTAATGAGTTTCTCCCCATCCCGGTATGAGCCAGAAGAGGAAGCCAGGTTGTGAAGTTAAAAAATACATCGGCGTGTCCAGGGAGGTCAGAGATTCAGCAAGGGAATTTCCCCGGGGAACGGGGATAAGAGCAGCCAGGTGCTATCGCCTTTAGAGACCGATCGCAAGCAAGGAGGCTGAAAAGGGACAGCGAGAGACGCCGTATTTATTCGTTTGTTAGTGAGCACAGTTGGTCTGACACCCACAGCACATGATCGCTCGCGTGCGCACAGCATCTGGGCACACGTTGCTTCTGCTCAGTGTCCCATCACCCATTATCCTACGAGCAGGGCATGGCTGGCTTGCCCATATTGGTAAAGCGTCTCTAAGCTCTAGATACAAGGGAGTGACTCCCGGATGACTAGCGAGGCCTGAGCGGCCTTTCTCAGATCTGCAGCGGGGCGCAGGGTTTCGTAGCGTCTCATGTTGCCAACACCTGAGCTTGTCCAGCTCTCAGGTTGGCGACTTCCTCTCTACCCGCTTGCCCACAAGTTGCCATCACTAGTCCCAAGTCCTCAGACATACGGAGCCAGGCAGTCCAGGCAACCAGCCAACAGCAGCGATGACTAACGCTGTGCGCTGGGGCCACCCCACAAGTCCAGCTCTCTGTACGGCAGTTGATTTTTAGGGGCTTGTGGGATAAAGGGAGACAATTACAGCACGTCCCCAATCAGGAACTGAAATACCACGAGACTACAAGAGCAGACGTCATCTTTAATACCGAGCAATGGCCCACGAACGTTATAGGGCTCCGCGTGCGGCGTTCCAACGCTGACTGGAGTGAAATGCCTGTTGAATCAAGACTGATCATTGCAGGCTGGAACCTGTAGTATCCATAGGCTGCACCTCTGTATTAGAGATGAAGCCAGCTGCAATCTGTTCTGTTTTACGAACATTATGTGCAGCATTCTGGGTGGGCAGAGCACAGTAGCCCTGGCTTTAGCCCGTCTCTAAAGGAAACCAGGTCAGAGTCTAGAGAAGTCCTGCTCTCAGATTGCAGTCCCCCTACCCATCTACTTTTGCATGGCACGTTCAGCACATCTTGCATCATTGCTTTCCACTTAGGGCAGATACCTTTTTCTCACCTGCTCTGCAACTACAGGATGCAATATGCAGAGTCCAAACTCGCTCCCTTGCTGGGGACTGGCTTCACAAACTTTCTCTCTGTGTGTTCAGCTCAAACCTCCTGCCCCTGACTGCTCCTAGGGTTCCTCCCTTAGGAACGCTCAGCTCCTACCCTAGATCCTCACTCCCTTATTATCCAGGTGAGGTAATAAACCACCTGCCCTGGTGAGTCAGCAGAAGCCACTTCACACCCCACCTTCCTGGAAAAGGGTTTCGGGTAAACATTGCCTGCCTGTTATGCTCTCCCCCGTCCCCCCCCCCACACAATCTGAGAGCTACTGAGCAGAGATCTCTGAGTTAATCTGAATTTAAAAGGCAAGTTACAAGCTCAGGACATGATAGCTCAGCTTCACTCCCCTCTCTACCCCCTTCCTTGCGATTTCCATTTAGCGAGGCCTTGGTGTCAACCAGAGACACATTAATCCACAGGGCCTCATTAAGCAGGGACACCGTCATTCTGGCAGGCTGCCCAGGCAGGGATATCAAAAGCAGGCTGGGAGGCGGACAGCGCTGAGAAACTCAAATTGCTCCTACGGGTGCCTGGCAGGAAGAACGGAGGGTTTGTTCGTGAACCAAATCCTCTTGCTTCCTGGAGGGGTCCCATCCTTGCAGCGCTCCTTCAGAATAGGACCGGGCGACTAACTGGAAGCCAAGTCACAGCCACAAGCCGGCCTTTCCCAAAGCAGCAAGTGGCCCAAACTCCTCTGGGGCCAGAGTTCCAAGGGCTCAGCACCTCCAATCAGGGCCAGATTGGAGAGTGCGCTCAGCACCCAGCATGCCAACGAACCTAGCCCCGGCTGTGGGTGCTGAGCCCTGAAGATTCTGCCCCCAGCATAGGAAGGGCTGATCGCATACCCTGCTCCAAGTACCGGGGGTTGATCTCCCTGCACCTGGAGTCAATGAGCGTGATAGCTTCTCAGCACCACTCAGGATCAGGCCAAAGATTTGGCTCTGCAAGCCAGCAATCACCTCTGGAACCTGGTATGGCTGGAGGTTTCGCAGCGACTGGGAGAAGCTAAACTGATCTCCCCGCAGCAGATCAGCAGTGGAATGTCCTATTTATATAATCATCTGGTTTTAAAGTTACACCATGTCCCTGACCTCTGCGACTCGCTTCCATTTCTCAGACATTCCACAGCCGCTAGCTGGGATTTATGACACAGGCAACCTTTAAGCGGCACTCACTGAGAGGGCTGGATGTATCCGCGTTTGGTGATGCACCCAGCACTTGTGAATGCCAGGGCCTCGTTCCTCACAGGGGTCTCATTCATCCCCTGTTGATTTTGCTTAACACACCCACTGAGCGGACTGTAACATGCACCTGCACCACCCTCTATTGTGACAGCCTGTCCCTTAGCAGCAAGGATAACACCCAGAGCTGGATACATACCACGCAGGTTACGTGTGTGTCTCGTCTGCTCTACACCCAACATTAAAGATGCCACAACATTTTCCAGAAGAGTAGGCCTGAGCCTGAGTCACCTGGGCTAGATGTTCCCTTTCCCCATGAGATTGTGTACAGTGTGCCATTACGTGGTTGCCCTCCACCCCAGAGGTGGCTGCATTACAGTACTGGGCACTCAGCACTATGTGCTTATTTGGGGTTCGAGTCTGAACTCTCTCACTGGTGTAAGTCCATAGACTTCTGTGGAGACTTTACACCAACGTAAACCTGATCAAACTCTGACTCGGTGCTTGTGAAGAACTTTGGGATCCTAAAGAAAAAAAAAAATCCTCCTCCACCCTGACCTGAACCCAACCCCAGCTCCCTTCACCCCATATCAGAATCAGTGACAGGCTGGTGAATTCCACTAATACCGCAGTTGCGTGGTGTCTCTCTCTCTATTAAGGGTGGAACATACAGTTGTCTTGTCCATCCTAGACTTTACCCACCGTCACGACTCCAGCGGTGAGCATGAGCGATGAACAGGGCTCCAAAAGCAGCAGACGTTTAGCGATCATGATGCCATCTGTCATTGAGCCTTTGTTATGGTGGCACCTAGCTGCTCCTAATCAAAGTCAGGCCCCATTGTGCTAGGTGCTGTACAAACTCAGTCTCAGCTCCAAAGAGTTTACAAAACCGGCTCTCAGGAGAGTTCCCATCAGCAGAGCAGAGCTGGTAACAGCCAGGGCCGGCTCCAGCATTCGGCGGCAGGGCCTTCCCTCTGAGAGGGACTGAGGGACCTGCCGCCAAATTGCTGCCGAAGAGCCGGGTGTGCCGCCCCTTTCCGTTGGCCGCCCCAAGCACCTGCTTCCTTCACTGTTGCCTGGAGCCGGCCCTGGTAACAGCAATGGCTGGAAATCTCAGGGAAAAGAGGCTACTGTAGACCCAGTCAGGGAGGTTATCTTGTAACAGGAAAGTGGGGTGTCTGTTTCCCTGAGCCCAGCATCCATGGCTGGGCTCCCTGTCTTCTTCTGGACACCCCATTCACTCACACCTCCTGTGGCTGCACTTTGCCAGTTAATCAGCATTGTGAGCTCTCCCCAGAGACGCCAGCATTCCTACCATGCGGGCAAGCATGCACGAGAGGGTGTAGGCGTCCCCTTGGGACCCACCTCTAGTTCTGAATCCAGGTCCTGTGGAGCAGACTGTGGGAACGGGAGCGGGACTCAAGAACAGAAGGCCTGTTCATTGGGACAGCAGCTGTGTGCATGATCCTCTGGGCACGCCTCTGAGTTACCGTTACCTAGCGAGGCTGCACTGCCACATCCCTGTTCTCACCTGCACTGCCGCATGCGCTGACAGGTACGAGGCCCGCCACGCCAACTCCAAAGGCCAGGCTAGCCCCACCAGCCTCCACTTCCCTTACGAGAGCTCACCAATATTGACAGCGAGTTTCTGATTGTTCCCATCAAGAACACTGTGCCTCCAAGCGCTATACAGAGCTACTGCAAACACCCCACTTCCAGAGCCAGGAGAGGCAGAGAGAAATGAGGAGGCGCAGGCCAGGGAGAAGAGAGGTTTCCAGCAGCGATGTGAAGTTACAATAGATGTACTGGTTGCTTTTCTGACTCTCCAAGGCGACTGTTCTGGACCGGAAGGCGGTCTGGCTGCAGAGAAGGAGGCTCTTGCGCTAACAGAGCTGTTACAACAAGATGACAAAGATGGCTGGCACTAACTGAACAGCTACAGAGGAAGAAAAAAGCAGCCCTCAGGATCCCCTGCAATGCCATGGAGAGCAAGTGTCGGCACGTGGGCTGGGCTGGCAGCCGAGGTGACCGAAGGAGTGTCCCAGATCCAGAGCATTGCACTGGCAGGGCTACAAAGGCCATCAAGCCATGTGCTTCATTTTGTTCCGGAACATTCCCATTTCGCGGCCACAGAGTGGCAGTGGTGGGGCACAGGAAGAGTCCCAGAGCGCCTCCCCGGAAGGAAGCTCTGGATAAACAAAATACAAACACACTGAAGTGTTTAGAGCAGAGGCTGCGACTGGTGCCAGTCTTAATGCTCTCTAAACCGGCTCTCACGTGGATCACTGCTGTGGGAGGGGAACTCGGGCCCAGCAGAGCTATTTCTCATTGCGTGTTCGCTTGAGTTAACGACCATTACAAAAGACACTTTCAAGACAGTAACCAGATAGTCCAAAGCTGCTGTAGCCTGCCACGATGGGCACACGCTTTGCAGGCCCGGAGCACAAGCCAGCCCCTGGTTAACACATACTCCACCCTTTCAGGAAGAGTTGTGAAGCGCCTGGAGGTCGTTGGAGGGAAGGTACCATGTAAACAGGCCTCAAATGCCCCCCACAAGGCTGTTCTCCCCTACTTTACCAGAGGGGGAAAGTGGCACAGAGTGGGAGAGAGATTTGCCCAAGGTCACACAGCAAGTCTGTGGCAGAGAAAAAGGAAAGCTCCCAGATCCTCCAACCCACAATCCTGTGCCTTGACCACATGAGCATCTTCTCCCTGGCAGTCCTGATTTAGGTGGAGTGGCATGTGTACAAGAGACAAATTGGCCCCAGAGTCCAGACCACCACACCCGAATCTCATTTCAGTCTAGAACTCGGAAGTTGCTGGCCAGATTCTCCTGGGGCCCCCGCAAAGCCCACGGCTCTCAGCACCATCCTGAGCAGCAGCATCTATGCGCTTGCAGAGGGATCATGCTGAACTATGTGAGCAATGGGCAGAAGTTTAACCCACCGCTTAACCCACCTGGAGCCAGAAGGTTGTTGCAACACAGAGCCATTCTTCTCAGAGTGATCTTACCCTGCGTATAAATTCCCCTCTCCTGCCCATCCCCATTCATCCTGCCCCATGTTTGTAACAGTCAGTCCTGGAAGTATTAGACTCTAAATGGGCGACAGGTAAATGAAATTTACCGAGGGGATGTTAAAAGATAGACAAGCGGGGCCCATGCTTGCTGATAATTAAAATCTACCAAGCGAGCACGCGCTAAATGCTCTAATCAAATAGCATTATCCGGTGCAATTCGGCTTCTGAAACGCCACTTCCAAACATTATATCTGAGGGTTTGGTTTGTTTCCTGCTAGTAAAAGAGTCAGACAGACTAATATGGATACTCCTTTCTAAGTATCAGCTGAAATCAAAACTAATCCTTCCCAGCCTAATTATAGGCCCAGAAGGAGCGATTTCCCTTCCCTCTTCTAACCAAAAGCTTCCAACCTCGCACAGCCTGGTATTTCCTGTCTCTGGCTCTTTGTTTATGGTTGAAGTTCACATTCTCTTCCCCCTGCAGTGGGAACAGGTCTGAGCTGCAGACAGGATGAGTGGCTCCACTGAACGGGTGAAGAATTGAAACCCAAATGCTCCTCCCCACCCTGGAAAAATATCAGCCAGAGTGGAAACAATGCAAACCTAGCTTGAATCTTAAAGGTCTCCAAGATTCAGTCTCGGGCAGCAGCCCAAAAAGGAGGGTGCGACCCTACCCACTATACCCATCAGCAACAAACATCACAAGGGTGTCTATACTCCGGAAGTTTCTGAAACCTTCCTGTTTGTAACATAGCACGAGAGACGGAACTCATGATGCTTGTCTCTCTGCAGGGCCAGGGCTACATCTACTTGGACTGCAAGCTCTTTGGAGCAGGGATGTTTTGTGTTGCGTTTGTACAGCACCTAGCACAATGGGCCCATGACTGGCGACTCTCTCAGTCCAACCGCAATATAAATCAATCCGTGCATCAGTAGTTGCATGTTGATCAGAAGTGCCTCTGAGCAAGGCCCAGACTCCAGTCAGACTATCACCAATTACAATAATGCATTCGTTTTAGACTGTACCTTGGTCCTCCTAGCCCAGGGGTAGGCAACCTATGACACGCATGCCGAAGGCAGCACGCAAACTGATTTTCAGCGGCACTCACACTGCCCGGATCCTGGACACCGGTCCAGGGGGCTCTGCATTTTAATTTAATTTTAAATGAAGCTTCTTAAATATTTTAAAAACCTTCTTTACTTTACACACAACAATTGTTTCATTATATATTATACACTTATAGAAAGAGACCTTCTAAAAACGTTCAAATGTATGACTGGCACGTGAAACCTTAAATCAGAGTGAGTAAATGAAGACTCGCACAGCACTGCTGAAAGGTTGCAGACCCCTGTCCTGGCCTATCGCACAGGGCAGGGTGAGCTGTGCTAATTAACTTTGTGCTCTAGTACATGACCAGGTTAACTCTTTAGCTGCTGGATCATTTCAGTGTGACCTCTAGAATAATAAGCTAGTCAGTACTGGCAGGGGCAAGGTGTTCAAAGCTTCCTGCTTCGGTCTCCAGCGCTTCGCCTAGCTCCAGTTGCATCTGGAGACTGGAAAAGCAGGCGTGTGATTTTACACGAGGGGGATGGGAGGCCGGAGGGAACGGATGGCAGGCTATGCTCTGAATATAGGAATTTGCATACTTAGTCAGGCCAGTGTCCGTCTGGTCCAGTACCTGCCTGACACTGGCCAGTAGCTCATGCCTCAGAAGGTGGTTTACTGCCTGCTTTGGGGTCAAATGGGAGAATCTGTCTCCCCAGCATTAGGTCTCCGAATCCCCCTAGTTAGGGAAACTGGCTTATGCCCTGAAACAGGATATTTAACATCCCTTCCCAAATTTGTCAGCAACAGCTGTAACGGCACCTTCTCGTTATCCACGTAATGATCCAATCTCTGACGCTCTCGTCCCTAGCCCCGTGCTGCAGGGAGCACGCTTCTGGATGCAAAACCGCCATCATCTATGCAGATGGAAATTCTCTCTCAGATACGCCTATCCGCCCGGAGCTCACTCCCTCCAACGTCTGGGGCACCTCAGGCAAGGTGCCCGTGCTGCTCCATACCGGCAGCTTGGAGCTACAATGGGCATTAGGAGTCAGACATACAAGGGAGTCCCGTGAAAGGCAAGGTGGGGCTGCAATGCACAGCACCTCCAGGGAGCCCATTCACTCCCTCTGCGGCTAGGAGAAATGAATCACATTGCACAAAGCCGCAATTAAGTCACTTGACTCACTTGGGAAGGAAAAGCCAAGGCTGGAACTTGGGCCAGAGCCAATCTGCGGGGTGAAAGGCCTGTACCAGCTCCTGGCCTGGAGTAGGAGTCCCAGAAGCTAGAAGGTTCTGCTCCCCCAGAACGAGCCCCGGAGCTTCAACCACCTACGGTGGGATTGGCCGCTCGCCGTGCCCCCCTTCAAACACACATCCCATAAGCACAAGGGTTCAGCTCCACCGCCGCAGTTTGGCAGGACTTGCTGGAAGAACTTGGCCTTTCCCCACTAGAGAGGTGAAATTTTCCACTCCAGCTTTCTCCCGGATCTCACACTGGAAGATCCCCACCAGGAAGGCCTGCTCTCACAGCACTGAAAAATGCATCATTGCTGATGCTCCTGGCAGCAGACTGGCCTGGGGCATCTGCCTCCCATCCCCATGAGCCCATCTTTCAGCTACATTTGAGCATGCACAAAGCTCCCAGAGCCAAAGCTCCTTCGACACCAAATCTGGATCCGCCAAATTCTGTAGCCCATCCCCATTTCTGCGTTCAGGTCTGAGTGCGAACATGTTGCAGGGAGCAGCAACCCAAGCCAGCATCTGTGAGCCAGAGATCCCAGGACAGGGCAATGCTCAGAGGAAGCCTGTTGAGGAGCCTCTCCCTTACCTTGCGGTGGAGCAGCTGGGACTGCGGCCCTCCGTTGCCCTCGATTTCATACCGGACGCTGTTGAAGAGCGCGACTCCATACTGTTCCTCGTAAAACTGGCAGAATTCCCCCAGCACCTTCCCGGTTTTCTCTGAAAGTCAAAATGGAGAGAGGTTTAACACAGATCGCCTGACTTCAAAACATCTCAAACCCCCCCCAGACAGGCAGGCTACAAACCCCCTCCCCCATCTGCTGGGGAGACTCCTCGAGTCACTTTGCACTTTAACATGAAAGCCTGGGACCGGTCCGAGATTATTAGTAAGGAAGTGTCTCACTTCCTGCAGCTGTGGGGGACTATCTACCAGCTAAAAGCAGCCCTATCATGATGGTTAGCATATCACTGGCCATCTGTTTGTGGGCTCATGGGCGGGGGGCGGTGTTAGTGGAATCATCTTACTCCGATGAGCAGCCGGTGGGTTACTGACTAATCCATACACACTCTATTGCATTAGCAGGACTTGTGCTCATTTCTCCTCCTAGTCTAGATAGCTTCCACATTTAAAACAACCCCCTCTCCCGCTACGTCCAACTTTTCTTTTGATCACAATACTCCTGGAAGACCTATGCTGAAGAACTCACTTGCACCTAGGCTAGGACCATGTAGTCTCCCAGTTTGCAATAAACGGCTCTTCACGGTGTCTGCCTGCATTTCTACTGCACACATCACTGTGCCAGATACATAAGCAGGAGTCCTTCTGCCATGACCATCCAGCCCTTTCTTGCGTTAGTGGTTATGCCAAGTGGGGTCACTTTGGCATATGCCTTCCTCATGCCCACATGCCCCACTCTTAGAGGGATGGACAGGAAGAGGCATGAGAGAAAGATGGTGCTTTTGCTACTTTTTGGGTGCAACGTGACAGGCTCATGCAGGGCACTGATCACTGGGGAATTCCACCTCTACAAAAATGTCTTAAAAACTGTCTTCCGAGTGGCCCGGGTAACCTCAAAGTCCATAACCTGTTATGTCACTTCAGTGCTGCCTGTTTCCTCCCCCTCCCATTCTGAATGTGCCAGGAGAAGTCAGCCAACCAGAGGCCATCTGGGACGTTTCTAGCACATCCCACAGTCCAGCCCGGTTATGGAAGGAATCCCACCAAGTGCCCACGGGAGCTGCTCCAGTGCACCTGCCAGCAGCCTATTATTCACACGCTGCCCAGGAGGCCTTCCCTGCCTGAAGGGGAGTTCCATCCTCTTACTGCAGGACACTTTTCACCTGCATGTGCCCAGTCTGGCCCCAAACCCAGCTCTCTCATTGGTGAAGGGAGGGCAGCTTTCGCCACATGCAACCTGCCCCCGGGTGCAGGCGCTCAGCACGTCCTACTGAATCAAACAGCCCTGGGCTGGGTGAGTCACATTTCCATCAGCGTCCGATCTGCAAACAAACCCGAATCGTGCAACTCAGAATGGAGTGGTGAATAAGGGCATGTGGGCAGACTGTGCCACTCAAAATATTTTCCCATTCCTAGTGCCAGCAATACCAGTGACCTTTGCCAGGAGGCAGAGCTGGCCAGCGCCCAGAGTGCTGCCCTCCCTACTGGGAGTCATGCTCCTGTCTTTGGAAGCAGAGGCCAAGATGCAGAGTAGAGGGATGCAGGAAAGACTCCTACAGAGACTCCAGAAACCCTGATTTGCTCATATAGTGTCAGGTGGGAACTCAGTTTTGTTTCATACGAGAACAGTCACTGGTGGACTTGGGGCAAGAGACGGTGGAATTCACAGGGGAATTTTAGTACAACATACCCCTGGGACCAGGTGACAATATATTCAAAACGAAGGTCTGCTCTACAGTTAAACTTGTTATTGGCTTAGCTGTGTTGGTCAGGGCTGTGATTTTCATGCTGGTATAAACCCTGATATACAGGCATAAGAGTGCTCTTGCCAGCATAGCTTTTGTCTCAGGGAACTGGCGAGTTCCTACGTCTCAGGGAATCACTATGCCGGGAGAAACTCTGTTATACTGGTATAAGCGGTTTCTGCACGATGAAGGTTTGCCAGTATAACTCTGCTGGTATAGCTATGCCAGCAAAAACTTTTCTCGTGTGGGCAAGGCCCCAGGTGTCCCTCCTGCCCGGCTGCCAGTCTAACACACAAGCTGTTCCATACCAAAAGGAGAACTTTCTATCGGGGTGGCAAACACTCGGTAACTTACATTGGCATGGACCAGTCAGCCTCTACCACCGACGCTCCCCCATCACCCAGCCAGGATTTCTCCGCTGTGTCACAGGCCAGATACTGACTGCAGTTCAAGATTCTTCCTTGGCTCAGTTTGCTGTTAGGGCCCCACGATCCAAATTCATTCCCCGCTGTCGCCATGACATTTCAAAATAACCATCGCACGCAGCGTGGCAACAGCTGGCAAGTACTAGGCCCAGTTGTTCCAATATGTATTTGATCAGGGAAGTTCCTCCCCAGCTCTTTGGGATTCTGCAAAGAACTCCCTTAACCGCTCTGGAGGATACCAAGTAGTTCATGCTGGCCACCAACTTGGTTGATACCAGAGACCTCCAGAGCTAAAAAGCATGAACCTCTGCAGTCAGGTTCGGAAGCTGGGGCTGGTACAGAGTCAAACTTGCATCCAGTGTGGTTCCAGCAGAGGCAGAACACGTTGAGCAGCGGGTTATACTAGCAAAGTCACTCACAGCAGGACAACACCAGTGAGTCAGACACACGTGGACCAAATTCTTAACTGCCCCAAGGCTTCTTCTAGGAGAAAACCCTTCTCACATCAAGGCTTGTTTGTGTTGCAGCCTAAGATCACAGGCACTGGGATTATGGCTTTGATAATGGAAGTGCAGGATGGGGCTTGGCTGGTCCTGCACCGACCCAGTAATGAGCAGGGAGAAAGGTTGCCCTCCCTACTCCACCTCCAGTGCAGACACTGTATTTAACTGGGGCCTAAACAGGCAAACCAACAGCTGAGACAGGCTCTGAAGTGACCAGTCGCAGCCCCCAGCTGAGGAGCGTTCTATAATCCTCTGCCAGCTCCAAACCCAACAGTCGTCCAGCAACCACCACAGACCTGCTCCACTGCTACCTACTCCCGATCGTTCCACAACATGCCTGCCCATTAGCTCCCCAGGGAAGATGCAAAGCAAAACGTACACAAGCCGCTACCCAGGGAAAACAAGGTCAGCTCTTCCAGAAACTCTGCACGCCCCAGCAGTACCGTCATCTGGGCCAGTTGCTGCTTTCCAGCAGGGCATTTCAAAGGGACCTGAAGGGAGTTCAGTGGGATTCAGCTGCCTAATTCCCTTTTGGTTCCTTTACAAAGTCCCAGCCCCCATTCAGTTTAGGCCCCAGTCATGCTGCCACTGAAATCAATAGGACTTTATCTATCATCAGTTTTCCCCAAGTGCTCACACGTATGCTAAAGCACCTACCTAGGAAAGACAGCCCCTGCCCCGAACAGCTCCCAATCCACGTTCCACAAGGCAACAGGGAGTGATACCAGAACAGGATGCCATGGGATGCCACTCAGTGTGCAGCAGCAGTCAAAAAAGCACACAAAATGTTGGGAATCATTAGAAAGGGATAGAGAATAAGACAGAAAATATCATATTGCCCCTCTATAAATCCATGGTACGCCTGCACCTTGAATTCTGTGTGCAGACCTGGTCACCCCAACTCAAAAAAAGAGATATTGAAATTGGAAAAAGTTCAGAAAAGGGCAACAAAAATGATTAGGGGTATGGAACAGCTGCCGTATGAGGAGAGATTAATACGACTGGGACTTTTCAGCTTGGAAAAGAGACGACTAAGTGGGGAGATGATAGAGGTCTATAAAACCATGATAGATGTGGAGAAAGTAAATAAGGAAGTGTTATTTACTCCTTCTCATAACATAAGAACTAGGTGTCACCAAATGAAATTAATAGGCAGCAGGTTTAAAACAAACAAAAGGAAGTATTTTTTCCACACAACACACAGTCAATCTGTGGAACTCTTTACCAGAGAAGGTTATGAAGGTCAAGACTATAACAGAGTTAAAAAAAGAACTAGAGAAGTTCATGGAGGACAGGTCCACCAATGGCTATTAGCCAGGATGGGCAGGGATGGTGTCCCTAGCCTCTGTTTGCCAGAAGCTGGGAATGGGCAGCAGGGGATGGATCACTTGATTACTACCTGTTCTGTTCATTCCCTCTGGGGCACCTGGCATTGGCCACTGTCGGAAGACAGAAGACTGGGCTAGATGGACCTTTGGTCTGACCCAGTATGGCCGTTCTTGGGAACAATAAGATCCCATGGTTACTCACTAAGGCACGCATGCCTTGGGCATGCCCAGACACTTCAGTGGGAGCAGGATTGGGCTGCTTGGTTGTAAGCTCCTCGGGGCAGGGACCTTGCCTGGTCGGTCTGTACATTACTGTGCACACCTCCCATAGGAGGGGGATTTATAACACTAAGAACGAGAATGGTTTTGGCAGACCACTCCATCCCAGTACTAGCTGAAATCCCTATCTGTCTACCCCTCCATCTCGTCACTGACACACAGCTGGCCCTTCGCCCCAAGACCACGCGGCACATGCACACTAGCAGGGCATACAAAGAGAGCTCCGAGCACACGAGGGCAGGGTCTCTGCTGCAGCCCGCTCTGCTTCACCCATCCACCAGCCAGGCCGTCAGAAGGTTCAGGATGGATGGGCAGAGCCGTGTCTCTGGCGTGTGACTTTTCCCTCCATACTGCATCCAAGACAGAGCCCCTGAACACATGTCCCCGTCACGATCTACCGAGGGATGCTACTGAGTGCAGTCAGCAAGGCTGCCCGTACCACTCCCATGCCAGGGACGGGACAATACAAACTCTCCCAGCTGACGCGGCTGCTTGTTCCCAGTGATTATGTCTGCACAGCATGGGAAGCGGGGTCCCGCTATGCACACTGCAGAACAGCAGGGAAGGTCCCCTTTGGACTCTTGCTTGAAAGCCGAGACATGAAGGGACCATTGTCCATTGAACAGACACCACCTGAGAACTAGTCTATTCCCGGCTCTGACACTGCCTCTTTGTGCAACCTTGGGCAAGTGACTTTCCCCTTCAGTGCCTCAGTTTCCCTTCCATCTCCACAACACTGGGACTTAACTGCCTCTGAGTTGCCATGGACTTCAGTGGGAGCAGAGTTAGGCCAATGCCCAGCCCTACTAAAACTCCCACCCTCCATGCAGTGTCTTAGCCCCAGTGTAGTTGTGGGTTACACACTTATTAACGCTAGATACACAAAAAGCCTGAGATCCCAGAGGCAGGAAATTCCAGACATTAAGATTGTTCCGTCAATACTAGCATGCCCGTATTGCACATCCTGTAGAGTGAGTGTAATACAGGACTGTGGTTATGGAGGAAGAATGGTGGTGTTATGGTATAAACCAGGGGTGGGCAAATTACAGCCCGTGGGCTGGATCCGGCCCCTCAGGGTTTTGGATCCAGCCCCCAGGATTGCCCCCCTGTGCTGCTCCAGGAAGCAGCTGGCACCACGGCCCTGCAGCCACTGGGGGAAGGGAGGCAGAGGGCTCCACGCGCTGCCCTCGACAATGGGAGCTTCAGGGGAGGTACCCACAGGCAAGGGCAGCATGCAGAGCCCTCTGCCTCCTCTCCCCCAGGGGCTGCAGGGATGTAGTGCCGGCTGCTTCCCAGAGCAGTGCAGGGGCGGGGCTGGGGACGGGGCCCGCTGCACACCGCTGCCACCCCAGAGCCGCTCCAGGTAAGCGGCACTGGGCCAGAGCCCGCACCCCGAACCTCTGCTGCACCCCACACCCCAACCCCCTGTCCTGAGCCCCCTGCTGCACCTCGCACCCCTCCTGCGCCCCAACCCCCTGTCCCAGCCCTACACTCGTGGCCCTGCATGCAATTTCCCCACCCAGATGTGGCCCTCAGGCCAAAAAATTTGCCCACCCCTGGTATAAACAGAGGCTGCAGAGACTTTTCACTCCTCCAGCGAGGAAAGACCTAACAGTATAGCTGGGGAGAGGTCACGGAGTTAATCTTATAGGGTTCCCCCCCAATCAATTTCTTAAGTCTCTTTAAGCGAAGAATGAAACATGGAGGAAAACGGCTCGCATGCCTTGCCAGCTCAGTGGGCTTTGAGCAGGGCTCAAGGATACTTTTAACCACTTACGGAAGCAGCCCTGCGTACGTGCTTAGCGGCGCATTGAAGGAACTTTCCTGCAGCGCATGCAGCCTGAACACGGACCGTCTGAGGGTGGCACCAAGAATGGGACTAGCCTCCATGGAGGGTAGGGACGAGACAGGCTACAGAAGAGCAGGGAAGGTGCACAGTATAACAGAGCCTGCTCTTCCACTGCAGCCATAGATACCTCCCGAAACGGCCTCCGCACCACCACACCTGCTCCAGCAGGGCTCTGGCTTTTCCAGCCACAACCCCAGGCCTTAGAGAGACCATGTTTAGATCAGGATCTGTACAGATCCCACCGCACCTCCCCACCCCCTCTCCCAACCCTTGCTTGTAGGATCGTCCATCCACTCGGATCCATTCTGCGATGGAATTAGTGACAAGCCCAGGCATCTGCCTTAGTGAATTGCCCCTAGCAGAGGACAAAAGGCATCAGGTTGGCAAAGCAGAGCTTTCCTTAAGGTGAGCTGAGCAGAAAGGGTGAGACACAAACTCAGCCAGTCTGGGAGCGTCTAAGCAGGTACTTTCTGCTTTTGAGAGGCAACAGCTGCGTTTCACAGGGATTCTTTCAAACAAAATCCTTTCCCAGGCGAACCACCATTGGGGAATTAGAGGAAAAGGTTTTCCGTCACTTTAACAAACCCACGACTTCGTGCAGACAGTGTGCTCCAGCCAGGGAGCCCTGCCAGATTTCACTGCTGGGACCACCACACACAAGGATTTCCTGTGGCTATCAGCAATGACTGGAGGATTTGGGGTGGGGAGCAGGGTGAAACCACTGTGCACTTTCGCCTCTGGCCTTTGGCTTTAAGAGGCATACAGACAAGCCATTTTTACAATGGCTCTCAGAGTGCACGAAAGGGAATGGTACCGGTATGGCACAGGGGACCTCGCTCGCCCGCTAAGGGCCAATGACACCCGCTAAGGCAAGGAACAGGATGGGAACGCTGCAGGGGCTTCCCACACCCGACAGACCTCGCCCATGGAGTTCAGCCGCACCCGGGACACACCAAGCAGGCATCCCGGGGCTTGCGGACTCCAGCGGGAAGGCGAGTGAGTTCACCTACCGAACAGCTTGGCTGCGGGTGAGTTTTGTTCCCCCTCCCACTCACAGGTGCTCTCTGATTGGTGCTAAGTCCCAGGGGAAGAAGCGCCTCTGCTGGTTCAAACTGGGGACTAAGGTTTGGAACAACTCCATGGTCTCTTCTGGGCTATTGGCTCCTCCTGTGGAAGTGACCCAAAAGTGACTCCGCTGCATGGAGTGATCACACTGTGACCTGTCCCCATGGGACAGGAGCTTCCCCCACCTCTTCCGCCCCAGCTCCATCCTCTCAGGAGAGGAGACATGGGGGGTCTAGCATGCATCCCATCCCCAAAGTCAGCTGAAGAGATGGAGTCCTGTCAATAAGGCACTGGGCTGGGAACCAGGAGATCTGGGTTCCATTCTCAGCTGTGCAAGAGACCCGCTATGAGACCACAAGCAGGTCACTTTCTCCCTCCGACTCAGCTCCCCATCTGGGCTGGTTAAACTGAAGGTTTTTTGGGACAGGGACCGTCTCACTGGGCAGCAGCTAATGGTGGGGCTCTGGCCTTCATCAAGGCCTCCACAAGATACCTCAGTACAATAGGGGGGAGGGATAACTCAGTGGTTTGAGCATTGGCCTGCTAAACCCAGGGTTGTGAGTTCAATCCTTGAGGAGGCCACTTAGGGATCTGGGGCAAAAATTGGTCCTGCTAGTGAAGGCAGGGGGCTGGACTCGATGACCTTTCAAGGTCCCTTCCAGTTCTAGGAGATTGGTATATCTCCTATTATTACCTAACTGGCATTAAATACCGAACAAACAGTTTGGTCCTTCCCCAGCTCCTGAGACTGGGTTCAAGTGTCCTCCAGCACCTGTGGCAACACCCCCCACCCCACCCCAACCAACTGGGTTTACCAGAACTGAAAGCAGTTAGCAGCCGAAACACCAAGCAAGTGAAGAGAAGGCCTGTTCCTTCCCGCTGCCCTGCAGCAAGCGGGCAGGACATGAATGGCAAGGAAGACTGGTGCAACCTCTCTGCGCTGCCATCTGAGAGAATTCCACAACCCTTCAAGCCAGCTGGAAGCTCTCCGGGCTGCAGTACTACAGAGGAACTTTGCATCCCATCTCCCTTGGTACCAGGGTCTCATCTCTCCCACACACGCCAAGGGTGAGCAATTACAGGCAAAGGCCCCTTCGCTTTCTCAGCGCCACAGCAGGAATGCCTGACCAGCACTTGAGCAGGTGTTCAGGAAGGACAGGCATGTCCCAGCCACGGACTAACTGAAGCAGATCACACAGGGAGGGTCCTCTAGGGAGGATCATTGCAGGCATTTTCAAAACAGGCGCCATGGGGAGGCTGGCGCAGAGCTGGGGCTGTGACCAAGCAGTCCCAGCGAGCTTAGGCCAGAGAGCTGCAGACAGGTTCGTCAGCTGGATCTGGAGAGATTTGAGGTTCTTTGGGTAGCCAGGCTCTCAGGGTGAGTCCTAGGCAGCGGCAGGCTCCCTGTCCTTGAGGGGAAGCAAAGCTACACAGGGGTGCCTCTCCATTGCACTGTCCACCGGGGTCCCTTTGACATGTACAATCCCACTCACCTGTCCACGTAAATCCAGCGAGCTCAGTACACTGCTCTCCCCCAGAGGGGCTGGCTGTCAGGGGACCGGGGCCCAAGGAGAGGACACGTTCAGCAGAGGACAGCATGGCCATCTCAGGGTTCTCCAACGAACCCAGACAACCAGATTGGAGATTAGAGCCAGCGCAGCATCTCGTCTCTCCAGGGTGGTGTGTTTAAGAGGCATGGGCAGGCTAAGCCTCCCCAGAAAAGGCCAGCCCTGCGGGGGGGAAAATGCCACAGATGCGGTGTGGCTCACCTCTCCGGAGGCACGCTGGCCCACCGCCTCCTTTGGAGCATCATAGAAAAGCTCCATAGAAGAGTGTGTGTGTGGGGGGGGGCACCAGTGCCCAAACAGTGGCCCCGCCCCACCTCTTCTCCCAAGGTTTCCCCCCCCCCTCCGCCCACCCGCTCCTCTCGATGGCCCCCTGCCCCACCCCGTTCCGGGAAGGCGGCGGAGAGGAGCAAGCAGCGGGTGTGGGGAAGAGGCCAAGCAGGTGTCCGGCCAGGGGCCAGGCACCAGTGGGCCTCCCCACACACACTTCTAGGGAGCTTTCGATGCTCGCACGTGAGCCTCCCCAAAACCGGAAGGCTCACGTGCCACCTATGCATGTCTCCCCACTGAACGAAGGGGAGGACAGGGGAGATCAACACCCCCGTGGCTCTTTATGAATTAAAAGGTCCGATCAGGACACACCACCTCTCTAAAGTCAAAAGTGTTCTGGGACCTCCCACGCTGTGTTCCCCTCCCCCTCCCAAATAACTACCCTGGGGGGGGGAAGCCTTGATACACGTCACACAGAATCTAGTTCACGGTTAAACTGGCCATGAGAACTACAGTGGTGCAACTCCCAGACTCCAGCACCGACTCCCTGTCAAAACACACGGCAAGAGGGATCGAGGCAGCGTCTGCTTTGTGTTTCAGACTCCCCACGTCTGCTGAGCTCCTCACACAGCCCCCTCTTGCACTGAGGAGCCAGAGTCTACGTGGCATTCAGTCAATATAAGTGACTTTTGTGGGGCTTTTGACCCTTCCCTTGCCTCTTAGTCAGCTGCTGTGGTTTTAAAAAAAAATCCTGTTTAAAGAAATAGCTAATTCTCTCCTGCTGGGTGAGGGACCCACACAAACAGGGGGACTGACCCACTATAAAGAGGGGAGGAATAAAGGGCCGGGAGAGCCAAAAACAGTGCACCAAACTACACAAAGTGTTGTCAAAGTGTGTGCAGACAGACACAGCCCCTTTCACTGGACCCTCGCTGAGGGAGGCCACTGGTTTTACAACCCCAAAGTTTCGCTGTTCTCTTGGTTTGAGAACAGTTTAAAATCAGAAATGCAGAATCACAAACTCCATATCCATATAGCCACTGGAGGAAGGAAACCCACCACCATTTCAACCTCCCGGCATAAGTCACATCAGTCGCACAGCGCCCCACATTTGAGGCGCGGCTGGTGGAGGGGTACGGTCCCGTGTAGGAGTCGACAGAATGGAACGAGACGAATAACTCTAACCTCACTTGTAATTATTGGAGGGAAAACAGGGCGATTTAAAGGCGCTAGGGTCCCTTTAAGAATCACTTCTGCAGCGTTCTGCAGGGGTCCAACAGGTACGGTAGCCTCAACCAGGGCTCGGGGGCAGGTAGGAGCCACCTTCTGCACCACACGCTAGGCTTGCCACGGTCACCATTAAGGCCCAGCGATCAAGTTAACAGGCTAGTGAGTTTTGCTACTCAAAGGGCGGCCCTACTGCTAGAGTGCAGGAGGGTCAGTTTAGCACAAACACACACTGCGCAAGTGACACCCTTCCCCACCCCGAATCCCCAGCTCTACTGATGCGCTGCCTCGGTTCCCATCTGTCGCAGCCCCTGCTAGCAGAGCCCGGCCCTGCTCCCAGTCGCATGCCCGACCAGGTGGGAAGACTCAGACTGTCCTCCACATGCCGGGAGAGATCAAGCGTTTCCCTTACTTAGGATGCGAATGCATGCCTAGTTCTCCAGCAGCCCTTGCACTAAGCCTTTTAATGTGATCCCCATACCCACGCTGAAGAAAAGGCAGAACACTTCCACATTGCTCTCCTTTGGGCTGATTTCAAAGTAAAAAACTTGGACTCCTTCGAGGCATCACTCGTATGGCGTCGGGGTATATGAGTGCTCTGCATTCCGGCTCCTTTCTCTGATCTGCTCCACCTGGATCAGAAAAACTCCTCTTTGACTTGCTCCATATGGAGCAGGCCGAGCACAGGCGGAGCGAAGCAAAAGATGGTGGTGGTAGCAGGTTCTCTTCTCTACAGGGAAGACAGCAGACAAGATGCACTGGGCCAGAACATCAGGAAGCAGGAGGAGGTGCCCTAGAATGCCTGCAAACCCAGGAGCATGGATTAAAAACCAACCGCTCGAGTAATCCTCCTCCTCCTTGAATGAAAGGAGAAGGTTAAACAAAGTTGTTCCCAACACTAGAACTACTCAAAGATTTTCCACAGACCCCTTTTTTTGGATGAAAGAATTTTTCCATCTACAGTTTGCCTATTTGTCAAAAGTTCATAGGAAATTAACATTTTTCAAAAGTTTCCTGCAAAAAAAAAAATCCATTTATATTTTCCAGCCAGCTCTACTCAGCGAGTTTCTCAAACTGCTGGCTTTAGACTCACAATTGGAGCCTACATAGGCCACAAGTTAGCATTAAATAAACCAACTGATGGGGACACTGGCAGGTCCCCTCTTTATTTTCTAATCTAACAGCTAGAGAAGAGTGTGTGGTTAAGTGGCTTTTAAATGGGTTTAGCAGAGCTTCAGAACCGGCCGCTTCTCTCCCAGTGACAGTCTCTGCTTCCTTTTGCACACCCCAGATGTTGCCAGATGTCATTCTTCATATGGACACAAGCCTCCACTCTGGTTGCATGATGGATGGGCTCTCTCTGTGCAGCCTGCTCAATACATATGGAGAGGGAATAAAGTTGTGGGGGAGAAAAACAGCATGGTGCAACACCGGGTGCTTGGATTCGGAGCGCTAGCTTCAGGTTCAGAGAAGGGCTGGGATAAGAAGCGAGATCAGAATTGAATTTAAAAACTGCATGAGCAAGTTGAGGAGCAACGTTCCGACGTATTTCAGAATGCCACCCACATGACACAGCGTGGAGTATTGAGTTCCACTAATAAGATACACCCTCACATCAAAACAACTCACTGGCTGACTGTTCCCTGGAGGCCAGGACAGTAATTGCTAGATACTGACAGCTTAGTTAACCTATTTGGGGTTGGAAATGCATGGGATAGCTTGACGCTTCCTTTACTGCACACCCGTGTGTATTAAATGTTACATGCAAGTCGAATATGGTTCTAACCGATTTATAAGTTGGCAGGACGGGAATGCAAAACGTTGAAAAGGCTAATTCACGGCATCTTTTAGAAAGAGATTTCACACAGCGAAACCTCCACCAACACCCGGCAGGGTCCGTTTTGTACCAAGGATCATTTCTGAACAGTTCTGTAGCCGATGGACAGTGAATGATTTCATGGCATTGGAATTCTGAAGAACCAGAAGGAAGTCTCATTGCTCAAGTCATTTAACTCTAATCTAGTCGCTAGATAAAGCACTCGAGACTGTATAGTAGGAAACAGCCCAGCACTGCCCATGTACATATGGCGCGAACAGGCCTTGTCCTCCATCTGAGTCTGGAATTCTGCATCCAGCAGCGGATTTTTTCCATGAGTTCAGAACTACACAGTTCGCATAGCTCCATACTTCGAGATTGCCCACCGATCAGTCCCGCCCCTGCTATAGAAACTGCTGCTGGAGTGTCAGCGGATTCCGGAGCTTCTGGTGCGAGCAGGGACTCCCACCCAAGGGGAGGTTTTCCAGTATGATTTGCAGCAGTTTTGTTTGGCAGGTGGGACCTTTGTTTTGGATTCCTCTCCTTCAACTTTGCCCTGGAGAGAGGGAGACTTAACAGTGGCCTCCAACAATTTCAGAAACTATTTGATCTATCCCAGAGATTTGCAGATAGCAGGAGGAAAAGAATGCAGCATCCTCTCTTCAAGGAAGCCAGCAATGTCCGGAGAGTGCTTAACCAGACCACACACACGCACATACACTGCAGAGCATGTTGCTTAAAAAGGTGGCCAAAGGCTCTTCCACTTCAGCTCCAGTTACAGCTCTTCCAGAGTGACTTTCATGCGAACAGTTGCCAATTGAGCTAGTAAGATAAGGAGTGGGGAAAAGGACCAACCTCATCTTGGCTGCAAACTCCTTCTTTACATCGGTGAGGAGCATTGCAGATAGTGCAGAGAAAATGAAGATGAACCTTGATTCTAAAGGATGGAAGGGGATAATCAAGTCTGCAGAGATGACAACTACCCAGTGCAGCACCTATCTGGGTATGAGGTGTTGCGTGGAGGTTCCTCACCCTGCTGATGTTTTGCCACTGTCCTTTCTTTTGTCATGGACACAGGACAGCCAGTGTCGTGCTTCAGGGCTGCTCCCCAGAGGGTTGTGTCAGGCTAGCGGTCAGTCTCAGACCGACTTCTTCTCTCAAAGTGTTTGACAAACACGGCTGTGCCAAGGACGGGAAGATATTAAGAACCCCTCCTTGGGGACCTGCTCTTGTTCCTTGTTACTGAATGGGACAGGGAAGTAGTACTGGAGCGGGATAGGCTACGGTTCCCAGTTTGGGGATGAGCCCAGACCAAGAGCTCCAAAGTCTCATGTGTGTGACTCCAGCAAGATTTTTGGCCCAGTGCTGCAGGAAGGTTGGCAAGATCGGATGCTCTTCTGGCAGCATTCCAACTGGAGCCAGTAGCTACACAGGGAGGTTTGGCTTCACACATTCACAGCCAAGCCACTCCCCAAGATGGGACATACTGGGGAGTAGAGAGTCTACTTCTGGACCCAGCTCCTCCTCAGAGTTCGGCCCTTTGGCTCCACTCCGATGGCAGTATGCCACTAGGTTATGGAACAGGTTCTGCACTTACACCCAGCAGAGAAAAGCTGGAAACAATTCAGACAAGGAAGGGATGGCCTGGAGGGGTTATGGAGAGGGGTGGGTGGTTTCAGGTTTGGAGCACACAGTGAGAAATGCATGTTTGTGCAAGGTGGTCAGGGGAGGAGACTGCTACTAGGAACAATAAACCTCCCAAAATGACATCACCTATTTTGGCCTCTTCTGTTGGGGAAAACCCCCAAAGAATGGATATCCAATGGGTTATTTGCAACTAGATGTTCTGTTGCAAATCAGGGCATGTAAAAAAAAAAATCCATTGTTTGGGTTTAAACAAAAGAGTTTGAGAAATGTTGATGACAGAAAGACTAAGATTTAGGAGAGTATTTTGAAGTCTCATTTCCTTCAAGTTCATGGGAAAGAGAGAGAGTCTCGCTCTCCAGCAGCGAAGACAGTGCAGTTACTCATTCTTTACTAATTAATGACAGACCACTCATTAGGTCTTCAGTGAATGGAAATAAGACCAGTCCTTGCACTGATATTCAAAGGAGTTTCTTGATCAGATCAAGACTAAGTATTCCCATCACCTGGATCTGAAGTGGTTTAACTACCCAGGAAACCCAAGTTATTCCTTTGGAAATATGTCAGAGATCACTACCCAAGTGCACTTATTTCTTCAGTTCAAGCTCCCTTCACACCCATAAAAGATGACTAGTGAATGCCCTTCGCTTTCCTACTAGTGCTAAGGTTAAAAAGGCTTCCATCCTACCCCTACGCTCCGGGCAGCAGATCGCAGTTGTAAGAGTCCATGCACTCTCTTCATGTTGTTTCTTTATCCAGTTCTCATGCCATCCCCCCTGATGAGGCTAATATTTAAATATCATTGCTGCGAATGCCCCTTTTGTGAAGAACCAGTTGGGCAAGACAGTTTGGGCAACCATTCAGAAGCTGACCCTACACTTCCTTGTTTTGGGAGACTAAGCCCTGGTCTACACTGGCGGGGGAGGGGGGAGAAATAATAATAATTTGTGAATAATGTAGCTGAAGTTGTCATACTTCGATCAACTTACCATGGTGTCTTCACCGCGGTGAGTTGACTGCTGCCGCTCCCTTGTCGACTCTGCCTGCGCCTCTCGCGGCGCTGGAGTACAGGAGTCGATGGGAGAGGACTCAGGTCAATTTATCACGTCTAGACTAGATGCGATAAATCGATCCCCGCCGATCCGGGTAGTGAAGACATACCCTAAGGCTAAGCTGCTCTTCACATACAACAGGGTGGCAGATGTTATGGAGGCCAGAATCAAGTTCTGTTCCCCATCCCTGCCCGGGTGTATTTGGGAGACGTGGCATCCTGATGAAGGCATTTTCAGAAGTCGGTATCTCAGCGAGCCACAGATTTTACCCGATTTCTAGTCCCTCTCGTAAGCCGAAGACAGACACAAGTGTATCATCCTGCCAGAAAATGGATGACTATAGAGCTCAGATACCTGCCCGACACCCCACCCATTACAGCACTTTTGGAAGCCGGGCAAGTGCGTGGCAGCACGGGAAGTTTACTTTGGAGCCAAGGCAGGAGCCTCTCACAGATACGGGCACCTAGTACAGGGCAGTGAGCCCACACACCGCACCTCAAGCCAACGGGAGCCCGGCGACAGTGACAGAGTCTGACAATGGCAAAAATCCAGCTCTTCGTTTGCCACAGTGGGAGCGGTCACATAGGCAAACACAGGCTCCCTTAACGACCGTGCCGGCCACACATTCTTATGCAGCGAGTGTTTCCGAGCCTAGACAAGGAATGTGCACACCAGCCCCGACTCGGCAATAAAAACAGTTCCTGCCCTCACAAGTAATAATCCATCCGCCCTTTCTTGGTGTGGGTGTCAGACACCCAGCTGGTGAATGAACAGAGGTGAAGCAAGCCAGCATCCAGGCTGCATTGGGTGGATGTAATTTCACAGGTGGTGCAACTACCGGCCCTTCCTGGGTTTCCACATGCTTCTTTCGCTTCCTGTTTCTCCCCTAATCCAAACCCAGTGTGTGACTGAGGCAGGAAAAGCAAATGGGCCAGGTTGGAATGAACCAGCGTGGAATGAAGCTCCTTTCAGCCACAGGAATGGGAGTTTCCTGGCAGCATATGCAGCATGCTAAGGAGGGAACAGCAAGACGTGCTTATTTGAAGGGCTGCTTCCTCGTAGTTCAATCCTGACACACCACACCCCATCCTATTCCAACCCCAGGCCTCTGCCTAGCAGCTGGCACCAGCCAGGTGCTTTTGCAGATGGACCACTAGGGAACCAAGGCAAAGTTTTGAACCATGATCTCCAGCCGTAAGTCATAGACACCCCTGTGTCAAATAGCCCCCGCTAGTGGCCGGCTCTGTGCACTTAGAACTGGCATTATTCCGTGGGTGGCCTAATCAAAATCCACTCCCCACTCGCACCCTGGGCTTCTCTTCCCCAACGCAGAAGTATCCAGCGCTAGCCAGGTGTGAACCGCAAGGGGAAGAAGAGGCGCGCCGACAGCCCCGCGACTGGCCACGCCGCTTTTAGACATGCTGGGCCAGGCGTGAGAAGAGAGGGAGGGACATTTCCAGCCACGGCCACAAGCGGAGTTTTCCAAAAGGCCACCCTCGCCCGTCCCTCGGCTTTTGCCCTAGGGCCTTGCCCAGCAGGAGCTCGCCCATCATGAAGGAGCCACCAAGTCAGTGCCCCAGTTAGCTCAGACCCAAGCTGCTTTACTCTGCTCCCTGCATGCACTTTGGCCTCCAGTGGCACATCACCGCCTCCTCCAGGAACCTCTTCCAGATCTCGCCCCCATGCTGTGAGGTACTTACCTGCCTCCCCTCAATGGAGTATCTTAGTGCATTGATACTCACAGCACCGGTTAGGTAGGTTGGTATCCTGCGCAGCACAAGGGGAAACTGAGGCACAGAGAGGCTAAGTGACTTGCTCAAGTTCTGTGGCAGAGCAGGGAATTGAACCCCCATCTCCCAAGTCTTGGACAAGTGTCTAACCACTGTCCTCCCTCACCTGCTGTGGGGGAGGGTAATGCTGCCTCAAACTCACTGTGATGCCAAGGTAAACAGTTCACTAGAACTATTCAGAAAATGATCAGCATTCACATTCCAGACCCGATGCACTGTGCCCTTCCCATCGTTCTTCTGGGTCATCCTCAGGAGGGGATGTTTTTGCTACTGCAGATGACGATGAATCATAAGCAAAGATTGCAAACCACGCTGGGTACACAGAGGGCTCCAGGAGACAGACAGGGCGCCAGTACTCGTTACGCAAGGGCAGCATATCAGCGAGGAGTCCAGAGAGACACTAGAAACTGGTCACAGATGTAGTTGACACCCATCGGGCTGCTGAGCGGGGAACCAAACCCAGAACTCCTGCGTGCTTTCAGCCTCTGGAAATCCGAACACAGGTCCAGGCATTTCAAGGTGCAGATCCTGTGTCTAGCACCCCCTCAGAGCTCTGTAGTCCAACTGCCTTGTCTCTGGGACCAGTGCTGACCTCCTCAGTATCACAGCATTCCCACAGTACGGGACGCTACACCCCCTTCAATGTATTCATCTTAACTCCCCAGCGAGGCAGGCCTCAATATGCCTTTACCCACAGAACGCAAACCCCAGCCAAGCTCTGGTCACCATCTACCAGACACCGACCAGAACACCAAACACTAGTGAACTGCTGATGCAAACTTCTCTGATCTTTGCAGCTCAGGCCCAGCTCTAGGCTGGAGACAGCCTCACCACCAGGCCTAATATGGGGAGAAATACCGAACCCAGCTGAGCCTGAGCTCATAGGGGAATTGGTTAGCAGGAGTGCCCTGAAGCTGGGGATTTGTTCCAAGGTATTTGGTAATATGGACACGGGAAGAAGGGGGGGGTGTTAGAAGCAACTTTAAGGGCTCCGCATGCAGGGGAAGGTTTCCTTTTGAAGAGGATCCCACTCGCTCTTAATCGCCACCCCTTCTGGGTGTTCAGGTCTCCATGCAGCGCTTCTGGGAGGGGTCACAGCCACGGAGCTCCTTGGGTTTGCTGAGCCGGTGACATCGGCCAGCACTCGTATCAGAGAGAGGACAAGCTGCCCATGCTGCCTTCAGACCCACAATCCAATGCTCTCTCTCCATGCACTCTGCTCCCCAGAATGTGTCTGCCCTCCTCGCACCTCTCAAGAAGCCATGACACCAAGGCACCATCTTCCAGTTCATAGCAGGACCTGGTTCACGGAGACCTTCCCTTTTTCACTGGACTCATCTCACACCTGCTTCCTCTCCAGCCCTACCACTGGCAAGAGACCCCTCTCCCGGACAGTATTCCCACCTTGGACTCCCCCATCTCTTCACTTTGCCCATGGTTATGCCTCAGCTTCCTCTTCTCCCTCCAATATCCTATCAGCACCATCATTAAACCAGACCTGTCCTATCTAGGCAGCATCTTGGAGCCACAAGGAACACTACAGACTATCCTCCACATTCGTTCATTCCCTGCCCCTCCCATGCACACCTTGCCCCAGCACGCATAGCCAGCCACCTACAGGATGTCCAAGGGGCCAGAGCCTGCTCGCACTGACATGGGTGTAAATCCAGCACAGCCGCACTGCGCCTCCACTCTCCTCCCACTTGTGCCATTTGACACAGCTGCGACTCCACTGAGTCACGGCAGGTTGCCACTGGAGTAACTGCAAATTTTGGCCCCAGAGAGCTTCTTGGCCAGGTCCAGCATCGGGGACACTCTGGTTTTGCCCAGACATGTCTCCCTCCGGGTGTGACTGTCCCAGTAGCCAAATGATCAGGTTGGAGAGGGCCGTTGCCTGCGAGATAAATGACAGTCCGAGTGAGCGAACAAAGCCTGTTTTCTTCCAATTACCCTTGAAATCATGTGAAAATGAGGGATGCTTTAAACAGCCCAGGCTGCGGCTGTCCGAGTCAGCTGACTTGACAGCAGGGAGATCAGAGCCCACAAACAGTCACTGCACGGCAAGTGGCTGGAGCACTTAGAACAGAGACTATGAACAGAGCTACTTGGTAGGCCAGCAGGTTGGTTTCCATCTGCTCTCTGAAGTTAGGATCTGATTCCTACCCAGCCTGATTATCAAGTTTCTATCCCCGCAGCGGCTAAACAAAATCTGCAGCCTCCCAGCAGGGGAAATCTGCCCTAACAGCCACACGCCACAGGTTAGATGCTCCCAACTACACCTCCTCAGGTCTTTGTAACACGGGGCATCTAAACCCCTTCCGCAGACAGAGCGGACAAGGCAGTATGGTGGAGCATGAGACAGACCAGCGTGCGCTTCCATTTAATGGCCCAGATTCTCTAGAGGGCTCCGCTCCCACGTAGGAACCTAAAGGAAGGTGGCACCGTTTGCCAAGAACACAGCGCCGAAGGGCATGATGGAGCACTGTCAAAGGTCTGTCTCCCAGTTGTGGGCCCTGAGCCTTTCTGAAAACTCTGGGCTTTACGGAGCTGAGAAAGTGTGGCCCCAATGACTGCCAGCAAGAGAGATTGCTCCTTTCCGAGGACGTGTGTTCGGAGAGCAAAGGTCACGTACACCGTTTCTCCATACACTAAGTGGCATGGGCGTACGTGGCTCTGATACACACGCACAGAACACTTCCCTCTACACGCTGGAGCTTCTCCACAGGCAACAGCCAGTCTAGGCTTGTTCCCATTCACATGGATCCGACTCCTCAGTGCTGCACATTGAGAGGTGAGATGAGCCTGGGTGTGACCAAGCTGGCGCAGTTGTTACCATAGCACGATGCCTCCTGCCTCACCAGGGGCCTTTGTTTCCCATCCTATCTGTATCGCACACTGTTTCCGGCCTCCCTCTCCACCCTGGAAGCCCTCAGGTAGCCAGGGAGAGCTTTAGAACCAAGACAAAGCCAAGATACACTGTGTGCTGCCAACGCTTCCACCACACCCATCTTCATGGGCCACCTCATCCCAGAAACCTCCACCTGAACCGGGCACCTGGCCCTCCAGGCTCCTTGTATCATCCTGTAACTGGGACTTCTGCCACGTGCTGCCTCCCCCAACCCCTCACCTGCCCAGTCCGTGTACTTCCGTATCAAAGCTGGTTTTTCAGATGCCTCTTCAAACACAATCAGATCACACAGAACTAGCAGTCTGACTGGCTGGCCAAACGTTTGCCCTAAGACAGGAGGGGATAAAGCATCAGTGGTCCAGAAATTCTGACTTCTATGTCAAGTGGCCCAATCAGCTCTTCCTCTGCCCTCCTGACAGCTCATTGCTCCCTCCTGGCCTCAGACCTTGTTCCAGCTTGAAGTGAATTTTTAAAGCATTTGTGAATTCTTCCTAGGACCTGGGAGGTTCACAGCAGAAGCACTGGCAGAACCACAGCTCTGACTAGACCATCCGGAGAGCTGGAGTGACTGTATCCGTCTTCCACCCCTATCTGGAAGCTGCCCCCAAGTCACCCAACCCCACACACTAACAAAGAGTCCTGGCTTTGTGGTCACTGGCTAGTATTTTACCGGCGAGAGAAAGGTCTTCTGGAATCTTTGTAGAAGTGTCTCAGGTCTGGAGAATGGAAGGCAGGTGCATACAAAGCGAGATGCTAGAATAGGAGGGGACCTTTGACAGCTGGCAATGCAGGAAGACAGGCCAGGATGTAGATGGGTGGAGGGATAGCTCAGTGGTTTGAGCATTGGCCTGCTAAACCCAGGGTTGTGAGTTTAATCCTTGAGGGGACCATTTGGGGAACTGGGGTAAAAAATCTGAGGATTGGTCCTGCTTTGAGCAGGGGGTTGGACTAGATGACCTCCTGAGATCCCTTCCAACCCTGATCTTCTATGACATTCTAACTGATGCACAGCATGAATGCACCGGAATGCAGCTATCAGTCCCATGGTGCGTCTACCCCATATCAGGGGTGAAAGCACAGTAGGAAAGCAGTTGGCTCCAAGCTGTCTCAAGTCCTGCCTACACTACAGGTGCTATGCTACAATGGCACAGCTACGGCAGTGTAGCTATGCTGCTGTGGCCCTGTGATGTACATGCAGACTACGGCAGTGGGAACGGGTTTTTCCATCAGTGTAGGAATTCCACCTTCCCGAGAGACAGTAGCTAGATCAGTGAAAGCGTTCTTCCATCAACCTAGCTGTGTCCACACTGGGGGCAGGTCAGCAAAGCTAGAGCACTCTGGGATGGGGATTTTTCCACACCTCAAGTGCTGTAGCTATGTTGATCTAAGTGTAGACCAGGCCTCAGACACCTGAGTGGTCACCTTGCAGGCACTGATGCAGCCTGGGATTTAGACTGAAGCTATATAGGAATTAGGGCAATAACCAGCTCCTTCGGTCTGGCAAGGGATCAAAGGCCTGGGTGGAGAGTCACCTGCACCACATCTCTCTGGCACACAGAATGGCAGCTGCTCGGAGCAGGGCAGGGGATCCAGTTCCTCTCCCCTCACCATCTGTGTCTGGGCCCCTTTCAGCCGTCTGTGGGCTCCATGTGCTCTCACCAACGAGCACATCTCTACTCGGAGCGACACAGCCTTCAACACCCAGCGCAAGCTCTGCTGCCTCAGCCTTCCCTTGGCCACGGATGCCTCATTCATCACCCCCGGAGAGCGTGAGGGCTGAGCAACAAGATGGAGGGAGAGTCCAGTGAACGCCGCTCCATTGTTATCTGAGGCAGGGTCAGCGAGATCGACCCTGGCCCTGCGCAGAGCTCAGCAGCCACGGCTCAGAAAGTGCCTCTACCCCGGCTCCAGCCAGAATGATCAAGGTGGCGCTGCTCCTTTCAGGCAGCACATCGAGGCGAGGGGAGGACCTGTTCACGGCTCCGGGATAGCTGCGTCCCACCACAGAAGTATGGCCAATAAATTACACCAACCAGCGGAACATTCCCCACTTTCCACCCAGAGGAGCCCCCCATAGATTCCAACGGAGAGAGGAATTCTTAGTTCTCTCCTATTTGTAGCCTTCCAGCACGGAAAGGCACAACGCTGCCAGGGATCAGAGTAAGGGTCCCTCCCAGGTCATGTTTCTAGCGGTAGCTTTGTACAAGACTGGCCTAGTCCTTAAGCAACACCAGCCGCAGAGAGCAGGCCCCAGACCCTGGGAGATTGAGCTTGGCTTCTGTTCAGATGAAAAGGCAGGTTGCGGCTATAAATTACGGCCCTTAGAAGCAAGGTGGCTCGAGACACAAAACCTCAGTGTATTCTTGCAACAAAGAGCCAGAGTAAGGAATAGTTACACCCCAACCCATAGATCTTCCGTTTGTTTGGGCTGGGCATCAGCAAACAAATAAAGCAGAGTCCCTATCTCGGCAATAAAAATCACAAGTCCTGGAAGAGCTGGTGTTTTCCTGAAAGCCTCATTGACTGGAGGGCAGAGATTTTTTTTTAAAAGCGAAACCAGATTTTTTCACAAGTTGAAGTTTTGATCCCTTATAGATGGAGAAAAGCTTGAAAAATGGGACGCCAGGGTGCCCCTAAAGGCTCAGAGAACCTCAGACAAAAACAAAGATGTAGAAAGGAAGTAAACAGAAACCCAGTTTGTTCTTTTAGTCTCCTGATCTTTTAAGCCAAGTTTGCGTTTTGTTTTCTGAGGGGTGGGAGGTGACTCAAGGTTGTGAGCCCTTGGGGTGGGGAATAATGCAATTGTTGCTGTCAGCTCTGGAGATGACTTGCAACCGGAAAGGAGAGATACATGAGCAGGGTTTAGGGGCAGGGATGAAAGAATAAGGGGGAGGGGAGGAGAGAGTGCATAGCACCTGTCTGCATCTCCAGTTCAGTTACCAACTCACCATATCCATCCCAAAGCAATTGCTGCCACATTCAGACTATTGCTTCAGGGAAAGTAAAGCCAGTCCTTCCTGAGACACATGGCTATTTTGGAGCGTGCCCAAGAAGGACAACCTGTTGATAGATAGCTTCTCAGGGTATGGCTACACTTACGGTTTGCAGCGCTGGTAGTTTGCAGCGCTGGTCATCCAGCTGTGTAGGAGCAGCGCTGGTGTGTGGCCACACTCACAGCTACCAGCGCTGGTGTGTGGCCACATTTGCAGTATTAGCAGCGCTGTTGGGAGTGCTGCATTATGGGCAGCTATCCCAGCATTCAAGTGCAACAAGGTGCTTTTCAAAAGAGGGGGGTGGAGGGTGGTGTACTGTGACAGGGAGCGGGGAAGATAGAGTGGATTTTTGGAGCCAACACTGTTGTGTGTTAGCTTCCTGGATTGGAAAAATCACAAAATGTTCATGAGCCCTTAGTCTTAACTCTTAATTGCATACAGCCTGCCTCCAACACGGACTCCCCCCCCCGCTGTTTCACTCACTCCCTGTGGTGTTTGCTGTGATCAGTGTTTGTTTTAGATTAGCAGTTCAACGGAGCTCCGATCGGTTCTGTTTCATTCACTCTCCCTGCCTCTCATTTGATTGTTTACAGCCAGGTACAGATGATCACAGCAAACAGGAGCTCTGTTCGGAGCTCCGATCGGTTCTGTTTCATTCACTCTCCCTGCCTCTCATTTGATTGTTTACAGCCAGGTACAGATGATCACAGCAAACAGGAGCTCTGTTCGGAGCTCCGATCGGAGCTCGTTCACAACAAAACAAAGAGAAGCTGCATAACAAAACAAAGAGAGTAATTTATAAAAGCATTCTGGGATACACCTTATACCCTGGAGGCCAATCACAGCGCTGGTGTGTGGCCACACTTGATGACCAGCGCTGCAGCACCAGCGCTGGAATCCTTATTCCCCATGCCGAGTGAGGTATACGGCCAGCGCTGCAGCCAGGGAGTTGCAGCGCTGGAAGTGCCCTGCAGGTGTGGCCACTTACTAATTGCAGCGCTGATAGAGGCTTTCCAGCGCTGCAAATCGCCAGTGTAGCCATACCCACAGTAGGCAGAGCACTGAGGTCCAGAGCACGAGCATTAGCTTTTAGCCAGTATTTTGGACTTCCGGGCCTACTGAGCATTAGACCCTGGGTTCCTATCCAGCAAGGCCAGGGAGCGAGCCACCGCCCTGCATTCCTTGCACACGCCAACCTTCCCCCTTTCACCTACAACTTCAGCGGGTGAAGGGTCAGGCCCCAGCTGTCCACTCAAAGTGTTATCCAAAGAGGCACGTGCCTCTTAGCTACAGCTAGTCCAATCCCAAACCCTTCCCTCCTCCTCACCACCGGAGAAAAAATTGGAACAAAGTATCTGATGTTTCAAATTACGGCTGGGTTTGGGATTTCAGAAGCCAAAACCTTGGAGTCCTCCTCGAACCCCGCACCCCCTTGATTTCCTTGTAGGAAAAGTTTTAGTTAAAGCAAGGGGAGGGAGGGGAATAAAAATATATCAGTGTTCGAGTTTTGGAGGTTCCATCCCCCCTCCCCCCATTCCAATTTGAACAGAAGAAATAGATTTTTTTCCAATCCTCCTCCCAGCCCCGCCCCCAATCTGTTTCCATAAAACATTTAAATAAAACTGTTTTTTTTTTCCTAGGAAAAAAAATGATCAATCCCCTCCTCCCCCACCCCAAAGTTCTACTCATGTCCCCTGCAGTGGTGATTCGATGCTAAGAGATAAGATTTAGGGCTTGTCTACACTTTAACAGGGGATCCACGTGCGGCGATCGAAGCATTGGCGGTCGATTTAGTGGGTCTAGTGAAGACCCGCTAAATCGACCGCAGATCGCTCTCCCGTCGACGTCGCATAGTGTGGACCATGCACTAAGTAGATCTAAGCTACGTCGACTTGAGTTACGCTATTCATGTAACTCAAATTGCGTAGCTTAGGCCAACTTTTCCCTTCAGCGTCGGCAAGGCCTTAGTTTAACAGGATTTTGATAGTAGACTCTGCCCCAGGAGGAAAGCTTGAGTCACTAGAAACCGGGCTTACAACAGATACAGTTTGGGTATTTAAAGTTACTTGTGTGAGAAGGGGAAGCCAGATACCATTGTACACATCAACAATTCCCAGCCCTTGTTTTTCTGTCAGGCCAGGTTGCTTTTGGAGCCATGGGGGCGTGGACAGGAAGGAGAAGGGAGCACCGAGTGGAAGCCCTTGGAGGAGTTCCGCCTGTGTCCTGGAACAGCAAGGAGGATGTCTCCGGGGTGTGGCTGCTGCTACACCTGAACAGAGAGAATGGCTGTGGCAAGGCCTCTGCTACCCTGCACCCCTCCAAGCTCTGGCCAGCACGGACGACACTGGGCGAGCTAGCAGGAGGCTAAGGCAGAGATGAGCGCTCAGCTAGAGAAAGAGGCTCTCTGGACCTTCACCCACTTCTAGGTGCCCAACACGCAGAACCCACAATTAGCTCCTAGTGTATCTAACCTGTGATTCTACACAAAGGTTCCAGGAGAGCCAGCCCCAGCAGCTCCACTTCCCATGATACAGAGGGGAGCTGCAGTGACCCCTCCACTGGGTTACTAGAGCAAATGCACTACGGGACCCGCTGCAGGTGGTTAGCTGGAAGCCACTGTCATGGCAGTTGGATGCAGAGAAGAATGCAGTGAGCGCAGTCCCCACTGGAGAGCATGAAGAGCCAAGGGACTTTCAAAGTGCCATTTGGTGAACCACATCTCCCAATTTAGCAGTATCCTACTATCACGCTTTGCTTAAATTTCAGTGCGTGCGGCTTTGAGAGGGGGAACCCAATGCTGACCCAACAAACACCAACAGCAGGATTGGAACTCAGGATCCACAGCACAAAAATGTCTATCTAGCTAACGGAACTACTCTTAGCAGAACAGCTGTAGTAGGCTTTTATCCCCATGTCACCAGCCACTAGGGCGGGGTGGGGGGTGGACAAAGCCCTAGACTGATTGAGATTATATTGCCCAAAGCCCTCAACAAAGCAGAACATGCCTCACAATAACTGTCTGTGTCCTGTTGCATTCAACTGCAAGCAGCAATTCCCGGGTCATCCTCTACATTGGACAGCACCTCAGGGGGAGAATTAACAATAAAACATCTCAGGCAAAATTCCACCCGCATGATTCACAGATCTGGAGATACTGGCACAGTGGCCAGTCTTGCCAAGAGAGGCTTTGAGAGTTAATCTGTAGTTTTATGTAGTAAATGTTTAACTAGTTGGTCACTTTGGGAAAATTCTGTGGGAAGCAGTTGGGAAACCAACGGAAGAAGCACTAGCTTGAGCAAGATGAACTGGCAGCACTGATAAGACGTGTTCTAATGGTCTGCTACGTTCAGCCTTTCAGTTTACACCTCAGAGACCTTATGAATGGACGGAAGCCGACTTCGAGCTCAATACAAACAGAGCAAAATAAAGGGCCCCTCCCTCCAGAGGCCACATGGCTTCCATGGGTAAACATCAGAGCTGCCAGCGTAATCTGAGCCAGACTCCACAGCCCCCACCCTCCCAGACGGAGCACTGCTAGGCAGGAAGAGGGACATGCCAAGGGAAACCTCAAGGACAACTAGACACCAATGGCTTTGCTGTTAGAGCCAGGCGCTGCCCGTACAACCAAGGCCCAACGACCGCTTACCTGACATCCATCCTTCACTCACTGACTCCTAGGAGTTTATGAAACCCACGGGTCACTAGATCCACCGAGCATGAGAATCCCTTACCGTCGCCAGATAGGAGTGCCTGGCTCTTTGTCTCATGCTGTGGAGATGCATGTTAAGCTCAGGAGGTCCCTGGGGTTGGCCAAGGTGGTGGCCATCTCAGTTTTCTAGCTCACATTTCTCCTGCTGTGGCTGTCTCCCATCTCTCTGGCCTACCTACCTACCCCTGCCCTTGCACGCCTATGCTCAATCCAAACTAGTCTTCCTCTTGCGCGGCTGCTCTGACCACTAGTGGCTCCACTGGTTCTTCATCAAATTCAGAGTCCTCAGCGTCACTCTGCCTGACACCTCTCACCACTGCCCTGCTCAGGCAGTGAGCCCTCTCCACCTTCTATTCAGTCCCCTTTGTATCCTCCTGGTTCTCCCCCATTCGCCCTTCACATGCATCATGCATCCTCCAGGACCCTATTCTAGAGATCAGCAGGCCACATACAGATTTCTCTGAGTGCCAACCGAACGCACACCCATCCCCCTCTGTAGCACACACCACTTTTAGTGCAATATTGCTGTCCACTCCGACAGCTGCTTCAGAGGGATTCCTGTATCTCGGATTTGCCACATGCTTCTGGACTCGGGATGCTGTAAAAGACAGACAGTGGAATAGCCTTTTATTAGGCCCATAAGTGATGGCTGCAAATGATAAGGGAATTGCTACAGTGAGTAGGCTGGAGGGAGGGAGAGGGAGAAAGAAATTGCCCGTTAGGCCAATCCAAGCTGGAAACCAAAAAATTTACGATCATGCTGGAAAGATCAGCCAGCTGCATTCTCAGGGCTTGCCTACATGGAGAAGTTCCTGCCCTTGAACTAAAAGGTGATAAGTGGTTATGCAACCTCTTCAGTCTGTTTATTTCTGTTTTAAAATCAGTTCTCTTTAGTTTGCTCAAGTTAATCGAACAGGTTTAAGCCAGGCTGAAATCTCAACAGTCACTATGTAAGAGATACTGCTCAGCTATAAGCAGCCATCACAGATGGGGTTGCACCCTTAAACTGTTCTTATTAATACAAAGAAACAAAAGTAACCCGCCTTAAAGATTAAACCGGTGCAACTCCTGCCTTTAGACAAGGCCCCGGGCAACGTCTATGCTGCAGTCTTTCTGAAATCATCCCACCACTGGAGCTTCACCAGAAGCAGCTCTACATAGACGTACCCTTAAATGCCTGGGCAGGTCTACACTGTGCCCGCTCAGGTCAATTGACTTGGGCTACTGGGCTATAAAACTGCAGTGTAGTTGGTCGGGCTCAGCGCAGACATTCCCTATGTCAGTGGTTCTCAACCAGGGGTTCACATACCCTTGGGGGTACGCAAAGGTCTTCCAGGGGTACATCAGATCATCTAAATATTTGCCTAGTTTTACAACAGGCTACATAAAAAGCACTAGCAAAGTCAGGGCAAACTAAAATTTCATACAGACACTGACTTAATATAAATATATGGAGACATACCTATCTCATAGAGCTGGAAGGGACCCTGAAAGGTCATTGAGTCCAGCCCCCTGCCTTCACTAGCAGGGCCAAGTACTGATTTTTGCCCCAAGATTCCTAAATGGCCCCCGCAAGGATTGAACTTACAACCCTGGGTTTCGCAGGCCAATGCTCAAAGCACTGAGCTATCCCTCCCTCCTTGTTTCTACTGCGCTACTTACACTGAAATGTAAGTACAATATTTATATTCCAATTGATTTAGTTAATGATTATACGGTAAAACTGAGAAAGTCAGCAATTTGTCAGTAACAGTGTGGCTGTGACACTTTTGTGTTTTTGCATCTGAGTTTGTAAGCAAGTCATTTTTTTAAGAAGCAGCAAAGAATCCTGTGGCACCTTATAGACTAACAGACGGTTTGCAGCATGAGCTTTCGTGGGTGAATACCCACTTCTTCGGATGCAAGTGGTGGAAATTTCCTGGGGCAGGTATATATAAGCAAGCAAGAAGCAAGCTAGAGATAACGAGGTTAGATCAATCAGGGTGGATGAGGCCCTGTTCTAGCAGTTGAGGTGTGAAAACCAAGGGAGGAGAAACTGGTTCTGTAATTGGCAAGCCATTCAACCTCCCTGGCCACACAATAGCAGATCTTAAGGTGGCCATCCTACAGCAAGTATCAGAGGGGTAGCCGTGTCATCCTACAGCAAAAAAACTTTAGGACCAGACTTCAAAGAGAAACTGCTGAGCTCCAGTTCATCTGCAAATTTGACACCATCAGCTCAGGACTAAACAAAGACTGTGAATGGCTTGCCAATTACAGAACCAGTTTCTCCTCCCTTGGTTTTCACACCTCAACTGCTAGAACAGGGCCTCATCCACCCTGATTGATCTAACCTCGTTATCTCTAGCTTGCTTCTTGCTTGCTTATATATACCTGCCCCAGGAAATTTCCACCACTTGCATCCGAAGAAGTGGGTATTCACCCACGAAAGCTCATGCTGCAAACCGTCTGTTAGTCTATAAGGTGCCACAGGATTCTTTGCTGCTTCTACAGAACCAGACTAACACGGCTACCCCTCTGATACTCGTTTTTTTAAGTGGGTTAAACTTGGGGTACGCAAGGCAAAGGGATATAGCAGTCTGGAAAGGCTCAGAACCACTGCCCTAAGTCACTCAACTAATCTTATTGAGCCGGTCAACAGAGGACACAGAGATCTGCACTTCAGCTTCCAGTGGTGCTATCACCAATGGACTCTACCCGTTAGCCAGAGTTGTCATCTTTGAGTTCCAGGAGACCATTACGTCCAGGGTGATCCTGAGCCCAGGAAACCTGGCAGCAAGCAGCATGTACGGAGAACCCTTACAGGACAGCTGATCCTGGGAAACGTGGACAGGTGGCAACCCTACCGCTAGGAGTCACCGAGCTGACACACCCTACTGTAGACGAGGCCCAAGCACATGTGAGACCAGGTTTTAGAACACAACTATGAGGCCTAGGACCCGATTCAGCCTTGATCTAAAAGGGCCTGAAGTCTAAAGTAGCTGCACTTGTTTACCGGGGGCTGAATTTAGTCCCTCCAGAGGCAAGGTTTAATGTGTTTTAGTGCCTCATTCACTCCAGTCATGGAAATTTGATTAGCCCAGCATGTTAGGAGTCAGTCAAGTGCTGAGAAGGTGCCAGGAATCCTACCACAGCAGTGTCACCTGAATGCAGGTAACCCCCCCTCAGAGCTTAGGCCAGCGTTTGCAGGGCAGGCATGCCCTACAGCTCAGCAGCCAGGAATAATTCAGGTGCAGTCAGAGTTCATTTTTGGCCCCATCTACACTAGGACTTTGAGTTTTGTTTCATTATGGTGGCGGGAGGTCAAAGAGCTCCCACCCCCAAACTGGAGTTGAACTCTGCTGATCCTGTCCACACCAGGAGAATAACCAAGTTCCTGATCCTAACAAAGTCTGGTCAATCCCTAGGGTTTTCAGCTGTACTTAGCCCTACTGCAGACAGAGTCTTTGGCTGCATCCGCATTACCCTCTTTGAGTTCCCTCTCTTGCTCTCGCGGATGCTGCCCCACCAGCAGGGAGCGCTATCACATCACCACGTAACCTGGCTGCTCAGAGCAGACAACAGTGACAAAGCACCATTGCCGGCTACGTTAGAGGTCCCACCATTGCTACCCTGGCTGGAGCTGCAGCGACAGGGGGAAATTCGTAGCTAGAAGGCAGACTGGGACCCTGTTACATTATCACGGTGCAAAACACATAGTACGAGACAGCCCCTGCTCCGAGACATGTACAATAGCTAAGAGAGGGTGGGAAGAGAAACGGGCAAACCACTTCTCTTTGCTTCTAGGATCTCACAGCAGGTCCATGGCAGAACCAAGAACAGAATCCATCTCTGATTCCCAGTCCAGTGGCCTAACCACCAGACCTATTCCTAGCTTAAGCACTGACCTGGCTGAGAGGGAAGTTAAGCTGATACAATTACATGGTAGCCTCATCATCCCTTTAAATTCCCTCCCCATGCCTGAAGTACCCAAAGGGTCAAACAGTCAGCCTGCAGATGGACTTGCCAGAGCGGAATCTTTATTCCATTAATTTCCATCTAGAATACACCAACGCCTTCACCTGGAGCAAGTTTAGCTCACACCAGGAGTGTTTCCCCACCAGAGGTACGTTCGCAGCCCCTGCCATCCCCTGCCCCCAAAACACAGAACACTTCCACGTTGATACACGCAAGTGGGACTTTAAGAAGGAAAAGCATCAACTTGAAAGTTAAGAGTAAGGCAGGGTTGGCACTGAAACGTGTCCTTTGTCAAGTTTGCTGCTTCACTTTATATTTCTCTCCACCCTGTTGCTTTGTCAAAGGCTCATGGGATCAAGGGAACTGAGTTTATACAGATTGTCAAACGTACATGCAGATTTGCATCAGTGTAAGTTGTTATTTAGACACGCCGATGTCAGTGGAGGAGTGGCTTATTTCCATTTAGCTTCTTCCTAATGGACAAACTAAACTAAAGCCAGTCCTGTTTAAACTCAAGTCGCGCCTACACTGCCTTTTGCACCTGTTGATCTAAACTGCTTTAAAAAAAGGGGACACAGTAAGTTAAACCAGTGCACCTCTCCACGTAAACAAGCCTGAAGGAAGCCAACCAGCAAGATGAAGGTAGGAATCCCCCCATCCCCACCCCAATCTTCCCCTCCGCTTTTACAGTTAACATTAGAAGCTGTAGGTACAAATATTGGTGGACTGTGGAGTGTCTTTTTAAGTTGGTGCCCCTTTAAAAACAGTCACTTCACTGGCTGAAAGCGGGTGGTTGCGCTTTGGGACTGGATGATCCAAACAGCCGAGTGCTCGTTTGCAGAGCACAGCGCATTCCAGGGCACAGCACCACAACAGGTCATGTTAGAGACGGATCTACATGAACACGCAGTCAGACTAACTCTGGTGGGGTGGGGTGAGGGATGGAGACAAAGCAGAGCAGACGAGGGTAAGAAACCCAGACAGGTAGAGGCCCGACTGGTTCATCTTCTATTGCACTGTGTGATGCTCCAAATACCTGCAGCTCCACCCCTCCCGCGAGCGACCTATTACACAATCTGGCTTCTCGAATACTTTTGTCAATGCTTCCCAAAGGAACTTCTGCAGACATGTCATAAGCACTGGCCCTCACTGGGAGGATCCAGGCTACGATGAGGCTGACAAAACAAAAACAGAGCAGCCCTTGGAGCTGATCGCAGGACCTCAGTGGGTATGAACTGGCGTATCTCTATTGGCTCCAGTGGAGTCATGATATTTTACACCAGCTGGAGATCTGGTCCCAAGAGTCTCATATGGGTTTAAAGACTCTTGAAAGCAGGCAGCCAATAATTGGGGATTTTCGGTGTATTGCGGAGTGTGACCAAGGACCCAAAGCACGGCGGTGTTAGACCTAAGCACTTACGTATTGTGGTAGCAAGGTCAGTTTGTGTGCCCTGCTGTACAAAGTCCCTGTCGCAAAGGGTACATCTACACTGCAATCAGGTGTGATTGCAGCATGTGTAGACGCACCCAAGCCTGCTTTCATCTAGCCAGCTCAGGAACCAGTAGCAGCAGCAGCCTGGTCTGCAGCATGGACTAGATGACCGAGTACCCAGGGTCCTGGGTGGGCTTGCACAGCCCATGCTAAAGCTGCTTCCCTGCTATTGATACCCACACAAGCTAGATCAAACTAGCCCAGGTGTGTCCACACATGCCGTTACACCTCTGACTGCAGTGTAGACGTACCCAGAACACTCACAACCAACACAAGGCTGTAACTGTAATTTTCACAATGCTGCGACCCCTAGATCCCTACCAACTGAAAGCCGGCGCCCTATCCCAAGCAGAGTTTGGCCCAAGCAGGGAGAAGTGCTAGAAACTCCATTAAGTCCATTTAGCGCAGCTACACTGATCGGAAACAGTATGGAGCTCTCAGAGAGGGTTTTCAACCCAGCCTAGAGTGCCTTGCTGGAAAAGGTTCAGATTCAGCAAAAGCAAACGTGTATTCTCGGTGCTGGCAGTCACCCACATGGAAGATCTCAGATGCTGAACGATGAACACGCTTCCCCCCCAAAGACACAAATATGCATCCATCCCAGGAGGTTTGATCCAGGGAACTAGCTCCGCTCTTGCTATTTAGGATGCTCCTGTGAACTGCAGAAGGGCTTGCTGCGTGACTGCTTGTGTTTTGTGCAGTGTTCTGCCTCCCACGGCTGCCGTGCTAGGAATGTGCAAAATGGATTTTACATCAACAGCATCAGCTGGGGAGAGTTCTAGCTATGTGTGAGCTGGAAAGTCTGACATGTGGAATTCCTCAGATAGCGTCCGAGGATTCCAACAACGGCTTCTTTGAAAAAAACCCCATGCTATGAGCTGGGGTTTCCACTCTAAAGAGATCCCACTGTACGAATTAGTGCTCCTGCCGCGGGAGGAGGAATATATCCCCGTCCTTCTCAAATAGCTTCCCCATCCCATCCCTTCATACTGGGCACAGGAACCTCCGCAGTTTCAGCATCACAACCGTTTGCTAGAGTCCCAGAGTACCGCTCTTGTAACGAGATTGAGAGCTCAGGACAGAGACGTAGAAGTTTCACACCTGTAAGTGTGGAGAATACTTCTCTTCCTCCTTTCCCCGTGTTGTCTGCTCAGGACAACTGCCTCACTGACCACTAGAGCTGGGACGAGAAAGTCAGTTCCATTTCATGGAGGATTTCAACGTTTGTCCGAGAATGAACCTCACAGATTCCTAAATTCTTTATGAAAAAGGGATTGGAGGCCCAGCCCTGGGACACTCAACTGGTGGGCTCTCCTGGAGCCATGGACCCTGGAAGCTCTGGCATAATCTGCATAGCAGGCTGCCCTAGAGCTCAGATGCCCAGGCTCTCAAGCCACCTGGGCTGCACAGAGACCAGGCAGCTCAGAGGCCAGGCAGCTTTCTTGGCTTCCACTGGAACTTTGGCAAAATTGAACCATCTCCACCAAACGGTTCGATTTCATGGAATCGGCAATACCTGACAAAGCTGTCAGGATTTTTTCAGACAGCTCTATTGTTCCTGCAGCACCTAGGTCAACAGGGCTCTGCTCTCACCTGGAGCTTTAGGTGCTACTGCAATAGATGTAAAAGTAGGTAGATGAACCAAGGCAGGCCTGGGACAGGTTTTCTGCACACACTAGGCTTCAGAGGTGAGAGGCCACATGGACTCCAGGCCTTGATAGGTCAGTACAGGACAGAGATGAAGGAGATCTGAACAAGGGTAAAGCTTGGCACAACAGAATCCCACACCAAGGCAGGTTCCAAGAGGCCAGATGTTTCTTCAAGCTGATTTTTGCCCCGTATGCTCCATGGTGGCAGAATAGCTAGGATCAGTTTGTGTCTACACTGTGCTTTTAAAAGGAGTGGGTTGCAGGGAGAGAAAAATGGGAGAGTCACTTTTGTGACATGCTACATATTGAAGCTCTGGGCGGAGCAATTTTCAGGCTGCTTGCGATAGAACAGACCCCAGTTAGGTCTATGAGAATTCAGGGAGAAAGAAGAACTCTGTAGAACAACTCAAAGGTGGGGAGGCAGCAAGGACGTCTCCCTTGGAAACAGGTCTGATGGCCTCCCTCCTCGTTCCCTGCTGCCATAGTGAAGGCTAGAAAGAACTCTGCTATGCAGCAGCTACTAAACCAGAACAGCTGCCATTTTGGGGAGCCCATATCATGAGGTCGATCGCAGCAGCTTCTTCATCTAGCCGCTTGGTCTGGGTCACTGGCTACCAGATCCTCCTAATTCATCTGTTCCAAAGCTGAGTGCCAGGGCTAGTTAGGACGAGGGGTACCGCAGTCAAGTACACCCACCTAGAGTCTATTCTGCTGTACCTTTTGGGGAGCATGGCTAGAGGCAGCGCAGCCTCACCCCGCCACACAGAAGTGGAATGTGATGGAAGAGGACGGGGCCTGCACTGGGGCGGGAGGGAGGCAGGTCATTGCCATGCTGCCTGGATACCATGGGAACCAGTATTTGCAAATCTAAAAGACATTCCCTTGTGGGTAAGGTGACGCGCACTTCAGTCGTGTGGCTTCCCGTATGTTCGCCTTGAACTCAGCAGGAATCCGCACCAACAGAAATACACGAGCAACTCTCAGTCCTCCCAGCTTTCCAAGGGGTTTTCAGCCCTCCAATCGCGATGAAGTCTGGTCACCCACGCGGTTTGATTTTCTACCCACGAGCCACTCTGTGCAGAGCAAAGCTTGGAGCCTGGCTTCCCGTGCAGCAGTGGCCCATCCAGGGAGGTTAACAGGCTCCAGTAAAACCCTGAACAAGAACGTTCCAGGCTGACGTGTTCCCTCCCGGTCAGTCCTGGGTACGGCTGTTTCTGCTTCGAATTGCAGCCCCTGCTGCTACACGTTATATAACTGCAGCAGGCGTTTTAAGGCAACAGGGCCATACAGTGGAGTATCATCTTATTACCAAGTTTCATGGTAGCTTCACTCGCCTACGTGGGACAGGCCCAGAGGCCATTTTGTGCTTGTGAAATTTGGCAAGGAGATAATTCTCTCTGATACAAGGGGACGGGGGGGGGGGAAGGAGGAGGGAATGGATCGCATGGGCCCATGCAATTCAATACAGCAGGCTACCTGTAGGAGTGCATTATGGGTAGCAGGTTTGCCAAGTTCCCTGGGTAGTTCTGCAGGTTTTTTCCCCATAGCTCTCAGTGTTTCAGTCTGTCTCCCCCCACCCCATCCTGCTTCATTCCTCTTTCAAATTCTTACAAGTTCCAACAGTCCTCCAGCTGCGTGTGCCAAAGACACATTGAGGTAAGCGCTGGCAAAGGATCCAAGACAGAGGTTAAGTCCTTTATTTTTAGAGTCTTGGCAATACCTTCTTCAAAAGCGAGAGCAGTATCAGAGCTGTGATCGGCCATTGCATAAGCTTCTCTTTCTTCCCAAGGGAGGAAAGGATCTAGCCTTTTGCAATCTCTCTCTGTCTCTCTCTCTCACACACACAGTCAGTCCAAGGGAGAGGAGAATATAAAACTTGATATAAAAGTTTGGTCTGCAGAGCTGGTTTGTGCCAGCAGGAAACCCAATTCCAGCATTCCAGCGCCGGGGGAAAAAAAAGAAAACCCACAAAGACTTTTATGTATTTAAAAAACAAAAGTTTATTCAGACAACCAAACAGCCCCAAGTCCGTTTTCAGCTGTTATTAGGCCCTGGTGCTTACGAGTCTCTGACACACACTTTTCTATCCACAGGCCTCAGGTTCAAGCTCCTCACTGTAGTGGAGGCTAATATAGATTTCTCTTTCCTTCTGCCCACACCTTGAATCTAACGTGCTGGCTGGAGGCCAAAGCAAGGGCATACTGCAATTTACATGCATATGCCACCTTTCAGCCTTTCCTCTAAGCACTCTCTAAAATCCATGTCCGCAGACAGGGAGGGGAGGTAGCTGGCCTCCGAATTTGACCCATTGGAACGTTTTGCCAACTGATCACCCCTGGGGCAGAGCACGAGAGAGCCCAGGGAGGGGCTGCGGGAAGCAGTTCTCCCTCCCACCTCCAGACGTGCCTGTTTACCAGGCGGCCAAACAACAAGAGTGCGTGAAAGGGAGACTCCAGCACTCAGGGAACAAGGCGTTGGAGACGGATCCTCACAGGCTGGAGGAGACGCTAGCCCCAGCCAACCCAATGGCAGGGCACCCCCCTTCGCTAGTACGTGGGGAGCCTCCGGCAGTCCAAGGGCGTGTGCACACGTAGCTCACAGAATTCCCATGCAAAGGCTAAAGGGGCTGAAAGCTTCCAAACCTGGGCATCTCCATTCGCTCAGGAGGGGCTTGAACACTGGTCTGCACTAGCCTGCCCCCTACTGCTGATCCACTGCTACTGCTGCGCCGGCGCTGGTATAAAAACGGGAGCAGGTGCTCACAACCCCATGTTGTCCAACCTCCATGCAGGGTCGGATGACACCCAAGCCCTGCCTGCACTACTGCTTCCACCTCTGCTCGAGCCGTGGTGCCCAGAGGGCTGAAGAAAGACTCACGGCTGCAGATGCACGCAAAGGGCACGGGATGCCCCCGGAGGAGGGGAGAAGAGAGACGTGGGGCAGAAACAGTCACCGCTTCTCTACCACACAGCGTGCCAGGTCCCGGCACTTCCAACACATCCCCTCACCGAGCAGCTCAAAGGGCTCCAGCCGCGTCAAACTGATCGACAGCTACAGAGCCTGGCAAGGAGTCAGCATCCCAGCACAGAGGGCCACCGAACCAGATCACATCGAACAAGCTTCTAGTGCCTCCAGTCTTGGCTGGTGGACACACAAGCAGGAGGGTAACTGAGGTCCCAGCAGCCAGCACCCTGCAGCATAACTGGTGCGCTGTAGGGGCCGGGAAACGCATTCCCTACCCTGGGAAGAGCAGCGGGTGGCACAGCAAGAACGTCTCCTGGGGAGAAGGCCGTCTCCACCTCACAAGCCAATAAGACAAAGTTTCAGGAGTCAAGGGGCCCCTTCCCAAGCGAAAATGGAGGTAAAGCTGCCCAAATGTACATGGGAGGCTCCGGGATCACCACAGTGGGGGAAGGAGAAGTCAGATGACGATAACAGATAACGATCTTCGGACACCACCTCAGCCCTTCTGCCAGCTGAACCTGGAACGTCTTGGGACCCAAAGTGCCCAGCGGTGTCCAGGACCACACCTGGGCGTGACTGGTGCAGGGAGCAGCGTCTAGACTCCAGGAGCTGGGTGCTGGGAAATGGCTGGCGGGAGGCAGCGAGACAGGGAAAGCAAACACCACTTTATTCCCCACTCTGCGGGCAAGAAACCCCTCCAGCCCCTCCCCATCATGCCCCCAGGTCGTAGGAAGCTTAGAGCTCCAGCGTATTCCCGTAAGCACAGAAACAGGTGACCAGTCAGTTGTCCGGCCCTCCCCAAGAGAGGGAGTCCTCTTTATTCCCCCACCCTCGCACACACTGCTCCAGTTGGTGCCAGAAGCACCACGCTATCACAAGGGAAGGCGGATCGCGGGATTTCCAGCCTGGACCTGAGCCCTTGGCCACCCAATTTCACAGCCCCAGGCAGTACATTAAGCGAATAATACTGCTTCTATAGCACTTTCCTCCCAGGATCTCAGGCTGTTTTAAAGATGTGTGAGCCTGTATCATTCCTTGCTTAACCCACACCCCCACACGGTGAAACTGAGGCACAAAGAGGAGCAAAGTGACATGCCCAAGGCCACAGCCAGTCATTGGCAGAATTGGGAATAAAGTGAGCCCTGTGCAACGTCCCCAAGACCGTGCCGCCGCCCTACATATACCAACCACAAGCTTTCAGTCCCTTACCTAAAGCAACCCTCCTCTGATTTGTCCGTTGGTATCACATTGCCCGTCCTTTTAAAGAACATGGACCTTAAGGTGCACAGGCTGCGTTCTTACCAGAGACTCGGCTCAGCAGCTATAAGGCATGTGCCCAGAGGATTTCTCCTCCGACCTTGTGACGTGGAGGAAATCACCATCTTTCCATCCTCTTCACTAATCTATGTGGCTTGGACACAGACGCCTCAGGCAGCTGGTGCAGTTCGGGGGATGGCGGTATTGGAATGCAGCGGAGGAAGAGGGTCACCTGAACCAGGCCCCTGCATCCACCATGCAGTGAGTGCTGTGAACCCCCCTGCACAAGGCCCACCAGTGACCCGCCCAAGGCAAGTGCAAGAGGGATTAGAAGCTCCCGATGAAAGATTGAGTGGGAACCTAGGATCAGCCCGGGGCTAATGAGAGAACTGGGAGCAGAGCAAGCAGGCACATGAAGTCTTGTATCCCCTCGTCTACACTAGAAATACTAAACGCTGACTTGCAGCAACGGGGCTTCTACGCAGGAGCCGCAGCTGCGAACGCAAGTGTAGACAGGGCTTCGGCTAACACAGCCGCTAACCCTGATCAGAACCCTCGAGTCGGGGGGGGTAAAAACCCCACCTGCTTCTTTGTCCTCCCACCGCTGCCAGCGCTGGTTGGGCTGTGGGATCACGAGGGCAACCTCTTGCCTTGACGCTAAACATCTCAGGTCGAGAAAGCCCAAGAGACAAGCTGTGTGCTAGTGAGACGGGGGCGTGAGAGCTCCAGTACGGACATGCCCACATGACGTGACCCTCTGTGCCTTTCCCCCCCGGACATGGTTTGTTAGGACTCCGTACAAGGGCCTGGTGCTCGAGCTCCAGAGGTTTGTGCCATCGGCGCTGGAAGTCCCCAGTTCAATCCCCAGCCTTGGCCAAGTTGGCATCATACACACACCACCTGCAACAGACTCCTCCCCCACGTTTAACAGACGCCCCACACCCATACACCAGCTGTTTAGAACCGTAGCTGCTAAACTGATGAGCTCTTTGCAACAGACGCTCTGGTTTAGAGCAGTGGTTCTCAACCCATTTACCACTGCGGGCCGCACATGTAACGCTCTGTGTGTTTCATGGGCCGCATCCACAGAATATCTATGCTACCTGTATGGCCCTGAGCATGTGACACGGGCTGCAGCTGGGCGCCGATGGGGCCGCAAGCGGCTCCCGGGTTGAGACTGGTTAGACACAGCTTTAAACAAACCCAGCCCCAGCCATCGTGGAGGGCGGCTCAGCGTGGGGAGGGTTCCTGCAGGGAGACAGCTTCCCTGCTTTGTTTCGGCTGCAGATGGCAGGGCCAGCCCCAAGAGGGGATTGTAAAAAGCCGGAGGAGGAAATGCAGCAGGACGGAACTCGGGGGATGGGGGAGGAGGGAAAAGTTACATTTTTTGACCATTTTTAGAAGTTTCCCAACTTCTGCCTACTCAGGAGAGACCAGGGAGGTGTGAGGAGCAGGAACTCCGAGAGCCCGGTTTAAAACGGACCGGGAGGAAGGTGCTGGGATACAAGAGAGGAAATGAAATCGGGTGAGCGGGAGGCACCTGGGGGCCCAAGAGAGACTCCCTTATTACAGCTTAGGACAGAGAGAAAGTGGGTGTGTGTCACAGTCACCAATGCCTAGGAGAAGCCAGCAGCCACATTGTTTCCCTGCTGTCACCAAACTCTTTGCTCCTACAGTGCAGGTCTGAGCTCTCCAAGCACCTTGCTAACAATTAACACCTCCAAAACAGCCGTAAGAAAGGGGCTGGGTTACCCCCATTTTACAGGTGCAGAAAGTGAGGCACAGAGGCTTGCCCAGCTCCATTCCCCTCGGCGCCATCCCCAAGGACCCTGCCCTGGAGTCCCAGCGGCTACTCTGGTCACTGGAGGGTGCCCTGCTGCTCCATCCTCCCATTACCAACCCTCCCCCTATCCCCCCCAGCCATTGTTCCCGGACTCACAGGGGACCCTCGACCACCAGTTAGTGGAGGGGGAGGTTCATCGTCTTAGCAGTCGACACAGCCGTAAACCTGCAGCAACATGCACCTTCCATCCAGAAGAGACACCGGACCAGCCCGCTCTCCCTCACCCCACCCCTGCCATGGACAAGAGAGCACCTCCAGCAATTCCCTCCACACTGCCCGCATGGGGCAGCCTGGGGAGGAGTGGGAGACCCTCCTTCTGCAGGGTGTGGGAGGGGAGACAACTCAGCACCCCTGCTAAGCTGGTCTCAACAGGCCCCTCTCTCGCTGCGATGCGGGGGGTGGGTGGAAGAGGTCGCTGCGTTGAACAAGCCTGTTTATGTGCAGTCCCGCCACGCCCCCATTATCACTCGCTTCAGTGCTCTACCGCCACAGCTTGTTGTGTCCCTGGCACCACAGTCTACTGGAGGGAGAAGTCGAAAGACCTGGGTTCTGACACTGCCTCCCTGCAGGAGAGCGACCGAATTACCCACCCCCTGGGCCTGAGTTTCCCCATCTCCGAGACAAGGAGGATAACCCTACCCCGCTTCAGGACGCGCACAGAGATCTAAGAACAAGGGCACCCAAGAGCATTAACCAGCTCTGCCCACAACCTCCTGTGGTCACGTGTAAATGCCCAGTGTGGACGTGCGATGGCATGGGTGCACCAAAATCCCCAGCGTGCGCCGATGCACTGGGGGTTCTGTGCCTGCAATCCGGGACTGGGGAGGCCACGGTTCCCAGTGAAAACCGAGGATGGCTGCAGCTTGGCATCAGTGAGGTGCAGCACAGGAAGGTCTGAGCCGCTGGGAAGGAGAGATTTGAAGTGCCCATTTCCTCTGCTCCCCACTTCCACTGGCAGGCTTCTATCGCTGATCCCTTCCCCAGAGGCCAGCCGTGCCTTGTGCCCCGACACAAGCCAGTGCTCACGTCAGGAATGGGCACCGGGCTGGAGCAGCACGAGCCACCCGTCGGCAGCCACCGATCTGCCCACTGACAGGAGCAATGGAGGCTCAGGTGGCAGCATGCAAAGGCCTGGGAGGCTGGAGGACACATGCACCCAGCCAGCCTGCAGGTAGCCTCACTAGTTCAGCTGACTGGCTGCTCCGATAGGTGGCCAGTCTGCCAAGGGTTTGGAAAACAAACAAACAAACCACTGAAAGAAAGAGACCCCAGGCCAGATCCTGCAGCAGGGCCATTCTGGTCCCAGGGACACACGCTCACTGACCCAACAGCATAGCTGCACTGTTCACAGGCTGGGCTCAAGCAGCTTGCTCAAGGTCTCACAGACTGCGGCCTCAACCCCAGATCTCTGGGTGTTTACCCCAGAGTCGTAGAAAGGTGCTTACGTTTAACAGCCAGATCCTGACTCTCAGTCCCCTGCCCCCTTCCACAAGCATGTATCAGAGATTCACCCCAGGCACCATTGCCTGGGTTAAATGGCTTTCCCCTGACCACTGCGGGATCCCAGCTCACACTCTGGGTCCACAGCTGGGCCTCGTCTTCACTGAATGCTCTAGACCAGCGTTTCTCAAACTGGGGGTCCCAACCCAAAAGCGGGGTGGGGGGTCACAAGACTATTGTAGAGGGGTTGCGAGAGTAGTGGCTGCAGGCCAGGCACCCAGCTCAGAAGGCAGCGCCGCTGCCAGCAGCAGCGCAGAAGTAAGGGCAGCAATACCCAGCCATGCTGCCACCCTTACTTCTACACTGCTGCTGGTGGGGGCGCTGCCTTCAGAGCGGGGCACCCGGCCAGCAGTCGCCGCTCTCCACTCTGCTTTCAGAGCTGGGTGGCCAGAAAGCAGCAGCTGCTGGCCGGGCAGCACCGCCGCCAGCAGCAGCACAGAAATAAGGGTGGCCACGGTGTGGGGTGGAGTCGTCACTTTTGGGGCAGGTCGTCGCAGCCTGAAATGATTTGAAAGGGGGTTCCAGCAAAAAAATGTTTGAGAACCCCTGCGTAGCCCCTGCTCTGTGGAGCCCGCCCTCGCAGCTGGTAGTCCTGGTCCTTGGCGTGCAATTGCTGGAATGGGTCTTGGTCTCTGATTAAGGGGTGGAAACTGTGGGGGTAGCTGGGGCCAGGCCCATCAATGGCTCAGGACCAGGAGTCTGAATCTGAGCTGGTGTTTGCTGGCAGGCCCGTGGCGCTCCGATAGCATGGGTGGGATGCTTTGCTGGGGCTTGTGCTCTTCAGGCAGGCATGGCACATCGTTTGGAATCAGCTGGACCTCTCCCAGACCACGCTCTGCTTTTCCACCTATGAAGCACCACCAAGACAGCTGAGCTGCTCTGGGATGATGCAGATCATGGAATTCAGGGCAAAGCACCCGAGAGCCAGAGTCCAGTCCCACTTCAGAATCGTACTGGGACTCTCCAGAGGGACTGGCAGCTTCGAAGCTGCTGATGCCTGATGAGGGTGGCTCCTCGGCTGCCCTGTGCAGGCTTCATGAGCTGCCCCACCAAGCAGCCATCCAGTGGCCCAGCCAGGCCTCAGCTCCCATTTGGGAAAATCCCAGTCTTGGACACTACGACCCACTCCAAACTCCTGCCTGGAAACCTCACCAGAAATGCCACAAAACAAGGATTCAAAAACAGAGACAGTCTTTAAAGTCCGCATTGACAGGCAGGGCATTGTTACGCCGATGCCCCTTGAATAGGCTGGTGACTTTCCTTTGTCTACAGAGAAACCCCTCTCCCCCCGGCCAGCTCTCAACCAAGCGCAACTGGGCATTTGTGGTACAGCTGGCATCGGCTCTGCTGCTCCACTGAAAGCCCTGCCCCCTGGAAGCTGGCAAGCCAGGAAAGGCCAAAGCAGAACCACTAATTGCAAACAGGCTTCCTCCTGGGACTTTCACAGAACGAGACGAGAAGAGAGAAGCTTTAACTCTAGAGAGAATGAGCAGTTGTGTGCAGGGCTGGTCTCTGCCGTAGGTCCCGGCAGAGCCTGGGACAGGGGAGAAGTGTGCTGCAGAATGACACGGAGGGATTTTTCCCCGTGGGATGGAGGAAGAAGAGAGAGGCACCTCCAGCCAATATTCTCCCTCTCTCCACCCTCCGAACTATGCCAGGAAGATTTTGCCCTCCAATCAGTTGTGTTTATCCCCTCGGCCGTTGCTAAGGGACTCCAATCCCCTCTGGTGCAGGAGGTTTGGCCTCCGTGTGCTCAGAGGGGCTCTGTCAGGGCTCGTTTTACACAACCAGAAAGTCTCCAGCGCTGTGGCGTGTGAAAGGAACGGCAGTCCCGGGAGAGAGTGGGACCCGCTGTCTGTAAGGGGAACAGCGGACGGTTTGACGGGGCCTTGAACCGAGCACTGGCACAGCCAGCCAAGGGGTAGAGGGTTGGACACCGAACTCAGGGTCTGCTGCAGGCAGGCTGGGTTAGTGAAGCAGCATGGTCTGAGCACAGGCCTGGGAGCCAGACCCTCCCGGGCAGGAGAGGATCTTCAGCTGCACATGCTAGAAGTGCTGCTATACAACAGGCTCAGCCAGTCAGGGAACGGAACTGAAGCCACATGACTGGCCGCACCCACCAAGCAGTTTGCAATCCATGGAAGACAAAGTTATTCCCCATGGCACAGCAGAGACCGCTCCGGTTGGCTGATTTTCATGGCAGGAGCAGAAAGAGGCTAAGATTAGTCAAGCAAGTTAGCGGTAGCTAATTATTCACTCAGCTCCAAGGAGAGCCAAGGCCCTTTGGGAAATGAAGAAGTGTATTAATTAAATTTTTACTGTTAGGACCAGCTGAAACCTCATCCAGGGCGTCTCCCAATGAGTCGGATTTCAGTGTTTGTCCGACGTGGTCTGGGCTCCCTCTCCAAAAATGTTGCCTTGGCTCGAGACCACCAAAAAGGCCGGGTCCACGCTAGGCTTCATCCACAAGTGCAGCTGCACCGTTGCAAAGTGTTTGCATAGACGTGACTGGCACCACTGAAACGAATCCGGTTAACCGGGGTCAAATGCACTAGTGCAAGCAGAGTCTGCACTGGGAGACACAGTGTAGACGAAGCCTCCGGTGCCTCATAAGAACATAAGAACATAATAAGAACATAAGAACATAAGAAAGGCCGTACCGGGTCAGACCAGAGGTCCATCTAGCCCAGTATCTGTCTACCGACAGTGGCCAATGCCAGGTGCCCCTGAGGGAGTGAACCTAACAGGCAATGATCAAGTGATCTCTCTCCTGCCATCCATCTCCATCCTCTGACGAACAGAGGCTAGGGACACCATTCTTACCCATCCTGGCTAATAGCCATTTATGGACTTAGCCACCATGAATTTATCCAGTCCCCTTTTAAACATTGTTATAGTCCTAGCCTTCACAACCTCCTCAGGTAAGGAGTTCCACAAGTTGACTGTGCGCTGCGTGAAGAAGAACTTCCTTTTATTTGTTTTAAACCTGCTGCCTCCTTTTCACTCCCTTCCCCCTCTACATAGGTGTGCACGCCCACACCCACTATTTGAGGGAGAGCAATGGCTCTGGGCCGGGCTTGCTCAGGCACGAAGGAAGCTCAGGCAGGAATGAGTTCCAAATGAAAAACAAACCGTGCCAGGCTGCGCCTCCCCGAGCTCGGGGGAGGCGCTTGGCTCACAGCTGCAATAACTAAGGCCTTTTATGCCAGGAGCCTCCTGGAAACTAACCCCCAAACCTCCCTGAAAATAGCACGGCTGTTTTATTTAGGAAGGACGGGAGGCGTGGCGGCAGGGGATGGGCGACTCCACTAGAAAAGCTTCCCAGAGCAACCCGTGAGCTCATGGGCTCGCCACAGGGAACGTCCTTGCGCTGTCCAGGGCGTCGCGGAGTGGATGGGGAGAAGGCCCACCCAGCTTCGTAATGCATTCGGTGCCGTCTCCTTTCGACGGGAGGGACAGGCCCTGCTTCTGAACCAGCCGAGTGAACTAGATGCAGTGCAGGGTGCCCACGCTCGCCGTCCCAGCTAGCGCAAACCGTGCTCCCGCCAGCCATTGCCGGGTCAGTGCAAAACAGATCCCTAACCAGGGGACCAGTCACCCCCTGGTTTTCCCCCCCACGTCCCACCTTTTCATAGGTCTGTACGTGCCATGAGGTCTTCAACGTCTGGGGAGGGCGGGGGAAGAAAAGTGGGAGACCGACATGAGGAAAGCAAACTCCTCCCTACCCATAGAGATTTTCTGAAATGACACCGTCCCTAACCCTGCAGATCCCAGTGCAGGTCTTCTAAGGCAGGGAGGTGGGGTGGGGGGGGGAGCGTCACGGGTATAGCAAACCTGCAGTTGGAGAGGTGCTTTCATAGCGTGTTTGTTGGAACTGTAAATGGCTAGAAGGATGCACAAGCCTTAGGAAGCACCTGCTATTCTAAACACCATGGGCACGGCATGGCACGGCACGTTGTTTGCCTTTTTAACATAAAAAAAAAAAGCTCTAGATTACATCCAGGAGCACAGGGCTCAGGTGGACAGAGCCGTGCTCAGACTAGGACCTGCTCGAGCAAGTCACTTCACCGCTCTGTGCCTCTCACGGTCCGTCCCAGCTGTTTAAAAGCTCTGGGGCAGGGAGCGTGTTGTGTTTCTATGGTGCCTAGCACAGTGGGGTGGCTAGGTGCTACCCAGGCCCCAGCACGCCAAGCGCGTGCTTGGGGCGGCAAGCTGCAGGGGGCGCTCTGCCGGTTGCCGTGAGGGTGGCAGGCAGGCTGCCTGCGGCGGCACGCCTGCGGGAGGTCCGCGGAAGCCGCGGGACCAGCGGATCCTCCGCAGGCATGCCACCGAAAGCAGCCTGCCTGCCGTGCTTGGGGCGGCAAAATCCCTAGAGCCGCCCCTGACCGCGCCGTAGGGGACCAGACATGCCAGCACTGGCTGAGCTTGTGAGGCCCTATGCGCCACTCGAGGGAGTCCGTCTAAAGCAACAGATGTTATACACCCCATCTGATCAGCGCCCAGATTTCGGGGGAACGTGCTCGGTGTCAATGGGCAACATTGGAGAAAGACGGAAAGAGGGTAACGGAGGGCACACGGGGGCCCTGCCATCTGTCCAGCAGAGCCACAGTCTCAAGCACCTGTCTGGAGATCAGAGAACGAGTTATCGGCACCCCTTAACTGCTTCCAGCAGAACAAGGGCCCATCCCATTTCTGCCCATCCTCGCAGCGTTGATAGGCCCAATGCGGGAGGAGGGAGCTCAGTGGTTTGAGCGTTGGCCTGCTAAACCCAGGGTTGGGAGTTCAATCCTTGAGGGCCATTTGGGGATCTGGGGCAAAAATCTGTCTGGAGATCGGTCCTGCTTTGAGTAGGGGGTTGGACTAGGTGATCTCCCTTCCAACCCTGAGATTCTATGAGTCTAATCCCATTCAGGGTCTCTCCCGAGCAGACCGAGAAAGAATGGTGGGGGATGGGGGGGGCACACGGAGCCCCTGGCCGCATTGAGGCATGAATGCGGGGCCCTGGTGTGGGGTGGGACTGAGGGCACGAAGAGCCCAAGGGGGCAGCTTGAGGGACCCTGGCATGAGGGAAGGGCTGGGGGTTGCAGGGAGCCCCTGAAACAGAGGGAGATGGAAGGGCAGCATGCAGGGAGGGATGCAAGGAGCCCAGCCAACAGTGGCAACACAGTGTTACCCCTCGTTTAGGGAGCAGAGGACCCCTAGGCAGGAAGTTACAGATAAGGAGGGAAAGGGGAGCACGTTGGGATTGTGGGGAAGGATCAGCTGCACCTTCAGTTTGTTCTGGCGCTGCAGTGGCCTGCGTCAGGGTGGGGCCCCGCTGAGCGAGGCGCCGTGACAGTCCCTGCCCTGGCAGGCTGACGCAGTCTAGGAGACTCCGGAGCTCGCCAGGGTGGGGGAGAAGGACCCGGCTAACATCAACCAAGAGGGGCTGGCGTCACCATGCACCCCTCCCCCACCCCGCAGACGGAAACGCTGCGACTGTTTCGGCAGCCTTCAGGGCATTCCCTCCGTGATGCACTGCACCGGCGGGAGTCAGCTCAGCCGAGTCCCTAGCATTACCACCGCCGCCACCTTCCCGAACGCTGCCTGCAGCAAGGTGCAGAAGCAAAGCGGGGGTAGCTGGTACTCTAATATCCACTAGATCTTTGGATACCGTGTTCCTCGAGCCAGGCTAAAGAGCAGAGGGCAGAAATCTCAGCGCTCGCCTTGGCACTACATTTGATGAGTCGTTTAGATCTCCGAGTGTGTCTACACTGGGGAGAGCGTGGAAATGGCTTATCCTGCACTGGGGCATCTCCATCAGTCTTGCAAATGAGGGGGATGCTCGGGGGTTGCAAGACAGCAGAAGACTGTGGGCCAGGAACACTTCTGAGGAGCTCATTAATAGAACATTAAGAAGTCAGACTTGTAGATGGGCAAAAACCTGTCTGGGGATTGGTCCTGCTTTGAGCAGGGGGTTGGACTAGATACCTCCTGAGGTCCCTTCCAACCCTGAGATTCTATTCTAGAACATTAAGACGTAATTGTGGCAGCAGTTACTATAGGCTAGGGGGTTGGAGCCTTTACCCAAGAGATTGGAAATTCTTTGGGTTTGCACAGCAAGTTGTGCCTTCTCGGTGTCATTACAGCCAGTCACACCCCTACATCTTTCCTTAAAGATAAGGAAAAACATGTTTTAAGGCTCTTTGCTCAATGCTAGCTAGTACAATGGAGCCTTGATCCTGACTGGGCCTCTAGGCACTACTTAATACAAGTATCAGAGGGGTCGTCGGGTTAGTGTGGATCTGTAGAATCATAGAATCTCAGGGTTGGAAGGGACCTCAGGAGGTCATCTAGTCCAACCCCCTGCTCAAAGCAGGACCAATCCCCAACTAAATCATCCCAGCCAGGGCTTTGTCAAGCCTGACTTTAAAAACCTCTAAGGAAGGAGATTCCACCACCTCCCTAGGTAACCCATTCCAGTGCTTCACCACCCTACTAGTGAAAAAGTTTTTCCTAATGTCCAACCTAAACCTCCCCCTCTGCAACTTGAGACCATTACTCCTTGTTCTGTCATCTTCTACCACTGAGAACAGTCTAGATCCATCCTCTTTGGAACCCCCTTTCAGGTAGTTGAAAGCAGCTATCAAATCCCCCCTCATTCTTCTCTTCTGCAGGCTAAACAATCTCAGTTCCCTCAGCCGCTCCTCATAAGTCATGTGCTCCAGCCCCCTAATCATTTTTGTTGCCCTCCGCTGGACTCTCTCCAATTTATCCACATCCTTCTTGTAGTGTGGGGCCCAAAACTGGACACAGTACTCCAGATGAGGCCTCACCAGTGCCGAATAGAGGGGAATGATCACATCCCTCGATCTGCTGGAAATGCCCCTACTTATACAACCCAAAATGCCATTAGCCTTCTTGGCAACAAGGGCACACTGTTGACTCATATTCAGCTTTTCATCCACTGTAACCCCTAGGTCCCTTTCTGCAGAACTGCTGCCCAGCAAAGAGTCCTGTGGCACCTTATAGACTAACAGACGTATTGGAGCATGAGCTTTCGTGGGTGAATATCCACTTCGTCGGATACAAGTAGTGACTCAAGTTAGAAAGAGGACACACCAGTAGGTTTAGGAGCTAAAACCCGTATTTGAAATTGGAGTACACATTTTAATGTAGCGTCCATTTAAAAAAAAAAAAAAAAAAGGAAGAAAGAAAAGGGTGGAGGAAGCCAGATAATCTCCTTTCCTGCAAAGAGACCAGGCTAATAAAATAAATCTTACTCACTCCTTGGTTTTAACCATCTAAAGTGTCATTTGTTCAATAGGACATTTTAGAAGCCTTTGTTTTTAAACCTGACGGTGTCCCTTTAAATGGTGTTTGGCCCACATGAAATCCCATGATTCAGGGAGCTGACTAGGAAACTTTACAGTAAGTGACAAGTCATAATTCCTTTGGCATTCAGCAATGCAACAACATTAGTCATGTTGCGAGCCCCTGATATTAACGCAGCTGCAATATGCAGTTCCTCTGGCATTTTAATTGTAGCTTTGTATGAAGGGCCCGTTTCACTGGAAATCGGGGGCAGAGCCATGGTTTTGCTCCAGGGAGTGAGTGAGGACACTACGGTCTACAGTTTCCAAGGCACCTTGGTTCTCCAGTGTGAGAAGTTGGGTAGGTTTCATGCCATCAAAGCCACATCTCCTAGTGTAACCTGATGTGAGAAGTCTGGGGGTCCCAAGCAAGGCTGATGTTCGGAGTAGTAGCTCCGTGCTTAATAGCGCCTTCAAAAAGCCTCTGAAGTCATTGTAATTGAAGCCTGTGTAAGGACGGGACAGAGGTCAAGTCCTGCAACTCAGAGGCCCTTGGGAGCTCAGATGCCTGCGTCGTAAATTACGAGATGTCCCAAGTAAAGAGGCCGAAACAGAGGCCAAGTCACAGTGCTCAGTGGCAGAGTGACCCCACTTATAAGGGTCAATCAAGTAACTGCAGGCACCAATTAGCCCCCCAACCTCCCCCATCCTCAGTGCAGTCAGATGCCATCTCCTTGGACAAAAAAGCAACTGTGTAGAAGCCACAATCGCATGCTTACAAAAGCTATTCCAGACAGGACTTGGGGATCAGGATGTCTCATTAGTCCAAGAAGAATCTCTAGGCCAAACACGTCAGACTGAGAGACCCACAACATCAAGAGTAAATACAGGGCAACGCAATCAATAGCCGCATTGTCACCTCTCTAGACTCCTACACCCTACGTTTCAGTGGCAGGACGGCCTGGAGCCCTGTCTGAACTAAAAGGCAAACCCATCGCTGGCACTGTTCCAGATCCGCGATCCTACCCACACAGGCAGAGCCCTGTGCCCGTCAACAGGCTCAGGGCCCAAGGGGCCCCCCTTGAACCAGTGCTGAACATGGTTTAACAGCTCACGTGGCCAGGACAAAACTTCTCCTCCTCATCCTTAGACGGAGCTCCATTCCCCTTCCTTCCCCCCTGCCCACAGACCCAGCAGAAGCCCCGGCCACGAGAGGGTTGTTCTCCTGAAGCAAATCACCTGGTCCTGCAGCCAACACAAACATCCACCACACAAGACAAGCCTTTCAGGGGGAGGCAGACAGGGGACACCTTATTTCCCCATTCCCCGCCCCCCTTAAGAGAGAGGCTGCTCCCAGCTCTGCAAAGGAGGAGAGAGAGACCCAGAGCTGCAACGTGGAACTTAAAAAAAAGAAAAAAAAGTTTTAAGGCATTAAAATAGGATCCCCTTGTAGGGAGGGGAACGAAACCCAGCTTGAGAGGATCCCTCACGGGGGGGGGGTTCCTCACCATTATTTAGTAGGAGTGGGACAGATACAAGTTTGGGAACTCTCATAACACATTGTCCCCATCACGCTAGTTACTGGGGGGGCAAACGACGGAGCAGGTTTTCCTCCAGCGAGAATCGGCTCCTGGTTTTACACCCCCCTCGGAGAGCCAGGGGGGGGGGGACGGGACCGACGCTGGCAGAGCCGATCCCCCCCTGGAAACTGACCCCGGCTCCTGGACCCCGAGCAGCCCCAGCCCGGGGCCCCCACGCCCCTCACCTGAGATGTAGTGGCGCCGGCTCTCGTCCAGGTGAGTGGAGATAACATCGCCCATGGCGGACCGGGGCTGGATGCTCGCGGGGGGGGGGATCCCAGCTCACCCCCCAGGGAGGTTTGCAAGTCAAAGGGGGGCTGGGGGGGGGCAGGCGGCGGCGGCGGCTCTGCTCCCGGTGCTCAGCTCCGGAGCGGCTCCATGGGCAGGAACCAGCCGGACTCCTCCCAGCCGAGGGAAGCCCTGGGCGGGCCGCAGCGGGAGGAGGAGACGCTCCTGCCGACGTCCAGCCTCCGCCCCGGGACACACCCTGAGAGCGGGGCCGGGCGGCGAGTCCCCTCGTCCCACGCGGGGGCTGGGCGGGCCAAACTCCCTCCCTCCCTCGCTCGGGGGGCGGGGGGGAGATTTCTCCGGCAAGAACGTGGGAACCCAACAGGAAAAGCTTTTAAACCCCCTCCCCCCCCCGTGCAGTGATTGCACCGGCCTGTGCTAAAACCCAGCCCCCTGCACCCCCGCCCACGCGTGGCCGCTAGGGACCCCCACGCTCCGGAGCTGGACCCAGGGAGCAGAAGCTGGTCGCCCCTGCAGCTAGAAAAGGGCTTTTCTGTGACGCCTCGTGCCAGCCAGGGGCCTGTCCCCCCCGCCCCGATCAGAGCCACCGAAGGCACCTTCCTGCTCCAACTCTTTCAGCCGGTGAAACCAGCTCCTGGCTGGCACCTGGCTTGGTTTCATTCTGACGTTGCTTCACAAGGGATTGCAACATTTACCCAGCCCTTTCCCAGGGCCCAGGAGGGGGGGGGGAAGCCGGTACAAATTACCGGGGTCCGGAAGGGGGCCCGGGGCCCGGCTTCGTTGGCCCTGTTTAGCCGGGCCGCCCTTGCTGGGGGGGCCTGAAAAAATGTTTTCACCAGGGCCCAAACCTGCTCTCGGCCGCCCCCACCCCTCTGACGACGCCCGTCATCATCATAACCCACAGCCCTGACCCTTCTCTATGCCAGGGTGCCTCTCACTGGGGACATGGGGCCTGAACATACCCGCTGGACGAGGGGTTTCTTCGCCCCCTTACCCCCGTGTCTGATCCTCTGCCGCTTGTCACAGTCCAGCAAGCCTGGGACTCACAGCAAGGTTCGGGGCAAACGGTGCAAAATGAAACCTCTTCTGACTTGGATGCTCAGGCCAGGAAGCGGCTTGAGAGCCCTGGAGAGGGGGGTCCCCCACCCACAAAGCAGACACCGCAGGGGCAGTGACAGCGCGAGCATCATCGCCCGCCTCCCAGCGCGTGCAGCTCCCCTTGGAGCGAGAGGCAGCCTCTGTAGGGGCCCGAGGGTTGGTGTGGACTGGGGAAATTGGTGTCATTAGACCCATGCAAACCCTTCACTGCCGACACACTGCTCTGGGCTAGCCCATCTGCACTGGGGATCCACACTGGGCAACCCCTGCCCTCTACGGCTCCATGCAGGGCCTCGGTTACAGCCCAGGGCCTCTTTGCTCAGGCTGCCTAACAGGGCAGTCAGTGGGGTGGGGGCGGAGGTGCTCTTAAGGGAGCCGGGTGCCCAGGGCCTGCCCACGGATGGCCGTGGGGCCGGACAGAAAAGCTCCTCCTTCCTCTGCCAGACCTGAAGCGGAGAGGCCACATTTTGCCTTAGGCTGCAGTCTCATTCGGCTGCTCTGGTGCCGTACCAGGGTGGAAACAGCCCTCGCTGTATCCCCCTCTTGCAAGAAGATGGAGCTGACACAATGGCCATGTGCTCTCCCTCCCGCATAGCCCTTGGCATAGAGAGCAGCAGGGGCCATGCCCAGGGGAGGAGGGAGAGGTGTGGCCAGGCAGCTCTCTGTGCCTTGGCTGCTGGAAAGCCCTGTAGGGAGCCATTGCTTGGTGGCAGCCATAAGGCAGAGCAACCCACGAGGCTGCTCTAGCTAGTTCAGGGAACTGCTCTGCTCCTCCAGACTGCAGGACGCGTCACGCACAGATCTGAGCCTCCCTGGGCTGGATTCAGCTTGACCGATGCCCAGACTTAGGGCCTGGGGCTCGGATCCTCACAGTGTTTAGGTACCTACGTCCCATTTAAATGAATGGGTGTTAGGATTTGGGCCAGGTTGGCTTAGTGTATACGAGAGAGAGTGAATCTGAACGGCTCAAGGGCAGTGTCGTGAGGCCTGAATCTTTTCCAGGGGGTACTGCTTGCCTCCCAAGGCAAGGGGGCGGGGGGTATCCTGTGGCCTGTGTCATGACTGCTCTGTGTACAGAGTGTCCTGTTTATCCCAACTGAAATAGTTTTTCTTGGCAAACTGAGCTCAGAAAAATTCCCCAGGAGTCTGCCAGCCTCGGGGGGGGGGGGGGGGGGAGCCACCTTGCTGCTAACACCTCTCTGCTTTGGGAACAGGGCTGCCCAAACCCATGTGCGGGTAAACAGCTCCTGCCCAAATCACGCCTGCGCGTGCACACACATTACGCCATGCAGCCTGCTCATCCCATGCTGAGACACGCCGCACTGGGCGGGGAGGGCGAACCCCTGCAAGAGGGCAGAGCCGGGCAGTCTGCTACTTCTGGGAGCCCTGCTGGTTTGGTGTGGGAGATCTGCTGCCTCCGATGGCTTCAGAACCCTCAGCCTGACGTAAGGCTGGGTGCTTTCTGCACGGGGATTCAGTCTGGACCCTGGACCCTGCCCCCACCCCTTTGGAGCCATTGTCCCTGTTTGAAATAACATAGCTGAGTACACAGAAGGGGGGAGGGTCCCCCTTGCTAAATATTTACCATCCCTCCAGAGAACTGGTAATAGAGGTGTGACGCCACACCCGTCCGTGCGAGGGTCACTGCCAGAGAGGATCCAGCCTCTGCATCCTAATGCATGATCCCCGTGACAGAGGGGCAATCGATGAGGGGCACTGACCACTTGCAACCACACCCTCCGCCCTGGCACCGTAGCACTAATCCTGCCTGGTTCAGAGGGGAGATTCGCGGGGGAGGGGGAAGGTGGAGAGCAGGCCCAGCTGCCCACCCCACACTCACGCAGCAGTGGTGGCTCCTGTCCCAAGGGGCTTGTCATGGGGTCACAGTGCCACTCAGGTGTGGCCCTGGAAGTAGTGAGTGAGTGGCATGGTGACCAATGTCACAACTCTCAGAGTAGGGAGGCAGGCCCAGCCCCACACATACACCTAAAGGTTGCTGGGGGGAACGGTTCTCTCCCCTCCCACCTCCCTTATCAGCTCCACTGCTGCATGAGCCTCTATGGAGTGAGCTAAAAGACTCAGCTCTGCCGGTCAAAGTTGTTGCAAGCTCACCGACCGCTGTGTGGCCCAGCCACCACTAGAGGGGGACAGGGAGCCGGCGCTAGTGGGCGTGGCTTAGAGATGCCAAAGATTCCACCCGCCAAGTCAGCAGGTCATGTTCAGCGATGCCCGGCCGCTGTAGCCATCTGGCAGCTGGTTGCTGGCCTGTCTGAAAGGGGTTAGTGGCCAAGGTACCTCAAAATCCAGCCTCGCACTCGCCACTAAATCACGGTCTTCATTGTCAGGCTCAGCCAGGGCTGAAAGTAACTTTAGGGACTTACCGGTATGCAGGGCAACTGGGGTCCTGAGCAAGGTTGGGGGGAGGGGGCGGCTCAAACAGAAAGGGCGGGGCCCCAGGTGGAAGAGGTGGGGCTGGGGCCAGACTCGCCCAGCCAGCCCTTCAGCGCGGCCCACCGGTGATTTAAAGGGCCCGGGGCTCCTGACTGCTGCTACCGCTATGCCGCGGCTCCAGCGGCAATTTAAAAGGCCCGGGGCACCGGCTGCTGGTGCAGTAGTGGCAGCTGGGAGCCCCAGGCCCTTTAAATCACTGCCAGAGCCCCATGGTAGCAGCGGTGGTGGCCAGGAGACCTGAGGCTCTGGCAGCGATTTAAAGGGCCAGGGGCTCTGGCCGCTGCCAGGAACCCTGGTCCCTTTTAAATTGCTGGGCCCCATGGAAGCTGCCCCCTTCCGGTACAGTCAGCTGTGTACCGGCTCTTACCGGTACGCTGTAGCGTACCGGCTTACTCTCACCTCTGGGCTCAGCAGAGAGGCCAGTGGGCGAATGGGCCATGGAAACTGAGTCTTGTTCTCACACGAGAGCTTGTCTCTGGGTGGGATGGATGGAGTTAGCGGTGCCACACTGGTGTGGGACTTCAGACTCCCCCACCATCAAGCCCAGACTTTCCACCAGCCGTAGCCGGGCAGACTCGGCTTGATCCCCACCAGCGCTTAGCAGCGCTTCTTTATTCCTCATGTCATGGATGTGCCTGGACAGGTCAGCTGTGGGGGCTGAACTCAGGATCTCAAAGCAGGAGCCAGGACTACTTGAGTTAAAGACCCTGGCCCACTAGCAGATGTATTAATCTCTATAGGTGGTCTAGCCACTAGGGGGTGAAACCGAGCTATACCGTGTTAGCCTCTTTCTGGTCCTTCTTTAGTGATGGTTGTTAGATGCCAACCCCCCAGGCTGCATGTCCAGGTCATGTTTCCAAATCGAGCAGACTCTCTCTGCAGCGCATGGTCACTGACTCAGCTGGCACTTACATGCTGCTGATGACTCAGGATCACATTGGAGTGAAGTGTCTCTGGCATTGTCCAAGTGCCCCCCAGCCATGCTCCTCCTGACACAAGGTTGCAAAGAACAGAATTTCCAGCTGAGCTCTTTTGAAAGTCTGATTCTGGTGGATGCTGTGGGGAAGCCAGAATTTCGATTTTGGGGGAAATCCCGTGACTGCAGATTTTGTTTGGGATGAATCTGAATGCAAACAAAAGATTTAGAAATTTCCTACTAAAGAAAATTTCCCAAAAGCCCTTAATTTTGGGTCAAGCAAAAGGTGTTATATATATTATATAAAATCAAAACATGTTGTTTCAATTTTTACATTATAAAAGATTTTATAATATAAAAGAATTTGCAAAACTGAAAAGTCACCCCAAAAAACCTACCAAAATCAAAATGCTCCATGCCAAAAAATGTCCAAGTAGAACATTCATCCTTGTCAAAATGGTTGTTTTCCATTTTTTCCCCCAAAACAATTTTTTTTTTAAATCATCATGTTCTCATGGGATGTTTCAGTTTTCAGGAAACAGCATTTTCTGATGGAAAAATGTTCCATCAGAACATTTTCAACCAGCTGTTGTCTAGCGCTCAGTCCTTGGAAATCTGACCATGAATTCCTATGAAAATCTCATCACAAATGACTAAGAATTTGCTTACAACTGCATATGGTGCAATCACAATTCATGTCTGCGTCACCACGGTCAGTGCATTATTCTGAAGCTTTTGGACAACCCGTGGGTGAGAAAGGGCTCTGCCTGTCACTAATCAATCAAGATTAGGGCTGTCGATTAATTGCAGTTAACTCACGCAATTAACTCAAAAAAATTAACCGTGATTAAAAAATTGAATCTCAGTCAATCGCACTGTTAAACAATAGAATACCAATTGAAAATTAAATATTTTGAGATTTTTTTTCTACATTTTCAAATATATTGATCTTTATTACAACACAGAATACAAAGTGTACAGTGCTCACTTTATTTTTAGTACAAATATTACCACTGTAAAAATGATAAACACAAAAGAAATAGTATGTTTCAATTCACCTCATGCAAGTACTGTAGTGCAATCTCTTTATCCTGAAAGTGTAACTTACAAATGTAGACTTTTTTGTTACATATCTGCTCTCAAAAACAAAAACAAATGTAAAACTTTAGAGATTATGGGTTCTGCTGAATAACAATCCAAAGCAGAGTGGACCAACATATGTTCATTTTCATCATCTGAGTCAGATGCCACCAGCAGAAGGTTGATTTTCTTTTTTGCTGGTTTCATAGATTATTAGGGTTGGAAGGGACCTCAGGAGGTCAACTCTCTGCTCAAAGCAGGACCAAAGCCCAACTGAATCCCCAAGTGGCCCCTCTCAAGGATTGAATTCACAGATATGCTGAACATTCATATGCCCCTTCATGCTTTGACCACCATTCCAGAGGACACACTTCCATGCTGATGATGCTTGTTAAAAAAAAAAAAGAGTTAATTAAATTTCTGACTGAACTCCTTGGGGGAGAATTGTATGTCTCCTGTTCTGTTTTACCCGCATTCTGCCATATATTTCATGTTATAGCAGTCTTGGATGATGACCCAGCACATGTTTGTTTTAAGAAGACTTTCATAGCAGATTTCACAAAATGCAAAGAAGGTACCAATGTGAGATTTCTAAGGATAGATACCGCACTTGACCCAAGATTTAAAAATCTGAAGTGCCTTACAAAATCTGAGAGGGACGAGGTGTGGAACATGTTTTCAGATGTCTTAAAAGAGCAACACTCCGATGTGGAAACTACAGAACCTGAACCAGAAAAAAAGAAAATCAACCTTCTGCTGATGGCATCTGACTCAAATGATGAAAATGGGCCATTACACAAAGTAAAACAATTTCCCCATGCTTATCTCCCACCCAGTTCCTTACATCTCCTTGTCAATTGCTGGAAATGGGCCATTTTCATTACCACTACAAACAGTTCTTTTTCTCTCCTGCAGATAATAGCTCACCTTAACTGATCACTCTCCTTATAGTGTGTATGGTAACACCCATTGTTTCATGTTCTCTGTATATCTATATATCTTCCTACTGTATTTTCCACTACATGCATCCGATGAAGTGGGCTGTAGCCCACGAAAGCTTATGCTCAAATAAATTTGTTAGTCTCTAAGGTGCCACAAGTCCTCCTGTTCTTTTTGCAGAAACAGACTAACACGGCTGCTACTCTGAAACCTGTCACTTTCAGGTGACATTGTGAACAAGACGTGGGCAGCATTATCTCCGGAAAATTGTAACCAAACTTGTTTGTCTGAGCGATTGGCTGAAGTAGGGCTGAGTAGACTTGTAGGCTCCAACATTTTACATTGTTTTATTTTTGAATGCAGTTATTTTTTGTACATAATTCTATATTTGTAAGTTCAACTTTCACGATAAAGAGATTGCACACCAGTGCTTGTATGAGGTGAATTGAAATATACTATTTCTTTTGTTTTTTACAATGCAAATATTTGCAATAAAAAATAAATATAAAGTGAGCACGGTACACTTTGTATTCTGTGTTGTAACTGAAATCAATAGATTTGAAAATGTAGAAAACAATCAATGGTATTCTATCATTGCTTAACAGTGTGATTCATCTCAGTTCATTTTTTTAATTGTGTGATTAATTGCGATTAATTTTTTTAATCACTTGACAGCCCTAATCAAGATGCACAGATGCTGAACCTGAATAGCTTGTTCTTCCTAATTCCAGACCCCATCCCCATTTCTTTCTGTTTCCCCCACTCATTGCATCATTCTAAAATTAATAAAGCTTGTTGAAATTAATTGTTTTTTTTCTGCTGGAATTTAAAAAAAAATCATTTGTTTTATTAAAAACATTGATGTTCATTTTCCACCCCCCCCCCACCTTTTTCTCTCCTACTTTTCCCCCTCCTTTAAAAAGGAGGAGGGAAAAGAGAAAAAAAAAAGGGTGGGGGGACGACTTTGACCAAAACAAACCTTTTCATTTGGAATAAAAATGTCCTTTTCCATCCAAAAATATTGTAGATAGAAAAAAATACTGAGTAGCTCTATAAAGCGGACGGTTAATCAAGGAATGTGGGTTTTTTTCTTTGGCCTGCACAAGGAACAATAATCATAATAATAGTCACTAATATAAACTCTCTCCCTGGTGCGTACTGCAAAAATACCTGTAACAACCGTAGCTGCCTGCTTGACATTAAACCAGAGAATCGCAGTTCTGCAGCGAAGAGCAGCCTGATCTGGCTCCGGTTGACTCCAGCGGGCTTTGGGACAGGCTCTGTATGCATAATATACAATGCAGATGTGGAGAGAGTTTGTACAGCACCTAGCCCGGGTCCCGGTGCACGACTGTAGTGCGAGGCACTGCCGCAATACAAATCATCATCATGAATCACCAGACGCCTCGTGGTTAGAGAGTTTACAGTCAGCTTTGGGCAGACAGGCCCTGCTCCAGCCAAGCACTCCAGCATGTCCCATTGAGTTCAGTGGGCCTGCTCGTGCTTTGGGCTAAGCATGTGCTTCAGTGCTTTGCTGGTGCGGGGCCGCTCGGGCAGTGCAGATCGTTCCCTATTGTCAGGGCTGGAAAAATTAACCTCCCACCTACTAGCCTGAGGACCAAACCCACTAGCCCAGGTGAAAAAAGCCAGTGCAACTGTAACCCACACACCGCCTGGGAGTGGTGCTGAGTGGCACCAAGACCACTTAGTGAGAGATTAATGAGCTTGCTCGATAGCCATAGCTAAGGGCTATTTGGCTTTTAGCTCATGCATTTAGCTCCAGAGGTCCCAGGTTCAATCCCACCCGCGGATGACTGGGGTCTGTTGGTGTTACAAGTGGGGGCTCATCCAGGATTTGAAGTGGGAAGCCTCTGAAGCTCTGGAGGTGCTTCCTCAGCTAGGGGAAGTATGTAACCCACACCTCCTGGGTGTGGTGGTCTATCCCATCAAGTGGTACCGAGACCACTTAGGCCTGGGCTACACTAGCGGGGGGTTCGAGCTAAGATTTGCAACTTCAGCTACGCTATTCACGTAGCTGAAGTCAAAGTATCTTAGTTCAACTTACCTGGCCGTCCTCACAATGATGAGTCGACTGCTGTGGCTCCCCTGTTGACTCCGCTTACTCCTCCTGTCGAGGTGGAGTACGGACGTTGATTAGCGGATCGATTTATCGCGTCCAGACGAGAGGCGATAAATCGATCCTCGATACATCAAACACTACCTGCTGATCCGGCGGGTAGTATAGATGTACCCTTAGAGAGAAATTAATGAGTTTGCTCTACAGTTTTAGCTCAGGGGCATGTGGCTTTCAGCTCATGCAATAGAGACTCATGCATTTAGCTCCAGAGGTCCAAGGTTGGATCCCACCTGCCACCAACTGGGGTCTGTTGGTATTACACAACCTCCAAGACCATGCCCCTTACTGCATAAAGCAGATACCAGTGGACCAAGTCAGTGGAAAAATGGGTGTCAGGTTGGGCCTGGAAACAGCGCTCACTCTTTGCTGTATTTGACTGTGGCATGCTGTCCTTCAACAGCAACCGTGAAAACTCCCAAGGCCCTAGTCAGTTTTCTGGGCTGCCGCCAGCTTGGCCTAGGCATGAGTCCTGCAACAACCTGTCTGCAAGCTCAGGCAGACGTCGCCTGGCTTACATGTTGCTGACCTTTTCGGGGTTTTTGTTACTGCCAGAAGGGGATGGAAGGGACGGACACCTGGGGATGTTTTTGATTGGCTCTGCAACTACTTACCCCCAGGGGTAACTTTACTCATGGGACCTGAACGACTCTGGTGACCTAACTCACTCCGGGGTGTCTTGTCAGAAGTGACACTGATGTCCCTGAACTATACCAGAGAATGGAGAACGTTAAAGAGGGTTATTCAACTGGGCCCCAGTCCTGGACCGCGTGCTTGGGACATGAACCAAGTGAGTTGTAGGCAGTTTATTGTCTTTCCACTGACCTCAGTGAGCTTTGGATCAGACCCTCAGTTTCCAGCTGATTTAAAGACAACGAAGATAAGGACTTTAAAAATTACACTGCAATAAAGAGTCTAATCATCACAGCTAATTACACGTAGGCGCAAATCACTAAACAAATGTAAGTGTCTCTTATCTGTTAGAGCCGATTGAATTATCTGTTGTGAAAATTTTATCCTATGAATTTGGGCATTTTTCCTTTGGCTAATTGATTTGCGGATAAATGATTTCATGAGTTCAGCCAGCTGCTGAGGGCCTTGGCTATCATGGTGAGGAATGTACAAGAGTCCACAATTCAGCAAAGCGCTCTAAGCACATGCTTAACTTGAGGCATTTGCTGAAATCCACCCCGATTCGGCAAAACACTTCATTTTAACACATGCTTCAGTCCCACTGAAATCAATTACGTGCTTCAGTGCTTTCCTGAATCGGGGCCTAAACGCTTATGATAGGTCAGACTGACGCTCAGAAGAGAGTCAGCAAATAACGTGTGACACGTTTTCCCTTGTCACTTGTCAAATACATCACTTGCAAATACATTTGGTCACAAGGGGACCAGCTCAGCTCTCCATCTTAAGTGTTTCAACTAGGTTGACCTTGACAGTAGATGCCACCTCTCCCTTACATCTGCTAGTCACGGATGTAAGAACGCGCCGTTTCCGGAGCAAAGACCTGGCCTACATTTTTGTAGAGCATCCAGACCATTGAGCCCTCTCATTGCAACTGGGGTCTCTGGGGATATAGCTACACTGCAGTCAGAGGTGTGATTGAGGCACAGACAGACAGACCTGCCCCAGCACAGCTAAAAATTGCAGCAAGGACCCAGCAGTATGCGTATCAGCACTGCCTAGCAACCTGAGGACATACCAAGGGTTCCCAGCGAGCGTACACAGCCCACACTGAGGCGGGTGCGGCTGCATATTCACTATTTTTAGCTTTGCTCGTGTGGTTAAAGCTAGGGCAGGTATGGCTGCCGCTGCTGCAATCACACCTTGATTAGCCAGACCCTGGGAGCTCCCAGAGTAAAAATAATCATCATCCTACACCTGAGCGTTTGCAGGATCAGGATTTTCTTTAGTAAATATTTATTTCCCTCCCTCTGGCATTCTAACAAATCGACGACGTTTTCCTATAACTCTAATTGACCTCAGGCGGTAATGATCTGTTTTCACAGCGACCAAGATCAACAAAGAAATCTTATCAATTAGACTGAAGAATGTGCAAAGAATTCAAAGAAGGGGGCTGGCCGTCTGGTATATTTTGGGCCTGCTCCATGGGAGCCCCACACAGGGCTTTGTAGCTGCCTCGAGAACAGTTTTCAAACGCCCTGACAGCCAAACCTGGCTGAATGCGGCCATGCTCAGCTCAGCCACAAATGGTGGGAATGGCACCTCAGGAATGGGGCTGGATGCCCCAGGACGCAGGGGCTCAGGGCTGGCTCCCCAGCAAGGGTTCTACCAGCCCGGATGTTGTCAAGGAAACCAAGCCTTGCCCACAGAGTGTGTGGAACCCGTGCCAGTGACAGGGGCATTAGGAAACGGTTCCCAAGCAAAGTGCTGCCCAGGTGCAGATAAAAGAGGAAGGACAGTCCAATGGTTAGACTCTGGTTCTCTGGTTCCGTCACAGGATTTCTGTACAACTTGGGACTTGTCTGCATTGGGAATGTTGGCAGCAGAATGGTACTCCTGTTGTTATAGCAGCATCACTATAGAGGTAATTACACTGGTCAGTTTCCCCATGTAGGTAAGTCCTAAGAGAGAGAAGCTATTCAGGCGCACAGTGGGACCCGGCCACTGTTTCAGAGCATGGTTCTGCTCCTACGCCATGATACATACGGAATCAACGGGACCGAAGCATGTGCTCAAAGTTCAGCACGTGCGTAAGGGTTCTGCAGAATGGGGATGGCTTTGAGCAGGTGCGTTGCTGAACCAGGGGCTTATGGACAGAGCTCAAGGGCAGGGAGTAGAGTCCATCCCCAGCAAGCAAGTGGAGTGGGGCCTCCTAAAATCTGATGAGCCTCATTATTGTTTATGTTTGAGCCAGGGCAGGATGGGAAGAAGACAAGGTCCCTGCCCCTACGAGCGCATGCCCTGGGGTCCGGATTCTGCATAATAGGTGTAGGCCCATGGAAGCAAATGAGTCCGGTGCCTCATGCGAGCCAGCATACGGAGACCCAAGCCTTAAGTGGGTGTAGGGTGACCAGACAGCAAGAGTGAAAAGTCAGGACAGGGGGTGGGGGGGCAATAGGAGCCCATAGTAAAAAAAAGCCCCAAATATCGGGACTGTCCCCATAAAATCAGGACATCTGGTCGCCCTACGTGGGTGACACACAGGTGAAGGAGGAGAGGCAAAGGAGCCCAGCAGCCAGGCTGAAAACCCATCCAGTTAGGGCCAAGGTATTCTCTTGTTTACCTATTTACCCCTCCCTGACCTCTGGGAAGGGCTAACCCCCAGCCACGGCGCGTGGAGACTCTGATGCAGGGAACATGGACAGCACCTGGCGCTGGGGGTCCCTGATCCCGACTGCGGCTGGGGGCGCGACCTCCTGCGGTGAGAATGCGAACGATTTGCAAGCAGCACCATGGCACTGAAATGGGTGGGACCGGTAAGGCCAAGGCGCGGCCCCCGAACGGCGATGGACCTTCCCTCCAGGAGCCCTCCACAATCCCAGCCCCTGTCTCAAGCCTACTGCAACCAGAAGGTGGCTCGAGTGGAACACTGTTGCCCCCTGGTGGTCACGAGGGAAATGACCGGTAGCTCAGAGAAGGACAAAACTGCAGGAGGGGGATTGTCTGTAACTGGAAGGCAATTCCCCCCATGCTAAATCCTGATGATTTAAAAGCTCTTGCTGCACTCAGGAATCTGGGCTGCTTTGAGGGCCAGTGCAATCCCTAGCAGCCCCAGTGTCTGCTGGAATTTACAGTTCAGAGCAGCTCAGAATCCCCTGTCGCACCCTGAGCAACACCGCTGGCGTGCCGCGTGCGCTGGGGCAGGGGCAGCCCACGACGGTGCCCGCACGAAGGGATTTCTCTCCTGGTTGTTTGCAGATTCTTTACGGCCCCTGCATGGCTGGAGCTGCGGCAGTGAGCAAAATCCTTCCCTAAGTTCCCTGATTTCCGGTCCCCTCCCTCCACCAGGTCTTTAACCGCCAGCCCATTTTGTCCTCATTCCCAATGGACTGCCAGGTCTTTAACCCTCTGCCCCAGCTCTGCCCCCTGCTCAGAGAACAGTTGGAAAGAGAAGTGGTCACAAAGCATCTCTCCGCCTCCCTGTTCAATAGGGCCTGGGCACGTGTGTATCTCCCCCTCCCCGCCCCCCCGTGTCTGAACGGGACCCAGGGCAGGGAGCGCACTGGGGGCGAATACACACAGCTCCTGGCTCGGGGAGGGATAGCTCAGTGGTTTGAGCATTGGGCTGCTAAACCCAGACTTGTGAGCTCAATCCTTGAGGGGGCCATTTAGGGATCTGGGGCAAAAATCTATCTGGGGCTTTGTCCTGCTTTGAGCAGGGGGTTGGGCTAGATACCTCCTGAGGTCCCTTCCAACCCTGATCTTCTATGAGACTGCCAGGAGTAGCACAATGCATCTGAGCCTCTGTGGCAGGCCTGATGCTCCCAGCCGGGCTGGGGTGGGCGTAGCGCTGCAAGCCCTGAATGCGGCCCATGTGCGGGGAGTGGTGTCTGGCCAGCCCCAGCCCCGGGCCTGTGGCACACTTGGAATGAGGCATTGGTCCTCACCTGGTGTGTCCCACGGGGGTCAATTTCTTGGTGATCTCCATTCAGAGTCGCCCAGCCCCCCCTCACCCCCAGTGCTGTCCCACGGCCCTGCTGCCTCTGGCTGGAGGCGATGAGCTGGCGTGGCTTGATTCCTCTGCAGAAGATGGGGGAAGGCTGCTGCCGCAGCACCTGGAGACCCTCAGGCAGCTCAGCATCCGCAGCCTCTGCCCAGCAAATGTCAGGACCCCACCTGGCCACCAACCTGGGGAGGGGAGGGGCTGGGCTTGGGATGTGGGCAGCTGAAGCCTGTCTGCGCTCGCTGGATTTTGGAGCTAACCGTTTCTCCTGTTAATCGGAATCACTCCCACCCCAGCCCAGATCCAAGCAGGGATTCCAGGCCAGGCTCACCCTGCGGTGGACAGGGGGGAGAAAGCCATTTGTTTTCTCTTCTATTCCAGTTCTCATACCACACCCTTCACCATGCTGCCCATGGGCACTGACGCCCCCCTCCAGTGGGTGAAGGGGGAGCGTCTCCTGGACTTTTTTCTCCCCGGGACACTGCAGCTGCAGGACGGCCCAGTGTCTCCAAGCCACAGCCGGGGAACATAATAGTGTGGCTATGTCCTGCCTCCACTGCTGCTTGCACGATTACTGGCTTTGTCCGTAACGCCAGCTGCGCACACGGCACTGAGCTGCCAGGTAGGAAGACAAGACCCTTGCCCTGAGGAGCTTACAGCCCGTCAGAGCCCATGTGAGCTTGCCGATTTCACTGGACCCGCTTGCAGGGGAAGGCACTGCTGAATGAGGACATTCACCCCGGCGTTGGGAGCACTTGGAGCCAGCTATGCCCGTGCAAAGGGATGTCGGACAGGCTGCCCGCATTGGACCTGGCCCCATGTGCCACTCACAAGAACACCCACAGTGCGAGGGGCATTTCAGAGCAGAAGGGGGGGTGCCAGGGACACGCCTGTGCCCAGCTATTCTACAGTGCGGCACTGGCTCATCGGGGCATATGTTAGGGGAGCCCTTGCAGCTGCTCTAACCTGGGCTGGCCTCTGGTAGCCCTTGGCAGCGCCGGGAGAGGGGAGGCGCATTGCTTCTGCTCTGGCCCTGGCATGAGTGAGCCTGGCAGAATCTGACCCTTAATGCAGATGCAGAGAAAAACAAATGAAACATCCTGGCAAAGAGCCCTGCTGGATCATAGGAACCTCGCTACCGCTCAGGCTACCTCCCTTTGGGATATGCCTTGGAGATGATGATAGCACCATGGGGTCCTGGGCCATGACAATGGCTCCTAGATGCTACTGCAATGCCAATGATGATATCGATGGGGAACCTGGCACAGAGGCAAAGTGACTTGCCTAAGGTCACACAGTGAGTCGGTGACAGAGTCAGGATTAGAACCCAGGAGTCCTAAATCCCAGTTTGTTTGCCTGACCCTACACAGCACACCTGCCTCTCCGCACTAAATCAAGGAATTGGCGGGTAGCTGGTTGGTTTCCAATTCAGACACGTTAGTCTGCTCCATGGTATCAGAAATTATAACGGAATCCTTTGAAAACAGCAGCCATGTGCTATTAGTGAATTCGAGACAATTCTCGAGTCCCAGCCCACGGCCCTAGCCCGATGAGCCAGTGCTGCACTGTAGAATAGCTGTCTCAGATCCCACGGCTAGGGGCTCACCTGGAGAGCTTGTTATTTAGGGGTCTGTTTTGTAAGCGGAGTCACAAGCACTGATGAGTTCCAGCTAGCGCCTGGAACCAGTTCAGCTGGGCAGTGGTACTGCAGGTGTAACAGGGTCTCTGCTCTGGCTGCTCTGAGGACTGGCTCACGCAGGTTTATGGGTCTGCTACAGGCTGGCAGTCCAGGCAGCAGTGACTCATGTTTTCGGCCTCCAACATCCTGCATTCATCCTTTGCTGATGACACATACTTCTCTCCCACATACGCATTGCATCACCAAGGGGGCTCAGCACTGATCAGCAGGGGCAGCTTCCCCTCCCCGTCAGAGCAGAACGTCAGTGGTCAGCATTATTATTCCTGCTATTTATTTGCACCGCTCTAGAACGGAGTCTCAAATCAGTGCCACACTCTGCTCTGGCCCCATTGTGCTAGGCTCTGGACAAACATATGGGGAGAGACGGTCTGAGGAACGTCCAAGCTAAATAGACTCCATGGAAAGGAAACAGAGGCACAAAGAGGTGAAGTAACTTGCCCAAGATTCCGCAGCAGGGCAGTGGCAGGAATAGAACCCAGGTTCCCAGTCCAGTGCCTTCTCCATTCGACCCCAGTGGCTGAAAGAGCAATTAAACCCCAAGCTGACTCCATTCTGAGCCCCCTCATTTGCTGTGAACCCCATCTGAGCTGCACCCTTTAGATGCTTCCCCTGGGTGGGGGAGTATTTGTCCCTAATGTGTAGCACTGGGGACTCAGTTGTTGTTTGCTTGGGACTGATTCATGCAGGATAACATTAAAATCCCCCTTTTCCCCCCACCCCCAGCCTTTTAATATGAGCTTCCAGCACTTCAATCTGAGCAAAAAATTCCTGTAGGGAAGGTCACACGTGGCAGTACAGTCGGGGACCTCACAGTGCAGAGGGGATCAGTGATGCAAACAGAAAAAACTGCCATCACCCTGCATTTAAAGAAATAGCCATTTGCAAATACAGATGGGGGCTCAGGAAAGCCAGGGCCATTCCATCTCCCCTCACCCCCCTTAATGCAGCATTTAGAGTAGCAGCCGTGTTAGTCTGTATCCGCAAAAAGAACAGGAGTACTTGTGGCACCTTAATAAATTTGTTAGTCTTTAAGGTGCCACAAGTACTCCTGTTCTTAATGCAGCAATCGTTCATTTCTAACATTGCAGAAGGTAGGCTATCCTCCGCTGTCTGACACTCAGCACGGGCTGCAGCTAAGCGCGCACGGGGCCTTCATCGGCTTCAGGACTTTGGGTTCTTCAGTTATGATTAGGTCCCCGCCTCGGGTGATGCTTTTATCCCTCCAAGCTCGTCTTTCTCCCTCGCCCTTAGAACGCGCCCATCCATTCAGCCCAAAAGAGGCTCCGCTTAATTGATCTTTGACTACTAGCGGTAAATATGCCCAATGGCCTGTGATGGATGTTAGATGGGATGGGAGCTGAGTTACTACAGAGAATTCTTTCCTGGGTGCTGGCGGGTGAGTCTTGCCCACATGCTCAGGGTTTAGCTGATCGCCATATTTGGGGTCGGGGAGGAATTTTCCTCCAGGGCAGATTGGCAGAGACCCTAGGGGGGTTTCGCCTTCCTCTGCAGCGTGGGGCATGGGTCACTTGCTGGAGGATTCTCTGCCCCTTGAAGTCTTTAAACCAGGATTTGAGGACTATAACTCAGACATAGGTTAGGGGGTTGTTACAGGAGTGGATGGGTGAGATTCTGTGGCCTGCATTGTGCAGGAGGTCAGACTAGATGATCATAATGGTCCCTTCTGACCTTAAAGTCTAGGAGAATACCCATCAAGGCACACAGGGCGAAACGCACACCTGAGCCTCTATCCACCACGGAAGACTCACATGTGTGTTAGGTATTAAATGGGACTTAACTGGTGCATAGACTGGTGCTGTCCCTCTGACAGCTGGTCAACCATTTTCTGATGGAGCTGTTTTTGTTTGGAAAATTCTGACTCCACAAGATTGGAACGGCTTGCGAGAACTTACCGATTTTGTTGATGTTTTCAGCGGGAAATTACCAAAATCGTTTAGTTCATTATCACTTACTATTATATCCGCTGATATTAACAAAAGTTGAAATCAAAGTCAACGTGAAACGCACCGGTAAGGTCATTTGGATGTTTCCAAGATGAAACAGTGCAGAGTTTTTATTGCACAGTAAAATGTGAAACTTCAACTTTTTGTGCTGATTTGGGACACAGGAATTCCCCAAGGGCTGGTATTTCCCATGGAACACCAATTCCATTCCCCAGCCAGCTCCAGCCACTCTGCACAGGGGGAAATTTCACCTCTGGGTGGCACCGATTCCCAGCGCCAAAGCGTTTAAGAGTGGAAACCTCAGCCCCTTGTTTCAGGGGCTCCCCTCAGCTCTAGTTTCCACAGGCTCCAAAAGCCGATGTGGATGAAGATGCCTCTGTTAATTGTCAAGTGAACCGAGATATTGAGGGCCAGCCCTTCAGCTGGTGTTAATCAGCCGGTGGAGCTAGGCTGGTCCATCCCAGCTGAAGATCTGGTCCCATGCTGTCCCCGTGCTGCCCTAGTTCCTCTGTGACTGTTTGCTCCCTCCTCACCGCTCAGCACAGATTGTTTCTGGCAAGGGAGGTATCAGATATTTGAACCGAATCTCATCTGGCTGAATCTGCAGTTTGAGATTTAACCGACGGGTCCGATTTCATTTGAGAAGCTGGCTTGTGAACAAAGCCAGCTAGCACATCCGCAAGTCCCCAGGCCAGAGCATGCTGGGACGGGGACCACAGTGCACATCACTGCCCTAGCATTCCTTCACCGCTGCACAGCTGGGTTACACTTTGGCTGAGGGTCCCCGTGAAGGCATGTGGGGAAACGTGGGGCCAGACCTTGACGTCTTTATTCTAGCAAAACTCCCACTGAAATCAATAGGGGGTTTTGTCCAAGTGCTGGGTCCCGGTCTTTAATCTTGACCCTAATGGACATTCGTTCAGATGCCAGAGTTGTCGTGCACGTAACCCAGGTGAGCAGTTCCCATCTCTTCTGTACTGTGACCACATCGCAAGAGTAAAAACAGGGTCAGGGTCACGAGAAAGGAAAGGGAGTTCGTAACATCACCAACCCCCATTATGTTGTCACACGTTTCACAAGAGTTGGTCTTTTTCTTAAAGCCCCAGCTCCTGGAGTCAGGTGATTATGTGAGACTCCAGCATGATTTAAAAGTTTCTAGCCCTCCTGATTGGCCCGGATCAAAGGGCATATGAAAAGAACTCAACTTATTTATTTTTTTGTTATTTTACGATTTAAGCTAATCTCATAGTTTTTTGAGCCTGACTCATGATTTTTGAATGCTTATGGTTAGCAATGCTGTGGTTGTTGCAAACCCACAGTCCAAGCAGTTCAGGAGAGGCCCCAGTTTGAAGGAGCCGGATGAATTTCCCACTGGAACTGGGTTGTATCAATATACTGGGGGAAGCTTACTCAGTGTCATCTCCCTGTAGGGCTGGCTTAATGTTCTTGAACTTCCATTAAAGCTAAACTTTGCCCAATTCACTTGAATTTCCTACCTCTGACAATGACACCCAGCCTTGGCTCCAAAAGCTTCTGCAGGTTGAGTTACAAAACAGAGGCCAAGGTTTTCAAAAGCAATCAGCCATTTCAGGGGCTCAACCTGAGACCCCTTAAAGAGGCTGGCTTTCGAGAGGGTGGGAGCTCAGCACTGAATGCCCTCTAAGGCATCTCAACTTGGGCACCCAAAATCACTAGTCACTGTTTCAGAGTCTTGGCCAATAAATTTGTGCACTATGGAGCATTCACCTCTTTAAGTGAAACAGCTGGGAACGGAGGGTAATGGTAAACCCTACCGGGAGGGACAACAAACTTTTAATAATTGCTCACTAGCAGTCATGTCCCAATAGTAGCAATAATCTCTTTTGTGCAGACAGCTGTGCAGGGCACCTTGCAGGTCTCTACAATGCACTTGATCTGATCTGCGCTCAGATCGACTTTGCACTCAAGTGTTACTCCATTGACTCCTTGTGATGGGTTCGGTCACAGAGACCCCCTTGGGACTGTCAGCTGATGTGCTGAGACTACCTCTGAGCCCATTTTCCCTGCCAGCTTGGGACTCCACAACCCTGCCTTGTTGAGCCAGACACGCTAGCCTGCTGCAACACAGACCCAGGGTCTGAACTATGCTCCCAAAGCTGCAGACTTAACTGAAAACAGGTCACCAAGTGCTCCTGTCTCCAGCACCCAGACACCCAGTCCCCAATGGGATCCAAACCCAAAATAAAGCTTATACAGGGTAAACTCATAAATTGTCCGCCCTCTGACACCGATAGAGAGATATGCACAGCTGTTTGCTCCCCCAGGTATTAATCACTCACTCTGGGCTAATTAATATACAAACGTGATTTTATTAAGTATAAAAAGTAGGATTTAAGTGGTTCCAGGTAATAACAGACAGAACAAAGTAAGTTACCAAACAAAATAAAACAAAATACGCAAGTCTAAGCCTAATACATTGAGAAACTGAATACAGGTAAATCTCATCCTCAGAGATGTACCAATAAGCTTCTTTCACAGACTAGACTCCTTCCTAGTCTGGGCCCGATCCTTTCCCCTGGTACAGCCCTTGTTAGTTCCAGCTCAGGTGGTAACTCAGGGATTTCTCATGACTGGCAGCCCCTTTGTTCTGTTCCACCTCCTTTTATATCTTTGGCACAAGGTGGGAATCCTTTGTCTCTCTGGGTTCCCACCCCTCCAATAAATGGAAAAGTACCAGGTTTAAGATGGATTCCAGTATCATGTGACATGTTTACATGTCCTGTGAGACCTCATTACCCACTACACAGGAAGGCTTACAAGTAAACAGAGCCATCTACAACCAATTGTTCTAGTCAATGGGAGCCATCAAGATTCTAAACCACCATTAATGGCCCACACTTTGCATAATTACAGTAGGACTTCAGCGTTATGCTACATATTCCTACTTTGACATACAAGAATGATACATCCATACAAATAGGATGAACACACTCAGTAGATTATGAGCTTTGTAATGATACCTTACAAGAGACCTTTTGTATAAAGCATCCTCCAGTCACCTTTCAGGGGAGGAATAGCTCAGTGGTTTGAGCATTGGCCTAAGCATTGGCCTGCTAAACCCAGGGTTGTGAGTTTAATCCTTGAGGGGGCCATTTAGGGATCTGGGGCAAAATCAGTACTTGGTCCTGCCTAGTGAAGGCAGGGGGCTGGACTTGATGACCTTTCCAGCTCTATGAGATCGGTATCTCTCCACATATTATATTTACACTCATTAGCATATGCCCATAAAACATATGGAGTGCAACATCACACACCTGATTTAGGACCAAATCCTGAGCCCACTGACATCAACAGAAAGGCTTCAATGGGCTTTGGCTCAGGCCCTTCTCCATGCGTAATATGGGGCAGAATCAGGCCCACAACCCCACCCTTGAGGGCTTAGGATCTGGAGGTTCCATTGAAGCAAAATTCCAAGGTCCTCATCCAGCTCCTACTTCGCTTTGAAGTGAACAGGACCTACTCCCATAATTAACATTTAGCATGTGCCTAAGGGCTCTGCCGGCTACGCGTGGAGTTCAACAGGAACAGGATCGGGCCCCTAATCACAAAGGACAACGCCAAAGAGCCAGTTCCTGTAGCACGACCTCGACCCCATTGCATGTAGGCAGCGTTTACTATCCCTGTGTTTCGGGTGCAATACGCCGCTCCGTATATTACTCTTCATACCGCACTGCCCTCTGGCCATGTTAACTTGGCTCTTGGAACCATCACGTTTACATGGCCTGGCTTTTGGCGATCTTAACTGGCCAAAAGCAGCATTGCATTCCTTTGTTTGTTTTTCATTTGACGTAAATCAAATCTTCCTCCACCACTGTATCCACATTACAGCTGGCAGAATTCTACTGTTAATTATTAGAGTGAGGCACTCATTTACTATGGGCATGTTATAAGAACATAGATAAATAATACCTGGCTCTTACATAGTCCATTACATCAGCAGATCGCAAAGCACTTCACAAAGGAGGGCGGTATCATTGTCCCCCATTTTACAGATGGGGAAACTGAGGCACAGAGAGGGGAAGTGACTTGTCCAGGGTTACCCAGCAGGCAACTGACAAAGCTGATTTAGTTGGGTTTGGTCCTGCTTTGAGCAGGGTGTTGGACTAGATGACCTCCTGAGGTCCCTTCCAACCCTGAGATTCTATGATTCTATGAACCCAGGTTCTCCTGACTCCCAGTTCAATGCTCTCTCCATTATCCAAAATGAAGTTAATGGAAGTCATAAGTGGGCTCAGCTTGCAGACTGGATATCTTGTCCGGTATGCTCCCCTGGCAGGGGTTACTTTTTATTTTGGGTTCATTCCACGCCCAGCACAATGGGAACCTGGCCCTGGGCGATGCAATCATGTGAATAACAACCAACAACAATAATGATCTTGTCTTCAAGTAACAACTGGGAGATCAACGAAGAACAAAGGGGCGTACAGCCCTTACATGTACATTCTTCTGTAAATAAGAGCTAGCGAGAAAAGGGTCTCTGTCTTGGGTTTGTACAGCACCTAGCACAACAGGGGCCCTGGCTGGGCCTCCTCGACAGTACCACAATCCAAATGATAAAGAATGTCACAGTTCCAGGCCTAGCTGCTCTGCTGCCCTCTTGCTGAGTGTGTCCCCACAGGTGTCAGGCCTTTACCTCTCCTGGGGTGAAATGCTGCAGTTCTCCAGCTCAGAGACCCAGCCCTAGGCTACAGCCCCCTGTGGGTCAGCCGACACGTCTGTCCGAGTTCAGCCCATGCAATTCCTCCCTTCAGGAATCGGGGACCAGTCATGAACACAGTGACCAGATGGCCTTCTTAAACCAAAGCATTGTTTATGTTAACAAAAGAAAAAGGATTTTGAAGCAATGGTCTATACCCATCACCATCCCCTGCCAGTAACCTAGGCAGACCATGGGCACTGCCTGGCTCCTCAAAACACCCCCTTCCCTCTTGAGAACATATTCCCTTTTAAACCTGCCAGATTGCTTTTGATCTCCTGCGTTCCTGAGCCTTTTCCGGTCTTCTTGGCCTGATCTCTCACCAGCTCTGAAATGTTCATGGAGAAGTGGCTTATCTTGAGCCATTCTTTCCCTTCCTGCTTGTTTTTCCCAACCGTCCCCTATTAAACGTAGCCCATATATTCATCAAGTAGCACCCCAGTAGAATCACCATGTAACCAGCTTACCAACGACCAGCTCAACACGCGTGTGCATAAGTTATTGCAGAGCAAGTCCAAATCCATCACAAATAATGATAAAACCACAGCGCAACGCATGGGGGATAGATACAGGTACAGTTTAGGAATCCTAGAACACATCCAGAGTTGGGAAGAGTTCCAGCTTTCAGCTAAACTCTGTTGGTTTGATTGTGAAGCCATCTTCCCTACTCCCTCCTTCCCACTGGTTGTCTGTCTTGTCCACCTGTTGCATTCCTCTGACACTTTGGTCCCCATCCTGCAATGGGCTGAGCATGGGCTCACCCCTTTTACTTGCATGGTGCCCCAACTGGGGTCTGCATGAGCACAGGCGCCCACCCACATGCCGTACTGGACTCTAAGCTCCCCTTCTTTGCTAGCGATATGTACAGGATCACAAAATAAAATAACCAACAAAACAGCAGTAGGACCTAGAGGCCCCAGATAAATCCAGGGCCCCATTGTGGTGGGTGCTGTACAAACACCCAGGGAAATCCAGTCCCTGCCCCAGGGAGCTTACAATCGTCATAGACCAGACAAAGGGGAGGGAAACAGACATAAAACACTGAAGCGACTTACCCAAGATTACACAGCAGGTCCACTCCTGACTCCTTGCCCGGTGCTTTATTTGCTAACCAATTTGTGTGTCTAAAATCCAGGACCAGGCACTTTGGGGAAAGTTCTTGGAAGGGCTCCACTGTGTAGATCTTCTCCAGGTCAGCTTGCCCCTCCATCCCCCCCACCCCGACCCTGTTATGTATTGTGGAAGCAGGGAAAGAATTAATAAGGATTTGAAGGGGATTTTAATGCATGTCAGTCAGTTAGCAAGAGTTAGCCTAGCTGTAACCCTAATGACGTGAGACTTCTAGAAGCAAGAAAGAACTGTGTAAAAAGTTATTACGACCTTGCAAATATGCAGGCTGGCGTCTTTTAGGAGTGAGACAAATAAGATAGCAGAAAGGCTTATGTATAAACAAAATGTATTTGTTGCTTTTTACTGTCTGTATTATTGCTAGAAATTGTCTGTAACAAAGGTATAAAGGCTTGCTGTAATTGTTTACCAGTGGAGAGACCTGTCCAGGACTGGGGCGACCCTGTGTCCTATGGCACTCTCTCCCTCCATTGTAATTACTGGAGAAATAATAAAGTATTTGATTTTGCTGCACCCAAACAAAAAGCGAGAACTGAGTTTTTCTCCAACAATTTGGGGGCTTGTCCGGGATGGCAACGCCCACGGACCCACAGACGGCTACTACGGATCATTTCCCTTCGAACCCCATGGCGCCACATGAGAGGTATGAGACCTTTTGAAATCTCTATTGGGGTATCGGAGGAGAACTGTCCGTGAGGACGTCTGTCTCTGTTGGGCTCACGCCATCTGAACTTATTGACTGTGCAGCAAGATCAGATGCAAGTGGTATTGGGGGAAGGCCCCAATAAGGTTAGTTTATAGCAGTATTGGGAACTGCTGAGTTGGCCAACAAGGTAATGCATAAGGTAATGCATAAGGTAAATGCATTAGAATGCACCGGTGCTGCGGGGTTTTTACCGCCTCAAGAGGGGTTGTCATACCGCCTCATGGTATTGGTCCGGACCAGGTAAAGATGCATCGTGGTTAAAAAAAAAAAAAAAAAAAAAAGGTAAAGAAAAAGGTAAAGAAAAAAAAAGGTTAAAAAGGAAAAAAAAAAAAGAGGCCTTGGTGTGTGTGTGTGTGTGTGTGTGTGTACACCAGTGTGAGTGGCTGTTACCGGAAGACGCCCAGAATACCCTGTGAAGCGAATGCTCATGATCAGGACTACTCTAACGCAAGCCCGGTAACTAGTGGATCTTTAGGAGTTCCGACCCACGGTGGGCTGACTCAGCCTGGCATAGTCCGGCGAGGAAGCTGCCTGGGTCTAGGCGTGTGTGAACCCATCTTCCCTCCCCTTTCCCTTCCGTGTGGGCTACTGACAGTCTGATCATCTCACTGGATGCAATCAGAGTAAGCGGCGCCGTCTCCCAGAGACTAGCCGACGCTCTTTGCTGAAGGGAGGTGTAGGAGAGTCGTAGTCTTCCTTGTGAGTCTCTCCTGTGTGAGTGTCCTGTAGGGAAAGATCCTTAGTTTCTGAGCCGCTAGCGCGGACAGGGCACCCTCTGTGTGTGTGTAAGTGGGAAATGGGTAAGGGACAGTCTAAACATTCCACCTTACCCCCTAAGGGTACCCCAGCATATTACATGTACGTACATTATGGTCCTAAAACCTGCAGGTATTTAGAGAATTGGAATCTTCACACGCGTGAAAATCCATCTAAACAGTGCCCATTAGAAGGTACCTTCAATCTAGATAAGATCATATATCTCAGAGGAGCCTTTAATCACAAAAGAAAAGCCTCTGACACAGTGTGAGCAATTTGTCTAGGAACGAGTTAATTTGAAATTCAGCTTAGCCCAGAGATAAAGGAGAAGTTGTTTTGTGTTCAAGGTCAAGAATCAGCGCGGACTATGCTAAGTGCAAAGAAAAACTGCTTTCAGCCTCAGCTGATGTGGAAAAATAGAGACGGAGGCAAACCAAAGGCAGTACAAGTTACAGAATTGGAATTATATTTGCAAAGCTTAACTTTCCAGTGAGACATGTGTGAGTATTAAAGTGGCTTAAGGCTTGGGGCATTCATATTTTTCCTGAGTGAGGTGGGAGCATTCCCAACACTCTCCATTGTTGTTTTATTATTTTTAATGAAGCTTTAAAATTTGGTTATATGGTGTGTTTTCTTCCCCCAACCTCCTGCAGTGTCAGTCTGATCACCTGACATGAGGGATAAATTGGTAACAGGAATTTGTCACAGTTTGGTGAGCAATTAAGAATGGGGGAGCCCTGCAGAATTTACACCATCTATCTGTTTTACCCTTGTTATTTTATGTTTGTTTTGTTTGGTGCTGTAGGTGTTATATGTTAAGAATAGCATGATTAAAGGTAAGCCCTAATAGAATAAGGAAACACTATCTGGTTTTGTGCTGTTTTGTTTAACCGGTTACTGTTGTTTTTCTGCTCTGTTCATTTGGGTGTTGGGGCGGAACTGAACTTCTCGTTCGTAATTCCTCAGAGTGGAAGCCATGTGTGCGATGAAGCTCTGAGGTTGTATTGAGATCTTTCTGACCCGCCCCTTTTTCTCCGACAGTATGGATGAGGGAGACCCTTCCCTAGATGTCTTTGGGCTGGGGACCGTTTCTGGAGAGCCTTGTCCCTGCAGTCTGGGAGGAAGCCCTGGCTCCCTGAGCTAGATTCTCCTCTGTCTCGCTGGATTTTTTCCTTGGGTCCCTTTGGTTTACTCAGAGAGAAAAACAAATTGCAGCTCTGGGATGCCGTGAGGGGCAAAGTCCAGTGCTGCCTTGTGTCACTAACCTCTATGCCTATAGATCTAAAAATCATCCACATGAGTTGGTTTATATGCAGCCTGGGACTAAATACAGTGATGTTCTCTCTATCCAGAGCTATTTGAACCTACATTGCTTTCTCCCCCTCCCCCCCTCCCCATACACAGATACACACACAAAATTACAGTTCAACATTGAATTTTCAAAGCTGCATTTTGCAAGGTTTCCATGTCAATAAATAATGCAGGGTGAAGTAATAAATAAATAAATACACGGGCCAGGGCGGGGGGAACAGCTGGGTGTAAAAGCACAGGGGTTGGGTTGATTAAAGCGCTGCTTTTGGACCAGGCTGCACATCCAGCTCTGGTGTAAGGCCAGTTACAACCGGAGGGGTTTCTCCCAAGGGAGGGATTTGACCCACGATCTTCATTCCCAGCCTGAGCCGAGTGTGGACAGCCGTGGTAGGTGGCGGGGAGGGTTAGCCCTGCGGCTGATGCTGGGCGGTTCCTAACAGGCAGATTTCCCCCGCTCTCCCCTCCAGCGCCCCGCGGTGCGCTGCACGGTCAGCGCCCGCCCTGCCGCCCTGCCTGGCGCCCGCGGGCGGACCGAGCCCGGGCGGAGGTGGGGGCGCAGGAGCCGGCTGGGGGCTGTCCTGCCGCCCGGTGATGGAGGCACCCACCCGCCTAGGCGATTGGGCTGCACGGCGGTGACGTCATAGAGCACCCTCCCCTCCCCTTCCCCAGCATCATCATCAGCACCACACCTCCCCCCCCCCCCCCATCCTCCGCAGGCAGCGGAGAGCAGAGCCGCGGCCAGGGCGAGAGGATTTACACAAAGCGGAGCGCGGCAGGAAAAGGGGGAGACAACCAACCCCCCCCCCCGCCAAGGCACATCATGGCACCCCTCGGGCTCAAGGCGGTGGTTGGAGAAAGTAAGAGGATGCTTCTCTCGTGGATCTGTTTCCCTTTCCGATCTCTCCCCTCCCTGGGCTGTGCGGGGGGAGGCTGGATCTGGGGCTGGGGGGGAGGGATCTGGGAGATTAGATCCACTGGGGATCTGGGAGATTAGATCCACCGTTTGGACGTGGGAGTGTGTCTTGCGGGGAGGGGGGGCAGGATCTGATGGGGAAAAATGGACTAGAGTCTTGGTAATCGTTTGCTGGGGGAAACAGAAAACGGACCTGGGTGGGGGGGGGATGTGTGGAATTGCCGATGCGCAATCCGGACCCTTGCAGGCAGGATCAACCAGCTGGGGGGTGGGGGGAGGGAAAGGGGGCAGGAGAGGAAACTGGAGCCCTACAGGGGGAAATGGGGGCCTCTGGGGGGGGGTGTTACCATGGTTTGAGTGAGGGAGGGGGGCGGTTGGGATTTTTCTGCAGTGCTGGGGGAGGGAGATGGAAAGGGAAAGCAAGCTGATCCATTTCCCCAGGCTCTGGGTCCTAGTGGCTTTGTCCAGCAGATACCGGTCGCCTGATTATGCCAATAAATAATAACAGGAATGATGATAATAATAAACAATAATTAATAAATAAATCCCCAATGATTCCCCAGAGCCTCCAGGCATGGGGGTGGGGGGGAGGAGGTGATCTCTGCCTGGGCCAATAATAAATAAATACAAAATTACAGGCTCATTCGCCAAAATTGGCTGCGTTATTTTGCGCAGGCAGAGGAAGCCCTTGCTGCTACGCCAGATCCTGCAGTGTCAGGGCAAAGCCTTCTGGACTCCCCCCTCCCACCCCAAAACATCAAACAATACCATGCAAGCAGCGCCCAGCCTTCCCTTCCCATCAGGAACATTCCCCCGAGGAGGGGGAGGCTGGTCCAGCTACCCGAAGAAATGGTTCAAATAAAGGCTGAATCTTCTCTAGGCTTTGAGCTAGGGGCTTTGGCAACCAGGGTATTTCTTTGTGCGGTTGCTCTGATTTGTGGTGGTGGTGGTGGGGGAACTTAAGCTCTTGTGTATGAATCCAAGGTGCTATTTTTGGCTCACGGTTGATGATCTTTAGATTTGGGGGAGAAAAAAATCTTAGATCCCCCCCCCCCAAGATGATGTTATTTTTAGTATCTAAATAAGGGGTTCTTCTTTGTAGAGCTTATGCAGGTGGGGAGTTCCTGTACAGAGTGCCTGCATTCCTCATGCCATAATAATTAAATTGAGAAACTTTTATGCCTAAACAACTAACGACAAATATGGTATAAAATGGTGACAACTTCCTTTGAGTACCCTCTGCCCTGAACCATATAAATCCTTCGCTCTCTTGAAATTAATTAACATTGTATTATTTATTTAAATGGAAACCAGGCAAATGTCGCCTAAAAAATTCATTGTGTAATTATTTTTTTGCTTAGCAGTGGGAATGGGAGAATGTACATGTAGATTCTAATAGCTCTAGATACAGAGAAAGCGCTTCTGGAGCTTTGTGCATTAAGCAGGCAGGTTCTTATTTAACAGTCCTCCACACCACAGCATTGGCTCCAGTCTGCAGATGATGTGGCTGAAGTGCGGTGGTGTGACTGTTTCATGGGATGATCCCATTAGATTTATGTCCTGCTTTGTTCCAAGAAATCACCTGCCCAGAGAGCTAAGAGACAGCTCTGCGCCAGTCTCGCTTTGCTTTCATTTTCCAAAAACCTACAGCTCATCTGCAGGCTTGGTCATCTCCGTCAAGGGAAAAAAAAAATCCTTTGGTTCTGCTGCTGCAAGATAATCCTGGAGGGGGGTGAGGTGGAATTTAAAATATTTTGCTGCATTTAATTCTCTTGCACTAGATTGTCCTCTTTCACTCTCTGGCGTGTGAAAAGTAGGTTATGAAACCGACATGATGCACAATGTATCACTGCGTTCCTTAACAGCATTCCTTGGAAAAACTAAAGGTCTCATCCGACCCTCCTTCCTCAGTCAAAACTCCCAAAGGCCACAATCTAAATGTATCTTCTGGACCTTCCATTCCTTGAACAAAGACCAGTAGCTGTAAGCTAAAGATGTTGACTTTTTACATGTTTTCTTTCTTTGCTTGAATAACCATCGCAAGTCACACACACTTTCTTGTTCTAACAACCGTGTTGGGCATCTGACTGAAGGCAAAACTCTGTGCTTCAGGCTTTTTATAACAAACTGCACTGTTCTTCCCTCAAAAGAGCTTTTGTAATCTGTAAAAGACAACCAGTAGCTGGGTGTCCCTCTAATACAAGATTATCTGTGAAGTCTGGGTATCTATAAATACTAGCGCTAGATTCTCTCCCTGTGCAGGGAAATGCTGCATAGGACACAGGTAATTTGGACTGTGATCGTCCAGAGAGCTCCATGCAGACTGACCCCTGTTGACTTCATTGGGGCTTGGGATTCTGCCTACAGAGAGCTCTCATTGTAGGATCAAGGCCCTGGGGAGAGTTTGCTCTCCATTTCCTTGGAATTGTCCTGTCTGGGAGGGGGAGCTCATCCCCTGACCATAGGTCCCAGCTCTGTGCGTGGGAGTCCTGTGCGTCCTCCTTGCCTCCTCACCACAATGGTTCCTGCAGGACTTCTCCCCTGGGTTCACTGTGCAGTTGCCCACACTTGCAAGGTAATGCTGACTATGAAGATAATTGTGGGCTGGGATGCAGAGGAGGTTTTTCTGGTGGTGGTGGTGATGCCACGGAGAACAGTTGTCCTGATCCCTAGCCCACCCGTTGATCCTGTGCACAGACTGGGTTTCCTCTTGAGTGGAGAAGGCAACACAGCCTCATCCTGCCGTGGCTCCTGCTTTTACACGGCCCCACCCTTCAAAGAAAGGCACCGGGCCTGGCTTCCCTCTAGCCCTTGGTGATAACTTTATAGACTTGCCTCTGAATTCGCAGCCAACTCGTGTCACAATGATACCTTTTCTGGGGCCATTCCATCCAGCACATCACCCCCTCCACCCACCCGGTGTTGTGTTTGAGAGCAAACACCATGAAGCCCATGCAGTTGCAAAATAGTCTCATAATTCCCCCCAGAAAAAAAAGAAATCACATTCCTGGATGAAACTTTCCAGGTCTGGCCTCTGCCCACGGGCGTCTTGTAAATTCTGAGTAAAATCTCTCCAGCGTATCTGAGTCCAGTGACGGTTAAATCCTGATTCCCAGCCCCTTCCATCACCATTTTATGAAACTCCTGTCCACCTTTTTTTGGGGGTGGGGTGGGTGGGGAGAAGTTACCATATTTGCCAGCTGCCCTGTTTGACCCAGGTTTGTCCCTATCTTTTAAAGGCCAACGATGGCGCCTAGTGGAGCTGCTGTGATTGTTTTTAAACCATGTTGGCCTTCCAACAAGTAGAAGGGGCGGTGCTAAGCAGGCAGGAGTGTGTCGAGGTGCACAGCAGATGAGTTGGGGATCATGAGCTTCCGTGCCGCTTAGAAATCTTTGCCCACCTCCTGCCTCATCCCATCCTCTGCCTAGTCCCCTGGACCTCTCAGCCTGCCTCTCACATTTACTTCAAATCTCGGCCTTTGTGTCGCTGAATACAATGGGCCTGGAATACCTGGCAGAGTAATGACCATCTGGTCATCTCCTCCCCAGCTAGGGTCCTACACTATTTTCTTCCTCCCTTGGCCTGTTGGCAGTCTGCTTCTTTGCACCTCTCTTAGGCCAACTGGGTGGGACTGCCAGCCTGTTCCTCCGCTGATTTCGTAGAGGTTCCCCAGTGCCTCGCTGAAGTGGTTATGGGTTAACAGTGCAGCTAAAGGAGAGCAGGCTGTAAACACTGTGCCAGCTCCATTGCCCTCAGCGATTGCACACTCCTATGAGTCTCTTTCTTCTCTTTGAATTTAATTTCCTGTTTATTATTATTGTTTCTTTTAAAAAAATGAACCCTTGTGTCCCACTGGAAGTGCAAAGGCAAGGACTGAAATTTGCAAACAGTTTTGGGCATTTAGACACTTTAAAAATTATTCAGGGCCCTTTGAGAAGTTTACAAACCCTTGCCCTGTAACAAAACCATTGTTACAACGACCTTTGTTTAAAGAGACACTATAAAGGAATATATTAGACACCTTTATTATTAGAATGAATAGAAGCCGTGTGTCAAGAATCCCCTAAATTGCCTGGGAAATCTCCATCAAGGTATCTGCAACCACGCTGCCCATATGTAACATCCGCTATTTAAGCTTCCTTGTTAGATGTCTGGCTTTCTCACTGTTCATGCTTTTCAAGTGAAAGCCGCAAATATATACAAGAGGTACAGGGTGCTCACGCTAATGGTGCTGTAGGACGCCGAACGCTCACATGTTGGGATTGTTAAAAGAATTAAACCTTAGCGGCGTATTCATTTTTTTGGCACGCACACAGACGCTCCTTCTCTTCCCATACGTCTATACAACCCGAGAAACTGTTCTTATAGACACACAAAAGATCAAGTGCCCAGGGCTGGCAGGCCATCCATAACTCACCCCCGTGGGAGAGATTTTTCAAAGTGCTCAGCATGCTGGGTACGTTGGAACGGAGCCCTCTTGACAAGCTGGCCAGAATAGTGGCGAATGGGCGGATTCGTCACTGCCTTACCCCGTGGGTAGTTATTTAGGCCCAGATCTCAAGGTTTCTAATGTCCATGGAAGTCAGTGGGAGTCAGGTGTCTAAATACCTTTGAGGATCTGGGCCTTATACCTGTGCGAGAGCATGTGGCCACTTGCCACCATCCCGAATAGAGAATTCTGATTTCTTAGCCTTCAACACCCACTTGCACAGGCTCGTTGACCACCCAAGGTGCCAGGCCGGGGAGAACCAGCCCTTGAGTATCACAGCTGAGGTGTTACTGAATGCACGGATTCTGCATTTGGCTGCGTGTCCCCTCCCCCAACACATTAGCTATAACAAAGGAAATTATGGCTGCAGTGACAGCTCCCAACATGGAACCTGACATTTCTTTCTAATTTATAAGACTTTTTGGGTTTAATTTCCCTTTTTATCCCCCCCCCCCAACCTCCCCACTGTAGTTTAAAAAGAGAGAGCTCTGCATCTCCCTAAAGCCAGGACGTGTTACGATCCACTCCCCCCCGCAGTACTGCCACAACGTTTTCCCTGGGTTTTGGCATTTGGGCAGAAATATGCACGGTCTGTTTCAGACCAGCACACACAAAACCAAGACGACTTCATTGTGGGTGATGAGAGACTGCAAGTAACCCTTCCGATCGGCTTTCCAAGTGCTCAGTGCCCATGATTTCAGGCAGATTTCTCAAAGTGCTCCGCTCCCGACATGCTGAGTGCTTTTGAAAATCTGCCCTTCCACGCCGTGCCGCAGGAGCATTAAGGAACGCCCGGTGGTGATTAAATCTATGGCGCATTTGCACCACTCTCTGTACAGGGTAAAGATGGTCCTGCATTCCTGCAATGGCTCTTCGGGCTTAGTAACCAGGAGGGGCAACTCACCAGGAGGTTGAAAAAACTGCTCCTGATCCCCTTGACCTTGATTGGAATTCTGCTGGTGAGTTCAGGGAGAGAGCAGGAGGTAGCCTATAACCTATGTTTAATACACGTGTGGCACACTGGAACTCGCATCTCAGTGACCATGTGTTAAAAACAGGATCGTTTTCTGTGAAGCCAGACTTAAAATACCACAAAGTTTTTTCAGATAAACAGCAGGTGAAGGAATGAATCCAGTTGGAAGAATAAACTTTCAAGACACTAAACTGGAGACACTAAATAGTAAGTCCGTCTGTTTAAGGGCATTGGGGCTGATCCTTTAACGGTTATTGAGGTTTCTTTGGTAGAGTAAATGTTGCAGGGCTGGGCTCTGCCTTTAAGAATGAGGTGTTATCTGTGCATTAAACCAAGTGACTGCCTGCCCACTGTTCCTAAGTCAATGGAGTCTGCTTTAAATAATGGACATGCTTAGGGAATAATAAATTTAGGCTTAGAGAACATGCATTGAGCCGATTTCTGAGGTATATAAATGGTATAATAGATTGTTTATGAGGGATCACGAATAATCTGTTAATAGACTCAGACTTTAAGGTCAGAAGGGACCATTATGATCATCTAGTCTGACCTCCTGCACAACGCAGGCCACAGAATCTCACCCACCCACTCCTGTAACAAACCCCTAACCTATGTCTGAGTTATTGAAGTCCTCAGATTGTAGTTTAAAGACCTCAAGGTGCAGAGAATCCTCCAGCAAGTGACCCGTGCCCCACACTACAGAGGAAGGTGAAAAACCTCCATGGCCTCTGCCAATCTTCCCTGGAGGAAAATTCCTTCCCAACCCCAGATATGTCGATCAGTTAAATCCTGAGCATGTGGGCAAGACTCACCCACCAGCACCCAGGAAAGAATTCTCTGTAGTAACTCAGATCCCACCCCATCTAACATCCCATCACAGACCATTGGGCATACTTACCTGCTGATCAAAGATCAATTGCCAAATTAATTTCCAGAATTAGGCTATCCTCAAATGCTTTGCTGCTGTAACACCCTACCTGGGATATTCATCGTCAGCAACAAGTATGCAGGTCGTACCCTGAGTATCTCTGTATAGCTACAGCCCTCGTCCAGAAACACTCTAGCAGCCTGCCAGCAACACACCACTGTCACTCTGGCTTGCACCAGCCTTGGTTACAACCAGCAAGGTGACCCCAACACACTCCCAAGTCCTGGATTTCTTCAAAACCCTGTGGTCTGCAATGTCCAGCTCTCTCCTAGATAGTGTAGAGAAATCATAAGGTTCATTTGTTCCTCTAAAAAACACAAACCCCACTAGCTTGCCACATTAACTGAAGTTACAAGTCACTTTAATTCCAATACAGCGCTAGTGGTTTAGATTAATAGTAAAACAAAATGATTAAATATAGGACATAGGTTAAGTGATGCCAAGTAAAAGAAATGACGTTAGAAAGGATTACAAACAAATAAAAATGATAACACGCATCTAAAACTTAATCTAACAAAGTACAAGCTTGGTGAAAGATGGTTTCTCACCTATATTCAGTTTCCAGAGACTTTAAACCCACGCTTGGTTGAAGGACCCATCTTTCTTGGCTTGCAAGAGCTCTGTTCCATTGTGGCTGGCTAGTGTTGGATGCCAAAGATGGTTTCTGCCCTTGCTTATATCTTCCAAAGTTCAATGACTTTGTTTTAAGAGGCAGGATGACCTCAAGCTGTTTTTTCCCTTCCTGTGGGCTTCCCATCCCCCTGATGATCTTCTATGTAATGAGAGCTTCCACTATTTCTGGTCACACCTTGCTTAATTTCGTTGGAGACAGACAGACAGCTGCCATCCTGAGGTTACTGTGAGGTTTGCCTCCACCCTTTGTTAGCTTGATGGGACTGTTTACATGATACGTAAATACATTCTCGTTGTCTTTCAAAGTGCTTTGGAAATAACTCGCAGTGGGGAAAACATGTTCCTTTGTCTAAGGCAGACCGGTTTACCAACTCACCTGGCATGCCTGGGTCAAACACACTTGAGTCATCATTCTAGCACGTCTATAACTCTTAATACCCATTGCTTATGTACACCAAACAAGAATACTAATGATCAGGAAGTTATTAGTTTTCAAATGATACCTCACAAGGTGTGTTTTGTACAAAGATTACTACAATAGTGTGTAGGGTGTGAATACAGAGGTGCTTAGTGTTACAGTCACTAGTCTCTCTTTGCCTCAGTTTCCCATCTGTACAATGGGGATAACAGCACTGCCCTGCCTGACAGGGGTGTAGTGAGGATAAATACAGGAGTGACTATGGGTGTTCAGATACTACAGTAACGGGGGCCCCCCTCTTAGATAGCTGTATCTGAAAAGTGGGAGCTGTATCACGTCACAAGATATGCATGTTACATGGGATACCCACATGGTCACTGGTTCTTTGTAAGAACTGAGGCTGAAGGCCAGGACCTCCAGCCCGCTGAGAACAGGTATCCCTCATCCTGAAGTGTGTTACTGCTCTTGTGAAATGTGTTGCTCCATGTTTGCCTAGTGAGTCTTTCCCATTGGTTGACAGCCAGTGTTGGGTAGCTAAACTGGGAGTCTCCTCCCAATCATATTCTTCATCAGCCAATCAGGTTGCTCTTATGTTACCAGTCCTATTAGATATGCACACTGGTTTACAACTCCCCTTGGAAATATATTTACATGCCATTAATTTCCTTATGGGCTTCAGGCTATTTCTGTAGCATGATCACATGAGTAGGACATCTGTAGATGTAAAATTAGACATATTGAGGCAAATTCTGCCTTTGGTTACACACTCATGCTCTGCTCTAGAGTTAATATGGCTTAACTGAGAGCTGGTCTACACTGGGAACTTGCATTAGCATATCTATGTCTCTCAGGGGTGTGAAACATCCACACCCCTGTGAGATGTTGTTAAGCCAACCTAACGCCCAGTGTAGACAGAAGAATTATTCAGTCCCCTTAGGTACTGCTTCTCAGGGAAATGGATTAACAACACCGACTGGAGGACCCCTCCCATCGGTGTAGGCAGTGTCTACACTGAAGTGCTACAGTGCTACCCCTGTGTGAGGTATTGAGCCCACTTTTCTAACAGTGCCACTATTGCACCATCAACGTCAACTGGAGATTTGCCATTGATGCTAATGGTGGGAGGATCAGACCCTATGTCAAGCAAACGGTACTCATTTGAAAGGCTCCATGAAAGATTGCTCTGCATTGCTGTTATAAATAAAATACATGGCCTCCTGGGGTGACATTCCAGTTTTATTTCTTATAGGCCACCTCATTGCTAACTTTTAAATTATCCAGTCAGTCACTTTAGTGCCATGCAAATCACCCAGAGAGGCAAATTAATTCAGAAAGAATGACGGACTGGAAGATACATGCAAGATAGCTAGTGAGCTGGCTGTAGCCCTATGAGTTGTCCCCATCACTTATTTAAGACCTTATCTCTCAAGAGTGGTGAAGACCATCAATAAAAAGGGTAATCAATAACAGAGGAGAAATACTCGCCCTTAGCCATTTGGATTAGTGTTATTTTTCTATAAGTTACAGAAGTGAAATTGTAGCAGTTCGCTTTTTTCCCTCATTCTTAGTAAAAACAGAAAGAGAAATTTAAGAGCAGCTTGGCCTGAGGATAACAGACCCAGAGTGGTGAGGCCATACAAGCAGGCAGATGATGATAACATCCAGTGTCGTGGGATGAAATGGACACCAAAAACATTTTTTTCTATGACCTTAGTTATATCTGACTGTCACAGGCTCACCTGAGGCATCCAGTAAAACAAGTTAATTTATTTTCTGCAAAATTAAGGTTAACACTTACCTCAAGATGGCCGCTTGGGCATTAAAGTACTTATTAACAGTCCTTCTCTGGGCCAGCCAAAAGGCACCTGACCAAGGTGTCTTGTATTAAGACAAGGAGAGCCTCCCTGCCCTGTCCCAGCCTCATGTAAAACTGCTTTAGATAGTAGCAGCCAACTCTTTTTATCTGGCCTGCTGGCCTCTCATTGGCCTGCGAATACTCCAGGCCCTCTAGCCACTGAAGGACCAAGTCTCACTGGTTCCACCAGCAGCTGATCCTGGGAGGCCTTTCTAGGCAACTCCTGGAGGTCTGAATTTGCTGCTTTTCTCTTCCATAAGGACAGCTTCTTAGGGTGCCAAGGCAGCAGGACCGCCAGTAGAGGGCAGTAAATGGCTGCTCCACCCTGTCCCACCCATCTGCATAATATTAAAGATAATAGGCTTGATTCTTCTCTTGCTTACAATGGTGTAAATACAGAGTCGTTCCATTAAAGTCATTAATAGACACTCACTCTGCTGGGCACCCAGACAGGAAGTTCATCAGCGCATCTTGTTTTGCCGCTTCCCAGTCATAAAAAAAAGGTAATAATTGGAGATATACCAATCTCCTAGAACTGGAAGGGACCTTGAAAGGTCATTGAGTCCAGCCCCCTGCCTTCACTAGCAGGACCAATTTTTGCCCTAGAGCCCTAAGTGGCCCCCTCAAGGATTGAACTCACAACCCTGGGTTTAGCAGGCCAATACTCAAACCACTGAGCTATCCCTCCTCCCTAGAACATTGTCCCAGGTGAGATGACTTCTCCCAGCCGAGGGGTCGGCAGGAAGGGTCCAAGGCACCTCCCCGCCATTTCAGACCCTACAATTCTTCATTGTTTGTATTGTGGTAGTGCCCGGGGGTCCCACTCCTGAATCCAGGTCCCATTGGGCTCTAGTATCCTCTGACTATAACTCACCTGGAGCTACTAGAGTTTTGGGAGCTTGTATGTGCGGTGGCTGCTGCATAGCCGCAGAGGAGAGCTGCTAGCTGAGCAGTCCCCACCTTCCTCCAGTTGTTCTGCGCTCTGTTCTGATCTGTGCTGGAGAACAGTGCCCATATCCCACTCCGGGGCCAGATGCAGAGCACACCCACCCTATCCCTAAGCCCGCACACTCCCTAAGCTTGGCACATCTCACCCATGCATCCACCTGTGCTCTCTCCACGCATCTGCTGTGCCCACACACCCCGCCTCAGCCCCGTCGGACCAAGCGGGCACAGCAAGCTGGACAAGGGTTGCCAGAATTTCAAAATGAGGCAGGGTCTCCAGGGCCCAGATGGGTGCAGTGTTTCCAGGACAAGGCTTTCTAGCATCTGTGGCGCCGCTGTCTTTGTCAGGGCTGTTCTCCCTGAACTGGTGGCAGGCTGCTCCATAGCGTGACGTCTCTCTCTTTTCTCCCCAAGGTCAGGGGCTGCTTCTCCGGCTCGCTTTCTGAGGCGATGTCTTTGCTCCTTTCTGGTCCTTTGCGATTTCTGTGTTTTGGGCCCTGGAGCAGGAGATATCTCTCATCCATACACTGGCACAGTGGGCACAGTCACCTGCGTTGACATGTCCCACCCGCTCCCCGCCTCGCAGACATGCGGTGCTGGACATGGGGCACTCCTGGAATTCTGCAGCGCAGGCCTGCCCCACGAATCCAGCCGGACCCTCCCAGTAACTCCGCTCTCTGATTCTTCTCCCTTCCCCTTCACACGGGATTCTCCTGCAACCCTTTGCCATTCGCTCCCCCGGAGTGTGCCTCAGCTGCAGCAGTGCAAGGGATGTGATCTATTGCTATGGATGTCTTGGGTTCGCTGCAGGGTATCTGGGTACTGCAGTACTGAGGGACTGAGGTATTGTAGTATTGGAGGTGCTGGGGGGCTGGGGTATTGTAGTACTGGGGGCCTCAGGGTACTGCAGTACTTGGGGAGGCCTAGAGTATTGGGGGTTTGGGGTATTCGGCCATCCAGGGCTCCTTTGGGGATAAAAATGCTCACTCGAAGTACTGCAGACTCCTGCCCATGCAGCACACACGCACGCAGGCAGCACTCCGCTTGCTGCGCTATGGCCTGCATCAATTTATCCCTCATTCCCAGGCCAGGATCATCCAGCCTTCAGGAAGTGGCCGGTTCTGACCAAGGCTGTGTTTGAGGGCTGGGAGTCTCTGAGAGGATCAGCCCCTTTGCCGGTTGGCTGGCTTGTTCTGTGAAAAATTGAGTGGTCTTGGGGGAGAGGGGGGGGGCAGCCTCCTTGCAGGCTGAGTGCGCCCCACCTCTGCCACTCATCACCCCTCTCCTGCTCCCACAAGGGTGCACCGAGCCCGGAGGTGGTATCGCTGTAATTAACCCAAATCTTTATCAAATGAAGCCAGACACTTGCCCTCTCTGTCCCCCACCCTACATCTCCCCAGCCTCTGACGTGCGCTGGCTGAAGGCCTTTCCCAACAGCTGCCTTGACAGCTGATTTTCCTGTGGTCAGAGAGGTGGAGGTCCTGAGGCGAGGGCCATAATGCCATTCCATACAGCCACACTGGATATGCCAGATCAAAGCAGTCTGCTTGTCCCTCCAATCTGGTATCCTGCCTGTCAGTCACTGGGCTTCAAGCTGCGGCCAGGACTTGCTCGCTAAGTGCCAGAAAGACAGAAACAAACCCCCCGTGTTTAAATGCACATGTCAAGAGCATTGGTTATGTTGGACACCAGGATTGCTAGGGAGACTGAAGCACTTGAGCACTGGCCTTCTGCCTCTAAGGTGCCAGAGACATGGGTATTTGAAACAAATCTCATGCTTCAGGGTATAGGTTGTGGGGTCAGGAAGGGTTTCCAGCCTCCTCTCTACCGAAGATTTCACAATTGCCCTGAAGAATGCCGATGGATTCTTTGCTTTCACTGAAGCAGGCAGTGGGCTTCAGGAATCCTCTGCTTGTATTGGCTGGCACCAGAGGCCATCGTAAATCTCAGTGGGCTGATCTGGTGCAGAAGGGGCAGTGCTAGCTCTGTCCCACACAGGACAAGGAGTAAATAAATCTGAACAAAATTGCCTCAGCCCAAACCTGGGAGCTGCTTTCAGCCGTTTGTGTAACAGACTAGCTCTGCTTAGGCAAGTCACGGCACCTCCGTGCCTCAGTTTCCCCACCTGTACAATGGGGATAATGACACTGAACTCCTTGGTAATGCGCTTTGAGATCTGTGGCTGGAAAGTGTTATAGACGAGCTAGGCATCACTATTATTGTTATTATTCTAGCTGCAGGGTGTGAGCCTGGCAGTGGCTCTGGTGCCTTGGACTGCATAAAGCAAAAAGATGTGTTCTATCTGGGACAGTGCAGCAGCCAGGAGAGTGCACTGAATTGCCCGCAGCCCTGCCAGAGCTCAGAGGGGCACTTTTAACAGCTCCCTTAACTAAGGAGCTGGTGGACAGTGAAGGCAGTTTAAGGGGCCTGCCCTAAACCTCTGACTTAGAGCTGTCACCGGGCAGCAGATGCAGCACTGCATCCGATGGAACGGCAGGCAGACACCACTCGGATGGCTCATGGCAGATCTTCGGAGCTAGGATCAAACAGACTGCAGCTTGCAGGGTGGTGGAGGAGGAAACTGCCTGCAGGTACTAAGGCTGGCAGTTGACCTGCCAGAGACAGCCGCCCATCCACAGCCTGCAGGGCCTGGGGCAGGTTGGCAGTGGGGACTCGGTGCACTGAGAGGACTCCACCAGGGCTGCAAAGCCAGAATCCCTCCCCCGGCCAGCTTGTTCTCTCCAAACCTGTGCATTCGGGGGCTGCTCTTGCCGACCCCCAGAGCTCCACTGACAAAAGGAGGCTCACGAAGGGTCAAAATGGCTCCTGCCAGGCAGCACTGAGCCAGAGGATAAGGCGTGCCAGCGATCCCCCTCTCCAGCACCCTCCCACTAACCAGCTCCGAACACGGCGATGCACCTTGCAAGGAGCAGGGCAGGCCACTGACGAGCAAGTCCCAGCAATACCCCAGGAGCAGCCAGGGGCGTCGCGGCCTTGGCATCCTCAGGTCTGGGCACCTTCGCTGTGGGCATGTGGGAGCCAGAGGCCCTTGCACACAGGATCTGCCAGCTACTCCGCTGCTGGCACTGCATTCTCCGCTCGGCTGGCTCTCTTGTCTGTGCCCCAGGTTCAAGTTCTGGCCGGTTTCCTCAGGCACCTGCTGTGGGAGCCCACGGACAGGGGCAGGGGGAGTTGCTGCAGTCGGAGGAGAAAGGGGCTGCAGGCAGGCAGGGGTTGTGGTGGGTACACAGAAATAGGCCTGGCTGTGGGTGAGGTGGGTGGGGCCCCGTCCTTTGCACAGGGTTCCACAGAACCTGAATCGCTGCTAAGACAGTCCTATGCCATCTCAGATCCCTTCTCTCTCTCTCCCCCCCCATGCCCTGGGCAGTGCCAGCACATGGCAGCCTCTCAGTCCTGGCGTGATCTGCCAGCCCACCCTATGAGAAGTTGCCCGCAGTGGTGTGAGGGAGAGAGGGGTCTCTTGGAGAGGAAAGACGATGCAGACTCTGTCTGCAGGATGGGCGAGGCCTCTGCCCACACAGCTAGAGCCCAGCCATCAGCCAGACGCCTGCTCCGGGAGCCACTGCAATGCCAGGGAAAAATACTGCAGCCCACTGCTACAGCAGCAGCTCTGTGGGGCTGGCTCCTCCCAGGGAGAGCAGAGCCACAGCCGGAGACCAAACAGGATCATCCTCTCGCCCTGGCAATATTAGGACCAGCGATGGGTCCAGGAGTAGTGAATTTGGGTGCAGTCCGGCCAAGCTCCTTGGCACCAAGGGAAGAGGGGGAGGGGGAAGGAGATGAGATGTCCCCTTTTAGATCCACGATCCCTGCTTTCTCTCACATGCACAGAGAGACTGGATCCAAGCCCCCAGGCTGATTTCCAGCTTTCTGTCTCAGACACAGCTGCCCGTTGTGCCCCCCAGCCACCTGCAGCATGCACAAAGCTACCTGCGGGGAGAGAGATGGGGCTGGGAAAGGATGACTCAGCTTGGTGCCAGGAGGGGGCGTTATTGTTTTTGGACCGGAGGGAGATGGCGTGTGTGACGGGGGAGACGTTTCTCCCCTGGCAGTTTGTATAAGGCAGGATTCATCTGGAACCCAGTGGAGAATGAAATCCCCTGTGCCCCCAGGTACAGGTATTCAGGTGGCTAATGCCTAGTGGGATGTTCACAAGTGCCCAGTGCTTATCTAGGCACCTAGAGACCTTTAAAAGTCTGGCCCTAAGGGACTTGGTCAAGGTCACACAGAGAGTCTGTGGCAGAACAGGAACTTGAACCTGGCTCTCCCAAACCTAGGCTAGTATCCTAACCCCAGGAACATCCTAACTCTCTGTAAAGCCAGCAAAGATCTTAATAAAAGATGGTTGCAAATATATATTTGAACTGATTAGTCTGATCTGGCATGTGGGTTCTGGGGCTTCTTCAGACAGGATGTGGCCGTATCCCGTGCAGAAGCCACGGAGCGATAGTTAATTCACTTCCTTGGAGACCCCTGAATCACGGCCTCCTAAGCATCCGTTTGTTTAGAAAGCTGGAAAACCTCAGCGTCTCTCTCTGCCTTCGCCTCAGCCATTCTGCTTGCTGGAGATGCAAACAGGGGATCACCTGGAAACTATCCTTTCCTCACAGGTCAGGTGCAGGAGACGCAGTTTGTGGTCTTAGCTTCAGCACGCCTGTCCCAATGATCGAGCCCAAGGGGTTTCTCCTAGACAGCAACGCCCCTGCTTCTAGAGTGGGCGTGGTTCCCAGCTCTGCCCATAGCCAGGGTAAAGTTCACAGCTGTTACCATCCCTCCTGCCGAGGCAACTCCCAGCCCCACGACTGGGTTGGCTGGAAATCTCTGCAGCGAAGCCAGATGCCTGAGATGGATTCTCTGGGCCTAGCTCCGTGGTTCTGGTTCGCAGGGGTTTCTGTGAACCTTTTCTCCACGTTGGGCTCACGGGGGCGGAGGTTGCGCCCTCTTGAACCTTGGGTGTGAATGAGATGGAAAAGTCCAGGAGGGACCCCGCTGAGAAGGGGGAGACTCCTCTGCTTTGGGCTGAAACAGGGAGGACTCCCTAGCTGGGGTAGGCTTCCCCCTCCTGCCCCCCTAGATCCAGCCCTGGGGAAGGGAGTTGGCCTCACTCACAAGCCAGACCTGCCGGCTCGCTCAGCACAGTCTCCTAACCCCCTGAAAGCCCTGACCTGAGTTCTAGTTCCATAACGAACCCGCCCGCCCTGGGGGCTCCCAGAGAAACCTGGGGCAGCTTGAGCTCTGGCCAGCTCCTGTTTAACCCTCGCCCAGCCACGACCCTGCCCAATGAGGCTAAGGTAGTGGCACCTGCACCAATGCTGAGCTTGGCCCCTGACACTGAGCGAAGAGCCAGCCATGAGCACGAAGGATCCCTTTCCCCAGCAGCCCTGCCTACAGACCCGGCTGCACAGCCCTCTGGCATCCTCCACCCCAAGCTGAGCTTGCTCGCTGCTAGCAGCACATCTAACAGTTCTGTGCTTCCTGGTCTCCAGCGGCATCTGATCCTCCCCCCATGGAAACAGAGGGAAGCTCTGTTTCCTCTTTGCTATTCAAGGGACAGAGCTCAGGATGCCAAAGGGGACAGAGCCATCTAGGAGCCAGAGGCCTAACATACACCACTAGGGAATCCTCTCCCCGCCCATAGAGCACCCACTGCATCGTATCCAGCCCTGCTTATATGCAAATGCCATTGAAGCCATACAGCAGAGTGCAAGGAGCATGAGACCGGGACACAGGAGACCCGGGTTTATTCCTAGGTCTGCCACTCCTCTGCTAGGCACGTCACGTTACCGCTCTGTGCCTCAGTTTCCCCATCTGTAAAATAGTGATACTGGCCCCCCCACCCCTTTGTAAATCACTTTGGGATCTACCGAGGGCAGGAGCTAGGTATTATTATTGTTGTTCGCAGGAGCTCAGTGTTAGTCACCAGACTGCACCCTGCTGGGAATGTGGATTTTGATGGTCCCAGGGCTGTATAACATGCCTCACCGCTGTGCTAATGGGAAAGGTAGCCCGATCCCTTTCCCTCTGCAGAGAGATCAGAGGCAGAGATTAGCCCATCCAGAGGAGCATAGTAGCCTGGCCCCAAGGGGAGGCATCTTTAGCTTAGTCCCTGTTCTGTTCTGTCTCCAGCGTCTTGTCGGATGCGTGCCTAGATCCAGCCTTGAACATTCAGGAGGGAGCATAGGCTCTAACCCACCCCACCCAGCAGCCCACTCCCCTGCCTGACAGCAGCGTTCTGCCCATGCAGGCAGCTCCTCACCCCTATCCGCCCCTCCCAGGACCCCTGCGCCATCCACTCCCCCCCCCATTCCCTGTCCCCTGACTGCCCCCAGAACCTCTGCCCCTGACTGCCCCCCGCTGCCCCATCCAACCCCCATCTTCCTGGCTTCCCCCTAGGACTCCTGCCCCATCCAACCCCCTGTTTCCCCGACCCCTATCCACACCCCTGCCCCCTGACCACCACCCCGAACTCCCCTGCCCTCTATCCAACCCTCACTTCTCCCTGTCCCTGACTGCCTCCGGAACCCCTGCCCCTGACTGCCCCCCGCCGCCCCATCCAACCCCTCCTCCCCCGGGATGCCTGCCCTATTCAACTCCATATTCCCCCACAGCCCAGAGCATTGCACCGGCGCGGGGGAGGGGGAACAGCAGGGGAGGGGCCAGGAGCTCAGGGGCTGGGCAGGAGGGTCCTGCGGGCCGTAGTTTACCCACCTCTGCTCTACACCCTCACAAAAAGGCCAGGTGGCCTGGGGTTGAGAGTTCCCATGACTTACGGTATCAATGCTTTCCCAGGCCAGCCCACAAGCAGAAAAGGCTTCTAAAGAGACAAGCAGATAGTGAACGCACCCGGCCTACATTTAAATCCATTAATTATGGGAAGCCGATTTTTATGGCAGGCCTTCTATCAGCAGAGGAAAATTCCACAGAGAGCCTGTAGCCTTTACTTCATGGCGGTTTAATACATCGCCATGGGGCCCTGGATTGAAACTGAACATGTCTCATAAGTACAATACATTTGTCTGTCTCCGTGTAGTAATTAGCGGACGTCTATCTATCCATCTTGGACGCCCATGACGGGTAGGGCAAGGCTATTGTCCCCATTGTACAGATGGGGAACTGAGGCACAGAGAGGCTAAGAGACAAACGGAAGGTGACACAGGATGTCTGTGGCAGAGCAGTGAATTGTATCCACATCTCCCAAGTCCCTGGCTAGCACCCTAGCCACTAGATCATGCTGCTCATCTCTTCTCCAGAATGGCATGAAGCTACATAACTCTGTTCAGGGGTAAGCCCAATGCTGGAATAGCCGGGGATGGAAAGGAATCCAGGCTGCTGATGCAATGACAGAGCTGGGTGTGGGGATCCATTATGGGGGCAGCAGGATATGCTGCAAGACAAGACTCAGGTACATGGGCAAGTGTCTGTGTGACTTGAACAGTTCATAACCGTGCTGTGTCTAGCACGACCCAAAGCACTGAGTTCCTTGCTTTCAAAAGCGCTAACAGCCACCAAACTTAGTTCTTTCTATTGCTCATTTAGGGCTTGATCCAGCAACCAAATAAGCATGCGTGTAATTTACTCACGTGAGCAGTGTCATTGAGGTCAGTGGGTAAAATTCTTCACTGTATTAAGTATTTGCAGGATCTGTCCCATAGTGACAGACTTCTCCCCTGATTTTTTTTTAAATGCTTTACATGAAAAACACCACAGGGTGCTGAGTTCTTTGTTTGTTTTCCCAGTCATATCTCTGAGATTGCATGGGTTAGCAAAACCCTCTGGGAAGGAAAGGACAGAGAGAGGAAAATGACAAAGCATGAGGTTTATGCTGCCTTTCCACCAATGTTGCAATTTAGCTGTACTTTCTTTTCGCTCTGGTTTAGTTGTACAGCTCAGCGGTGCATCAGAGTCCTGGGAGGAACTGATTGTACTGGGGGAGCTGTGGGGGAAGGGGAGTTTTTAGGATAGCAGGTGTTCTGGTTCCTACTAACATACTAGCTGACTGTGGTGTAACCTTCTCTCCATCACTGGTCCACATGGAGGATAAGATCTGCTGCTACCTGAAGGGATAATTCTTTAGCCCAAGTGGTAGTGGCTGGTGCTTTTGGTGCCAGGGTCTCTCCTTGCTGATGTTGGTAGGGCCTTGCTTTTACGGAGGCATTGCTGAGAGCTGGAGAGAGCCTTTCTACTCAGCCCCCCTCCTTTGCTTCCAGGCATCATTTTCTTGAAAGACGATGATTTGGGCTGAAACATTTCATGCTTGGCCTCGGGTCAGAAGTGAAGAGGGTTTGGAGCGAAGTGCAGCTTCGGCAGAGTCTCATTTGAGAAACTGTCAGCAGCAAGGGGAAAGGAGGGAGAGGATGAAGAGAAGAGGCAGGGGGCAGGGACTCTAGCATCTAAAAGTCAAGACTGGGGCCGTACAGGCATTCCTAAAATGAGGTTGTCTGGACAAAGTGGGACAGAAATCCAAGCCCATGGCCATGAAGAAAGCCACTTAGCACAGGGCGTGAGGACAACCCCCCCGAGCCAAGCGACTGGAAAGGCTGATTCTCAGCCCCAGTAGCCAAGAGGTTTGGGGAAGGTTAAAATGTCACACACACCCCAAACCCTCGAGATTAACCAGCTGTGAGAGGTCAAACAGCGGCAGGAGGGTGGTGGCTGGAAGGTGGATCTAACATACTTTTTGGAAAGCCGGGGAGGCACAAAGCGGGCGTGTGGTGGCTACAGCAGGTCAGAAACCTGCCCATGCAGGGGGCGGGCTGTAGTGGAATGGACGGGAGAGGAGTCATAGACACCCCGGCTGGACAAGGTTATCAGTCCGTTCTCAAGGATGGTTCTCTCAGTATGTCTTGTCCAGCCGCAACTGACTCGCTTCCACCTCTTCCATTGCGGTAGAGGCTAAAGCCCAAGAGGTCTCACCGGTGGCACATATTCCCTCAGCCCAAACTTGTGTGTAAAGTTATCGCCCCTCGGAGCACCCTAAACAATTCCTCTCTGTCCCCAGCCTTCATGCTCCCGCTAGAGCCCGTCCCTCTCAATCATCATTAAGGTCACGGGCGATAAAGAAAAATTCACGGAAGCCCGTGACCTGTCTGTGACCTTATCAGCCTGCGGCAGCGGGGAGCTCTGGGGTACCCCCCCACAGCAGCTTGGAGCTCAGGGGCTCCGCCGCTCAGGTGGTGGGGCTACCCCACAGCTCCCGGCTGCCCCGGGCAGCGGGGGGACCCTGCAGTTCCCAACCGCCATGGGCTGAAGTCACAGAGGTCTCTGGAAGTCATGGATTCTGTGACTTCCCTGACCTCTGTGACAAAATCGTCGCCTTCATCATCATCCACTCACACTCTCTCTGGATGACCATAGCAGGCGTGCAAAGGCAAGTCAGGCCATGGGGCTAAGGTAGAACCCAGAGCAACCTGGGATGGGATGGGCCTGGGAGGTCCATTGCTGCCGATCCTCCTTAGCCCTAGAGCTTGGACTAGTGGTGGGAGCCAAGATGCTCCAACAGTGAAAGTGGAGTGAGCCGGGCGTGTGAGGGACCGTGGGATGTTGTCGCCTCTGGTTGCGTAAGACAGAGCTAAATGGGAGGTGAAATGCGATTGCCAAGGATTATAAGGGACTGGCTCAAGCTGCTTGGTTCTTGTTTCTAAAAGGGGCTCTAAATCCTTTGTTGTTTTCTTCGTGCGTTGGATTAGAAAGCTCCAGTCGAGCGGGCCGGCTGAGCAGCGCCCAGGGCTGCGCCGAGGGAGTGGCCTACTTGGAGGCTTTTGCTACTCGAGTGTTTGCACAGAGCAGGCCTCAGCTGCAGGAAGATGGGTTCGAATCCTGTCTGCTTGGTTTAAAAGTGAAAAGAGGACGAGGGAAATCCAGTGCCTGAAGAATACTGGAGTGTGGAAACGCTGATCTGGCAACCTGCCCTCGAGGCCTGTTAAACCTCAGTCCCTGGAAGAGCCCCTCTTTGCCGAGCAACCACTTCCCACAATGGCAGAATCTTAGCAGCCCTTTTGGCTACTGCTGTTACCAGATTTTACTGTGTTTAGATGAGTTCTTTCGCGTGGTCAGGGCAGATTTGGGGTATCTGACAGGGACACCACCCCCTCAGGACTGACACCAGGATAACTTCGGTTCCCCTCCTGATGTCACTATGAACTGGGCTATGAGCTTTCTGAGGGCTCTGGAATACCCAGCCTCACTTGGGAGCTGCTCCAAAGCCCACTGAAGTCAATGGTTGGCAGTGACCGCAAGGCCCATCAGTCAGATGACCTCAAAGTCAGGGAGAACAGGGCTCTGCGGCGTAGTGGACTACCTTGTAGCTGGGCATCTCCTGCATCCACAGCTCTGGGCCTCCATTTCCTTCATGGGAGAATTTCAAACTTTTTTGTTTCGGTCCAAATCAGAACAAACCCCGATTTCGCAATATCAAAATCCTCCATGAAATGGGATGATCTTTCTCTGCCCAGCTCTACCTGAGACTGCAAAGCTGCTCTTTGAATGGGGTGGGGATAGTGGTGTCTTTCTATTACAATGATCCCCTCTCCCTTTCCTCCTGTCTCGGTCAGGCTGCTTGTCCTGCTGACTTGGCATGTCCCACAGCAGCATCTTTATGTTCCCACACTTTCAAAATAAATGACACTAGCGCCGTCCTCAGGAAAGGAGCACAAATCAAGAGTGCTGCTCATCATCCCCTTGGGCAGGATGGCTGCAGATGCCCAGAGCACTCGAATGGCCCTGCTGCTGCTGCCTCTGGAATGGCCGAGAGCCAGCTCTTACCGTGTGACTGATCCCAGGCACAGCAGTTCAAGGTCCCAGCCTGGTTCAGAAGTGGTGGTAGCTCAGATGGTGTAAGAAAGTCTCCAGTAGGGAATTCACTCCTCCTTCCGGCCCTTCCGCTCGTCATTCACACGGACCCACTCACTGACAAGCAAATGCCATCCCCTTAGACATCACCTCTGGGTGGGGAGCACTTTAGAGGCAGTATCATCCACTGAATACAGCACTGGAGTGGAACTCAGGAGACCTGGGTTCTATTCCCAACTCTGATACTAGCCTGCTGGATGACCTGGGACAAATCCACTTCCATGCCTCTGTTTCCCCACCTGTAAAATGGGGATAATGGTACTGACCTCTTCTGTGAAGTGCTTTGAGCTCTGTAGATGAAAAAGCTGGGTGTTGTTGTTGTTGTTGTTATTATTCCCTGCATGCAAGCAGAGTATTGATCAGCAGTCAGAGTGCAGACCAACCTGGTACTCTTGCAGCCAAGGAGGATGAAGCTAGGGGAGTAACGGGCTCAGTGCCCAGGACCCTCGGAAAGCTGGTGTGAACTAACATCCACCTTTTCTGTCCCTTTTGCAGAGATCATGCATGATGTCATCAGGAAGGTGAAGAAGAAGGGCGAGTGGAAGGTGAGTGGGGGACTGCAGAGAGAGTTGGACGGGGGCAGGCAGGAATATGGAGGAAGGGGTGGGGTTGGAAGTAGCCTGGGAGCTGCTGGCCCAGTGGAGGGCAATGAGGCAAGCTGGAGGGATGCTAAAACGTGTAGCACCAGCCCTCCTGGGGATTCTGCCCTGGCTCCGTGCATCCCTCCTTCCAGCGCTGGCCATGGGGCTGCGCTGCAGTCAGTTTGCCATACAAGGATGGGGAGTCCAAAAGGAAATGGCTGAGGAAAAGAATGACACCTCTCCTGGCCCGTTTGCCAAACGAAGGACAGGACTAGCCGCAGGTGCTGCAGGGCGTTGCGGAGGGCCATTGGCAGAGTTCTGTGGCAACCCAGAGCCCAGCGGGAGTTTAGCTCTAAGGAAAGCTGGGTGTACTGCATGGCAGCACTGAGATGCACTGGCCGAGCGGCGTGGCAGAGGCCTGCGTGTGGGTCAGTCAGGGTCACTTTACTGTCGGAAGCGCCGAATTACAGCAGGTGCAACCTACTGCCTGATCCCCCCTGGACTCAGTCGCTGTGCTGCCTGCTCACTCGCGTCTCTCCCGCTCCAGGTGCTGGTGGTGGATCAGCTCAGCATGCGCATGCTCTCTTCCTGCTGCAAGATGACCGACATCATGACGGAGGGGATAACAAGTGAGTTCCATGCCCCCGGCGCTCCCATTCTGCTCCGGCTGGCACTGGGAGACAGGGGATCAGGAGGAGTTGGGAGACCAGCATCTTCCCATGGCAGCTTGTCTCACTCCACCCATTGCCCCTGTTTTAGTCTGACAGGGCTTTGCCACTGGGCCTCACCAGGATCGCACGTCTCTCTCTTAGCCCCAGGCACGCTGAAAATGTTCCTATACAGCTAGTGAGTTTCGAGCTTCATTTCTTCCCCAGGTGGCCACTATGCCGCTGAATAGCTACACTGGGCTGACTATGCCAGTGTGACCCCTTAAACCCAGGAGGCAAACGGATTGTGAGTCTCTCTTCCACTGAGCTATTGTTACTAAGGATATTTGCATGGCAATATTGCCGTCATTCCCACCGGGAGGTGCAGTATTCCGTGGTAACCCACTCGGTTGTATGTCAAAGTCTCATTGTTTGTGGTGAGATTTTTCACCCACTTCTCTGAATGACTCACCCGGCTGGGATAGCACGAGGAGCTTGTCTCTTGGTGGTATTTAAGTCCCTGGTTGCTGGAAATGCCACACTGAGACCTGACATCATTGTATTTCAGCCCCATAAATAGCTCTCGGCGGAATTAAAAAAGCCAGCAGAAAAAAAAAGGTAAAACACAGATATGGAGCCATTCAAGTGACTGGCGTTTGACCAAAGGTTGCTGGTTTTCATGGCATTTGCCCCAACACACAGCCCTATTGCAACGTGACAAACATTGGATCTAGGGCCTGATTTTCCTCTCCCAGCAAGTTTACACCAGGGGTAACTCCACTGACTTCAGTCTGGGTTGCTCCTGCTTTACACCAGGGCAGGTGAAAGCAGAACCAGAACTGAGTGTGGATGATGGCAAGAAGCTGTAGGAGCAAGTGGGACTCCCAGACAAAGAAAGATCCTGTTATGGGAATGCCCCCAGAATAGCGACCAGAGAAGGGTCAGTACGTTCTGAACAGCACAGATTGGAAGCTAGTTGGTGCAGAGCCCCTTCATCCTGTGCATGTACAGCACCTAGCACAAAGAGGCTCTGACCTCCAGCAGAGGCTTCTAGGCAGGAGGGCAATGGAAATAATTGATAACAATAAAAGGCCAAATCTAATAGTCCTTACTGGGCCCATTGAGGCTAATGGAAATTTTGCCCCCAAAAAGGACCAAGTAAGTTATAACCTTCAAGATATACTGATAGATCCACCAGACTTCCTGCGGGATGTGGGGTGGGAAGCTCCAGACTGGGGGGGTTAGTTTGTTTTGGGGGAGGAAAAAGTCTTTTCAAGGAGATTCTTTCTGATACGTTGTAACGTCTGACCATGGTTTATTTTGATCTTGACAGAGTCATAGAAATGTAGGGCTGGAAGGGACTTTGAGAAGTCCTCTAGTCCGGCCTCCTATGCTGAGGCAGGATCTAGTAAATCTAGACCGTCCCTGCCAGGTGTTTGTCCAGTCTGTTCTTAAAAACCTCCAGAGATGGGGATTCTACAACCTCCCTTGGAAGCCTGTTCCTAAGCATAACTACCATTATCGTTAGAAAGGTTTTCCTAATATCTAACCTAAATCTCTCTTGCTGCAGATTAAGCCCATTGCTACTTGTCCTACCTTTACTTTCAGGGCCTGATTCTCCTCTTGTACCACAGTGGCTCCATCAGCATGCAACTCCAGATTTACACCAGCATGAGGGGGAGGAGAATTGGAACCAGATAGCAGTTGCCAGCTGCAATATATATTGGCCCTTATAAATCCTCAGCTGGTGTACATTGCCACCCTTCTATTGAGGTCAATGGAGCCATGACAACCTACAACAGCTGAGGGTCTGTCCCCAAGAACAGCAGGTTGTGGTTCAACATTTGTTCAAATGGCACCAGGCCCTGAAGCTTCAGTGGTTCTAAAGAGGTTTGGGCTAGCACTATTTCCTGCCTCATTATTTTATTTTTAACACACAAAAAAATGGATTTCATCACTAAAGATCCAGATCCTGATTTCCCCTGGGCTTCTGCCGGTGGTGAGGGTCATTTAAGCGCAGAGGGTTGGAAGGAGTGCGGTAGCTCACGTGGGAAAAGGAACTTCTGCAGCTCAGCAATGCAGGAGGGTCTATGGAAGAGGTTGTTTTGCGAGGGACCATGTGGCTCAGGGAACTGGTAGCCAGATATAGAACTTTACCGTGCCACTGGAAATGCTCTTGCTGATAGAGAGAGTGTGTGAATTGATGCACCACTGCTTGTCCACTTTAAACATATTCTTGTGTGAAACACGGACCTGTTAGCTACAGCACATTAAATAGCTTGACAGTTTCCACTTGTGACACCTATGACAATTGCTGGGCATCAGGAGGCAGGGCCGGGTGTCCAACATGTAGGTCTGATCTGGACAGTATCAAGGCTCATCTGATTTGCACCCTACTGAGATGGACTGGTCATGTAATCTGTATGTCTGGGACTCATTTATCAAAACAAATTCTGTATTCTGAATTAAGATCTGGCTACAGTCTGTGTTGCGTGGAGGGGAGATGAAACACTTCAAAGATACTCTGAACGAAATTTGCAGAAGAGGAACATTTCTTACTCGAGCTTTGAGCAACTGGTGACTAACCCCATCGCATGGTGCCACACCGTAAGAGTGGTTGGCCACAACTTCGAGAGGAACCATCTTGAACAGCTCAAGCCCAGCACCACATACACAAACAACGTGCAGGCCAATCAACACAACCAGTTGACCTTCTCTGGATAAGGATGAGGTTCCTTGGGGAAAGCTGGTACATCTGCCTCTGGCACAGTCTTGTCCATGAACAGAGGACTCCACTCTCCAGAGCACCTTTCACAAGCGTTATGATCCAAGGGGAATAGTAATAAATACATTTTAAAGGATGGAAAGAACTATCACTAAAAAATCAACCCTTGAAAAAAAAGGGTTCTCCAGGACAGGTCCCAAACCCTACAGTATCCCAGCTGTGATGCGCTGAGCAGTTCCTGTACAATACAGTTGTGCTTTAAGGGGAGTGGCTGTCTTGCAGAATGGGGCAATAAGCACCATGGCCTCTGGCGTTTACTGTCCCTTTGATCCTCCCCTTGGGGCACTGTAGGAACAAGCTAATGGCTGGGAACCTTTTTATTTGGGTGTTGGGAGGCTGGTGGAATCACAGCTCTTCTGTCATTGGGACTTGCCGTGTTGGTTAGGCATGACCAGAAAGCAGTTATTAGATAAGAGAATCCAGATCACAGCGGTACAGATCTATACACAATATAGAGCGATATACAATGAAAATAGGCAGCCCATCTCCTGTCACCTGCTAGGCCAATCCCCTGTGTCTTGGTTGTGTTTCTTGTGCAGTTGTGGAAGACATCAACAAGCGCCGAGAACCACTCCCCACCTTGGAGGCCGTGTACCTCATCACCCCTTCTGATAAGGTGACTCTCCTGCATGGGAATCTTGTACCGGGTCTGGTGAAAGCTAATTATGTTTGGTTGTAGCATCTGTGCCAAATGGGGTAATTGTCAGTGCCAGGATAAGAATGGATGGCAGTGCCCTAGAAGGCACTTACAGGCATCAGCAATGATCATTGGAGCTGTGCAGAGGAAGGAAATTCAGTTTCACAAAAGATTTCAGGATTTGATTGGTTTTTTTTCCATTCCAATTTGGAACAAAGACCCAAAATGTCACAATGCTCCGCGAAAGAAAATTCTGAGAAAAAAAGTAGTTTTGGATTGATTGAAACATTTCATTTCAACACAAACACGTAGTACAATACAAACTAACAAAAACAAAACCCTCAACACAAAAAGTTGTTTTGAATGTAATGAAAACCAAAAATGTTTCAGTCTGAAAATGTCAAAATGGGACGTTTCACAACAGTTTTGGAATCCTTCCCCCGCCCCCCCCCTCGTTTTCCTCCCAAACTGAAAATGTGATGAAATCAACATGATTTGGTGAAGTGTTTTGATTGGGATGGGAAATGATTCCATCTGCATTTTTCCATCCAGCTCTAATGATCATCTTATAACCAAAATCGTGCTGTACCAACTGAGTTGCTGTGGGTCAGTTTAACCTCATTCAGGGGAGGCTTTGAAGCCTTTCTGGCTAATGTTGTGGTACGTGAACATAGTTTTCACTTGTAAGAGACAACTGGCAAAATTATAAAATAAATAAAGGAGATATACCCATCTCCTAGAACTGGAAGGGACCTTGAAAGGTCATTGAGTCCAGCCCCCTGCCTTCACTAGCAGGACCAAGTACTGATTTTACCCCAGATCCCTAAGTGGCTCCCTCAAGGATTGAACTCAACCCTGGGTTTAGCAGGCCAATGCTCAAGCCACTGAGCTATCCCTCCCCCTTTTTACAAGCATGTCCTGTAATAACAGAGCTCTGCTCATAGTAAGTGGGTGAAAACAAACACTGGGCACAGGGAAATTCCTGATCCTCTCACACCAATTGCCCCTCTAATCCAGTTTCCTGTATTTTATTACGCACATACATGTTAAATCCTTTATTTGAAACGTACTATGCTATTTGCTTCGGTAATAGCAGTACCTTGCACTGGTAGGACTCCAGTCGTGTGAGCTTGCACCGAGCAGGGTGCAGCCCAGGCCAGTTAGACTAATAGCAGTGGCCAGCTGGAAACCTTGCACCGTGAGTTTTCTAACAGCAGTGCTGCGGGACTTCAGCGGTGTGAAATTTATCACAGCAGTGCCCAGCCAGGGTGTGGAGCAGTGTGAGCTTCTCTCAGAGAGAGAATCAGTCCTCCCCTCCCCTTGTGTCATAAAGTGGCGAGGTCTGGGGTGGAGATTTTCAAAGCCAGCCAGGGGATTTAGCCATACAACTGCCGTCAGAATGAATTAATCTCAACCTAGAGCCTTTATCTTAACGCTGCCCCAAAGTTTCTTGGCACTTCAGCTCCTGAACGCATTGGACTGAAATTTACAATTGAGTCGGTGTAAATATCTGTCTCCTAAGCCAATGGGTCAGAGCCAGCGGATGATTCCCTAGCCTGGCACACACTGTGATTATTGAGACCAGCCAATGCACCAGCTGGGTTAAGTGTCTAATGATGCTAATCCTGATTTGTGGTGGCCAGCCTCACGTCGGCTTTTCTTTTTCCTTTTTCTCCTGTAGTCTGTCCATTCACTCATCAATGACTTCAAGGATCCCCCTACTGTCAAGTACAGGGCTGCCCATGTCTTCTTCACTGACTGTAAGTACACTGCCTCCATCCCTCTGATGCCTTGTAGTCTGGGCTCCTGACACACTGTGACTTCCATAATGCAAAGGAGATGCGAGAGCATGGCAGGAAACAAGCAAGACTTGCATGTAGGAGATTTGCGGCAACCTTTGCCTGAGATTTGTAAAATGCCTTGAAGAAATCCTAGAAATCAAAGCTGAGGAAAGACCTGTACATGAATCCAACTCATCCCCCATCCTGTGCAAGGTTTTTCTCTCTCATATATGTGCCTAGTCTAAGCTAAATGACTCATGCAATGGAGCTTTCACCAGTTCCCGCGGGAAACTACTGCACACTCTAAATAGGCCTTATTGTTAGGAAATCTTTCCTATGTTCAGCCTGCACCTGCATTCATTCCCTTGCTCCTGATCACCCCCTCTCAGGGCAGGGGTTTCTGGAAGGCATATTTCTTCCAAGAGCCCTCTTCTAGCTATTCAGGGCTAAATGCACTCCAGATATGTAACTCTACTGAAGTCAGTGGAGTTACCCCAGTGATTAATTTAAGTCCCACGATCCTGATTCTCTGTCTGTTACCCCACAATTACATTGGTGGGACTCCCTTGACTTCATTGGAGTCACATTTGCGTAAAACTGGTGTAACAGAATGGTGCCTCATGGCCCACATGCTTAAGGGCACTGCTGCATTTTTGCATGGGACACTGTGGGTCATAGTCTGCTCTGTTATACTGGTGTAGGTCTGGAGCAGCCCCCCTGCATTACACCCTGTCACGGAGATTAGAATGCGTCACCCTGGGGTGTCATTTCTTTGCACTGTTTCGGGAGAGAAGCTGGTGGGGGCATGGGTGAGTGGATTGCTGCTGAAGTTCTCCCCAGAGGCAAAGAGAACCCAGGTTGGAGCTAGTGCAGGGGACAGGAGGTGGTTTACAAAGGAGATTTTGGAGACCATGTGGGATTATCACCCAGTGAATGATTTCGTAGCTGGGAAATTTCAACCAGAGCAAACAGCATTAGATAAAATGGTCTCAAACCAGGGTGCTCCGTTGGTCTGGTGAGTGAATTTGGAATTTGGAAAGTTGAAAAGACTTCCTCTGCTCATCTGCAGTATACTCAGCCACCTGCTCCCCTGGCTAGAGAGGACAGAACAACCTCCCAAGGCATCAACACTTCAGGCCTGATTCAAAGCCCACTGAAGCCAATGGAAAGATTCCTATTGCTTCAGTGGGGCTTGGATCACTTCCTTTATTTGCTGCCTATGAGAGAGCACTGATTCCCTAAATGATGGGAATTCCTCCTCCCAACAGGTCATTCCAAGGATCCAGAGAAGGACATTTCACTTCCTCTCTCCCCTTCAAGTAACTGCTTTCCCATCTCTCCTCTCACCCTCTTTCCCTTCTCCGGGGTCTATCAAGGCAGGACTGAAGGCTCTGTGGTTTTGGCTCAGTTCTGAGAAGTTCTGTTCCTCAAGGCCAGCTTGATAAGTGACAGGTTCCCAGGGAAGGGCGCAGCCCCTCGCTGGCAGAGATTTGCTGCCCTGCCAGTCTTTTGGCTGTTTTGCTGGCAAGTTCTTTGACGCAGGGGCTGTCTCTCACTTTGTGATTGCGACACACCTAGCACAATAGGGCCCTGATCTCGACTGGGGCTTCCAGGCTCTACTGGGAGAACAGTAGCCTAGCAGCGTAAGTACAGGCCTAAGAGGCAGGGGAGCTGCAGTAACAGAATCAGAGAATCTCAGGGTTGGAAGGGACCTCAGGAGGTATCTAGTCCAACCCCCTGTTCAAAGCAGGGCCAACCCCAACTAAATCATCCCAGCCAGGGCTTTGTCAAGCCAGGCCTTAAAAACCTCTAAGAAAGGAGATTCCACCACCTCCCTAGGTAACCCATTCCAGTGCTTCACCACCCTGCTAGTGAAAACATTTTTCCTAATATCCAACCTAGACCTCCACCACTGCAATTTGAGACCATTGCTCCTTGTTCTGTCACCTGGTACCATTGAGCACAGCCTAGATCCATCCTCTTTGGAACCCCCTTTCAGGTAGTTGAAAGCAGCTATCAAATCCCCCCTCATTCTTCTCTTCTGCAGAATGAATAATCCCAGTTCCCTCAGCCTCTCCTCATAAGTCATGTGCTCCAGCCCCCTAATTCTTTTTGTTGCCCTCCGCTGGCCTCTTTCCAATTTTTCCACGTTCTTCTTGTAGTGTGGGGCCCAAAACTGGACACAGTACTCCAGATGAGGCCTCACCAATGCCGAATAGGGGAGAACGATCACATCCCTTGATCTGCTGGCAATGCCCCTACTTATACAGCCCAAAATGCCTTTAGCCTTCTTGGCAACAAGGGCACACTGCTGACTCATATCCAGCTTCTCATCCACTGTAACCCCTAGGTCCTTTTCTGCAGAACTGCTGCCCAGCCATTTGGTCCCTAGTCTGAATGAGATTCTTCCGTCCTAAGTGCAGGACTCTGCACTTGTTCTTGTTGAACCTCATCAGATTTCTTTTGGCCCAATCCTCTAATTTGTCTAGATCTTTCTATATCCTATTCCTACCCTGCAGCGTATCTACCACTCCTCCCAGTTTAGTGTCATCTGCAAACTTGCTGAGGGTGCATTCCACCCCATCCTTCAGATCATTAATGAAGATATTAAACAAAACCAGCTCCAGGACTGACCCCTGGGGCACCCCACTTGATACCGGCTGCCAACTAGACATGGAGCCCTCCCCAGCTCTTCCTGTGCAATGATGGGCAAATCACACCACCTCTGAGATCACTGCACCTGATCTGCAATACAGGGCTAATGCTATTGATCTGGCGTGTACGCCATTCTCTTTGCCATGGTCTCTTTGCACTTCGTGGGGAGGCCAAATTCACGAACAATGTGCATGAAGCACTTTGCAATCCTGCGGTGGAAAGTGCTAGTGAAGTCCTTATTAACGCTACAGCGCCCGCTGAGTGTGAGTGTGGTTCCTCACCGGTCTGGGGGTCCCCAAGGAGACAGTTGTATTGCTGGTCCTCGGGACCATGAGCACCAGCCTTAAGAGTGTTTTATGGGCACTGGAATGAGGCCATCCACCCCTCTCTGGATTTATCAGGGCCTTTCTCAGGATGGGTTTGATACCTGTGTGGTTGGCTTTGACCTTGGTTTTGGCCTTTGGGTATGAGGCACCCAAGGATTTAAAACCGCTGCTGAATGTTCTGGTTCTCCTTCTCTTCCCAGCCTGCCCTGATGCCCTGTTTAATGAACTGGTGAAATCTCGTGCGGCCAAAGTCATCAAGACCCTGACGGAAATCAACATAGCCTTCCTTCCCTACGAGTCGCAGGTGAGTCCGGCACAGGGCAAAAGAGCAGCGATCAGCCTAGCGCGCCTTCCCGAGGAGACCCCGAATGGCACGGGAGGGTTGGAAAGGAAAAGGTTCTAGGTTCGCTAGCTGGGGGCCATGGCTCCATGGGGTTTGCGCGGTAGCTCGGCCCTGGGTTCCCTGGAGGAGCAGAGTTTTTGGAACAGCCTGAAATGAGAGATTAAATTACTAACACCCTTTTCCCAGGGCTGGTTCTTTACCTCCTGCCCTGCTCTCTCAGCCCTGTCTCCCTCGATTATTTCTCAGATCTGATCCTCGGTCGTGTATTCACCCTGTGCTCCACTCCCACCCCATGCTCTCGCCTGTCATTGGCTGTCTCCTTGGGTACCACCAGGGATGGGCCAATGAGTCCGGGGCACAGGAGGGGTGAAACTTTGTGCCATCTGCTGGGGAGCAGGCCCTTGCGTGTTGGGGGTGGCCCACGTGACTAGGAACAGATGGCAGTCAACCTTCAGAGCCATTAACTCTTTACCTTCCCAGGGTTGCAGGGATTTGCCTAGCTGGCCAAACCAAATGTGCCCCCGGAGAATAAACCTGTGCCAGCAGCTGACACTAGGACTTGGCAGCTTCTTATCATGGGGTTGTTGGCGGGGACGGCCTTAGCGGTACTGGCCCCCTCGGTGCAGGAGTCATTTGGTTCCCCCGCCCCTCCAAGCCAGCTTCTCCTGCTGCAGGGAAAGGATTGGCTTGTGCTTCGCGTCTCCTGCCTTGCCTGCTCCCGCTGCCAGCTTGGGGGTGGGTGTTTCCACTGAGAGGTTGATGCTAAGGAGAGAGGCAGCATGGTCTTGGGGCCAGGGCTGGGAATCAGGAGACTAGAGACTTGATTCCATCCTACCCGTGACCTACTGCGTGACCTCGGGCGAGTCTCTGCACCTGTTTCCCCTGCCTTTTCTGTTCGGAGCATCAGTTCTGGGAGGCCGGGATGTGTCTCCTCCTGGGTCTGATTGTGTGCGAGGCCTCCGGGAGGCCCAGCGTGTAACTGGCAGGCTGGGGAAGTGAGCTGACGTGGCATTAAGCCACCTCTGTGTTCTCTCGCTTCTGAGCTGAAATGTAGCAAGCCCCAGGTAAGCACAGAATCACGGCATCCACCACAGCCCCATCCCCTCTAGCATCCCACCCTGCCCGCAGCATGCCCCCTCGGCCAGAGCTTTCGGAGCGGGCCTTGTGGCGGTCTGACTCCGTTTCCGCAGAAGGGGGATTCTCCCTCAGCTCGAACCAGGGCGTTTATGGTCCCATTACCCTTGCAGCAGCATAAAAGGGGCATATGCAGGAGGGAAAATGCCTCACTCCGTGTCTGTACAGCACCTAGCTGATCTCAGTGAGGGTCTCTGGGCAGCGCTGTACTATAGCTAATAATACTGGTTATAGGTGAGCTGCTGCAGTGAGATTTACTGAGGCTCTGTCATTAGGATTTCAAATGTCTTTAGAGAGGGGCCTGAGCCATAACCCTAGGGCCAAACATCCCTGAGCTTTGGGGGTGCGTGAAAACCACATGCAAACCCAGATCCACCTTTTGCAAACAGCTCCTCGCTTTAGAACAGGCTGAGGCCAACCCCTGGATCCAAACACCCTTTGGGAGGTTTGAAACCTGGACCCAGACCTGACCGGTCTCTCTCGGCTTCGCGTGTCCGAGCCCTGGGTCCTTGGGCCCCCGTGCTGGGGTGCTCTATTGTTGCCGTTGGTAGGCCCTTCTCCGGCATGGGCAGCATGTTGCAGGGGACCCAGGCAGCCGCCTTGCTCTGGCTCTGAGCGGGCACAGGGGTAGCGTGATCGCTGCCTGGGAATTGGCAGCCAGCTGCGTCTAGTTAAACAGGAGGCTCGGCTGAGAGGGGCAGTTATCTATGATCCCTTCATCTGTGGCTGTCCTCACCCCCTGCGCCATCCCTCTTTGCCGGCTGGACCCCGCGGTGGTTGTTTTGATTGGCCTTCAGCTGCTGCAGCGCCATCGTGGGGTACGTTGGCATTAGGCGACGACTTTGCTTTTCATGCAACCCTGGAGATGCTTCTGTGATGGGCACTAGCTTGGCCGATACACCGGGGACTGAACTGGGGCCCTCTAGAGCCAAAAGCACGAGCTGCTAAATCTCCTGGGCTGGCACGGTAACCTACCCGCAGTGGACTGGGCACAGAGGGAGACGTGTAACACGCATGGACACGGCTGGCAGGGGCGGTGCCGGGTCAGAATGGGAGAATTAGCTGGCATCAGCCTAACAACAAGTCTTTACAGTGCTAGGCCCAGGGAGGGGCCCCTTCCCTGCACCCCTTCCTTGTGCCTTGGAGAGGGGAAGAACAGACCCTCCCAGCAATAGACCAGCGTCATTCCATGAATCATCCAGCAGGCAGCACACATCAATGTCAAGCGCCTGCCCCACAGCTCCCCCAAGCCCATACATCTGTACCTGGGGGGCGGTGCCTCGGCCAGTACGTGTCTCCAGCCTGCTTGTGTTTGCACCAAGGCCTAATTTTAGCCCAGTCGCCAAAGACTTTTGAAGGGGACTTTGTCACGTGAGCGTAAGAGGCCGAGTCACTCAGGCATTCGGCTCAACTCAGGGGGGCCGCTGGGGAGGGATGAGGTGTGGGGAACAGGTTTGGAGCAGGCAACTCAAACAGGCTGCCTTCTGCCTGGCTCTGGGGAAAGCTGACAACCCCCCATGCTTTTCAGGGTGAGTAGAGGCGAGCTGCAGCATCCCTGCCAATAACCCCGCCCCTTGCAGGAAAGCTGGTGCTTGTGCCTCAGGCTGTGCTGAGTGCGCTCTGGCTGTTGGGTTTCCCTGCAGACGTGAACCAGGGATGGGTTGGGTCCGGCAAAGTGCTGTACGATGCCTTGACTCAAACAAGAATTAAAAGGAGCATTGCTGTAGATGGGAGGCTGTATTGCCTTGTGGGTAGAGCAGTCAACGGGGACTCAGGCGACCTGGGTTCTGTCCCCCGCTCTGCCTCTGGCCTGCTTGGGCAAATCTCTTCATCGTCCGGTGATTCAGTTTCCCCATCTGCAAGATGGGGATAAGGACACAGGCCTCCTTTGAGATCTACTGAGGAAAAGTGCTCCGTAAGCGCTTGATACCATTCTCACTAGATGTGAGACAGCTGGTAGCCCTGTCTTCTCTAGCCGTTCCTTGGGTGCTCCTAGTGTTGCATTCACATTTGAGCTCAACCTCTGCCATTCCCATCCCCTCCAGGTTTACTCCTTGGATTCTGCCGACTCTTTCCAAAGCTTCTACAGTCCCCACAAGACCCAGCTGAAGAACCCAATGCTGGAACGCCTGGCAGAACAGATTGCCACCCTGTGTGCCACCTTGAAGGAATATCCAGCTGTCCGATACAGAGGGTAAGGCTGTGCCCATGGGGTGGTCTGAACTGGAGGCTTCTCCTCAAAGTGTCTATTCATTGAGATCCTCACCCTACACCTCCCTACTTGGACAGGGCTGGAATTACTTCCTGACATTGGTGCTTCTCCGGAGTAGATCAAAGAAGAACCAGAGTTGCAGGCTACTGTCCCTTTCTCCTCCTGTCCGAGTCCTTCTTCGCTTCCATTTCCTTAATGTCAGTTTCCATCTGTTCCCTGCTCAAAATCCTTCCTTCCTGTTATACTATCCCCACCCAAGCACAATCCCCTTTCTCCACCCCAGACACAGCACCCCCAACAGCTGAGACTAGGTCCAGAAGTGGGGTGGGGAAGGTGCCGGGAAGACAGCGAGTGCTCTCCAAGGAGAGGTGGGGAGAGTGGAAAAAGTCTGCTAAAGCCACGTCTGCTTCACAGGCCTGGGCAGAGCCCCATCCAGCCCACACCTTCTCCGTGGGCCCTGCCAGCTCCGTGAGGAGCATGAGAACTATGGTCCACACAGCCCTTCTCCTGTCTTACTCCTCCCACATGGGCCCTGAGCTCTGCAATTCTTGGACCTTAGAAGCTGCTGAAATGGTCTGATTTAAGATATCTACGTGTCTGGGTTTATTATTTTTTTTGCCAAGCTCCCTAATATAATCAACGCTCGTCGTAGGCTGGAAGGCGCATGAGGAATGAAATGACTTTACACCTTTCTTTCCCTCCTCCCTGTGCTAGAGATTACAAAGACAACGCCATGCTGGCCCAGCTAATCCAGGACAAACTGGACGCCTACAAGGCTGACGATCCGACCATGGGCGAGGTGAGTTCGGGCTGCAGGGTGCTGGATACTGGCCGTAGCACTTAGAGCAGCAGGAGCTCATGAAACCGCTGATGCTCTGACTCTTGTTGCACCTGTGCGCCTGTCTGTGTGCCTGTACTTACTGAAGTGGCAAGAGCCTACCACGTATCAGTAAGACGAGAGGCTTCAGGTGCAAGCAGAAGGAAGACAACTGTAATCTTAGATGATTCATAACCATTTACATTAGGGCAGCGTCTGAAAGCCCAAAACCAAGAGCAGGGGCCCAGTGTGCTAGACGATGTAGGCGCATAGTCCCTGCCCCGAAGTGCTTACAGTCTAATAGGGACGACAGTCAAAGCGTGGGAGGGGAAGCAGACCCCGAGTTAGCAGCAGAGCCAAAAATAGAACCCCTGTGTCCTTGGCCAGGGCCTTATCCACTAGCCTCTCAAGTTCTTCTGATGGGCTGGGCTGATAGGAAAAGCCAGTCCCCTTTTCAATGCACATCAAATCTGAGCCCTTGGTCAGTACGTTCAGCCTAGACACGAACGTGGATCACCTGCTGCTGTGCATGTGCATAGAGGCTCTGCCTAGCGCCCTCTGCGGATGGTGCTCCCACAGTAGCAGCACGGAGAGCTCTCTGGTTCCCGGGGTTCCCTTACCATCCGGCAGGGAGCATTGCCCTGGCACACTGCTGTTCCGCTGGCAGATGTCTGCTTGCGGAGCAGGATGTGGAGGGCCATTGCACCGTCTCCTGCTCTGCACCAGGACATTTGGCTCAGAACAGGTTCAAACACCCCCAATGAACAGGGAGTTCCGGATTTGCTTCCGAAGTGGAACATATCTAGCGTTGCTTTAAGCTTGTGCATAAAAAAAAATAATAAATAAAATAATTCAGGCTGGAGAGGGACCATTCCGACCGTCTAGGCCAGTGGTTCCCAAACTCATTCTGCGGGGAAAGCCCCTGGCGGGCAGGGCTGGTTTGTTTACCTGTCGCCTCCGCAGGTTCGGCTGATCACGGCTCCCAGTGGCTGCAGTTTGCTGCTCCAGGGCAATGGGAGCTGCTGGAAGTGGCAGCCAGTACGTCCCTCGGCCCGCGCCGCTTCCAGCAGCCCCCATTGGCCTGGAGCAGCGAACCGCGGCCACTGGGAGCCGCGATCGGCCAAACCTGTGGACGCAGCAGGTAAACAAACCGGCCCGGCCCGCCAGGGGCTTTCCCTGCACAAGCGGTGGAAAGAGTTTGGGAACCACTGGTCTAGGCCGAGCTCTGTGTTATGGAGCAGAGCTTCGCCCAGCGGTTCCTGCAGCCAGTCCAATAACGCGTGGCTGAGCCGGAGCACAGTTCAGCAAGTGACCTCTGATTTCCACCTCAGCGATTCGAATTGATGGAGAATCCACAGTGACAATGATTTGCTCTTTGTTTTGGCAGGGTCCGGACAAAGCTCGCTCCCAGCTCCTCATTCTGGACCGTGGCTTTGACCCCTCATCTCCCGTGCTGCATGAACTGACTTTCCAGGCTATGAGTTACGACCTGCTGCCCGTCGAAAATGATGTCTACAAGTGAGTACAGTGGAAACAGCCTAGGAGATGCAATATACAATACACCTTAATTCCTGCAGCTCCGGCCGGTCCCAGCCTGATGGATCCTTGTAACAGGGTTCACCTGAGCCTCCTTTTTCAATGAGTCAGGGACACTTCAGTCTGGTGCTCTTTTCCGCTGCCAGTTCCCAACTATATACAGGCTTCACAGCTACTCTGCCAGCAACAGGCCTGGCCAGCAACAATCTAGGCAGCTCCCATTTCCTTCTGTGCCTGACCTCTCTCTTGCCCTCTCCCCATTTTTCCCTGGCTTCCTCCGAACCTCTATAGCTCTGGGCTAATAAGATTGGCAGGCACAGGGCTATTCACCCAGCCCCAATCCATCCCCCTTGATTGGGGCTGGAGTGGCAGGAGCTGATTAAGGGCTTCTCAACCAGAAGGGCTTCTGGTGGGTGCTAAATTTTTCCCTGTGGGTGCTCCAGCCCCGGAGCCCCTATGGAATCAGCGCCTATGTTCTGTGGCATGCACTGGTACCGTGGCACTGAAGAGACACACTGGGCCCTGGGAGTCTCGGTGACGCGTGTTTCCCCCCTCCACTGTCAGTTTTCCCATGGGACGCTCCCTGCTCTTTTCTACAGGTATGAAACAAGCGGCATCGGAGAGGCCCGGGTGAAGGAGGTTCTCCTGGATGAGGACGACGACCTGTGGATCACCTTGCGCCACAAGCACATTGCAGAGGTGTCCCAGTGAGTGCTTGACTCTGTGCCACGTGCCCATGGGTGGGACAGTCAGTCAGTCACCCTTCCCCCGCGCAGGGTCAGGCAGGTACTCAAACAAGGGTGGAATTAATTCCACTGGCAAGAGGAGGAGCGAAGACAGGGGCTGGGTGTGCGTTTCAGCACAGCTCTGCCAGCACCCCTCAGTCCTGACCCGCTGTCCCCTCTGTAGACCGGGCCTAACCTAACCGGGTTACTCTGCCGCTTTTAGTGCACTGGCTTGAGCAGGGCTTGCGGGTCTGTCCACCCACATGGACACGCCCTAGCGGAGACAAAGAGCAAAGCCACCCATCTCGTTTGCCTGGTGTCCTGTCTCAGGAGGATTTGGGCTGCAGTGCTAGGGAGGGCACACACCAGTGCTGCCCCTGCTGCCCCACGGACCACAGCAGCTCTGAGACTTACGGCCAAACGTCCCCCTCATTCCCCAGCCAGCGCATCGCAACCCTGCTGTTTCGCTCTCGGCGGGCGGACCCCTTCCTGCGATCACTGGCCATCCCCAGCCCACAGGGAGCGCAGTGCCTGTGGAGCGGAGCCGGAGGCACAGCACAGGATTAACCGGTGGCTGCTGCACGTGTGTTGTTGCAGACACGGGTCGATTAACACTATACACTGTGCCTAGATCCCCCAGAACTTTGCAGCCCTCTCCCTTCCCCCATCCTATCCGCAGACCCCAAACCTGCAGACCCCTTCCCACCTCTACGCCAGGGGTGGCTCTAGGTATTTTGCCGCCCCAAGCACGACAGGCAGGCTGCCTTCGGCGGCTTGCCTGCGAGAGGTCCCCAGTCCTGCGGATTTGGCGGCAGCCTGCGGGAGGTCCGCTGAAGCCGCGGGACCGGGGACCCTCTGCAGGCATGCCACCGAAGGCAGCCTGCCTGCCGCCCTCGCGACAACCGGCAGAGTGTCCCCCACGGCTTGCCGCCCCAGGCACCCGCTTGGCGTGCTGGAGCTGCCCCTGCTCTACGCTGCCTAGCCATTGCCTCCTCCTCCTCCAGCTCAGCAAGTGACGTGAGAGGGTGAGGAAGGCTCTGTACTCGTATGGTGCATCTTTGCCTCCTGGAAACTTGTTTCTGGGGCAGTCTGCTGCCTGACTGCCATGTGCCGAGGGCCCTGTAGGCTTTGCTGTCTGGGGATGGACGTTAAGCTGAACTGGTTCTCACTTACTGCTGCAGATGGACCCATCTCATGACAGGGCGTGGATTCCAAGGCCCTTGCTTTCAACCCTGCCCTCTCCCGAGCAAGCCCCAGTAACCCCCAGGGAGGCTGTGGAAGGCTAGAGAGAGGGGACAGAGGAAGGGGTAGGGTGGGCAGGAGCCAGCGTGCATATGGACTGAGCAGACGGCTGATCATTGTGCCCCCTTCTTTCCAGGGAGGTCACCCGCTCGCTCAAGGAATTTTCTTCCAGCAAGAGGATGAACACAGGCGACAAGGTGATGCCACGGCTCGTGCGGGAACCGCGCTCCCGTTAACTGACCCCCTCGTGCACTGGAGTGGTCTGCTAGAGACAGTCACAAGGAATGAGCAGGGGCCAAGGGGGAGGCTAGGTTCTGCATGGAAGCATGAAGCCCAATCTCACAAGGCACAAAGGGCCCTCAAATTCCTGGACCCTTTTAGAGCCGAGAGAGAGGGCGGCAGTCCAGCCTTGTTATTTAGAGAGACTCAAATGCTGATAAACTCCCTAGGCATGGTCCTGAGCCCCAGGTGTGTGGGGGGAGGGGAGAAAGGGAGCAGGTGTTTCTCCTCTGAGGCCATCAACGTCACATTCTAGCAATACAGGATTTGCCCTACAGGCTGCAGTCAGTGCTCCATCACTCCCAGTATCCTGCATCAGCCAGGGGACAGTACCAGACTCTTAGGGACATAGGGATGCCAGACCGGATCAGACCTGAGACCCATCTAGTCCAGGATCTTCTTGCCGATGGTGGCTAGCACCAGCTGCTTCAGAGGAAGGTGCAAGAAACCCAGCAATAGGCTGTTATGGGAAGGTTTCTTCCTGACCCCCAGTCGTTAGAGTTTGGCTCTGAAGCATGAAGGTTTGTATCACGTGTTCTTTTAATAGCCTTTGGAGGATCTCTCTCTCTCCATATTAATATCCGGTCCCTGCTGAGCTCTTGGCCCTGATGAGAGCTTGGGGGAAATGGAGAAAAAAATCCTGCCCCCAGCTGACTTTGCAAGATTGCACTTGGATTTGGGTGTGTGTGGGGGAAATGTTCCCCCACCTTCTGGATCCCCTTTCTCTAGGCTTTGTAGCTACAGCTCTTATTACCAGCCCAGGAGGAGACTTGGGGACATCCTGACAACTGGCCCCAACACCCCACCCCCCAGAGAGCCATGCATTTGAACAACTGCCCAAGAGAGTTACAAGGCAGGAGATGTGATGTTCCCATTGGTGCCTTCTCTCCTGGCCTTCCTCCCTATGATGGCAAAGGTACAACAGGGAAAGTCATGCCATCTCCTTTCCTTACAGACCACTATGAGGGACCTGTCCCAGATGCTAAAGAAGATGCCACAGTACCAAAAAGAACTCAGCAAGGTAAAATGAATGAGGAAAACGTGCGGCTGCTAGCAGAAAGGAATCTGGGCATGAGAACCCTTCCACGTAAAATGTCTAATGCCGGCCTTCTTCCTTAGGCTAAGGCAGCAGTTCTCGACTGGAAGTCCGTGGGCCAGCAGTGATCAGTGGAGCCCTTGCTGGTGGTCCCTAGAGAGAATTCTGATAGGGACCCAGTGGTTGGTTGAGGGGCAGGAGGAGAGAGGGTCTGCATAGGAGGGTGGGCAGGGAATTGTCCTCATGTGGAAGGCAGTAGCTGGAAACCACCTTACTAAGTTTCTACATTATTATTACAGTCGAGTTGAGGTCTCCACTGAGCTCAAGGGCCCATTGTGCGAGGAACTGTACAGATCTAGAGTTGGAGACAGCCCTGGCCCCAAAAGAGCTTAAAATGTAACTAGAGGAAACAGAAAACTGGCCAAGAAGAAAAGTGACATGCCCAGGGTTACCCAGCAGGTCAGCGGGGGAGCTGGTTCCAAAACCCAGGTCTCCCATCCATGTCTTAGTCTACAACCTGTCCAGGGTCGTTCATTCTCCTGGAAAAAGGTGATGAGGGGGCTGGGAAGGAGGAAGAAGAGGAACCACCGTGTTTGCTTTAGCAAAAAATATCTGAGAGACGCTGGAAATCCCAGACTTGTTCTTCCAGCCATGGTGCGGTTCAGCACATCACAGCGTACGTCAACAAGGACGTCGCTAGGGTCTCAGCTGGAAATGGATATTTTCCGCAGAGCCCATTTTCTACACAGTGCCCGGTGCTTGAGAGCATGGAGAGGGAGCCTGAGGAGCGGGCGTGGTAGGGCAGGGGGATGCTCTTGAAGCCTAGTCACACATACTCAATACGGGGCCAGCTCCTCCGCAGGTATAGATCAGTCCAGTGTCTCAACAGCTGCGGTTTTGCTTCGCTGAGCCAGTTTTAAGCTCTGGGGAACCTACTGCTGCTGCCACTGCTAGGCCCGGGTCTGTTCCTCTTGTGTCTCCTTAGTACTCGACTCACCTGCACCTGGCTGAGGACTGCATGAAGCACTACCAAGGCACCGTGGATAAGCTCTGCCGCGTTGAACAGGTCCTGGTCTCCTCTGTCCTCCTTTCTTCACACTCCCTCTGGCACCACGTGCTCCTCTTCCCATGCAGTCACTGCCAGCTCAAACGCAGCCTTGGAGCCCTAAGATCCTGCAGACCCCAGGGGAGAATCGCTCCTTCACCAGGGCACTCATCTCCCCAGAGCTCCCAGGGCTGTTCTTGGGGAGCCTCGGCTTGGCTTTAGTGCCGTGCTGCCTGGTCTTGGCATGCTTGATGCTCAGTTTCAGGCTGTGCCGGGTGGGAAGAGAGACTCTCTCTAGAAGCAGGTGCAAATGGGTCCTGTGTCTGGCTTTAAACTAGTCCCTCTCCTTAGCACACCCAGTAACGGGGCAGGGTCTCTGGGGACTCTCCCCTCTATTGGGGAAATCCTCAGGCCTAGACCCCGGTGCTGTAGAGAAGGGGCCTGTTCTGGGCAGAGTGTTCCTGTCTCCATGACCTACCCAGAAGGGTAGGGGGGTTTCATCCGTCACCAGCCCAGGTGTGTCGCCGTCCTGCCACAGTCCAAACCCTCTGTCAGGTAAGCCTGGGGCTGACGTCTGAACCACCCGCTCCTTGGAAGAGCGACAGCCTCACTTGGTTGGGGTGGAGATTTAGCTTTCTCCCACCACCTGCTTAGCCTCCTGCTGCAGAAGCAGAGCTGGCTGCTCGCTTCCTCCCACCGTAGCGATCCACCTGCATCGTCTAGATCGGTTTCAGTTTCAGGGCCCTCCACAAGGAAAAAGGCTAAAACACGCTTTAGCTTCTCCCTTTAATGTAGGCAGTGAGGCGCTCAGAGCCCGGCTCTGCTCCTTGCACACCGGTAACTGGGTGTAAGTCGGCCTAAGAGAGTCAGAGACCGGCTTCCTCAGGCCCCTCTGAAGCTAGCCCAGAGGCTCCCCGCGGTGGCTTGCAGCCTGGCCCTGGGAAGGACTCCAGGGGTAAGAGATAACGAGCGTGTACGTTCTCTGCAGGACCTGGCGATGGGCACTGATGCCGAAGGGGAGAAGATCAAGGACCCCATGAGGGCCATTGTCCCAATCCTGCTGGATGCGAACGTCAGCACCTACGACAAGATCCGCATCATCCTGCTCTACATATTCCTGAAGAACGGTAGGGGGGAGAAACTGCCGGGGGGGGGGGGGGGGGGGGCGGGGGAACACTCCTCTGGGCACAGGCAAATGGAGAAAGACCAGGGGAGGGAGGAAAGCCTAGAGGAAGGCGATAAGCTGCAGTGGGGGGGGGGGGGGGACAGAAGGAAAGCCGTGGGGACAGAGCTCTTCAGACGTGGAGCCCAGGAGAACAGGCCACTGCAGACTGCTGGGAAGGGCTCAGACCCCCTGTCAGACAAAGAATTGGAGCTACTTGCCAGCTCGTCTACTGCATGGGTAAGTCATGCACGGGGCACGCTGACTGACACCCGCCGCCCACAGACATCTGTAGCCTGTGCCTAGGACATCAACTGCACCGATTATTAGTGACTCAGACTGCTCACCTCTTCGAATAATGCCCTAGCACTGATCAGCACTTCCCCTTCTGGCCTCCCAGCTCTGGGAAACTGTTCCAGCACCATGCAGCCTTCCCAAGAGGCTGCTGCCATCCTCCTCCTCCTCCTCATTTTACAGATGGAGGAAACTGCGGCATGGCGAGGCGAAGTGATTTACACAAAGTCACCTCGCAATTCAGTGGCACAGCTGGGAATAACCCAGGACTCCCCCCAGACCACCTAGCTTCCTGAGCTGGCGCTACGCTGTAGGACAGAGGTTCTCAACCAGGGGTCCGGGGCTTCCTAGCAGGCCGCAAGCAGGTTTCCTGGGGACCGCCCAGCAGGGCCAGCACTCACCGGGGCCCGGGGAAAAAGCTGAAGCCCAGGGCCCTGAGCCCCGCCACCTGGGGCTGAAGCCGAAGCCTGAGCAATGTAGCTTCGCGGGAACCCCTGTGGCCTGGGGCTCCAGCCAATTGCGCTGCTTGCTACCTGCTAATGCCGGCCCTGGCTTTTATGAGCAGAAAACCAGTGGTGGTGGCACGGCTGAGCCATGGAGTTTTTATAGCACGTTGGAGGGGCCTCAGAAAGGAAAAGGTTGAGACCCCCTGTTGTAGGAGATGCAGAACCAGTGCACAGAACTGCATGTCTTTAGGGCAGAGAGCAGCTCTGAGGGAGGGAAGTGGTGGAGTGAAAGCGGGAGGGAAGATGGGATTGGAGCAACAGCAGCTTTCGTGTGTTGAGGGGGAGCCTCATGATTGAGGCTTCCTGCTGATGCTTGATGGGTGGTGACCCCTGACCCTAGGCCAGGAGAAGTGTTTCAGTTTGGGAAGCTGTTCCCCGTTTGCATTCCTAGGGATCACCGAGGAAAACCTGAACAAACTGATCCAGCACGCTCAGATCCCACCGGAGGACAGCGAGATCATCACCAACATGGCCCACCTCGGCGTGCCCATCATCACAGACGTAAGCGCCCAGTCGCCCCCTGCTGAACCAGAACTCCGAGTCCCTGTGTGCTCCACTGGGCGTCAGTCCCGCCCAGGCATGGCTTGACTGGCCAAGAGACCTCCAGCTATAGGCGTATTGTTCCTCCAGCAGTGCCAGACCGTGACTGGCTCTGCTTCTCAACTGGTCACAAGCTGTGGGGTCTGTTATCACCATCCCACTAACCAGCCTGGATTAGGGTTAGCTATTAGTGGTAGACACCAGCAGAGGAGGCCACTAAAGTGACAGCGGAATTCTTATTAGCTTTGGGATTGTAATTAAATCCAAAATGGCTGGTGCGGGCTGATCCCTACAGAAGCTGGGGAGGAGGGAGTGAACGCACTTCTGTAACAAGGGAGAATTAGTGAGTCTGGGACCAGCTAATACTCTCATCTCTGGGTCAGAGGCTGCGGCTCCAGCATGGCTGGACCTCCCTTGCACATGGTGGTGAGACTGGCCCAGGGCAGGCATGGCCCAGGCAGAGGAGTGCAGACTGCCTCAGCGCAGTGCTGGAGGAAGGGACTGGCACCAGGAGTACGTCTAGTGGGGAACTGGAGGGTCCTCTAGGCTCCAGAACCGAGCCTTCCTTTTAAAGGACTCTCTGCATGTGTCATTTGTGTCCAGTCTACCTTGCGTCGCAGGAGCAAGCCGGAGCGGAAGGAGCGGATCAGTGAGCAGACCTACCAGCTCTCGCGATGGACCCCAGTTGTGAAGGACATCATGGAGGTAAATCAGTGAGGAGCGTAGGGACAGTGAGGTGGAGGGAAGGGAGGAGTGTTGCTAGTGGAGATCTTCCCTGTGACTGCAGCAAGAACCTGGAACGCAGTGCTTCAGTTGCAAGGTCTTTGGGGCGGGGACTGTTTTTGTTCTGTGTTTGTATAGCCCAATAGGGTCGGGTCCATGCCTGGGGCCCCTGAACAGGACACCAAAACAAATTGATAAAGAAATTCACCTGCTTCCAGGACCACATGGTCCTTCACAACCTGGCCTGTGTGGGCTGCATCCCTCAGTTCAGCAAGCAGGACAGCTGCAGAGAGCGCACACGATACACGCCAATCTGGCGAGATGACCGTCTGTGCCATTTAAAATTGCATTTACTGAGATGTACAGAGCGAGGCGGAGCTCTGGGTGCACCACACGTCTGAAATCCTGCCCCCAAGCTCTGGCCTCTGTGAGCTGGTCACTCTGCGTCCCTGGGCTCTGGTTTCACATGGCAAGGGTGGTGCCGTGCTGGAGCAGGGTGAAGTGGGGAGGGGGAAGGAAATACATTTACTCAGTTCCCCCAAGGAACAGATCAGAGTTTCTGATCCTGCCTGGTGCAGAGAGCAGCACTGGGTTTGAACAAAGACGTTTTCCGATCTCACCTTCCAAGGGCAATGGCTGTAATAATACACCTACTCCCCCATCTCAATGGTGCAACCTTGGCAGGTGAACTGGGCCCAAGCTGTTCAGTGCGGGACAGGTGTTCATTTCGCTGCGATGCAATTTAGGAAGGACCCTTGCCTGCGGTGCCACCTAGTGGCAAAAGACAGCCCTGGAGAGGAACACAGCTGTGTCCTTGGGGAAATGGGTGGGTCCCCTCTGACAGAGCCTGCATCAAACACGACAAGGTTTTAAACTATTGACAAGGTCTAAAGGAGGGAGCTGGAGCTCAGAGCAAAATCCGGGATTCAAACTCTGCAGCTAGGCCCCATCTCTATTAGGGCAAACGGATCCTCGACAAAGAGCCAGATCTTCGACCAATGCCTCCCCTGTGTGTTCATGGGATCTTCAGGCTGGTTAAAGAGCATTAAACACTAGTACTTAGGGTTCAGAAGAAATTTCCCCCACCCCACTCAGGTTATGCCATAACTTCCCATGCCCGAGTTTTACACTTCTCTCTGGTGCACAGAGGAATCTTGTGCATACAGATCTACGGAGATCAGAAAAATCAACCCACCATTACCTTTGAATGCCAAATAATCAACCTAATGAACCCTTGGGAAGTGCTATGAATCAGCCCCAAACCTGGCAGAGAGGAGACAGAGCAGATGCCTACGTCCCTAACTTTGGTTTCATCCCTCACTGAGTGACTCCTCCATCTAGCTCCCACATCAGCCATGTCCTCCCCCCCCCCCCCCGAGTTTTACATCAGTGGTCCTTGCTGAAGGCAATAATGAGGCCCTAATCAGAGCTCTGGGACCCTTGGCTCAGCCCTGCACCAGTATTGGGGGGGAGGGTGTATAAAGAGTAAGTCATCAGAGCAGATGACAATGACTCATTCAGGGCGCATGGCACAGCGGGGTTCCCAGCAGGTCATGCTGGGGAGCTGTGCACAATAATTGCCCTGTCAGGCTTTAAGACCCGGTGGGTGACAGGAGGTGGCTGTGAACCAGGAGGGACAAAGCTCCCATTCAGGAGCCAACCAGCTGGCTGGCTCCTGTTCGTCCCCCATTGCTCAGTGAGGTGGGACAGTGGCGCCAGGAATGTGCGGGGTGACTCGTCAATTTTTCAGGGGGAGGCCTAGCTCAGTGGTTTGAGCATTGGCCTGCTAAACCCAGAGTTGTGAGCTCAATCCTTGAGGGGGCCACTTAGGGATCTGGTCCTGCTAGTAAAGGCAGGGGGCTGGACTCGATGACCTTTCAAGGTCCCTTCCAGCTCTAGGAGATTGGTATATCTCCAATTATTACCTTTTATTATTAGCCACTGTTTAAGTGACGGTCCTAGGGATTTCATTGCAGAACGGGTTAGCGTGGCACGTGGCTTAGGTTCGGGCTTGGCCTAGGCATTCAGTAGCTACGGCTGCAAGGAGAGTGACTCGCTCATTGGGTTGGCTGGCTAAGGAAGCAGCAGGGAAATGACAGAATCATAGACGTGCCAGGCTGGATGGGGCCTCAAGTGGGTAGGATTGAGTTACCCAGACTCTTCTATAGCTCAGGGATAGTTGGGCTTTCTCCCCCTCCCCCGTCAATGGGACAGTTCTTGAGGAATTCTGCCAAGGATCCAGTGGGAAGGGTCCACCCCTTGAAGTGACCTTCACAGCTGGGTCCAGGAAGCTGCCTGATAAGAGGAATTGGAGCTCTGATCCAGATGGCATCATATTGGCTTGCCTGCTCCATACTGACGCCAGGCTCTTCTCTTCCCAGGACACTATTGAGGACAAACTGGACACCAAGCACTACCCCTATATCTCCACCCGCTCCTCGGCCTCCTTCAGCACCACTGCAGTCAGGTAGGTAGAGCCCTGTGGAGAGAGGCCCCAGGTCCTTTCTGGGAGGAGGTGCAGCTTTGAGCTAATGCCAGCCTTGCCCCGCTGGGCTTCGCTCGGTTTCAGGACTTTGTAGGGAACAGAGGAGCTCAGTTAGGCCCCGTCTACATGAGACATCTCCGCTCTCATCACCTTAGTGTCTGAGCCTCCCATGCCGTGACGGATTGTATCCTCCCCACACGCCAGCAGCAGCCCCCTTGTAGAACTGAGGCACAGGGTGGATAAATGACATGCCCAACATCACACAGACAGCATGCGGCAGGGCCAGGAGCTGAACGCAGGTCTGCTGAGTCCCCACACAGAGCCTTAAGCACAACTTATCTTCCTACGATACCTTGTGAGCCACTCCTGCCACGGTCTGCACCAAACCTGGCTTGCTCCACACACAGTGTGCTCAGTCCTCAGCCAGCAACGCAGCCCCCCTTCCGCAGGGCCTGTAACTCACTCATTACCTTCTTCAGTCTGCTGTGTCAATAGGGTCAGCAGCTGTGCCTGGGGAACAGGTTAAACGACTTCCTCCCGGCTCTCCAGGGGAGAGGACACCTGCCACCAAGCCATTGCCTGGCCAGTACCTTTCCCTCAGGGAGCTCCCTGCTCCTGCAGCTGCTTTCCCTTGGCACTTCTCACCCCAGGCATGAGCTGGGTCTGGCTTATATAGGCCCAGGCCCTGCCCACTCCCAGCAGGCTCTGAGGGGATTGGTTAACTGGAGTCAGATACTTGTGAGGTTTTTTTCCGCCCCCAGGTGACATTTCAGGCTGTCACAACATCCCAGAATGCATTGCCCAATGGTCCCCCAGGCACTCTCTCGCCCACTAAGGCGCTATGGGATAATTGCTCAGGTTTTCACAGCATGCACTGCTATGTACGTGATTAGGCAGCAAGGCAGGTGTGGCTGCACTGAGATGGGTGAGGGAAGCTGCAGTCTGGAGCCAGATCGACCCTGTTTGTTATAAACGGGTGAGAGGAGGGGGGTCGGGAACTGGCTACAAAAGTACAGGTGTATTTAGCAGGTGGAGAAACCCACAATCACCCCAGCACCAGCAACTCACAGGGACTCTGCTTTTGTTTCTTTGGCGTTGTTTCCCTTCTGACTCCATGGGCGTGAGGAGCTGTTCAAAGTGCCCAGAGCAAGGCACAGGGTAGGCATGCGGGTGTGAGGTATACTTCGCTCCAGTCCAACAGCAGCCCCCGCTGGTCCAGTTCTGAACCCCAACCATCCCCTAGATCTGCTGTCGCACCTCACCCACTGTCCTGCATCAAGGCTAGTCCATGGCTTGAATTCAAATCCTGAACCTTTCCTAAACTGGAATACCCAGCGATGGAAACTGCTCTGTGCCTCAGTTTCCCCATCTGTAACAGAGGGGTAGCTTACTGCGAATTGACAAACATTTAAGATCTCTGCATGCAAAGTGGTATAGCAGCAGTATTATTGCTGCCTGTGTTCTAATAATATTTAGCACTTTTAATAAAAACTGATTAACCCTCTCAGCAGCCCCAGGAGGGCAGGCAGTGTTGTTAACCTCTCTGCTTCAGTATGGAGGTCCCTGCTTCATTTTCCCCATAGGTACTGGCACTTATTCAAGACTGCAGAGGGAGCAGAACCCAGGAGTCCTGACTCCCAGCCCTGTGCTCGGACACTAGAGCTGGGAACAGAACCCAGGAGTCCTGACTCCCGGCCCTGTGCTCGGACACTAGAGCTGGGAACAGAACCCAGGAGTCCTGACTCTCGGCTCTGTGCTCGGACACTAGAGCTGGGAACAGAACCCAGGAGTCCTGACTCCCGGCCCTGTGCTCGGACACTAGAGCTGGGAACAGAACCCAGGAGTCCTGACTCCCGGCCCTGTGCTCGGACACTAGAGCTGGGAGCAGAACCCAGGAGTCCTGACTCCCGGCCCTGTGCTCGGACACTAGCCCACATCTCTCACCCAGTACCGCCCAGAGGAATTCATCCCAGAGGCCTTCACTCTTCCATAGCAATGAGCAGACATAGGAGTTGATTGGCACTGTGCCTAGTGATTTCAAAGCCATCTGAGTGCAGAGACTGTATGCTGTGTTTCATCTCCCTCTCTTCTCTCTCTAGTGCCCGCTATGGACACTGGCACAAGAACAAGGCCCCTGGTGAGTACAGGGCTGGCCCTCGCCTCATCATCTTCATCCTGGGGGGCGTGAGCCTGAGCGAGATGCGCTGTGCCTATGAGGTGACGCAAGCCAGCGGGAAGTGGGAGGTGCTAATAGGTGAGTGCCGCGGGCGGCCTGGGCAGCGCCATGCACTGCTCCATCGCACTCTCTGGCTCCATCCCATGCTTCTGTGTCTCACCCTCTCTCTCAGTGCCATTCCTCTCTGTGCCAGAGGCAAGCAGACGAAATCCAGTCTCCAGATGACCGTGTGGGAAGGACCAATGTGGAAAGCTAATTTCCCGCCCTGAGAACATAGGGTTTGCCCCTACAGACCACTGACCCTTTGAGTCTGGCGTCCTGGCTCTGGTAGCGGCCAATACTTGATGCTTCAGGGGAAGGTGACCTCTCTTGTGCAGCCAATTTTTCAGTGCTACACAAGGGGGGTGGTTGGGTGGGAGGAAAGGGGAGTTTCCTTCCTGACCCCATGAAGTGGTCTGTTTTGGCCCTGAAGCATGAGATTAGATTAATTCTTGTCACACCACGATGGTTTTTATTGGTCAGAAAATGTGAGCATCTCCACAAATCTTCTCCAGGGTAAATGCTTGGAGGTGCTGCCAACGGGGCAGCCCAGAATGTGTTTATGTCCCAGGGGTAGAGCCAAGATCCAGCTGGTGGCAGAGGAGTGAGGGGCCACGAACACTCCAGGGGAGAAGGACTGGCTAATGCATGATGCTGACAGGGAGAGACTGGCCCTTTCCTTGCTGCAGGCCAAGACTGAAGTGCAGCCGTGGGTGCTCTGTGTCTGCCTGTGCTTTGGGTGGGGGCAGATCTGGAGTAGCAGGAGCAGGTGTGGGTCTGGTCTGAGGGGAATGGGAGACTCTGCGCCTGGTTCTGGTGAGTGCTTTCAGACCCCCACATTCCTGAGTATGAAATTCACCCCTGCTGGGTTAGCACTATGTGTCCTTAACACATCACTGCTCAGCTTGACACATACAAAGCTTAGGCCAGTGGCACCCCTCGTGGATCCCCTAACCGGTCCCTCATCTGCTCACTGGATTTTCTCCATTGGAACATGCACTCCTCAATCCCCTGATCCCCTCCTCTAACCCCCGCAGCCTGGTCAGCCACCTCTCCGTGCCGTTCTGTGTCTTGGTTAACGTCAACATTCTCACGGCAGTGTAATATCTCCCGCTAACGTGCTCTCTGGTCTGCGACTCTGTGATCGTTGCATGTGTGTTTAATGTCCCCCAACGATGCTGAGTGTCTCAAACCCTTCCTGGATGGCAGCAGTTTACCTCCGGGCCTCCTTGCTAAGCAGGGTTCTGACTAAGGTCTAGTCCATTCGATTCCTTCAAGGTTTCTGTCGTATGACCTGGCCCAGCGTCCACTGGAGTCAATGGAAAGACTCCCATTGACTTCAGTCGCCCTGGATTTGGCCTTGGTCCTAATGTGCTTTTTAGAAGCCCAGCAGCTCAGCAGAAACCTGAGGCGAGGGCTGGGGGAGGAAACAGCCGATCGACTGTTGCTGTTGTCTTCATACAACACACCTTGGAGGCCCAGTGGTGACCGCATAAGACCAGCCGCTGAGCTCATGTGTAAATGCACGCAGGGTTGCTCACCCAATCATACATTTATCCCCATCTTTCTCTGTGTCTCTCACTGGCTTTTTCACCCATCCTCACCTGCTGTGTATTATGAATATTAGGCCTAAGTTGGCATGTTCCTTTAATTTATTTCTGTTCAAGAAGTCAGCCCGCCTCTGTTCTCTCACAGGTTCTACTCACATTCTTACTCCCACCAAATTTCTCATGGACCTGAGGCACCCCGACTTCAGGGACTCCACTAGGGTATCTTTTGAGGATCAGGCTCCAACAATGGAGTGAGAGCCAAAGAAACAAAGTAAAAGCAGCTTATTAAAGAAAAGAAACTCTTCCACTCGGAAGGGTTTTCTTTGATTCTTCCGTCACTCTTTTTTCTTTAGTTATTATTATTTCTACTCTTTTTATTTTTCCGTTTGTTTTTTTGGTTCTTTGATGAGAAAATGCTTGCAGTTCTTACTACCGATTTGACAATGTGTCCAGCGCCGCCTCCATTAACCCTATACCATGAATCTCTTTTGGGCCAGAACTTGCCGGCATCCTCATGCCATTAATTACCCATTCCGTAGTCATAGAGATGCAGGTGGCAATGGTTCGCTGGCCTTCACTTGACTGGAGAGACGCTTACAGCTGGGTGGGGAAAGGGCATGAGGTGGACGCGTGTTTCGCAGACCGTCAGTGCGTGTGCATGGATTCCCAGTCTGAGTTAGGCCTAGACGGCACATGCATGGATGTGGAGCATGGGCTGAGCAATGTCCCCTACGTTGGCTCCAGGGAGGACATGTATAGCAGATCGGGTGTTAGGACAAACCATGGTTTCCGGGTGGCAGGGGCCACATAGACTCCTTGTAGCATTCAACAACAGCGTGACATGACTGCTGGATAATAATCACTGCCGTACATCAGGTGACTGTCCCCGTCTTTCTCCCATCCCCTCCACAGGGGAAAGTTGAGGTGGTGCCATAGCCTATTGCATGCAGCTTTCTCCATCAGGGACTATTTCAATCCGCTAGTGCTAGGATCTGGATCGGGGGGGGGGGGATCTGGATGCACAGGGGTTTGTTGGGGGGTTCTGGGTGCAACGGTAATGGGACTCTGCAGGGGGTCCAGGTGAAGGTGGTTGGAGTTCAGTGGGGGGTGTCTGGGGGGGACAGAGCTTGGCAGGGGGGTCTGGATGCGGGTTCAGTGGGGTGGGGATCCAGGTGCAGCTGGTTGGGGCTTAGTGGGGTGGGGATCTGGGTGACTCGCTGGGGTGGTTCAGGTGCAGGGGAAGTGGGGCTCAGCAGGAGGGTCTGGGTATGATGGGGGGGTCTGGATGCACAGGGGTTGTGCGGATGGGGGAGCAGCTCCATGTACAGTGATCCCTCCCCCTGCAGCTGAGAAGTGTTGGGTGTGTGTGTGGGGGGGGAGTTTTCAGAGCTTCCTGCAATCTTGGGAGAAATCTGGGGGTGAGTCTGAGCTAGCCCTGGATGCTGTGCAGGGCAAGAAGAAGTCCTGTCCTCCCCAGCCCAGCCAGGACTAGCAGCTGAGTCCAGCACAGGGTAGGAGCCACCAGCCGGGTCTCCTCAGTCCCACCCCCTACCCCACAGTGATTTACCTCTCTGCCAGCTGCCCTAGGCACCCAAAACATACCGCTGGGGAGGGTCACAGGACTGCTCTTGTGGCTTCTCGTTGCTTCCCTGTCAGAAAGTCATTTTTCTGCAGGGAAGCAACGAAATCTGTGGGAGACATGAATTCTGCGCATGCGCAGTGGTGCAGATTTCCCCCAGGAGTAATAGATGAGGAAAGAATGAAAGTAGTAGGGGAAAGAATCTTAAAGGACCCTCCGTGCATGTGAGTAGAGCAGCACCAGATGGCGCTGACCTGTTTTCTAAAGGGGATGTGACATTGTCTCCCCACTCCCGGAAATGCTCCAAGTGCCTCGGTTTATTGGAAGCAGCCGGTGAAGGATCAGGTGGCTGATGCAGATGTGGCTGGATGCTAATTATTCCTGCCTCTTGCCAGCGAGGTCCTCCTGTCGGCTCCCATCAGCCAAACGCTCGTGTCACTGCGCTGCCCCTCTGAGCTGCAGGGCAGAGGCAACGCGCCTCTGCCATTGCCAGCACTGCCTGCCCTCCATGTCTGTCGCCCCATCCAGTACCTGCTAGGGATTGTCAGTGTGCTTAGCAAGGCGGCCAGGAGCCCAAGGGCTCCCCTGTAGTTTTGTTTAAAGTGGATCCGCTTGCGGGCCACTCTCACCATCTGAACCCAGAGCTGTGGCCTACAGAGCTCACAAGTCCTTTCAGGCACTGTCCCAACTTGAAGCCAAGCAGCCACTGTATTAAAGGGCCACTGTCCATGGCCAGAGGTTGGGTGCAAGTGTCATTCTGGTGCAAGGGAGAGAATTGGCTTAATTGGCTTTACCAGACCATATGTTGGCATCCAGGCTAATATTCCTTCAGTGCAAAGTCTTTTGGTTCAGATTTAAGCATCAACTCCGCCCCCTGCAAAGTTTACCAGGCCAAAGCATTTGAGGAGGCACGTTTGCTGCACAAATGCACAGCATGACTCTAAATACATTTGCGTTGAAAAGCATCCATAGCAACGACATCTCGTCTGCCTCCCGGGGCTGCTCACCCGGCATGCACTCGAGCTGCCAGCCTGACTCAGGGGTCCCTGCTTATCACACACGCATGCCCCATCCGGTCTGCAGTCAGTCAAGAGATGGGGAAGAGACGTGCTCGGTAGTGCCAAAATGTCTGTGCTGCACTGTTCAGGACCCGCTGCTCGAACAGTGCTCTGGGGGCTTGAGCTCCGCTTTTACAGGATGCAAACAGCAAAAGCATTGTTAAAAGCGAGGAGGTTCTTCCAGCCGATCTTAAGTACCCTAGTGGGAGTTTAGCATCGATGCTGGTGGCATGCAGATTGCTGGCAGGTAGCACAGGGGTTGGTGCCACAGATAGTTTATTTCTTTCAGGGGGTGGGTGGCCCCGTCCTTCGTATAGTGTGGTGCCCAGGAAGCGCAGGACCATTACGTCCATGCAGAGCGCCATTGGCAGAGTCATGGTCAGGGCCGGTGCAATCATTTAGGCGACCTAGGGTGCTAGGATTTGGGGGGCGGCATTTTCTTCGGCAGTGACCACAGCGGCCGGATCTTCGGCCACCCCGGTCGCCACCGGCATTTAGGCAGAGGGAGCTGGGGCAGGGGGGGCGCGGGGAGGGCAGCCTGCAGCAAGTAAGGGGGTGTGTGTGGCACACAGAGGCACTCCCTGCCCCACCTCCTCCCCGAGCACACCGTGGCTGCTTCACTTCTCCCGCCTCTCAGGCTTGCGGCGCCAATCAGCTTGGGGTGGCGGAGGGTGAGACGTGGGGAGCTGCCACAGGGGGGCGCCTCAGGGCGGAGTGGGGAAGCTGCTGCGGGAGGGGGGGCGCCTCAGGGCAGGGGCTCGGGGACGGGGGAGGGCGCAAGCTGGAAGTTTCGCCTAGGGTGCGAAACATCCTTGCACCAGCCCTGGTCATGGCTAGAACCCGGGTCATTTGTGGTACTGAACATCCCCATCCAGATTCCTGACCAGGATTTTAGAACAACTACGGAAGAGGTTGCTCCCAGAGACCCCAGCCCAAGTTTTTATAAGGCAGGCTGGGATAGGACTTTGGGATTTACCCAGCGCAGTGCAGATTGCCACTCAGCACGGACAGGAGTAATAAAACGCATAGGCACGGTATCTCCTTGTTGCGCGCCTCGTCACTTGGACCGTAACACCTGACTCCCAGTGCCATGGTCTAACTGCTAGACTGGTTCTCAGCCCGGGGTACGTGTACCCCTGGGGGTACTCAGAGCTCTTCCAGGGCAACTTATCTCACTATCCATCAACTTATCTAGAGATTTGCCTAGTTTTATAACAGGCGACGTGACAAGCACTAGCGAAGTCAGAACAAACTAAAATTTCATACAGACACTGACTTGTTTATACTGCTCTGTGTGCTATACACTGAGATGTAAGTACAGTATTTATATTCCGATTGATTTGTTTTATAATTACATGGTAAAAATGAGACAGTCAGCAATGGTTCAGTAACAGTGCGCTGGGGGACACGTGTATTTTTATGTCTGATTTTTGTAAGCAAGTTGTTTTTAAATGAGGTGAAACTTGGGGGTTTGCAAGACAACTCAGACTCCCGGAACGGGGAGCAGTAGGCCGGACCGGTTGAGAACCACTAGACTACACAGCCTTGCAGTTAGACCACAGGCCTGTGAGTCAGGAAATCTAAATTCTGGTCCTGAGTCTGCCACAGTAGTGGTAAGACCTTGAGCAGATCATCCTGCCCCTCTCTATGCTGCAGTTTTCTCAGCTGTAAAATGGGGATAATGGCCCCGAGCCTTCAGGGGGTTTAGGCACCTGCCCCCCATTGATTTCACCGCTGCAAGGCAGGGACAGAAGAGAAGAGAGAAAAGCTCTCACATGTAGCAGCATTTCTTCCCAAATGCTTCAGGAGTCACTTAGGCCCAGATCCTGAATTGTATTTAGGAGCCTAACTCCCATTGACGTCAGTGTAGGCACCTAACTACCCTTAGGGATGTGAGTCAGTGATATTTACCTTCCTTTGTGAAATGGCTTGAGCTCTCCAGATGAAAAGCTGTATAAAAGCGCCGCCTATTTTAACAGTGCTGCCAACTTTCACAGTATTTGCTGTTTTACTTAAAGCCCCAGCTCCAGGAGTCATGTGATTAAACGAGACTCTCGTATTTCATCTTTGTCTTTTAAAGTAAGTTTCTAGCCAGCCTGGTTTCAGAGAAAAGCTTGAAAACACAAGCCCCTAAGGCCTCAGAAACTGGAAGGCAACTAAAAGGAACCCAGAAAGCTTATGACTGTGTAAAATCTCATAATGTTTGCCGCCTGACTCATGATTTCTGAATGCTTTGGGATGGCAATGCTGTGTTATCACATACAGGGACCGATGGGTTCTTCAGGCCCCTAGGACTTTTTTTGTAGCAGACCATTTTCTTGGGATCGATGTGATGAAGGTGCCAATTCCAGTAACGGGAGGGCTGCTCTCATCAGGAAGCGCTCCAGCATCTTGCCAGTCATGTTTCGCTTTCTCCAAGAGAGCAGCTCGGCCTGCTGAGCACAGGGTTGGCAGACTCAGGTGTGAAAAACAAGTCAATCCTGACGGGCGGCTTCCTTCCAGTGATGGCTTTATCTCCGGTGCTTTACAAGCAATATGGGAAGGAGTCTGCGGGGGAGAGGCCAGGGGGCTCCCTAATGCCATGTACCCCAGAAGGAAATAGAGCAGATCTGCTGGGGGGAGGGGGCGGCTGGGATTTGCCCAGGCTCTCCCCCCCCCCCCCCGCGGTATACGAGCTGCTGTCCATATTGCAGGGAGCAGGGCTAAAGCGACAGAGTGACAGGACCTTCTTTCTCCCCCATCCCCTGCTTTCTTGCCTTATGCAAGAGAAACTCGCGGTGCTCTATCGCTGAGGCTTGAGACGAGGGGCCGTGTCTGTGGGGCAAACCTGGTGCGGATGAGGATGAACCAAATCGCCACGCCCCTGTCCCCTCTCTCCACCCTGCAGTGAGAGCATTCTGGAGAGCAGCCAAGCGTGGGGACCCGTGAGCCCAAATCTGGATGCAGCCCTCTGCATCACCCAAGTGTTTTGGATACACTGTGCACCCTCGTTTGCCCACCGCTGACGTGAGCCAGAGTAGAGGGGGGTAGTAACGTGGCTTAACTCCTCCAATGAAACGAGTCGGATGAGGCGCCTCCTACTCCCTGGTGCGCATCACAAAACCACATAAGAACATAAGTGATCTCTCTCCTGCCATCCGTCTCCATCTCTGACAAACAGAGGCTAGGGACCCCATTCCTTACCCATCCTGGCTAATAGCCATTAATGGACTTAACCTCCATGAATTTATCCAGTTCTCTTTTAAATCCTGTTATAGGCCTAGTCTTCCCAACCGCCTCAGGCAAGGAGTTCCACAAGTTGATTGCGCTGTGTGAAGAACTTCCTTTTATTTGTTTTAAACCTGCTGCCCATCAATTTCATTTGGTGACCCCTAGTTCTTATATGATGGGAACCACCAGACGTAGTTGGGTAAGGCGCGCAGTCGGGAGAGTCCCCGGGGTGCATGCCAGCGTTCCCTTATTTCAAGGAAAGGACATTATAAAGAACAGGAGCTGCATGAAGATGGTTACTACACGGCAGTCCAACCCACAGCCCCAGGAGGCAATGTACGCTGAGCCGGAGTGGGTTTGTCTGTGCCTTAGGCAGGGGCCGGGAGTCATTGCACTGGGCTGGGTTGGGTTCCCTGTATAAATACTCTGAGGTGGGAGCGATCAGGGGCCTGTTTCTGGTTTCCTGTACAGCAGGGTGACGGGGGAATAATTGACCTCAGTGGAGTTACCTGGGTGTAAAATCAGCGGCAGTGAAACCAGGATCTGGCCCCCGACGACGCAGGCTGGCAAGCCCTGTTTGTGAAAGCGCGGCGCTAGGATCCCCGTCACTGCCCCCGGGGAGTGGAGCAGTAGATTAGAGCGTCATGCGACTCTGCAACCTGACCAGGGGGGCGGAACCGGGGGGGGGGTGTTGTGCATCGCCCCCGCGTAACCTTGCGCACATGTGGGGAGGGGGGGGAGGGATGTTGATGCTGCGGCTGTCTGCTTGGCCATACCATGTCTTAGCCTGGTGACTGGCATGGCCAGGGACTGAGCTGTGTGGACGCTGAATGGGTGAGGGAGAGTCAGGAGAGGTTCCTGTTGCAGTGACCAGCTCCTAGTTTCAGAGGGCAACTTGCGAGGGCTCCCCATTCCCGTTCCCTGCTCCTTCTCTTCTCTGGCCTGTTCCAGCATCTCCTGTCGCTGCATCCAGTGAGTGCCTGGCACCTCCGGCAGCCTCTTTACCCAAGGGTGCCGTTCGCTGCTGGCAAAAGGAACCAGCCCCACCGACACACCTTGATTTCCTCCCTTATGTAGGGATGCAGACACAGCCCGGGGCTGGAGGTTCCTCGGCCTGCCTGTATAAGTCTAGCTTCCGGTGACCTCCCTCCCTTTCTCCTCCGCGCCTCTTCTCCATCTTTCAAGAGAGGCACATTTTCAAGTGCTGATGACTTTCCATTTGGTTCTCTTCTCCCGCCCGAGATGGCGGCGGCCGTGGTGGCGGTAGTGTCTTTCCCCGAAGGCCACCGCTGCATGTGCAGTCCTCATGCGCCACACACCACCCTGGCCGCTCCATGCACTCAACGCCGTTCTGTTGACGCGCAGTCCGTGTCCCCACCACACGTTCCATGCCTCATTCTGTTGCTGCACCTAGTTCTCTTGCTGCAAGGCCTCCATATATTTCTTTTTCTTTCCTTTATTGTTTTCTGCAATACAAACACTCTTAATGCCATAGGCTTCCATTTTTGCAAGCATTTCCAATAACGTACCGGGCTGTCTATGCAAGGTAAGGCCTCAGGTATCAGAGTTGGCCTCCGCTCGCCTGGCCAAGGCAGTGACCATCGTTGGGGAGGGAGGGCAGGTTCAGTGGCAGGGGGATGCCCTCTGGGTGGGGCGGGGGGCACACATGCTGCTCGCACACAATGCCTGCTCTCTCTCTCGCTGCCCCTCGCTTCCAGAGCAGTAGCGCGCATGATGCGCGCTCTACACCCGGAGCAGTCCGGCTGTGTTAGCGAACGCCCGCCAGGCCCTGTCGTCCCCCTAGCCCTGCTATAGACATGAGCAGTTGGGGCCACCCTTACGGGAGCGAGGGGGGCTCTGCCACCAAGCCGCACGCCTCTTTCTCCAGCAGCCGAACGAGGTGTGGACAGACGCTCAGCTGCGAGGGCGCACCCCACCATGCTCAGCCTGGCCATACCAAAGCCCTCCCAGGGGAAGTTCATTCCCTCTCAAGCACCCGAAACACCGACCTTAACTTTGCCTCTGGCCAACCACATGTGCTGCCTCGGCTGTCACTATGTGGGGGAGTAGGGCCGCCCCGGCCCTTTCTTAGATGGGGTGCACAGGCTGGACCGCAGCACGACCGCTGCCGAACTGACCCTTCAGAGCGCTAACGATCTTCCCGTCCTTCCCTCTGCCTCCCACAGGGTCCACTCACATCCTCACCCCGCAGAAACTGCTGGACACGCTGAAGAAACTGAATAAAACAGATGAAGAAACCAGCAGTTAAAACAAAACAAAGCAAACGAAACGACGACGACTCCACCTCCCTGGCTTATGGCAGTCCTCCCATTGGCTGTCCCGCTAAACCTTACTTTGCTGACCTCTGGCTCCATCTCCCATCCCCAACCCAGAGCTTTCTCCCTGTTCTTGTTTCTAGAAACCTGTCCACCCCCCACACCACTTGCCCCTCATTTTAAGCAAAAGTCTTTGTGTTGGGGAGTGGGGTGGGGGGCAGGGAAGCAGACACAAAATGCATTGTGTTAAAAAAAAACAACAACCCGAAAAGCAAAAATATTTATTCTCTATGTATGTATCCCAAACCCCCAGCCCAAACGCATTTTCAAATAACCCATTCATGCATCGCTAGAGAAGAATTTTCCACGTGTTTTTCCAGGCTGGATGGATGCACATGAATTATTTACAGCTATGTGATCTTGTACCTAACCCAGATGCAAACACAACTGCTCCATGTAGGGATTTGCTTGAATAGGGACGTGGTAGAGTTCTTTCCGTTACTGCTGTCATTGGGGGGTTTTTTCCAGTTTTTTTTTGGGGGGGGGGAGAGAAGGGGGTGTATGTGATTCTTAAAGGTGTAGTTATTTTGTGTTTCATGAAGGAATATGTTAAATTGGGGATTACCCATGATTCCGGCAAACCAGTCCCCAAATCTTCTGAGGCATCCTCTGCTGACAGATGTTGAGCAGCCCTCCCCTCTCCCCGAGCAAGGTTCAGGTGAGCACACCTGGACAGCTCAATCCGATTGCTGCTGGAGGGGTGACCTCTGGCTTTGCATGTGTCGGTGGGGCTTCTGAGAACAGCCAGTCAGGACTTTGTCTGGGAGGCGGGGGTACGATGTGCACTTCCCAATCAGCTCGTTGGGCTATCTAGTCTGGTAGCCGGACTCGGAAGGTGGCCAATGCTTGATGTTTCAGAGGCAGGGGTAAAAGCCAAACAGTGCACTGCGCTAATTGCGGGCGAGTCGGGGGCAGAGCTGGGGGGAAACGGCCGAGCTCCGTTCAGTGATTAGGCGGTTGTGGCCAGAAACTAGCCTCCCCCCGTTTTAAATTGCAATCCTAGAGCTATTTTGCGGGCAGAAAGAAGGGACATTTTAGCACGATCTTTCACCACAAAATAATGCCCCCTAGAGGGCAGAGCCAGAACCTGCAGGGTGCCCAGACATCCCTTGCAATACTATACTGCAGCCCATCCGCATCCTTTCTCAAATGGTTCAACCCTTTTCCTACCCAGCCTCAGTTTGGCATATTCCTTAAAGGAAATATATATATATATATAGGGACATATTTTTTTTTAATGTGTACGGTCAAAAAAAATCTCTCTTTGCTTGCAAAAAAATGAATGAAACCAAGGCCGTTTATATCTCCGCATTGAACTTAAGTTAAAAAAAAAAAAAGCTCGAGGCCGTCACCGCCTCGGTTTCCTCTTGAGATTCCCTTCCGCAGTGACCCTAGTAGCGCCTCCACCGTTCGTTTCTGCTGTTGTCGTCCAGTAGTAAAATGTTCATGACTGTGGTAATTGCCCAAACTCTCCCACCCCGGCCTCCCCGCATCCCTCTCTCCCAGCGGACTGTGTGTATATTAGTTACGGTGTCTCGTGTTGTTCTTACAAGCTTGGCGTATAGTGGTTAAACTAGACCTTGTTACTTTTCTTTAAGTTATTTCCTCTTCCTTTCTCCCACTACCTCTGCACTGCGATAGTTTAGGGGTCCTTTCCCCCCCCAACAAGGAATTGAACTCCCCTCCCTCCTCCCACCCTGCCCTTCCCAAATAGACCTCTCGGTTTCATAGGTGTTTCAACTTTTCCCTTGTCATCGCCCCTGTTCCTGGCCCATAACACTAGATAAGGGCAAAGTCTGTAAACATTTGCACTGATATTTGTTACTTATTCCTTGCCCCGTCCCCTCCTTTTGAATTTTTTTTTTAAATTAGCGTTGTACCTGATTCAGGATCTTGTCTGTTGGACATTTACTGCTTTCTTCTGTTACAGTTATTTATATAAACAAATAATTGATCAAAAAGGAAACATTTTAAAAGCATCTTGTCTTGGAACTTGTTTACCTAGAAACTTACTGGAATCTAAGTGTTTGAAAAGTGTTGAAGCACAAACATCTATCATCTCTGTATATCTGTTCTTCTGTACGAAAGCACTCGAGTCAATAAATAAATACGCTCCCATACATGGTGCACAAGGCTGCCTAGTGGGTCTTCTGTGGGGAGTGGGAAGGAAGGTTGGTTAGAACATTAAGAGAGGCCCCCTCCAAGCCCCATGCTCGGAAACAGATCTGGTTGCAAAACAGAGGCTGGAAAATATTGCACCTTTTTTTTTTGTTCATTCCCCCCCCCCCTTTTTTTGGAGGTTGAAATTTTGATCCACTTTCATCAATTTCAATGAATCCACAGCCATTAAAAAAAATAGGTAAAAATTTCACAGACGTCATCAATCCCCCCAGACCTGAAGAAGAATCATAGAATCTCAGGGTTGGAAGGGACCTCAGGAGGTCATCTAGTCCAACCCCCTGCTCAAAGCAGGACCAATCCCCAACTAAATCATCCCAGCCAGGGCTTTGTCAAGCCTGGTCTTAAAAACCTCTAAGGAAGGAGATTCCACCACCTCCCTAGGTAACCCAGTCCAGTGCTTCACCACCCTCCAGGTGAAAAAGTTTTTCCTAATATCCATGTACCACCAAAGCTTGTCTCTCTCACCAGGAGAAGTTTGTCCAATAAAATATATGACCTCACCCCCTTGTCTCTTTAACATCCTGGGATCGACATGGCTACAACACTGCACCCATCAGTTCCCCCTCTCGCCCCAGCCCACCTCCTGACTCCCCATTTGTCTGTGAAAGTCAAAATGTTGACCAAATAACATGGAGCCTTGCAGCAGCTCGACGCTTTGCAGAATTTTCTGCTAGGAGTGGAGGATTGGCCACACTGGGTAAGACCCATCGCAGCTAGTACCCAGCCCCCAATCAATGCTTTATTAATAAAATAATAATAATAATAATAATAATAATACCTTGCTCTTTTATAGGGCCTTGCCTCAATAGATCTCAAAGTGCTGCATGAGGGAGGTCAGTATCAGGTGGGGAAACGGGAACAGAGGGACCGTGACCTGCCAAGGTCACCCAGCAGGCCAGCGGCCATCCGAGCCTAGAATCTATGTCCCCTGAGTCGCAGCCCAGTGCTCTAGCCACTAGGTCACACTGCCTTGCCTTCCCATAAGGACACTGAGCCTTTGTTACAGTGCCGAATGTCTGGTAGGGACTGGAGGACAAATTTCTTCCGCTTCCTGCGGAGAAAGAGCAACTGACAGAACTGTGCAGCGGCTGAGTTGTGAGGAGCCCATTTGTTGCAACGGGGCTGGGGATGCCTCCCTGGGGTGGGGAATGTGGTGGTGTTTCTTCCCCCTCCCCAGTCTGCTTCCCTCCCCTCAATCTCCCCTCGCAACACTCATTGTGCTCATCTGCACATGCCCAGAGACCTGGCGCCAGTCTCCACAGAGGGGGCGGAGTGGGCAGCTGGGAAGCTCAGAGGGGTCTCGGCAGGGGTTCTGGGGCAGGGGGATGCTTGCGGTAGCTGGGAGCAATGAGGTTGAGCATCTGAAGGAACAGGGCCTACAACCAGTACTGGGGTCCCTCCAACAGGGGCTGCTGGTGCTGCCACTGGCCGGCTCTGAGCTAGCAGGGAGAGCCGTGAAACGGACGGCAGGGGGCCTTCGAGCTGCCCGTTCAGCTGGCACGACAGCGGCACCGGTCCCCGTGGCAGCGCAATGGCCAGGTAATGGCTGCTGTGTGCTCGGGTGTGGGAGAGCAGGTGGGCAGGTGTGACGGGCGTGTCAAATGCCACGCCTGACACTGGGTCCAGGCCAACACTCGGAGATACCCTGTGCACCGCTAGCATGCAGCCCACACGGCGTTAGTCATTACGCTCCTGATAAAGTCATTGGGAGCTTTGCTGAATTCATCAGGCTCGTGCCCTCTGCTATTTACAACGGAGGCTGGCTACATCCCTCGCAGAAAGGACACTGCAGTAAGCACACAGCTGAAATCAGTTTCCTCACCTCGAGTAACCCCCACCCCGCCCCCGACACACACACACACTCAGGGGCACTGGGCTCCAGGCACAGGTTTGTTTGATAAAGAGCATTACCGTGTTTGCTGCGGGAAAGACTCAGGGGTAAAAGTAACTTACAGGACTTACCGGGTATGCCGGAGTCCTGAGCAGGGGCGGGGGCGTGGCCTCAACAGGAAGAGGCGGGGCCTTCCAAGATTTAAAGGTCCTGGGGCTCCCGCTGTGGCTGGGAGCCCCAGGGCCTTTAAATCACCCCGGAGCTACCAGCTGCAGAGGCGGCTGGGAACCCCGGGGCGAATTAAAGGGCCCAGGGCTGCAGCTGCTGCGGAGCTCCGGGCCCTTTACATCACTGTGGGAGCCTGGCTGCTGGAGCTCCGGTGGTGATTTAAAGGGCCCGGGGCTCCCTGCAGCGGCCGGAGCTCCAGGCCGTTTAAATGCAGGAGCCCGGCTGCTGGAGCTCTGGTGGCGATTTAAAGGGCCTGGGGCTCCCCGCAGTGGCCGGAGCTCTTAGCCCTTTAAATCACCGCCACAGAAGCCGGTCCAGGCCAGCATGGTGCTCTGGCTCTTGCCGTATGCCGTACAGGACCGGACCGGCTTCCTTTCACCTCTGGAAAGAGTTAAAGTGTTTGCACACTTGGTGCGTTTGATGCACAGAGTGGGAACAGCAGAGATCGTGGAAACAAACCTTGAGCGTGTCTCAGTAGCCGTTCCAGAGCTCCCCAGGGCAGAGCTGTTATGTGGCGACTCCCAGGGCCTGGTAAGGCTTATGTCTCTGCACACACGATCCGCTAGAGGGCTCCCCACGCCACCTTCCTGCCTGTCCTCTGCGCTGCGGTGAGGCCAGTTCATCTTCTTAGAGCTGGTTGGAAAAATTGATAAACAAATTTTTGATTAGAAAATGTAAGGCAAATTTTGCCATTTCCTCCGCCTCCCTGTCCCATTTTCCAGCCAATTCCCTATGGTTTAACAGGCAGAAGGGCCTGGAGGATCAACACACACTGGGGTTGTGGTAGTTTATGATCCGAGATGAGGTCAGGATGGGCTTAGCTGCTAATACAAGCCCCAGGTGCTGGCGGGAGGGATCTGTGGAATCTTTCCAGCTGTACGATAGAGACTGGACGCCTTGGCCACGTGCTGCAGAATTAGGCCCTTTTATCTGTTAGCCGTGTTCCCCTAATGTGCTGAGGTGCTGGTGTGCCCCAGGCAAGCACCCAGGCAGACGAGCAGGATATTGGTCCAGACTGAGGGAATCATAGTGCAAGCAGGGCCTGGCAGCGTAGCCATCGTGCCTGCACATTTCAAGGTATTGGCAGAGCTGGTGGAGGCCTCACACCACCCTTGCAGCTCTCCTAATGTGCGATGAGACCAAGGGACATTGCCACCCCATGCTCTCAGCATCCATAAACCTCTGAGTGCCAGAAGCTGGGACTGGCCCACAGGAGATGGATCACTCACTCATTGCCCTGTTCTGTTCATTCCCTCTGAAGCACCTGGCACCAACCACTATTGGAAGATGGGATATTGGTCTGGATGGACCATTGGTCCGACCCAGCGTGACCATTTTCAGGTTCTTCTGCCACAGCTGCATAGGGGAAACTTCCATAGCTCTTGGCTGCCCCACATTTCCAGGCATTGCTATCGTTGGGTTACAGTCAAAACAGACCATATCCTGCCTCTCCTGAACATCTGCAGGTTTCTATGCTCTCAGCGACCTCTGGATAATCAGAGTGGCCTGGTGGCCTTTTCCATCCCTTTATCTCAAGGGAGCATGGTTAGTTTTGAAATGGTGGATGCATGGAGGATGTTGGGAGTGATGGAAAAGCCTGCACCAGAGTACATCCAATCCCATTCAGGAACCTATATACCATAGGCTTGCCTTTGCTTGCGCTGTCTCTTTAAGAGATACCAGCCTTGCAAAGGTGACTGGGTGGCTGATTCTGATCTCAGCAGCAATGGGGAGAATTGGAACAAATCAAGAATGGCCCCTTGACCCACAATCAGGAGTTGGAAGCAAAGTAGCCTTTCCACTGGTGACTCCAAACTGAAGCTAAAGCTTGGAAGACAGATAGTGTGGTCTAGTGGGCAGGGCATGGACTGCACGCCAGATTTTCAAAAGTACTAGTGAGATTTTCAAGAACACCTAGGCAGCTACTTCCCATTGGAGTAAAGTGCCTAGATGCTTTTTTAAATCCTAGTCGGTATCTATTTGCATCCTTAAGCACCTAAATACCATGAAAAAGCTGGGCCCTTAGATTCAGGACTCCTGGGATCTATTCTCAGTTCTGCGGCTGACTTGCTGGGTGGCCTTGGCCACTTCTCCTCGCTGTGTCTCTTGTTTCCCTCCCAACCACTGTCTGTCTTAGCTATTTAGGTCTTTGGGGCAGGACTGTTTCTAACTATCTGTATGTACAGCCCCAAGCACAGTGGAGCCTCCCAGCCACTGTTGTAATATATAAGTAATAGCTAGCTGGGAAGGCTGGGTTCCCTCAAGCTCAGGGCTGTATCCAAAACACACAAGAGAGACCTGGTTTGAAAAACAAACAAATTTATTTCATTAAAAAATAGGCAATTATTTCATTACAAAATACTGTCAAATGGCTCTGCTAGTTCATTACAAAACCGGGAGATGCTGAAAACGTAACCGTCACTTCTTGTTATTGCAGTTCCTAGAATTAAATACACACACGCACTTCTTGTGTTCTCCCAGCGAGGATGCATTAATCACAGTGTCCTGGTTTCAAGAGCTCGGGGGGTTCTTGGCCACAGTACAACCAGCTTTGCGATAAGGAAACAAGGACATGTGCAAAATTCAAAGCTGTGCGTGCAATTCCTTTATAAGTCAATGGCACTGCACCCTTAAAAATCAGGCCTGAATTTGGTCCGTCAAATGGAAGCCTCTTCTAGCCGTCTTTTAAAAAAAAAACAACAAAAAACAAAAACCCACCTCACACAGAACAACTTCATTCTAAGCAAAACTTTCACATTTCAATGAGAACTGCTCAGTGAGGTGGGGCCTCTCGTTATCCCTCACTATATAGCCGAGGTTGTTGTCAGTGGGTTCCGCTGTCTATATGGACAGAGGTTCTGACACAAACACACTTTTAAGAGGTTAATCTTAAGAGACTGCCCCCAAAATATCCCCCACTGAACACAGTTCAGTTCTGCCCTCCATCTTTATTAGAAGACCAGCTGTTAAGCTACTCCCTTTTTTGTCAGCGGTTGTCTGAGATGAGTTTCACTATGCAAGCTCTGAAGCTTTATGGATCAACCACAGCTTCCCCTTGTTCCAGGACTCTGTCTGTGATGGGACATAATTTCAGGGGCTCTGTGAGGTCCCTGAGAGTGAGACCTGATAACTTGCCTTGTGCATTAAAAACAGTACCGACCTGATCATAATAATATTAAAAAAAATGAAGCAATAAATAATTTTTTAAATGGGGCACTTGGGGTAGGTCCTACATATAAACAAAGCCACAGAATCAATTCCAGAAACCCTTTACTTCATGATTTTTCTCAGATTAACCCTCTCCCCCAAGAATGTTCCGATTGAAGTCAATCGGAGTTGGGTTTTCCACAGGGATTCTGAGATATGGCCTGATGATAGATGGTTTGTGTGCACAGTTACGTTTGTGCCAGGTGAAGCATGTGTCATGGAGAGAGGTACAGACCCTCAGCAGAGATGGGGAAAGACGAGGTTATTACCTCTCACAAAGGCTAAAATGGTGACTCCTTCCGTACGCTGTAGCCCACAGGCTAAGGCCTGGGTCAAGATTTGGAAAAATAACTAGTGCTTAGGAGTGCCTTAAGTTTGGGATGTCCAGCTTGAGCCATCTGAAAGGGGGCTGATTTTTGGAGGTGCTGATAACCTGCCCTCTGATGTTCAGCCGTCTTTAAAGGGTCTCAAGTTGGGCACCAAAAATCACTAGTCACTGTTGAAAATTTTGTCTGCACGCAAGCCTGCACTGGTTTGACTAAAGGTGTGATTTTAAACCAAGGCAAGGGTGTGCATGTGTACACACCCACTCTTCTAATCGGGTTACAACTTATTGTGATTTACCTTGCACCTCTAATTTACCAATACAAGCCTGGTTCAAAATCAACGAGTGTCCACACAGTGATTTAGTTTTATCTAAAGGGGGTTCCAAAGAGGATGGAGCTCGGCTGTTCTCAGATGACAGAGCAAGGAGTAATGGTCTCAAGTTGCAGAGGGGAGGTTTAGGTTGGATATTAGGAAAAACTTTTTCACTAGCAGGGTGGTGAAGCACTGGAATGGGTTACCTAGAGAGGTGGTGGAATCTCCTTCCTTAGAGGTTTTTAAGGTCAGGCTTGACAAAGCCCTGGCTGGGATGATTTAGTTGGGGATTGATCCTTCTTTGAGCAGGGGGTTGGACTAGATACCTCCTGAGGTCCCTTCCAACCCTGATATTCTATGATTCCATGGTATTAAACCAGTGCAACATCTGTGTGCGGACAAGCCTCAAGTGACCTTAACTCCCACGCCCAGGCTCCATCCCTGGCTTTAGATGGCACTTGAGGGCCAGACAGTTCAGTGTTTAAAGTGATGGTCGAACTCTCCCTACACTGCTGATTTGGAAACTAGAGTAAGTACCACTCTTGCTGGGAGAGTTTGAATGACCCATTCAAGAAACAGCCACCCAAGCTGGAATAAGGAAAAGGCCCTGCTAGAACAGCCTTTGAGAGTTAAATCTAGTCTGTGGGCAGATTGACAGCCAGCTCCATTTTCAATTTGACAGCACGACGTACCATAGGGAGCAATGTACCTTCCCTTCAGAGATTTCCTCCTCTGTCCAAGCACGTGCTTTGATCCATGCTAGCTTGCAATAGGATACAGCCCCAACAGTACCTGTGATATATTCTCCTTCTGCAAAGCCCTGATCAAGTCCTATTATCAGATCAGCAACTGGCTGCTACTGCACGGTAGAGGGAGCCTGTTCCTACCTTTTCCAAGGAGGCTTGATTGGTTGGGTGACCCTCTGACCCAGCCCCAGTGCATATGCACCATTTGCACAGACAAGGACCATTATAGGCTGGAGAGGAATTTGCTCACCACCTCTCGCAGCTTGCAAAGCACACACACAGTGGGAACAGTTTTTAAAAAAACAATAAATTACATGTAAAAAGTGAAATGCCCTAAGGATTATGTTGAAAAAATTATATATACACACGGACACACACAACCAAAACCTGAAGAGAGAGTGATTTAGCCACTCGCCAGCTACCACAATGAGAAATGTTCCATTAAAAATATCAACATGCAAACAGGCGCTTCTTCAAGGGGATCAAACAGCTTGATATGAGCCAAACCCTAAATCTAAGTTGGCAGAAAGATCTGAGGTTTAAAGGGACAGTGTCCAATTTTGGCTCAAACTTTTTTTTTAAAGAGGGGATTTACAAACCTAGATGACAATCCTAAAATCAGACGATAGATAGAGAGAGAGAGAGAGAGAGAGAGAGAGATGGTTATTATGGGAATGGACGGACAGATGGACAGAAAGACTGACTCCTACACCCATGCAAAAACCTTACTGATGTCAATAGAGTGGCTAAAATTTTTCCATTCGAATTTTTATTCCAATGAAAAAATCAACTCCCTCCCTCCCCCCAAAAAAACCCTGAACATTTCTGAAGATGTGTGGTTGTTGTAATTTTCCAGCTTTTGAACAAGATATATTTTTTTTTGCTTAAAATTTTTCAATTATTGATCCCTCTAGCGCTTGCTTTCTTTTTGCCTTCCTCCTCTGCTTCTTCAGTGGCAACACAGAAAGAAGGAGAAAGAAACGGGGAAGAACCAAAAACTGAAATATTTCCGGCTGTAGATTTTTTCCAGTGAAAAGTGGACAAAATGTTGACATTTTTCACTAAAAAATGCAGAGAAAATGAACACTTGCGTGACACGCACTTATATATTTTTCTACCAGCTCTTGTCAAGCGGGGGTGGGGGATGGGGGCTGCACCCTAGTGGATCTGGTTGCAGGTTCGGGTCTTTATCTCCATAGAAATGGTTGTGAGAGTTCAAAATAAGTGCCAATGAAAACAAGGTTAAAACAAAAACTAACGCAGCATTGGCCAGCTCCCGGACCAGCGGCACTGGGCTAGCCCGGGAGAATCAGTGCGGGGTCCTAACTGCGCGGCTGACCTTCAAGAGGTGCTGAGCTCCTGTGACTTCTCTCAAATTCAAGGAGAAGCAGGAGTGCTCGATGCCTCTCAGGATCAGGCCTTAGAAACAGAAAATGAAACTGACCGTTTTGCTTTCTCTGTCCCCCCCAGCAAAGCCAGAAACGGCAGACAGGGAGGGAGGAGGAGAGATGATAGAGAAAGAGAAAGAGGAGAAGGTGAACAATCCTCTTGAATCCCCAGCCAAGCTGAGTTCCAGACTGCGGAAGCAAAGCTCTTTCGATTCTCCCGTCACCTCCGATGCCAACATAACACCAGCAACAACAGCCAGAGCAACAATAAAATTCCACATAAACAGCTGATCCTCCTTTGCGATGAACGTAGACATACAGAGACCTGTATCCCGTCCATCACAAGCACTCTGCGGTAACCTTTGCTGCAAAGGGAGCTCCACCCTTATTCTGATAGGGCCTACACAAAACAAGAGCGGTGCTAGAAAAGACTCGGCTTGTAAACAGAGCTTGTCCCAGCTGGGCTGTGCCACAGCAGCCCTATGACGTGGTGTATTGGGACAGAGCCACGTGGAAATGGATTGATTTAGCAATGCAAGGTGGGGTAAGGCCCTAGTGGGAATTTCTGCAAGGGCTAGGGGAGGGAACTCACAGTGCGATGGTAAGCCATTGGCCGGGGTCCATCTCCAAGCTGGCCAATGGGGAGAAGGGGAAGGGGAGTTAAAATGTTACTTAAAAGTAGAGTGCTCCCTAGGGACGAGGCCGGGGGGATTCTAAAGTGCAGGTCTCAGGCCCCTGGGAGGCCGGGGCAGCTCTCTGCCTAGTCACGTGTCCCAAGGTTTTCACTGTCTTCCTTCATCTTCAAATTTGATCCTTCAAGAAAACTAACCACCACCGAAAGCTACTGGCCAAGCGGAGAGGGGCAGGTGAGATCCCCAGTGCAACTGCAGCTCTGGTCCTGCTGAGCAGAGAGGCTTAAGGCAACTGTAACATGCGGGCTGAGCGGGCTCTGGAGAAGGGTGGAGAGACTCTGCAGGCTTAGCTTCCAACGCGGATCCCATGTGGAGACTCCAGTATGTCACAGGCTCCTCAGGCGCCGGAGGACGGCTCTGCAGTCTCATGGGAAGCTGAGGGACAGTCTAGTCATTCTTTGGCAAATCAGTTCCCCAGATGTTTGCTGGGGGCTTATCTCCAGGTGTTAAGAGGCTCAGCCTGCCGGCTCAAGCTGTCCCCGCCAGGCTCCAGAGGAAGCCGCCCCCAGGTTCTGTCAGAAGAGGCAGGATCCTCTCAGGCGCCTGGCCTTGCTCAGTTCAGAGGTCAGCGACCTGTTCATTTGCTTGGTGGTGAGCTTCATGCTCTTGGCGGCTTCCACGGCCCGGCTCAGGGACCAGTTGAGGTCCTCCAGGTCGTCGAAGTCAAGCATCAGGGAGCGATGGCGACCATGGGCTTGCTGCCGGGCGGCCCTGGGCTTCAGCTCTGCCACTCTGTACTGGCTGGAGTAATGGGCAGGCAGGCCAGCTGGGCCGGGGACTGAGGTAGGTGCTGGTGGAGAACAGTAGCTGGAAAAAAACAACAACAAAGGCTAAATACAGTGCGCTGAGGGAGGACAAGCAAAACCTAGATCATCCCTGACAGGCGTCTGTCCAACCTGTTCTCCAAACGCTGGGGATTCCATTACCTGTTCCAGAGCTGAACTACCCTCAGGGTACGTCTACACTACCCGCCGGATCGGCGGGCAGCGAGCGATCTATCGGGGATCGATTTATCGCGTGTAGTGTAGACGCGATAAATTGATCCCGGAGCGCTCTCCGGTCGCCTGCTGAACACCAGCTCGGCGAGAGGTGGAAGCAAAGTCAACGGAGGAGTGGCGACCGTCGAACCATCGCCGCGAGGATGCGAAGTAAGTGATTCTAAGATACGTCGACTTCAGCTACGCTATTCTCGTAGCTGAAGTTGCGTCTTAGATCGACCCCCCCAGTATAGACCGGGCCTCAGAGTTAGAAAGTTTTGCCTAATATCTAACCTGAATCTTCCATGCTGGGAACTAAGTTGATTACTTGTTGTCCTACCCTCAGTGAACCTGGAGAACAATAGATCACTGTCCTCTTTATAACAACTTTTTCCATATTGGAACATTTATGCCCCTCCAGGAGTGGCTGTAGCTTTTTTGCCACTCCAAGCACAGCAGTCAGGCAGCCTTCAGCGGCGCGCCTGCGGGAGGTCCCCAGTCCCATGGATTCGGCGGTATGCCTGCGGGAGGTCCCCGGTCCCACGGATTCGGCGGCGTGCCTGCAGGAGGTCCCCAGTCGCATGGATTCAGCGGCATGCCTGCGGGAGGTCCCCAGTCGCATGGATTCGGCGGCATGCCTGCGGGAGGTCCCCGGTCCCACGGATTCGGCGGTATGCCTGCGGGAGGTCCCCGGTCCCACGGATTCGGCGGCGTGCCTGCAGGAGGTCCCCAGTCGCATGGATTCAGCGGCATGCCTGCGGGAGGTCCCCAGTCGCATGGATTCGGCGGCATGCCTGCGGGAGGTCCCCGGTCCCACGGATTCGGCGGCATGCCTGCGGGAGGTCCCCGGTCCCATGGATTCGGCGGCGTGCCTGCAGGAGGTCCGCTGGTTCCACGGCTTCAGCGTACCCGCCACCGAATTGCCACCAAATCCGCGGGACCGGCAGACCTCCCGCAAGAACACCACCGAAGGCAGCCTGACTGCCGCCCTCACAGGGACCGGCAGGGCGCCCCCCGTGGCTTGCCGCCCCAGGCATGTGCTTAGAGCGCTGGAGCCGCCGCTGCCCCCCCTCAACCTTCTCTTCTCTAGACTAAACTTGCCCCCTTTTGTATCCTTTCCTCAGAGGTCAGGTTTTCCAAACCTGTCATTTGTGCTCTCTCTCCAGTTTATCCACATCTTCCTTAAAGCGTGGTGCCCAAAACGGGACACGCCGCTCCAGCTGAAGCTTCTAAGTGCCTAAATCACTTAGGCTTGGCAACGCTGAGTGGAGCAATACCTAGGCCCAGGGTTTTAAAGCCGTTTAAGTGATCTGACTAAGGTCGCGCAGGCTATCTGTGGAAGAGCAGGGAACCAAAACCATTCTCCCAAGTCCCAACTTAGCACCCTAACCACTGGACCATCTTTCCCCTCCACAGGCTCTGTTTTGGCCCTAGAGATCCTAGGCTGCATCCCACCATCCCAGAAGGAAACTCTGAACATCCCTCCCCACAGTAACCCCAACCAACGGGGCGTGGGCCGCTCTTACAGTACAGAGGGCGAGTAAGGCACCAGGGGCACTGTTGGGATGTAGTTGACAGCTGTGCCAAGGGGTTGGGCCGCCAGGTACCAGAGGCCAGGCTGCTGCTGCTGTGGCTTCTCGGGCTTGTGACTGAGGCCGGAGCCTTGAGATGAGGCGCTCTCTGTGCCGCGGCCTGTCGCTGTGGAGAAGAACGACACACGGTAAGAGACACCCTGGTATTCGGCATGAATGGACAGGAAACCCACGAGGCTACTTCCATCCCTGGTGCTACGCCACTGACTCCAGGAGTGAGTCTGGCCTGAGGACAAAGAGAGGGCAGGGGATGCACCCCTCAATCTACTGGAATAACTCCCTGGGATGAATCACACCTGCAAGCTGCTGTGCTGGAAAACCCTGCCCTGGGATCTGCAACGGCAGCAAGTGTCAGGTCCTCCGCTGTCAATGCTCCAGCCCTTACGGGGACGCCTCTGGGTTCTCCCAGACAGCACTGCATTCCCTCCCAGCCACTGCTGGGACTGCAGCAGCCGTGAGAGACAGCCAGCCTGCCAATACGATTGCCTACAACGACTCCTACTAGCAGAGGCTGGCGCTGCAGCGGCTGTGAGCCATAGCCAGCACTCCAGTTCCATTACTTATAGCAACTCCTGCTGGCTGAAGCTGGAACTAGTGTGGCTGGGAGCTTCTCTACTGCTATCCTATGCAGACATTGCTTTTTGGAACAGTAGAGTTTTGAATTCAGCTTTCAGTGTGGCCTGGCCAGTATGTCCCTCTGCTAGATGGGAACCATTCACCAGGGTCACTCCTCAGGCAGAGCAGCTCTTCATAGAACAGAAACATTCAAACAGAACAAACTGGTCACCCACCCTGTGCTGCTTTGTCCCTGGTTTTAGAAAGAGGGGTGCTCCTGGTCCCGTTGCAGATTGGACAGTACGTCTTCCTTGGAGTGCTATGCTGAGCGGGTCTCATGGTGTCCCCTGCGGATGCACTGCCTAAAAACCACAGAGGACAAACAGTGAGTAAAGTAACTAACTCCAGTAGAAGTACATAGGAGGTTTCAGGCTGTTTGGATTAAGGCAATTTGCAGACAGTAAAAACTTAAAAAAATGGTTCAATACAGGTGGCTGCTAGTCCGGAAAGCTGGTCATTTCTTTGTCTGTTGCTAGCATTGGGAAACAAGACGAACAAAGCAGGTTATAACACAGAGCTTGCGAACGAGAACAACTGGCTTTAGCACAATGGGAAACTGCAACATTGCAACAAAGGCCTGAAAAATCCAAGGATTATGGCTGATCTGACAGCCTCATCTTGGCTAGGGTGACCAGATGTCCCGTTTTTAAAGGCACAGTCTCGTTTTTGGGGACTTTTTCTTATATAGGCGCCTATTATCCCCCACCCCCCATCCCTTTTTTTCCCAGTTGCTGTCTGGTCACCCTAATCTTGGCAATGTCACCCATCCTGTCGATTATGTGGGGCGCTTCCATAATAATGAACAACATCCACAGGGTCACACGTAACAAAGGAGAGAGCAAGTGACCTACGTGCAACTGGGCTGAGTTAACAGTCCAGCAGTGTCGGACGCCGCATGCTTTGATCTGTACTCGCCTGCTCTCTTGTGGTAGGGACATAGCCTCAAGAGTGCCTGTGCCTCACCCAATATCTGCAAAGCTCAGAGTGGCTACTGGCCAATGCTGCTTCTGCACAATCAGCAGAGGGAGCCGGCTCCTACCTTTCCCAATACGAACGAGGTCCCTCCACCCCGAGGTTGGCTCTGAGACCCTCTCACCATTCTCAGAGCACATTCCACCCAAAACACATCTGCACGTCAGTGGGGCATGATCTCTGCACCTCTCTCATCAGGGTGGTGTGAGGCTTCGTTATTTCATTGGTTCAGGCCTTAAGTAACTAATGGTTCCATTAGCGGGTATTTGCGAAGCCCTCAGCAATCTCAGGGAGCAGACGTTAATGAAGTGCAAAAGCTTGTTATGTTACAGGTTGTAAATACTAAGCAAAGCAGCTCCGTGGGGTCTGGCCCAAGATGAGCAGATGGGATATTTACCAGCTTGTGTCCTGGTCCCTTGGCAATGGAGGCAGGAAGTGGGGCCCGTGTCTTCCCTCCGTTCTGGGGACACAGGAGCCGATAAGTGGTAGCGCGTCCCTGCAAAATGCAACAAGGGCTGGCTCAGCACCCTTCGCAGAGGGCACCCAGCTGGGAAGAGGGAGGGGGGGGCCTGAGCTCACATGGCTGGGAGAGGAAGATCCCTCCTGCCTGGTAAGCACAACATCAAGTCAGCGTGTGCATGGGGCAGAGAGCGGAGATCCAGTCTAAGAACACAGGGTGGCCCATGGTGTTGCAAGAGAGGCAGCACCAAGGCAGGTGCTTGGTTTGTGCTCACCCACCTGTGTAATGGCCCTTGAATGTCAGCGTCCTCGGAGGGCTCTGCCTGGAGGAGAAGCTTGTCCTGGGCTTCCCATCCCGAGCCCGCGGTGGGGAGCAGTCCGACTCCGAAGCTGCAGAACACAGAGAACACCCGATTAGACGGTCAGTCGCGTCTGCTAGACACCTCGCTAGTGAGTTTCTAACCAGCGAGTGCATTGCCTGCGTGCTGGGGGTGCTGCTCTGTGCGCCTCTTCTCTAGGCACTACGGGGCAGCTGACTCTCCCAGCATGCACTGGTACAAGAGCTATTAGGGGGCGGGATAGGTGTGGTGCCATGGTGCAAACCCGACTCAAGCATGTGTTGTCATCACCAGGTCAGAGGAGGGAGTCGCAGGTGGCTCACATAACCACAGTTGCGCTTGTAGCAACCACCGGCCCTCGTGTGAATGGAACACCACAGGATCTAGGGTAATGACCGTGAAGAGCTGGGCGCAAGCTGGGGAGTTTGGCTCCAGGTCCTGACTCCAGGAGGGCTGGATCTGGGCCTGCCTGTCACGAACGTTCCCAGGGTGCTGGTATCAGTGCCCACGTGTGTGCACCACAGAGTGCCCGTTCTCACCTCCTGCACGCATAGGAAGGGCGCCTGAAAATCCCTTTTAGGAGGCGGAATTCAAAGAAGAGTAGAAGGAAAAGCAGATCCTGCTGCCTCTGCAGTCTGCTGCCTCCGAATAATTGCTCCTGGATCTGGGTTAATCCCAGAGGGGGTAGGTTCCAATGGCTCTACTTACTTAGGTCCCGTTCAGGCCCATCCCGAGGGAGCGATGCCGACCTCACCCGCCTCGCTGGCTTGATCACTGGAGCCGGCTCCCCAAACTCGCCTGGGCTCCTCTCTGCGGATTCACTGGGAAAGGGACAGAGACAGAGTGAAGTCGAGGGCTCAGCACCCTGGTTCTGGGTGCAGGGGGTTTTAACCACCCCCTCCACCCGGCACTGGGGGGGCTGTGCTTGCACCGAGTGACAGTCACCGCCTCTGCCTGGAAGCATGGAGAGGACGAGCTGCCATGTGCTTAGCAGCCTGCAGATGGGGTCGGTGGGGAGACTGGCAGGACTGCTGGGGGGAGTCAGGGCGCTAACGCAATCATCTGTCACCCTCTGCGGCCCTGGCTGTCCGTGTGGCTCTGCACGTGGGTGAAATGAGCCTGGCCCACTCCTAGGATCCAGGGGAAGCTTGTCAGTCTCCCAGAAAGCTGCACGGGAAAAGGCCCACCCCCCACCTGGCCCTTGTCAGAGCTACCGGCTTTTCACCGTGCGATAAAGGGCCCGATTCTGTCAGCATTACACTAACCTAACTCCGACAGGAGCTATACGGCACCTGTGTCCCCAAAGCGCCAGCCGAGGCTGGGACCCCCCTGTGCTGTCTCACACCTGGCGTTCCCGACTGCCCACTTCCACCTGCCTGGCACTACTTCCTCTCCAACCTGTCACCTCCCCTCACCACGGCTGGAGCAAGAGCCTTCTCCTCACTCAGCTCCCACCGGCTGGAACAGCCTCCCTGTAACCTTTGCAAGGCTCAGCAGAAAACAGGGCAGTTCCACAGGGGGGCAGAAATCTCCCTGGGCACCAGAGAGAACCGGAGAAGGAGGCGGCTGTCGGCCAGCCTGTGTCACTGAACTCCCGCTGGCAGAGTGTGCAGGAAAGGCAGAGCAGGCAACAAGGCCACGTTGTGCTGCACACTGGCACCTACCCAGAGGGGGCTGAGTTCCGGACTGAGGGGCCGTTCCCCACAGGCTGCCTCCTGCTCCTAGCGGTGCGTGGGGATGACTTTCCCTCTGGGTAGCTGCGGGATCGGTGCAAACTCTCCTCCAGCCGCTGCCGAAGCCGCGAGACCTCGTCCTGCAGAGCCCGGATGGCCTGGCTGGGACGGGAAGGGGAATAAAGGATTAATAAGTGCCAGTTACAAGAAAAATGTCCGATCCAGAAGGAAAATGGGGAAGACTCCATTCTCTCCGCCTGTCTGATGGCCAGTCCCATCTCCGCTCCTCCCGACTGTCTGACACCAGAAATCCTCAGACCCTTGCAGGAGGGACACCATTGCTCACCCCCCTGGAGCGTTAAAAGTAACCACGTCTATAGGCATGTCTACCAAGAGGTGTGACTGCAGCGCGTATAGACACACCGGAGCTGGCTTGAATCTAGATCGAAGCCAGCTTGGGTAACGATAGCAGCAAAGCAGTGGCAGCATGGACTAGCCCCATCCACCCAGGACCTGGGGGAAATACTCAAGCAGCTGACATGGCTTCACAGCTATTGGCACCCAAGCTAGCTGGTGCCCCTGTAAAATGCCACAGGTGCCAAAGACGGTACTGGGCATGGCGAATCCAGGCTGCAATCAAATAAGCCGGCAGCTAGTTACAGCCTATAGGGGCACGGGATTGCCCTGCCAAAGGAACTCTGGAAAGGTGGAGAAACCATGAGGGGTCAACAGCATTGCTAGGAGACGGAACTCCGAACTTAAACCTGCATCCATGTGTGTCGCTCTCCTTGTTACAATTCTGCCCCAGTACGCGCATGGCTTGCGTGGATGAGAGAGTGGGACAGGAACTGCGCACACGTTTCCCACTAGAATCTAGTCACAGTGCAGCTGGACTCAGCAACGCAACTCCGATCTGAAGCGCTGGACCTGCCTATGCCAGGGGACGTGCACGTTGGAGTCATGGAGATCAGCCTCGCTCTTCTCAGGTCTGTGGAGAGGTTTTGCTACCTAAGGAGCACGCTGTCACAGAATGCCATAATTGAGGATGGGATTCCCCATCGCACAGCCCACGCCAGCTCTGCATTGGGAATGCCGTCACACTGCCTCGGGAACGATAGGGCTGTCAAGGGACGCACCAAGCTAAATAGCTATCGGGCAGTCATGCTTATGACGCTTACCCAAGGCCAGATTTTATAGCCAGCTAAAGCAAAGCACTGTTCTCCTGGTGACCAGTACAAACGATATAAAGACACACTGAAGTCAAACTCGGAAGCCTGTCAGGTTGACCCCAGCCATTGGAAAGCAACAGCCCACAGCAGAGCAAGGTGGCAGCAGATTTGTCCTGTCACTGTTAACTGGTTTGTAGCAAGACGCAGCCTGCAATGGTCACGGACAATCTTGTCTGTCCCACATGTAACTGTGTTGTGGTTCTCGCATTGGTCTGACCTCGTGTATCCGTAGTCACCTTTAGTGTTGGCTGAATCCTCATATGTCGACATCGACGTGAGACTTCATCGGCATCAGACATACCCTAGAAGGTACTTTCAGGATGCACCAACACTGGCAGCGGCCGCACCCAAGTTGTCTCCCTTCAGAGGCTTCTGCTGTCTGACTACAGGGCAAGCTAACTGCCACAGCTGCACTGTCACTACGTGACCCAGCGTGGTGGCCCAATCCGAATGAGCCCCGTCTTCCACTTCAGAGGCTCCCAAGGCATTTCACAGCGGGAGTCACTGACATGCAGCCATCCCTGGTGCAGGACAAGACATGAAGAAGACTCTTGTATTCAACTGAAACCATGGGGGAATTTATGGAAGCAGAAGGTACCTGGCTACTCTGGAAATGGGCCAGGAGATGGGTTAACGCGCCTCCTCCTGTGGAAAGCCATGCGGCCTCATGGTTCAGAAGTGCTAAGCACCCACAACCCCAGCTGAAGTCAATTGGAGCTCTGGGAGCTCAATCGCCACCAGCAATTAGGCCCCGTGGAAGCTGCAATGACCACGAATGGTCAGGAGAAGGACGTGGTGGGTCTCGGGCCAGCTCTCGGGGAAGCAGCATCCATCTCACACTGACCCCCGTCAGCAGGAGAGGGCAAATACCCATGAAGAATGAGCACTGGAGATGGGCAGGACATTTTTGATGCAAGGACATTTTGCCAAAATGTGCTGCTTCATCGAAGCCGAAACGTTTTGTGGCAACGGATCGGTTATGACAACGTTTCTGTCGGGAAACGAGAGACGTGGACTCTCTCCGGGTCTGGCCTTAGAGGTGGGTGACCGGGGTAGCCGCTCTGAGTGCCAACGTTCAGACACACCAAATCCCTGGAGTTTTTTTTTCAGTTGTTTAGCTTAGGCCTTTTGAGTGGGGGAGGACTGAAAACAGCTTCCACCAAAGCACCCAGGGCCGTCTCTGACTCTCTCATGTGCCGTGGCACGCTCCGATAGTGGGTTTCGGTGCCTGTTTTTGGATTGAAACCTGAGCTTTCAGAGGGTGTGTGATGGGGTGGGGAGAGGGCACTTGGTGGCTCGGGGGTTAGGGCACTGGCTTGGGAGGTAGGAAATCCAGGATGATCTTGGACGAACTACTCTACTTTGCATCAGCCACAGCAGGGACTGCGCCCTAGTCACCAGGCTACCAACCCCCCTTTCCCTGCCTTGACACACCCCACCCCGCACCATTCCAGCCTAGAGCTCAGGTTTCAATCCCACACCAGGCACTTGGACACGATTCTGTTTTTGCAAAAATGTTAGTGAGGTTTCGGGTTCATTCCAGCGGGGGGGGGAAAAATGTGCAAACCCTGACCGTTGCCAAGGCTGAATTGTTGCCCTCCATGAGCCCCCCTTGCCCCCAGGGTTTGTCCTTTGGAGGGGGGAATGGACGATTGAGGCATGTTGGGAGAGCAGGGTTGGGGAAGCCTGCACGGCTGCCCAAGCGGAATCAGCTGTGCGGCTAGAGAGGGGACTTCCTTCCCCAGGGCTGTTCCCCAGCCCTTCCACTCGGGGAATAATGGGAGGGGAGCAGGATCTGTTTTGCTTTCGAGAGGACCATGGGGGAGAATGGGAAGGAGCGGAAATATGGGCTTTACACATGGAGCTTTTCTGAACGGCTGCAAAGATCTCAAGCCGTTAGGGATCACAGTGCCCGACCAGATTCTCTGGACTCGAGCTGATTCAGTGCTGCTCCAGTGCTTGCCGGGAAATTCGATATTTTTGTCTATACATCCTATCTCGGCCCCTCTGACTAAATGCACAAGACAGGCAGCTGCAGAAGGAACGTTTAAACTGCCACGTTACTCTGCTGGCTACCATAGCAGCTGGGGGGAAAATACGCCTGCATTAATACTCACTGTGGTGGCATTTTCCAGACTGCCAGGCAAATGTATGCTTAGGGGAAGCGTGTGGCTTTCTTTTCAGGTCACCAAAGGGTTAACCGCCTCCCTTTTCAGAGTGCCCGTCCTGGGAACTAGAAAGAGCCCTTCTCCTTAAGGAACTGCGTCACCTAGTCTCTCTTGAGACGCCCTACAGGGGTCTGGTTTTCAGACAATGCTCCACACCCGGCCACTGCAACTCAGGCCGGGCACCCAAATCACTAGGCCCTTTTGTCAATCTTGGCCTGAAGGTTCCACAATGGAACGTTTCCTGTGAGCGGTGACAGGAGAACCTCAAATTACATGGAGGTTCAGGCTGGATACACTCTGGCAGCACGGAGCCTTCTCCAAATGAACCGGGCCTCTGGGTTCTGCAAAGGCAGGTACGAAACCTCCCGGGAACTGGCTCTCTCACCAGATGGCTGCAGGAGACACAGCGAGATCGACGCTTTCTCCTTCCTATTTGAGCCCCATACAGCACAGCAGGGAGTGGGCTAGAAATACAAGAAGTTACCCAGACTAAGGCGACGCAAATTTGACTGGTCAATTCCAGCCTACTCATAATCTTGGGCTCAAGGTTCATTGAAATCCGTGGCCACATCAGGCCTCTCTCAGGTGTCACTAAGGTGCACATCACAACGTCTCTCAGATCTTCATGGCGACAGCGGGGGAAGGACTCGGATCTCTCTGCTCCAAAAAGCACACGGCCCTGCCAGCTGAGCTGAAGGAGAATCTCCATCAGCACGATGGGATCTCAGACCAACCCGAGCAGTGCTGACTCCACCCAGTAGGAGGCAGTGGGGCGCAGACACACACTGTCCACTTCATTACAGGACGCAGGACACCTACTTATGTCAGCTCAGCTTTTGGGGGTGGCCCTGTTATCCGTAATACACAGCACAAGCTGCTGCCCCTTAGCTAGGCAAACCCATAATCACCCTCAGGGAAAGAAACACCAGGGTCCAGATCCGTAGCCAGTGTAAACCGGTGTCGCCCCACTGCGGTCAATAGCACGATGCTGATTTACGCCAGCTGAGGATCCAGCCGCGTCAAATTAAAACAACAAGGAGAAAGACTTGGGAATTCACACTAGGTTCGCCAACCCCACTGAAATAGTTTGCAAGGTTCTGGAAACCTCAGACTCCCCCAGGGGATTCTTGCCCCAAGCTGGGCAAAGGTCTGGCTCCAATCAGGGTCTAACCACACAGAGCAGAGGGGGCAGGTGTCATTCCCCTCCCTCCTCTCGTGAGTGACACGAGCGTTAACACTTTACCTGCCAGGCGGAAATGAGGCAGCCAGGCAGCGAGCGGAGGGACAGCGAGGCGAACCAGATCGCAGTTTGCCCCGAGAGAGGCCAGTTCTCCTGGCTCTATCCCCCTAGCTACGGGAGGCACCTGCATTGAACTAAAAGCTTCCAGTCCAGCTGGCAGCAGCTCACAGCTCCACCCAACCACTCGGCTAGCGAGGGGGATGGGATCTCCCTCCCGACCCCTTCCCACCAATCTGTTCTTGCTACAGCCCATCCCCGGGGCAGCGATCACAGAGGCTGCCCTGACTGTGCTGTATAGCCAGGGACTCACTGTGTGGGATCCTCCCTGCTCCCCCTGGTTGCTCGCTCCTAGAAGAGCTGCCTCCAAAGACCACTTTGTCCCTGGTTTGCCCAGCAGGATCCGATCTGGCCCCACTCTGCTTCCCAGTCCCAGTTAAGACACTTGCAAAACCTTTGACTGAGGGGCTAGTATCCACCTGCTAGAATAAGGCTCAGACCTGGCCTCGCTGTGGTCATGGTGAAATGAGTTGGATGGTCTCTGCCTTGACCCAGGGGGCGGCCTGCGTACGGGATGGAGCCCCCACGCTGAGCCACACAAATCGGAGCGATACGCACATGGTGGAGAAGGCCAGGATTGGCGCTGTCATATCGAATGTTTCTCCGCTTCCTCCCTCCAGCTAGCCGGCTCCAGTGACACCCCAGTACTGGTGAGGCGGCCTCCTGTGGCTTTGAGATCTCTCATCTCCACGAGGGAAGGGGAGCTGCCTCTGGATTCACTCCCATGGGAGAGATCTATTGTACCGAGGTTCCCAGCCTGCCTGTCCCAAGGCCTGGTCCCTCTCAGCACCTCTGAGCCCAAAGAAACAAGTGAGAGGCCTTTCTAAAGCAGCATGCGCTGGAACCATTCCATCAGCCCCGTATAAACCAGTCCTAGAGCAGGGTGGAGACTGGAGATAAAGGATCTCGCCTGGGGTGGGCACTTTAAGACGCGGAGTGCTCGGATCTCCCCAAGGGCTTTAAAAACGTCCCTAGTCCTCCATGCACAGAAACCAGCGCAGTTTCCTCCTGGCCCCACCCTTGCCACACTCACACTGGAGAGAGGCAGCGTCCTAGCAACGCTCTCAGAAATGTTTGCTGACATTATGCAAGGAGAGGGCACAGAACGGGCAGAACACCCCATCCTCCCGGACCTCCCCTGCTCAGAGAAAGCAGATAAACAAGCCCCCACCTCCTATGCTCGGGGGCTGCTTGGGAGCTAACGACGCCCCGGGGAAATCTAATGACAGTGCTGGATACAAAGCCCTTTCATAGAATCATAGAATATCAGGACTGGAAGGGACCTCAGGAGGTATCTAGTCCAACCCCTGCTCAAAGCAGGACCAATCCCCAACTAAATCATCCCAGCCAGGGCTTTGTCAAGCCTGACCTTAAAAACCTCTAAGGAAGGAGATTCCACCACCTCCCTAGGGAACCCATTCCAGTGCTTCACCACTCTCTGAGTGAAAAAGTGTTTCCTAATATCCAACCTAGACCTCCCCCACTGCAACCTGAGACCATTACTCGACATTTCCCGAGAGGACAGCTCCAGGGACTGCAGTCGGGAATGGCCCTGCGTTGACACCACTGACAGAGAGCCCAGGGTGTGACTTAGTGTCACCTCTTCCATGGGGAGATCGATTCAGGGCTCTTACAACCTCGGACTGCACCGCAGCAGCCTGGCTCAGAGATGGAGCTGCCACCGAGGAAGCTGGTCATGATGATGGAGAAATGCTGCAAAGATTCATACGCAGCCAAAGGTGCTGTTGGTCTCACCCCAGCAGCAGATGCTGGTGCCCCAAAGGGCCAGGGAAAGCAGCTGCTGTTGCTGACCCAGCCCTTCCCCCGAAGCCGAGTTCACACTCACTCTCGTTCCACGCGGGAGCCCAGGAGGCCATGGTGAGCCCGGCCTGGGGAAGGCGACGTGGTGGTGGAGCTGGGTGGGCATCTAGTTTTGCTGGGACGGTGATCAGAAGCGCCGGCCCTGCTGTGCTGCTCTGCCTCGGAGTCCGTGTGAGCTGGGGACATAAGGAGAGAGTGTCAGACGTTAAATGGCCGAGACCTTTGGGTGCCTCAGTTTATTTCACCGGCGACCTGGGGCCCTTTTTTGAGGTCTGACCCAGACACCTTCCCTCCCCGCTAAGGTGGCTCTGGGTGGGAGAGGATTCAGTCTCCATGGTCCAGTCAGTCCTTGACTTCTCTGCCAACAAATGCACTGTGGACCCCTGCTCACTGGACTGAGACCTTCCCAAACTCATTCCACCCAGGGCACCGAATAGCCAGGTTAGTCACTAGCAGTTTGAGCAGCATTTGAACCAGCACCCGGGAAGTGAAAGGCTCCATTTCCCATGCCCAGTCTCCAGAGCCACACACTGTCAAAGGAACAGGACTGAGTGAGTCGACTGACTGGGTGATGGAGGCTCCCCGGTACATTACTGGTTTCCCTCCGAACCAGGCGCCTGAGGCTGGATTTGTCTCAGGCCATAAACCAAAGGGAGGATTTACGATTCTGGGAGCCCTGAAATCTAGTCTGCCTGTGAGCCAACTTCAAGCCAAAGCACAGAACCTGTGTCCAAAGGCTGTGGGTACGAGGGGGAGAGAGAGACCTCTGGGTGATGGGAATTGAGGGTGAGGAGAGGTCCCGGGCTGGTACAGCCTTAATTTGGGGGACCAATACAACTCCCCCAAGCGATGCGGAAGTGGATAGTCTCTGTGGGCTTATGTCTCTCTCCCTGGCTGTGTGAGCCCCACCATCCCCTTTTGACGGGAATGACTAGCACTGGTCCAAATCTTTTAGATCAAAAATGAAAATGTGGGTGGAAAAAAGTTTCATTTTGGGCCATGTTTTCCCAGTTTTCTACTGAAACACCAAATCCCCCCAAATTTTGGTTTTCAAAACACGTTTTTTTTAACTAGAAATAATTTTTGAAAATCACAAGAAAGGTAGGGGGAAAAAAATGGAAAATATTCTAAAAAAAAAAAAAAAGATATTTTTTGTTTGTATCAGCGGCAGCTCCTCTCACTGTAGGAAGACGGGAGGAGAACTCTGCCCCCTACAGGAAACAATGTGCGTCTCATGCTGGAGGTGCCCAGACACCCAGGTGATGGGCACTTTCTACTCACTGATGTCTGTGTCTGGTCCCACCTCGCTGGTGATGCTGTTTGTCCACTGGGGAGGGGAGCTGGTTTGGGAGGGGCTGCCCCGGGGCAGGCTGTGTCTCCGGGCACTGCCTCCGGGGGGCGCCTGGCTGGCGGAGGTGTACGTGCCCAGCAGTTCCTTTTCCGACGGCAGGGGGGCTGCCTCTTTCCGCAGGGAAGTGCGAAGGGCAGCAGGGCTGGATGTGGGGCCAGATCTTCCCAGCATGCCGGGGGTCCTGGGAACAAGACAAACACACAGGCCTCACTGTGGGAGTCTATCACCAACCCGGCTGCTACTGTGCTTCAGCCAGCTGGCTGCTTTCCTCTGGTCTCTTCCTTCAGAAGTTTCCTGGCACCCCTGTCCCAGCCGCTGCTCAGCCCACGCCTTCTGTAACTACCCTCCCCTGTTCACTAATCACCCCCTTTGCCATTCCATGTGCTCCGGACCCCCTCGCCCCATTCACCCTCGTCCCCAATTCACTGCTCACCCCATGCACGCCACTTCCTCATGCTCCTTTCCCCGAGTCTGATCATCTGCTCTAGTCCCTCCCCTCTTCTCTCACCCCCATTCACCAATCACCAGCCCCCACTGGGCCCCATACACTTAGCCTCCTCCCCATCACATCACACATTCCTTCAGCCCTGGACCCTTGTTATCAGCCCCCCAGGGCAGGAGAGGGGACGAGGGCGGGTCACAGGAGCTGGAGCGGGGAGAAGAGAGACAAGGGTCCATACGCAGTGCGAGAGGGGCGATGCTCCGGGGTGCGCGTCAGCGGGGACACCCTGCTGGCCTCCGACCCCACAAACCCGCTGTCCGTCTCTGGAGACACGATGCGTTGATCCTGCAACAAAGGGGAGCTTGATCCAGTTCAGATCAACACAAGGGATGCTGGCCCTGTGACCAGGCAGAGCTGGTCTGTAGCTGGAGGGGAGACCACCAAGTACAAGCATACTGGTGGATGGTGCTGGTCAATCAGGCTGTTCCTCCCTCGTAATCAGCACCGAACAAATGCCTCAGCATGGTGTTAGGGGGTGCTACATTGCTGGAGCCATTGTCTTTTATGGGAGAAAGAAGATTGAAGTTCTGAAGCACATGGTCATTAAACTAAACCCGATGGTCCATTCTGCAGGAATCAGGGGGTTACCTCCAGAGGCAACGGGCCATATTCCATGTTGGAGAATTGCATTCTGCCCTGGCAAACTCTCCTGCAGCTTCAAACATGGAAATGATCCTTCCCTTCCTTTCTAAGAACCTGCTGGGTGGTGTTCCAGTGTGCTGTTAAACAGCTGCAGTGGACCACACACCAGAGATGGCTGCATTTCAGCAGCTGAGAAGGCAATTTCTGTATATATAGGGCCTTATTTTCAGAAATAGCTTCTGGATCTGTACCCCAAATTTAGTGACCCCGAGTAGGTGGGAGCCCTGCCCTCTATTTCACCCTCCTGGGCGCTTACCTCGGACGGTGAGGATTTTGCCTGACGGAAAGGCTTCTGCGGAAGGTGCTCAGAAATGGCGCTGCCCACCATGCTGGCCATGCTGCTCTGGCGGGATAGTGTCTCCTGCTGCCCCCCGAAGGATGGCTTGGGGATTGCATCCTGGGGCCTGGCTTTAATAGCCACGTTCCGCGGGAGGGACTCCTCGCCCTGGACAGAGGACAAGCGACTGCTCTTCCTGAGCAGCTGCCGGCGTTCCCCTGGCTGCAGGGCGTGCGACCTCCTCTCCGGGGGCTGCCTGCTGGGGTGAGACAGCAACACCAGTCAGAACCCTCCATCAAGATGGGGCAGTGCCCCCTTGTCATCTGGTCTCCCAGTCCCTGCAGCACCACCAAGTCAAGGTGCACGGCCGCCCGCCACCCCGCTGTTCCTGCCAGTAGCGGCTCAGGGAGCTTTCGGGGAGCAGTGAACCTACAAGGCACAATTCGCCTGCACCTGCTCCCACGGGAACCGGTGGCGATGCCCCCATTGTTGCGGTCAACATAGTTCAGTGGGAGCAGAGTCAGGTCCACCAGGTGCCCAGCTAGTCAGGTGTCTACTTCCACGCCCACGGCTGCACCGCGAAAGCTGGGTGGAGAAAGGGCCGTCCGGTTCCCAGAGTCGAAATCTGGGTCAGTTCCGAATCGAAATGAAAATCAGAGTGCTCCACAAACGGATGGGAGACCTGGCCCCTGGGCACTACTCCTGTGGCCTGTTCCTGGGAGCCCCGATTCCAGGGTGATCTGGCTGGAGGGCTGCCCCCAGAGACTTGGGAAGCCCTAGGGGCCGGACAGGCAGGCTGCTGAGGAGCCGGGTGGGCGCGCTGGCAGGAAACCAGGCAGGATTCCATTTCTCTCTCTCTCTCTCACTCACACCCCACTCTCGACAGACTGGGTTGTTGGAACTTTGTTGGCATCGCAACCGTCTCTGTGAAACATTTTGATTTCCAGCAACCAGTGAAGTCAGAGAAAAAGGTGTTTCATAGGAACCTCTCTGACCAGCTCTACGCAGCACTCTGCTGAGAGTCTGGACCCGGTGACGAAAAGCACCGTAAATCACAGGCCCCAGGGCCTACATGTGTGTATTGCAACGATGCGGGGAGTCAGCAACCAGATGGGTGGATTTATACCTTAGCTAGGGCAAGAACAACATCTTCCTTTACATGTGTACAGCTCCTGGCACAGTTTGGGCTTTTACTGTGGTCTCTGAGTGCCTTACAGACATGATACAAGTAAACAGCCAGAGCCTCAGTTTCTGTCCCCCCGGGGGACAGAGTCCTCTTCGCTTCCACAGCCAGCTTACCATCCAAAGCGGGACAAGAAATAGCTGAAGGCTCCTTTGTTCTGCTTGTGACTTGGAGCGACAGAGAAAGAAGGCGTCTTTGTGCACTTGGTTTATTACATTTTATCCGGGTAAAGCGGAAGTAGGACTCAGTTCTGATTTAGGTCACCCCCAGACACACAGACAAAATACCCTGGTAAATGTAACACAGCAGAACAGCATGTAGCAGGGATTAGATTGAGCCCAAACTGGCCAATACACCATCCTAATACTGCCCTGCTGCTACCGTCAGTTTCTGCAACATTGACGATTTCATTAAAGAAAAAATGAAGGTGAAAAATTTACAAAAGTGGACATTGATTTTGGGAGCCGAACTCAAGAGCATCCAGAGGCAATTCAGATTGTGAGCTACAATACAATCAGTAAGCAAGTCCATTTGAGCACCTAAAATGCAAGCATTTTGCAGAGGGTTTAAGAAAACTCCTGACTCTCCAAACCTGTGGAGTCAGTTTGTAGGATGGATGATTCATGGGGATAAATTTTCGACATTACTTTTTCCCTTTTTATGCTTAAAGATCTTGCATGTTGTGAAGGCTATTTGTTTAAAATCTATCTATCTCCCCATGAAATACTGAGGAACAACAACAAAGGGCTGATTTTCAGAGATCTCAGGAGAAGCACTAGATGAAGTGACAGGGAATTACAGGGCCCTAGATAATTGAGACACACAGAATCAGTGGCCATCTCTGAAAATCTGGACCTGTCTAGCCATCATGGCTGCAAAGAAAACATTTCAAATGAAACGTAATGCTGTGCAGCCTTCCTGAGAAACAACAGTTCCGGACAGCCATGAGCTACCTCATTCCCCTGTGTGTTACCTCTGAACCCTAACAATGGCAAGGCAAACACCAGTAATATGAACTATTTCACAGCTGATCGGTTTAGCAGAAAGAAAACTCTGCGCTTTGGCCTTTGGGTTTCCAACATGACAGGGCATTTAAACAAAGAAATGAAAATACAACAGTTTTTAATAGACATTTACTTTTTAAATAAAGAAGCTTTGTAACGATTTCCCCTCCCTTCTAACAGACCCTATATTTTGGGCCTACAGTCAGTTGGCGCTGTCCCTTTAAACTAGTCTCTTGTCACCTCCCCTCTCCCCCCAATTAGTGCAGGATAGTCACAGGGCATGTATTTTATGCTCCTGAATTACTTACGGCTGAGTGGTCACATGGGTCCTCTCTTCCTTTAATGACAGCATCCCGTGAGGGCTCTCAGCCGTCCCAGCATCCTCTGCAGCAGGGCCATCCACTTCCTGTGGGGAGCTGTTCTCTTCCAGGCCCAGCTGCTCCATGCTCAGAGATTCAGGCAAGGACTTGAAGCTATTGTAGCTGGTGGTATGAAAGAGATTGAGTGTCTCTCCATCCAGCCAGAGGTCCCCTTCCTAGTGGCAGCAATACCATGTTCCAGCACCCAGACCCAGTTAAAACACCAGGGGCGCTCTGCACCTTAGATGATGCGCCAGCTCCCGTTTGATCTGGATTGACTGGCAGCAGCCAGTGTCGCAGGACAGGTTAGCAGCCGGGTGCGTAAGCAAACAGGGCACTGGCAGCTCTGTCAGAGCAAGAGCTGGTACGGGCAAAAGCTCCTCCTTCACTGCTCTGCAAAGCACCTCAGTCCTACCTGGCAGAGGCGCTAATGATTTTAGCAATGCAGATGTGGTTGCTCCTGCCAGGTTAGTATCACGTGCTGGTTTTTCCAGGGGACAAGATAGAAGCTGCTAAACTCATGACACGTGTGTCCATGGCCGGGTTGGACACAGGCCTCCAGAGATGGGAACCAATTGCCCTTTGTGCCATGAGACGTCTATGCTTGAACTCTCGGCCTGAACGATATCAGTTTCCCCTTCCCAGTTACGAACACAGTGATGAGGCAAAATGCACCTTTCCTGCCGGGGTGGGCAGGAAAGCTATTCTCAAGGCAGAGATCTATGATGTGTATTCACAGCCCCCGACCTGCAGGCCCCTTTGTTGAATGCCTCAGAGAGCTGACACCGGCCAAGAACTGATTTGCCTGAAGTCGAAACACATCCCCCTGGGGCACAAAATTGCTGATCACTGCACGCCGGGCACTTGTGCTGCACGAGTGCTGGCTGTGAGCACGTAACATGGAGCGTGCATGTCCATTTCAACACGTCAGCATGCAAGTGTCTGGCTGGGTTAGCAGGGGCAACACTTACTGGTCCAGCAGGTTATCAAAGTCCTTCTCCACTTGAAGCTGCTTGTGCCGCAGGGGCTCGGGAAGCTCTTCTCTCTCCTCCTCCGTCTCGCCACTCGCAGAACTCACCTCTGCGTCCACTTGCATTTGGGCGCGGGCATGCTTTGGAACAGGGGCCTAGGGGGCAGAAAGGGGTAAGGTCAGCCCCCAAACCAGAACACCTCTGCCAGCAGGGGGCGCTGCAGGGAATGGTCCCATATGCTGGCTGCAAAGGACCTCAGCAATTTTCTAGTTCAAGCCACAAATGGAAAGAATCTTGAAAGAAGCCAGGGCTTCTACGCCATGTCGGGGCAACTCAGCACTCCGCCAGCTCCAGCCTCTGCCAGCAGGAGGCGCTGTAGGGAAGCGAGTGAGAGCTCAGGCTATGTGTGGGGATGGGGAGAGCTCACTGCTACTCCAGTTCTGGCCTGACCCCATAGGAGTCACTGAGGGAACTAGGCAGCAGCAGTGGCTGCGGGCAGGGCATCCCCACTACTCCAGTCCCAGGAGCTCTCTGTAGGAGGATCATTTGAAAGCACTTCCAGTATAGTTTTCAGTAGCGCCCTTGCCTGGGAAACCTCAGGCCACAGAAACCAAGAGCAGCACGGCGTTTACCTCAGGGTAGGGAGTGCGAAGGGCCGGGATCGGGGCTTGAACTGATGGCCTTGGGGAGGAGAGTGGCGGCTCTGAGACCAGGGTCGGCAAACAGCTGGGACGCAAGGCTGGCTCAGGGCAACGCCTCGGCGAGGTCAGGCTCTGTAGCGCTCGGTCAATCCCATCCTTCAGCTCCTCCAAGCGCATTCCCAGGCGGAAAATCTCCCCTTCCACCACTCTGAAACACACCATGCCAGCAGCAGAGGGGTGAGGGCCTTCAAAACCATGTCCAGGTGGAAAGAAACAGCTCACAGCTTAGAAAGGAAGGATGGCTCAGCGGATAAGGCACCGGCATAGGACCCAGGCGCTCTGAGTTCAGGTCCCTGCTTTGCTACAGGCTGCTTGGCCCCCTCCCCATCTGGTAACAATCCTTCCTTTGTTTGGCCTGCCTGTTTGGATTGCAAGCTCATGGCAGGGACTGTCTCTGGGTGCGTGTACAGCACCTAGCACACTGGGCTTCTGCTCTGAGACGGGGCACTGGCAATAGAAATAAAACATAACAACTGCCCCACACTAGAATGCTCTGGGCCAGGATCTGAACCAGGTAAACCGGCAGCAGGGGACCTGCCAGACCAAAGGGCACGAACAGTGGCCCACAGCAGGTGCTTCAGCCTTAGGCTGGCTTCTCCCTCTTCCATGTTTTCACCCTAGCTAATATACCTGCAGGTGCTGTTATCGTCCATGTCAGTGAACGTCAGGACTAACTTCACTGGTGTGGGTGGGGTTACCCAGGATTTACACTGTTGTGGCCGAGATCAGATCTGGTCCACTCCCACCAGCCCTTAGAACTCATCTGTCACACAGGGTACACATGTGGCTCCAGGTCATTGTCTGCAGCGTCGGAGCATCCTTTTAAACATGTGAATAATGAGCCAGGAGAAATCAGCCGGCAGAGCTGGCTAGTACGGGATTGGAACGCAGCAGGCAGTAATTCACTGCTTAGGATTCACAGGCCTCATCCCTTCATTAACATCCATAAGTATCAATCAGGAAACACAGGTAGATTAGAATAAAATGGCATAATCGCAACAGGCCAGGCCAGTGCCACAAATGTGGCTGCATTAATCACACTGATGGACTGCGGCTCATCTGCACAGGAGTTAAGCATTCATTCACGCCCCTTTGCGGCTGGCTGCTCAAATAAACCCAGCTTTCCAACGCCAATCCCAGAGCCCCTCTCTGTCCAACCTACATTTTCTTTCTTGGGCTCTAACCCCCTCCTTGCAGTGTCTGAGCACCTCATTTATCCTCACCCCCCCGGGGGCAGGGTTGTTGTCTGCATTTTACAGACGGGAACAGAGAAACTAAGCAATTTGCCCAAGGTCACAGGGTACCTATAGCCAGACCTGGTCTCCAGAGTCCCAAGCTGGCACTCTAACCACTGAGCCATGCTTCCTCTTGCTATAAATCATCATTTGAAGAGGACACTGGTAAAGGAACAAAGGCGGATGAAAATAAAAAAGCTACCTGTCTGGATCGAAGTCCCCCAGGGGCCCCGCTGCGCCTGGGCGTTGTTGCTGCAGGCGGTACTCTTCCCGGGCCTGCAGATACGCTCGCTCCAGAGCATCCTGCGCGTCCTTCAGCCTCGCAAATCCCTACGAGGGGGATAGCACATCAAAATGTGTGAGTCTGAGCTTTCGGCCCCCCCACGCTATGGAATCCTTTGCCAGATGACACGCCCAGGACGGCGTCTGGCTAGGCCGTGAGGGTGGGATTTTGAACTCCAGCCAGGCTGAACTGGGCCTGTGAATCCTGAGGTAACAAAGCCAGGACCACACACATGCAGCCATCACGAGTCCTCAGAGGAGATAAACCTGGGACCTTCAGAGCCAGAAACATGAGCCGCTGTCAATTGAGCTAGAGGGTTACTCCATTAGCTGTGCTCAAGTAGAAGGCTCTTATCCCCTTTGGGGCCAGCCGGAAGAGGAAACAGGATCACACACACCAAATCAATGTATTACAATGGTGCTAGGAACTGTATAGATATGCCCAGCACTGGCACCCCTGGCACAGGAGGACTAGGTAAGTACAGCATTGCTTAACAACCTTCTCCCTGCTCCGCTTCCCTGTTTGCCTCCCGATCGGGGCCGGCTCCAGGAACCAGCGAAGGAAGCAGGGGTTTGGGGCGGCCAATGGAAAGGAGCGGCACGTCCAGGTCTTCGGCACCAATTCGGCAGCAGGTCCCTCAGTCCCTCTCTTCCTCTTTGAGCTGCTGCCGAAGAGGAAGAGAAGGAGCGAAAGACCCACCGCTGAATTGCCGTAGAAGAACGAAGCGGCGCGATTGAGCTGAAGTGCCGCCGATCGGCTTTATCTTTTTTTTTGGCTTCGCCGCTTGGGGCAGCAAAAAAGCTGGAGCCGGCCCTGCTCCCGACGCTCAGGGAAGAGCTCTTACACTGAAGCTGGGGCCCAGCTGTGAAACTCCACGGCTGTGACTATGCCCAGCTGCAGCAGCGTCACAACCTTGGCATCACAGCAGCAGGTTGCCACCTCGCCCTGGCGTGACGCTGCACAGCACCGGGAGGCAACAGTACAGTGCCACGGCACTGAACAGCCTCAGGCCTGGTGACACTGCTTTATTTGGGACACGCGGAGTCTTCTGCTTAGAATCACCAAACTGGAAGGGACTTCGAGAGGTCATCTAGTCCAGTCCCCTGCACTCCTGGCAGGACTGAGTATTATGCGCTTCAGCCCCTCTGGGGTTCTCAGTGACCGAATGGGCCACATGCACGCGCCTGGCACTAGACACAACTGCCACTCCACATCTATCTCCTGGAAATTCCTGGGATCTCAGAAAAGGGGCTAATAAGAAAAGCAGAAAGTAAAGCTGGGTGTACCGAGAGCTGGTCCCGCGGGGTGAGTCTTCCCATTTGGATCAGTCCCTCGAAGGATTCCACCTGGATGGGAGGAGTAAGGCATTAACTAACGTCCCATGGAGCTGACCTACGGGAAGGTAATTTAATGGTTGCAGCATTACAATGGAGCTTAACCTCCTAGACCCACCCCTCCTCTTCCTCACGGTTCCTTTCTTGTCCCCCATCCCTTGCTGGATTCTCCCCCAGCACTGACAAATTCAGCGCCCCCAGTCCCCAAATACGAGTGGGTTTCATTCCACACACCACGGTTTGCTCGCTCTGGACCCCACTTGCCTGCGTCTCAAATTTCCTCGCCTGACCCGCCAGCGTCTGTGTCAGGGGATCCTCCGGAAACGGTCTCTCCGTAGAGGTGCAGGCGTCAACCCCAGCCACACCGGCGAGTGCGGAATGAGCCGGAAAGGATGGAGCCTGGTCACCTGGTGCTGACGATGGCCCTGGAAAAGAAAACAAATGTAAGACAATCCCAGCTGTGTCATCTCCCCTCTCTAGGTGACGCCAAGACTCAGGGACCACCTCCATCCTGAGACCACGGCAGGGACAAGCCACAGTCTCCAGACCTGACTCCAGAGCAGTGAGATCAAATACGTTCAGCTCACTCTCAGCAGCTCCCAATGAGTCAGAGAGCCCAGGTGAGAAGCATCTGGGTCTCAGTCTCTGGTGCACGTGTCAATCGGCAGATGGAACTCCTTGTGAATGAGCATCCGCCTTGGCACGGGGCTGCGCCGGGATGAACAGTCAGCCCTGCTTGGCTCTCTTTGCTTCTCCCACTGCTGCTGAGAAGATGGTGGGGAATATTTAGAGCCGGTACAAATGGTGCCAACTCCATTGAGGTCACTGGCATCATGGCCGCTTGCACCAGTGATGAATTTGGACCCAGGCCAACACTGGACCACATCCTTCCCTTACAGAGACACGTGGGGACTGCACATGGGCAGCACGGATGCAACTGGGCAGGTGATGACAAGATGCTGCATGACAGGGATCCCAGCAATGGGTGGGCAGCATAGGCACGGGGTAGGGAGGGTGCAAGGTGAATGGATCCTGCACACCAGAATGAGCAGCGTCTGCAAGAACACAGCACCCCTACCACCGTGGTGGAGTCCTGGGAGCTGGAGCATAGGCTAGCGATGATGGACAGTATCTCCAGCTGCTGGTAGGTGGCGTGCATCCAGATTCCTCCCTTGGCATTTGCTCTGGAGCTGTCCCCATCTCTGCTGCCCAGTTGTGAACAGCTGGAGAACAGCAGGCATAAGGGAGCTGCTTATTGCCAGGCAGGAAGGAAGGGGGCAGCAGAACGAGAGGAAAAGCAGCTGCACTAACAGACTCTCCAGTGCCTCAAACCCACCTTCATCCAGACCCGCTGGCAGGGCTGGAGCAGGCGTGGTGCTGAACGCTGCTGTCTGGATCTGTGGGATGCTGAAAGCCATGACCTTGGAGCCGTGGGCCATGGTCCCCATGTGAACGCTGTGGCTCGGCTTCGGCGGGTCGGTGTACAAGCTCACCTGAGGGGCGGGGAGAAAACAGAGCGGAGAATTCAGGTCACTCCTGACGCTGACCCTCAGCACCCAGAGGATCAGGCTTGCAGACACCAACTGATCCACCGGGACAGCTTGTGGGAAGCACCAGCTCTGTGTGTTGCTTTAGCCTGGGGGATATTCTTCCATGCTGGCCTTGGGGTAATGCTCTGCACTGCCGTAAAGGAGCTCCTGCTCCCGCTCCCATTCCCTGCTCTGATCTCCCACTGCCCAAGCAGGGAGAGGCCGAGAGCACCATGCACAGAGAGGGCTCGGCTCGGGGCCTGTCGAGCAGCACCAGCTGGGGGAGTCTGTCAAAGGAAGAGCCGGCTCCACCACTAACCAACTGCTCATCGTGCCTCTCCCATTGCTAGTGGGCTTTCTGAGGGACAGCAGGAGTCTCATCCTGCCTTCCTGAGCCAGCAGAGCAGAGACTAGTAAACGCCAGCTCAGTCTGGCCCTACCACCCCTTACGTTGCCTAGAAGACCCTGATCTCCACCCCAAGGAACAACAGCAGCAGCACGTTCCCAGAACATCAGTGCAGGGCTAATGCCTGGGGTGGGTGCATCAGGGTGGATGGGGACCAGAGTGTGATATAGCACTCAGAAGATGTGGATCTACATTGTACCCTCAAATCCATGCGTAGCCCACATGCACAAAACTGCATGCGCACACACACATCTCCACCTTGACGCGTTATTAAGATTTTGGGCACATAAAGGGCTGAAAGCAGAAATCTCTCCCTGAACTATTTTCCGGCCAAACTCTTTCTTTGGCTCCCTTGTTAGCCCGGAAGGAGCACCAAGGATACCCACACTAGCTGGCACCAGGATGCCTGTGTTGGCTGGCAGCGCCTCTCTTTTAAGTTGCACTTCACGTCCTCGCAATAAAATGCAATTCATTCAGAAACAGTATCGTCGCCTCAGCACCAAGGCACTTGTCTCTCTCTCCTTCCTCCTGGGCCGCTTTCCCAGCTCTCATCCCTCCTCTGCTGGCAGAGGATTTAGCTGGATTTCAGTAATCCCTGCCATCTGCTCACTCCCGCGCCGTGAAGCATGGCTCAGAACCCAGCTCCACCTGCCCCACGTTAACCACTATCTGGGAGGAGTTTCCTCCAAAGCTCTTCCTTTCATTCCATTTCTGGTAGCAAATTCTCCCCCGCCCAAGCTCCCATGAACCCAGGTGGAGACAGAGGGCAGGGCTTGTGCCCATCTGTGCTCTTCTGGACTGGTTCTTGCCTTATTGTTACCCCCCATCCACAAGCTCTCTATAAGAACAGCCAGAAAGAGTCAGATCAAAAGTCCATCTAGCCCAGTATCCTGTCTTCCGACAGTGGCCAATGCCAGGCGCCCCCGAGGGAATGAACAGAACAGGTAATCATCAAATGATCCATCCCATCGCCCATTCCCAGCTTCTGGCAAACAGAGGCTAGGAACACCATCCCTGCCCATCCTGGCTAATAGCCATTGATGGACCTGTCCTCCATGAACTTCTCTAGTTCTTTTTTGAACCCTGTTATAGTCTTGGCCTTCACAACATCCCCTGGCACAGTGCGTTGTGCGAAAAAATACTTCCATTTGTTTGTTTTAAACCTGCTGCCCATTAATTTCATTTGGTGACCTCTAGCTCTTGTGTTATGAGAAGGAGTAAATAACACTTCCTTATTTACTTTCTCCACAGCAGTCATGATTTTATAGAGGTCTATCATACTCCCCCACCCCCTTTAGTCGTCTCTTTTCCAAGCAGAAAAGTCCCAGTCTTATTGATCTCTCCTCATACGGTAGCCATTCCCATGCCATACCCTTTGTTGCCCTTTTCTGAACCTTTTCCAATTCCAATATATCTTTTTTGAGATGGGGCGACCACGTCCGCACGCAGTATTCAAGATGTGGGCGTACCATGGATTTATAGAGAGACAATATGATATTTTCCATCTTATTATTTACCCCTTTCTTAATGGTGCCCAACATTCTATTCGCTTTTTTGACTGCCGCTGCACATTGTGTGGATGATTTCAGAGAACTATCCACAATGACTCCGAGATCTCTTTCCTGAGTGGTAACAGCTAATTTAGACCCCATCATTGTATATGTATAGTTGGGATTATGTTTTCCAATGTGCATTACTTTGCATTTATCAACATTGAACACCAGTTGCCATTTTGTTGCCCAGTCACCCACTTTTGTGAGATCCCCTTTGTAGCTCTTCGCAATCTGCCTGGGACTTAACTATCTTGAGTAGTTTTGTATCATCTGCAATTTTTGCCACCTCACTGTTTACTTCTTTATCCAGATCATTTATGAATATGTTGAATAGGACTGGGCCCAGTACAGATCCCGGGGGGGCACCGCTATTTACCTCTCTCCATTCTGAAAACGGATCATTTATTCCTACCCCTTATTTCCTATCTTTTAACTAGTTACCGATCCATGAGAGCACCTTTCCTCTTATCCCATAACTGCTTATTTTGCTTAAGAGCCTTTGGTGAGGGACCTTGTCAAAGGCTTTCTGAAAATCTAAAGTACACTATAGTCACTCGATTCCCCCTTGTCCACATGGTTTTTGACCCACTCAAAGAATTCTAGTAGATTGGTGAGGCATGATTTCCCTTTACAAAAACCATGTTGACTCTACCCCAACAAATCATGTTCATCGATGTGTCTGACAATTCTATTCTTTACTATAGTTTCAACCAGTTTGCCTGGCACTGAATTTAGGCCTGTAATTGCCAGGATTGCCTCTGGTGCCTTTTTAAAAAATTGGTGTCGCATTAGCGATCCTCCAGTCATCTGGTACAGAAGCTGATTTAAATGATAGGTTACAAACCACAGTTAGCAGTTCTGCAATTTCACATTTGAGTTCTGGCGACTTCCCCAGATTTGTCACCTAAAAAGAATGGCTCAGGTTTGGGAAGCTCCCTCACATCCTCAGCAGTGAAGACTGATTAATTTAGTTTCTCCGCAATGTCCAGTAGTCCTACTGGTTGTTTAGCAGGCTTCTGGCTTCTGATGTACTTAAAAAAAATTTTGCTTTACTGTTTGAGTCTTTGGCTACCTGTTCTTGAAATTCTGTTTTTGGCTTTCCTAATTATATTTTTACATTTCATTTGACAGAGTTTATGCGCCTTTCCATTTTCCTCAATAGGATTTAGCTTCCACTTTTTAAAGGATGCCTTTTTGCCTCTCGCTGCTTCTTGTACACTGTTTACATTGTTTACGTTGGTGGCACTTTTTTGATTCTCTTACTAAGTTTTTTACTTTGGGGTATACATTTAAGCTGAGCCTCTATTACGGTGTCTTTAAAAAGTTTCCATGCAGCTTGCAGGGATTTCACTTTTGGCGCCGTACCCTTTAATTTTTGTTTAACTAACTTCCTGAATTTTGTGTACAGTAGTTCCCCTTTCTGAAATGAAATGCCTCTGTGGTGGGCTGCTGTGATGTTTTCCCCACCGCAGGGATGTTAAATTTAATTATATTATGGTCACTATTACCAAGCAGTCCAGCTATATTCACCTCTTGGACCAGATCCTGTGCTCCACTTAGGGCTAAATCAAGAATTGCCTCTCCCCTTGTGGGTTCCAAGACTAGCCGCTGAAAGAAGCAGTCACTTAAGGTGTCAAGAAACTTTATCTCTTGCATCCTGTCCTGGAGAGGTGACGTGTACCCAGTCAATAATGGGGATAACTGATTATTGAATTCTTTATTTTAATAGCCTCTCGAATCTCCTGAAGCATTTCACAGTCACTAACACCATCCTGGTCAGGCGGTCGGTAGTATCTCTCTGAGGCTATATTCTTATTATTCAGGTATGTAATTACTATCCATAGAGCAGGGTTTCGCAAACTGGGGTCGCCGCTTGTGTAGGGAAAGCCCCTGGCGGGGTGGGCCGGTTTGTTTACCTGCCCCGTCCGCAGGTCCGGCCAACCGCGGCTCCCACTGGCTGCAGATCGCTGCTCCGGGCTAATGGGAGCTGCTGGAAGCAGCGGCCAGTAAATCCCTCGGCCCACACCGCTTCCAGCAGCTCCCATTGGCCCGGAGCAGCGATCCGCAGCCAGTGGGAGCCGCGATCGGCCGGACCTGGGGACAGGGCAGGTAAACGCACCGGCCCGGCCCGCAGGGCGACCCCAGTTTGAGAAACCCTGCCATAGAGATTCTATGGTCCAGCTGTATTGGCCATTGACCATGAGAGTGCTGTTGTGAGCAGCTTGCTCGCAACGCGTCAGGTTTCTGCTTCCATTAGCAGCCACCCTGGAGCCTGCCCCACAGAGCAGAAATAGAGTTGGTGGCTAAAATGCAGTTTGCAGCTCAAAACTGCTCCAAGGAGTTTTCCAGCTGGCTAGTGTGACGGAGTTTCAGCAGGAGATGTTGCACTCCCAGCAGACAGCCTTGTTGCTGGAGAGGTGCATGCTGGCAGCTGGAGCTAGAGCTGGGCAAAATGTTTGCAGCAAATAGTAAATTTGCTGAAAAATGTATTTTGGGGGGGTATTGAAACTATTCGCAAATACAAGTCAAATTTGACTAATAGTTTCAACCAAAAAAAAATAAATGAAGAATTCAGAAATGTTTGTGAAACGAATCGTTCCCACATTTAGTTTTGAATCAAGAATGAAAAGTTTTGTTCAACCTGAATTCATTTTTTTTCTTTTGGTTTTTCATTTCAGCGAGAAAAAAACTGAAGGAAAAAAAAATCAGTTTTGATTAGAAACGAACCAAATTCTTTTTCTGTATTTTTCAGTTTAGCCCCCAAACAAAAGAATCAGTTGTTGGCCCAGCCCTCTCCTCTTCATCCGTTTTAGCCACGGACTGTTGCCTGGAACCAGCAACGCGAGACAGCAGTCACTCAACATGCATGTCACACATGAAGGACGATGCACAGCACCACATCTAATTATACAAGGCATGGATGTACATGGAAAAGGAACGTATCCTACCCCAGGAACTCATGCAAGTACATACCTGCATGTGAATCCTCATACAATTACACACTCACAAAAGCATGTACGTGTGGCCCTCGACAGGTCTTTCTGGCCTTGAGAATCATTCATTCGGGAGGCAGGAATAGTACCATGCGATATAGATGACTCCCCCCACAGCATAGGCACTGGATTACAAACAGCAATTGTTTTGCAGCAACAGTAGCGTTAAGCAGTTTGCGAGCTACCCATCGGCTCAGCTCATCCATCAGATAGAGCATGCAGCTGTACAACCAACGTGTTTGGGGATAATGCACAAACCCAGAGGGGAGGTGAATGTGCTGAATGGATTTGTCCTTGTGAACAGCCTGCTCAGCTCTGTTCCATGTCAGGTCGGTGCCAGACAGTTTTATGCTGGAATGCAGCAAGAGACTGGCTCTTGGGAATGGAAACGGAAAGATTTTGTGACTTGTACAGCCAGAAAACATATTTACCGTATTTATTTATAACAGAGACTGGGGGGACTTGCATGCACCTAGCGAGAGACGTTGCCTGGCTCAGAGAGTGCACAATCTAAAGAGATAAGACAGACAAAAGATGGGCGATTATTATCTGCACTTTGCTATGGGAAATCGAGGCACAGAGAGATTGAAAGTGACCTGCCCCCAGCCACGTGGTGAGCCAGTGTCAGAGCAGGGAATTGAACCCACAGCTCAATGCCTTACCCACAAGTCCTTCCTTCCTCCCCAGTCTGCCTCTAATTTCATCAGCTGACTTCTATTCTAATTTGGGACTGACTGGAAGGATTGTTTAGTTTTAAGGAGGGCCAGCATGAGACCCGCGGACAGCCACGGTGTTGTGAGGAGAGTGCAGGCCCCTGTCCCAAAGCCAGCAGGACAGCCCCGATTCACAGCCTGCAAAATCATTAGAGTCTCAAGTTCACTTGGGCACATGCTTCACACAGCACCACAAGGTGGAGGGAGGAAGCGCGGGCCAGTGGTTACAACATGAGCAGAGATGCAGGAGAATTAGGTTAAAGTCCCTCCTTTGTTACTGACTCTCCTATATGACCTTGGGCGAGTCACTTAGCCTCTCTGTGCCCCAGTCCCCGATCTATACAATGGGTTTAAAGCCCTGCCCTACCTCACAGGGGTATTGTGAGGATAAATACATTAAAGATTGTGAGGGGGGAATAGATGATGCCAGCACACCATCGACACCACATCAATGTCGAGATAACACAGTGTGATAACCCAGGACACACAACACTGTGCCATCGCTTGGACACAAAACACTGCAGGGGCACGGTGTGATGACTGCATCCTGTAATGCACAGGCCAGCGTCCCCTGCCCACAAATGCATGATGGCTGCTCCAGGCGATCCATTAGCTGAAGAGGGAGCCTTCATGCTCTGATGATCAAAGATAAGAACTTGAAACAGAAAGAAAAGAAAAGCGCTCTGGAGATTAGAGAGATGCACATTTGATGTGCGGGAAAAGACCCAGGGTGGGGGCACACGACCAAGATACTTGGTGACCTGCCTGCAAATGCTCCGGCACTCCCACCATATACCCTAAAGCTCCCAGCAATTGGAAGTTCCAGCCATCCTTACAGACTTTTCCGCCTCCGGAAGCGGAGGGGGAGTGCGTGCCTGGGAACGTGCATGTTTTTATATATAAATACACACACTAGCTAATCGCTTGCAATGATTCAGAAAGCAGCGGCTGGTGCCAGCAAGACCTTTCGGGCTAATAAAATAGTCACTGACTATGATAAGTCACAGGCTTAAGAGCCTAATTCTTTCTTATTTAAAGAGACACTGCAGTGCTTCTCCGGAAGGGGTCCAGAGGAAACGCATAGCAGTCCCTGTTAGTTTCAGCCAAATCTTCAATCTTAAGCAGGCTTCCATGTTTGCGCCCCCAATCAGGGCCTGTTCAGGCATTTATATTCATCACTGGTGGAGCTGAGACCCCTAGCTACCTACCTGACCTAAACTGCCGGCCCAAAACACTCCCCCTCTCTACACACCCCAATTATTTTCATCTGCAATTTGTGCGCACAACAAATGGAAGCCAGCGTTTGTAAATCTGCCTCTTTCTGTCTTACTTCTCTTAACCAGCATGCCCGTTCCCGAAGGGGACTATGGGCTGGCTTCCCCAGAGGGATGGGTTGGCCGTGCTGATCCTATGTAGAATACTGACAAATAAGCGATGCTCTCGGCTGGTGATTAATCATAGAATCATAGAACTTAAGATCAGAAGGGACCATTATGATCATCTAGTCTGACCTCCCGCAAGATGCAGGCCACAAAAGCTGACCCACCCACTCCTGAAATAATTCTCTCCCTTGACTCAGATGTTGAAGTCCCCAAATCCTGATTTAAAGACTTCAAGTAGCAGATAATCCTCCAGCAAGCGACCCCTGCCCCATGCTGCGGAGGAAGGCGAAAAACCTCCAGGGCCACTGCCAATCTACCCTGGAGGAAAATTCCTTCCCGACCCCAAATATGGCGATCAGCTGAACCCTGAGCATGCGGGCAAGACTCTCCAGCCAGATTAGTTCTGGTCTATACTAAAGCTAATGCTACTTTCCCTATATTGAGGGTTAGTCTTTCCTAATGGTTAGAACAAGGAATTGGGAGTCAGGACTCCTGGGTTCTTTCCCAGCTCTGACTTGGCTGTGTAACGCTGGGCAAGTCACCTGAGGCCTGATTTTCAGAAGTGCTGAGCACCTGCAGCTCCGATGGACAGCTGGAGGGGTGGGGTGTTCAGCTGTTCCGAAAATCAGGTCCTTAACGTTCTCAGTGTCTCCGTTCCTCTGCGTAGAGCGGGGAGAACCCCTACCTCAAGAGGGGAGGTTTAATGTCTAATGTGCTTTGAGATCCTCACAGGGCAGGTGCTGAAACAGCGCAAAGCATCATTACAGGCCACGTCACCTCGAGCAGAGCGGAGCTGCTCCTCCATGTTTGTAGCACAGCTGGAGGCTGCACTTCGGTCCTCCCAGCCCTTGAGTTCACCAATAAACCTTCCCCGTGTGATGCAGAGGAGAGTGTATTGCTGAGCAGCCGGAAAGCCTGGGGGATAGCGCTGGGTGCTGCACTGTCGCTTTAAGAGCTGGATGGAGTCTTTGGGAAAAAGAGGTTCCACCCCACATCTACAGGCTGCCAAACCCGTTATCCTAGGGGGACCCCCCCAGGCTGGGCTCCAGATAGGGGGGATCAGAGCTCACCTACACCTGTCTGCCTGCAGGGCCATGGTGCTGAAAGAGGCCCCCTCTCTCCCCAGCCAGCCGGGACCTGGGAGCGGGTACACAGTGATGCTGCGGCTGGGAGGCTGTAGTGCAGAGTGACAGCGCCCACCTGAGCCCAGGGAGCTGCCGGCACGTGAGATGTTGCACTGAGATGTGTCAAGCCCTGTCGCGTCGCACGGCGGTGCCAGAGGGAGATGTGCCGTGCAAGCCAAGATGACAGCTCCAAGCCCTGCAGAGCACGGGCTTCACCAGGCCTGAGGGGGCCTTGCAGACAGGGGACCAGACACCGAGCAGGAAGAGGGAGGGACGTGCTCTGCTTAGGGCTGGTACCCTGCTCCCACTTCCAAACGCCGTTCGCTGATAGACCCTTCACCGCACAGAGGCCCCCACTCCCAGAGGGTGTCTCTCCACCACCCCAAGCCTAGCTAGACACTTGCCCTTATACCCCAGGCCTCATTCCAGACAACGTCCTCTCTAACAAGCCCTGTCCATGCCCCACCTCCCTGCACATGGCTGGGCTCCCCTCCAAGCTGCATTCACAGACGCACCGCCCCCCCCCCCGCCAGACACACACTTTGTTCACGGACAGCGTCTCCTCCATGCTGAGCCCCAGTCACTCCTCTCACCGGGGCCTCCCCTGCTCACAGACCGACCCTCCTCAGCCAGCCGGCGCCACATCCCAGACAGACCGAACGCACAGCCTCCCGCTGCCCTGCGATGATCACAGCACGCGGACTGCTGCCAGCTCTCCCAGCTGCAGCTTTTCTCCGGGGCGTCCCGCCGCACTCCCTGCTACAGCAGCGCACGGCAAAGAGCGACTGTGGCCCCGGCTGGCATGCACGCACCTGTGCATAAGGCACTGCATGGGAGGCTAAAGGGGACGGGTGGCCCCAAAGCTAGGAGGACAGGGTGGCTTGGAGCATAGCTACACCCCAGAATGCCATGGAGCAGCAAGAGGAAGGATTGCCTAGTGGTTTGAGCACTAGCCTGGGACTCGACAGATCCAGGTTCAGTTCCCTGCTCCTCCGCCGTGGAAGTTCTGTGGCCTGCATTATCCAGGAGATCAGACTTAACGGTCACACTTCCGGCCTTGGAATCTAGGACATGGGGAAGTTAATGGAGCTGTAACAATTTGCACCCGCTGAAGATCTGGCTCTCTGTGCCTCAGTGTCCCATACGTAAAATGGGGATAACAGCACTGGCCTGCCACCCATGGGTGTTGTGAAGACAAATACATTAAGGAGTGTGAGGTGCTATGGCAGGGGTGGGCAAACTATGACCTGCAGGCCACATCCAGCCCATCAGACCTTTCAATCCAGCCCTCAGCTGTGGTCGGGAGCTTGCCCCGGAAAGCAGCTGCCATGACCCCCTTCTGGCTCCTACACAGTATGCGGAGGGATGATCAGGTGGCTCTGCGTGCTGCCCCGTCCACAGGCACCGCCTCCACAGCTCCCATTGGCCGGGAAGGGCACCTGCGAACGGGGCAGCACGCAGAGCCACCTGGCCACGCCTCCGCGTAGGAGCCAGAGGGGGGGAAATGCTTCTGGGAGCTGCTTGAGGTAAGTGCCGCCCGGAGCCTGCACCCCTGAGCCCCACCCGTGCCTTAATCCCCTGATCCCTTCATGCCCTCTGAACCCTTTGATCCCAGCCTGGAGTCCCCTCTTCTACCCCACACCCCCCATCCTCCGCCCAACCCCAGAGCCTGCATCCCCAGCCAGAGTCCTCACCCCCCCCGTGCCCCAACAGCCTGCCCCATCCCTGATCCCCCTCCCGCTCTCTGAACCCCTCAGTCCCAGCCCGGAGCGCCCTCCTGCACCCCAAATTCCTCATCCCCGGCCCCACCCTTGAGCCCACACTCCCAGCCAGAGCCCTCATCACCACCTCCCCACACCCCAACCCCCTGCCCCAGCCCAGAGCCCCCTGCCCCAGCCCGCACTTCTCATCTCTGGCCGCACCCCAGAGCCCGCACCCCCAGCTGGAGCCCTGACCCGCTCCCGCACCCTTATCTCCAATTTTGTGAGCATTCAAGGCCCGCCATTCAATTTCCACACCCCGATGTGGCCCATGGACCAAATAGTTTGCCCACCCCTGTGTGATGGTGATGGGGGCCAGAGAAGTACAGAGCGAATGAGCCGCGGGGCACCTGCAGCAAACCATCTGCCTAATCGATGGCAGGAAAGAGTGTGTATTACTCATTGGTTCCAGCTACATACGAAGCAAAGAAACAGCTGCAGGGGGCAGCCCCCGCCGTCTTAGTGCATCTGCACACAGCACGTGCCTTGCAGCTGCGGTTTCACCCAGGTGCAGGGTACCACAGAACCAGCCCTGCCGTCTCTGCGAAGGTTCCCGAGTGCAAACTCCTGGGCCAGAATACTGATGGCAAGTGAACCTACCAGAGGCAGGCACGCAAGAGCCACTTCAGAATGCACACGAACGGTCATGGGGGTGTTTTTGCAACACGCACCCAGCTTCAGCGGCGTCTCTTTTCTTGCCGGGGCTTGGCCTCGAACAGGAAGGGAAGGAGGAGGGGAGTGTAGCGGGGTGATTACTCCGCTCCTGCCCTGAAGGGCTTAAAACAGCCCTGGGAGAGGGCTGGGGCAGGGGAAAGGCTGGGGGGCTGATGGGGAAAGCAGCCCTGGCTGCAGCAGTGCAATCCGGGCCCAGCTGGCCCTTATAAGAGGGCGTGGGGCCAGAAGGAAACAGACACTCTCTCTCTAGCCTCTTGAGAGAGAAGGACCCGGCTGGGAAGCTGAGGAGGGTACCTAGGGTGGAGCAGGGCTGGGGAAGGGCAGAGGGAGCTGGGGAGCTCCAGCCTAGCAAAGCCCCAGGCTGCAGGCCGAGTTAAGGGCCCACAAAGGGGCAGCCCAGAGAGAGGCGGAGGCAGCTGGTCCAACCCCCCCTGCTGGCGATTAGGGGTTTATAGGCTGCAGTCGGCCCAGGGAGCAGGGGCTAGATGGTGACTGGCAGTAGCCCCTGAGGCAATGTGGGGATAGGATGGTTGGGGGTGGGGGGTTCCCCTGAGAGGGGAGACCCAGAGACACTGTGGTGTGGTGGGCAGAACCCCTGGGCAAAGGGCACCGAGATCCGGAAGGGACATGGGGGGCCAGCAGCAGGCGAGACCTCAGCCAGCAGAGGGCGCTCCAGAGCTGGAAAAGAGCTAATTCCCTGGACAACCAGCAGGAGGCGCCGTGCCGGTGAGTCGTCGTCCCGCCACAGGGAGACCGCGAGAAGCTTTGCAATGTGACATTGCGCCAGATTTCGACTTCCCCCAGCGCTGCACTCGCTAAACCGCAGCTCAGCAGCTCCCCAGAAAGAGGAAGGAAGCAAGAGGCAGCGTGCGAGGACGCTGCGAATTCAAAGCTTGGGCCGTTGGAAGGGGATTAGAGATGGAGCCTTTTGCTAGGAGCCAGGTTCCTATTGAGCAACTAACCCTCCATGTGCGTGTGTGCTGTCAGACTAACCAAACTCCGGGCTGCTGGGATGGAAATCAGACTGCTGCCCTCGCTGGGACGTGGGTATGAATCCATACTGCTCATCTTCATATTAACCCTGGAGACAGCCCCCCTCATAAGCAGACAGGCTGAGGGGGGCAGATTCTGAACCTTAGAGAAAATCCAAGCTTCAACCAGTTACAAACCACTCGGGCAACTTGGCAGGAGCCCGATCCTCAGAACTGCACCTGAGTTGCATAAACTGGAGCAGCTCGCAGCCACCCTCTCTGGTTTGTGGCGGTGCAGCCTGGGAAGGCTTAAGATCCCTGCATGCAGCACCCCTGCTTGTTCTTTGAGCTCCTGCATCTACAAGGGAAAACCTGGCCAGATGAAATGGGAACCAACCAGAACACTCACCCTGCTCTCAAACCACAAGTGAATCTCTTCAGAAGCTCCGAAGAGCTTGGGTAATTTATTCCGTAATTTCCTGGCTGCCTTGGCACTTTCTGCTTCTGACACAGATCAGGGCTGCCACAATACCATGAAAAGGGCAGATCTTGAGCAATCTCTGGCCAGAAGGCAGCACGGCCCAGTGGTGAGAGTCCTGGACTGAGAGGCAAGAGATGGAGGTTCTATTCTCTGCTGTGTGACCCCGGGGAGTCACTTTACCTCTCTGTGCTTGGCTTTCCCTAGCTGTAAAATAGAGATAATGATCCCTCCCCATCTTAAATACTGTTACTATTGTAAATCTCACATGCAGCCTACTATTGAGAGTCTGCTGGCCCAGTGTGACGGCCCCCAAAGCATCTGGGAGAAACATCTGCAACGAGGGGTGTTTATCCCAATCTCTGGCCTGTTTCAGGCTCCCTGGCCATTGTACCTTTGCTCTCAGCCGCAGCCGGTCAATGGTGTTCTCAGCCTCAGCGTACTTGGTCAGCAGTCTGTGGTAGTCCTCCTGGAAGGAGAAGGAGGAGAGCACACGTCAGGGTCACATAGGGGTGTTACTATCACTGAGTATTTATACAGCAACATAAATGTCTGGCTGCGGGAGGGTGGATGCTGAAGGAGCCGTTAGCCACCGGGTATGAAGATGCCCAGTGCATGTGTACAGACACACATACACTGCACATGTAAACGCTGCAGAAGCATATGCATCCAGGGCTTCAGATAATAGGGACTTCAGAATTTAGTCTGCAAACCAAGAATCAAGACATCAGAAATTAGTTCCCTCACCGCACACAATATTCTACCTGAATAAGTGACTCTGGTTTCCCTACTGTTAATTCTAATGCCCTGTCATTAACACCCCATGCAATGATCTGCCCCGTGGCAGTGCTGACTGGGATTCCAGAGGGATGAGCGTCCCCGGTCAGCATTGTCTCCTAGTCCAGAGGCAACACCATACAGGTGAAGGCTCCAACATTTATTCCCTCTATGCTTCTTGCAGGAGTGAAAAGGGAGGGCCCTCTGATTTCAGTCCTGCATAGAGATCCCTGGTCTCTCTCCTAGTGAGGTTTCCCTGGTTTGTGAGAGGTGGAAGTTACCTGCAGCTGCTTCACCAGCTCAGTGGCTTGCTGCGGGGACTTGAACTCCTCGGGCACCATGGTGGTGGAAGGGGTAGGGCATTTTTGCGGCGACCCCTCCGCGCTGCTCAGCAACACCTCCCGGACGATTTCCGCGGGAGACTTGAAGACCACGGGGCTCGCTGACCCCCTGGCCCTCATGGGCAGAGTCCTGCCCCGCGGAGGGCGGTAACTTTGATCGTCCTTTGGGAACTTCACCCGCGGCTCCACCTTGGACAAATCCGGCAGCGGGTAGTTGAGCTGGCCTCGCCCATATCGCGAGGCTTCGGCTGCAGCCAGGGACGGCCTGGCGGGGCCTGACTTCGGCGAGCCAGACCGCTCTGCCTGCTTACTGGCGTTCCCCCGAGGGCTCAGAGACCTGGACTGCCTGCTGAACTTGGAAGGGAGTGCTGGGGAAAGGGCCTTCTTCAGCTTCCGAGCCCTGTCCTGCTGCTGGCTGCCAGCGTGCCGTAGGGAAGGGGGAGTCTCTGTTGCCTTGAGCCTTGAGCTCTCCAAAGGCTTGGCTGCAGGCACAGGGCGGCGGTGGGATGCCCTAGCTTGAGCAGCCTTGGAGATGGTTCGGGGGGCGTCCTCCATGCTGTCAGTATAGAAGGATTCTGGGAAGGTCTCCGCGTCGATGCTTGGGGCATTCTCAAGGTCTTCCACAGACAGGTGGTGCAGGAGGCTCCGGCGTCTGGAATCGGCCAGCGGGCTCAGCTCGGGGCTGTCCAGGTGCCTGCTTGAGGGCGACGAGCACTCCGTTTCTGCAGGGAACTCCAGGCTGTCTCCGAGTTGGCTCCGGCTTTCGAAGACATCAGCTCCGGTTCTCTGGCTTGGCTTGTGGGAGCGCTCCGGCAGGGTGCTGGAGGGGGGCGGGCTGACGTCGGAGTGTCCCGAAAGCTCCTCTCCGCCGTCTGTGGTGAAGCTGAAGGATTTGCCATAGTCCCCATACAGAGCCTGGGCGTCCTGCAGAGCATCGGGGCTGGCGCTGTACTCTGAGCCGTACTGGCCCTCGAAAGAGAGCTCCGGGTAGCCCTCCCCTTCGCTCCCTGCCTCCCAGTCCCCCTCCTGTCTCTCCACGTCCCCTGAGCTGGCTCGGTCCTCATCCTCTTCAGTCATGTCTAGCTGCCTGTCTCTCTGTGGGTGCCATTGGGCTGGGGAGGTTGGGTCCTCCTGTGTCCCATCATGCTCTAGCTCCTCGCCATCATCTGGAAAACAAACAATAGTGCTACTGTCACCAAGTGCTCTATGGTTTCTTTGTTCATTTGATTTCTCCCCATGAACCCAACCCCAAAACTGCTCAGGAGAGTTGGGTTCTATTCCTGGCCTGGGGAGGGACTTTGGGCAAGTCACGTCCCTGTCCTGTGCCTCAGTTTCCCCATGTGTAAATGGCAGTAATGATACTGACCTCCTTTGTTAAAAGTGCTCTGTAAGAACTAGGCAGTGGTATTATTATTCCTACAAACAAGGTTTTTTTTGTTTTGTTTTTTAATAATAATCCATGCTTTTTGCCCCCATATTCTCCTGCTGCAGCGAATCCCACAGGTCATGTTACTTAGAGAAATAGTGATCACACATATGTAACTGTAATTCTTTCCAGTTCTGCCGTTTTGAAATCTATTGCCTTTTAACCCTTTCTGAGAACCCTCTGTTCCATTCCAAGATGGGAGCAGCCCAAGTGGCTTTCTCTGCACCATGCATACATTGCTAGACATCCAGCATCTCTCTTTTTTCTATTCTCCAAGCCAAGCCACCTAGTCCTGGGGTAAAATATTTAAGAGTGCCATAGCAACCCAGGTTCCAGCGACTTCCAGTGACGCGCCCAAGTGCCCAAGTCACTGTAGAAGATGACACTTTTGAACATTTTATCCTTAATTTTGTCAATCTGGAAAATCATATGGAGCTTCTCTTGCCCAACGGGTCCAATTCTCCTCTCAACTCCATCAACTTCAGTGGAGTTTCTCCTCTCCTGCTGGTGTGCATCAAAAGTATCAGGACCAACGTCCCTAATCATTTTTATTGTCTCTGCTTTGGGATGTTTCTATTTCTGTTACGGCTTTAAGGGGAGATGGCCAAACCTTGAACGCTATCCATCAGAGGAGGACGTACCTTCAGTATATATGTAACACTGAGAATATATTTAGGGGTCATCATCGTTAACCACATGAAGATATTTGCATATTATTCCTTGGCCCTCAATACAGGCTAAGGATACACTTACCCGGCAGTTGAGCGGGACGGCTGAGCTAGCAGAGATCGAGCTAGTCTGCTAAACAGAGCTGTAGCTGCACTGGTAGCGAGATGGGCTAGTCACCTGAGTACAATCCCCGCCTGGTACCCTCGGTGTGTAGTCTGGCCCTCCGCCTATGGCCCCCGCTCACCATACGTCCTGCAATCACCCTTCCCAACTGCAGCGCAGACATATCCTGGATATCTTCCTGACTTTTCCGGCCACCAGTGAGCAGATGCCTCCACTGAGATGTTGGCAAGGACAGCTCGATCTTTTACAACTAAATCCAAACTCACCACTGCATCTTACCGGCCTTCAGGATTTCTTCCCAGACCCATTACTTTGCCCTGGACTGCAATGACTTTCACCCGCTCAACTGGCCGCCTCCCATTTGCGCTGCTCAAACACCTCCTCTTTTCAGCTCCTTCCAGAGTTTCTCACAAAAATCTTCCTCAGTCTCAGTTCACTGAAATGTTCATACCATCAGGAAATCTTGCTGCTTCCACTGTTCCCTTCCCATTCCAAGGTCTTAAATTCCTTAGCATTAGCTTGTTTTTCATTTTAAACATCTTACACATTAACCAGTCAATCTCAACACCCCTGGGAACAATCACCACCCCCAGGCAATGGAACGCAAGGTGCAGAGATTAAGGGTAATATTTTCTGAAATGCCCAAAGGATTTAGGTGCCGACGTCCCAATCTGGGCTCCTTGGTGATTAAGGGTATGTCTCTCCAGCGAAGAAAACCCCTGCGGCTGGCCCGTGCCAGCCAACTTGGGTTCGGGCTGTAGACATCTGAATTTGGGCTGGAGCGCCAGCTTTGGGACCCTCCCACCTCTCAGGGTCCTAGATCCCAGACTCCAGCCCGAGCCCAGACGTCTACACAGCAGTGAAACAGCCCTGCAGCCTGAGTCCCACAAGCCTGAGTTGGCTGGAACAGGCCAGCCGTGGGTGTCTAGTTGCTTTGTAGACTTAGTCTTAGGCACTTGTGAAAATTTACCGTAGGTGACTTGCCCCAAGACACAGCAGCAATCTGGTGTCAAAGCTGAGAATAGAAATGAAGAATCTCCTGGCTGGGGTTTCATACTTCTAGACTGTGTCCTGAGCAGCACTAGTCCTGCTGTTTGCTCCCCAAGGACAATCCAGATGTTAACATCTTTCTATACTGCACAACGGTCATTTATTCCAACTCTGGGCTTCCTAGCTAGGACCATGCTGGGACTTTGCCTCCTACTACACAGTCTAAAGGTTCCTTCCCAGAAAGCCGACTTCTACCAACACGTATGAGGAGAGATTAAAGAGGCTGGGACCTTTCAGCTTGGAAAAGAGGAGACTAAGGAGGGAATATGATAGACATATATAAAATAATGAGTGGTGTGGTTAAAGTGAGTAAGGAAAAATTATTTACTTTTTCCCATAAGAACTAGGGGCCACCAAATGAAATTAACGGGCAGCAGGTTTAAAACAAATAAAAGAAAGTTCTTCTTCACGCAGCGCACAGTCAACTTGTGGAACTCCTTGCCTGAGGAGGTTGTGAAGGCTAGGACTTGAACAGGGTTTAAAAGAGAACTAGATAAATTCATGGAGGTTAATTCCATTAATGGCTATTAGCCAAGATGGGTAAGGAATGGTGTCCCTAGCCCAGTGGGACTTGAACTTTTTTTTACTGGCAACTCCTTTCACATAGCAAACCTCTGAGTGCGACCCCCCTAATAAATTAAACGCCCTTTTAAATATATTTAACACCATTATAAATGCTGGAGGCAAGCAGGGTTTGGGGTGGTGGTTGATAGCTCGTGACCCCCCCATGTAATGACCTTGCGACCCCCTGAGGGGTCCCGATCCCCAATTTGAGAACCCCTGCCCTAGCCTCTGTTTGTCAGAGGGCGGAGATGGATGGCAGGAGAGAGATCACTTGATCATTGCCTGTTAGGTTCACTCCCTCTGGGGCACCTGGTATTAGCCACTGTCGGTAGACAGGATCCTGGGCTGGATGGACCTTTGGTCTGACCCGGTATGGCCATTCTTATGTATGGACTATAGGCCATAACTGTGGCCACACTGAGAGGTAGATGAGGTAGATGCAGGTACATATTCCCTGCACAACACCTGATGCAGCTGGCACTCCCCTCTTGTGCGTTAGACGTGTCAGGAGAAAATCTGCTGGAGTGAATTTCCTGAGAACTGCCCGTTCCCAACAGGAGGGCTTCTCTAGCCTGCAGCCATAGCACCTGCAGCACAGATCCTGCCAGGTCTCATAAGCTGATTAACATCAGACCAAGTCAGTGCTCGGGTGAGGGACCTCCCAGGAAAACATTAAGGTGTTGCAAGCATGGGCACTGGAATTTCAATAGGTAGCGTTCTCTTTGCCCCAGTTCTGTAATGAGACTATTAGACGCAGGCCCTCATCCCTTGTGATCATGAAAGACCACATGCCAAGTGTGGTTTCAATTGGATACAGAATGGCTCCTCTCTTCCTGTACTAAACTGTTGTGATGCGCACATCCGAAGGGTTCAGTGTTCTACCCCAGAGGTAGCTGCATTTCAGTGGCAATACCTATACACTTAAGCTCACTGGGATTTGTGTTCTTCAAGGCAAGTGAGCTGCATTTCCCAGGTCCTGGCAGACTACTGGGGTCTGGAGAAAACACCCAATGCCCTGGCATCGCCGATCCCCCCTGTGACTGTCACTCTCTGCTCTGAGATCGGTGCTATCTCCGTAGTACATGCAGGCTACTAGAGGAAGAGGACAGAAGGGAGAGCTGACTCACCAGCGGGTGGGCTCCTGGCATTGTCTCCTTGGACACTGCTCCACTCAAACTCCTGCAGCTCACTAAGGTCGAAGTTCCTGTCACTCTGTGCCAAGAACCCCTGGGGAGAAGGTGGCCCCTTCATAAGCCTGACATTCCCCAGGAACTCCAGTTCAGTGGGCTCCTGGGCCGGGGATTCACCCCACTGGCCAGCGTGACCCACCAGTCCGTTCTCGTCCAGTCCAGCGACTCCATTCTCCTCCAGGTACCCCTCAGATCCCTGCTCCACCTCCTCCTCCCAGCGCTGCCGCTGCCCAGAGCCATGGCCAAGGCCCGCCTCTCCCCAGTGGGCCCACGGCGCCGAGCTGGCCATGTCCTGCCGTCCCCGGCGAATGGCGTGAGGTGAGGCGGCAGGGCGAGACGCCTGGCTAAGGAGGCACCTGCCGGGGCAGAACGGGCTTCACGTGCATCATTTCATAGTGCAGACGCCGAGGAAGCTCCGGGGGCTGGGGGGCTTTGCTTCCTTGGGAAATGTAGGTCACATCGCAGCTCCATTCAGCGCTTCAGTATCCTGCCTGCAGCTAAGAGGAGACAGGCAGAGAGAGGGAGAGATGCTTAATGGCAGCCAGGAGGGACACAGTGGGCTCTATTCAGACAGTCCCTCTCCCTGTGCGTCCCCCCGCCCCAGCACAGAGATGTCAGCTGCTGCCTGAAGCTTCCCCCACCAGCTCTCCCCCTCCCCAGCTCCAAGGGCAGCCAAGTTACCTCATGGATTGTACCCTCCCCTCCCCAGAAAGAGGCCTGACATCCAGGCTAGGCGCCACCTAGACGCCGTCGTGACATTGTGCTGCCCGGGCTGGGGCGTCGCGACACGGGCGCTGTCACGTCTCCACACGACGGCGTCACGTTGGCCTCGGCCTCTGTCCAAGGTAATGCCCCACGCGGAAGGTAGGAAGGTGGAACCCTGCTGAGCCCGCCGGCCCCACGTGGCGCTCCCCTCTCGACGCTGGGGGGAGTGGCAGATGCGCTCTGGGCAAGTGGCAAAGAACTGCTTAGTGGCACGTTCTGCCGGGCCACAGCCTGAACCCAGCACCATGTCCTACTCAACATCAGCAGGGCGGGCCAATGGTCTTCGCCTTCCCACACAGCTGTCCCCCTGCCCTTCCTTCCACGACACATTGCCTCCCTGCCTCTGCCCAGCCCGGTCCCCGGATCACAGCCGCTCTCCGAGCAGGCAGAAGGGGGTGCTCTGCCATACTACGCACACACCTCCCCATTCCCAAAGCCTCGCTCGTTGCGATGCCGGCTGGCATGGACAGCGTATTCAGCAGCTGCCTGCCCTCAAACGTAAGCCTCACCTGCGAGCAGCCTGGCCATACCAGCCCTTCGGCGAATGCAGCGCCCCTTCACCTGGGCATGCAGACAAGACCTGCCGTGAAACCCAGCGGGCCCATCTGCAATCCAGGCCAGGCATCCAGGTGGGAGTGCCAGCCATGCTCAAAGTGGGCATTAGGACCCATCCTCCTCCATCCTGGAGCAGACGAGGTGGCTAAGGGTCTGCCAGGGAGGTCACGCACAAACATGGCATTGCTCAGAGCGCCAGGGAGGCTTCCCAGCAGCAGCAGCTACCGAGGCTGCAATTCTCCTACAGGGGAGTCTTTTCAGGGCAAAGACCGGCTCCACCCCACCCCCTCTTCAGTGCAGCTGGAGATACACTGACCCACTGTTAGGGGCCATTCCCTCGCGGCGAGGAAAGCAATCAATGGCTGGATGGGCGCTGGTAGGGCACATCAGGCAACATTGCAGGAGCAGTCACGGTGGGGGTGCCCAGGAGGTGCTGCAGGGAACGGTGAGGGGCGCTGGCTGTGGGGGAGCTCCCAGCCGTGCCGGTCCCCGTCTCAACACAGCATTGGAGAAATGCCAGTCCGACCCCATACAAGTCAGTTCACCTGCCCCGCTGGAAACACAAACCAGGAGGTAGCTCTGCCATGGGGTGATGTGCCACAGCCCATCTCCTCCAGTGGCTGGGGTGAGGAAAAGGAAATTCTCACCCCCTAGGGGAGAGCTGCCCGGTGTGCACACTGGCTGGGCCTGGGGAGCGGAGACCTCGCCCAGGGGGGCCGAGAGCCCCTCTGCCCCCAGACTGCACTCAGCGGCAGAACTTCCTTGGCCTCTCTCCAGCCCCTCCCTGTAGACTCAGCCTCAGCCAGAGGCGACCGCAGGAGCCTGACCCACCACCCAAAGGAAGGGAGGTCAGTGCTGTTCAGGGCCATTAGGGTTTGGAGCCCGGAGCAGCAAGATCCTGGGGAGCAGCTGGATCTGGAGCTGCCCTGCGAGGGCTCCATTAGCAGCAGCTGCCCATTGTTCCTGGGGAAGCAGCTCCCAGTAGCCCGGGGATGCTCTCATGCAGCTGAGCTGCTGTTTACCCTCCCCCTCACACCAACCACCAGCCCTGCTCTCTCCCTTCCTGTGTCTCTTCGCTGCCGGGGCCTTCCCCAGCTACTTCACCCTCGCGCCGCACTCGGGTCTGCCCCATCAGGACACCCCTTCGAAAAAAGAACCCACTGCAGGCGTGCGCAGGCATGGGGCCACTGCTCTGCCAGGCAGGGGGAGCTCAGTACATCTGCACGATGAGAGCGTCTGCTCCGCCGTCCTCTTCATGGGGATCCAAGGAGCAGGTGATCTGAATGCTCCCCAGCTCCCACACCAGGCTGCTGTTCTCTCGCGCTGAGGCAGGATTGGGCAAACTCCCCCGAGTACCCGCAAGGCTGCAACGGAGGGATCGGAGAGCAGGCAGAGGGCCCCAGGAAACTCCTGTCTGGCTGGGATCAAAGCTACGTGTTCTCTCCCTCTATCTCTGCACCGGACACTGCCCCTGGCTGTGCCAGGAACTGATCCACCCAGCTCCTTGGTAAATTGTGACCTGCGGAGTCAGGAATTGGTCACCACTATCTGCATGGTCAGACCCTTCGCCAGCCAGGGACGCCTGCACCTACGGCACATGCTGGATACGTTATTGGACTCGACACTGTCTTGCAAACTCCTGCCGTGTGCTATCAGGGAGCAGCGCGAGCGGGAGTGCATGTGCAGAGAGCACATCGGCAGCCCTGTCTGTCCAGTAACAAACGCCCTCTTGCCCTGAAACCGCTGAGCCTCGAGCCGCCTCTTTCACTTCACTAGCCAGTTTCACCCCGTCTGCCTCGTTTCACACGCCGCCCTTCCCTTTGCAAAGGGACCTTCCCTTGCAGGGCGAGGTGGCACAAAGCTAGCGCAGGCTGTTTGCCCGAGCCCGGCTCCGTGGACCAAGCGAAGCCGCTTAACAGCCAGGCCGCTGTACTGGCAAACAAGCCGGCTGATGTTCAGTGGTGCGAGCACCTGCAGCTCCCGCTGGAGTCAGTGGCCCTGGGACGCCGGCAGAGGTACCGGGGACACTAATCCCCTTTGTGGTGGACACCAAGGCCTAGATCACTGGTTTGAATCTGGCTCCAGGAGAGTAGCAACAGCCAATCACTGGTGGCCTGTGTGAAATGAGCTGTTGGATCTCAGCCTAGTTCCCACTGGGGAGGTGTCCACATAACAAAACCCACCAACCCAAATCACCACACAATGAAGAGCGGCCAAGGACTTGAACGGGCCCTGGAAGCCCAAATGCCCCGGTCTCCCCAGCAGCGATGCCTCTGGGGGCCGAGGCTCCTGGAGTGGGGGGTGGGGAAGCTTGCTCGGCTGCAGACCCAGCCATTCCTGTTCTGTGCACCAGCAAACGACTGGCCTCCAGCGCAGCAATTCGCTCTTAACGAGCAGCGCCCAACACAGCCCCTCCCGCTCCACCCTGCCAGGCTCCGATGCCAATGGGCCGCTCCTGAGCAGAGAACTCACAATTCACCACAGTTTGGCCTCAGCCAAATTCAGACTCAAGGTTGGGAAGGGAAAAAAAATGAACTCAAAGAATAAAACAAGTCTCCCCCCCAGGACCACCCCTCTCTTTGGTGCTTGGCTGGCAATCCTGGTTAACACTGCGCTTCCATCATTAACCTCTAGAGTCCCAGCAGGCTCCAGCTTGCCAGCCACACGAGTGATCTGGAGTCCCCAGCATTAGCTCTGCTGCTCTCAGCTCTCGTTCCTGTGCCAGGCCCTGCCCCAAGATCGCTTCCTCCCAACTGCACCCACCAGGAGCAAAATCACACCCCAGCAAACCGCTCCGCTCTCCTGTCTTCCTTGCTGTGGAACGAGGAAGCAGAATGTTCTCTCAGCTGTGACCCCAACCCCCCCGGCGAGAAGCGGCCAGCCAGAGTTAGCAGGGGAAGAGAGCCAAATCGGGGGGGGGGGGGGCCCGACAGCAGAGAGAGAGGACGACAAAATAAGAGAACAGGCAGACCGAGCTTGGAGCCTGTTCCCTGGCTGCATGGAAACCTGTGTGTGTGTGTGCGTGTGCGTGTGCGTGTGTGTGTGCGCGTGTGTAGGGCAAGTCAGACTGTGTGTGAAAGAGACAGTGGCTGAGATCCAGCAGACTCATTTCACTGATGACCTAAGGGCAGGACTGGAGAACTTTCACTCCCTTCCTCTCCAGCTGATGCCTTGTTGTTATTATTGTGGCCCTGGGTTTCCCAGGGACCAGTGATTTCGAGAGCCCAGATAGAGATGCTTTAAAGGGGCCTGTCAGACACCCATGCTCTGGAAATCAGGCCCTCCCCAAAGGGGCTCATGTTGGGCCCCCACAGTTCCCGGCCACTTCTGAAAGCCTTGGCCCACCTCTGTGGCTGTAGCACGTTTGGGCCCCAGTTAGGAATCAGGGCCCCACCGTGCTAGGCCCTGTACAACCAGGTTAGATACGGCCCCTGCCCCCGCTCACAATTCAGCAGGTAGTGAAATACACCCCATATTTCTCATTACGCCTTCGCTCCCTGCAAACACAGGCCCTGGTGGGCTTCTTCTGCCTGACGCAAGACCCACCCCCCTCCACTCGGCACAGCCACAGGCTCGCTGTCCCTAGCCTGGGCCCTGGCTGCCAGCTGGCACCCCAGAGCTGGCCAAGCGCTGGAGAAACCCTCTAAGGAAGGGAAGGAGTCAGATTGCAGGAATTCTCCTGTGCTGCCAAGATTCCTGATACTTCAAGACACCGAAGGGCAACACGGACGCCTCTCTGATCCCTTCCCCTGGGAGGGGATCAGTCCTGCCCACGGCACCTCGTGCCCCACCCCTCGCCCCATCTGAACCCCCTCGCAGCTCTCGGGCCTGCTCCAAACACGCACCCCTCTGCATCACAGGTGAGCAGGCGGCCCCGGGATGGCAGTCGCAGCAGCACCCCACTGCCTGCTGCGACCGCAGCTCCCTCAGGCTAACGGGCAGCCGCTCCGAGCCGGAGTTGCGGCTCAGAGCCAACGGGAACCTGCCTCTGAGCGGGGAGCCCCCAAGGCCTGGCACTAGGGCACAGAGTCACCTCCCATCGCCTCCTGCCCTCCCGTCATAACCAGCGAGAACAAAAGCATGAGCAGTGGAGGCTGATTTCATCCACCCACAGACCAGGCCCCGCACAGGCAGGGCTGGTGCCAGCTTCTCCCAATGCTGCCCTGCCAAGGGACCTCAGCCTAATCTGCAGGAGGCCCCTAGCGGACACTCTGGTGAGGAGTGTGATAGAAACACTGTAGTGTCCAGGGCCCAGGTCCTCGGCTGGGATGGCTAACCAGCAAGCTGGCTAAGGCCAGTCAGGGACGGGGCCACTGCTGGGAGCCGACTAAGGCCATGGCTACACTTGCAAATTTGCAGCGCTGCAGCAGGGTCTGAAAACACACCCTCTCCGGTGCTGCAAAGCGCCAGTGTGGTCAAAGCCCCAGCGCTGGGAGCGCTGCTCCCAGCGCTGTCCATTATTCCCCACAGGGAGGTGGAGTACGGACAGCGCTGGGAGAGCTCTCTCCCAGCGCTGGCGCTTTGACTACACTTAGCGCTTCAAAGCGCTGCCGCGGCAGCGCTTTGAAGTGCAAGTGTAGCCATAGCCAGAGACTCATCAACTCGTCTGCTGCAGTTCACTGAGCAGTAGGGTGACCAGACGTCCCAATATTTGGGGCTTTTTCTTATACAGGCGTCTATTACCCCCCACCCCTTGTCCAGATTTTTCACACTTGCACCCTACTGAGCAGGCGGCAATGCCTTGATCTCAGCGGTGCTCCAGGACTGTCAGGAGAGAGGGGTAAAGAACCACAGGGAAAGGCGCTTTCTGCTAACACTGAACAGGGAGCTTTGCTGGGATAAAGCAAACGGCGTCATCCCCAGAGTTACCCAACCATGCGGCTTCTGCCTAGAATCGTTCCCACCTGGCTTCCTGCTACAGAGTTAAAGAAGCAGGACACAGAGCCTCAGGCAACCGCGAGTGAGCTGTGGAGAACTGATTACTCACATGGCGCTAACTCTCCTCCTTGTTTCAACCTGTGAAATCACATTAGAAGGCAGCTAAATACCCACCCCCCACCCTTTACTCATTTTCTGTCTAAGCAGGCCTGGCTGCTGCCGCGGAAACGGTCCGAGGTCCCCAGTGGGACTGGAGGTGGCCCGTACATTCCTGAGTGGGAGGGAAGCACCCACAGCAGGTGATAACAGTACCTGGGTTTTCTGGGAGACTTCCTTCTGGCCCGGAGTTTTAAACCCAAATTTTCAAGAGCTGTCCCTGATTTTGGGTGCCCAACTTGAGGCAGATACCTGATGTTCAGAGGTGCTGAGCACCCATGGGTCCCATTGACGCCAGTGGTGGGTGCTCGGCACCACTGAGAATCACGCCCAAGGTGCCTTGAATTGGGTACCCAGAACCGGCGGTCACTTTGGAAAACACGGGTCTTGCAGCACGTGTGCTGCACGCACAGAAGCAGGAGTCGAGAAAGATGCAGGATTCACGTCCAGGTGGCCCAGCTTTGCTTCCCTTACGGCTCTTTTTCCCTGGTGCAACTCCAGAAACCCACAGCCCTTTCAAAAGCAGCTGGAGGAGCCGGCTCTGAGCCGCTCGCATCATTACAACCTGCGTAACATTCCAAACAGGACTCCCTGCTACGATCAGACCCAATGGAAGAGAAAACATCTCTCGAGAGATAACTGGTGCTTAATTAGTATTTTGTTTTCTCTCACGGCATCGAACCACCGGCATCAACACAAACTCCCTACAAGCCACACAGGCAGAGCGGCAACTCCCAGCATACTCCTTACAACCCAGCCAAACGGTGTGAAACTCCCCAACACACGCCCTAGGCCCAGGAAAGCGGGAATCCAGGCCGTTTTCATTTCGCAGTGACGCTGCCAAGACTCATTCATTCAGTTTTACTCATCAACCAGACAGCGTCTACTCTCACTGTTGCACCTAATTAGCACACCCCTGCCCCTGGAAAAACTCAAATTGGTTTCCTCAATCAAAGCGTTCCCCTCCATCGCAATAAACACACACCGGTTTGTTACTACAGGCTGGCCCCTGACCCGGGCTGCATGGTAGGTTACAGCAAAGCTGCTCGAGGACTCTGGGTGGAATGCTAGGTTATGGCTGATGTAGCTATGGGTGGGTGAGCACAAGGGGGCTAACTGATTTTACTTGCAATTAGCGATAATGATCGCTCGCTTTGGTGCTAAGATCACATTGGTAGCAATGGAGGGGCAGAGGGAGTGCCTTGTGGTACTGCAGGTTTGGACTGGGAATTAGCGACTGTATTAGCTGGATTGGTAAACTAGAGGATCCCTGCTGGATGACTGCTGGTTGCTTGGGCTACTGGTGATGAAGATCTTAGAGGAATCCTGCTAAGAGGAATGTCAGTTGCAAAGGAACCTGGGAGCACAGAAATGACCACAGCAGATCAGATGAATGGTCCATCTAGTCCAGTGTCCTGCCTGACAGGGGCCAGCTGCAGATGGTCAGAAAAGTGCCCAAAACAGGGGACAATTATGGAGTGGGCTGCCTACAGCCGGATCACTGTGCCTGTATCAATGTGATGCTTGCAAGTGATCATAGCAAGAGAAAAGAGGCACAGGGCTTTTAATTCAGACAAGTGGTCACAGAACCCAATTCTGCCAACCTCACTGACGCCAAGTTGTGCTTTGCTCCAGGAGTAACCCCAATGATTTCAGTGAGGGGTTACTGGCCAACCACGGTATTACGGTGAGCAAGGGAGACAGAATCAGGCCTCAAAGCATTGTGGACTGTGTTTTTGGGTGGGAGGGGGAGGAGTAGGGAAATCCATCCAACTCGGACATCTGAACACCCCCACCGAGGAGCTAGTTGAGTCTTTTTGTACTTGGATCCGCTCCAAGCTGCTCAGCTTTCCACTGCGATTCGACCCCACGTCTCTACTGCTGGAAACAGCAGAACTGGAGCGACACACCTGGGCAGGTGAGGAATCCGAACGCAAGCGCTTCTCAGCACCTCCAAGCAAACGATGCTCCAGCCTGGGGCAAGGCAGCCCAGAGGGTGCAAGAGGAACAAAACCTCCACTGCAAAGCTCAGACCAAGAAGCAACCTCCCCCTCCAAGTTCGACAAACCCCGCAACAGCCCAGTCACGCAAAACCTGTCACCTGCCACGATCAACCTGCTTCCTACGAAGACTCTTCTCCGCTCCCCACATCCCTGAAGAGACAGAACTTAAAGCCACTTTTATGCAGCACCACGATGAGAATAACTTCAGGGACAGGGGCTGCTTGCTGCCTTCTGAACGGGTCTTAGAAAATCTGCTACCAGCAGAAGCCTCCTCATGTAATGTGTATTAGTGACCTGAGTTTCAAAAGGTGCCGTGAAAATCCAGTGCTCAGCACTTCTGAAAAATCAGCGCATAAATATCCTCCTCTTTGGTAGAGCTAGGCCGAAACCAACCCCGCCGGATCAAACACCCCCCGCAGACTTCCAGGCGGTCTCCAGCTCGGGTCAAACATCAGCCTTGGGAACAAACCTGGCGAGAGTTTGGACCTGGATCCACACTCTGAGGTTCAGGATCCACTATCTCACTTAGCCACAACCTAGGCAACAGCTATAAACAAAGCTGTGATCACCACAGCACTCAGACCCGGCCGCCTCTTGCGTAACACGAGTCCCCGCGCGCTGCAGGAAATCCCCACTGAGGCAAAGCAGGGCACAGAAAGTCTCGCTGCTTTGGGGCAGGGGTGACATTAACGGTCGGGTTCAGGAGAGGCCGGCCGGCCGGGGGAGCAAGCCAGAGGGCACAGACGGGCAGTGGGGAACAAGGTGATGAGAGCACTCGAAATGCTCAGGCAGCCTGGCGTGCCCACCCCACACTGCATCCCACTGCCCTTCTAGCCTGCGTCAGCCCCCGTTTCCTTCTCAGCTCTGCTGCCTGGGACTGGGCTCTGAGCAAAGACCCCAGATATTCCAGCCCTCCAGCTGATGAAGTGCCCGACATCCGGAGAGCACAGGGGCTGCCCCGTTGCCAGCCACCCTGGGGGCGCAGAAGCAGTGGGGATGGAAGGTTAGATACACTCACCTGCTGCTGCCTGCCTTCTCCGTTAGCCATTATAGGAGCCACTTTCCACACCCCCGAGCGCAGCCTGGCTCCCTGCTTGGGTCCCCAGAGCCGTGCAGCCCCACGGAGCTCAGATCACGTCTTTCTTAAAGTCTCTCTCAGGCGCCCCTGGCTCCTCTCCAGCCTGTGCTGTCAGACCGAGGAGCCTCTCCCCACGCGCTCCCTCCCCGCCCCCAATCTCGCTTTCGAAGGCAGAAGCAGGAAGCGTGCAGGCAGATTTCCTACAAGTTTTCATGTGCATGCGCGCAGACAAAACTTCTTAACCCTGTAGAGCCCTGCAGGCTGGCACAAGCCCCGTGTGTCCGCATGGTTCAGCCCGCCATCCTCAGATGCAGCTTTAAAACGGATCCACTATCTCTGGTGAATTGAGTGTTGGACTCTCACCCCTGGAGCCCGCTATCCACAGAGCAGGGGCAGCAGAGGAGGTGGTAGGGCAAGCTCCTTCCATGCTGCTCGGCCAATGTGCCACCTCTAGGGGCAGCATTCAGTGCCCGCTGTGCATTCAGTCCTTGGCTTCTCTGGTGATACTGCACAAAGATGCCCAGCTGCATATCTCCAAAGAGAGGCACCTGGTGAGAAAACCGGGGAACCTACAATACGACAGGGCTGGGAGTTGTCTCGGAGGTGTAGAGTGGAGAAAGCGACCGATGCTAAGAAACCAGGGACCATCCCTCCTAACCAGGGTTTGGCAGATATGAGATTAGCTTGTGCAATGCGGTCACCTCTCTACGGCGAACTGAATGGCGAGCTACCAACTCGTGTCATTGAACGAATCGGAAAGTAACAGCCTTTGGTCGCTAATGACCTGCCTTTGGGGATGTTCGCAGTGGGACATCCCTCCTTTGTAAAATGCTCGTGCTGACTTGAGCTGGCTTTTAACATTTCACTCCTCCCGTGTTGCAGTTTCTGAGGTTCCTTTTGGTGTCATGGGTTCCTTCTGACATGATCTATGAAGCTGCATCTTGTTGGGGTCTGTGTTTCTACAGCCCCCCCACACCACAGCATCTCAACTACCACACATGGACGTATCCTCACCATATCCCAGGGGAGGGAAGTCTCCTCCTCCCCATTTCACGGATGGGGAAGTGAGGAACCCAAGGTCACACAGAAAGCCCGTGGCAGAGGCAGAACCTGGCCCCAGATCTCCTGACTGCTAGTTCTTGTGTCTTGACCACAAGACCAGGCCTCTTCCTACATTACTTCACACTGACGCTTACACAGTGTGGTGCAGGCAGCTGATCGGTGTTTACAAGCCCTGCATGGTGCTAGTCTGTTCTGCCCCAGGGCATGTGAGGAAGAATACGACACACACCAAAGCGAAGGGGTAGTTGGAGCTGTGCAAGACGTGGGTCTCCTTAAAAAGCGGCTCCGTGTTCTGACCCGTACGTCTCAAAAAAAGTAAAGGAAACAGAATACAAATTCCCCACGCAAGGCCAACACGGGACTTGTTTTATTTGCCACATCCGCAGGAGCCTGCAACAGGACCCTTTTCATAAGGCGATTTGCCTCCACACAAACTATTGTCGGGGCATCTAGGCAGAGGACCGTTGCATGGGGGCTCCTCACCCTAGATTCTATCTTTTTTTAGCGACAAAAGGCCTACTGAGGGAGATGGCACGGTCTAGCGGATACAGCACTGGATGAGACCTGGATTCTATTTCCACCTCTACGCTGACCTGCTGGGTGACCCTGGGCAAGTTGCTTCGCCGCTCTGTGCCTCAGTTTCTCTCTCACCCTTTGTCTGCCTTGTTTATTTAGACTGTAAGCTCCTTGGGGCAGGGACTCGCTCTTACTCTGTTTGTACAGCACCTAGCACAATGCGGTTCTGATCTTGCTGGGGACCTCCAGGTGCCCCGTAATACAAAAATTCATCACCCTAATACTGCAGATGGGTGTTAACGGGATGCAGAGCGTTTCACCATTAGGTTGCCAGTTCAAATACAATCCAGGCTGGTAGTGCCAAGGGCTTTGTGCTCAGAGGCGCTGAGCAGCCACACCACCAGCTGAAAGCAACGGGCGCTCTCTGGTTGTTCTTCGGTGGTCGCGGAGAAAAAAGAGTGGGTGGTCTCTGTCTGCGGCCATCCATTGTTTACTCTGCCTGTGTGTTATAACCCTTCCCTCCACGCTGCAACTGTCTTGTCTATTTAGATTCTCAGCATTTTGGGGCAAGGCCCGTCTGCTAGTCAGTGTTTGTCCAGCGCCTAGCACAACGGGGCCCCACTCTTGGTTGGGCTTTAGGCACTAGGATTATCACTGGACAGGAGGTCAGACTAGATGATCATAATGGTCCCTTCTGACCTTAAAGTCTATGAGTCTAGTGGATGGCTGTCCATACGACAGCTGTGGGAAGTCTCAGCCGGAGGCAGGGGATTGAATTAGACTGAAGAGCGTCTCCCCCACCCAACAGGGAAGGGCATCACATCAGGGTCAAGGCCCATGGGCGAGACAGGGTGGGGGAACCTCGCCCTGCTACTGCCTGTGCTGCAGCTGCTTCATGGATAAGGCAGGAAGTGCCTTCGAAGAACCGTAGACAGAGGGTTTGAGTGTCCAGGACTGCCGGGTCAGCACCTCTCCCCAGCGATACACTCACACAGATTACATCGAGTATTTGAAGTAACAGGAAAGTCACGCAGAGGGAGAAGCGGCTGGCTTTCAAACAGAACGCTCCTAGACCCGGAGTTGGAACCAGCCTCCATGCAGCGGTGACTAAGGATGGACGTTCTGCTCCTTCACACTTGCTGCTTCTAAGCGCTGCTGCTGTTCTAGGCAAAGGGGACGCTCACAGGACCTAGAGTCTGGTATCAGAGCATGCCAGCGTCTCCCTGGGCGAGAAGGTGATAGCAGGCTCTAGTGGCAGGTAGGAGACCCCAGGCTCTGGACTGGAGAGGGACACACCACAGGCATGCGGAGTTAACTGAGTACTATTGTAGACAAGTCTCTGATTGTTCAGGATCTGGGCGTGACGTGACTCCTGCAGTTGTCTCCCCATCACCCGTTACCATCAGGCAGGAGCGCCAGGGGTGCCAACGCCTCCCAGCAGGATGCAAGGTGACAACATCATTTCGCGGCTGCCCAGGGGACAGGGAAAAGGCAGGAGAGACACACATTATTTTCTACACAGCAAGCGTTCACTGTCCGGGACAATACCCCCAGCATCTTGCAGTATGGGCCCACCCAACTCTTTCTTTTGACATCCAAGGGGGCTGGATTGAGCCCCGTAAGAGGAAAAGGAATTTGAGAACCTGTCGTGCGGAGCAGCTGGGCTCAGAAAGAGAAGGGGCGGGAGGAGGTGCAATATGAGAACGAATTAGATAAGGGCAAAGCGGCGTTGGTAAAATAAAAACCGATCCAAACCTTCGCCCCAAACCGAAGCCCACACGATCCAGGAAAGGCTGATTCTTTGTTTTTAACATCAGATCGGTCGCCAGGAGCATCCAAGCTCCCATAGCCACCCCCTGCTCCCCGACACCCAGCTCTGCAGCACCCGGAGATTTGGAGAGCTCCCACAGGGTGCACAGAAGCTGCCAAACTCTTTGGCGACGATCCAAGCGGAGCCATTGAGGCGCGCCCATTTCTGGAACAAATATTTGCATTAAAATACAGCTCGGCGCCTCAGGCAGAGAGAAGCAGGGTTGGTCTGCACAGCTCTGCGGCCCGAGCAGCCCGGGTACTAGAGAGCACTGTGTAATTACACACAATGGGGAGCAGAGATGAGAGGGGTAATCATCACTCCCGGGAACAGCAGTGCTGTAATTGTCATGCTGGGGGCGTGTCATGTGCTGGCATATTCACGAGAGGGCAATTAAGCCCTTACTGTGTAATTAGCGATGAGAGGAGGACAACCCTCGGCAGCAATTGAAACCTCTGCATGGGCTGGAATGTGCTTGGCTTTGCTGCGGCCAGGGCTAGGAGAGCGCTGCTGGACTCTAGCCAAAGAGCGCTGCTCTAGAACAGAGAGGAACGGACCCAATACTTCCAGCCACTTCTTCCTTGGTAGGGGCCAGGCAAAGTGGGCTCAAGACCGTCCCCCAAGTGTGTGCCAGGTGGTGATGTGACCGCAGAAAGATTGGTTCAGTGCTTGGGGCACTAGCCTGAGGCACTTGAGACTTGGGTTTGATTCCCTGATCTGCCACAGATCTGGGTAAGTCACTTGGCCTCACTGTGCCTCAGTTTCCTATTCCTATATAAAATGGGGATAAACAGCACTACCTTACCTCACAGGGGTATTGTAAGGATAAACACATTCAAGAGTGTAAGGCAGCAGAAGGTTCCGCCCCGAAAATGCCGCCCCCGACAGAGGCGGTGGAAGGTCCCGCCCCCAAAATGCCACCCCCGACAGAGGCGGCGGAATGTCCCGCCCCCGAAATGCCGCCCCCGACAGAGGCGGCGGAAGGTCCCGCCCCCGAAATAGGCGGCGAAAGGTCCCGCCCCCGAAATGCCAATGACGACCGGGGCAGCCGAAGATCTGGCCACTGCGGTCACTGCCCCTCAAATGTTAGTGCCCCAGGTGACCGCCTAGGTCGCCTAATGGGTTGCGCCGGCCCTGGACTGGACTACAAGACCTCTTAAGGTCCCTTCCAGTCCTATGATTCTATGAAAAAAGATGATCCCAGCCTCTAAGAACTTGCAATCTATAATTCCTTGTCTCCACTTGGAAAAGTGACTGCGTTTCAGTTAGGCAAAGCCCACACGTACTAGCTAAGCCCAAACTAAGAACACACTTTCCCCCCCACCTAAAAATCTAACCTGTGCGCTGCACTGAATCTGGCTGGGTAATCCGTTCTGCTAGGGGCGAAGCTGCCCCAGATTTGGAGTTGCCGTAATCAAGTTCCACTGTACCCCAAAGCCAAAATAAACCCACTTGAAATAAAATCAAAACAGCTAAAGGAAACAGGCGTGTTAAGCCCAGAGCTCTTAGGAGTTATTGCTGCTAAGGATGCGGGACAATGGAACGATTCTGTCAACGTTCTGGACAGGAGCAATGTTTTGATAGAGAAACGGAAGGAAATGACTGGGCATTGGGCAGGATACGAGCCCTGAAATTGTTTGTGTGCCTTATTGTGTACACGTTAAAAGAGGGTTTAAAACAATTAATGTTTCCTATCAGTGTGAGTAACAAACACCTGAGATTGCTGCAGTGAGCGAATACAGAAGCTCTGAGGAGCGGCACCTTTGTGTTTGTTGTGTCTGTGCAGTGCCTAACCCAATAGGACTAAGGTCTCTAGGCACTGGCATCATCCCAAACACTGGGGCAAATTCTCAGCTGATGGAGACCGGCATAGCTCCAGAGACCTCAATGGAGTGAGACTGATTTACACCAGCTGAAGATCTGGCCCCTAATTTGCTTTTTGACGTTTACGTTTGGTTTTGCCCCAATGGTTTGGAACGGCGTCCCGGCACCGTTTGTGGGAGCCAGTACGGCGTTCCAGTGTTTCTGATTACCAGGCCGCCATCGCTCCTTCCGGAGTGGGGAACCGGGTCACTAATCCTGCCACGCTTCCTCCCTTCCTCTGCCATTCACCCCCCACACGCCCTCTCCAGACAATTACATACCCCACTATGTCCCATAAATAGCCAACCCTGGACATCCCCGAAACAGACCACCCGCAAAGTCCCTCTCCCCCACAGAGACACCCACTATATCTCCCAATAGCCTCTCACCCACACACTGCATCCCCTTACCCAGAAGCTCATCCCAAACACGTCCCCATCACCAGATCTCTAGTTCACCCCACGTACCACAACCCCCAAACATGCCCCCATCCATCCACAGCCTCCCCCCGGCATACCCTCCTGCTGTCCACCTCCCTTCATCAGACAACCCCCCCGCCACAGTCCTTGAAACTGTGAGCTCCCCCACACTGCTTTATGGGGGTCTAGAGCACGAGACTCGACTGGTCCGTTTCTCTCATTTCTGGTCAGTTCCACTTGTTTACCTGCACTAGCACAATCCTGCAATGTCTGAGTTGCAAAGGGCCTTGCTAACTGTCATGATTTTATTGAGTCTTGTGATACTTGGTGGTTTTCTGAAAGCCCCAGTTACTGGAGTTCATGTTGTTTTGTGAGAATCTCAACTTTCCTTTGATCAAATATGAAATGTCTGGCCCTCGTAGTTGCACAGAAAAGCTTGAAAACGTAAACCCTTATATGCTCAAAAATCACATGGCAAACAAAAAGATTTCCAGCGTTTTTGTTGTTGTTGTTTTAATCTCATGATTCTTTGAGTACCTAGGTATGAATTCTTCTTGCAAACTTGTGTGTATAGACTTGGGTTTGGCAAAAGATGATTGTTTTACAAAACCTAACCTGAGAACCAAATTTGCTCTTTCCCGCTAACCTATAAGCAGATGATACATACAGTCTCAGCGACCTTTGGCTGAAACTCAAGAACAGTTTCTCACCTCTTCTCCAGAAGTTAAAATCAGAAGTGGTTTTGAAGTGGGGGGGGGGGGGGGAGGGAAGGGGTGGTCTCCAGTCCCAGCCAGCGAGTGAAAATGAAAGAGACAGGAAGGAGCGGAAGAAATGATCAGATTAGAGTAGACACCCTGCCTGCTGCCCTCCCCTTCTATGAGAGAAAGGGAAGCAGGTTAGGTTTCTTTGCTGCAGCAAAGAGAGTGATGGAAAAGGGAACCACGACTGTTTGAGACAATAGATAACAAGTAGCAAAAGCATAACATAAGAATCAAGAATCCTTCCAACCCCAGCGACCCTGAGGGTGACCACAGATGAGAGAGGCGAGGGAGAACGACCTGCCAGCCAAACAGGGCTTTGCTCAGCGGTCTGTCCCAGCATCACACACAGCGCGACACTGACAGCTGACTGAAAGGGGAAGTAACGGGAAGGGAAAGCGCCCTGCCCCCACTTTGAGAACTCAGCCTGGCTCTGCTAATCTCTATTATCCATCGCTGGCTGCAGGCTGCTCGCCCCCACACACATGCAGACAAAAGCCCCATGCACCAGGCGTTCCCTTTGGTGGGAAGGCACCGGCTGCGCATGGGAACGTTACCCAGCGGAGCATTGCTGGAGGCAGGCAAAGCTTGGCTACCTTCACGTGAGCGCCAAGGCAATCGCTGTATTAATTGGTTCCTTCCTTCTCTGTGCCCCGGGGCCCTGGACGTCTGCTACTTTCTCCCATGCACTGCCCGGCCAATGCACCAGTCCCAACCTGCAGCTCCCTCTGCTACTCCTGCCTGGTCCGTGCGCTGCTCTGCCAATATCCCGCAGTCCTGACTCAGAGCGTTCCTCTGCTGCTCCAGCCCAGGGCTCATCCCCACCCCAACCCAGCTCTGCCAGCGCACTCAATCCTGTCCCGCAGGCCTCTGCTATCCCAGCCCAGCCCGCACACTGCTCTGCCAACAACGCACCTCAGCCCTGACCCGCAGCACTGCTCGGCTGGGCCACGGCTCTGCCCAAGGGCCCTGGAGGGATAAACTTCCAGCTCACCTCCGAGCGGCTCGCCCCCCAAGCAGTTCACCTCGGAGAAAAAGAGAATTCCAAGAGAGACACTAAGTCTCCCTTCAGCCTGAAGGCAGGGGAGCCAACGCAGGAGGGGAGGGGGGGCTCGAAGACCAACCAAAAGGGCATGCCCCCCTTTCCGAACCACCAGTCCTCCAACAACCCAGATCCCTTCCCCTGTAACAGGGATCGGCAACCTTTGGCACGCAGCCCATCGGGGAAAGCCCCTGGCGGGCCGGGACGGTTTGTTTACCTGCAGCGTCCGCAGGTTCGGCTGATCGCGGCTCCCACTGACTGCGGTTCGCCGCTCCAGGCCAATGGGGGCTGCGGGAAGCGGCGCGGGCCGAGAGACGTGCTGGCCGCCGCTTCCTGCAGCCCCTGTTGGCCTGGAATAGCGAACCGCGGCCAGTGGGAGCTGCAATTGCCGAACCTGCGGACGCTGCAGGCAAACAAACCGGCCCGGCCCGCCAGCGGATTTCCCTGATGGGCCGTGTGCCGAAGGTTGCCGATCTCTGCTCTATAACATTCCTCCCAGACAGTCTACCCCACCTTCCCACAAGACACCCGCACCGGTGCCCAGCGAGAGCCCTTGGAAACGTGTACTGGTTTAGAGATTAAACACCTGGGGGCTAAGGCTACCACCGACTGCACTTGTGACCCCGTTCTCTGGATGCGAGCGACAAAGCACGGGGGCACATACAGAACCATCGGGGCACCCGGCCGCTGGGCTCGGTTCACGGGATGGAACGCTGGCTTGAACCCGGTGCCGTGAGAGCGGCTCATAACACCTAATTCTCTGCATGGAGAGGGGCAGTTGCCAGACTCTCATTGCTGGCTTGTCAAACCCTGGGGAGGGAGCAAAATCCCCAGGGATGTGTCTCCTTGAGAGATGGGTGAGGGATTCTCCCAGACACGTCTCCATCTGTCCTCTCGGCTCAGCAAACCCAGTCCCAGCTCAGGAGTGATAGGAGCTGAGCAGTTCTCTAGCCCGAGGCGCAGAGAGTCAGAGAGATGAGTCTCGCTAACACCCTGCTCTCATCTGGACCAGACTCCTGCCTCCTACCATAACTAGGGGGTCTAGAGGAGGAGGCGGCCGGAGACACCTGCTAATAAAGTCCAAGGAAGCCCCGTTCAAGCCCAGCCCTGACTCCCTGCTGCCTGTCTCTAGGTTCGCCTCAGGGGAAGGTTTTTCTCTTAGCAGCCAAGGAATCTGCAGGTGAGTCCGTTTAGGAAGAGGCGTGTCCCAGCTACACAGCACTAACACGCCCATCCGCTGTGTCAGCCGGGTCTATAGTGCAGCCGGACAGTGAGAGGGGGCTTCTCTCCCAGAGCAGGGCAGGGCAGGTCACTTACTGGAGCAGCACGAGGGTCCCTGGGGTGTCACCCAGAGACATAAGAGGAAGGTGATCTTGGGAACGGAAGGGCTTGATTCTGGAGCCACCGAAGGCAGCGGGAGCAGGAGCAGTCTCGGAATTAGGCAGCTCCCGAGTGAACAAACCACGCCAGCCCCAAGGCCGAGAGGGGAGCCCAGGAGCAATGATCTCGATGTGGACTTCGGCTTTGCTGCTGAGGCTGCCGAGAAGAACGCCAAAGCAGAGGGGCGTGCACCCCTGTCCCGCTAGGAACCGGACCGAGACCCCTTCCCCAGTGGGCAGCCTGGCCCTGCCCTGAGTTGGGCAGAGTGGAGGGATGAGGAAACATCTGTATTTCCACATGAGCTGCAAGAACATCCAGGCAAGCAGAAGGCAGAAGAAAAACTGCCCGTGGCCTGGAGAAAAAAACGGAACAAAGAGCAGAGCTAAAAAACCAATGGGATGCCAGGGGACATGGCCACGGGAGCAGAGGCACATACACTGCCTGCTTCCCTGCATGGGCACAGGCAGCGCCTCCCCTCCTCTTCCCAGCTACCACAACCCTTCCCTGGGCAAAGGCTGCTCCCCCCGCACTCCCACCCTCAGCCTGTACCCTCCTTTTCCTCTCTCCTGGATCCCCATGGGCACAGGCTGTGTCCCCCTTTTCCAACCGCAATGATCTCCAGCCCTGACTCATCCCAGTGCCAGACTTGGGGCAGCGTTTCTGCAAAGCAGGATATAAGGAATGGCGAATCCTCCCACCTCCATTCATTTAGCTGTGAGCCATCTCTCAGCATGGGCATGACCCCAGGAAACAGGCCCAAATCAGGATGATCCCATGAAGCGGGCAGCGGGCACAAATTTGCCTCTGCTCAGGAACCCTCCGCGTTGCAGTGAACCCATTAAGCTGCCCCAGAAAAGCATCCCTAGCAATTCCATCCCTACAAGATACAGCTGCTAGATTTCCCCCAATCCTTCAGAGGCTGCCACAGACCCAGAGAAATTAAGTCCCTCCAGGTCTTATGCACTCTGACGGCAGCATAAAGGCGTTTAAGCTTGATTGTTGCTAGCAGGGCTCGAGCACAGATTCCTTGACGCAGTACAGACCGGGATTTTCTTCGCTATGGAATATCCTTCACAGCTGGTTCTCAAACTAGGGCTGTGTCTGCAACGGGGATTTAGCCACTGGTGTAGCTACATCAGTGCAAATGCCTCGGTGCTTGCACTGGTGCAGCTACGGTAATGTACCTGCATGAGTGTCTAAAGCCTTCACTCTAGGCAAGATCTAAAATCAAAACCAGAATCCTGCTGGCGACCACCACATTTAAATCCAGCTACCGCTGCTTGGTTCGGTCCCCACGGCGGGCTGGACCACAGCATAAGCTTTATCAAAGACACATTTTTCTAAGTGCCAAGTGCTTTTTATTACTGATAGGACCAGTTGAGAGCCTGTCAGCATCTCGGGGCACGCACCCCTCCCCGGGGCGATAGAAGAAGGGAAACACTCTAACATGTCTGTGGTTCCAGGATTTTACTATGCTGCACACCGGGGTTACCTGGAGCTCCATAGTTAAGGTGAGAGAGAATTTTAACCCTCCTTCCCCAAAACATAGGCCATTAGTACTACAACTAAAGAAAATCTCCACTAACTGGTAGCAGTACAAGACGTATGACAAGGTTCTAATTCCATCAGTAGAACGTTCTCTCTCTCTCTCTCTCTCACTCCCCCGCCCCCCTGGCATTTTCATTTATTACGATAGTGCTGAGCCAGCTGGCCCACTCCTGCTTTATTTTACATGTTGATTTCAATGGGACCAGTCATGTACGTAAAGTTAAGTGCACGTGTAAGAGACTGCGGCCCCTATATTTACACCAGGCTGTACATCAGTCCCCCGCATCACGACCTTTGTGTGTGCGCCGTTAACCCCAGCTTCCTTTTCTCCTAGGAACTTAAAGAGAAATCGAGTTTCCTCCAAACCCCCAGGGGTGGCGCTAGGGTGACCAGATGTCCCCATTTTATAGGGACAGTCCCAATATTTGAGTCTTTTTCTTATATAGGTGCCTATTACCCCCCACCCCCAGTCCTGATTGTTCACATTTGCTGTCTGGTCACCCTAGTGGCAGCCCAGCTGAGCTTTCATTTTTGGCACATCCACCTCCCTGCTACAATTACCCTTCTCAGAAATACTTGCCCTGTCTGTAATTTACCCGAAGATAATATCAAAATGAGCAACTCAGCAATGCACAGGGTTGGCGGTAGCAGCAACAATCCATCCAGCCATAAAACCGACATGGTCTCCTTTATCCTGTCAGACTCACTGTGCCCCTTTGCCATGCAAAAGATTCCCGCCGGAGTTGAAGGGCCACATTCTGACCTCAGTTATGCCAGTGGACTTTAATGGCATGGTTCCAGATTTACACTGGGGCGAGATCAGAATCTGGCCCACAGACGCTGCAGCCTTTTCTCTTTCCTCTCCCTGAGCAATGCTCACTAAACAGGAACGCTCCCGGCGGGTTAAACATGGTCCAAAATATACGTTTTGTGAGTTCAAGTCTTTACACAACCGCAGACCAACAGAAATGTTTCCAAGATTTAATACAAACATTTTCACTGGACTTTAAAAGTAAAACACCATTTGCCCTCTGTACCGTTTGTATGCCAAACATTGCAGGGCCCTGCTAGTGGCATGTGAAACTGACCTAATACAAAAAGTGAAACTGACTTGTCAACACTGACCATTGCAGCCCAGGGACATTAGGTGGCTAAATACCTTTGTCAGGACAGGTTCTCTCAAGTTAAAGCCCCATATATGGTCATCTTAAGCAGCGTTGTCAACTCCTGCAATAATCTTGATATCTGGTTTTTTACTTAAAGCCCAGGGCTGTCAACTGAGTAAGTGAGAATCTCAGCTTTCATTATTTAAAAGTAGTAGTTTCTAGTCCTCCTGCTTGCAGAGAAAAGCCCGAAAACATGCCTCGAGTGAAACCCTAAAGGCTCAGCAACTAGAAAGCAAGTGGAGAGATAACCCCCCATTTTGTTATTAAATACATCATTTTTCAGACAACGATATGGGTTGTTGTTTTTTTTGAGGCCTGACTTGTGATTTTGGAATGCCTGGGGTTGGCAATCCTTCAAAAGTGGCCCAGTTTTCCAAAGGCACTGAGAACCCGCAGCTCCCATTGTTCACAGTCGGATCTGAGGGCACTCAGCATCCTTGAAGATCATGTTGCCGTTCTTTAAACGATTATATATGAGGCCAAGCATTAGTAATAATAAAATACCTAGCTCTTATCTAGCGCTTTTCATTAATAGACCCCAAAGTGCTTTCCAAAGGGATGGCATCCCATTATCCCCAATTTACAGATGTGGAAACTGAGTCACAGAGCGGGGACATGACCTGCCTAAGGTCATCCACCAGACTAGTGGCTGTGCCAGGAATACAACCCAGGTCACCTAAATCCCCCATTCTCTGTCCACTAGGCCATACTGCCTCCCATTATGCACCCCACTTTAAAAATTTAGATCTATTTTCACTGTCCGAGCTGAGTGAAACACAAAAAAGAAACTAACAGAAAAAAGGGTGAAAATACACTTTCAAAACATCTTTTCTGTTTAATCATCTAATGTCTCATTATGCCTAACAGAGAAGGAAGTTTTCTGCGGGATTTTTAAACCCGCCAGTGTGCCCTGCATGTTGACTGAAGCTACAAAGGGAAAGTTGATGGAATGATACCCCCTTGTATCTGGACATCTTCATACTCCCAGGCCTCAGGCACTCTCAGCAAATTCCATATTCAGTTTGAGTTTTTGTCTATGCCACTATCATTAACGGCACGTCAGCATTTCCAGTCAAAACCTCTAGCTTGGGGGATTTTAAGTAGACCATAAGAATGTGTCCTGGCTGAAATCTGGCACAGGGAAGTTCTCAGTACAGTAGGGAATTATGCCTGGCTCATAAAACTTTATATATAAAGTTAAGTCTATATATAAGTTGTATGTGCATAAAAGAAAGGAAATAAATGACAAACAAACCTTAAAAGTTATTTCTTAATTCATAAACGATTGTAATTTAAAATTAATGGAACATTTATCTTATCGTGGAATAAAGTTCATAATAGCTCTTCTCTAGCACTTTTCATTAGTAGATCTCAAAGTGCTTCACTAAGGAGGTCAGTGTCATTATCCCTATTTTACAGATGGGGAAACTGAGGCACAGAGTGGGCAAGTGACTTGCACAGGGTCACCCAGCAGGCCGGGGGCTGAGCTGAAAACAGAGCCCAGGTCCCCTGAGTTCCAGTCCTGTGCTCTATCCTCTGGAGCGTGGCCTCGCATCTGACACAGCAGCAGCATCCCTTATATTAACACATACAAAACCTTCATTTCATGACAGGTGAGGTCACAGCAAGGCGCCCCCCACCCACCCTAAATCTTCAAAGCATGGCAAGAAGCAGCTCAGGGGAAAGTCCCCTGCAGTCCTTGCCACCTTAACAATCCCTACAGTGCTGTCAAGGCCACTCCAAGCTTTGCATCCATCTCCAACAGAGACTGAGAAGCAGCACAGGTGTTATCCTCCAACAGGCACTCCACCCTCATACCTTAACCCCGACTTTGCACTCTGTTGTACCAAGAGCCTGGCTCATCTGGCTGGCATGCAGCCCGCACCTTTCCCTCGAACGGATCACCCCGAGTGCATTAGAAATGACACAGAATGTTCTTCACCCACTCTAGAATATAGATCCCTGGGGTGGAGTGTGGCAGACATTCTGAGCCAGCAACTATAGACATGGGTGTTTTTCCAGCTCCCACCCCAAACCCCTTTTAAAAACAGTGACGTAAAATCCCAAATGAAACGACAGGGGGTAACCGTTTTAGGCTGGCAGTGGCAGGGTGCAATTCATTACCCAAGTAGGGATTGACCCATCACCAGGCCTTTAACTACATCTCCTGTAAAAGTGCCCTAGGATCTGTAATGCATGGACTTCGGTTTGGCATCTAAGCCGAGAGCTGCAGCACATTTCTTCCCCACTGTCCCCCTTGGAAATGTGCTGAGGGATTAGCTGGTGTTTACTCTGCAAGGACCTGGTCCCGTTTATCTGGCTCATGTGAGTGGTGCCCTTGAGTCCACCAGCTCGACTCACACGGGGAACACACAAAGGGTCTAACACAAAGCCCAACGGAACGACTGCCACTGACGTCAGCGAGGTTAAGATCTGGCCCTCATTCCACAGCCTGTGACCTACCCAGTCAATAACCTGCGAGGTAAAATGCCTGCGGCTGCATAGGCCTTGACACGAGATCAGCTGCGGCTGAGCACCAATAAAGCCAAGCATCAGGCCAGATGTGCAGCCTGCGCTTTGCACCTCCTGCCTTCTTTGCCTGGAACTCTGACCCTAGCAGGGGTAACACCCTTATCTCAGCACCCACAAGTTGCACACCTGAAAACCTGGCAGCTTGCAATGCAAATCCTGGGCCACGGCCCCCTCCCCTGACACGATGTTGGGTTTATTTCAAACCAATAACATTTAGCCCCTTCTGAACTTCCCAAAGCTCCAGTGGTGAATGGGGATTAGCGGGGGGAGGTGGTCAATACGCATGCGCTTGGGGTGCTCTGCTCTGATCTTCAGGGTAATTCCAACACCAGGAGGATGCGAGGTCATCACACGTCACTCTAATGCAGCTTGACAAGTCTCCCTGCCAGTAGTGCTGCTCCGGATGCTGGCCTTAATCCCTAGCTAGATACAGCTGTCACCACCATCAAGATAAAGCCTCCAGTTAAGAGATCCCCATCCAACACCAGGGCTGGGAAGAAGCAAATGGGATGGACCACACAGATGGCAGGAGAAGGGACCACAGGGCAAAGTGATGGGGCAGAAAGCATGGCAGAGAACTCTCAGATTACATTTTATATGAAAGGCACATTCTAAAAATAGTTGATAAAGGGTGATGAGCTGGTGTTTTAACAAATGGTTAATCAACGGCTATAGAACCAGTTGATTCTGTAACGAGTGATGAACTATTTATTCAAACATCTACTCATCATTTAGTAACTGTTTCTGAAATGTACCCTTCATCTAAAGTGTGGCCAGTTTATGAATTCTGGGGGGCTGTTAATGATCCGTGTTTAAGGAAATGAGTATTTTCAAAGCTTTCTTTTTTCTAACAAAAATAAAGGGAACTGAAACTCAAACCAGCCCTTGCAACATCCTCCAGGCAACGACATGCAGGGCTAGACACCAATGGCTTGAAATCCCCCTAGTCAGCCCCAGACTTGACTTACTGCCACACTTCCCGTCAGTGCAGAGCAAACTGATGAAAGGCTCGTGAAATCGGCTTGCCACGCTCTTTAAGAGTAAACTTTAAAAAGTGCAGCCGACTTAATGAGTTCAAAGAGACTTAAAAAAAATATGTACAAGTTCTGCCCCTGGGAAACAGTTGCCTGTTTATAAAGGAAACATGCATAAAGCCCATACTGAGGGGGAAAAAAAATCTTTTGACCTTTTGAATGCAGCTTGGATTTTAGTTGCCAGTTTGCTCAGCCGGCCTTTTTGTTGAATGCATAACACAGGAGTCCTGAACCTCGCTCTCTAACCACCAGAATACTCTCCCTTTAAGCAGGGGGTCCTATGACCCAATTCCCGTGATCTAAGCAACAGAACACACCCTGTCAAAAAACAGGAGTTCTCACTTCCGCTCTTTTGGTCTAACCCCCAGATTACAACACCCCATCCCCAAGGTGGTAACGGAACCCAGGAGCCCTGCTTTCCAGGGCCCTGCTTTAACTACTAGACATCACGGTCCAGATCGAGGTCTCAAATCCAGGAGTCCTGACTCCTAGAGCTCTGCTTGCACCATCAGACAACACCCCCCATGCCCTCTTTGTCTCCCCTGAGATTATTATCCATAATAACCAAGATGCTTTCCCGCCTCTGCCTCCCCCCAGAGACAAAGGGGCGAGGGAAGGGGTATACGGGTTTCTGGGTGAGGGAAGCGGATTAGCTGAATCACAGGTTCTTGTCAAGCAAGTCATTAATGCTTGGAGCGTCTCCTTGGTTGCCTAGTGAGCTTCCCACACACAAGCCAGCCAGCATGCCAGGGCACTTCTCAGGGTAACCACAGCAACCGAGGCTCCAGCGCCCAGCTCCTGGACACACACACAAAGATCTGTTGCATGAAGCTGAGATTCTTGTAAAGATCCCCCCCACACTCACCCCTTTTTTTCTTCTTCGGTTTTAAGAGTCTTGCGCCTTGAAACACCAATGTAACAGCAATAAGAAACCAAAACAAACTCACTAAAACCAAAGGTGCCTGCCACATTTGTTCTCTGTACATGGCCAGATGTGCAAAGTTTGTTCCCTTTTAAGCCAGTTTTTTAAAAGTCTCCTCCCCCTCTTGTGGGAGGAAGGATTTTTCGAGGGTGGGGGGCGATGAGGTATTTTTACAGTCTCACTTCGGATTAACTCTCTGCCCCACAGACAGCCCTAGATTTGCTAGTCAACTTCCGAACAGCCTCCCACCGCAAACGCACGTGGCATTTGGCAGCGCGGCGGGCAGCTGGGAAGGGGTGGACCCCCGGCCCTCTGCACGCAGCTGGGCTCTCACCTGAGCAGCCGCGGGTTCGAGTCCGCCTCTTCCCGGACCGAGCCAAGTTTGTCCCGCTCTCCCCGCCTCAGTCAATGTCCCGGAGTTACCGACTGCGAACAATAGTCCCCAGCCTGCGAGGGGCAGATGGGAGGGGCGGGGCCTCGGCGCTCATGAGCATAATACATCAGATTTCCCGCAAGAGGAGCTAAAGGGCGGGGTTTTGCCCCGTATTTGCATGGCACGTCGCAGGGGTCCAATCAGAGCGCTAAGGGGCGGGGTTCTCTTCCATATTTGCATAGTGCATGGCCTGCCTCCAATCAGGGGCGGGGGTTCCGGGCTGTTGCGCGTATTATCATAAATGTCTCCAATCAGGGCGGAGGGGGTGGTGCTTTTATGCAGCAGCTGGGACTTACTCTGGTGTTATCTGAATACCTCTACAGCGCCCTGCGATTGGGCAGCAGGAGAGAAGGGGCGGGGCAGAGATTCGTCCCGCCCTCCCCTATTCAGCTGGACCCACCTGCAGCCCACCCTATGCCCCCAACTCCCCCTGCACCTGACTTCCCTCCTTCGGGGGCTGCAGCAAGCGGGGGGGGAGGGGGGGTGCAGACAGCAATTCGCCCTTCCTGGCTGCTTGGAAGCTCCCCCTCTGCTTGGCTCTGCTTCAGCTGCCCATTCCCTTCCCCTCCCACCCAGCCTAGCCTGGCCAGCTCACCTGTTTTAGGGCTTTACAGGCCTGCCCATCACTGCAGTATCTGAGCCTTTTCCATCAACAGCAATAGCAGCGTCTCTGGTGGATTCAGGGAGTCTCTGGCTCGACTCCCCTCCCAGAGTCAAAGCTCTCCTTGGGGGGCAGGTTTTTCAGGGAGGGTTACGGGTGGGGGCGGTCAGGCATAGAAGGGGGAGTTCGTATTGTGAGTGTCACTTAGGGTGGAAAGGCTCTGTCCAAGAGGAAGGTTTTGCAGCGTTTCCTAAAGATGGTCGCACTCTGGATTGGCCTGATCCCCTCCGGAAATATGTTCCGTAGCCGGATCCCCGGGGTACAGAATGCTCTGTCCCCAGCTCTCACGTGCTTCGTCCTGGGATTTGGCTAGGCATTGTCCCAAAGGAGTGCCGCTGTCTCACCCCCCTCCTCCCTACTTCCCCATTTCTTCTCCATCTACCCCTTTCTTCCCTATCCCCCTGCTCCTGCTACCACCTGAGATGGAGGAGAATCCCCATTTGCTTTTATCAGGACAGGGCCTTTGGCACACAGCTGAGTTGTCCTGATTCCAGCCAGCAGAGGGGACGGACAGAAAGACAGACACACACACAAAGCTCATTACCATAGAAACTGTTGTTCACCATACAAGGAGAGTCACTTGCACAGTTTGGTTTCCTCCCCAGAGTTTTATCTGAGTTACCTTTAGGACAATGTTTCCCAACCTCTTCTCCGCGGAGCACTTGCTGGCAGTCCATGGGGCTGGCTCGCTTCATTTCCAGCTGCTTTGCAAGAACGACATCTAAAAACGCATCACTTTCCCACTGTTACTTTTCCACCTCGGCACTCGCTGCCAGAGGGCTGCTGTGGGCTCACGAATAGGAGAGGAGCCGGCCTGCACAGTGGTGAGTGGGCAGGGAGACAGTCTCTCTAGGAAGATATGGCCCACTCAGTGGAAAAGTGTAAGAGCCCTTGATCTAGGAAGCAGTGAATGAATCACAGCCGTAGGAGGCAATGCTTCGCATGTACCTCGGTGTCAGGGCCTCAGCTCAAAGCGATCTGGGGCTGCATACGCACACAGCAACCTCAGTGCTAGCCCAGCTAGTGGAGGGCATCCTGGTTCGGAGCAGAACTGGTGACTACTTTTGGTTTCCAAAACAAACGCAGCTACTGTACTTACCAGGTGATCTTACTCCCCACTTCCTATGAGCAGCACGTGCACCTTCCAGCCAGCAGGGGGTGCATTGTAGACATGCCAACCCCGTGGGAAAAAACCCAGAAATTGGGCTTGTTTTTGGCTTAATTGGCTTGTGAGTTGCTTGTTGGCTAGTTTTGGGCTTGTAGCTTGTTGCTTCTTTTTTTTTTATCGGCTCCCGGCAAGCAGGGGCAAGGTGGGGAGAGAGTCAGGGGTGCACAGTGGGTCCCCCACAGTCCCAGCCTGCACACCAGGGGGATCTAGTCACACAGTGTTGGGGTTCTTAGGGATTGGCTTGCTTTGGCTTTGTTTTGAAATGGGATGAGCTTGATTTTGGGCTTGTTGCGAAAGCCGGGGTGCTTATTTACCGCATGAAAGTTGGCCGCTCTGGTGCATTGATCCTAAGCGATTGATTAGAAAAAGACACAGGGCTCCCGGCCCCTGAGTTCAGCAGGGAGGAGGAGAAGAAGATAATCTTTAGCAGACCAGCCAGATCAGAGCGGCAGAGACAGGATGCTGTGGCACCCGCCTTGGAAAGATGCCGATCATTCCTACCCGGCTGCCGTGAGCAATACACGCTAACAAACACCGAGGCAGAGAAAGAGAAACTCTCTGAATCTTCAGCAAGCACCATTAGCCTCTCTGCATCACGAGGCTGGCTGGGCTGGGCTGTCAGGGGGTGGGGAATCGGGTTCAGATGCCCTTGGCTGGGAAAGTTCTAAGCCCTGCCATGAGATTTCGCGTATCCGAAGCTGATCATTAACTGCATCCCTCTTGTTCCGAAGTTCCTAAGGTTGCTGCTTGGGCTAATGCTGCATCCTCAGTTATCTTCGGGTTCTTGGAGGCAATACCTGGAGTCAGTGCTGGGGACCTTCGCAGGGGCAGTTTGGACACCCACTGGCCCACCAGTGAGGGACCCTTGAGGTCAGGGTGGTGGTACATGGACAGGAAGGGCTGCGCTGGGCTGCCTGGTCAGTGGATCTCCCAGGGGCTGTCACACTGGGCAGCCCAGGCCGGTGCTCTAGCTCTGGACTCTTGTCTCTGGGGCTCTTGGCTCTGCATCTATTTGTCTAGCTCTGATCTGAGTCCTTGTTTTTAAATGTAAACTTGTACGGACTGCACAGGAGCCTGGAGCCCTCTGGCTTTCTGTGCAATGGGTACAGGATGGGCAGTGGCAGGACATGCATACCCTAGGGGCCCCTTCCCCATGTGCCCAACTGCTGACCCAGAGAGAGAAACTCAGTCTCGGTGGCACTTTTCACCCTTGGCCTCTGTGCTGAGAGTGCCATCAGGGGGCAAATTAGTGCGGGGGGGCGGGGGAGCTGAAGATGGTGTTGGAGATACGCATATCTGGTCTGAGAACCAGCAAACTCATTTCGACACAGAGAACCCAACAGCTGCCAGGTGACCCAGCTCTTCTGCATGTGAGATGCCTTGGCTCTGATTTCTGGGCCGGAGAATCATAGAATCATAGAATCTCAGGGTTGGAAGGGACCTCAGGAGGTATCTAGTCCAACCCCCTGCTCAAAGCAGGACCATCTTTACAGCCGGCACCGGCTGCATGCTTCATGTGTTCCTGGGAGGCAGAATCACTCCAGCAGCTCCCATTGCAGCTCCTCGGTAAGCAGCTGCCCCATTCCCTCCCGTTGTTCTCCGTGCGGCCGCCCGAGGTTCTAAGTACGCTGCTGGGGCACACGGTCTGTCTGGTGCTGCTGCACTTTCTCTGGTTATCTTTCTGGGAGACACCAGAGGGCACCATGAGACGGGACTTAACCGTCTCAGATCTGAGACTCCTTACAAAGCCATTCGATCCCCCCCCCCGCCATCTGCACGGCCCAAGACTGGGTGTGACTTTCCCTCTCCCCACACCCTACGGGCCTGGCCAGAAGTGGAGCGTATGATTGCAGAGCAGGCTAGGGGAAGAGGGGATGTACGTCCCTCTGATGTGCCCCCCGTAGGGACATCCCGGTTTCCCTGAAGCCTCAAGTTCTCTCCACAAAGAGCACGAGCAGCAAAGATCCCACTTACATTTCAACCCACCTCGGGGGGCACAGGCCCCCGGAGCAGGACTGGGGCGTGGGGTGGGGAGCCGGTGATGGTACTCTCTGCAGCTGGGCCTGGCTATGGGTCCAGCGAGCAGACTGGAGCCACAGTGTCCGCAACCGGCTTCATCGGGGCGGCCTGAGCCGTCTGAGAGCCATGCCGTGGGCAGAGTCAGGCAGCCCTGGAACTGCGTGCAGGGCTGCCCACCTCTGCCGTGGACACCCCCAGGGGCCAGACATCGACAGGGCTTAGTAACAGATCCTAGGAGAAGAGGGAGGTTTGGCAGGCCCCTCAACCCCGCAATCACACGGTCCCCACCTGCTGGCAGCGACTCATGCCAGAGGGAGGGAGGTTTCTGCCCTGACTGTTGGCTTAGGGGCAGAGGGCAGCCGTGTTCTCACTGGTGGGGAGGGGACTGATCCATCGCCCAAGGGGCCTGCCTGATAGGGCGCTGGGACCAGCACGGGCATGGGAAGGTCCCTGCCTTGCTCAGGAGTAGGGCTGAGCCTGCAAGGATCTTGCTGGCTTGCACAACACAACACAGAACAGCTGGAGAGGGAATATGTGTGCAGCATGCATGACCCCTGTACATGGCCGCTTCTGTGCTCTGCACACACACACACACACACACCTTTTGTGTGTAGCACATGTATGCTCTGCACTCACACATACACTACCTGTGGTACACACCTCTGCACACACACTGCATGTGGCACAAACGTGGTCTGCACACTCATGCATGCACTACACCACACACACAGTGCCCATGCCGCTGCAGAACGAATGCATGGCATGGGGTGTGCACACGGGTTTCTCTGTTCTCCTTCCCACTCTTTGTCTGTCTTGGCTATTTAAATGCAAGCTCTTCGGGGCAGGGACTCTCTCGCTCTGTGTCTGTGTAGCTCTGAGCACAATGGTGCCCTGATCTTGGTTGCAATGCAAACAATGCTTAGACGGGGGACCCCTGGGTACAAACTGTTGAAACACAGACAGCAACCACCCCTGCTCAGAGCTGATCGCCACACCTTTGCAGCCGGCCGGGATCAGGAGAGGCGCCCACTAGCCAGCCGACTCTTTTTCGAACCCGTTAGATTTATTGAAAAATTAAAAGCACAAGCTCTGTATATATAAATACACTGACACTGCTGGCAATTTACAAGGCATCCATTACTGGCTGTAAACGCTGGGACATGGGGCATGGAGCCTTGATGGTGGCCGGTGCCACATGCCTGCCACCCAGCCCACAGCGGACAAGCCCCCAAGAGAACACATTAAACCAGTGATCACCAGAAATCTCTCCCCTGTTCCCCCACTCCCACTTCACTGATGCCATTAGCAGCCGTGGAGTTCCCCACACAGCACGTGTTGCACTAACATTACTGCACGGCAGGGCACCCTGCACCTATGGCCCGTGCTCCTTGACCCCATCCCATCTCGCAGGCATGGAGGGATTCTCTGTGCAGAGGAAGGAGGAATAACAGAGCGGAGAGAGACGGTGGTGGGGTGGTGGGGGAAGGGGCAGGGTGGGGGTGAGCTCTCAAGGATGTGGCTGGCTTCCCTACCCCCACATCGAGGAGACGGTGCAGGCAAAGACCATCTGGAATATGGCTTAAACTGGGAAATGAATCTGAACCACTGAAGAGAGACAGAGGCAGGGCAGTGCCCAGGCAGGAGATGCGGGGATCAGCTGGAGTCAGGATTCTCCTCTCTCCCACACCCTCCGTTGCTTCCTCGCCCGTCCCTCCCTTTGGCCCCACACTCTCCCGCAGTCCTTCTCAGCCCGGGGCCCATCACCCGCACCGCTGCTGTCAGCCCCAGAAGCAGAGCCCCGCTGGCTGCCCACATTCTGTGCCTGGAACGTGTGTGTGTGTGTGTGTGTGAGAGCGGGCACACGCTGGGCAGGGGACAGGGCCAGCTCTGCCATGGAGGGTGGCTTCTGTGCTGGGGCGTGTGGGTGCACGTGTTAACCCCCGTCCGATCCAGCTCCCTCGCTCTTCTGTCTGTTTGGCTCGGGGGCCGCCGAGCCCCCTAAAGTGCGACGTTGAACTCAGTGACCAGGAAATCGATGTGATCCTTCTCTTTTGTCTTAAAGGCCTCGGCGATGACACGCGCGGCTTCCCGGTGCTCCTTTCCCCGCAGCGTCGTGCCGTTCACCTCCAGGATCACGTGCCCCACCTTCAGCTTCCCGCAGTTGTGGGCAGATCCTCCTCGCTGTGGCAGGGCAGGAACAGATGAGAGGGAAGTGCTCACATATATAGCAGCCTTTATCCCCAAATGCTTCAGGGGTCGCTTAGGCCCAGATCCTGCATGGTATTTCAGTGCCTAACTCCCACTGATTTCAACTCAGGCACCTAAATACCTTTGAGGAGCTAGGCCTTAGCCCACTCTGAAATGCAGCCACCTCTGGGGCACAACGGCTGCTTAATAGCTCCATGCAACAGTACACAACAGTTTAGGACAAAGAGTGAAGAATACTGAATCCAGTCAAAAAACAGGGACCTTTAAAGAGGCAGAATGTAATTCCCTGGGTTGTGATCTGCCCCGTGGATCTGGGTTAGCCTTTGTTTTACAGAAAGTGCCCGGATGTTGGGACATCAGAGTGGGACACAGGAGACCCAGGGTCTAATCCCAGCCCTGGCCTGCAGCAAATCCCTTCACCTCTCTGTCACCTCCCTCCCTGTGTCTATTCATTCCGTCCGCTCTTTGAGGAGGAACTGTCTCTCGCTGTGCGTTTGTACAAAGCCCGGTGTAGTGGGGCTCTGGTGGCCTCTTTTGGCGTTACTGTAATACAAATGAGTGATAATAACAGAGCTGGTCTGACAGCATTGTGCGGTCTTTGGTTTGCCAGCTACCCCTGATTGCTGCATTTGCGTTAGTATTTGTTGTGTGCACTACTGTTCTTCAGCTGGACTCACTGATTAGTCTGGACAAGTCGGTCTCAGCCTGTGGCAGTCGCCTGAACTGTTTGCTTTGCTTTTTGCACATTGTGGTGCCTGGCTGCTTGTATAATATCAATGCTGCTCCCTCAGTGAACCATCTTTACTGGAGGTGCATGAACAGCGGATACCAAACACCCAGCCACGAAGGGCACAGCTTTGCCGGCATTGCTGGAAAGCCAGCACTCAAATGAGTATTATGGCGACCCCAGCAGCTGAACTGATTGTTTGCAGCTGTTTGCAAATCTGCTGCTTCATTTTTTGAGCACAAGGGGGCAGGGCTGGAGAGTTACAATCAGAGAAGGGCAAACTTTTTCCTCTCAAGCTTTCTTTTCAGACACAAAGTCACGTTGGTTTCCCATCCATTCTGACCCTCTCAAAACGCAATATTTCAATGTGTCGGTTTGAAACAGGGCCGGCTCCAGGCACCAGCCCAGCAAGCAGCTGCTTGGGGCAGCCAACAGTGAGGGGCGGCATGTCCGGGTCTTCGGTGGCAGGTCCCTCACTCGCTCTGAGTGAAGGACCAGCTGCCGAATTGCCGCCGAAGACTGAAGCGGCGGCGGTAGAGCTGCAGATTGCGATCGCGGCTTTTTTTCTTTCTTTCTTTCTTTTTTCCTTTTTGCTGCTTGGGGCGGCAAAACCCCTGGAGCCGGCCCGGGTTTGAAATGACTTTTCGTTTCAAAACGCCTTTCATTTTATTTTAAAAATGTTTAAAAATGCCCCAGATGTTTAGTTTGACACTAAACTCATTTTTTTGAACGTTTCAATGTACTGAAAATTTTCAGTTCGACCCAAAACAATCTTGTGTTTCAATTTGTAGGAATTGCCAGTGAACTGAAAAACCTGTTATTCAACCAGCCCAACGACTTCTCTTCATCAGTGGCTCTCAACCTTCCCAGACTACGGTCCCCCTTTCAGGAGCCCGATTTGTCTTGCGTACCCACAAGTTTCACCTCACTTAAAACTGCTTGCTTACAAAATGAGACATAAAAATACAGGTGTCACAACACGCCATTACTGAAAAATTGCTGACTTTCTCATTTTTACCAAAGAATTATAAAATAAATCAATTGGAATATCAATACTGTACTTACATTTCAGAGGATAGTATATCGAGCAGTATAAACAAGTCATTGTCTGTATGAAATTTCAGTTTGTACTGACTTTGCTAGGGCTTTTTATGCAGCCTGTTGTAAAACTAGGCAAATCTCTAGATGAGTTGATGGACCCCTTGGAAGAGCTCTGACGCGTACCCCTAGTTGAGAACCACGGCTCATGGACACTTAGTCCAAGACAGGCTGGGGTGTGAGTCCACCCCGCATTAGCCTGCTGCACATTAAGTGTCCACGTGGACCTGCTACCACACACTAACAGTTCCTTAGTGCGCTTTGATCTATCTCATCTGGAAACTGGAGTAGGTCAAAGTGCACCAGGGAAGGGTTAGTGCGCGGCAGGGTCCAGACGGACACTTAGTGCTCAGCGTGCTCGTGCGAGGTAGCTTCACACCCCATGGACTAAGTGTCCGTAGACAAGCCCCAAGTTCCAATCTCATCCCCTCGGGGAAACGCAAGATGAGCCTCCTCGCCTGGACCTAGCTGACTCTTATCCTCTCCTCTCCCTGAGAACATGCTCGCCCTCTGCTGGAGACGGGAAGAGCTGAACGGTGGCCCCACCCTGATATGAGAGGGACAACGTAATCAACAGCCAGCGTTCTGTCTCCATCTGCTGGTGAGGGGAACGATACGCCCAGCGGGTGCAGAAGACAGGAGGGAGGCTGGATTCCGGGCGAGTCCCCGTTAGAAGAACCCGGGTGTGAAAATCTCACAGGACCTTTCAGAGCTCAGAGCCACGCAGGAGCACCTGCATCGGACTACTCCCGCTCCCAGCCCGCCGTACCTGTATGGTGACTATCCGGGGCAGAGGCTGCCGGGTGTTGGCGCCGCCCTCGATGGCGATCCCCAGGGTCGGCGCGCTCTTCGCCACTCGAATCAGACAGGATGTGGGCTCCAGAAGGCCAGGCTGTGGGGGGAGAGATTGAGGAGGGCTGGGTGGGGAGCCTTCTCTCCAGGCCATCCTGCCCTGCCCCCCGAGAGACCGGACCTCCTTGGTCTGGGGACCGCATGCCAAGCAGCTTAACCCTTTCCAGCCTGCCTAGCTGTGCTTGTATGGGGCCATTTTCAATGGCGGAGGAACGTGGCACCTGCGATCCCTCTGGCCACGGTCCTGCAGCCCGTTCAGTGACTTGGTGGGAAGAGCAGCAGAACAAGCTGGTTGGCTGATGCGAATGAGACTCTGGGCGGCAGAGATCCGGCATCCTCGGCTTCGCCACTGACGTGGGATGTCACAGCATCCTGGGGGCAGCTGCAGCAGGATGGTCTCCAAAAGGCCGTCAGCCCTGAGGCTCGCCATGCATGGCAGCTGGGCGGCCAGCACCTTAGTGCTACAAACGCTGGCCCATCCCCGCCTGCTGTTGTGTGTATGGGCCTGTCTACACTGCACACTCCCTATGGCGGCGTGGAGAGTACGGATGCTGCACGCCCCCAGCACGGGGATAAATAGCAGGCTAGATGGTGGGGTGTTGTTAAGCAGGAGCACCGGCAGCCTTTTTGGTGCCCTAGGCGGTGGATGATCCTGCCCCCAAAATGGCGCCCCCGACAGAGGCAGTGGAAGGTCCCGCCCCTGAAATACCACCACCCCGCAAATGTCAGTGCCCTAGGTGACTGCCTAGGTCGCCTAATGGGTTGCGCTGGCCCTGTGGTTAAGGCAAATAGAGTCCAGACATGCCACAGTCCCCAGGCTATATACCCTATATGGCCCTCTAAACGCCCAACAGCACCTCCTCACTGCTATTTTTAGCAATCATAGAACCATAGAATCATAGGACTGGAAGGGATCTTGAGAGGTCATCTAGTCCCGTCCCCTGCACTCCTGGCAGGACATAGTATTAACTAGACCATCCCTGACAGGTGTTTGTCCAACCTGCTCTTAAAAATCTCCAACGATGGAGATTCCACAACCTCCCTCAGCAATTTGTTCCAGTGCTTAACCACCCTGACAGTTAGGAAGTTTTTCTTAATGTCCAACCTAAACCGCCCTTGCTGCAATTTAAGCCCGTTGCTTCTTGTCCCATCCTCAGAGGTTAAGAAGAACAATTTTTCTCCCTCCTCGTCACAACCTTTGACATACTTGAAAACTGTTATCATGTCCCTTCTCCGTCTTCTCTTTTCCAGACTAAACAAACCCAGTTTTTTCAATCTTCCCTCACAGGTCATGTTTTCTAGACCTTTAATCATTTTTGTTGCTCTTCTCTGGACTTTCTCCAATTTGTCCACATCTTTCCTGGAATGTGGCACCCAGAACTGGACACAATGCTCCAGTAGAGGCCTAATCGGCGTGGAGTAGAGCAGAAGAATTACTTCTCGTGTCTTGTTTACTGTGGAGCATCCTGCTGCCTCAGCCTTTCCCTGTCACATGTAGCCACACACACCACAGTGTGGACGCAGCCTGCTTTTCCCTGTGGTATGTAGCTACACATACCCTAAAGCCACTGCCAGCTGTGTGCAGGGCGGATGTAGCCTCTGAGTGGCTGGGTCAGCTAATGCGAGCAGCTCCATCACCTCCAGGGCAAAGGGCTGCATGCTTATGGGTACGATGTCTCCACTGCAATCAGGAGTGTGACGGCCACCTGTGTAGACGTACCTGAGCAATGAAGTGGCAGCAGCACGGACTTTACGAGCCCACCTGGGACCCTGGGAACGCTCTGCTTGGGCAGCTAGCTCGTGTTGCTGCTGCTTTGTTATCTGATCTCGCTAGATCAAAGCTAGCTCAGGCCTGCTGCCGTCACACCTCTGACTGCCGCGTAGACCCAGAGCACGAAGGGCCAGGTTCTAGTCCCGCCTCGCCAAGCAGGGATGAGCTGTGTGGTACTTGTGTCTGCAGGACATGGCGCCTTTATACGCAGCCTGTCTCTTTGCTCAGCGACAACTACAGGTGAGTCCCACCGCCTGAGCTACCTCTGCTGGGTGCCTCACCGGTCTGGAGGCTGCCTCTGCTGGCCCATCGCTTCTCGGTGCCTCCTTGGGGTTTCGGCTTTTCCCAGGGATCTGCTGCCGGTTCTTGTCCCTGCCGCTCAGCTCCACCTCGCCGATATCCACCCCGCTGTCCTCGCTGAGGGTCTGCCCGCTGTCCGACAGCTGGGAGAGCGTGGAGGCTGGGGGAAGAGCGGGACCAGGGCTGTTAGCAGGAGGGAAAGAGCAGCGTGGAGGGACACTTCACATGAACACCACAGGCTTGGGCTGGCCCACGCTGGGAACTTACACTGGCATAGCTGTGTCGCTCAGGGGTGTGAAAAATCCACCTCCCTGAGAGACGTAGTTAAGCCGACCTAACCCCCAGTGTACACAGCGCTAGGTCAATGAAAGAATTCTTCCCTGGCCTTAGCTGCCACCTCTCGGGTAGGTGGATTACCTACGCCGATGGCAGAGCCCCTCCTGGCAGCCCAAGCCGTGTCTACACTGACTCACTGCACCCAGTGCTGCCTGGCAAGCAAGACTCCCCCATGTCAGCAAAGCAACATCACCTCCCAGTCGGCACCAGTATCTGGAGCAGGGAATTCCCTGATCAAGGGCATCTGGGATTCACGCAGGACCAAGGACCTCACCTTTCTCTGTGCATCACGCAGCTGCGAGGAGACTCGCCTGGAGTGTTTGCAGTTGGCTGGAATGGGCCCCGCTGAACTCCAAAGTGCAGCCAGAGGCAGCTGCTTCCAGGTCTGGTTTAGAGATGGGCCCTGAGATCATCCAGATGGGCCCATTCCAGATTCAGATCCGGACACGAAGGCTCAGACATTAAGTCACTGGGAGTTAGGTGCCTAAACACCTCTACAGGTCTGGGCCCGACTTCCCTAATGTTCTGATGGGGGGGATGGAGGCAGTTTGGGCTAAGTGTAGACGCAGGGCCCAAATCACGAGGCCTCAGATTGCCAAATGAGCCAGAGGCCCACAAATGGGGCCAGATCCTCAGAACCGTGCACATGAAGAGCTGAGCTCTTTGGAAAATTTGGCCCTAAATTCAGATCTAGGACACAGATCAAGCGGAGGGGATGGCTCTAGGGTTCCCTTTTAGGCCCATCTCTCATCCTGACACAAGCTTGAAAGCCAGCACACGTCCAGCCAAAGGGTCTCCTCCTCCGTCTCTGGAAGGCAGATGGGTCCAGATTCAAGCAAACGGGGGCTAATTCATGGGGTCTGTAGTAAATCCACATTCCGTTTGCAGTTTCATAGGTTTTTCAGTGAAGTGTCCAGTGAGATTTGACACAGTCAGAATTTCCTTTGGGGCTTGTTTGAAAATGAAGCACCAAGCACAACGTCGGGAGTTCTGCACTCAGCGGATTGAAAGCAGGACCCCCAAGCCCCAGAGAAATGGAGCCCCCTCGTTTGCAGGGCTGGGCTTATCTGCCTTACGCACATCAAGAAACACAGTGAGCTGCCGAACAGCTTGCATCGCGCCTCAGGCAAGCTGATTAAAGATCTCCATTTGCATACATTTGCATGAGATTTATTAACGAGTAATAAATTATAAAAAAATACACCTGCAAATTGGGTGTAAATCGCTAGTTTTATAGCCCCACCGTTAAGGAGGGAAACCGCATTTCCCCTGCACTGCAAAGGCTGAGCAGCAGCTCAACCCCTTTGCCGCTGCTCTGGGCAACCTTTGATGTCCCCTTGACATTATACTGCCCCCGGCTGAATGCCGGTATTGTCACCTGCCGCCCCTGCCGCATTCTGTGCAGCAATCAAATGCTTAATCACAGATCTCAGCAATGCAAAAGACCTGTTAGGACAGTCTAGGTGAAATTCACCCCTACGCAGATGGCCAGCAGAAGACCTACATGTCACTTAACCCCTCAGAAGAGGTCCCGAGTGGGACATAGAGGCTACGTGGTACATGCACAGAGGAGAATTTCACTCATAGCCCATTCCTCCAGACAGTGCAGGCTTGTCTCCCTGCGGCACCGACACACAGCAATGCTTCTCTGACACTGTGAACCTTCAGTCCCATCTGCAGAGGTTAAGCACTCAGACCCAATCAAAGTGCCGGCATGGCTGTGCACAGTTCTGGATGGATATCATCCATGGTCTACCCCCCACACACCTTCAGAGCGTGGGTAATTCTGCCCCAGAGACACTGCAAAGTAGAGGGGTTCTACCAGGTCTTCAGGACATTTGTTGGAGGGAAATGACCCCCAGGATATGGGATGCTTCTTGAAATGATTAAGTACTAAGATACTGAGGTAAATGACTATGAGCTTCATTGTTCAGCTCTATCCTCCTTGGGTCCCTCCACGGACTAGCTGAGCTCCCAAAGCCCTATCCGGCATTGGGCCAATGTAGGACCTGAGATGAGTTCCGCCGGGGGGACCTCTTCTTTTCCCTGGTTAGGGCTGTCCCAGGGTGCTACAGACGCGAGGGACGGGAAGGTTAGGCGGGAGAGGTTTGTGACGTGCAGAATGCAGTGCTGAGTCAGGCTATCCTTGACCGTGGTTGGGAGGCAAGCTAGGGGAGTGCTGGGAACTGGGAGAGAGTCTGTGTGTCCACGCCTGTCATGCAGGAGATTGGGCTGATGTCTATCAGCAGAAGGCTCTTGGAGGTGCCTCCACCCACAGGCTCAGCAACAGGGAACCGAGGTCAGTGTCCAGGCTGAATGTATGTAACAAGAGCTCAAACTGGACTTGACATGGGTCTTGGCAATGAAAAGTCAGTTTCTTACCAACCAAGCAACTGAGCGTGCAAGGAGAGCTGGCAAGGCAGCATGCGCTGGTGAATAAGGCACTGGACTAGGACTCAGGAGAACTGGCTTCTAGCCCTGGATCTGCCACTGCCCAGCTGAGTAACTGCAGGCAAATCATTCCATCCCCTCTCCTTTTCTGTCCTGTGTCTGTCTGTATTTAGTGTTAGCTCTTCAGGACATGGCCGGTCTCCTATTATATATGTGTACAGCACCTAGCGCAATGGAACCCTGACCTCAGCCGGAGTCTCTGCTGCTCCTGGAAGGATAATAATCAGTAATAATAAAACTGAACAAACATTCTTAATGGGATTGCAGGTGGGGACTCCAACTGTGACTGGGAGGAAGAGGAGGGGGATGATGGGCTGTATCCAGAGCTGTACCTGGCCTATGAACCCTTTAGCAATGCTGTGGTGGTGGCCAGGCAGAGCATCCTATACAGAACAGAACGGAATAGAAAATCATGTTATCCATGGCCCACCGGCAGTGACATCTGCAGTGTGTAGATGGTATCACTAGAGGGCAGCAAAGCCACCTGCATGGAGTGTTTCCAGAGTTGGTGCCAGGAGAAGATGGAAAATTGCCCTTTGGGGTTCCCAGGGGCTCGGGCCAGAGTCCATTCCAGGTGGGCACAGACAGCCAGTTTGGGTGTTTCCCCCAACTGTATTTTGAGTGAATCACAAGGAGGCCTCTGCCTGTCACACAGTCGGACAAACTCTGGGGCTGATTCTCGTTCCCTTACAGGGCTCCGAGTCATTGACAGCGTAAACAGGCCCTAGTGACAATGAGAATCGGGGCTTCTGACTTCACAAGTGCCAGAGAAATCCAGTCCTGGAGTCTTGGTCACGCCGGAATTGGGTTCTGGCCTGGGGACACCTCAGCCAGCCATAAAGGACTGAGCAGAGGGAGGTAGAAGATCAGTTGACTCGAGTGTGAGAGCAACTCTAGGGGTGTCACATGGCAGCTCACTCCTTTGGGACCTCCTGTGTTTCCTTTTGGGTAACTTTCCCTTGAGGTCCCCTTTGCACTTCCCTCACCCCCCTCTGCCGCCCCAAACACACGTTTAAAGGACCAATGCCTGCTTAAATCTGGCCTCCAAATTTAGCTTTTTACCAAACAAGCTTTTCTCAACCCAGGCACTAATGGAAAAAGTCCCGGGGTTATTTCTCTTTTCTTTTAGAATTCCATCAGAAACAGATTTTATTACCAAATGCAGCAAGACTTGCCCAGGAGACCAGATGCAATCAGCTGCCTAGCGGAGCTTGGTCTTTAAGTAAAGGTCAGGTAAAATTGCACTGGAAAGCTAGGGGAAGCTTACAAAAGTTGACTGAGCACAAGGTGGCAGGGAGGCAGGGTGCCATAATGAGTGCCAAGCCTCTCATCCCGCTCTGACAGCATTGCCAATGCCAAGCACTCTGAAATCAGCTTAAAAATCATGGGGTTAAAACAATAACATGGGACTCTGATTTGCCCTCTCAATTTTTGATCCAAAAACTTAATAATAATTATAACGATACAACACCTAGTTAGGGAAGAGCTAGGTATTGTATCATATTAATTATTATTATTATTAAAGGTGATTTCAAACTTTGATTCACAATTAGGAGAACTAGACACTCTTTTTTTACATGTAATCTGATATTCTCACATGACTTCAGCAGCTGGGGCTTGCAATAAAATCGGGAGAGTTGGCAACATTGCTTCTATCACCACAGGCACATGTTGGGCATTGCCCCAATTGACCTCCTTCCTGTGGCTTAAGTAAAGGGCTTGCTTACATGAGAAAGTTATTCCAGAATAAGGTAGGGCATGAATTTAAAGTGCAGTAGCTATTCTGGAGTAGCTCCTCCTTGGACATTCTTATCCCAAAAGAGATATTCCAGTCAATTTTCCCATGCAGACAAACCCTTCATCACAAAGGCCCAGATGGTAGTGAGGAACCTAAATGCCCTTGAGTATCTCAAGCAAGGCTGTATTTACAGATATAAGACTCAGTCTTCAAACTCCCCCATCAACTGGCTATTCTCAAGGGTTTCTCCCTGCCCTTCCCTCTATCTCTCTCTTGTCTCAGAAAAACTCTCAGCCTTTTCTAGCCCAGATTTGAGGCTAGTGGGGTGTCTCTGATCTAGCTGCCTGGGTGAGGCAGCAGAATAGCCCTGCTTTTTCCCTCAGGGCCCTCAATCCTCACTGCAAGTCCTTAGAGGAGGGTTCACTGTCGATTCCTGCCCCCTGTGGTGTTTGCAATGCTAACATCCAGGCTAACATCCAGGCGAGATCAGGGGAATCCGAGATGCAAATTGACTAGAGCAGGGGTCCCCAGCCCCCGGTCCGCGGCCCGGTACCGGTCCGCGGCCTCTTAGAAACCGGGCCACGAACCGACCCAGTGGAGCTTCCGCAGGCATGCCTGCGGGAGGTCCAGCTGAGCCGCGGGACGAGCGCTCCCTCCGCAGTCGTGCCTGCGGGAGGTCCGCTGCTCCCGGGGCTCAGCTGGAGCTGGTGGACCTCCCACAGGCGTGCCTGCGGAAGCTCCAGCTGAGCCCCGGGAGCAGCGGACCTCCCGCAGGCACGACTGCGGAGGGAGCGCTCGTCCCGCGGCTCAGCTGGACCTCCCGCAGGCACGCCTGTGGAGGGTCTGGCAAACGAAACCGGTCCCTGGACCTAAAAAGGTTGGGGACCCCTGGACTAGAGGGTGGCTGTAAAGAAAAAAAAAAGAAAAAAAAATTGGGTTTCCGGGAAACTGGGCGGGCGGAAGCCCACCCAATGCTAAAGGATCCCCCCCCCCCCCCCAGTCTAAGGGGAGGATCTACAGGACCTCAGAAACCCACTAATTTCGGGGGACAACTAATAAAAGAACAGGGACAGGAGTGCGGTCAAAGGGTCATAAGAAGGGAGCCTGACGGGGACACCAAGCAGAGAACCCCGGACAGCGCCCACTGCTCCTCGAAGGCGTCAAGGGAGCCAGCGGACGCCACCCAGAGGAACTCCGCCCGGATATGTGAACGGACTAAGGACTGGAAACAAGCCCCACAGTCGCAGGAGTCTGTAAAGAAGCGTGAAACCGACTAGTCTCATTGTCCAAACAGAGCAATGCAACAGGGGAACAGAGCGCGACCAAGCCCCTTCAGTGTTAGTCGCCTGAGTGGCAATTTGTACTGTGGTTCTTTAACCTGGCAATGCCCCCCGGGGTCAGTCCAGCAGGCAGAGCCACCCACCTCGGGCTTGGGGCAAGGATCTCACTTCGTTCACGTCCGGCTCGCTGTTGGGCTGATGCACCTCCACCATGATAAAGTGCTGGTTGATCGCTGACTGCGGGCTGCCTTTGTCTGGCTCCAGGTGCGACGGGGGATGGGGAGGGGACCGAGGAGTGGGTGTTGGGAGGCCACTGGCAGGGGTGCTCTCAGGAGATGGGCTCTTCAGTCTGGTTGGAGACTGAACTCTGGGGAAGGGGCCGATCGGGTGCTGGTTGACCAAGGACAAGTGGGCACCCAGGTGCCTCCTGGAGCTGAGAGCGGCAGGGGAAATGACGGCGTAGACGGTGCTCGAGGCAGAATCCGCAGTGGACGCAGAGGCCGAGGTGGAAGTCACGCTGGCTGTGTCCTTGTCGGGGTGGCTGGGAGGCGGGGTGGGGCTGGGAGGGGCCACGAAGAAGAGGCCTGACTGGGAGGATTCAGAGGAGGGGCGCTGGGGTGTGTCTTTCGCTGTCTTTCGGAGCTGGGCAGTGGAGGAGTCCAGCACTTGAGCCGGAGAAGGAGGTGGGGGCTTAAAGCTGGGCGGTTCCTCGGGGAAAGACGAAACATCGTCCTGTGAAAAACCAAAACGAAAAGCCATTTGACTCCACTATGTGGGACGATGGGCCCTTTCCCCACCTAGAGACCTGAGAACTGGCCCATCACCCCCAGAGCCTGGTGTCCTGTCACCTCCAGTGACCGGTGTCAGATGTTTCTTCCTGCTCTCAGGAGCAATCGGAATATCCCCTGGAGTGTGAAGATTGATAGAGGAATAGTCCTGTTTTTAGCTCCAGTAACCATGGGTGCAGTTTTTACTCACAGACCCCGAGTCCTTTTTTCTAATTATGCTACATTATTTGCTTCAATTGTGCCCTGCTGCAGTGAGTTCCACAGGTTAGTGATGGGGGAAAGTATTAGAGAAGATGGTGCCTTCAGTCAGCATCCGTTTCCATTTGCGGAAGCACTGGATAGAGAAGGTGAGATATCTTACCAGGGAGATGTCCGGCAGGGCATTAATACTGCTCTGGAGTCCCTCTCCGCTTCCCTCCAGGTCTGCGGTGTTCTAGGCACACAAAGGAAGGGGAAACCCAGTCACTGCACTGTACAGCAACGCAAAGCAGAGGCCCGAGCACGAGAGGCTGCCCACGGGGTTAGGGTGAATCTTAGAAAACCTCGCACGGACAGAAAGGTTTGCAGCAAAGGGAGCTTTTCGGTTGCAACTACAAAGGTTTGTATTTGTGGCAATGTCTCCCCTGCAGCATGGGAGATCCAAGCAGAACAGCTAGGGCAAAGCAACCCCAATGGGAAACTGCTTCTGCTCCACGTGCAGCGTAGGCAGGCCAGGCCTTCAGCTCAAGCAGGAGCTTTGTGGGTTCAAGCCTCGCTGACACGCATTGGACTGTTACATTTGTTTGTTTTAATTATGCAAGGGACCCCTGAGGCCTGCTGCTGCCATCTGCATGTCCCCAGCCCTCCTGTTGATTTCAGTGGGGAATTTTAGGGGAGCAAGGGATGTAACCATCCAGCCCATGGTTTTTAGCTTGGCAGCATCCCCTTTAAAAGCAGCCCTTTGCTGAAGCCAAAGGGCTGGCTTCTCCTCTCGCTCACCCCAGTGGGGATCAGGAGCGCTGCTGCTGTGAGCGAGGGGACACTCCAGTCCGGTGCAGCGTCTGCAAGGACTGATCGCCGGTCCAAGGGCGCAAGCCCCCTTGATTTCAATGGAGGAGACACTCGTGTTAGTTAAGAGCAGAATTTGGCCTACGATCTATGTAGTGTCAAGGGCTCAGAGCCACCAGGGTGGGAGAAGCATCCTTCCAAGTGAGTGGATCTCTCAGGGCTCTGTCTTTGCTCAGGCCTGGGCCGTCTTCAGAGGTGCTGCTCCACGGGTTGGTGGGGATGGAGCCTTCTAAGGACTAGGTGATGATCGTGGTGCGCAGCTGCGCTAGACTGGGGAGGGGGTGCAGGGAGTCTCTTTCCTGCGCTAGGCTACCTGGGGCGTACAAGCACGGCCAGCAACGAGGGTGGGGCATGGCCGAGCCCCCACGCATTGGTAAGGTGCACTGGCTGTGACCTCGCTGCGCACGGGGTGAGATCACCGCTGAGCGTTTGAGGCTCGCGCTCCGGTTACTCTTTGGGCTTGTCGGCACTGGGGTGGGAGCTGCCACCACAGCAGCCTCGTGTGGGTGCCTTGCCCCAGTGACTTGCCCTAGTGAGCAGGGCAAACCCCGCTCCAGGAACGCTTAGCGCAGGCGAGATGTGTCTGCATGCGGGGTGTGCAGCGCCCAGCCCCCGCCGTGGGCACAGCCTCGGACCGGACTGCCCCTGAGTCTGCAGTGACTGCGTTCAGGATGCAGAGGGCGAGGTGGTGTGTGCGGGGCTCCCCCTCTGAATCCGGGCCTCTCTCCCGGCCCAGCCCTCACTTTCTGTCAGGAACTGCGGCACCACGGCAAAGAGTTCACCCCCCTGCTTGGCAGCGCTGCCCGTTCCACATTCCCTTCCATTTCGCTTCCTTCTCCCCACGCTTTCCCCCTAGCAAAATGCTTCTCCAGGAGCCCACGTGCCCCGGCCGCCCAGCGCCTTTGGCTCGCTCCCCTTGCTCAGCTGAGCCAAGCTCGTGGTTTGACCCAATCGTATTTTCACTCCCTTGGGGGATCTTCCACTCTTTGGGGGCAGTGAAAGGGTTAAATCAAGATGCTCCCCCCCATCGCGCGCGCACACCTCCCTGACACGACATCAGCCCAGTCTCCGATGCAAATGCGCGCCAGATGTTGGGTGCATTGGGTGTTTTCCTCCCCCCGTTATAATTATAACCAAAATTAATGATCAAATGTCAAAATACAGCCCGGAATATGTTAACGCCATCAGCAGAGCCTGAGAAATCAGCCAAAGGATTCAATTAGTTCGTTAGTCTCTCGGCACGGTGGGGCTGTCAATCAGGGGCAGGGGCGAGATGGGTAATGTCAGGCTCGGAGCAGCGAGCGCCTGGCTAACGGCCGCCGGGGAATTCAGGGAAATGTCATTGCTGTGCACGCAGGGGTTGTGCAGCTCGGCCAGGCGGAGGCAGGACTCCGCATCCCAACGGGGCCGGCAAGCTGACTCCAGCACACGGCGGGAGCCCGGGGGTGGGGGTGGAGTTTGCCTCAGATGGGCTGTGACCCCGTCCCAAGGCCGGAGCTGCGCTCCGCGCTTGGGAGTGTGAATTGTAACACGCGTGGCCCCGGCTGGGTGGGGCCCCTGGCGCTCATAGGGGCCGGGATGTAATTCTCACTGCATGTGGGGGCAGGGAAGGAGAGAGAAGGCAGGCCGCTGTGTCCCCCTGCCCATAGTCGTGTGCTAGGGCCCTGTAGCAGAGCCTGCCTTGAGTTTGTCTGTGTGGAGGGGACAGAATTGGGTTTAAAGGCCAACGATCAGATTCACCCTGGTTTTAGGCCAGTGTAAACCCCGGCAGAAGGTCCAGGTGGATGGTGGCAAGTCCTCCACAGCATCAGAGAGGAGTGGCAGAGTGGGACTCTACCCCCATGTGTACTAGGGGACAGCACAGGCTCCAAATGCTGGCAGGTAAGCCAAGAAATAACCCAAAGCAAGTCCTGCTTTGGGTTAACACCAACAGATCCCAGTCGTCGGCGGGTTGGATGGAACCTGGGACCTCTGGAGCTAGATGCATGAGCCTCTACTGCATGAGCTAAAAGCCACATGGCCCTGAGCTAAGCCTGTAGATCAGGTTCATTAATCTCTCTCTAAGTGGTCTCGGTGCCACTAAATGGGCCAGAACATCACAGCCAGGAGGTGTGTGGGCTGCAATTGCAGAGTAGCTGCTGTTTGCAGGGTTTACATTGGCTTCCTCCTGCAGGAAACCCGAGGGAAGGCAGTGGTGGAAAGAGCTCCTGTGGAGTGAAACTCCTGGGTTTCAATAGCATCCAGCACTGCAGTATCCAAGCCCTGAAGCCTCACTCCACTGGAGGTGGAGCTGACACCCAGGAGAGCACACGGCTCTGCAGTGTGGTTATAACACCTCTTGATGCCATGAGGCCAGGCAAGAGCAAAACATGTTCTCCAACACGCTATCGTCTGGAGGGAACCCGGTCAGCTGGATCCTCTCCTTCCCAGCCACCGAGCACAGAGAACTCCCGGGCGCTAGCCACAGGCCATGAGTGCAATGGGATCTGTCTACTGGGGGAGGGCGCAGGGGGGCACTGGTGCTAGGATCCACATGCCCAGCATATAAGCATCTATATAACAAAGGAGCAGCATTTGCATCAGGATTCACACTCACGCTCAAGGACAATTCCCCAACCAGGTGAAGTGTGTAGCCCAGAGGGGGGGCTAGTTAACAAGCAAATCAAATGTCATTTGTATTCCCGTGGGATCCAGTTTATTCTCATGGCAGGGGCATTGAGAGAGAATAAGATACAGCTCCTGTTGGATTAGCAAAATGCCACTGAAACCTCTTCTCTTCAGACTGATCTCGCCTTCCTTCCGCAATTAAGTCAACAATCAGGCAGTTTACATCAGCAGAAACCGCTGATCTAGAGAGGCTGCTGCTGATACCCAGCATATTTCCTTTCCCCCGCCCTAAGGAGGCTGTTGGTTCATTTGTGCTGGAATGGGCAGGGCCCTGTCTGGGTTTAATGTTGTCTATTGTTGGATAAACAGTTGGTTAGTTTGAATCTGTGGTACGTGTGCATTTCCCCATCTGCTGGAAAGCACTCGAAGAGGCCCCGCAGGCAATTCAAAGCACTCTCGGCAGGGAAAACGTTTGAAGGAAGTGCTTCTCCTCTGTGCGGCTTAGGACAGGGAATAGGGGACGGGGAGAACAAGGGTGTCAATGGACATGGTTTGAGAGCAATGGGAAAAGTGGCAGCGTGGGAGCCCACCCCTCAGCCTGAGAGACCTGCAGGATTAGAAAGCAAAAAGCCTTTGTTTCAGGGCAATGAGTTCTCGTTCCCAGCTAGCCCAGGGTTATTTGGCAAGAAGGCCGGGTTTCAGTGGGATCAGGCTTTGGGGACAGATAGCCCCGTCAGTGGATAGGGGATGATTCATCCTCAGTCCCAGCCAGGCTAGCCATGGGGCACGAATTTCAGGAAGGGCTGATTGCATGCAGGATTAAGGTGGGCCAGTGGGTGTCAATGGGGGAGGGGCAGAGGGGCAGTGATTTCAAGATGAGACAATTTTAGGGAGCGTGAACTTCAATCAGCCCCCTCCCCCCCCCCTGCCTTCCACCCATGCGATCCAATAGAGGAGAGGGACACAGTTATTGGGCCAAATTCAGAATGGGGCTAAGCACCCACAGAGAGCTGCACCTTCTTACCCCAGCCCCATACCCCCTCGAAGGAGAGAGCCGCCTAAATATCACCATCTCCTCCTTTATCTGATCTCCAGCTGCTGCCCCTAAGCCTATAATCCCAGCAAAGGGCTTGTCAATAACCACACAGGAAGCTGTGGCATTTCCAGTCCCCTCCACGCCTCGCTGTTGGGGGTAGGCAGCTGGGTCTGTAACCCGTCCCTGGCCGGATTTTCAATTGCCTGCCTGATGTGCCAGAGACGAGAGCTCCAAGCTTCCAGGCTGCCACATGAGCCAGGACGTTAACAGTGCACCAGCCACATGCAGCCCGGAGAGCTTCCAAAATGCACATGCTAGACCCCCAGCACCTTTGAAGCCTGACGTCCTGCAGGGTGAAGTCCACTGAGTTCCTGTTCAAAAGATCTTCCCCTGGCAGGATGGGTGAAATATTAAGGCTCCAGAGCCTTATAAATAGGGAAGCTTCAGAGACAGGAATCGAGACCCACCTTTAGCACCATTGAGCTAAAAAAGCTTCCAGGGAAGGCGAAATGGAGAGAGAAAGTATTTACCGAGAGAGTAAAGTCTGCTCCTCCCCACCAGGCATGTGTGGATACGGACGGCCTGACAGCTCCTGCTCCCAGCTCGTCTATTCTGGTTCTTACACCACGGCCGTCACCAGGCTATCTAAAGCCTTTCCCAAAGACCTGCTCCAATGTGCAGTCTCAGTTTCAGCCCGGCACAGGTAGGGGAGTTTGCACTCTGGTTTGATGGAAGCACATTGCAAAGTTCTCCCGTATGCCGCATGGCTGCTGGCAGGATGGCTCCTGCTTTCCCTGCCTGATCTGGGTGCAGTTCTACTCCAGCCAGGCCATCTGCCTCAGAGCTACCGTGCTTGGTGAGGAGAGTGGGAGGGAGATGTCTCTGTAGCACAATTTGGCTAGCCTGTGTCTCAGGGGAAATAAACAAAAAACGCTGCCCACACGGATCAGGGAACCCCTGGAGAAACACTGCCAGTAACAACCAGGCCTAAGCCCAGGTGCAGCTCGCTCAGTCTGGATTATCAGCAGGACCTGGGCTTTCTGGTGACTGCGTCCTCTTCCCCTGCAGGGTGAACAGCTCTGAGTTCCTTCCCTTCCTGCAGGACGGGAGGATTTCTCCAGGGTCACACTGCAGCAGATCTTTATGCTAACCCATAAGTAGGGTCCTACCAAATTAATGGTCCATTTGGGTCAATGTGACGGCCATAGGATTTAAAAAATTGTACATTTCATGATTTCAGCTATTTAAATCTGAAGTTTCACGGTGTTGTAACCGTAGGGGTCCTGACCCAAAAGAGGGCTGGGGGGGAGTTGCAAGGTTACTGTAGGGGGGACTGTGGTATTGCCATCGTTACTACGGGGCTGCTGCTGGCGGTGTCGCTGCTTTCAGAGCTGAGCTGCTGGCCGGGAACCCAGCTCTGAAGGCAGCACCGCTGCCAGCAGCAGTGCAGAAGAAAAGGTGGCATGGTGTGGTATTGCTACCCTTACTTCTGCACTGCTGCCTGCTGAGCTGGGCCCTCAGCCAGCAGTCACCACCCTCTGGCTGCCCGGCTCTGAAGGCAGCCGCGCAGAAATAAGGGTGGCAGGGTCTGGTATTGTCACCCGTACTTCTGCACTGCTGCTGGCGGGGCGCTGCCTTCAGAACTGGGTGCCTGGCCTATAGCTGCTGCTCTCTGGCCACCCAGGGCTGACGGCACCGCAGAAGTAAGGGTGGCAATACCGTCACCCCCCTACAATCACCTTGTGACACCCCCATCCCCCCGCAACTCCCTTGTGGGTTGGGACCTCCAGTCTGAGAAACGCTGGTCTCCCCTGTGGAATCTGTACTATACAGATTCCACAGGGACACCAAAGACCAGATTTCAAGGTCTGTGCCGTGTTTTTCATGACCGTGAATTTGGCAGGGCCCTACCCATGAGGATACCCCCCGCCGTTTTACTCTGGCGGAGACTACAGGACTCCTGTGCTTTTACACCCATTCCACCCCAGCTCTATTTCGATGGGGCTGTTCCTGTTCTGGATCTCAGCCTGGAGATGCCTCTGAAATGTTCTGCTGCGGCAGGGAAAGGGCTGGCGGGCTGCCTGTCTCCAGCCATGCCAAGGCAGCCCTCTCTTTGCTGCTAGGGGGTGCTCAGGCCTTGCCAACAGTGCCGCTGACTCTGGCTGTTTTCGGTCCATCTGCGTGGAGATATAAATATCATTCCATTTTTTGCTGAGCTGCCCTAAAAGAGGACTGGATTTCCCTTACGCCTAATATTTCTGGGCAAAATAGAAATTGCTTCTGGCTGTAAAAGGTAATGGCTTTTAAGTAAAAATGGGCCTTCAGGCACTCACTCTATTTTAAGATCGTGTTTTACTGGCTCTTGCTTTAAAAAGGCCACTGAAGCCTCCTGTCACAGCTTCGAAAAACAAGCGTTTAGAAACAGCTCTGCTCCTATCAACAGTCAATTTCTCCTCCCTCTAATGCAGCGGTCCCCAACCTTTTCGTCTGGCGCCTGCCAGACGAAGGACCGTGGCGGTGCTCGAGCATCAGCCGAAATGCCGCCGAATTTTGGCGGCAACGCCTCTCGATGAAGTCGCTTGTCAGTGGCAAGCGGTGTCATCGAGAGGCGTCGCCACCGAAATGCCGCCGAATTTTGGCGGCATTTCGGCAGATGCTCAACCGCCGGCCAGGATGTGGGCGCATTTAGATGCCCGCGTGGGTGCCATGATGCCTGCGGGCAACGTGTTGGAGTCCGCTGCTCTAATGTATGTTATTCATGGATCCTAAGGGTAGGAGGGGCCTTGGTGATCATCCAGTCTGACCCCTGCAGAGCACAGGCCAGAGAGTTTCTCACCCACTGATTTCTGTACTGAGCCCAACCTGCAGCGGAGCTAGGGTGTAATCTTTTAGAAATATACCCTGTCCTGCTGTAAAAACTCCAAGTAATGGAGAATCTACCACATTCCTTGGCCATCGGTTGCAATGGTTAACTAAACTCACTGTTAAAAATTAGCACCTCCTTTTTTCCAGTTATTGCTAACGACAGGAGCTGGGCAGAGAAAGGTCCTTCTGTTTTGAGGAGGATTTTGGTATTTGAAATCTGGTTTGATTCAGATTTAGAATAAAATTCAAAATTCGCCATGAAAGGGCATAAAGTCTCGACATTGGGGCAGTGTGCCCGGTGGGCTGCCACTGAATCACCCACCCCGGGGATACCAGGCTCTCAGTTTTCTGGCAGCCCACAGGCGGACTCTCGGGGAGGTGGGTAGGCAAGATGGCAGGAAACCAGTGGAAACCTGGTTTCTGTTGGAACTTCGTCAAATCAGACTGTGTCCACAGAACATTTCAATGTTGGCAAAACAAAGTTTGTCAAGGTTTTTCCAACCAGCAGTTGGAACAACACAGGCACGGATACAGGGTAATAATAAAATAACTACTTATATGGAGCTGCATTTTATATTCTCAAGTCCCACTGCACTTTACTGACATATATTGCTATCAGGGCCGGCTCCAGAGCCCAGCGGGGCAAGCACCCGCCTGGGGCGGCCCTTTCCCGGGGGGGCGGCAGGCTGGGCCGGCGGACCTGCCGCAGTCATGCCTGCGGGAGGTCCACCGGAGCCCCGGGAGCAGCGGACCTCCCGCAGGCATGACTGCGGACGGTTCGCTGGTCCCGCGGCTCGGCTGGACCTCCCGCAGGCATGCCTGCGGCAGCTCAACCGGAGCCGCCGGACCTGCGAACCGCCCGCAGCTGCGGGAGGTCCAGCCGAGCCGCGCGACCAGTGGACCCTCTGCAGTCATGCCCGCGGGAGGTCCGCTGCTCCCGGGGCTCGGGGGCGCCTCCCGGGCATGACTGCTTGGGGCGGCCAAAAACCTAGAGCCGCCCCTGATTGCTATACAATGGGATCACCTCTGCTGCAAGGCGACCATTTCTGGTGTGTAGCTTGACAGCGGTTTAACACCTCTGAGCTACACTACACATCAATGTCATTTTAGCACAGGAGATAACAGAGATCCCATTAAAACAGTGCATAGGGGATTCCAAGTTAGACTTTGGCCAGGATCTGTCCCTGGTCTTACAAGCATCCCGGGGAGAGTTAATGACTGCAAGCAGTCAAGACCACCATTGTATGCCTCATGCATGGCTTCTGTGAGGCAGCAGGGCCTAGTGGACAGTGCACTCAACTGGGCCTCAGGAGAACCCAGATCCTGGTTCTGCCACTGACCTGCTGGGTGACTGTATGCAAGTCACATCCCTGCTCTGTGCCTCAATTTTTCCCATCTGTAAAATGGGTATAATGATACTGACCTCCTGTATAAAGTGCTTTGCGATCTACTGATGAAAAGAGCTCCATCAGGGCAAGGTAGCATTATTCAGGGGGTAACAAAGCATCCCCTAATGTCATGCTGAGGCACTGCTTTCCCTGGATGGGCTGGTGGCTGTTGAAATCACTGCAGTCTATTGCAGGAGGCTCTCTGTTTCTTGTCTGGCCATCTCAGTAGCACCTGGGGGGCTGCGTGGCATTGTTCAGCCGGTTCCTTCTAACCCATGGAAATTAGCTGACTTTCTCATTTTGTCTGTATGAAATTTTAGTTTGTGCTGACTTTGCTAGTGCTTTTTATGTAGCATATTGTAAAACTTGGCAAATATCTAGATGAGATGACATACCCCCTGGAAGATCTTTGCATGCCCCCAGGGGTACCTGCACCCCTGGTTGAGAACCACTGCTCTGGATCATGCTGCCTTCCCCAAATACGCAGGTTGGGTGAAGGGGTGGAAGACCTTTCACAAAACACCCTAAAACATTGGACTCTATTCTTTCAGCCAAATCAAGCAGAATTGTGATTTCCTGCCAAAATTCCTTGTGTTTATACCGAGATGCTACCTAAACCCACTGCAGAGTCACGTGAATTATTACTTGTAAGAAATGTCTGGGAGCGCCAGATTCCATGATGATGTTAGCGGAGACCCGCCTCCAGTACCACTACGTTGTTAAGTGAATTTATTGTTCCTCTTGCTGCATTAATTGAGTTTATGATGCTGGGGAGTGGGGAATCTGAGAGCATTTCTAGAGCTACAGTCTCAGAACTAAGTTTTCAGGGTGAACCGAAGGGTCACGGCTGAATAAGAAGTTTGGAGGAGATGAACTGAGATAATATATAGCCCCCGTCTAATTTCCCCTTTATATGGTTTTAAGATACAACAGCCACAACCCATCATTTCTTCAGGACACGGGAGACAGGCAGGCAAAGCGACTGGGAAAACAGGCATTTCGTTTCGCCACCTGCAGGAATCTGGGATCATTCTAACACCTTTTCCAGTTGTTCTCAAGCTCCTTCCATTTGAGGGTTTCAAAGCACTTCCCAGATATTAATTAATTAAGCCTATCAAGTCACCGGTCCCTCCCCAGGGAGGCAGGGCAATATCACTAGTTGAACTTTCCCCTTGGGAAACTGAGGCACGGGGAGATAAGAGACTTTGTGATCATTCCTTGGGGTTGGTGGCTGAGTTAGATGCAGGGCCCGGAAGTCTTGCCTCCCAGTCCCTTACTTCAATCACTAGACAACCCTGCTTCACTTTTATTTAGACCTCTGTCCCTTTAAAACCAGGCATGGCGGATCCACTTTGGGTAAAATAAGAACCAAGCCAAACCATTGTCCTGAACCCAAGCTAGGCCGTTTCATCTACAGGTGAGTAATCTCAGCATGGACAAGGAGATCAAATTACCCTCCCCGTCTCCCCCAATGAGTTGTTCCATCCAGAATGGAGTTCATGCTTATTCGCAGGGGTCAGGATGTGGGAGGACACTGCTGCCCTCTATGCTGTGTCTGTTCTCGAGTGACAGGACCCAGTCCGTCGTGGTGCTGAGCGCCTCCCAGAAGCCGCTCAGCCCCTCGCAGGATTGGGCTCTGTATAGAGAACTCTGCTGTCTGTCCATCCGGCACGACATTCGCTATGAAATAATGACCACATAAAATCAACATAGATTTCAATTTTGTAATCATCATAATTACACAGCTGGGAAAAAACCAGACCAAAACCCCTCTCCCAGTGCCTCAGGGCTGGCTCGTTTTTAAGCAGATTCTACAATAAGTGTGCTGCTATGATCAGGAGGCTGCAGCTGGTTATTACATTGTACAATTAGCCCCTGCTTTGCGGAACTGAGCCGAGAGCCAAAGACGCATTAAACTAGGAGGTGATAACCAGGTCTGGTTGGGCCATACGTCAGCCTCCAGCTAATCAGCGCCAGGTTGCAGAGAGGTTTAATGAGGACGTCTGGCTTGCCTGGGGGTGAACTTCATGCATCCCATAATGATATCACACCTCACAAGTTTGGAAGTGGCTAGTGATCCTCGAATTTACCAGCTCATTCAGAGGTTTCCTCATTAGCCTGCAGATTGGAGAGCTACACTGCACCCCCACTCCCATCCTGCCCCCACAACAGTGAGTTTCAGAGGCCAGGTCAACTCACTCCGGCTCCTGGGGCTTGTGCTATGGAGCTAAAAATAGCCGTGTAGCTGTTCCCACTCGGACTCTGAAACCTGGCGAGTGGGGTGGGTCTCCGAGTCCCAGCTCCAGCCTGAGCGGGAAAGACGACCCGGCTAGTTTTAGCTCCCTAGCATGAGCCCCGTGAGCCTGTGTCCGTTGACAGGGCTCTGAGACGTGCTGCCGCAGGGCTTTTTGGCACTGGAGATGTAGCCTTTGGGGTAGATCTGCGCCTAGCGTAACTCCATTGACTTCAGTGCAGGCACTCCAGGGATGGACCAGAACCCAACCCAACTCTCATTGCAGCCAATCGAAAGGCTCCTGAGATGGCAGATAGGGCCCTTTGGTGGGGAATCCGACTCCACCACCTTCGGCACTGCTGCGGCCATCTCAACACTAGGGAAGGTGCTATTTAGTGGTGGGGACTTCTGCCACCCGTGGGGTCCCTGAGAGATTCTGAGCTGAAGGGGGCACAGTGTTAGTACCACGGCCTCCCATTTTCCACACACTTTGAGTTCCAAGTAAGGGTCTGGCTGCTATCGTGGTGAATTAAGGAGAAGTCAGATGGATCCTGTGTGTCAAAGCAGACCTTGTGACACCAGCATTCCTCGCCCCTCATTCACGCTTAGCCTCATTCAAGGCGGCAGCACCCGGAGAGCCTGGCACTCTGGAGACCGAGGCCTTGTTCCTGGCTCTATCACTGTTTTGCTGTGTGACCTTTGCTAAGGAATACACACATACTAACCTAACATATGCCACATTATACGAATGCCTGGCCATTATAAGAGCAACACTGGCCCGTGCTTCTCCCAGAGTTCTGTTACTCATGCGAAGCTACATCCCACAGTGCCCTGCAATAGAACAACTCAGCATCTGGCACTGGCAGATAGGAACTTGTCAAAAATCAAGATACATTTGCTCTATGTATTGGTGCAAGCTGGGGAGGGACTTTCACGAACCAGCACCTGAAATGCTAGTATCCAAAACAAAGATAAGGAGAGGAACAGAAGAGCTTTGTAACTTGGAAAATCATCCTGTAAAAACTACTGGTTGAAATGTGTAACTTTGGGAGCACACGGTCTACATACGGTGAATGTAACAAAGCTGCATGAGATGGCATCGTACTGAATCTTTCTCCTGTACTGTATTATGATTGGCTTATAGCAATAAACCTGAGTGATATTGGCTATTTAGCCTCTTGAATATATAACAGACCAAAGTGTACTCAAGCAAGTGTCTATGCAATTTGCCAACACCCTGAACTGGGCAGTTCCCCTTTCTGTTCCTCAGTTTCCCCGTCTGTGAAATAGGGACACAACCATTCAACCACCATTGCAAATGCTTTGCCACTGTCCATGATATAGTTGCAAAGTGTTGTTATTACTGCTACCTGGGGGTGACACGTCCCCCATGATGGGAAGGAATACAGACTGCCTGTACGCCAGATGGAGTCATGCAATCCCCCTGGCTTGTGTAAGTAAGGCCCTTTATCAGAGACAGAGAAGAGATAATAGAGGGCCAGATTCTGCTCTCAGTTATACTGATGTATATAACTGCACTTAAGCCCACAGATATACACTGGATTTTCTGCTGGTGTAAATGAAATCAAAACCTGGCCCTTACTTTGGTGTGAAGTTGCCAAGTTTCTGCTTTGCCAAATGTATTATCAAACAAACTAGTGATTAAAAGGGGTAGCCAATCATCTAATTACCCTCGCGGTTCATTTATAAAAATGTCCAAGAGACCAATAACCAAACGTAGCCAAATGTACTGTCTACAGACAAGTAGTACAATACGAAAAGGAGATCTACATGCCTTCCTTCCAGAAGCAAATTCTTATCTTGGAGCAAGTTCACTTCCCACCGAAGGAGTGCATCAAAGCTAAACATTTCAGCTAGTAGAACTGATAGTGTGAAGTTACAAGTTACAAAACTCTGTACACATCACTTCAAATGTAAGTTTGTCCCACTAGGTTGTGCCAGCTTGTCCTTGGTACCTCCATATATTTTCCAGATCTCATTTTGAATGCTACATTCCAAGCGTTGATGAGCCATAACAAAAGTACGCTCTGGCTGTACTCGGTACAAAGTGTTCATGCATCTTTGCCTTGACAAGTTTCCTATTTTTTAATTCCAAAGCTGCCTTCAAGCTTTGCAAAGTGTTGTGGGATACCTGGCATGGGTGAAGAGAATTGTGGGAAGTGCATACTACTGTACATTCAATTAACATAACTTCCCAACACCCATATATATATATATAAATATATATATAAAATATATTATATAAATATCACATGCATACAACCGATTAACGTGCTGTATGCTACACCTAACACATATACATTGGCTAACAGAACCCAAATCACTCCAGCTAACCTTCATGGTACTAACTTCCCAGCCTGAACAGCACCTTGCACCAAACACTGCGCTAACCCCTCGTCATGGGAGCACTCAAGGGACTTCCCAGAGAGCAGGGGTCATTAGATGGGGAGGGGAAGTGCACAGCATGAGGCACTTATGAAGTTGCTCCTCTTTCCCTAGAGCTGCCCCCCAGCTCACATCCAGGGCCAGGGACACTAAGCCCCTCTGCACCAAATGGAGGCATTGACCAGACTTCATGGCTAGCAAAGTCTGGGGTTAGTACAGCAGTTTGGAGCAGAGCTGTCCAGTGAGGTGGTTCTTATTAGCCCACTACTCACTCGAAGCTCGTTTCATCAGACAGGTATGAATGTATCTCCCACATGGACCAACTTCAAGCCGTCCAAATGCAGGCGCAGTTCCACTGAGACCAATTACTCCACCAGCTGCAGTCCAGGTGCTTTAAGATTCCACCTGCCCTGCAGAGTGAATTCCATCCAATAACCCTGAGCTCCATCCCTGCCGGATAGAAGGGGCTTTTAAAGGTCCATTACTGGATGCGCTCAGCCTCACAAATGGGAACTTTCAATCATTCACTGTACAGTGGGGTCAGACTCAGCCCCTGCGTGATGCCTGTGTAGGTCAGTAGAGCTGCACCGGGGATGAGTTTGGACCAGTGTTTTTACACACCTGCACCCTGTCGTTCAGCCTGCTGTCGTGCATGATTCAGCCCTGCTTGCAGCCTTCTGGGGCTCAGAGTGTCTGGCAGATGTTCTGCGGTTGGATTAGAATTGCAGGACATGGGAGTGCTGGGCTTCTCAACCCGTTCTGTCCTAGAGCCCATGGTACAGCAGAACACAGTTTCAGGAGCCCCTCCCACAAACATTTTGAGACCCTGCCCATCGAGCCATACCGAAAAAGGAGAGTGGTCATGCCCCCTAGGTTAAGAATGATGCTATTATGCATTGCTCTGTATGGCACTTGAATCCAAGACAATGTGGACCTCACCTAAGACCTTCAGGAGACAGTCATCCTCTGCCTATTCTCACCTGCCCTAGATGGCCAATGTGACCCCTCCAGCCAGGGCATAGGTTGGCTGATTACACAGAGCAGCCGACAGACGTGGTGCCGTGATGGAAGGAGCAGGTACAAAGGTATCATGAGACAAGCTGGAATGAGACAGGAGGTAGAAAGGACAATCGGGGATAGATCAGATCAGACCAGGAGACTGGTGCTGCGCTTGCCCTTCAAATCTCCTACTGTTGCACCATCAAGTGCACTGAGAGCTTTCGCGTAGACAGGGCACCCGCATTTTGACGTGGTTCGAATCGGGTCAGAGGGCAGTAAAGACGTCAGTGCCTTGTCTGCACTGGAGCTCCAAACATTGCTGCCCCAGCACGAGTGGCAGAGAGGAGATGCCAAGGAAAAGCTGAGTGTTGGCAGAGGCAAAGGAAGTGAAAACAAACACCGAACGGGGCTGCAGCTGTTCACAGAGTTAGAGCACCGAGAGGCATCAGCCTCTGGCAGCAAACAAGTGGATTATGCTCCCCCCACCCCCTACTTCCCCATCCCTTTCACTATGGAAACCACAGCACGCAACTCCCCACCCCATTGAAAGGACCCTACCTCCATCAGGTCTATTAGCCACAAGAGCCGCTCCTGGGGGAACAGATTCAAACAGACATAAAAGGGAAAAACACAACGTTAGGGAGGAAGCAGAACAAACAAAACGCTGCACAACCCCCTCTCCCCCCCGCCCACCTCGCCATCCCATGGAACACGCATTGGGTTCTCGCCGATAAATTCAAAGAAAGGCAGCAATCGCTCCATTCAGAGAGAAGTGCAGGGAGACAGGGCCAAATAACTAGCATCGGTGGACTGCGGGGGCTCTTTCTTGGTTTGCACAGAAATAATAGGCCCCCTTGAGTTCACCCTCTGTCATCTCCTCCTTTGGCATTACTGGGCAGAGTTAAAGCAAAGGATCAGGGGTTTAGGGGCGGGGGAGTTACAGGAGCTGGCTGATCTGGCCACACGGGTTGCTGTGGGTGCACCACTCTGAGGCTGCAAGTCTCACGTGTGGAAAGGAGGAGCAAGGATTGTCCGAGGAGTGGTCGTGTTGCATGCCCCGGCTTCCCTACAGACCCTGGGGCAAACCCCAGGCAATCCCACTGATTCCTATGGGGATGGCTCCATGTGTGCCGAACAGGGTGTGATTTGCGAGGGGGTTGCTCACCCTGGCTCCCGCATTCTGAAGCTCCATCCCGTGTACCCAGAAGCAGGGGTCAGTCAGTTGCTGCAGAGGACAGCCAGAGAGTGGTGGATGAAGGCAGGGAGGCATCCATCTGCCCCTCTGGGGTCTGAAGGGGTCACCCAATATTTTCCCAGCCTTCCCTATCTCCCTGGTAGTCATTTGACTTCAAAGAGCTAACAGCACTCCTTGCTGAGGACTGTTATTTGCCAGCACCCTCTCCTGCCCTCCTATCTCTAGAGATATTTTGATGGCAACCCCTATGCCTCAGAGTGACTCTGGAGTTTCCTTGTTTGGTGCGATCCAGCGTGTTGCTTTAACCCAGCCCAGGTGGTGCAGGAGGTATTAACTATGGGACTCCCATTAAAGGCTGAAAAAACCACGCCCAGTGCCATGAAACTTACGCTCGGAGCTCAGATCGGGCGGCCTCCTCCCCAAGAACGGCCCCTCTGCTTCTCTCCTGTTGGCTGCAGGGCCCCCCCGTTAGAACAGAGCCTGGCCTGTTTTCCTACTGCCCCCCCTCACCGCGCTTATCTGGCAGCAGCCACTGTCGTCTGGTCCTTTCAGGGAGGTTTTAATTTCCAAGGCAGCTAATGCGTTTATGATGAAAGGCAATTTACGGCCGGGAAATTAATTTTGTGGCCGCGCTGCTGCACGCTTAGAGGTGATTATGATAACTTAATTAGACAGTGCACGCGGCGACGGCCCCAAGACACTGTAACGGAGTTACTTACGCGCCGGGAGGAAGAGGACTGGCAGGGAATGCACATGGCGCGATTTCCACCGTCCCTGCTGGGACGGGGAAGGGCCTGATAGGGAGCATGTGTGTTTATGGGGGCACGGGGAAGAGGGGGACTTGTTTAAAGGGACAGCTAGAAAGGCCGTTGGAGCCCAGGCCTGGGCAATGAGAAACGGAGGGCGGTGATATAGGGCGGGATTTTCAAGCAGGCTCAGTGTTGGTCAGACTCTGCTGGCACTCCCCACTGACTACAGCGGGGGCAGAGTGGGAGTGACAGAGGGGGGTGGGTGTCCTTAGGGACCTGATGAAGTGGAACAGCTCAGCTCTTCTCTCTCCGAGACAAAGGGCCTCATCTCCAAGCTCTCCCAGGACCTTTAAGGAGCACTCCACCAGGTCCATCACCTCTGTGGTCCCCGGGACCCTGAAAATGGCCCTTTCCCAAAGACTGGGTGTGTCATCTCCAAGGTCCCACATGACCTACAGCTGACATCTCCTCAGAGATCCTGGACACCACCCCGAGGGCCCGAAGGACGTACAACCGGACCCTCCCTAGAGGAAAGCAGGTGCCTCATCCTCCCGCACTGGTCTCCAGCACAGCGGCACTCTGCCCCCTCCTGCCCCCGTTCCCACCAGAGCTCAGGCATGTGACTGCTGAATTGCTTATGGGGTGTGCACGTGCCTTTTCCATGTGCTTCAAGGTCTCTCCGTTTGCCCTGGCTGCCTGGATGGGGTCCACCAATACCACTTATACACAGGTCAGGGGAGATCTCAGGGCACGAGTCTGATGCTTCAGCCCCCACCTGTTAACTAAAGCCAGGCATATGGCATCAGGGGTAGAAGTGCTGTCACGGAGCCACCGGCTGAGCCTTTCGAAGCAAAACGTGATATTCTCTAGGATTATAGCCATGCCTCAGTTGTTCAGGGTGACAGGGTTTGCCCAACGAGAGCCGATCACTGGCCAATCAAAGCTGGCACCCTGCCATCGACAGTGGCCCAGTATCTCTTGCTTCAGAGGGAGAGATTTCCTCTTCTCTCAAACAATTCACTCAGCTGATTCTGCCATGCTGTGGAGACGGAGGAGGATATGGGCCAGGGGGTTGGAAGGCTGATTCTTCCTGGATGCCTGTGGCGATCTGCTTGTGCCCTGAGGCATGTGCGGTTTGATCACATTGATCTTAGCTTCAGAGCAGTGGGGGCAGTGAATGGGCATCATTTTTAGAGCTAAGCCGACAATGCTATTCTCCTCCCCCCAGGCACCACCTCAGCGCCACCTCTGCATAAGAGACTAGTGTCTCCATGATGCCTGCAACCCGCTGTCGGAGTGGAGCCGCTGCACCTTGTGAGCACGGAAGGCGGGAGAGAGCGGGTGAGCCTGGAGAGCATTTTGGAGAGCTGAGGGGGGGCAGGTTTGCGGAGGGTTTTGGGGGGGATGGGGTTTTTACAGGAGGACTTCACAGGATGGGAGGGAGGGGGTAGGGCTTCAAGGAGAAGCAGGATGGTTTGGGAATGGCAGGAAAGCTGAGTGCACTTACCCGAGCCGAGCTGACCGTGGTGGAGGTGAAGTGGCTGCTAGTGGAGGAGCCGGTGTCGCTGTAGGACGTCATGGAGTAGGAGTCCGCACTGGGCACCGAGGGCTGTCGGGCCTTCATGGACTCGATCTCCCGCTTCAGAACCAGGTTATTGAAGCGATCGAGGTCCTGGGGGGCTACCACGCCCCTCACCTCAGAGAGCAGCGAGAACTGGATGGGGAGGGGGGGAAGGGAACGGCCATCAGGAGACAGCGCATGGGACACTGGCCTTTCCCTGCACCATGCCATGCCCTTTTTAACCCCTTGGTGCCAAGTGTTGGAAACCCTAACAGCAGCCACCACCTTTGCAGCCAGGCCTCCTCAGCTGACCCTGCAGTATTTACGGCTTTGCACGCTCACAAAATGACCATGTGTGCTCCAGCCAGCAATGATGCAAGCTGATGACCATTGTGCATGTAGAAATGCACTGATCTGCATGTGCAAATGCTGCATTTACGAAGCACGTGTGCATCAAACCCAGCTGAGCCCACAGCCCCCTTCAGAACAATGCTCTCCGCTCTCAGCGCAGCGGGTGCGTTTCGCAGCCGCACAGAGGGCTGAAGAAACCCCAGTAAATTGCACATCCATTTGCTTTTCACTGTTCCCGCCTCCGGCAGCGAACTCCATTTACTCCCCTTGTGGCCAGGAGCCTGGTCTCATTATGCAACCGACAAAAGCAGAGTGAGCTTCTGTCTCGTTACTTAACCCCAGCAGTAGGGGCCATTAGGGCTCCGCGGATTGAGAACAAGACCCGGCCATTGTTTGCCGCGGCGGGAGTGGGAAGGGCACGCGGCGCCTCCTACTCTGCTATCACAATGCGGGACAAAGGCTGGCAGCCCTGGCACCCGAGTCCAGTGGGGTGGAGGCTTTGTGCTGCCTGCAGCAGCCCACATCCACCCGGCGCTGGTTCGTTAAGAGCAGTACGGGAGGGCGGGGGGGGGGGGGGGGCGGAAGGGGTCAGGGCAGTCAGTGACCACCCCACTCCCAGGGGGAGGTGTCTTTCAGGATGTGCCCCTCCCACTTTCTCACCCCTTTGCTCTGCCCTGCCCATATAGCCCTGGGTGATTTCATTGTCCACCTGGTGGCCGTGGAAGGACGCCCCATCGCCCTCCTCCAGAGACACGCTCCATCGTGTTTGCTGGACTCGCCTGGGCTGAGTCCAGGCTCCTGCCCTCTGTCGGCTCCAGGGCTCCCTCCCAGCTGAGAGCGAGCGCAAAGAACGGGGCCTGGCCAGACCGCACAGGGGCTCCGCCACTGTGTCCCCCGGGGACGTCAGCTATCGCCAGCCATATGGACTCTAAGCTCCTCAACCCCTGGCGCAGAGTTTGTGCACCAGGGCGTTCTGGAGAGGTGGTTCAGGCTGGAACTGGCTGCCATCACAGCCCTTTGTTTCAGCCACTCCCTGCACCCATAATCAATCATTAGTTGTGTTGTGGCAGCACCTAGAGGCTCCAGATCAGGGCCCCATTGTGTTAGGTGCTGCCCAGACACAGAGAGAGACAAAAAACTTACAATTTAAACAGACAGTGGCTGGGAGGGGGAACAGGCCCAGGGCGGGGCAGTGATTTGCCCAAGGTCACGCAGCAGGTCAGTGGCAAGGTTAGGAACATGCCCCTGGTCTCCTGGCTCCCAGTCCAGTGCCCTCCCAGCGGATCGTACGGTATCTCTGCTGCAACGTTGGCTTGGGGAATTAGTTGGCCTACAAAACCGCCCCATTTACTAACGGCTCCCCAGCTGTGCTGTCGCTGGAGCCGGCCTGACTTCGGCCGCTGCGCGCGGTTCCACTCGCCCGGCTGTGGGTGAGCCCTGCTTTCCTGCCTTACCTTGGCGTGTGTGTTGAGTAGCTCGAAGAGAGCCATCACGAGGGCGTCAATGGAGATGTTGGTCTCCTTGTATTCGTCCAGGTAGTAGGCCATGGTCGCCCGCTCCTGTTCGTTCAGAAGGTGGCGAGCTTGCTCCTCTAGCATGACGCGGGACTGGTTCACCAGGCTGCTCAGCGTCACCTGGGAGCCGGCCAGGCCCCTGTGAAAGACGGGCTGAAAGAGAACACATGGGAAATGGTTTACCGCTGTGGCGCAGGGTGCATCCCAGCTGAAGATCTCCCGCCCTGGAGGTGAGCAAACTGTATTCAGCTGGACAAACTGAGGCATAGGAAAGCAGGACTGCTCCCTCCTCAGCTGTGACTCCCCGACACCAGCTCCATCGCACTCACAGCCATCTCTGATCATCCCTGGGATGTCAGCCACACCCCTCCTGCCAGGACCTGGCCTAAACACACCACCTGTTTGCCCTCTGGAGCCACGCCCTTCCACAGGGACTCTGCTAGGAGATGAATGTGGACGAAAGAAGCAAGGGAAGACATTGAAGAACAGGACTCAGGAGAGGAGAATTGAATAAGCTAAGATCAAGGGAGAGCTGCTAGTGGCACTGCATGTGAGCTGTGTGACCTGGTGGGTCAGAAGAGGTCACTGCAGCGAAGTGAGGAGAGGTCAGTCAGTGCAAAAATCAGTGGGGCTTAGAGGCCACCATGACTGTCGTGCTACCTGTGAGTACAGAGAAAGGTGGATAGGTACAAACAGAACTCAGGAGCCATAGAATCATAGAATCTCAGGGTTGGAAGGGACCTCAGGAGGTATCTAGTCCAACCCCCTGCTCAAAGCAGGACCAATCCCCAACTAAATCATCCCAGCCAGGGCTTTGTCAAGCCTGGCCTTAAAAACCTCTAAGGAAGGAGATTCCACCACCTCCCTAGGTAACCCATTCCAGTGCTTCACCACCCTCCTAGTGAAAAAGTTTTTCCTAATATCCAACCTAAACCTCCCGCACTGCAATGTGAGACCATTACTCCTTGTTCTGTCATCGGGTACCACTGAGAACAGTCTAGATCCAGTCCTCACTCCTCCTCCCTTAATCTGACCCTGGGCCCACCCGCAAGCAAGAATGGAAGCCAGGAGTTCGGAGTCGCAGGTCATTGCTTTAACCACTGGACCACACTGCCTCTGCCAACAAGTGGGTGATGGGGACCAAAACTGCAGTATCCCTAGGTTCCTGCCAAGAAAGCAGTCACCCCCCTCCCCCCAAGATTCAAGTGTGACTACCTCAACCTGTAGCTAGAGAGCTCAAAAATTACTGCACAGCAGCTGGAGAAACAAAGTGTTTGCCCTGCCCCCTTCAGCTAGCCAGGAAATTATCCCTTCAATCGTGACTGATTTAACCTTTTAACACCGGCTCGTATTGCTCCCTGGGTGGGCGAGTGCCAGGCTTCCTTCTAGGTAAACGGACAAAGGAAGATCAACCCGTTCCCTCCCGCCCACCCCCACAGATGCAAGCTCACAGCAGAACCCAGACTGAAGAGCCTGCTGAGTACACGAGGCAGCCAGCAGCTCCCAGCTGAGTGCCAGGCAGATGTAAAGGGCTGTTTCTTTCGGAGCTATTTCTAACCTGATGCGTTCCCTGAACAGGCCAGGGGGGTCTGTTGTTCAGCCTTCCTACATCAAAGATGCAAACTGTTGTAAAGAAACAAAAGCCAAGCGAACGAGACGCGGGCGAGCCGGGGAAGCAGTGAAAACCTTCCAGGCTGTGAAATGTGGTTTGCCAAATAAGGAGGGTACATCGGTTATCAGCGCACGCCACCTGTGAAACTTCCCAACCCATTTCCATTTAAAAGGCGGACGCTGCACAGAGAGAGATGCCGATAATCTCAGCAAAGCGGCAAATCCCCATCGCCGCTGCCTTGTGGCATGCGGTGCTGGGGTGGGGAGCTACCCAGTCTCAGAGGCCGGGCTCTGCTCAGACTGCTGGGCCTTGGCCCTGGGTGTGCGAACGTAACAGCTGGTCCGGCACAGGCATAGCCAGGTGGAAGATTACACTGGTGCCCAGGATGTTTCAGAGTTTGCAGCTGGCAGTGGCAGGGCACTGCTGGGACGACACCAATACCGCTTCGGCTCTGTCCTTTTTTCAGTGTGTAATTATTCTCATTAAGAAGGCAGCGTGATCTATTAGAACTCATTAATCACAGTCTGACCCTGCTGTTTTCCTTGCGCTCTGAGTTCATAATTACCCCCCCGGCCAGATTCTCCTCCCAGGCACAGCGCCACTTCTGGGTTCCCGGATCTCTCTCCTGCGGATGCGGCTTCGATTTTGCTCCACCTCTGGGGTGCAGCTCAGTAAAGCTGCCATGGGGAACAGCCCTGGGAGGGCCAGCAGCGCACCACCACTCGCTTGCAGGAGGGAGCTCTGCACCCCGGCTGAATGCAAAGTTCTCTTGGGCAGAATCAGATTGAAGAGCATCTCCACTTTCTAGGGACTTGCTGGGGTAACTTAGGTGGGTGAGAGTCATTTAAATGTAGCCCCTCCCAATGATGATTCGTGGGAGGCGGCTTTCCATTCTTCACATCCACTGCTGCAAAACAGACCTTCAAACTCATCAGCCACCGATTATAGTGTAGGCAGCAGTCCTCTCCGCGTCGTCTTAATCCAGGTCTTAAGGAGACCCAAAGGGGAGCTGGCAGGCAGGTGAAAGACTGTGACTGCTCTCACCCCTGTGACGCTCCAGGGCTTTGGTGACCTGGGACAGCACCGGGTTTGATGAACCGGCCTAGGAGCCAGAGAGAACCCCAGGGTCTCTCTAGGGCCAACAACCTCGATAAAAAGAATTTTGTTTAGAGTCATTACAGCTGAGTCCCATCTCATCTTGCCTGGAGTGGAGGACGACTCTGGACGAGCTGAACAGAGCCTTCAGGGTGGGGGCAGTGGGTTATAAAGCCATGGGATGCGTCAAAGGGCTGCTTCCTATGGATGTTCTCTCCCGTGCCCAGGGCTGAGCACCGTATCAGTACGGCAGCAGCCGGCAGAGAGACAGAGACAATAAAAGAACCAGAGCGAAATGGAGGAGGGAGCACGCCTGCGTCAGGCAGAGCTTTGCTGATCTCCCTTCTGCCTCCAGTCTCCTTGCACTGCTGCCTGAACAGCCTCGGAGAGCAGTTTGGTTCCGTCCTTCTAGCTTTTGTCTGTTTGAAAGTCTCTTCTTTGATGCAACCACCAAAGAAGCAGAGCCCTCCCCTGCAGCAGGCTTCCCCACCTCCTCACCTTTTAACCCATGTGGCGATCAATTGGATTGCCTTGCCTGATGGAAACTCAGAGCATCCCCATCCTCACTGGAGTCCCGATACCAGTCACTCCCCACGTGTCTGCAGCACTTGTATGGGCAAGAGGGTCTAATGACCCTGAGCACAGAAGGTGGCTGGTGGAAGGGAGGGCAGCAGCCAGTTCTCATGATGGAAAGGGATCAACCTCTTCCACCTCTTCCCTCTCTCCTAGAGAAGGGGCAGACACCAAGGCCAGCTGGAAAGCACTGATGAATCAGGAAACATCTCCGTGCTCTTGAAGACCAACATCTGGGTTGTCTATCAGAGTCGGTGAAAACATGTTTGGCTCTTAAGGTTCCTTCTTCTTTCCTGCAACTTTCTTGTTTCCAAGCCATCTCTTCCCATTTTGGAGCAGAGCCACTGGACAGGACACAGAGCTAAGCACTGCATGGGGCGGTAGGACCTCGCTCTGCCTGGGTTATTAAAGTACTCTGAGATCGATATCACTTTCCATCCAAGTGCCACAAAAGGGCTGCATATCATTATTTTGTCATTCTTGGAAGTATAGCATTTACCATCTGGGACCAGTCAGTTGGTCCATCCACTCCCATATCCTATCTCCAATACTTGATGCTGCTGGAGGAAGATGAAATCCCTGCCCCAGCACACAATGCCCCCTGGGTAATTGTGCCAGGCTGCACATGAGGGAAGGGAAGAATTACACCCCAACACCCTTAAGCAATCAGTTTATGGCCTGGAGCATGTGATCTGATGATCATTACACCTTAGCTTGCATAACTGTTGCTATTTCTGTTGGCCATCAAAGCTATTTAAAAAGCCAGCATGCTAGGCAAGATGCATCTTCTTTTAGCACCAGAGTCTGATGGGAAGTTCTCTTCAGTGACAACCCTACTGTCAACTCAGAGATCATTGGGACGTGGCACATACAGATCTGTACACCTACTACCCTGTTTTTTATCATGGCCTGCAAAACCTCTCAGAAGGTTGGAATCCAGAATCCTTGGCCACTGCAGCGTTTCCCCAGAATCCTTTGCAGTGTCACACTATTGCATCCTGCCACTGCCTTGTTGGAAGACCGCCATCTCATGCCACCGAACGTCACTGCTTATCTATCACTAGAAAAATCACTGTGCCCCATGAAAACCCACAGCTGATCCCACCTCTTCCCCCCTTCCCCAGTGACAGGAAATAGAGCAGAAACTGCAGTGCCCAGGCGAAGGATTGAAGAATCAGAGCATCATAAATCACAGCGGACGGCAAAACTCATCCTTGGGCGGGAGGGGGGAGGAGAAGGTCAAAGAAATGGAGGGAGGAGGGAGAGAGCTGGGAATGTCTGAGGGGGTGGGGGAGGGAGCTGAGAACCGCTGTGGTAATTAAAAGCAACTTACAAGCTTTTTGTTTTTCCGCAAGACAAACCGCTGACAACTGGACATCAATTACCTGCCAGCTGCCCCCCACAGATCTGCGGCTTCCCTCCCAGGTCCCTGCTGCTCCGGTAGGCTGGCCCTAGCTTAGCAAGAGATGAGCAGCTGGCGAGCATCGGGAAGAGGGGGCTATTGAAAGGAGGGGAATTGCACGAGGTGCAATGGAACGAGGGGGCCGAGCGATGGGCTTTCCCAGAGCAAGAGTCTTCAAGCCGGGAACACGCTCAACCCACAACATGCAGAGCTGCATTTCCAGCACCTTGGATTGTCTGGGTCTCTGGTTCAGCGGGCTTAAACGAGAGGGCGCTGGGTTTGGATGTCCCGCACCGGTGCTCCGTTCGCTTGGCTGCAGGGACTCTGCACGGCCGCTGGTGTAACAGCGATCAGAATCTGGCCAAAATTTGGATCAGGACCCAGGTTCGGATTCCAAGTGCTCCTGGAGCATGGGGGGGGGGGAAGTGGGGTTTGGTTTCATATTGCGGGAGAAGGGGGCTGATCTCCCAGAGTGTGAGATTTGTACTGTCTGACCAAAGAAGAGCGAGGCAGCTCTGCAGAGACGGCACTCCTCTCCCCGTGCAAGCTGTGCTGCCGTTCACTCATTCCTGGGGAACAACTGGCTTTCCAGCCTGCCCAGGCCAAAGCCTAATTCCAGCCCGCAGGGGCCCCTCAGGCGTTCCCTTTCATCTCCCCAGTTCTGGAGTCCTACCTTTCCCGTTGCCTCTGCTGTGTGATCACCAGCTGCCCTGTGAGGACAGAGAACAACCTTTAGCACCGAGCCAGCTCAGAACTGCCCGAATTGGCAGGGACCGTATTAAAAAGGCTGTTTTTGCCCCTCCCCTGTTGTTCTAAGTTAACACTAGAATATTACGTTGCAGGCCATACGTCCCTGACTAATGGCTTCTAGACCAGGGGGAGATATGACCTAGACTCCATGGCACTGAACCATGCTGCTGGGTTCTAGGCTATGGGCACAGTCTGGATTACAGAATATGGCCTTAGGGTCTAGTTTACCAGGATCTAGGATAGGGGGTGCTAGGTTTCAGGCCACTGGTTGCTGAGTTCCAGATTATAGGTACATATAACAGGTTCATGGACCATAGCAGGCCAAGTCATGGAGTACAGGCCACTAATCTCACAAAACGACATCCAGGCAACTCTGTACAGAGTACATGGGATGCTGGCTTGCAGGCCATACAAAGCAAGGTTCTACAGATCCCGCGCTGAATGCATACAAACCCTGCTGCGTTCACCGGGGTCTCTCCGATCTGGGAGCTCGCTATCCATCGGGTCTCATCCACCGTGGTACGGGCGTGCGGCAGCCTTCCGATGTCCTTCACAGTCATGATGAGGTGTCGCGACGACTTCAGCAACTTCACCGCCTCGTCGTGGGGAATGCTGAGGAAGCTTCTGCCGTTCACCTCCAGGATCTGATCTCCCACCTGCAGACACAGGGACAAATGAGTGACCTGGGTGAGCCCGGCAGACCTCCCAAGCATCTCTTCATGTTAGAGCCAAGCATCCCTCTCGCTGGTGCTAATCCAGTGTTACCAGGTATCCGCCGCATATCCTGGTGTCACGCCTTACCTACAGAGCAGTGCCCCTCTCCTGGCATTACTGCATCTCTAGCAATTCCTTTCCTCTTGATATAGTTGCAAAAACCTTCCTGTGATGGTCACCACCTTGGCCAACTCACTGGGGGGTTGAACTGGGGACCCGCAGAACTAAAAGCGGGAGCTACTACACCTTAACCTAAATCACCCAACTCATCTCCTCTGTGGACCAGGCATAGAGAGGCACCCATAACACATGCTCACCACTGAGTTACATTTCCATCCACCTTAAGCAACGCTGAATCACCAACACTCACGGGCTAAGATATTCTAAAGGGATCAGCTGCCTTTAGCAAGTAGCATGGGTATCCCTACCTGGGCTAGCTTTAATCTAGCTAGCATGGGCAACGACAGAAGCGTAGAGATGGTGGAACAGGCTAACAACCAGCGTACAAGCCGGCCGGGGGAGCCTGGGTACGTCCTTGGGTTGCTAGCCCAGGCTGCTACAGCTACGCTATTACCGTATGCCTCCACACCTTCCCTTGCAGTGTAGACATACTCTTATAGGGACCAACTAAGTGGCCGGGTTTTCCAAAAAGTTCAGCACATGGGGCACACACTGGGGGGTGAGTGCTTTGAAAAGCTGTGTCTAAATAAGTCTACCCGGCAATGAGACACCCGCGGCTGGCCCGTGCCAGCTGACTCGGGCTAAGGGGTTGTTTTATTGCAGATATTTAGCCTTGGGCTGCAGCACAAGCTCAGGGCCCCTCCCACCTCACAGGGTCCTAGAGCCAAGCCTGAATATCTACACTGCAGTGAAATAGCCCCGCAGCCAGAGTCCCATGAGCCTGAGTCAGCTGGCCCAAGCCAGCCATGGGTTTTTAACTCCAGTGTAGACATACTCTAAATAGGAGTGGCGCTCTTTTGAAATGCTGGTCCCAACCCTGCGTGATGAGCAGTCACTATCCAGTTGCCCACTGGGCACAGAAGAGGGATGAATGTCGCTTTGAGGCAAATACTGATTGGCTGTTTTTTTTTTAAATGGAACATAGTTTAATATTTTTCACCGTCTTAGTATTTCCCCCTGGCCACCCCTCTGCTGGCTGCTGCGGTCTTCCCCCATTATCCTGCTGTGACCTCCCACTAATCCCTCCCTCACTGAGCTCAACCTCTGCATTTACACTAGCTCCAAGTTCGCCCTCAAATTCTCTCGCAGTTCCTCCCCTCTGGCAAGAGGCTGAGCTAGCAGGGTTTCTCCTCTGGCTGGCATCTCAGTATCACAAAGCTGCCCTCAGCCGGATGCAGAAATCAGTCGGATGGTCCCTGGTTAGCTGTATTTGTCACCCAATAGACAAGGCTTTGGAGCTCCAGTGGGGCTGCATTGATTCCTCCAGTAACCAATCTGTGTCGCTGCTGATGGCTTCTCTAGCTGGGACCTGACATGAGCTAACACACTTTGCAACCTCTTCTCTTTGTGCTCCCTGGGGGAAATCACCTGTTTTATTACCATCCTGTCCCTGGGAGTCTAAGGGCATGTCTACACTACGAAATTAGGTCGATTTAATAGAAGTCGATTTTTTAGAAATCGATTTGATACAGTCGATTGTGTGTGTCCCCTCTAAGTCGCATTAAGTCGGCGGTGTGCGTCCACAGTACCGAGGCTAGTGTCGACTTTCGGAGCGGTGCACCGTGGTAGCTATCCCACAGTTCCCGCAGTCTCCTCCGCCCATTGGAATTCTGGGTTGAGCTCCCAGTGCCTGATGGGGCAAAAACATTGTCGCGGGTGGTTCTGGGTACATGTCATCAGGCCCCCCTCCCTCCCTTCTTTCGTGAAAGCAACGGCAAAAAATTGTTTCTCGCCTTTTTTCCTGGGTTACCCGTGCAGACGACATACCACGGCAAGCATGGAACTCACTGTCACCGTGCGTCTCCTGGGTGCTGCTGGCAGACGCGGTACTGAGTGCTACGCAGCAGCATCCCCTTGCCTTGCCTTGAGGACGGCAGACGGTGCAATACGACTGTTAACTGTCATCGTTGTCCCATGGGTGCTCCTGGCCGACCTCAGTTAGGTTGGTCGGGGGCTCCTGGGCAGACCTGGGTGCTCCTGACCGGCCTCGGTGAGGTCGGTCGGGGGCGCCTAGGCAAAAATGGGCATGACTCCAGGTCATTCTCTTCTTTAAATTTAATCTAATGGAGATTCAGTCCTGCTTGGAATATCATGCCAGCTGGTGGCTTCTGCCTCAGGCTGCTCTCCCAGTTGGCAGCACCGCGCGGTCGCGCTTACCCCAGCCTACCCCTTGCTCCCATGGTTCATGAAGCCTGGACAGTAGTAAGCAGAAGTTAAACTATAGGCTGAGCAAGTGCATAATGGTGGTAGAATGTGCCTTTGGACGTTTAAAAGCGCACTGGCGCAGTTTACTGACTTGGTTAGACCTCAGCAAAACCACTATTCCTATCGTTATTACTGCTTGCTGTGTGCTCAACAATATCTGTGAGAGTAAGGGGGAGACGTTTATGGTGGGGTGGGAGGTTGAGGCAAATCGCCTGGCTGCTGATTACGCGCAGCCAGACACCAGGGCAGTTAGAAGAGCACAGCAGGATGCGCTGTGCATCAGAAAAGCTTTGAAAACCAGTTTCATGACTGGCCAGGCTATGGTGTGAAAGTTCTGTTTGTTTCTCCTTGATGAAAACCCGCCCCCTTGGTTCACTCTACTTCCCTGTAAGCCAACCGCCCTCCCCTCCCCACTTTGATCTCCGCTTGCAGAGGCAAGAAAGTCATTGTTGTTTCAAATTCATGCATTCTTTATTAATTCGTCAAACAAATGGGGGGATAAGGTAGCCCGGGAGGGGTGTGTGGGGAGGGAAGCACAGGGGTGGGGTAGTTGTAGGGGCACCCCCTAGAATGGCATGCAGCTCAGCATAGAAGCGGCGTGTCTGGGGCTCTGACCCGGAGTGGGCGTTTGCCTCTCTGGTTCTTTGATAGGCTTGCCTGAGCTCCTTAACTTTCACGCGGCACTGCTGTGGGTCCCTGTTATAACCTCTGTCCTTCATGCCCTTGGAGTTTTTTTCAAATATTCCGGCATTTTGTCTTTTGGAACGGTGTTTGGAGAGCACGGATTCGTCTCCCCATTCGGCGATCAGATGCAGTACCTCCCGTTTGGTCCATACTGGAGCTCTTTTGCGATTCTGGGACTCCATGGTCACCTGTGCTGATGAGCTCTGCATGGTCACCTGTGCTGATCAGCTCGCCACGCTGGCCAAACAGGAAATGAAATTCAAAAGTTCGCAGGGCTTTTCCTGTCTACCTGGCCAGTGCATCTGAGTTGACGGTGCTGTTCAGAGTGGTCACAATGGAGCACTCTGGGATAGCTCCCAGAGGCCAATACAGTCAAATTGTGTCCACAGTACCCCAAATTTGACCCAGCAGGGTTGATTTCAGCGCTAATCCCCTTATTAGGGAGGAGTACAGAAATCGATTTTAAGAGCCTTTTAAGTCAACAAAAATGGCTTCATCGTGTGGCTAAATCGATCTAACACTGCTAAATTCGAACTAAACTCGTAGTGTAGACCAGGGCTGAGCTTCATCTCATTCAAGCCAGCAGGATCTGGCCCTAGGTTCACTGTCTGGATTAACGCTGTCCTCTTATTCTGTAATCACTCCTAACCCCCCAGCTGATTTCCCAGCCCCCACAAGGCACTTACAAACCAAGCCAGGAGCTGAGAAAACACCCCACTCCCCTGATCAGTGCCAGGTCAGCCGTTCACCCTTCCAAGTCCGGATGAAATCTGGGCGTGGTTCCGTTTTGAGCTGCAAACCCTGCTCCTGGGCTCTGGGCAATTCGCTCCGGGGGGGGCCGCACATTCTGCATGATACATTGCACTGTTTTTAACAACTCTGCTCTGTTAATCCATTTGCACCCGGCACCCGCTCAGAGCAAGAAGTGTTGCTGCCTCCCATGGGCTGGCTTCTTGGTGCTTCATCACACTGTCGTAGGGGAAAGCAATTTATCATCTCTCTGGCTCGGGCCAGATGGTGGCTGCCTGGAGTGTCACATGGATAAATCATTTTACAGTGCAGCTGAGAGTTTTATCTGCAGCAAGGAGTCCATCTCTTGGCATGACAGGGCTCAGCCCTCAGCAAACAAGGGTGTGGCAGGCACCTCACTCTCACTCCCTGTCTTGAAAATCTAACGGGGAGTCACTTGCAGAGCGAACAATTGGCCACTTCAAACTTCTCACTAGCCTGTCTATCAGGGCCACTTGGAATATCCTGGCAACAGCAGGGACAGAACTCAGATCCTGAACCTGCTGTAAAAGCACAGCGTCTACCAGCTGAGCTAAGGGAGACTCCCCATCAGCTGTTAGCACTTAGCAGTATAACATATATGACACACAGTGGAGCAGTGCGGATTCTATGCAGTAAAGGGCAATGGGGACACATTCGTTCAGCACAGTCACTGTGAACTTAGTTCTTCCTTGTGGAGTTTTGCTCTATGTTTGCGGCTTTACGTTAGCACTAGGCAGTCATACAGTTAGCCAAATTGGGCCAACCTGAGAACCTGGAAGGAGCTTGTATCCAGGGTTCCAGTCCAGACCAGTCTCCCCACTCCATTTATTAATGTGCCGTGCTCCAAAATCCCCCTTGGTTAAAAATAACTCCAAACTACGCAAAACTCGACAGAGGTCTTCTCCACCCACTGGGAGTCCTCCTGAGCAGAACGCCGAGAGCGGACACCTTTCCAATCTCTGTCCTTGCTCACTTGCATGCAGTCGACTGGCCATAAAGCACCCGCCAATGTTATGAGACTCCAATCCCCCATTGCAGCATCTGGGGTTAATGTCACAGTATCTCACTCCTGCTTCCAAACCCAGGCCAGCTTCGGGGTTGAGAACAGAGACTAGACTTCATCTTTCTTCTGCCTCTTAATCCTCCCTGTCCTTTAATTAAGATCATCTGTCATTTCATTCCATAGCCCAAATTTCCATTGTAATCGGAGACTTCCTCGGGCTGCTCCACATTGCTTCATATGCACCATTGTTTTGGCCTTTTTTTTTTGGCTTCCAGTGTATCAAAATCACCTCCTCCCTCCACTCTGTATCACAACCCCCTAATTTTCTGATAAGCGGCTTCTTTGAAACAGCTCTTTCATATCTGCTTACCCACAGCCTTCTGTTTAGACCTTTGTTCTGACAAAGCTGCTGTCTTTAGGCTTCGATTTCAGTGGAACAAGCCGTTACCTTCAGTAACTCTCTGTTTGGAGGGGAGCTGAAGTTAAATATAAGAAATATAATAAAATGAAAAATCAATTCCAGTGTGGCTCATTCTGCCCACCATGGTGGGGCTCAGAGCTACTTGGCCGCGTCTTGGGGGTCCTCTGGGGCCAGCCAGGATTCGGGGCTGCTCCACGCGCTGGCTGTGTAGCCAGGGTTCGGGACCGCTCCAGGTGCCAGCCGGGTTTGGGGCTGTGCCGGCAGCCCAGCCTGCAAGAGAGGGGGCAGAGTCTTGGGTGGAAGAGGCGGGATGGGGGCTAGCCTCCCCGAACAGGGGATGCACACGCCGCCCATGAGTTTTACTGCTGTAATTCCATTGATTTCAATGTGACAGGGAGCAGAATTTGGCTGTGTGTGTCAAGGATAAAACATCAGGAGACCTAGGTTCTTTTCCTGACACTGACTAGCTTGCAAAAGTCATTTAACCTCCGTGCCACGGGGTGTGGGGATAATGATCAGTCGGCTTACGCTGCCACTGTGATCTGAGCCTCACCCAACCCTTGAGGTATGACAGCACCAGCATCCTCCTTTAACAGATGGGGGGCGGAGACACAGAGAGACTAAGTGCCTTGCCCAAGAATTAAACTCGGGTTTGCCAAGCCTGCGACTCGCATCCTAACCACCGGCCCGGCCTCTCTTCAGAACAATGTTCTGCAACTTGGTGAAGTCCACCGAGAAAATATGCTACCCATTATTATTGCATTTATTACTGTGTGTGTCAGGCAGGCGGGGAGCTGCCAATTACCATACGCCACGTGGCACCAGAAAATATTGCAGCCTCGCCCTGGAAAGGTCTCTCGTTGGGCAACACTGGAGCAAGGCCAGTCTCTACTCTCCAAAGATGAAGATTTCAGCCTGCCATGAAGGGTTTGAGGGGGCTGGTTGTGCTCTGAAGGGGTTAGATGATCTGGTCACCGTGCACGCTGGCAATAGAGACACTTGCTCTTGTCTGCTTTTGTCATCCTGGTGCCATAATCTCCTGCTGAGCCGCTAAAGATGCACACGGCTCCTTTAATTGCACTGCCTAATGCCAGCCAGCTGCTGCGATTGTTTTCCCCGCCTGGTGCCGGCTATTGAGAAATTCCACAAAATGGATTTGAATGGCAGCAGGCACAGAAGAGACTCCTCGGTTAGCTGGGTTCTAGGGTCTGGCTCACGAGCCCAGTCCTCTTTCCTTCCCAACGCTGCTCCAGGCGAGGCGCACATGTTCCACACAGAGAAACGTGCTAGAGGGCCAGAGGACTAGCTCGCACCTCTCCCTATCCCAAAGTCGCTATGTGTAATGGACTATACTAGGGAGTCTCAAACTGGGGGTCGGGACCCCTCAGAGGGTTGAGAGGTTATTACGTGGGGGGTCATGAGCTGTCAGCCTCCACCCCAAACCCTGCTTTGCCTCCAGCATTTAGAATGGTGTTAAATGTATAAAAAAGTGGTTTTAATTTATGGGGCGGGGGGTCGCACTCAGAGGCTTGCTGTGTGAAAGGGGTCACCAGTACAAAAGTTTGAGAACCACTGGACCATACTTTTAAGAGATTTGGTAATGGATCATACTAGGAAGCGCAAAGGGCTGGATCTGGGTGTGGTAGATGCAGAAGGAGTAAAACTGAAATAAAGGGCTGGTGGACCTTCTGGCTTGTCTCTCTGTTGCACTGAAGCTCCACCCTGGCTGCACAGCATTGCTCTGATCCATATGGAGGTGCTGTTCCACCCCAGACATGGCTGGATGTCCGTGGTAGGTGAACTGACCCCTGTGTATAATTTACAAAGTGCTCTGGGTTCCTCTGGCATGAAGTCCCCATCCCACAAAGGAGAGTTCTAACTAATGACTTGCTCTCTGCCTGATAAACCAGGACTCGTTTGAACCCTTGAGATCTCCAAAAGTGACATGGAAATCATACCGATATTAGTACATGCACATAACGAGGTGGCTGCAACAGAGGATTAAACATAAAAGCATCAGGAAATGAAACCTGCAACATGTGAGGAGGGACCTGAGGAGAGGCAAGATTTGTGGATGACAAAATTATTCAGACTCAAAGACAACAAGAAGGACTAATAAAGCTGGGGGACTGACTGGGCAACACAATGCAGGTAACATTATTTGTAGAGTGGTGTAAGGTCACACACATCGGAAGGAACGACACATGCACATTGATGGTCAGGAAAAAAACCTAGGCAGCGTGGTGGACAGTTCAACAAACATCTGCTCAATATGCAGCGGTGGTTAAAAAAAAAGGGAACAAGGTTTTGTGTAAAGCCAACCATACAGAATACCCCCAAACTGTTCTACAGGTTGGATATTAGGAAAAACTTTTTTACTAGCAGGGTGGTGAAGCACTGGAATGGGTTACCTAGGGAGGTGGTGGAATCTCCATCCTTTGAGGTTTTTAAGGTCAGGCTTGACAAAGCCCTGGCTGGGATGATTTAGTTGGGAATTGGTCCTGCTTTGAGCAGGGGGTTTGACTAGATACCTCCTGAGGTCCCTTCCAACCCTGAGATTCTATGATTCTGTGATTCTACGGATCAATTCTTTCCCCTCACCCTGAGCACACCCTTCAACTATGGTCACTCTCGTCTCAGAAAGGATACCAGCAGAAATAGAAAACGTCCCAGAGGAGGGCAACAAAGACGATTAGCATCACAGAAAGGCTTCCAGGCAAGGACAGATGAAAAAAGGTTAGGTCTGTCACATTTAGAGAGCAGACATAGGAGAGGGGAGGTGGCAGAGGTATCCAAAATACTGAATGAGATCGAGAAGATGAGTCAGGTGCTTCTCACTTACCCTCTGTCATAAGAAAAGAACAAGGGGCATTCAATTAAATGGAAAGGCCGCACATTCTAAACTGATCAGAGGAACTCAACTGGGACTCTGTGCACGATCTGTGGAACTCTGTGCTGCAAGTTAGCACTGAGGCTAAAAAAGGCATTTATAAGAGCTAAAGGCACAGTACTGTAACGTTATATTCTGAGCTCTGCGCTTGGCTTACTGGATGACCTTGAACAAGTCACCTCACCTCCATGCCTCAGTTTCCTCCTCTGTAAAATGGGGATAAAGATACTGACCTCCTTGGTAAAGTGCATTGAGATCTGTAGATATAAATTATTTTATATCCATATAAAATAAGTCCCTGAGTTTTTCATGAGTAGATCTCCAAGTGCTTTACAAAGGTCAGAATCATTATCCTCACTTTACAGATGGGAAACTGAGGCACAGGGAAGTGAAGTAATTTCCCAAGGTCACCCAGCAGGCCAGTGTCAGAGCCAGGAATAGAACTCATGTCTCCCAATTCCCAGACCAGGGCTCTAACCAGTAGACAACAGTGCCTCCTCTAGAATAGAACAAAATCTGTAAGGGATATAAGCCCTCATGCTTCAGGTCATGAACAAACCAGTGGCTGACGGGGGTAAGGCAGAAACTTTCCTTGTGAGCTGGTTATTCCGTAAGTGTCCAGTGTCTGCTACAGATATAGAGCCCCAGTCTCTTCCTACGTGCAACTCTCCTGGAGTCAGAGTTAAACTGGGGTAACGCCAGCATGAGCTGAGAATCAGGCCCAACGTTTCCTGAATTCTATATAATGGCAGGTGTGTTGGAGACAGATTCTGCCTCTCCCATCTCTGCAAAACCACCCCACCATGTGCCATTGCAGCAGAGGGCATCTGACAATTGTCTTTCTCTAGCAAACAGGTCCGGTGCAGTAACTCAAACCTCATTCACGCAGTCCATGTGAAAATGGCACTTTCCAGCCAGTTAAGAGTCAGACTGTAACAGCACCCACAACAAGGGCTCAGTCAGCAAAGATCTATGCAGCTGCTTCTCTTGGCTGGACCATTTCCCCCTTCTGAATATCACCTCCTCCCGCATCTTGCCTGGAAGGAGCTCAAAGTGCTTTGACAAGAAGCATCATCTTTAACCCCAGGCAGCAAGAATCTCCCATCATTGAGCTCATGGCTGTGGAGAGGATCCTTAGGGTTAGCTTATTGATTAATGAAATGTCAGATAAGCTAAGATCAATCTGCTTTACTGACCAGAGGAAGGGTTAATATTTTCCCCAGTCCTGGGAAGCAGTTTTCAATCTGTGTCTGCTCCAAAGGATGAGCTTCATTTGAGTTATTTGTATAGGGTGCTGTGTTTACGACAAGCAAGAGATTAATATACCTCACTCCCTTTTTTGCCTCTGCGTTCCATACAATACCATTCCGGGTGCCAGTAGACCGTAAAGTACAAATAGTATTAGACCCATAATGTGAACTACTGTTTTGTACTCCAGTGCCTAGCAACATTCATATATAATGCTCGGGAGAGGATCCCACATGCACGTACAAAAAAACCCAGCCTTGAACAATTTAACTCCTCAGTAAATTTCCACAATAAAGCTTAAGAGAAATGCAAAAGCATGCGGGGAGTTTGGTTTCTAGCTCAGCATAAGCATCCTGGTTCATTTCATAATCCTGGCTAACAGGCTGGTGGTAAAACACCCGTAGCAGCTGATGCCCTGTGTGGTAGCAGCCCCACCAGCTGTGGAGCTGCTCGGAAGAAAGGACTGGAGCAAATGAGGCCAAAGACTCACTCCAGACCACACCAGGAGTGGGGCACGGGTCACTTGCTGGAGGATTCTCTGCACCTGGAGGTCTTTAAACCACGACTTGAGGCCTTCAATAACTCAGACATAGGTTAGGGGCTTGTTACAGGAGTGGGTGGGTGAGATTCTGTGGCCTGCGTTGTGCAGGAGGTCAGACTAGATGATCATAATGGTCCCTTCTGACCTTAAGTCTATGAGGAGTCTAAAATAGAAATCTGGTCTCCTACCTCCCAGTCCCCTTTGTCACTGAGCTGAGCCCACTAGGACATCGGTGCTGGCAGTACAAGGGGAAGAAGAAAGTCAATATTTGTAACATAGCCTCTGAAAGGCAGTGATACAAAACGGAGCTGGTGACTGGTGGCCTGGAATCCCAGCTCCCCACATTTCTGTATGGCGTCTTGCTGCCTCGCCTGGGAACAGCAGCACAGAGTTTGGAGCAAGAGGCTCATAACAATCATTCACCCTGCTCAAGCTTGCTCTGTTCCCTCCTCGGTTTTCCCCAGTGGAAGGTGCTCCAGGATCAGGCGCTGAGTTTCTACGCTGGCTCTGGAAGCAGATCAAGCTGAATGTGTCCAAGCTGGTGAGATACAGAAACCAGGCAAACTGGAGAAAGAGCTGCAGATGGGGTCAGCAGACAGCAAACTTGGCAGCCCCGCTGCTTTTTAGAGTGAGGTTAACTCACAAATGTCATGAGTTCTGATGTTCTCAGAGAGCAGAATTCGCAAATCAGCACAAATTCCCTTCACACATCACTGGCTTTAAACCAGCGTTCAGAAAATTCCTAACCGCCATAGAAACAACAATTTTAATTAATGTTAAATGTTAATTTACGCAACAGTCTAACCGGGTAAGACAAACGCACGTCGGGGTGAAGAAGCCTTGAATTAAATGTGCAATGAGCATCACCTCCTGGGCCTCTTTAATGCACTGAGCAATCCATACTGGAATGGAGTTGTGCTGCTAAAATGAGGCGTGTCTATGGCACTGCAGTACTAAAACGGTGAAAATTCAAGTTCTATCGAGGAGTTTTATTGCAATTATGAATCTTTAATAGTTTTTCATATCAAGTATTAAATTTTCATTTTTTTTGTACAAGACAGATATGCAGTTTTAATGAGCCGTCTTATAACTATTTCATCGAGGTTCAAAACACCAGCAAGCCCTTTCCGTAATGAAGAGTCTAGGGAGGGGAGCAGACAAAGGAAATGAAGGAGACCCAGTGCCATGATTAGATCTGGCATTACAGGTGCCGGAGCAGATGCCTATGGTGGGGTGCAGCACAATCAGTTTGTGCTGTTATAACAGTGCCTTAGGGTGACAAGAGAACACCGTCTTAGCCAGCAGCTTCTGGTGCTGTTTTGTGTGTGGTCCAGCGAAAGGACACTAATTTGGACTCAGAAGACCTAGGCTCTTGTGGTCTCTGCCACTGACCTGCTGTGTAATCTTTGACAGGTCACGTCATCTATCAGCAACCTGTTCCACCTCTTGTTTGCCCTTTGGCTATTTAGCTTATAAAATATTCAGGGCAGAAACTGTTTCTTACTATGTGTTTTGCACAGTGCCTACCATCATGAGGCCCCAATCTCCATTAGGGCCCGTAAGTGCTACTGGAATAATAATAATAAGAGAGGAGAAACTACAGGCAAAATACACCTATCAGTTACAGAGCCTGTAAAATAGTTATTGATGAAAAGCAAATGATGGAATTCTTGGAAAAACTGGGCATACACAAATCAGTCAGCCCACGTTATACACATTTTTGCCAGGGATTTTACTAATTAAGTCCAATAACCATTTTTCATAAACCAAGGACAACTAATGACTAGTGAAGAGAAAATGTAGTATCAGGTTTGGTTTTGTTGTTTAAAGTTGATCCTGGCAATAACTGTGCTGTAACTTTAGCTCCAATAAGGGGAATAAAGGCAGAAACAAGAGAAGTATTCAGAGAGAAAAATCACTGCGCCGGACATTGTTGGACAGATTTTCAAAGGGCTCATCACATTGGGTGTCAACAATGGGAACTGCTGGGAGCTGAGCACTTTTGAAAATCTGCCCCAAGATATTGGCGCTGAGCACTATCCATAGAGGGCAATGGAACCAGCAAGGTGAGTTTATAAAGAGCAAATCTTGCTGGACAATCTTGGTGGCTTGTTTGGAGAGAACTGCAAGATGACTAGATCAGGGATCAGCAACCTTTCAGAAGTGCTGTGCCGAGTCTTCATTTATTCACTCTTGATTTAAGGTTTCGCGTGCCAGTAATACATTTTACCGTTTTTAGACGGTCTCTTTCTATAAGTCTATAATATATAACTAAACTGTTGTTGGATGTAAAATAAATAAGTTTTTTAAAATGTTTAAGAAGCTTCATTTAACATTAAATTAAAATGCAGAGCCCCCTCGGACCGGTGGCCAGGACCCGGGCAGTGTGAGTGCCACTGAAAATCAGCTCGTGTGCCGACTTTGGCACACATGCCATAGGTTGCCTACCCCTGGACTAGATGAAGGGAGGAGCAGTGGATGGAATATAGATGGATTTCAGTAAAGAATTGGACACTGAACCTTGAAAAATTAATTCAAACTGGCTTGGGGAGGACTGAACGTGAGCAAAAAGCCTTGAAACGGAAAGGTAATGCTAACTAGCATTTAATTGGCCTGGGAGCAAGGTGGCTAATGGGATGCTACAGGGGTTAGTGTTAGGACTGGCCTCATTTAACATAATTAATATACCAGAAGATGAAGGTGAAATGATATTAATATCTATTAAACTAGAAGGAGTTGCAAACCCCAGCCAGGATAGAGAACTAATACAAAGACCTAGAGAGATTCGAAACATGGTCAGAAAAGAAAAAAAGAATCAGCTTGGAAGAATGTGATCTAATATATAAGGGGATATAATCCGAGACGCCCGGTGGGGGGCAGTAATATTGAACAGACCTAGAGTGATGGTGGATAGCAAACGAGATGACCAATGCACGTGCCGTCTGGCACATGCAAAGGCATCACATAGCAGAGCAGGGAGGTCATAGCCCCACTCATGGTCCAGTGAGAGGCTTTCCATTCACTTCACTGAGCTGTGATTAGCCTCTATATGCAGCTGTTGACCAATCACACCTGGAATATTACGGTCTCTGCTGGGTGCCACATTACAAGGAGGTGACCGGAGTTCAGAAAGCAGGAAAAGTGATCGGGGGCTGGAGGGACTGATTTATGAAGTAAGATTAGGAGAGCTAACTCGGTCTAGCTAGGCAAAGGAATAACTAAGGAGGGGCAGTCTACCTGATGGGGAAGGAATTATTTACAGGGATTCTCAGAGTTAGGCTGTGACGTTTCAGTCTATATAATTTTATAAGTATCAGAGGGGTAGCCGTGTTAGTCTGGTTCTGTAAAAGCAGCAAAGAATCCTGTGGCACCTTACAGACTAACAGACGTTTTGCAGCATGAGCTTTCGTGGGTGAATGCTCACTTCGTCGGATGCAAGATGTCTTGCATCCGACGAAGTGGGCATTCACCCACGAAAGCTCATGCTGCAAAACGTCTGTTAGTCTATAAGGTGCCACAGGATTCTTTGCTGCTTTTATGATTTTATAAAAATATGCTAATGAGTGAATATAATGTAACTGGAATATGCTTCATGCAAAAGGTCTCTTGTAAAGTATCATTACAAAATTTATAATCTACTGGGTGTGGTCATCCTATTGTATAAATGTATCACTCTTGTATCTGAAACTAGAAATAAGAAATATTACTCTGAGGACCTATTGTAATTATGCAAAGTGTGGGCCATTAATGGTGGTTTGGAATCTTGATGGCTCCCATCAACCAGGACAACTGACTGTGAATGGCTCTGTTTGCAGGCAGCCTTCCTGTGAGTCAGGCTGGGAGGAATGAAGGCTTGAAGTCTGACAGTGACATGTGATCATGTCACCTGAACTGGAATCCATCTTTAACCTGGTGTCCTTCCATTGAGAAGGGTGGGAACCCAGAGAGGGAAAAAGGATTCCCGCCTTATGCAAAAGATATATAAAGGGGTGGAACAGAACAAAGCGGGGAGAGGCGCCATCATGAGGAATCCCCTAGCTACCACCTGAGCTGGAACAAGGGCTGTACCAGGGGAAAGAATTGTGCCCAGGCCTGGAAGGTGTCCAGTCTGAGGAAAAAACTTACTGAAGCATCTCTGAGGGTGAGATTATCTGTATTCCGTTTGATTAGACAGAGATTTGCGTGTTTTATTTTATTTTTCTTGGTGACTGACTTTGTTCTGTCTGTTACTACTTGGAACCACTTAAATCCTACTTTCTGTATTTAATAAAATCACTTTTTATTTATTAATTAACTCAGAGTATGTGTTAATACCTGGGAGGGCAAACAGCTGTGCATCTCTATCAGTGTTATAGAGGGCGAACAATTTATGAGTTTACCCTGCATAAGCTTTATACAGGGTAAAATGGATTTATTTGAGTTTAGACCCCATTGGGAGTTGGGCATCTGAGTGTTAAAGACAAGAACACTTCTGTGAGCTGCTTTCAGGTAAACCTGCAGCTTTGGGGCAGGTAATTCAGACCCTGGGTCTATGTTGGAGCAGACGGGAGTGTCTGGCTCAGCAAGACAGGGTGCTGGGGTCCGGAGCTGGTAGGGAAAGCAGGGGCAGAGGTAGTCTTGGCACATCAGGTGGCAGCTCCCAAGGAGGGTTCTGTGATCCAACCCGTCACATAGGGTTAACCATTATCCTGGATTTTTCATTAAATAAACTTACTGAGGCAGGTTCAGAAAAATGTGTCAAAAGTTTCATGACAAAATAAACAAAATATGACCTTGGGTATAAATATTTCAATGTTGACCATTTATAACAATCAAGGCTGTTTTCTTGACACCTGAAGAGCTCTCTGTTTCACGGCTCAGGTGTTCTAATGTTCTGAGGCTAGTACTTCTGATTGCAGTAGGATTTTAATTAGCTGGAAGTGGGCTTTCACCGAATGCTTTGCATTGTCCATGTAAGGATTAGGAAGCCTTTAACAAACCCTTTGCCCCTGTGAGTGAGTAGTATTGGGCTTTGGGGGTACCCGAAGCATAGAGAGGCTAAGGATGATGCTTTCAGGACTAAAAAGCACAATGCCCACTGGGTCTCTTGGCGGCTCAGACAGCGTTCAGCTCCTTTGAAAAATCCGGCCACGGGAGCTGAAATTTACACATTTAAACCCCTATCTGTGCTCTCCTCATTTGTTTGTTGTCTCCATTGGCTGCTTTTCACCAAATAGTGTTGGTCTGTAAGTGACTTGTCCCAGGTCACACAGGGAACCTGGGAATGAAACCCACATCCCCTGAATCCCAGTCTAGTACCTTAACCATAAGGCCCTCCTTTAGATGCCTGATATTTGCTGGCTCCTTGGGTGAACACTTAATAGGACTGGAGTTAATGATCCACTTATAAAATTATCATTCACCATATTAAATATAGCTGAGGGCAGATAACATAGTTTAATATGCATAGAGATATCCGGTAATTTAGGACCTTATCCAATGCCAATTGACGTCAATAGGAGTCTTTCCATCAGCTCCAGCAGATGTTGGATCATGCCTCTAGGGAACGGAAGTCTTTCTATTTGCCTGGTATAACCCGTTACTTGGGAGGACTTGTTTAACTTCAGTTTCTTTCCGCATCTTAGAATCATGTCTCTCTGTGCCTCTGCCCGTATTAGCTTAGGGAGTGTGCATGTGCATTCTTTAGTCTAAGTATCATCCTATGTGGATAATAACAAGACAGAGGCTCCTTTCTGTTCCTCCCTCCACCAAATATTTACAAATTTACAGCTTGCAGTGTATTCAAATCAGGGAGAAGGAACTATACACAAGCATGCAGAACCTGGTGTTCAGCAAAGCGTCAGGCTTCTGGCACGCACAAACCAGTTACAGGAAAACAGCACAGTGAGGCGCAAGGCATAAAGAATCAATAAGCAGAGATGTAATGTGAAAACAATGCTCGCGGCATGAAGCCTTGCATAGAAAACGCCGCCACCTCTTAATCCTCACCTGGCCAATGTGGAAGAAAATAACACAGAATTAGATGGTGCATTTTTATAGAAGCTTCTCCAATTATTTCCTTCCCTGCACTGCCTGGGAGATGAAATGATAGGTGGAGAGAGAATGCTGTGTATTATAAATGGAAATAATCAGAGAGGGTGATAATAGAGGGCTGTATTCTTGGTATGGCCGCTATTATTTTTTCCTATACGTATTTCCCTTGGCCCAGATGTTCCATTAGCTGCTCTGGCCTCCTGGCTGAGCTAGGAAAGCAGCAATTTTCTCTGGGTGGTGACGGGGGGTGGTTGGGGGAGCTTGGTGGAACATGGAGGCATCGATTATGAAAATAATCTCAGGGAATGGAAACCAGTTCCCCTCCCTCTCCTGCCATTAATCTTGCAGTGTTTACAAGGGGGAAGCTGACAGGTCGGTGCTGGGAACACATAGGTTTGATCTCACCTCAGCCCAGTGACTCGCATTATGTCCGAAGGTGGCCCCAGGTGGCACGTCTGTTTCCTTTTTACATTAGGGGGAAAAAATGCAGCTGCTGTGCCACGGTAAATACAAATGGGGTAACATTGCTGCCCTGAGATTTCAGCTGCCATGGAGCACGGTTCCTGCTGCCCCTCCTGTACATGAACTAGGGGAAGTGTCAATGTCTCCGCAGGGCCAGGGGTGTGCCGTTATCTCAAAGAACAGCTGTTTTAAAAGATCTGTTATGTAGGCAGAGTGGTTCCAAAGGGAGAAGCCCACAATCCCAGAGGCCATGTGACAAGGGTGGTATAAGAACTGAAGAGAATGGGGATGGTCCAATGCTGGAGGTTTGTAGGCACAGCTGGGAGTAGAAAGACTGAAGGAAGATTAGCTCTCAGTCTATGTAAAGTACCTACCTGGCCCCCAGCATGGCATTATTGGAGCACCTCACAATCTTTAATGGGTTTATCTGCACAATACCCTGTGTGGAAGGGCAGTATGATCATCCCCAGTGTACAGAAAGGAAACTGAGGCACCAACAAATTGAATGAGTTGCCCAAGGTCACACAGGAAGTCTGTGGCAGAGCAGGAATTGAACCTGGATCACCCAAATCCCAGATGAGCCCCCCCTAACCCTTGGCCCATCCTTCCTCTCCAGCCTCAGGCAATTTAGCACACACTGCAGTAGTGTCAGAAGGGCAGTGCCGGGAGGGTGTGGGATGAGTGCTCTGCTGCAGAAAGTTTAGCAGTGGGGTAGTGGGAGTAATTTGCCAGCCCATCACAGGGGCAGTGGGATGAAGGTGGATTACACCTCGATCCCTGATAATTCAGGCCTTTGTCAATGTCTTGAGGGAACATAAACAGCTGATCACAAGGAGTTTGTTATCCACCGGTCCTACTCTGAAGCAATAGGCACAGCCTATTAATTAATTTCCAAGGGAACCCCCCCCCCAACACCTTACCCTCAGTCGCTGCTGAATCGCACCGAAACGGAGATGAAGAGCGACCCTGAGGAGATGGGCCATTTCGAGAAAGGCCAAACCGAACTGGGTTGTTTTGAGCAGCACAGCCAGAAATTACAGCCTGTAAAACCTGCTTCTGAACCACGCTCCCAGTCAGAGGAGCTAAGGACTATTCCAGAGTCCAATGTGTCTCTTAACAACTCCTTTACAATTTTCCTGTCTGATACTAAATCATTGTCTATCGCATCTGCCACCAAAGCCTGAGCCATCTGCTGAGCTCCTGCATTTCCCTTGCCGAGACCTCTCTCCTGGCTAAGGACTGGGCTCAGGGAGTCCCTTGAACCAAGCAGAAAAAGGGCCTTGCCTTATGCTACCTCAGCAGTGACCGTGCACCAAACCCTGGGCATGAGGGCAACCCAGCTGCAGAGAGAATGCCATGGGAGGTGCTGTAGCAGATCCTCTCAGTCCTTGTACCTCCGAGACAACCCCGAAGCAGGCATTGGTCCCAGGGTGACCAGATGTTCCGATTTTACAGGGACAGTCACGATTTCTGGGTCTTTTTCTCACATAGGCACCTATTACCCCCCACCCCCGTCCCGATTTTTGACCCTTGCTATCTGGTCAGCCTAGCTGGTCCTAACAGTAGGAATTGAATATGGCGATGCGGAAGTGGCCAGAAGCAGAGGCAAGTCGCATCAATTTAGGCTGCCTGCAGTCACGCACACAGGCTCAGCCCTGCGTTTGCCACCTACGGTGCCGATCGTTAATGGAGATCACTCTTGCGAATGTCACCGAAGCGGAAGGAAACCAACACAGAGTGTCGTGCCAGCTGCTGCTACTGTGAGTGCAGCCTCCCTCCCCCCCACCGGCATCACTGCAGCTAATGCAGACTCCCAAGGAAGTACTGAGAGGAAGGAGTTCAAAACTGCAGCTCCACGTGGCTAGCAATGACCGGTTTCTCTGATCAGGTTGGAATGAGAAAGATGCACTGGGAGCACCAACCCCAGTCACTTTAATAGAAAAAAGTCTCTTCTCTTGTAGCACGGGGAGACGGGAGAGTGACACTTGCTTTTCCCTCCAGACGCCAGCCTAGCTCCTGGTGGACAGACTTCCATTCGGATGGGAAACCAGGTCGCACGGGGAGCGCACTAGTGCAGAATGGCAGGTGCCGCCTGCTCCGGAGGGGCTGCATCCATTGTGTCCGGTGCCCTTGTCCCCACCCCTCCCCTGCTGTGGCAGCTCTTCCAGACTGTTTTTAACAGCCCAGTGTAATAAATCATCCTGTAACCATTCATCCGTTCAGCAGGAGCAATACCCAGCGCTAGGGGGATTGCTGAGGTGGACTCCTAGAGGCCCAGTGCAGCGGCTGGGTTACTGTGTCAGCAGCATGAGCACGGAGACTCACATCGACTTGAGATCCTGCTCTCTAAATGCATTCCCAGCTCCCAGGCGAGCCCCAGACCCACCCCCCACTTCCGCGCTCGCGTCTCACCTTCAGGCCGGTGCTTTCCGCCTCCGAGCCCTTATCCACCCCGGTGATGTAAATGCCCAGCGCATATTCTGCTCCGCCTCGAATCATGAGGCCCAAGGACTTGCCTTCGTTCAGCACCAGGTTCACCTGTGGAGAGGGAGAGCTGGTATTTACGGAGCCCTGCAGACACGCCCGGTGCTTTACAGGTGCAGGGAAGAGGCACTGCCCCTACCCCACGTCTCGGACAACATGGTGTCCAACCACTGGCCATCTAGGCCCTACGTCATGGCTTGAGGGAGACGATGTTTAGAAGACAGCGTGTACCTAGAATCGGAGAATCTAGCTGCTTATGAACTGAAAATGTGCTCCTTGTACAGGGTATGAATCAGCCCCTTTGCTATGAGGAGGAGAGGCGGGGGAACGCCTCCCCAGCCACCTCCAGCCATCTCCCCGGCAGCCCCCGAATGGTTCTGGGGTGCTGCGGGCGCAATCTGAGCAGCGGCTGTCCCTTCCCTGCCACAGCAGCTCTGTAGCGCCCCACCTGGCTGCCTGCTGCATTGCAAGGGAGGGAAGTGAGTCATTTTGCCGACTTTCCTGCCACGCTAGCGGAGTCCCGGGGAGAGCAGGATGGCGAGGGAAATAGCTGAAGTATTGGTCGTGGGCCCTTGCCATGTTTGGGTGTGTGATTATGACAAATAAAAATAGCAAAAAGGAGAAAGGTCTCTCCAACCTGGAGCAGAGACTCGATATCAGACTTCATAACAGTCTAGGTAAGACCCAAACGACTTCATTATTAAGGGCAAAGAGTAATATAACAAAAACAATCTTTGATTGGCTAAAGAAATTTGCCTGCACAATTATGTAGCAATGGTCATTTTGTTATTCAGCCCTAGGTTGGGGTCAGGGACGGTTCCAGGGGTTTTGCTGCCCCAGGCAGCCATAAAAAAAAAGCAAAAAAAAAAAAGCCGCGATCGCAATTGCGATCTGCGGCAATTCAGCGGGAGGTCCTTCGCTCCGAACGGGAGTGAGGGACCCTCCGCTGAATTGCCGCCGAATACCTGAAAATGCCGCCCCGCTCCGGAGTTGCCGCCCCAAGCACCTGCTTGATAAGCTGGTGCCTGGAGCCGGCCCTGGTTGGGGTTCTTTGTAAAGTAAGATTATAAACCGATCATCAGAATGATTCCCTTTCAGAGAAGGAGAAGCAGAAGAGAAAGAAAAGGATCAAAAGAAAAGCCTGAAAGGTAAGTGAAAGAGGCTAGGAGAGGAACGATATGGCAGAGAGGAGGAAGGAAAGAGGGAAGGGACAAATTGAGAGATAGAAGGGAATTAGGGTCTTGGGGAGCACAACAGTAAAAGGATTACTCAAGAAGCAAGTTGATTATTCCAATACTTCCAGAAACAGGGGCCATTTATCCGTAAATGTATCCTGCTTGTTTTATTGCAAAATGTTATTTGTTCCTTTGCCACCAGGATCGCCAAGTCAGAGTACCATTCTTCAACTGTTGGGTGCACTGTGGACCTCCACCATTGCAGAATTAGATGTTTGGCTTCTCTGATCAGAGATCTACCCACCCCAAGTTTTTTCGAAGGATTTCAGTTTCCAAGATGGATTGGGTAGGCCTAGGAGGGAATGGCCAGCCTGCTCTTCAGCCTTAGTGGAAAGAAAGCAATAGGCCCAAATAGTTGCCTCTGTCCAGAAAAAACAGATCGCAGGGCAATTCCACAGCATGTGGTATAAGTTAGTGCCTGCCACATTGCAGCCCTAGCATGTGTCAGACCTGGCTGCTCTGGATCTGAAAAGTCGCTATGGAGTCTCGAGCATATTCCTCTGCTGGATCAATCGTAACCCCAAATCTAGGGAGCAAAGCTGCATATCGGAACAAATCTGATTCCACTGAACGTGGGTAAGGGAAACGGAGAACTCTTGTTCTTGTTTCCTTCCAACATTTCTCCCTAAGGAGAGGAAAAGGCACAAAGGAATCATGTTCAGTTACGTGCTCAAGATCCCTTTCGTAATCCAGCCCAGAACAGGTCGATGGGCCATTAAAATGTTGCTGTTACCTCAAATTGAAGGCTGAATGTAATTAAGAAGGACATCTAAACTTAGAACAACTGTGACCGATTTCTCCTCGGGGAAACAGGAGAAGTCCGAGTTTAGGACGGATGCTAGTGGGAGCGGGGCTACAATTTCCAAAACCAGCTGTGTGATCAAGGGATTGAGATGCATTTTGCTTATTTCTTTTATGTTCCTAGAAAAGAGGACTCCCAAGTACCTGACTTGCACATGCTGCCAGCAAAAAGCGTTACCCAAGAGGGTGGCATCATGCACCCTTCTAGAGATACTGAGCGCCTCCGACTTGTGCCAAGCCATCGATACCCTGCGATTTCCCCAACCAATTCAATAGTGTGTAGATTATGTGGGGGATGGTCTGAAGGGGTTTGCTGATGAATAAAGGTAAATCAGCATAGAGGCATATTTTTGTCTCTTGGGGTTCTATTTTATCCTCTGTACCTCCTAACACACTAATTTTTATTGCCAGAGGCTCTTAGGCCCAATCAAACAGGAGTGCTGACTGCTACCCAAGAAGAGGAGAGAGAGTGATTGGTTAAGACACAAGAGGTAAGACCGGAGTACAAAAGTCTAATCCAGAGCAAATGACAGCAGCAAGGGAAATAGAAGATACCTGCAAATAGCTTCTAATCAGCACTAAATCTGTCTTTTTGTTCACTGTTTGTACAGCACCTTGCACAATGGGTTTAAAATCAAAGGCCGCCAGGGCCAGACTGAGCAGCTGTTATACCTTCCCAGACTTCCCCTGGAGAGACTGTCCACCCCTTTGACAGCTCAGATCCAGGTCTCGCCGGACACACATTGCTATGCACATGGCTGTGACCGTCCGTCCCACAGAAGCAGAGTAGGAAGATGTGCAAATGGAGTGAGAAACTGTTGGAAGAGTACCTGAAACAGGACTGCCTCTCTGCTACTCAGCCCCCTCTGGCACATCCTTTTGCTGTGCCACAGGCAGGACACGATTTGCCCTGGTGAGGGTATGGAGGCGATCAGAGCAAAAGCTAGCCCTGAAGAATCTAAAAGCCCTGGACTTGCCAGGAGCTCTGCATGGGATGAGGGTTGGCCCAGTCTGCATGGCCCGGGACCCAAGTTATGCAGAAAGGCAGAGGCAGGCTCTCTGGAGACCTCCGAGTAGATTTTCAAAATGGGCAAAAGCAGGATTTACATGGATACCTGCTCCCACACCCTGGGAAAGAGTTCAGAACTTAGGGACCATGAGGTAAATATGAGGGGGTTAGGAGTAAATAGGGAAAGAAATGCAGAAGTGCTGCATCCAGAGGGTAACACCACCTCTCAGGAGCTACCTCCATGGAGTGACTCAAGGAAAGAGCAGGGAAGAGATCAAGAGGTGGCTACATGTGTTCTGCGGGGAGGAGACTGAGGGAATCAAGTAAACAAAAAAAGCAAAAACCTAGAGATGTAGGTGGCCTCATGACTGAAGCCCTTGACTAGAACACAGATGTGGGTTCAATTCCCAGCTTTGCTACACAAACCCTGGGCAAGTCATTCAATCTCTCGGTGCTTCAGTTCCCCACTTGTAAAGCAAGGAGAGCGAGTCTGACTCTTCTGTTGCGTTGGAGCGGGGCCTGTCTCTAACTATGTGTCTGTGCAATGCCTTAGGGCAAGGGAGAACCTCCTCGACTGGTGCCACCAAAACACAAATCCTTGAGACACACACAAGGCTGGCAGGGTGGGTCAAACAGCCTTTGTCGCCCTGCTCCAACAGCCTCCTAACTAATAAATGATGGAGAATAACCACACTCAACATACAGCCGTATATCACCTCACCTTCAAAGCTCTCCCAGCACTGGACACTTACTAATTAACCCCCCCCACCCCATGAGGTAGGCAATGATTATTGTTACCCCCAATGTATAAAGGGGGAAGCTAAGACACCAAGAAATAGTGTAACTTGTCCAAGGTCACACAGAGAGTCAGGGATAAAACTGGGAAGAGAACCCAAGCGTCCTTGCTCTCACATTTGCTTGTTCTAGAGATGCTTTCTGAGCCGGAGTCTCGGCCGGCAGAAATCTGTGTAGCTCCACCGACTTTCATGGAACTGGGCCAATTCACAACAGCAGAGGATCTGTCTCACTGCCCATGTTCTTATGTAAACATGAGATTACAAATGAGTTACACACTTTTATCTGGGTTATGAAGTTGACTGAGAGTTCTCTCTCCCCTCTATGCCAGCACATAGCCTAGGAGTCAGACCGGAGCAGTAGCTTCAAAGGGGCTCCAGGTGACCTCTTCTTCCAGAATGACACAATAAAGGAACAGCAGGATGAAAAGAGGTCCTCAGAAAGCTGGGGAAGGCCTTTGGATCAGAGGTCCCTGCAACATCCCGTGCCACCGTTAGTGAAACAGGTACTGATCTGCAAAGCAAAGGCTGTGGCTTCAAAGTAGAGTGAGGCGGAGATGAATTATGCAGGAAGTAATCTCTTCCTTTCTCCCCTACAAATGTCTGTCCTGCATATTAGGGAGGGGAATTACAGAGCATGCTCAGAAGTCTGGGGGGAGCCACCGGTCCTAACAGCAGCAATCTGCTGCTGCCCCTCCTGGAACCGTGAGGGCCATTGCAATTATTTTACTAAGGAAAAGGGATTGGGGTAGACGAAGAAAATCAGCTCCCCGATCCTCGCTTAGGCAAAGCTCCCACTGATTTCAAAAGGTGCAAGCAATGCTCGTTTCTAACTCACAGGACGGCGAGATGGGGGCTGGGGGTCTCTTCTCAGCTCTCCCACAGACCTTCCTCCCCAGGCAATTTTGGGTGCCCAACTTGAGCCACCTCAATGTATTTCAGGTCTGTCAGGCATTTTTATAGGGCCAGATTTTCCAAAGGCTCAGTACCCACAGTTAGAGCCAGACTGTCAAAAGTGCCAACAGGTAGCTGGTGTGTGGAGCTTTTCAAATCTGGCTCACAGGTGCTGTGTGCCTTCTGGGTCCTGAGTGAGACATCCCATGGGAGTTAACTCTGTGTTTGCTCAAGGGCTTCAGGATCCCCCTGCACGTGTGTGGTGTTGTTATCACGAATGAATAATACAAACACAGACTCCACCCTGCCCAGGGACAGCTGGCACACACACTGCAACAGACAGGTGTTAATTACTTTCCACAGACATCTGGCAGCACCATTATCAGGCAAACATAGGGCTGACATTTTCCCCTCCAATGGAGGCAGACACTCTAGACTGTGAAGCTGCTTTTACAGTTATACCCTGTTTTCCCAGAGCCTCCCAGATAGACACCCTTAATATTTCCCTGAACATTCTGCTTTAAATGTTTGTCTACATGGGCACAATCAGGAAAGCTAATCCAAATTAACTAAAGATGTGAATTTAAAATGGCTTAGTAAAGCCACATCAAACCCTTGTATGGATACCCTCATTCAGAATGAAAGTGGCCTTAAATCAGTTTAGTTTCCTGAGTGTTTTGTTCCCATGTAGACAAGCCCTAAGTGCGGTAGGAAGACTGAGGCTATGGCTACACTTAAACTTCAAAGCGCTGCCGCGCGGCAGCGCTTTGAAGCGCTAAGTGTAGTCAAAGCGCCAGCGCTGGGAGAAAACTCTCCCAGCGCTGTCCGTACTCCACCTCCCTGTGGGGAATAACGGACAGCGCTGGGAGCGCGGCTCCCAGCGCTGGGGCTTTGACTACACTGGTGCTTTGTAGCGCCGCAATTTGCAGCGCTGCAGAGGGTGTGTTTTCACACCCTGTTGCAGCGCTGCAAATTTGTAAGTGTAGCCAAGCCCTGGGTTTAGTAGAAGACAGGAGGCCAGGTCTCCGCTACAAAGGTTTGTTGACATAGATGTGTCAGTCAGGGGTGTGAGAAAACCACACTCCCTACCCGACATGGCTATGCAGGCAACGCCCCCCGTGTAAATGCAGCTACAGTGACAAAAGAGTGCGTCAGTCAGCATAGCATATGCCATTCTGGGAAGTAGTGTCACTATGTGGGCAGAAAAACTCCTTCCTATGGTATATGTGGTGTCTGCACTGGGGGCTCTGCTGGTCTAGCTATGCCGGCAGAGCATCTGCAAAGTAGACAAGGCCAGAGGAAGGGAGAGCAAGGTGGAATTCTTGTCATTGTTTAGGTAGCAACAGTGACTGCAGAGCGCTGCATACTTTCCAGACACGGTCCCTTCCCTTGAGAGCAAACAATCCAAGACAGGGGTTCTGAACTCAGCTTAGCTCGCTCCTAAGAGAAATCAACGAAGGCTGGGATCTTCTAAAAAGCCTAAGAGAGTTAGGCACTCAAGTGATTCCATTCTATCCATGCTCTTATCCACGCTCATCACCACAGTGTTTGAGCACCCAACTCCCACAGGCTCTCTGAAAATCCCAGCCCAAGGATATAAGAGGAGGACTTAGCTAGTTTCTTGTAGGTGTCACGGAAGAAGTGGGAAGCCCATACACTGGCTCTCACTCTGTCGTCTGCATTGCCCCTGGTGGCTCATTACAGATCACATCATCACCCAGTGAAGCCCGTTCAGCCCGTTGCCAACCATCAAGCTGTCTGGAGTGGCTCACAAACGTGGATTCCAACCTCAAGACAGAGTGTGACCAACCAGGGCACAAACCCCAAACTAGTTGTGTGCTCTAGAATTACACTGCAACCACCAAGTGCCAGGTGTGAACTCCCCAAGCATTATAACCAGGTGTGAACTCCTCAAGCATTATAACAGCCTTCACATGGAGTCACTGACAGGCACCTTGGGTATGCCAGTCTATCTGGTCACTCAGGCAAGCTCGCTTTGTGATAGATGGTCCCTTACACCAAAAATCACAATAATATTCAGGTTCCTACCAGTCCCAAAGGAGCAGTCTCATAACCCAGGCCAATTGTACCTCAGATCTCTCACCAAAGACAATGCTTGCAGCCAATCCTATATTAAACTCTCTAAGGATTTATTAAGAAAAATAAATAGATTTATTTACATGGTTAAAGCAGGTAAACATATGCACACAAATTAGTCTTATTTTTTGGAACCTAACAGAAACTGCTGTAATGTGTAAGCTCTATATGTCCCTGTAGGGCTAACTCAGGCTAAGCAGCTTGTGATCCCTTGCTTATGCTTAGAAATATTGCCCTCTCCAAATTCCAAGCAGCACAGCAGTCCAGTGCCTTCTGGGATTGTTAGTCCCTTCCCCCAGAGTTGAAGCTGTGATGGGACAAGCATTTGTGCACGCGCCTTCTTCATGGGTGTGAGGAAAACAATCAAGAAAGTATGTTGTCCACAGATGTTCCACAATGGTTTGCCTGGTGTCTATAGGCCTTCTTTTGTTGGGCAGGAGACGACACCTTCTGGTAAACTAGTATTTCACATTTGGTGATGCTTCTCCCCTGACTGTGTGAGTTTCCAGTTTCATAGCAAACACGTTTATAGTTACAAAGCAAATATTTAAATCTTGCTTTATGACGTGGGATGCAGATCTATAAGTGAGATTAATGCAAGCAGCAACTCACAAGCATTTCATAAAATCCAAACACTAAACACACTCATAACCTAACAGCTGTTTTAACAACGCTAACATACAGGTGAGCCAGATGTTTCCAGCTATGCATTAGTCAGTGTTCAGTGAGGCACAGGAGCCAAGCCGGCACCTGGTCTGCCAGCATCACAGTGAACTGTCAATTGGTGTCTTGGCAGCACGGCAACATTCCAACTGAGGACTATTCATTGCATTTTATAAGCTGGATCCAAAGGCAGTTCTCATTTTTATAACCTGATTTTACAGATGCTTTGCAGGCCTACTAACGTCCCATTGTCACCCATTCGAGTTTTTATAGGACTGCCAGCAGCCAATCAGATAACGCCACGGTGCATATTAATAGACTCTGCAGAGACTGCTCCATATCCACCCCAGCCTCGTACTTCCTCACCTGTTGTTCCCTTTTATCACTGCTGGCTTGTAGAAAGAGCGGGGAGAGGGCTGCTAAGCTGACTTCACACTGTAATATGGACATCATTAGCCTGCTCAGGGTAGAAGAGAGGAAGGCTCCCTAGCCACTGCAGCCAATTCATTCATGCTGTCTGCATTCCATGGAATGGCTACAGCTGTGGAGGCTGGATAGTCCTATACAAGCCAGCTAGGGCCGCTTCTTATCCATGCCTCCAAAATGTTTAAACTCATTGGGTTTTAACCCCTTCATTGCTTTTAGGGGCACAAGGTCCCGAAATCAATTCTAGGGTTACATAGACGTGAAAGACTTGTCGCAGGCCCGCTGCCCTACATGTTAGACAGGAGAGCCGGACAACATTTTTCAACCAAAAATTTTTTCTGATCAAAAATGGGATTTTGGCTTGGTGGAAAAAATGCTGTTTGGGACCAATAAAACTGATTTTTGATGGGAATTTTTTTTCCTGTTTTGTTTGTTTTGAATTGAATTTTGTTGGGTGCTGTTTTCTAAAACTGAAAAATATCTGATTTTTCCCCCCATCCTTTTCCTTCTTTCCCATTTATTTATTTTTTGGCCAGTGATTGCAATAAACCAAATTATATTTAGGCTTCCCTTCCCACACACATTCTTCCTCTCTCTTTTCTTTCTTCTTTTCCCCTCACTAACATTTCAAATCTCCTCCAACTTTGGAAGAGTCACAGAGTGGGGAAAACGAAAAACAAAACTAACTCAGCCTTGTTACAGATGAGTCAATTCTATACTGTTCTTATATTGCGCTCATCACATAGTATCCGAGTGCTTTCCAACAGCCCATTAAGCAACAAGACTAACATATGCTACGGGCTTATTTGCCCACCGTCTCCCCTGGGGGAGAAGTGCATCCAATGGAGGCTCTTGTTTTGGTGCAGTTAATTTTTTTAATTTGTTTTAAACATGCACTAAGACCACACCCCCTGCTCCTTTCCCAGAAGATCCAGAGTTAGAACAAAGAGCTAGAACAATGCAGCTCAGAATGAAACAAGGATGCGGGGAAAAGAACAGCCTCTAACAATACCGGCAAACAACTATAGGGGGTGACAAATCCCCATGGTCTGAGACTGTTGGGTACCTCCCAGCTAGTTACACATTCATAGGAAACCTTGGCTGCCTGGAATACCTGCTGCCATTTTGATAGGGTGCTGGATTTTTGTTTTTTGGGAGGGAGGGTTGTTTTTAATATACATGCTGCTAAGTATTTAGAGAAGACAAGGTCAAAGAAAGGTTAATGTAATTAACCGCACGTTTCATGTGTTTAAAGTTCAGCACCTGCTGAAGTACCTTGCTGAGTTGGTGTCTTAAGGATCAATCAGTGAAAATAACTAAACTCAGGACACTGGCAATTAAAGCATACAAAACCTTCTCCTCTACATCATGAGCCTGAACTACTGTGTAAAAACCCCAAGCGTGGCTTAAAAATACACACAGCCGCTGGCAGTCACAGAAGGCTGGGATGGTGAGGACTTAATTGCATTTCTTAATCAACTAATATCGAAGGCTCTCAGATAAATGCTGAAGACGACCCAATTTATATTAAACTGCAGGCTGCCAAGGAGAGCAAAAACTGGCAGTGAGGGACAAAAGAAAATAATCACATTTAGAGTGCCTGACTTCTTGACAAAAGGCGGATCCATGCTGTCGCCAAGAAATGAAAAGGAATCAAGTTTATAGAGGAGGAGAAATATTTCTTGTCTGATTTGGGATCAGTAGCTAGGCAGAAAGGAGGAAGGCCTAGAAAACGCTCCAGGACCTGAACATCAGAGACAGGCTTATTACACTTCAGTGCTTATTGTACGAAATGAAGAATGAAATACAGGGATAAAAGCTACTGGCTTTGAGATAAGTCAGGAGTTTTGCCAGAAAAGGTGTAGATTTTATGCAGGAACCTCTCAGTTCTTAGGGCTTGATCTTTCACCATTGAAATAAATGGGACTTTTGCCACTGAATTATATGGGAGCTGGATCAGACCCCTTAAGGAGCAAAAAAGGTTGAGGTTCTTCACAGAAGGCCTAGTCTGGGATGGGGCAGGTGGCTGTCAATCACCTGCCTTTCATAGGTCCTTGAACTGGGGGTGCTGCCACACCCACTGGCTTTAAGTGTTTTTCATCATATACAGGGTTTACAGTTTGGTTCAATGGCGCTCAGTTCCTCCACTGTACAAATTGTTCCACTCCTCCTGCTTTCTTCAGATTCTGCACGGCTTCAGGGGCCAAAACACCCCTGCATAAATTAGAGCAGCCCCAGGGGTGCTCTAATTTACAGCAGCCTTCCTGGGCCTGCCCTGGAGTTTGAAGTACTACAAAAGTCTCCATAGTCATGTATGCTACAGACACTTCCCTGTCTCACTCCCACCCACAGCACATCCTCTGAACTGCAGCTAGCCAGGGCCCCTTTGCAACACACTGTCAGCCCCTGTGCACTGCTGGAAAGGCAGACAGCAGGCAGGGAACAAAATCTGTCCCTGAATTATTTGCATCAGCTTTAATTCTAGTTCCACTCACATGGTTTGAGGCAGTTGGGTAGAATTGGTTTGATCTATCTTCAGGTTTTATAATAGCCACCCAGGTATCGAAGTGTCTTCCATGTAAAATGAACAGAAATAACAGAGGCCCTAGTGAGTGGAATTCATGGAGTTTCTGGCACTTTTCCCTTTTGGACGGCCAAACGCTTGTTGGGGTAGATTGTAAGATTATTAATTTCCTCTTCTTGGTTGGGACAGAAGGAGGGGTCAGTGTTGTGTTATTGTTAGGGTGGAAAGGTGTGTGCAGATGTGTTTTTATCGGTAACCATCGGAGAGGTTTAAACTCTGCACACTATCAAAACAAAACCCTCCCAATAAGCTAAATAGACCTGGTCAAAGATTTATTAAAATTTTCACTAAATTTTGACACAAAAAGGAAATATTTTGATGAAATTTATGCTGTATGCTCCCCCCCTGCCCCCACCCTTTTTTAGCCAGCTCTGCTGCTAACTATAATTTCAGGGCCTACACAGCTGCCATTTAGCATGGGGGGCACAGATTTACCTCTGCCTGACCCTCCTCTTCCCCCTTCCGGTGCCTCCCCCCCCATTAGCAGCCTGAACACCCCAAGCTGATAAGCCCCAACACCACCCCCTCCAAATCTCAGAGAGTGGCGGTGTGACCAGCCGCATAAGGTTGCGGCATTTGGCCCAGCAAAATGGTCTGGCCATTACCGAGGTGGGCCCCCAGCTCCGGGGGCTATGGCTCTGAGTGACAAACTACACTATGGCTCGATATTACAGGGACACAGAATGATTTTGAATTGTACTATCATCGTTGCAACAGTATATACAGATGTAGGCTCCTCGCATGCCCTTAATGTTACCTGCATGAGAAGCCCCAGTTGAGTTCAGGAGGGCTACTCCCATGTGTAAAATTAAGTATGTCTAAGGCTAGGTCTACACGACAGCTTATGGTGGCATAATGCATCACCCAGGGGTGTGAATAAGCCACCAAGCAACATATGCTACACCGGCATAAGCACCAGTGGGGACCACGCCATGAGGCCAGGGGAGCTTCTCCTGCCGACATGGCTACCGCCTCTCACAGAGGGGGGTTTATTATGCCGCTGGGAGAGCCCTCTCCCATCAACATAGGGCAGGAGTGGGCAAACTTTGTGGCCTGAGGGCCACATGGGGAATAGAAATCACATGGCAGGCCATGAATGTTCACCAAATTGGGGTTGGGGTGTGGGAGGGGGCTATAGGCTCTGGGGTGGGGCTGGGGATGAGAGGTTTGGGGTGCAGGAGGCTGCTCTGGGCTGAGATTGAGGGATCTGGAGAGTGGGAGGGGAAATCACGGCTGAAGCATAGGGAAGAGGCTCAGGAGTGCAGCCTCAAGCGGCTCCCAGAAGCAGTGGCTCCAGGACTCCAGCTCCTACAGGTGGAGCGGCCCCCGACCCTCGGAGCGGAGCCATGTGGCTGCTTCTAGGAGCTGCGTGGTGCGGCCCCCGATCCAGAACCCCACCTGGAGCGCAGGAGCGGGGCCGAGCCCCAGACTCCACTCCCCAGCAGGAGCTCACAGGCTGGCTTGATTCGGCCCGTGGGTGGTAGTTTGCCCACCCCTAGTATAGGGCATCTTCACCAGACATGCTGCAGCACTGTATGTTTAGACAAGCCCTAGGTGTCTGCAGGATCAAATCCCTAGTTAACACTGCAACTTTCCTCTTCTCCCAGGCAAGGACGGAGACAATGAAAACGCCATCACAGCATCTCCAATAAGGAATTAGTCTTAAGTCAATACTGGTGAGATTTTTGTTGTTTGGTTTACGCAATTACCTGGAGATGGATTCAATATCTTCTAGAAAAGCATTTGCAGGCAGGACTTATGCTATACTAGATCAATTCTACATGTGACTGTGTTCCAATTTTTAAAAGTTTCATATTGCTGATGTTATCTTGATGACATTCCTGCTAGAATACAATACAAATAAACTTTAAAAAGACACAAAGTCCCATTCGCCTCTAATTTATACCAGGATAACTCTACTGACTTTACCAAGGTTATTACTGATTTACACCAGCATACGGGAGCGGAGGATCGGGCCCATCCACTTTGTAGCTAATCGAATGCACCTTACATTTGGACGGGCAAAATTCATATTGAGAAAAAAAAACAGGCAAAAGGAAGAACTGGGAAAAAAATAAAAAATTGATCTAAAATTCTGCACACTTGATTGCCTCTAGTAACGACACTATTGTAAGCAGGCGTGTTTTGGACAGGATTATTGGGGCTTGTAAAAAAAAATAATCAGGGGAATTTTGTGTGGAAAATGCCTGCTTTCCTCTCAAACTTTTGATTTCTCATTGGAAACCCAATCCCCTTCCACCACCCAACAGCTGAATTTGCAGCTCAAAGCAGAAGCAAGTAGTAATAAAAAGCACGAAGAGGACGGAACTGTGTCTTTCATGCTGCTAGGACTCAGAAGGGGGAAGGATGACTAAGCATAACAAAAGATCCCCTGAGCAGAGCTTGCTTATTATAGAAACTGCTATTACCTTTTGAAACTTATGACTAACTCATCTCTGTGTTTTTACCTGTTTTAACCTTGTAAATAACTCTGATTCCTTTTCCTAGTTAATAAATCTTTAGATAGCCATCCATTCCTATAATAAACTACAAACACCGTGGTTGGTGAGAGATCTAAGGTGCAACTGACATGGGGTAAGTGACTGGTCTTTTGGACTGGGAGTAACTTGAATAGTATTCTGATTTTTTGTGTTAGGGGTCCATCTATCACAAAGGCAAGCTTCCCACAGTGACAAGAGAGATTGGAGTACCCAAGGAGACGGTCTGACTCCATCTTATAGCGCCTAAGAAGTTCACACTGGATACTTGGTTGGTGAAAATTAAGAACAGAACTCTCAAACCAGTTTGGGGTGTGTGCCCTGCTTCTCACAGTCTGCTCTGAGGTTGGTACTCATGCTCTTGAGCCACTGCAGGACAGCTGGACCACTGGGGTAGAGCTTTGTTTAAACTGCTAGGTCCACGATTTCTTGCCATGTGAGATGCTGAAAGCACGTGGTCAGGGTGACTTCTGCTAAGGCAAGACCTTGCTGGGAAAGTTTAGCCATCTGCTCAAGCTGATGCGTATGATCTGGGAGTTAGAAAACAGGAATCCAGATCCCTGTACCAGCAAAAGGGACAAAACAGCCCTGAGAAAACCATGACTGGGGCTACGTCTTCACTAACCGCCGTATCGGCGGGTAGCGATCGATTTTTCAGGGATCGATATATCGCGTCTCATCTAGACGCGATATATCGATCCCCGAACGCGCTCCTGTCGACTCCGGAACTCCACCACCGCGAACGGCGGTGGCGGAGTCGACATGGGGAGCCCCGGACATCGATCCCGCGCCGTGAGGACGGGTAAGTGATCGATATAAGATACTTCGACTTCAGCTACGTGAATAACGTAGCTGAAGTTGCGTATCTTATATCGATTTTCCCCCTTAGTGTAGACCAGCCCTGAGAGCAGCCAAAGCGGCCCTTGCCAAAGAGGCCATTGCCAGAAGGACCTGGGGCCGGATCTTCAGCAGAGTTCTGCACCCCACGTGCACCTGAGAGGTTGAGCTCTGTAGAAGATCTGGCCTACGGGGCATATCAAGGCTTACAGCTTCTTTCCCCAGCTAACTGAGGTCAGGTCTCCAGCCCATTCTTTTCCAGGCTTCCCAGTCCAGCACTCGTTGCATATCCACTCCATCCTCCCATCTATCCACCGCTTTCTTGTTCTTTGTCCACAAACTAGTCTCAATTGCTTCCTTAAGAGGATGTCCTTCCTCCATCCTTCATACGTGCCCCAGGCCACCTCAACTTCCTCTCTTGCAGCTTCTCTCTCCTGCACACCTTGATCTCAGTCCTGGTGACATTATACCATGTATAGTCCAGCGAAGTCACCCCTCTCATTGCCCTCCAACGTCTCATTTCAATGACTTTAGGTCTTCTCAAGTGCTTCTTTGGTCACTCAAGTCTCTGATCTGTATAGAAGCGCTGGTCTTGCCATGGTTTTGTCCAGTGCCCCTTAAGAAGTCTGGGCATCTGCTTATAATAAGTCACTCAACTTGACCCAGACTTCCCTCACACTCAGCAGCCTTGCTTGCAGTTCTCTGATAACGTCTCCATTTGCTGCTAACCAGCCCAAAGGTACTGAAACGAAGAGACCGGATTTCGGTGCCAGCCCTCAATGCTGATATTCATTTGTCTTGGTTTTGCACAAGTCACCCATATGACTTCAGTCTTTTCTTTACTCCTTTTGAGGCCTTCGTTTTTAGTTCCCTGTTCCAGATATCAATTGCCTGGACTGATTCTCCCTCTCTCTCTCCATCTAGTGTCCCTTCTCCTTTCCTAAAGCCAAGCTACTCCTTCCTAAAATGGGCTCTGCTGTTTGGCAGTGCAACTATGATTCTGTTTCATGCAGTAGGACTTAATTCCTCGGTAATTTGAACGGTTGCATACACCACCTTTTTGTATGTCTGTTGGTACCAGTATGGACTTTCTCCATTCTCTTGGGATTTTCTCCTCTTTTCAGACTATGCACGGGACTCACGTGAGCCAGCATATACCAAACTCTTTCAAGGCTTTGATAGTTTCTGCTGTGACTTTGTCCGGACTTGCTGCTTTTCCGAGTGCCATCTTCAGCAATGCAGCCTTGACCTCTGCCTCCTAGCGGTCATGAAAAGCCAAGATTGCTGGTTCACACAATGGCAGTGTAGCATTTGAAGGGTTCTCATCATTAAGCAGGACCCTCGTAATATTCTTGCTGTCAGGTACGTACTAGCAGCCTGCCCACTGCATCCTTCATAAAATGATGTGTCCACTTGGTCTTTCTTCCTTTTGTTTTTTGTTCAGAACCATCACTTATATTTTCTTTTGAGGAAGTTGAGGGCAGATGTTCAACTTCACACAGCTCAGCTAAAGTTCAGTTTCTTGCCTGTCTGACTGCAACATAATTTGCACAAATGTGGGCAGCCGCACCCACAAAACCATCCTTCTCCATCCTTTGACCCCATCACCCTCTCACACTCCTGCCTCTCCCCAGATTGGTTACACTGCTCCCCCCTCTCCCCCAATAGCAGCCATTTCCATTTCGAGCCTTCCTTATAATGAATGCTCTCACCTACAGTAAGTGAGCTTGTTAAACAATGCTACAGACACCTTCCTGCTGGGCACACAGAACAGCAGTGCCAGGGAAGAAAGCTGGCTGGGAACATTTCTACCCTGACAGGTGTGCGATGCCTGCTTGGACCTTGAGTTTAACCTTGCAACAACAGAAAGCTACAGGAGCATCACTGCTATATTTAGCTACATCCCCTCCCTCTCCAGTTAACCTTCTGTTTTGCGTCGCATCTGTCCCCAGCTCTAGGGCTGAATTCAGATCTCTGAACTGTTCTTCTCTTTCAAATGCCACTCATTCAAGATGAGTGAGTACTTATTCCCAGACATCCAGGCTAATTAGAAATGGAAGCTGGGGAGGCGGGGGGAGATCACCAACCCTTTCCAAGGATTTTAAAGCTGGCTAGACATCAGACACCACCCTGGGCGTCTGTCACTCCTGCCTGGCAGCGCTGAGCTATCCAGGGACATGGTGCATTTCCATGACCTTTCTAAGCAGGATATCTGCATTCATAATGGCAGTATGCAAAACAGAGGCACAGGCTGGGTTAGGGCTTGATCCTGAGGGGAGTGGCTGAAATCCAGTGGCTCCTGTTGAAACTGATGGGAGTTATGGGTGCTTAGTACCTTTCAGGATCAGGTCCTGTGGTCTGGGGCATGTTTTGAGTGCTCTGTGGTGCATGCTAAACCAGGGCAAAACGACTTGGATAATTCATCCCTTAAGTGCACCCTTGGACAAATATCTCCAGAACAGCCTCCCCACATCCTCTTGTAAGGTAACCGCATGCCTCTTCGCTCCCAGCCTTGGCTATTGATCCTTATAATGCCGCCTTCAGTCATTAGCCGGCAGAGCGAGGCACCTCTCAGTAATCAGCCTGCCGGGCAGCACTGAATAAAATAAAGTGTGCAGCGGCCCATGGCTTTCTTCCACTCCACAGACTGATGAGGCTTCAGGAGCAGATTTTTCTGCATCGCTCAGAGGACAGAGTAACAGACGTACCATACTCTGCATCTGGCTGCTAAAGAGCATTAAAGGGCTGGCTTGCGAGGCAGGCGCTGAAAATCGGGAGAGCTTTGGGGGGAAAAGGAGCCAAAGGCCAACAGGAACCCACCCCCTTCCTTTGGCACTTTTAGCCTGTAGCCTCGCACAGCAGCGGGCCAGGCTCAGAGACAGCAGGCATGGAGGGCTCTGGCCTTCTGAGCATTTTGCGTTCGTACAAAAAGAAGAAAGGGAAATGAAAGACAAGAGAAGAGTGACATGCATGAGAAACACTTCCAGGCTCCAGCTTCAAAGAGCCCCTGCCACTCCCTCTGGATCCACAGGAAGGTGACAAAGTGGGGAGGAGGGACCTGACTGAACCAATCTCCCTCCATAATGGCTGGGTTTTTTTTTTTTTTTTAAATAGAATATCAGGGTTGGAAGGGACCTGAGGAGATCATCTAGTCCAACCCCCTGCTCAAAGCAGGACCAATCCCCAGATGGATTTTTGCCCAAGTTCCCTAAATGGCCCCCTCAAGGATTGAGCTCACAACCCTGGGTTTAGCAGGCCAATGCTCAAACCACTGAGCTATCCTTTCCCCTCCCTTTGCCTTATATGAAAATAATGGTTCCCTTCTCCCTTGGGGCCAGCCTGAATATTTCACTAGTGAAGCAAAACATCTTGTCCCTTCACAGATTTTTCTACCCAACCACTAGGAGACGTGTTAGCTCACAGGTGCCTCTCCTCACATCAGGCCATGCTAACAGCCTCTTGGGTGAGCAGTCAAGGAGCTGAGAATTGTTAAAGACATTGAGTAGAAGCCTCAGCCTGAGTGGTTAGAGGCACGTTAAGGCCCAAACAGCACCGAGTTTCAGAGCCTGGATCAATTGCCTCAGGCTTGTGGGACTGAAAATAGCCCTGTAGACTTTCCCCTTTGGGCTGGGGCCTGGTTGCTGAGACCTTCCCCCACTCACTGGGTTCTCACTCCAGCTGGAACATCTACACTGCTCTTTTTAGCCCTACAGCCCCAGGCAGTTGACCCAGGCTAGGAGACAAAGCTCCGTGGGTTTTATTTGCAATGTAGACGTTGCATTTGTGGAGCAACTCTAAAGCTGCTTCCACGGGTCACAGAGCGAATGGGTCCCCCATGCACTGACATCGATAGATACAGTAGATGGATAGGCAGTTCTGTCTAATAGAAAGATACTCATTTGTATGTCTGTCCAGCCACGTATATGTCCCTCAGCGTCATTGTAGTGTCCGAGCACCACAGTCCCAGCAAACTGAAGATAGCAATGCTTCACCAGCTTTCTTCCATGGGTAACGCCGATGCCCCTGGGTGGGTTGGTGTTAATGGGGAAATCAAAGCTAGGACCTCTGGATCTTAATGCACAAGCCTCTACTGCCTGAGCTAAGACAGCCACTTCTTAGCCCAGGCTACAGCAGGTTCATCCATCCGTAGTTGGCCTAACTCTCTAGAGCAGTGGTCTCCAAACTTTTTTGATCGTGCACCCCTAACAATAAAAAATTTGAGCATGCACCCCCTGCCACGCACAGGGCCGGCTCTGCCATTTTTGCCGCCCCAAGCAAAAAAAGCCGCTCGGACTCCCGCCCAAACTGCCGAAGCTGCACTGCTCCGGCGGCACTCCTCCTGCTGCACACCCTGAAGGGTCCTCTTGTGCATCCCCTGGGGTGTGCACACCCCACTTTGGAGACCACTGCTCTAGAGGGGGACATGGCTTACATGTCTCCAGAGAATTAGAAGGATGGAGAGGAAACATCTGACTCCCCTGGGACCAGGCAGTTCTGCACAAATGCATCCAACATTGGCTTCCTTTAAAACATTTCTTGTTTCAAGAGGGAGCGCTCTTCCAGTGATTAGGGCAGATTAGGGAGCTGTGAGGTTTCTGGCTCGTAAAGCGCTTTGAGACCTTTATCTGTAAGGAGCTATGGAAGCACAAAGCATTATTTCAAATCTCAGCCACTAAATACATTATTTTTTCTGGTGTCAAGAGAGAAAATTAAGGCAAAGCCAAGCTGGGTCGATACACTTTTCCCCCACCAAGCCCTGACTCCTAAGCTTTCCGTTTTGAGGAATGTCTGGGAGATGGACAAGAGGAAGAGAAGTGGAGGAGGAAAAAGGATGAGAGAAGAAGGAGGATTAAGTGAGAGAAAGAGGAAAAATATGAAGGTATGAGAGAGGAAAGGACATTTGGAATAAATATTTTCCCTCCTCCCCTGCTCTCTTAATTCACATGCATGCATACAAAGTTGTGCCCAAAATTCACCCCTTCTTGGGAATTATGGTTAAGTATAAGTTACAAGCCTTTGCTTGGCTTATTCCTAGACCTTCTATGTTTATCTCCAAGTCCCTCTAAGAGCCATGACCCTGGATAGGAGCTAATGAGCCTCCCCATATCTGGCTGTCCTGTGAGTCAGACAAATAACCCTGCCTCTCTCCACAGAGTCCTAAACCCAGATCCCCTGACAGAGAAGAAAAGCAGTGAGAGGCACTGTATTTGGAGAGAAAAATCCTGATGTTCTAACTCAGGCTTTTTCCAGCCTTTATGCAGGCAAGACTCCCTCTGAAGCCCCCCCACCCCATCAAGGTTTCAGCATTTGGTCCAAAATTAAATGGTGAAAGAAAACAAGGCTGATCTGAGATGGAGGGAAAGCAGCAATAAGTCCTTTTGCTATACAACCACCAGATGAACCAGGCCCCAAACCACCACCAGAGAGGCCCGTGTGGATTTTTTCATATTAATCAGATTTGTTATTGACATCAAAGTTAATGGTCAGCCTGGGAAACATCACAGAAACAGATTCTGGTCTGATCATCAGCTTCCCAGCTGCAAGTGCCACTGATAGTCCTATTTGCATCTGAAAGAGCCTTGTTTCCGTCTCAGTTCAGGAAAGGTGTTGGCTCTTTGATGTTCAAAACAACCTTTGATTCTAAAAGCCTATAAGAAGGGCCTCATTTTCTGTTCAGTTCTATTGAACCCAGTTATATTTTATCAGGGCCTCACTGGCTTCATTCCTATTCAGTTCTGCATGATTCTGTCATTACAGGGACTGAGAAGCTGAAGCTAAAATCTAGACCAAAAAAAAAAAAAAATCAGAGTGGTGTTTTCTGGGCATCACATGGAGAGTCAAGAGAACAAAGCAGTGAATTTGGGGAACGGATCAGAGATTGGAGGTCCTCTTCTCCATTGCCCTGCCCACTTCTGTAGTCATTTGCATCACTGCAAAGTGAATGCAAAACACTTTGGAAGCATTCTGCACTATGCGCGGTGCAGGGCAATGGCACAGGACCTAGAGAAGCAGAGGGCCAGCCCTTGTTCTGGTAAGAACCGATGGAAGATGGAATGACAGAGTGGAGGCAGCTTGAACTTCCATGGCAAGAGGAGATGAGGCCCCAGGGCTTGAATTTCTCCCTCTTGCTCACCTTTTTCTCATCCCCCTCTTGCAGAAGCTGCAGGTGACTCCTCTTCTCGCCGTCCTTCCGCAGGGAGCTGCTCTGGTGCTGGGGCAGGCCCGTGGGTGGGGACGTGCTCCGCCCCTGGGGATCCACCCAGGTGTAAATGTGATTGGTGACATAGCCCCCAGGGATCCGCCCAACCGAATGCACCGACAGGTTCAGTTTCTTGGAGCCTTTCAGAGCCTGTGAGACAGTCCAGGAGAAAAAAGGAATTAATTCCAGAGCCCAAGGGAAATAATTAATGCAAATGGAATTTCAATAATGCCAAAGCTTTGCTTTGCTATGGAACCGTTCATTTGGTGATCTCCAAGCACTTTACAAACATGGATGGAGCAAGCCTCACAAATCCATGAAACTTTTACAGGACTCGGGATTTTTGAACCCTCTGCTGAAATGCAGCCACTTCTGGGGTAGATCACAACAGGTGCTTAACAGCCCACATTGTCCCGATAGGACAAGCAGCAAAGATGTGCACATAACTTGAAACTGAAGCAGGGTCAGAGGGAAACATGTTGGAATGAGGATAGGACACTGAAGTTAACAACCCTAATTCTTATGCAAAGAACCAGGGGATTGAGAATGATCTCACATAGGCAGGATGCTGTATTCTGTCCAACATAACTGTGGGTACCAGATGGGTCTCCTGAGTTGCAGGCAAGTGCCCTAACCACTGGACCATGCTTCCTCTGCAATATTTGGATCCAGATCTACTGTATGCTCTTGTCATATTTGCAGAGCAGCCACACACTGTTACCCAAAGTTACATTGAGGAGGATGCAAATGCTTTAGAAGAGATATACATCTCCGTGTCTCCAGGCATAATCCAACCCCTACAGCACGGGGTTAGGAAGCAGTTTCTCTGATAGGCAGGTTATTCCATACCCATGCACTAGGGGTTTTCTTTTCTTGCACCTTCCTCTGAAGCAGTTGGTTCTGGTCTCTGATACAGCCAGGCTCCCAGGAGAGAGGGATCATGGGTCTGGCAATTCCCCAGGCCTGCTCGCCCCAAATTCCCCACTCCATCCTCACCACATCCCAACAGCAGGACTCCTGCAGTCGTCCTGGACAGGGGATCTCTGCTGCTCAGGAGCAGCCTAGGACTGACCCAGGTCTGGAGACGGAGCCATTTCTCCTCCTTGGGAAAGCAGGCCAGACCAGGCCAGGGCTACATCATCGACAGGGACTGGTGTGTGTGGAAACCTGCCCTGCCTCTACCCAGGCCATTGAAGACAATTGGGAAGATTCCCCTTGACTTCACTGGGCTTTAGAGCAGCCCCACGAAAGAATCTCAGACTTGGGTGCTGTTCCTTCCCGTACACCTCCCAAGCACAAATCGTTGAAAAACCTCCACCCCACCCTGAGGGGACCAGGAGACCCAACGGGGCCCGTTTGCTGGTTGCCCCTCTGGTTGCAAAGGGCAGACAGCTGTTCTGTAGTTACATTTCATGTAATTAACATTAGGGGAGCTCGACCGGCTGCTCACAGGGCTCAGTAACATTAGGGTGACCAGACAGCAAGTGTGAAAAATCAGGATGGGGCAGGTTGGAGGCGCCTATATAAGACAAAAGCCCCAAATACCAGGACTGTCCCTATAAAATCAGGACATCTGGTCATCCTAAGTAATATCGAGGCAGCTTAGCATTTGCAAGCAGCCGGAGGCTGCTTTGCCAGTTTAATATACATATGCCTGTGGGGCAGAGACAGCAGATGCTCACTTTGAATAGGGGGCAGGGCAGGGAGTGTGTGCCAAGGAGCCCAGGGTGGAGAAGGGGCTTGGGCAGTGGCTGTGGCAGCAGCAGGGCTGGGGCAACTGGTGGGGCAGGCAGTCGCCTTGGCCCCAGAGATGCACAGCAGCCTGAGGAAGTGGACCAGTCAGGGCAGCTGTGGCTGCAAGGTATCACCGCTCCCCAGCCCCGGGCGCTCAGAGCAGCTGCCTGCCCAGCTCCCGCTGCTGTTGTATGTCTATCTGGCAGCAGGCCCAGCCTCTCCCTTGGGGAGGCAGCCCTCCCACCAGCCCAAAATGACACAGATCTGCCTGGCTGCCCCTTCCCTGCCCAGCCCGGCTCCAGGCCCCCACCGCCAGGTGTTGAGGGAGTCAGAGCAGAAGAGAAGGGGGCCCAGGCTGCCCCACCTCACACACTCTCCAGGTACAGAGGGCATATTGTGGGGGTAGAAAAAAAAATAGATCACTCCCCCCTGCAGAATGTTTCTGTGACTGGGATGCTAGCCCCCACCCTCCTCCTGGTTCTTCCAGCCAGCTCTGGGGGCCAGGTCTCCAGTTGAACCGAACTAGAGCACCATGCCTGGGGTGTGTGTGGTGGGGACTTGCCAAGAGGTGCTGGTATTGGCCGCTCTCAGATCCAGGAAATGGGATTAGCTAGACCCCCGCACTGTCCTGGTGGGGCAGTTCCGCCGCTCTCCCTGCAAGCGGATCCCCACGCCCTGGATCCAGCACACCACCCATTCCACGCTTCGCCACGGGTAGCCATTTGGCTGCAAGTTACCTCCAGAGTCCAGCCCACTCTGGGAGCGGAAGGGAGGTGCCACCGAGATCGGCCACCGCTGCAACCCAGCTCCAAACATGCTGCCACACCCAGTCACGGAGATTTATTCCTTTACAGCAAAGGGTAAACAACCAACCAGAGAGCAGCCTTAAGTCAGTCCCTGGTTCCCAGGCTTCAGGGCCACCCCCACAGGGGTCTGACACACCAGCTGCTGGCAGCTTCTTCTCCTTAGCCAGCTCTGCTCCCTCCTTGAGGCAGCTTCTCTAAGCCCTCCCCATGGAAGTTAACCTTTGCTACCCAGGGCTTAGTTTATCTCGGCTCTTCTCTCAGCTGTTTCCTAGCAGCCTTTCCAGACCCAGGTGTAGCATGGCCATCTTTAATTAGCTGATTAGGCTCACCCACTCCAGCCTGGGGCATTGGGCTCAGTCTAGCCACAGAGACCAGCTACCCTGTGATGGGGAGGGGCTTTTAGCTGTGGGACGGCTTGCGCTCGCCTACTTCCCAGCACCCAATAGGGAGCTACCCTGTGACAGGAGGTCTTTAAAAACCAATCCATGGCCTTGGATTAATTGCAGTGACTTCTGAACCCGGCAGTCTGCACCACTGCCTCCACCCCAACAGGTACCTATTGAGAGAGCGAAGGCTCCAAACGTGAATCCACACTGGCTTTGCCTTAGCAGTGAGAGCTTCCTCAGAGCTAAAATGAAGCAAAACCCAAGGCAGCCCTGTCCTGAGCAAGGAACATAATCAAAAATAATACCCAGCACCTGTATAGCCTTGTTCATGCATCAGCTAATTAATATGGCTCATGAACTAGTTGATCTGTTCAGTATGAGCCAACATCCAAGTCAGAAGACCAAGAGAATATCTACACTGGAAAAAACCCCGAACAAAACAACCCCTCCAGCCGCAGCAAGTCTCAGAGCCCAAGTCAACTGACTCTGTAGGCTAAAAATAGCTGTGTGGCCGCCCCTGCTTGGGGAGGGGCCTGGGCTCTGAAACCCAGTGAAGGGGAAGGGTCTCAGAGCCCCCTCTACTAGCCAGTAACAAAGGTCTGAAACCAGCAAGCCCCAGATGGGTGATGGAGGCCCTGAAAACATGCCGCAAAGACTCACAAAGTGAAGGAGCGCATGCGAAAACCCCACGGCACTCAGCCCGCAGTGATGGGCAGCAGTATAAAAACGCTAAGACAGCAGCCCTAAAACAGAGAATGCAACAGAAAATGAGACACTGTCAGTTATTTTTTAAACTAATCTATAAAACATAAGAATTATTGCCCTGCTATTCAGTCCTACAGCAGGTGTCAAAACAACCTACAGAAAGGGTCGTGTTCTCTATCAAATGCTGTAGGGTTTTACAGCAAATTTCTTTAGAATCCTGTTGCATTTCTATATTCTACAGAACTCTGTTCATTTCAGCAGAGACAACAAGCCACAGACAGCAAGGTCTTTTCCTTGCAGAGGACTATACCAAGTAATCACACATAAATGCAGAAGAGCAGGAAAACAAGCAGAGGTGGTTTTGTCTAGTGGATAAGCCACCAGGTTGGGAGTCAGGAGACCTGCATTCTGTTCCCGGCTCTGCTGCATGACTGGCTCCCCCCCTCCACCTTCTTCCCCTCTTTGCCACTTGGGGCAGCAAAAAAGCTGGAGCCAGCCCTGTTCAGAGCCAGCATCTACAGACTTGGGCTATGGCTCTATAAATAGCCATGTAGACCAAGCCCATCTGGCTCAGGCTGGAGACTGGGCTCTGAAACCCACCCTCCTCCCTTGGCCTCAGAGTCTGAGCGCCAGACTGAGCAAGAACGTCTACATGACTCTTTTTAGCTCTCTAGCGCAAGCACCGAGAGCCTGCGTCAGTGGGCCTTGGCTCTGAGACTTGCTGCCACGGGGTTTATTTTGCCATTTAGATCTACCTCATGTTTCCATCTCTGCCCGAGCATCCACACTGCGTTGTAAACCTGGGCTTCCAGTCGCTGGACCCGGGTCTCACCCAGCCGTGCTGTCCACACTGCAGTACACAGACCTTCTGACTCTGGCCTGCAGCTTGAGAGAAGTCCACACTGAAAAATGACAGGGCTTGGACTGGAGTCACAGCGGGACTTGGGCTCTGACCCACTGCCCTAGTAGGGTCCTAGGACCCAGGTCCTGAGTCAGCATGGGTTTAGTGTGCAGTGTAGACAGGGCCGGCTCCAGCTTGCTTGCCGCCCCAAGCAGCAAAGCAAAAAAGATAAAGCCGATCAGCGGCACTTCGGCGGCAGCTCAATCGCGCCACTTCATTCTTTGGCAGCAATTTGGTGGCGGGACAAGAGGACATGCTGCCCCTTTCCATTGGCCGCCCCAAGCACCTCCTTCCTGCCGGCCCTGAGTGTAGACAGACCTGTAGGGGCAGCCAGGGTGTGTCTACACTGCATTGTAAACCCAGGCTGTGCAGCCCACCCTTCCCCAGTGCATTCTTCTCCATCTGTCGCCTAAGCATCCATCCCATAGAGCACGATTCCTCAGCACCCTAACCTGCACTGAGGGCCAAGCTGCACACCCAGAATTAGTGCTTCCTCTGATCACCTGTGCAAAGGAAGGGGGGAAGCTAAGCTGGAGTTAACCCCTGATTTGCCATGTGGCAGGTCATGCCTGGCAACGGTGAGGCTAGAGAGAACCTGAGCTCGCCTGAGAAAGCTTGCCCAGCCATTCGCGTGACTTCGCTTAGGTTCCCAGCTGCACCACGCCCAGCCTTGGTCTGACATGAGCCCGTACAGCCATGACTTTCCAACACATTTAGGAGATAAAAATGCCAGAAACGGCAGGGGGGGAACCGGGGAGGGAGCCTTGCGGGAGGAACACCATGACCATTGCTGGTGGGAGGAGGAGATGAGCGGAGGGGAGGCTTTTCCCTTCCTTCTGAGCTCCCTGTCAGCCCGTCAGAGTGGGAACACCAGGGGAGCTGCTCTCAGAAAGCTGGGTAAACAGTCTGCCGGAGATTTACAAGGTACTTTTAAGGTCCCCCAGTGTTCCCCTGACAGTACTGCCGGGGAAACAGAATCTCAATTAACAGCCAGATGTTTTATGTATGAAGCTGACAGCAGAGACTCTGGGAAGCTTGGAAAGTGAATGCAGAGCCCTGCCTGGCAGCAGGCAGCTGGGCCAGGGCTCCCAGGCAGCAGCAGGGAGTGGAAACGGAGATGCTGTCTGTCACCAGGCCGCTGCAGGCGGCTTTCCAGAGCGGCTCCCCCAAAGGAATAGGCCAGGCCAGCATGGCGGCTGCGGGACCCAATTCATCAATGTGACCAAGCTGAAACAAGCCCAGGACCTGAGGGTGCCTCAAGCCACCGTTGCTCCTTCCTTATTCCAGGGCCTAGGGCTGCCCTGTTGTACCCGGCTGCTCATGGCCACAAGCAGCTGTTACACAGCAGTTCACCGACCAGGCCTGTGGTTCCCCTGGAACAGCGCTGACACCCCCGCACTGCCAGGGCCTGCCCCAAGAAGTGCCAGGACCCCTGGTGCTGGCTGCATAAGGACTTGCCTGACGCTGAGGGAATTCCCCAGGATCTGGCTCTGCCAGTCTCACAGCCCTTTGCACCAACACAGCTGGCACAAAGGGGCTGTGGGCTGGCTGCCTGCCCAGCACACCATCAATAGAGGGACCTTTGTGACTGCAGCCACCTTCTCTGACCAGCCCAGTACTATGGGCCCCTGACAAGTGCCCTGCATTGACCAGCCCAGGGATAGTTATACAGCCCCAATTAGGGTGGACCAAAGCCCCCCCCCCACCTTGCATGGGAGGCAGAGGAGAGATCCAGGAGCAGGAAGAGGACAAGGATCTGCCAGGCAGGAAGGGTCTGGAAGGGAGAAGATGGCATATTTTAAAGGGATTAGAGCTGACTTTTTAGTGGATCCGGTCCTCATTTATCTCCAGTTTATTCTCTCTCACACCCATCTCTGTGAGGCAGGGCAGTGCTGTTATCCCCATTTTACAGATGTAGAACTGAGGCATGGATAGATTAAGTGACTTGCCCATGGTCACACAGACAGACTGTGGCAGAGCAGGAACTGAACCCAAGACTTGAGTCTTAGCCTAGTGCCTTGCCTACTAGACCAGTGCTTCTCAAAGTCGGGCCGCCGCTTGTTCAGGGAAAGCTGAAGGAAGGGCAGCCAGCACATCCCTCGGCCCGCACCGCTTCCTGCGGCCCCCATTGGCCTGGGACGGCGAACCGCAGCCAACGGGAGCTGTGATGGGCCGAACCTGCAGATGCGGCAGATAAACAAACTGGCCCGGCCCGCCAGGGGCTGTCCCTGAACAAGTGGCAGCCCGATTTTGAGAAGCCCTGAACTAGACTATCCTTCCTACCCCTCAGCCAGGGGTTTGAGTGAGCTGGCAGCAATCACCGAGATGCACAAATCCCAGCTCTGGAGGCAGGTGACCTATCCAGTTATTTTGGCAGTTGGGGGTTGGTTTTTGCTCCAGCAAAGAAAGAATTAGAAACAAATAAGGGAAAGAAATTGGCTCTGTAATCCTGACATTGCATTTGCTACATCTAAGCAGCCACATCTAATGGGATGCCGGCACAGTTTCCACTTGAATACTGATGAAATTGCTCCATTTGTCCTTAACTTCACAGTAAAGGGGCTGCTGGAACTTTGCCCTTCACTCACAAAATCCTCCTGTCTCAGCTTTTAAAAACAATTGGTTACTTACTTCAAACAGCAGCACCAGGCAGGGAAGTTAATCACCAGTGACAGCAGATAATGAGCTCCCTCTATCACCACCACCCTGGCTTGAAAACATTTGTGCCCGTTACCCAAACAAGATCTTTTCTGCCACAAAAACAACATTTGCTTCCAAGCTCCATTTCTTCCTGTGAGCTCAATTGTGGTCCCAGCTCCCACCCCCGTCTATGCCCTGCTGAGCTCAGAGGCAGGCAGGATGCCTCCTAAGGCTGCTAAGTGGGATGGTGTCACAGCTCCAGTAGCCCGTCACTCCTGCTGTAGCAGTAGCTTCGTAGCAAACCACCAACCTCTCCCTGCCCCGCACCCTCTTGTACTAGGTGCTTGTGGCAGGGCAAAGACTCACCAGTGCGGCACCTCCTGCTGGTCATCCTGGGAATCAGCTATTTTCCAGCCCAGAGCACCCTCTGCAGGCCGGTGTCTCTCGTGCCACTAGCCCCCCGTGTCCCTCCCGGACCCCAGTGCCCCTCTAAATCAGGGTTTTGCCCCAGAGTAACCTACAGTCTGGGTCTCCCCACCCAGGGGAACCCTCTATCCCCACCTTGCCTCAGTGGCAATTGCCAGTGACCATCTAGCCCCCTCTCACTGGGGCAGACTGCAGTCTATAAACCCCTCATCATTGGCAAGGGGGTTAGGACCACCTGCCTTTGCCTGTCTCTGGGCTGCCCCTCTGCGGCCCCAGTACCCTTTTTTGGCCCTTTTTGCAAGGCCTGGGGTTTTTCTAGGCTGGAGCTCCCCAGCTCCCTCTGCCCCTCTCCAGCACTGCTCCACCTCAGGTACCCTGCTGGTACCCTTCATGGGCCCTTAACTAGGCCTGCAGCCTGGGGTTTTTCTAGGCTGGAGCTCCCCAGCACTGCTCCACCTCAGGTACCCTTCTCTCCCAGGTCCTTCTCTCTCAGGAAGCTAGGGAGAGCATCTCCTTCTGCCCCACAGCCCTCTTATAAAGGCCAGCTGGGCCCTGATGGAGCCGGCCACAGCTGGGGTCAGCTACCCAGTCAGCTTCCCCCAGCTGTTCTTAATCCCTTTCCCTGCTGCAGCCCTCTCCAAGGCTGCTTTTAGCCCCTTTTCTGTGGGAGTGGGGCAGATGCCCCACTACAGTGCTGTGCAAACATGTGCGAAGAGACAGTCCCTCCCTCAACGAGGGGATAACCTACACAGGCAAGATGGACAAAGGGTGGGAGGGAAAATGAGACAGGAAATTGCCCACGGTCATGCAACAGGCCACTGGGAATAGAAGCCTTGCCTCCTGGCTTGATGCGCCTTCTGTTAGGCCATGCCATCTGCAGACTGGGTTAAAATAATCCTAGCAAGTGCCCTGACCAGCTCCGTGGAGCTTTGTTCTACAGGTAAAACCGCACTTCCCTCCTCACATGCACCTGTCTGACACCATTCAATTCATGGGGTCCATGTGTGCAACTGAGGCTAGAATATGGCTCTGGATGTCGAGACCCGGTGTGCAGCTTATATACACCCTGTCATCACACACAGAGACTCTTCTAATGCCATAGGACAAAGGGGTGGGTTAAGGATTGTCCAAGATCCCTCCTGACATGTGTGGCTTCATGCCAGAAACTTTATTTGAATTCAGCCTTTATTGGGTTAATATCCTTTCCAAAAATTAAAGGTCATTGCAACAATAAATGGATAAACCTTTCATGGAAACACATGGCATTGGAAAAATTAGAAGCTAAATGTATATACCAGCTGAAGGATCCCAAAGCAGCATATTAAATGTGTGGATATTTATGTGAGTAACTGTGTGAGTGTAATAAATCACTTCATGCACCATTGAAATGCAGCCACCTCTGGAGTAGAACACGGCAGCTGTTTAACAATGCACAGCAACACTATGCACCGGTTAAGGAAAGGAAGAGAAGAATACCATATCCTATTAAATGGTGGGTTTTTTTCCTCCTGGAAAACAAACCTATAGGGGTTTTCATTCAAGAAGGCACTTAGGCATGTGCTTAACTTTAAGCATGTTCTTAAGTCCCACTGTCATCAAGAGGAAGTCAACAGGAGCTTAAGCACATGCCGGGAAAGTGCATTCATAGATAGGCATATTTATCAAAGTGGATTTTTTGATTCATTAGATTGTGCCAACTTGGAAAGCATTTTTATGCAGCTATTTCACAAAATAGTCTGTCTGGAAATGCCTCATAACCATCTGCAGTATGGAGCTATAAAATATACGTATTAATAAACAATAGTAACTTTGCAAGTGGGTAAAAATACCAGGGACTAAATTCAATCCTGGACACAGCTCTGTTGCAGTCAATAGTTACACCTGAGATGAGTTTGACCCTAGGGTTTCATCTCTGGGGACAAATCCATCTTTTTCTATAGGTCACAAGTCAAAATAGGCTGGGGAGTCTCATCCTTAAATCACTAAAGGAACGTGTCCACACTGGCAAGCCACAACCCAATTCCCTGCTCAAGACAAGGCCCGAAAGTAGAAGAGTAGAGTAAGGTGCTACAGGATCCAGACCTGCATTTAGCAGGGTCTGTATGTTAGGACACAAAGGCGCTGGTCAAAGCAGCTTGAATTATTATTTTCTATGCTACAGTCATGCCTAGAGGCCCCAGGCGAGACAAGGGCTCCACTGGACAAGGGTATGTCTATACTGCAATCAGGAGACGTGATTGCTAGCAGCCCAGGTTAGCCCACTCGAGTATGTACCTAGGATCCTAGGCAGGTGGGGCTAGCCCAAGCCATTGCCTGTGCTGCTGCAGCGTCACTGCCATTGTTATTCGAGTTAGCTACACTGAAGTTAGCTAGGGCATGTCTACACATGCTCCAATCACACCTCCCGATGGCAGAGCAGACATACCCGTAGTGAGACACAGTCCCTGCCTCCAAGAGTTTACAATCTCAATAGACAAGAGGAACAAAGTAAGTATTATCATCCTTGTGCTACCGATGAGGAACTGAGGCACAGAGAGATTAAGCGACTTGCCCAAGGTCACACAGCGAATCTACAGTGGAGCAGAAAGTTGAACCCAAATCTCCTAAGAGCCACTCCAATCTTGTAACCACAAGAACATCCTTCTAAGGTGTAAGTGCATTAGCAGAATAGACCAGGGCAATGGAGAAAATCTGTCCTGAAGCCCTGGGTGAATCAACTGTGGGTCAGACAAGTGAATACAAGGTCCGAGTTACTCCAGGATCAGAAATCCTCAGGGCATCTGGAAGCTTTCAGCTCCTCTGGAAGCAGCAGTGGGCGTGGATGAATGTTGGTGCAGCCTGGAGGAGGTGAAACGGTGCTTTCCTTTGAACAGTGGCACCGGGCACGTATGGGAATGAAGCACGGTAGGCACAGGAGCTCTGGCACAGATTTTGAACGCATTCTGTGCACTAAAACAGGCCTTTATGAAACACTGGCAGGCAGAGCTGCAGAATTAAGAGGCATTGGCAGAGCTGAATGGGAGAAGCTTCAGACGACGTCCCAATGCAGCTATCAATCACTCAGACGCTTTGGCAAGCCCCAAGTTAACCCAAATATCTCACTGTTTTCCCTCGCTGGGGAGATTGTGTCGGCTTCAGCCAGAGTCCCCCTGTTTCCTCCCACCTTAATTTTCTCATCCGCTGTCAAAGATGGCCGGCTAAGAGGGGCCTCTTCAAAGTGCCGCTTGTGTTCTGTCTTATGGGCTTATATAGCCCCTGTTATTCTAGTACTAGATAGGGTGACCAGATGTCCCGATTTTATAGGGACAGTCCAATTTTGGGGTCTTTTTCTTATATAGGCTCCTACTACCCCCCCCCTCCCCATCCTGATGTTTCACACTTGCTGTCTGGTCACCCTAGTACTGCAGCACCTCAGGACAGCCCCACAATACCTGTGTGAGGTAAGGAAGTATGTGTGTGGTGAACAGAGAGGCTAAGGCCCAGGTCCTCAGGGGGTACTTAGGCTCTTCGTTCCTATTGAAACTTTGTGTTTCATTGGATAGAAATGAGGAGCGAAGCATGAGTGACTTGCCTAAGGCCATATGGGAAGTCTGTGGCAGAGCAGGGAGTTGAAGCTGGGTCTCAGATCCTAAGCAAGGGCCTGAACTACTAGACCGTCCTTCCTCTTGCTCGTGCTGTTGGCTAGGTGGGGTACGGTAGAGACTTCAAGTGAACCCGCTCGCACAATGGGCGGAGCACTCCCACTCTCAGGGCCTGATTGGCTGCTCCCCCTCCACCTTGCCTCCTCGTTTACCCCAGTGCAAAACGACTGGACCACGTTACCATCCTGATCTGGGAGCATTTCACACTTGTCAATGATTGCACAAGAGCAACCATGATTCAGGTCCTCCGTCTGCTCCGGGGCAAAGGACTGACCTGAGGCTCAAACGCAGATCCATGGATCAAGTGAGTTATCATAGCTCATGCTTTCAGAAGCGGGATAATAAAGAACCCTTGGGTCCATCCCCCCCGCTGCATTGCACAATCATCTATGTGCATTATAGGATTTTTTTCTTTTGCTTTCCCCAGAAGTACCGTGTATTGGCCCCGGTTAGGGGCAGGATGTGGGACTTAGTAGCCCAGGATCTGATGTCGCTGGGGAAATCTTAGACTTGCCAAACCTCATGTATCCAGCGCTCCGTTTTGTTTGAAATTTGTTTCCAAATTACTATCACCCCCAGCTTTTGTTTTTCTAGCTCCCGCCCCAATTTCCCAAAAGCTGCGGTTTCAAGGACCTCTGCAAAATCAGGGTTTACCTGGCTGTCCCTCTGTTGCACTACCATTGCCCCAGCATGGCAGATCCAGTTGCTTTTGTAGGTAATAAACTTGTCTTGTTTTGTCTTAAACCAGTGTGCGTGGAAATCCTAACTAGGGGCAGAACGCTGGGTATATTCCTCTCCGCATTGAGGGAGGGGGCGAATTTCATGAGCTTATGCTGTGCAGCGCAAGATGGTATAATTTGGGGTTTGCACTCTAGAGGGGGGTGGGCACTTGAGTAACTGGGCAGTTCCTTAGCTGAAGCCTTCCCATGCAGGGGCTAGTCAGAAAGCCTGTTTGCATGTTACAACAGGAGAATGTGTCCCTATGTGTGTGCCGGTGAAAGTGTGAGACCGGAAGCGTGTCTGCAGCTTGTCACGGCAGTACAGTTGAAGGGAGTCCTGGCTGGTGGGTCAGGTGGGCTCAGTGGTACCCCAGTTCCCAAGTGGCACCCCTGGGGGAGGGGAACCTGTCACATCCTTATCCACCCTCATTTATTCTCTTCATTCCAGTTGGATGTGCATGGCCATCAGTGCTCTCAATAGCTTTCAGTATCAAGATGGGGGTGGCTGACTTTACTTTTTACCAGGGAAAAAGTTTACAGGTAATTTTCTTATTCACTGAAAAATGTTACCTGAGGCCTTTTGAAAGTTGTCAAAGGAGGAGGAGGTAAAATAGCCCTCACTCCTGACAGCTGTTTTTGACAGCTGTGTAGCACTAGTGGAGAAGACTTCCTCCAAAGGATACCTCAGGCCATTGGGCCACTTTTAAAGCCACCATCATGAGCAAGGCTGCACCCATAAATTATTTAATTCCATCCTGGGCTTGTCATCTTCCACTGCTTCAGCAGGGGGACGCTGAGTGGATTTAATGGTGCAATTTAAGGCAAACGACCAAGGTAATGAAGTGCAGCCTGTAGATGTGCTACTGCTGGCTGAGTTCTTCTGTAGCTCTGACACGCTAAACAGAGCTGCCCCTGATTGACATGTGGATGGGAGACCCGCAAGGAGCTGCAGGGAGTGGTGCTGGAGCTCAGTAAGTGCTGCTCTTCCCTCTCGTTCTGCACTGAGCTGCGTTCCGGAGGCACCGAGGTGACAGCTTTAGAATGAGATGTGAAGCGAAAGTCCTGTCACAAGATTCCCCTCGACGCTGTCTGGGGAGGATGTTGGGTTGAAAGGCGCTATGTAAATGGAAGCTGTTCTTAGCCACTGAACCAGAGGGAGGCAAGCGCAAATGGGCTGAGCCGGAAAAAGGGCAATGGTGGTAGAAGTCTTTCTGCGAGCCCTCGAGGGGCGTTCCAGCCCAAGGGAGGATGGAATACCCCCATTCCAATACACATACAGCCGGATTCTGGTCTGAGGTACCCAGGAAGGGCAGCCTTGTGGTTACGGCATCAGAGTACAACCCTGGACTCCAGGGCCAATGGTGACTTTACACCACCCCATGCTGGGCCAGTCGTTGACTGATTCAGCCCCTGGGGTAGGTGAGAGGGGCTGTCCTAACATGTGCTCAGCTGTCCACTGCTCCTACAGGCCACTGAGATAGCCAGGAATAATCAGGAGGAAAGGAAAGTTCTAAGGAGGCTCTTGTTCCTTGGGAACAAACTCAGCAAACACCCCACACTGGGGACAGCAGAGGTTCAGCTACTCACTACACCGGCATGACACACCCTTGACTTCAGGGGAATTCCCTGGGGACTGCCCCTTTATGCCAGCAGGGAGCCATTGGACACCAAGGAATGGAGCCCTAGGTACCCAGCGTTAAACCCATAGAGCAGGCTAGAGTCTCCTCTCGGTTACACCAAGGTAGTGTTGTATAAACCTGAATGCCCATTTGCTCCATATAGTCCTGCAGGGCAAACTCCTAGGCAGCCTACCTCCTCGGGATCTCACTCCTTTCAATGGGCTGTGTACACTGGGGTGACAGGAACACCTACAGGCCTTAGTCAAGATCAGGGCCCCATCATGCTGGGCGTTGTACACACGCAGTGAGAGATGTCCCTGCCCCAGAGAGCTGACAGTCAAAGCAAAGGGTGGGAGAAAGGAAACAATGTTACCTCCTTGACACAGATGGGGAAACTGAGGAACGGAGAGACTAAGTGGCTCACCCAAGGTCACGAAAGAATTGACCCTGGGAATTGACCCTAAGTCTGTAGCAACCTCAGTATGTCACAGGGACGAAGTCAGCCCTGCGGATGGGAGACCCCCAGCTCCTGCAGTAATTGCTTTCTTTCCCTGCACTTCTTCCCATCAACTGACTGTGAGTGGTTCCTGATTTCAGCCCAGCTGTTCAGACATGCTGCAAGCAGGAATCGTATCCCTCTCTCTTCTTTATTGATCTTTCAGTGGGTTCAGGCCTGGTGGGAAGGGGCTGGGTTGACAGCCCTGGCACCAAAGGCCTGTCAGTGAGCCACAGAACAGGCACCCCATGGGCAGCAGCCAGGCCACCTCCCCTCCCAAGTGTCTTGGCCCTGGCTGGGGGGACCATCTCCAAAGAAAAGAGACGGGTTCATGCCCCAGGCTCGGCCAGCTCTTGGCCTCTCTGCTACATATCAGCAAGTGCGAAGCTCATCTTCCATCCCCCGCTGTGCCGGGTTTGTTTCATCCGCCTGTTGTAAGATCTCTGAGGCAGGGACTGCCTTGGCATGAGTGTTTGCATAAGCCTAGGGGGCAGGACTGGGCATGGATTATGGGGGCAGCACTGGCCCCCTGGTAGAGGGGAGGTTGGGGCCAATTTCCACCAATTCAGCTTCCTTAGTTGGCAGGTGATCAGCAGGGGTCTTGCAGCGGGGCTCACACCTCCTGAAGCTGGAACAGATCAGGCCTGGATTGGCAAAGAGGGTGAGAGGTCGGCATGAGAGGAAGGAAAGGTCAACAGACTGCTCTCGGTGTGAAACTGGAACGGGAAAGGAACAGCTGCCCAGAAGTCCAGCTTCCCATCAGCAGGTTCCAGGAGCTCATTCCATCTTAGACAAACCCTGAACAGATTGATTCCTTGCTGGTGCCATCAGGCTGTTCATAGCGAGCTGCTGCTCATCCAGATTCTCCTTAGACCCCTGAGGCCAAATAGGGCCTGGGGGGGGGTGTCTCCTCTTTCCCACTCAAGACTTTTTTAGCCTTTGAAATGCTGGTTTCATGGGGTGGAATTCAGTCCTGACATAAACTGGTGCAACTCCATGGACTGCAAGAGAGCTTTACTCACACCAGGGCTGAATTCTGCCCTTATCCCAAATCTTAAAGCTGTGTCACGAGCCTTCCCTCCCTTCACCGAGCATTCGTGGCCGGGAAAGACTGAAATCGATAGCAGAAATCAGACAGGGCAAGCAGGAGCCAACCAACAACTGAATTCCCTGGTGCACTGAGGCTGATACGAGGTAAGCTGGTGGTTCTCAGTTTTCCTCACCATGACTCCATGTTACAACAGGGAAAGATTTGGGGATCTACTTCTTCATCTGAGAAAGGGCAGGTGGTTGTGAGGCCCAGGTTGAGAGACCATGGTGGAGAACCTTTACATAGGCTCAGTATGTGAAGAAAAACCATGGTGCAGTCCTCTTAAAGTCAATTAAGTTCTCTCTCAGCCTTTGAAAGTAGTGATACTATTGGGCAAAGAACAGCTTAGGTAATTACAACATTTAGACTGTAAGCTCTTCAGGACAAGGTGTGTTTTCTATGTCTGGAAAGCATCTAGTACATTTTGGCTCGATCAGTAAATTAAAATACTTCTGCCTCCTTAAATTCCCCCTGCAGTGCCAACTGGATACAGCCTCCTTCACTTCCTTTCTCAGACTGTTGTGTCAACTTGCTGTGTGCTGTTGGCTGCTGTGATCCACCCCAGAGGCAGCTGCTTTTCATTAGTGCGCAAACTGCCTGTAATGTGCTTTTGAGACCGTTAGATGAAGGGCTCTGTGCAAGTCTGTAAGACAGTGTGTGTGTGTGCGCGCGTGTGAGCGGGTAGGGAGAGGAGCTAAAGGAAACAAGGCAAGTGGCGTTGGAGAACGGTAGTATCAGGGGACCACCCTTACAAAAATCACAGCCGGGAAGCAGACACTAATCATCCGTAAGTATTATTATGGGAAGCAAGTGCCAAAGACAGGTACAGGACAGATTTTATAAGGCTAGTGATTCCCTCTATTCTTTAATTGTCCATTCAGTCTTTCATGATTTAAGTAGATTTCTTTTATTTTAAAGCACTTTTAAAATAGCCTAGCTTTAATGAGTCATTAATATAAATACCCTGCCTGCTGCATGGTGCTATGAAATGGATTTGCAATACAGCATTTTATTTGCTAGGATCAATGCTTCTGACTTATTCCATCCTTCGGGAAAATTCATTTATGTCAATAGTGCCTAATGAGATCGACAGAATTTGTTTCCCTTCTCCTCCCTGCTTTTTCTTTTCTTGACCGGTCCTCGCCCTGAGGAAGCTGAAAGAGAGAAGCCTTCTAAAAACTCCTCCCTGGCCCCCATGAACCCCTCAGCAGGAATGCAGCTGTCATAAATCAATGGCCATTAATCACAACGAGTTCCCTGGCAGCCTGAATAAAAGGCCCATCTCCTACGGCTGTGGCTCCCTTGCTTACCTTCGCTGCTAATGAAATGAGCAATCTATTCCAATTCATTTGGTTAGTGGCACCGCTGTAGATCACAGCCGGATACAAGGAGCATTAACTCTGGGCCATTCTTCTATCCCCCTCTTTTCCCCCTCCCACCTCTTCTTCTATCAATAACAGCCTCTAAGGACCTGTTTGGTTGCTTGAGCTATTCAGAGGGTAGGAGTGCATTCCTCTGCCTGGGGTAATTATCCCCCGTTTGCAAACTGCAAAGACTAGTGCTGAGGTTCTAGATAATTGGAAGACTCCCACACAGTTTTGTATTGATTCCATCCAGAATAGAAACATCGGGCGTGAAAGAGAGAAGGGGCGAGAGAAAGAAAGGGAGCGAGTCTTAACACATGGCTGAAAGAACACGCAGAAGTTTGCACAACCGCTGCTTCCTGCATTCTCCTGGCATGTCCCTATTAGAAGAGACGGGCGAATCAAAGAGCTGAACGTCCTCATCTCTTGGCCCTTTGGACCCAATTAGGCTGGACAAGAACAACCAGTTGTCAATAGCACAGAGGAAGCTTCCAGCATTGTTATGGAGGACAGGTGGGAGGGGGGAAAGAAATGCACTTTTAAAATGAGACCTTTTGCTGCCTGTGGCTTAGAGCGCCCCTCTGTGCCCGTGGGAGGAGCAGAAAGCCCAGGCATACAAAACGGGGAAGGGATCTGGTGTCACTGAAGCATGCACTCCTTATCCCCCAGAGACCTTCTCCCTGGAGAGAGAACCAGGGCCGGTGCAACCCATTAGGCGACCTGGCACTAGCATTTGGGGGGCGGCATTTCGGGTGCTTTGGCGGCGACTATGGCAGCCGGATTTTTGGCCGCCCCGGTCGTCGTCAGCATTTAGGCGGAAGGACCTGGGGCAGGGGGGCACGGGGAGGGCCGCCTGCAGCAAGGGGGGGTGGCATTCAGGGGAACCGCTCCCCGCCCCAGCTCACCTCTGCTCTGCCTCCTTCCCTGAGCACGCCGCCCCGCTCTGCTTCTCTCCCTCCCAGGCTTGTGGCACCAAACAGCTGATTGGTGCCGCAAGCATGGGAGGCAGAAGAAGTGGAGCGGCGACGGCGTGCTCGGGGAGGAGGCGGAGCAGAGGTGAGCTGGGGCGGGGAGCTGCCACACGGTTCCCCGGGCCAGGGGGAGCTTCCGCGGGGGGAAGGGGGTGTCTCAGGGCGGAGGGAGGGAGCTGCCATGGGGGGGTGCCTCAGGGCTGGGGGGGGGCAGAGCGCTGCCACGGGGCTCGGGGGACAAGGTGGAAGTTTCGCCTAGGGTGCGAAACATCCTTGCACCCGCCCTGGAGAGAACACGATTATTATTAATAGTATTCCAGCAGCAACTAGGGTCCCAGCTGAGCCTGGAGCCCCATTGTGCTGGGCACTGCACGAACATACGACAGACACTCCCTGTGTCCCAAAGAACTTGGAGTCTAAACAGGTGAGTCAGACAAAGGGCGGGAGGAGAAACAGGCCCAGAGAGGGGAAATGAAGTAACTTCCCCAAGGCCACAGAGCAGGTAGGTGGCCAAGGCAGGGGTAGAACCCACAGTTCCTGAGTCCTATTCCAGAGCCTTATCCAGAGTGGGTCCCATTGATCACTAACTGCCTCCCTTACTGGCAGCCTCTGAATGACCTATGGAGGCTGCTCTCCCTCTAGAGAGGGTCCCTCTTGGCAGGGCTGTGTGGAGACCGTTGAAATGGCCCATCCTGTACCTGTGCAGAAAGAGAGGCCTCCGTTCCCCAGGGGGTCTGCAGCACCAGCAAGCCCGTCAGGCTAACGTGTGACCTGAGTGGGAATATCTGATGGCGGAACTGGGCCCAGAGTCTTCACGCTACTTTGACCTGTCCGGCAGTGCGATGAACTGAGTTGAGCTTACATTCTCCCAGTGGGAGCTGAAGGACAAGGCCGGGAGAAATACTTTACTACAGCACTTCTGAGTGTGGTTTGTATCATGAACACAGGGCCTGACACATTTCTGGGCCGGCCCAGTGACTTTGCGGCCTTGACTCTTCCCACGAAGGGCCTGTCTCTGACCTCCTCTCCACAAGGTTCAGCTGCACCCACAATCCCTCTTGTCAGTATCTTCATTGTGTCTCCCCCATCCACCCTAATTTCTGCGGCTCTCCACTAGAGCAGCCTAGCACCCGGCTTTTGTCTGGAGGCTCGGGCTTTCCACTCTTTGCCCCGGCCCCATCGCTGTCTTCTGCTGCTTCAGGATTTATCTGGCCAGAGCTTAGTCTTTTTCACAGATTTCCCTGCCCTCTCCCCTTTGCCCTTTGCATAACGTGTATATGCTATGGGCCAGCTGGGAAGGGACAGAGACAAAGGAGATGTGGCAAGAGAGGTGGGGACAGAAACAGGAGTGCGGGATGGGGGAGCAGACACAGAGAGGAGGCAGACATGAGATTTCTCAGGGGAGGACGAGCAGTGAGAAATGAGAGAGGGAAAAATCACAATGGGGACAGAGACAGGGGACTTCAGGTGAACTCTCCATTTTTTTAAGGAGCCAGGAGGAACTGCCTCTGGAGTCAACACAGGAGGGAACAGCCAATCTGGCCCTGAAAAATGTGGAAATTAAACTATATTTTGGTTTTCAAATAGTCAGTGAACATGCAAAAGTATGCAAATGAGCATACGTGCTTATGTAAATATATGCACATTTGTTCACAGGCCTTTAGAGGGCCCAGTGTGGGGTGTAGGCAGATTTGATCCCCACCTCTTTGCTAGGTGCAGGCACCTGAAGATGACTGAGGAAAGCTCCAGGCTCCTAGGGCGTTCTCCCTGGCTACCTCAGAACCTGGCTGCACGCTGCAGTAGAAGGAGCTAGTCCAGACCTGCTGCTGTAGAGACTCTGGCATTACCCCAAACCTCTTTGATGCCCAGGCCTGGAACAACTGCCCTGTGGGTCCTTATCACCAGTACAGCTAGTCAAAGACGAGTGAGGATTTTTCACTGAACGTTTGAAAAGAATGTTTGTTTTGTTTGAAATTTTCTGGATAATAAAACGAACACACACACCCCACACTGGATTTTTGACCATAAACCACAACATTCACATTCTCTATTTTTTTCCAGTTCTTTCCTTTTTCTTTTCCCTTTCCCCTGCTGCTGAGAAAAGGGGGGAAGGAAAAAATCGATTGTGGGTACCCAAACGCAACATTTTTTGGTATTTGGTTTTTCATTGAACAAAACAGAAAATAATGAAAGCAAATTCATGGAACATGAAGTCCTTTTCCATTTAAAAAAGAAAATCAACCAGGTCTAATTACCAGCAGCCCACACAGCCCTTTCTATTGTTGGCTCCCTTCCCGGTGTTGTGCAGAACGCAACATTTTAAGCCCAAACAGTGAGGGTTGTGGGCTTGAGAGGAAAATGGGGTGATTGATGTCTCTATATTCTAGGTGGATCCCTGGTTCACGAGCTGTTGATTTTCTCTACAGTGGGATAACATGTGCACTCTGCATTTGTCAATGAGGAACATTCGGGTAATGCACCATCTAAGAAGCAAAGCAAAACAACTCTAGGAAACGTGTTGTCAGTTTAAATGAGACTGCCAGTGATTTAGACTTCTGTAATTCTCTGAGTAGGCATGACATTGAGAAAAGGACCCCAAATCCATCAGCCTAACCAGAAGGGAGGGGGACCAGAGAAAATAAAGAATTTAATCCATGAATTATTCTGCACCCTACAGTTTAGTTTTCTTCTAATACATAGTTGGGCTGAAAAGAGAAGTTTCTCTGTTGGGTCAGTTTGTGTATTTCTTCACTGATGCAGAAATGTTTCTTTATGACATTCCAGCAAATGTCACAGGACTTTCTTATTATTTATATTCCAGCATTGCCTACTGGCCCCACCAAGACTGCCCCCTAATGTACTAGATACTGTGTACATAAATGGTAAGAGACAGTCCCTGCTTTGAAGAGCTTACTATCTAGCCAGACTAGAGAGACAACAGGTGGGAGAAATGAAGAATTATTAGCCTGGTATTACAGCTGGGAACCTGAGGCACAGAGAGACATAGGGCCTTATCTCTTTTACACATGTGTAACTCCGTCAATTGCAAGAGATACTCCTGATTTGCTGGTGTAATTAAGAGGAGTAGCAGACCCTAAATGATTTGTCCAAGGGCTTGCAGGAAACCTGTGGTAGAACAGAGAATTGAACCTATATCTCCTGAGTCCCATGCCACTATAACAGCAACAAGCCCAGCCTTCCTCTCTGTAGCTAGAGCATTTCTGTGGACCTGTGTTCAAATCCTCCCCCAGGTCCTAGATAAGATGAATGTTGTCATCTCGGCTTAGTCCACACCACCAAAAAAACCCACTTCCCTGTTTGTCACAGTCTCTGCTCAGGAGTAGCTTGGCTCTTGACTCTCAGGGCAGTGTTGTGGCACATTGGTGGCTCAGGACTATAGCAAAAGGGGCCAGGTAGGAGCTGCATCAGCAGAGCTGTGCGGGAAAACATGCACATCACCTGCCAGCTCTATGCTCTATCATTGCCAGTGGCCTCTCCCTTTGAAGAGCATGAGAACAAAGTTAAAATACAAACATTTCTGACTCAAATAGCCAACCCATCCCCTCTCCTCGACTGGGAAATCCTGGGGACTCTGGTTACTTCCCCTGTCCTCATGAGCTCGGCATGCTGCTAGAATTAAAATGCACATTGCTTGCAGGAGAGCGAAGCATAGCAGAAGCCCAAGGCTATTTTTTTTAGATGTCTGTGTTTGGGATCATTTTTTCCTTGTATCAATTTTTTTTGGTAGTGCAATTAAAAAAACAAACAAACCCACACCCACCCAAGATCCATTTACCAAGGATTCAGATGTCGCCTCCAGCGAATTATCAGGGCAGATGAATGGTAATCCTACTATTCACATCCATCCTGTCCTTGCTGCAACCACCCTAGAGATTCAGTTTTGGCCACTGTTTGTACACCGGCTTCTAAAATGTACAGAGGAGCTAACCCAGCACCATCTGTATGAGTAAAAGCTTTTATAAGAACAAGTCTGATACCTTTTGGGGAAACGGGGATCTCTCTGTGTCTATCTATCTTGCCTCACCAGTCACTTGTCTATCAGTCCGGAAAATGCAAGTATCTGGAGAGTTAAAGAGTACACTCATCCGTACACACTGCTTCAGCTGAATGTCTGGTGAAATGCAATGGCGATTATTAATTGTAGCAAGGAAGCAGTGTCAAATTACGCTAATCAATTAATTGGGCAGCAACCAGAAACGACAAAATGAGGCTCGTGTTCTTTTAAATTGTCTGGGAGGCAGGATTGTTCTAAATATATTTTCAAGCTTCAGATCAGCATGTCTCTTTTGTCGCTTCTCAGCAGTGCCTTAGCAATGCTGCACGGTACCCCGCTAGAGAACCAGCAGCCGGAGCTCTTTATAACTCGGACAGAATATTATAACCTTTTAAAAGATTGCCCGGCTTGCTGCCTTGTGTATCCAAGTGAACAGACTGTTAAAAATAATTCAAAGGAGATTTGATTTTATTTTTTTTTAAAACGCCTGCTTGGCAGAGGCAGAGCGTGAGAAGAAAAGAACATCTCGGAGGGAATTAAAACCCTGTGTACCAAACTGAGGCAAACAAGGACAAATGGATAAAATCTACCCTCTGGCCACCTGAGCCTCTTCCATCACAAGCAAGACTTCTCAGACAGACCTGCACAAGGGGAACACACCTGCTAAAAGGATAGACTACTTGTGAGCTGTCACATCGCTCTACTGTATTCTGTATTTATTTTGCTTTCCAGCAACAGATCTGTCTCATCACAGCCTCTGCCCTGGCTCCTGATCCCTGAAATGAGATCACAGAATCCTTTCAAAGATGCTGATCTGAGTTACACTGGTGTAAATCTAGGGTGGGCCCACTGACTTTGGTGGAGTTACTCTGGATCTGCACCAGCAGGAATGAGATCAGAATCAAACTCATCAGGCCAGATCCTTTGATGTGGTAAATCCATGAAGTTCCATTGATTCTGGTGGAGTTACTCTAGATTTACATTGGTGTAGCTTAGATTGGAATCGGACTCATTGGAATTCTGCTGATTTACGCCAGCAGAGGATCTGGCCCAATTATCTGTTTCCTTCAAACTGAAACAAATGAGCTGCAAAATAAGAACCTGACAATAAGTTAGGGTGACCAGATAGCAAGTGTGAAAAATCAGGACGGGGGCGGAGGGTAATAGGCACCTATATAACAAAAAGCGCCAAATATCATGACTGTCCCTATAAAATCAGGACATCTGTTCACCCTACAATAAGTGAAGAGGAGAAATGTCTCCTTGTGTGATAAGTAGCTTACATTGTTTTTGAACTGAAAGTGTGCTGGACAAAATATTATGGCTTAGTGAAACATACACTCATTTGTCTGTTGCTAAAATACCAAGGATATACTGCAGCAAGAGAAAACACAACCAGGTGAACGCTAGAGAGCATAGAGACAATGCAAACATCTTCACTTAGAGTATGATTTAAATTACAATGTGTTTTTGACAAGCCCCTGAGTGCTAGAGCGATGGAGCTACAATTGTAATGAAGTCATTTAATTCTGATTTGGATGAAATACATACAGACTACGGAGCAGGCTAGGCATAAACCCCCAGCGCTCGCATTCGGTTAAGAAGCCAGTCATTACGTGAATTTGATTTGGAGTGCTCAGGTAATCTAGCTACTTATGTCAGAATCCTACTTTTTCTCTCATTTACACTAAAATAGCTTCCGTCCAATATCCAAGTCACGGCACAACAGTAAATTTTCAGGTGGAATGGTATGTAACGCATCAATTTATGTCTCCTTTGTCTGGCTTTGTGGCAGTCTTATCTTGGAGCCAAGTTTCCACTCTCAGGATATCCTGTCTTTGTAAGACTCTTTCAAAATAATTACTATTCTATGAAATTGTCTATGGGGACAGCATAGAAAAAGGAACTGCCCCATGTCAGACTCGATCTCTCTCGCTTCCTTCATGGAAGAATGCAGGAAAGACTAGAGTATTTTTGCAAGGTCAGATAAAGGATCAAATGCTAAAAAAGGTGAAAGTAACTGAACTACCTTGGCCTATTGAGATGAATGTATTAGTCACTCTGTGAATTCATTTAATAGACTCCATGAACCTATGTTTTTATTTATCTTATCTGAATAACTGACGGTTTGCCTATGCTTTTGTACAGTACCCATCACTGTGTAATCCGGGCATCTGGGAGATGCCATATTGGATCAGACCACTGGCAGGCTATGATTCTGTCCATGGTCAGCATGTCATGCTTCGGAAGAAGGAAAGAAACCCATAAATGCAGCAGGCCAGGGGCCAGGGGGAATGGCAGAATGATTAGAAAGGAAATTCCTTCCTGACGCCTGCGGTGGTCATCTTATACCTTGAAGAATGAGCTTTGATTACTCCTATCTTACGGTAGCTTGCTTTGCATGTACTGAAGTCTCCAGACTGAGACAGTGAATTTTCGCTGCAGGACAATTAAGATCAGAATGCAGTAGGGAAGGCATACTCCTTTTCAACTAAATGGGGAACCAGCCTAATACCCTCAGAAGGCTGGAAAGCACACTTTAATCAGACTGCTTTAGAAGGAAAGCTACTCTCCCCTAATAATTTAAAGCAAACTTCTGGACAAGACAATGTTCAGGGAATCTTATTAGAGTGATTTATGTTTTTGTGCTAGGAAAGGACCCCAGCTGATACTAAATTCTGTTCACATTTTATCTCAGCAATAACCCTAAGTCACAGGAAGAAAAATCGCACACATTTCTCTGGGCCTGAATTCTTGTGCACCTTGAACTCCCAAGGGCCAATTAGCCCACTGGACCAAATTCTGTTAGCATTTATGCTGGTGTAACACACTGACATAGGTGGAGGTTTCCAGACTTAGCCTGGTGTAATTGAGAGCTGAATTTGGTCTACTGACTGTAGTGGTGTTGCACATGCTTACGCCAAGGCTGAATTTGATCTCTATTGATTTCAGGGGGAGGTTGGGCAAGCAGTGAAGGTCTGGCCTGAATCCTTAACTCACTGTGTCATTGCAGCTCAAATGGTGTAGAAGATCCTCTTAAGTGCTCAGGAACTTACTATGACTGCATACAACACAGTGAGTTATGGACGGGGGGCTGGAACCATTTGTATCGTAGGGGTGCTGAGAGCCATTGAACCAAACTGTGAACCCTGTATATAATGGAAGCTACTGCAAGCCAGGAGGTATGGTAGCACCCCTAATTCCAGCACCTATGGTTATGGATGGCGTTTATACCTTAACCCGGAGTTGTGTCTTTTGAAGTTAGATCCTTAACGTTATTTGAAATAGGTTTTTAGCTTCGCATTTCCTGGGGGTTTATTTCAAAAGCGGCACAGCAATACGATGCATTAATTTCACTCAGTTTTAAAAGCTCCAGAGGCGTCATCCTGGCTAGCTATGTGAATCGTTATGTGATTGCCTTTTAAAAGAAGGAGCGGGGTTTCTTCAGTGCCATCAAAGTGTATTATACGCATCTTTCTTCATCAACAGACCACAAGAGCGCTGAAAGATGCCCATTCCCCTGAATATGGGATGAAATGGTTGTTTGAAAAAGTTTCAGCCCATGTGTAGATAATTTCTGAGCTTCCATTTTGTACCCTGATCATTTCAAAATACCCACAAGGAGACCTTATGGAATAGCTCCTTGGCAAAAAAATTTTATAGAACAGTACTGTTTGGACAAGAAGCTCCGAGTGTTTTACACAAACACTAATTAATGAAGCCTAAAAATATCCATGGGAAGAATATAGATATGGTTATCTACAGTTTACCAGTGGGTAAATAGAGCGACAGCGCTGTTAAGTGAATTGTCCAAGGACACAAGTTTGAGTAAGTGGCAGAGCTATGAACAGAACTCAGGAGTCCTGGCACTCAGTCCCCATCTCTAATCACTGCACCATGCAACAGAAATTTTCTTTCAATTTTGCGAGCACAGAATAGCATATTAAATTGATAAGATTCCATTTTTATTCTTCTGTAATTTTTCTTTAAATGTCAAAAACTTCAGTCTGGTCCTGAGATTATTTATACCTAAATTTCAGCTTGGAACAAATTTCTTTTATCATAGAACATCAGGGTTGGAAGGGACCTTGGGAGGTCATCTAGTCCAACCCCCTGCTTAGTGCAGGACCAATTCCCAGATTTTTACCCCAATTCCCTAAATGGTCCCCTCAAGGACTAAGCTCACAACCCTGGGTTTAGCAGGCCAATGCTCAAACTGCTGAGCTATCTCTTGCCTGTTGCGGGGGGGGGGGGGGGTGTAGAGATTTTAAAATCTTGGGAAGGGGAAAGTTGACAGTTTAAAAATAAAGGGCTTGATCCTGTAAATTTTTATGCAAGCAATCCTTACTCAACAGGTCATCCCCATTGAAATCACTGGGACTACTCATAGGAGTAAGGGATTGTAGAAGCAAGTGCTGGTGAAAGGTACCAAACTGACTGGGCTGGAAACAAAAGTGCTTCAGTTATCCACAGAAGAACTAAAGCACAGACAACTGCAAGGCAGCCTTCCAGCCCCTGACCTCCCCTCCCCAGCTCTGCCAGCGTACCTCAGCCCTACGGGCCAGACTGTGTGGCTCATTGACTCCTTGTCCCATGGCACAATAGTTGGCAATCTTAGCAGAACAGCCATCTCCGGATTGCGCCCACCAACCTATTTCACCAAAACATCTTGCTGTCAGATGGCAACAACTTTTGGTGACTCGAAACTGAGTTAAGTTCACATCAGCGAGCTGCTGCTGTAAAATTCCCTCTGTGGATACCCACCACCTAGTCCCCTGGCTGGCAAACTCTGACTTATGGCGCCACGGTCATTCTTATTTATTTGTATTACAGTAGCTCTCAGGGGCAGGTTGGGGATCCGTTGTACCCAGGTGTGTGACTATTCTCTTTTTCTTTCTGGTCTAGTGGTAAGAAAGGGAACCTGGGTTCTGTTCCTACCACTACCACTGAATCACTGTGTGGGCTTGGTTGGGAGGGGGTGAGGGGAAGTCATTTTGCCACTCCGTGCCTCAGTTTCCTTACCTATGGGAGGTGGTAGGATGGTCTAGTGGATAAGATACGAGGCAGACCGGGGTTCAAATCCAGGTTTAATCACCGATTTCCTGTATGACCTTGAACAAGGCTCTTAGTGTCTTTGTGCCTCAGTTTCCCCGACTGCAAAATGAGATGAGAGTCCCACAGAACTGCAGTGTGTGGGGGGGTGTGTGTGGGGGGAGAATCCACGAATGTTACTGAGGTGCTCAGACTCTATGGTAATGAGGTCTCTAACTAGATAGACAAACATTTGGAAATAGGATAATGATACTTATCCACCTCTGAGAAGCACTTTCAGAGAGTGGTTGTGTGCAGTATATTCCTGCCCTTTACTATTTATTACGATCTCTACATTAAACCAACTGGCATGTCCCTGTGCATTGTTAATGCCGGTTTTTTTGCCTTTCCAGCGCGCCCTGGGGGTGATTCTGATCTCTCCGTCAAAGGGGCAAACCAGGGGCCGTGCCACTGAATGTTTGGAGTTGCTCAGGATTTACACCGCCGTGCCAGAGACAGAATCCTGCCCAGGGTCTTCAGGGGTCTACGGTTCACACTCGGGGGGTCAAAACCACGCTGCCCTCCCCACATTGCTCAATGGGGGGAGGGGGGGAGGATCCAGGTTAGTGGGGGTGGTGGTCTGGGAAGGGGTGAGAACCACTGCCCCACATCTCAGCTTATTCAGCCCAATTGTTCCCCCCCCTCCCCCCCGCATTTCACCTACCTTGACAGCTTCGGCGTGGGTCACCCTGTCCAACGCCTTGTCATTGACCCGCAGGATCTGGTCCCCGACCCGGAGCCCTTCTTTCTCCGCCAGGGAGCCCGGCTCCACCAGGGAGACGTAGATGCCCACCCCGTGCTCGGCGCCCCCGCGGATGCTGAAGCCCAGTCCTTCGTGGGTCTTGCTCCGCTTCAGGCTCACCTGCCGCAGCTCCCCGCGCAGCTCCTCGGCGGCGGGAGCTGTCCCGCGGGCGGCGGTGCTGACCTCCGGCCCGGGGGCGGGCGGGGGCCAGAGGCGAGCCGCGGGCGGCGGGGCGCTGCAGCCGGGCAGGAGGCCGGGCTGCAGGTAGAGCCCCTCCGAGGTGTACTGGTCGAAGAGCAGCTGGTCGGAGCGGGGGATGACCAGGCGCAGCATGGGCAGCAGCTGCCGCTTGTCCGGGCTGTCCAGCAGCACCTGCAGGGTCTGCACCAGGTCGAAGACGTTGCGGCGGCCGTGGTAGACGTTCAGGCAGTGGATGAACCGCTCCCGCTCGGGCTCGCTCAGCAGCAGGTTCAGGGAACGGTGCAGCTTCCGCACGTTGGCCGAGAGCAGCCGGGGGCCGGCCCCCGAGGGGGACCCCGCCGCCGCCGCCGGGGAGCCGGAGCAGGAGGAGTTCACAGACATGCGGTCCAGCCCGGCGCTCATCGCCCCGCTGCCCGGGGCCGGCGTGTGCCTCCCGGTCAGCGCATCCTCCGGCGGCCCCCTGCTCTGGAGGGGGGGTCGCCCTCAGTCAGCCCACAGCCCCCGCCGCGGGGGACGGGCGGCTCGCAGGCTCGGCCAGGGGCTCAGCCCGCAGGGCACAGGAGCCATGAGCGAAGGGGGGAGCCCCCCCCCCCCGGGGCAGCGGCTCCGGCTCCTCCGGCAGGGACAGCGCCGTGCACAGCGGGGAAGTAGCTGGAACCCCCCCCGGGCTGCCCTTGTCCTGGGTCCCCGGCTGTGCCCGGGGAGAAGCGATCTCGGGAGCCCCCCGCCGGGCTGCCTGGAGCCCCCCCAGCCGGGAGCAACCTTGGAGCTCGCCCCCCCCGGGCCGAGAGCGGCCCCTCGGCTCCGTGTCTCCAGCTCCTCCGCTCCCAAGTGCCTTTCTCCGGCCGCCGGGAGCCCCGCCGCCGCCGGGCTCCGGAGAGCGACTTTGCTCAACTGTTGAGCCCGCGCCTGCCCCGCGTCCCGCCCGCTCCCTGGCGCCGGCTGGCCGGGGCCCGCCCCCTGGCTGCGGCTCTTCCGGAAATGACGTGTCCGCTCGCCGGTTGCCAGGAGACGGGGTGATACAGTCCAGGGTGATAGAGGCCCGTTCGGGGCTGGGGCCTGGGGGCCTGGCACTGCTGCAGGCTCCTTGCGGGCTTGGCTACAGGAGAACTGCGGTGCCTCTTCCTCCCTCCTTCCATCCCTCCCTCCTTCCTTCCTTCCCTCCATCCCTCCCTCCTTCCTTCTTTTCTTTTCTTTTCTTTTCTTTTCTTTTCTTTTCTTTTCTTTTCTTTTCTTTCCTTTCCTTTCCTTTCCTTTCCTTTCCTTGTAAAAGCAGAGACAACCTCTGCCACCCCCCATTGCCATGATAACTGCAGGGGACAAGCAATTTCACGCAGTAATTTCGCACGCCTGGAGATGCGCTCATAGCTCAAGTCAGCGAATTGTTTATTAAGCGAAGAGGATTTGCGAGAAGCGCAGCTGAGAGGCAATACAATGACTGGACTTGCAAATCTCCCAGCCGGGGATGTGCTGTTCTGGAAGGGGATGTGAAGTGTCTCTGAGTTTGAACGTCGTGAGTCTGATTCTGCTCTTAGCCTGTACACTAGGAGTCAGGAGTGACTCCGTTGAAGTCAAAGGAGATACGCCAGTGCAAAACTGGTGCAACGGAGAGAAAGGTCAGACCTTCTCTTTGTTGCCAGTTGTTAGACATACTGAAATTCTCTTTACTACCTTTCTAAAAACTGTACAAACAAGTTGTCTGAGGTGCCACTGTCAAATGTGGGAATGAATTGTCTACCCAGGAGCGTGTGGTTAATGTTCAAATGTCCTTAGCTTGGTTTTCCCATTATACTCAGAATAATACTTCATATTTACCCAGCACTTTCCATCTTCAACGTGCTTTAGGAACAGCAGGCAATTAATTCTCAGCACACACCTTTGCTAGGTAGCTCACATTCCCTGATATGCTGGTGAGATTTCAGAAGCGCCTGGTGACTCTGGGGTTCACACTGAGGCACCTGAGCGAGGCCTGATTTTTAGAGTGTGAGTGCTGAGCACTTTCTAAAATCAGGCCCATTTATAGTCAGGCACCAGAAAATTAGGCAACCAAAATCATGAGTCCCTTTTGTAAATCTTGGCTATAATAAGTGCCTACAGAGACAGATGGATAATGATCATCCTTGTTTAATAACATTGGAAGCAGAGAGGTGAAGTGGTTTTCCTAAGCTCACAGAGGGTGATTGTGGCAGAGATGGACTTAGATGTTTAGGCCATTAAACCATGCCGCTCTCCTCTCCAATTATAGTTGTCATGACTGGGTTTAATAATTCATCTCCATATGTGATTAACCTCTACACTTTTTACTAATAAAGATAGTAGGTAGATGTATTATGGGGTTCAGGGACCTCAACTGAGATTAGGTCCCCTTTGTGTTAGGTGCTGTACAGACACAGAGCAAGAGACCATACCTGCTCCAAAGATCTTACAAACGCAGGTCCCAACCCTGCATTGTTAGCTATGTGGGTCTGCCCCCATGCAGAGCCCCATAGAGGTTAATGGGAGGCTCTGTCTGCATACAGCCCATTGCAGGACTGGAGCCTAAATAAGGGGTTTAGTTTGTTTGTTTTGTTTTGGGTAATAACAATGCTGTACAATCTGAGACCTGATCCTGCCTTCCTTGACCAGCCATTGATTTCAGTGAGAAAAAGAGAGTGCCAGGAATGGTGGATCAGACCCATTGTAACTAATGAGTCATTGCATAGGGAAGGATCAGGGTGTGAAAATGGTGAAACGGGATTGTTTCCATCCCTTTAACATGCAAAATGCTTTTGTGTGTGCATGTGTGCATGTGAGATATCACAAGTCCTCACCGTACAGTGGCAACAGGCAGGAGGGGGAATAGGCTGATATTTCACTGGTAGTTTTCTCCCATCCATCTTGCATAAGTACCTTCAGATCTGCTCGCAAACTGTGCAGTTTACTCTGGTGTTTTGTGCAGCTGGGACCCAGAATTCTGTTTCCTCCCTGATAGTGAATTAATTGTTTATAAATGACATGATGGGAAAGGAAGATCTCAGTGTATCTAAAAGCTGCTCTGGGCCAGCCTATGGGTCAGAGAATAAGAGTCAGTTTACACACTGTTCTGAGGAGAATACCTTGGCTTGGATGTCCACTGCCCCTTCAGAGTGAGCTGGTTATTTCACCCTTGAGAGTATTTTTTCCATTGCTGATGTGCCAATCCAAGTTGTTAATAATAATAGTAATTATTAATAGCTAATATGTTTAATAATTATTTATTCTGGTTAATAATAATAATAGTAATAAGTCATCTACACTAAAGCTGTGATTCATCAAAGCATTTAAGAACATGCTTAACTTTAATCACACATGCATCCGACGAAGTGAGTATTCCCCCACGAAAGCTCATGCTCCAATACATCTGTTAGTCTATAAGGTGCCACAGGACTCTTTGTCGCTTTGTCATTCCAGACGAACACGGCGATCCCGCTGAAACTTGAATCATATTTACATCCCATTGATGTCAACAGGACTTAAGTCCATGCTTACTTTTCTGAATAGGGACTGGCTTATGTCCCTGCTGACACTGAAGCAGGTACTTAAATGCTTTGCTGACTCTGGGCCTAAGGGCCTCATCCAAACCCATCAAAGTCAAATGGAATCTTTCCATCAACTTCCTTGGTCTTTGAATCATATAATACAGCGCCGTTCATTCAGGAGACTCAAAGCACTCCATAAACACTGGCTAAATAGCCTCCCAAAATCCCTGTCTGGTACATTCTGGCTATGTAGGGTCATTTACACTTACCATTAAATGCAGTCACTCCTCAGTGGAATCCTAAAGGCAGCTCCTAAACATCACCTGACACAGCAATCTAGGACAGGAAGTGAAGAAGGATACTCCATCCAATTATGACAGAAAGAAGAAATGTAAGGGAGAACATTGACCCAGGGACATAGCTATGGCAGAAGGGGTAACATCCCCATTTCTAAAGAGAAATGTTATGGTAGCTTAAATGACCACAAACGATCAGGGCTTTAATGAAGCAACACGGTCTAGTGGGTAAGGCAGTAGTTTGGGGCTCAGAGGAGCTGGTTTCTGGTCGACACTTCGCCACCAACCTGCTGTGTGACCTTGGACAAGTAGCGGAACCTCTCTTTCTGCTCCTACACTGTGTCTGTCTTCTCTGTTTGGATTGTCCGCTCTTCTGGGCAGGGACTCTCACTCACCATATGTGTACAGTGTCTGGCACAATGGAGCCTTGGTCTTAGGTGAGGCCTCTGTATGCTACCATAACATAAACAAAACAATAATAAACTGAGAGATGGACCTTCTGGCAGCACAGGGTCCCCTAGCATCACACCGGGGGATTGGATCCCTTCACCTATCTGTACTCTGGATGTCTCCCATCCAAAATGGAGCCAGCCCATTGCTTGAGGTGGAATGACTGCAGGCCACGAGCATTCTTCTTTCCAAGGTAAGATCACACCTTCAAATTCATTTCACTTGTGACCTTTGCTAAGATTAGAACATGAAGCTTCAGGAGAAAAATCAGTTGAAAAATGCATTGCGACTACGGGGTCTCATTGGTTGATTAATTTTTTTATGATGTACATTTTCATTTAATCTTTCCTTTTCCTCCGTCTTTGGCACATGAGCGAAAACCATTTTCTATTCCAGAGTCATTAAAGTCTCTCTTTCCCTCTATCCTCTGCTGAAGTGCCTTCTATCCAAAGCAATAGAGGAGGATTAAACTTAATCTATCGGATGCATCTCGATGGCAATAGAATTCATTTTATTCATGGATATGATGAAAGGGCTTTAACAGCTGCATTACAAGTAGTTTTATGTATCAAAGCTTTGTTGGCTCATTCAGGGCTTTGTTTAAAACAAAACAAAAACTGGCAGATTCCTAATTTGGGTTCTAACTCTGATAAATAAGCAGATGGAATAGCCAATGTAATTGGGAAAAAAGGACAATATAGTATATGGCAGAAAGGTGAGCAAAACTAAACAACACAACAGCAGCAACAGAAATTAAAAAAAAACAAGGGAAGGGCAAAAAAGGTAAAGAGTTAACAGTAGAATAAAATCCCTTCAACGTAGTTGTTACCGATCACACATTAATGCCTAAAAACCCCCATGGAGAATCTGTCTATCTAGTGTATTTGTACGCCCCCATCACTGTTGTATCTGGGCACCAGGGGAGGCAGGTGAGCCCTCCCTTCGGGCAGGCTAGCCCCTGGCCCCCTCTGCCCAAAGCCCTGCCCCTCCCCCTCCCCTTTTGCCCCCACTCTTCCGCCGGAGCCCCGGGAACCCCCACCATGGCTGGAGGAGTCCCAGCTGAACTGCCGAACCCCTGGGCCACCAGCCAGTCCAAGCACTGGCCCAACCCCCGAGCCGGCCCAACCCTGGGGCTTGCCCACCGGAGCTGCCCTGAGCCGCCCCACCCAAGCTGCCCTGGGCTGCTGGCCAGCCTGAGCACTGGCCCGAGCCACCAGCCGGCCCGAGCACCAGCCCGTCCCCCAGGTCACTGGCCAGCTTGAGCACTGGCCTGACCTCCGAGCCAGCTGGACCCCTGGGCTGGCCTGCCCTAGCCAGCCTGGGCTGCTGTCTGGCCGAGCTCCTGCTGGTTTAGGGGAGGGGGATGCGAGGGTGGGGCCTTGGGGTGGAGCATGGGCGGGGCCATGGCCTGGATTAGGGGAGGCTTAACTTCCCCCGGTCTATTATACCCGGTGCCCCTGCTGGGCACCTCACACTCTTTAACAGATTTGTCCACACAACACCTGGGAGACAGGAAAGTGTGAGCATCCTGTTTTTCAACAGCTGGGGAAGCGAGGCACAAACACGAAATGATTTTCATACAGGAAGTCGGTAACCAAGCAGGGACGGGAACCTGCCATTGGCAAGTTCTCCATTAGTACACTAACTAGGGGACCAGCCTTCTTGGTTACCAGACCCAAGCCGGTGGAGCTTAGGGTAGATGCTGGGCTGGCCCCGCACATTTTGATTGTTGCTGGCTCTGAAAGCAGCTACATGCCCAGCAAGCATCAGCTAACGGGACAAATTCAGCCGAATGCAGCTCAATGTAAACAACGGCAACTCCCGCGGAAGTGGCCACATTTTGGAATGATTCTTCTTTCATAGCGGTGTGAACTCCAGAGACATCAGCTCTATTTGGCTGCCTACCTAGGAATATCTACTGCACTGGGTAATATCTCAGGGCCCAGTTATTCTGGGTGTAGATCAGTGTCACTAAATAACATTCAGGCCCAATAATAATAACTGTTTCTCTCTCCTATAGCACTGTTCCTGAACAGATCATAAGGCACTTTACAAAGGCAGTCAGCGTCATTATCCCTGTTTTACAGACAGGGAAAGTGAGGCACAGAGCGGTGAAATGGCTTGCCCAAGGGCACCAAGAAGGCCAGTTACAGAGTCAGCAATGGAGCCCAAGTCTCCTGAGTCCCAGTCTAGTGCACTTGCCCCTAGGCCACACTAACACGGCATTTGACACCTGGAGTGACGGCAACACAAGCCCTGGGGTCTGCTTCGGATCTCATTTACAGTGGTGCTATGCAGGTGGAATGCTCTGGGAGTCGCTACTATTTAACATGTAGTGGGAGCGTTTAAGTTCCTGCACAGAACTGGTCCCTAACAGTGCGGCTTTGGGTACAAGTCGTGTGTGTGGGTTTTTTGGTTTTTTTTAAAGGAAATAGAGCTAGAAACATGCAGGAAAGCAAGAGAATTTGCATCACTTTGGGGCAGATCTTTGGCTGTGTAAATTGGCATTGCTCCTTGGAGTCAATGGGGCCAGATCCTCAGCAGAGGTAAATTGGCATCAGCTCCAAGAGGCCAGTCCTCAGTTGGTGTAAATTGTCAAACTGATTTCCACGGAGCAAAGTCCTGAGGATCCGGCCCTTGTAATTTACAAGTGTGAGGATGCAGGTAAAGAATTTAATACCCTACAGGGCATTTTGGATGTAAAACCTAATATCAGCATAAGCCAAAGAAGGCTGTAGTAAATGTGTAGCCTAAGTGAAGCAGAGATCCAGAGAGGTGGTGTAGTGGGGAGGGCAGCAGTCGAAATCCTAGAATACTATTCCTAGCTCTGGCAATGGTGCACTTTATGACCTTGAGTGTGTCTCATAAACTGGGGCTTATGACACTTATCCCATCTCCTTCTAACACTCTGCAGACTAGGGGTGGGAGCTAAATATTATCATTCCTTTGCTTCCCCCAACACACCCCATACAGCTTTGTCAGTGCCTCACAGTCCTTAGCTGCACATCTTGCTACGACAGAGTCAGGCATCTCCGGAGCACAGGCTGCCAATCATGACAAATGGCCTGTTGCTTTGGTAATGTGGACTGTGTTACACTAGGGACTAGGATGAGATCAGTGTACTAATTTCAGGGGGCAGAAGTCAACCCTGGTCATTGAGATAAAAGACTAATTGTCAGTCCGATGTGCCTCCAATAAGGTTGTAATCCTTCCACGAGAGGAGCGTTTGGAGCTGCAGTCACTGAGACAACTCAGGCTGCCACAAGGGTCTGTCAAGACTTTGATTCTGAGTTATTTGAACTGCTGCCTTCCTGTGTCCACAGAGCGTGGCTGTGTTATGGGGCAGTGCAGCCTGTTGGAGAGGGGAGGAGATTGAAGGGGGAATTCGAAATAGCAATTTGCTATAAAAAAAATTCCAAAGTAGGGACTTTATAAGAAGCTTATTGTTGACCCTTGCAGTCTGCACTGACCCTTTTTAATAAGATTACAGTCCATTCATCTTCAGAGCAGGCACCGTAAATCCAAGAGCTAAAACTCATAAGATTTCAGATGAAAAAAAAATGCAGGGCTAGATTTTCAAACCAGCTCGGGGCCAGGTTTCCAAGTCCTCAGCACTGACAACTGGGGCCCGATTCCCCAAAGAGCTCAGCTCCCAAAGGCCATATTTCCCCAGGAGCTCAGCTCCCCCAATGGGCTGAGCTCTTTGGAAAAGCTGACCCCTTATTTTGGTGTCCAAATGAGGGCAGCTTAGCTCTTCGAACACTCTAGCCCCCTGTGAACACACGGAAGGAACCACCTCATAATTAATCAACTGGTAATTTGTTTTCCCCCGACTACAGTACATCCAGGCCATTCAGACGCATTGTAGGGTCAAGCCGCCTATGATAGGAGTCAGTGGAGTTACACCAGCACAATACTGAGGAGAACTGGGATCTAGGAGCACTAAAGGGACAGTTGTGCTGATTTACACCTGTTAAGGATCTAGCTCATTGTGCTTCAGAGCACACTGGAATGAAGAGTTCTGGCAGGCTGGCTGGTTGGTTGGTGAATGCGTGATACATAACAGCAGCCCCAGCAGCGGGACTCTGCACATATCTCAGTTCTGAGGGTGCATTTAAAGGCTATAATGCCCAACTTGTGTAGCATGGGAATTGATTTAGTCCTATCAGTAACCTCCAGCAGAATGAGTGCTCTCTCTTATTCCTTCAGGATAAAATAATCCAATGCCCTTGGAGAGTGCCGGACAAATGCATCGCCTAGCCTTTCGCTTTAATCCAATTGCAGTCGCTTCCCAGAACTCCCTCCTGAAAGCTGGCGGTGCAGTCTCCAGTACCTTTATGTTCCCAGGTAAAAGAGCCGTAGCGCAAAGAGGATGGAAAGCACATTTCAGAACAGCAATTCCTTACTGCCAAGCTGGAGGATGTCACTTAACCGTGAGAAAGCAGGGAAGGAAGAAGGAACTCTCCTTTGCTGTCAGAATCCTTCAGAGAGCATTAGGAGAGAGGCTGTGTTCAGGGCTGCATCTTGAGTAAATCCTGGTTTAGCTGATTGGCCCACAATCCTCTCCTTATAGTGCCTAGGATGCGCTGTATGAACACGCGCTGCTCCCTGGGGTGGATGAGAATCAACTGCGAGTGTCTGAGTTTGGATGATATTTACTTTTTAAAAAAATGCTCCAAGTGGGGGAGGGGAGGAGGAATGAGTTGGTTGCAAATATTTTCTAATAAATAGGGAAATGCTGGGCCTGGAATAGGTGATTATTTGTATTATGGTAGACGCCCCAGTCCTGGAGCAGGCTCCATTGTGCTAGATGCTGCATGAACGCAGAACAAAGAGACGGTCCCAGCCCCAAAGAGCTGAATACAAGACAAGAGACATCAGGTGGAGATGGACGGAAGAGCACAAGGACACAATGAGACAATACTCAATACATGGTATTTAGTTAGGCTGGGATTTATAAAAGAGCTAAGGGTATGTCTACACTGGATCGGCGGGCAACAATTGACCTGGGGGGGTCGATTTATCGTGTCTAGTCTAGACCTGATAAATCAACCCCCGAATGCTCTCCCATTGACTCCTGTACACCACCGTCTGGAGAGGCACAGGCGGAGTCGACAGGGGAGCGGCAGCAGTCGACTCACCACGGTAAGTCGATCTAAGTACATCGACTTCAGCTACGTGAATAACGTAACTTAGATCAATTCTCCCCCTCCCACCCCAAGTGTAGACCAGGCCTAAATGAGTTAGGAGCATCACCAGTTAGAACTGGTCAGCAACCAGAATTTCCATTGCGTGGGAAATTTTGACTTTATGGGAAAAAAAGTTCTGAATGGGAACGAAAAGTAAAAAAAGAAAAATTCCAACAAAAGTTGATCATAGACTATCAAAATGTATCATGCTGATAAGGTAAAACCAGGTTGTTTTGACTTTTTCATTTCAGTTAGACTTTGTTACATTCAAAAAACAAAATGAAGTGAATCGAAACAATAACACTGAAACAAAATATTTTTACCGTGCATCAAAATGTTTCAACGTTATCGAAACAAACCAATAAAGTCCAAACAAGGGGCTTAGACTTTTTCCTGTCAAATGTTTCATAAAAATTGAAGTATTCCAACAAAACATTATGATTTTGACAAAACTGCATTTTATGATGCAAAAATTGTTCCATCAAATATTTGTTAGCCAGCTCTGCCCTCAATAAAGCCCCAAATAGAGCAATGCAATTTAATATAACCCAGCCCTAGGCCACCAGGTGACTTAAAAACTCAACCCCATCCCTCCCGGCAATTCCCCACTTTTACAACCCCTCAGCCTCATTTCTAAATGCCTGGGGGGCAAAAAGCTTTACGATTAGGGCTTCCCTTTTTGTGCAGCACAAGCCATCTTTGATTCTCAGTATAAGGCTGAGCGCTGGGGGTAAGGAAGAGGCAAGCAAGGCGTGCTGCAAAGCCCGGGATTTCATTACAGCCTCGTCTCCAGCTGCGGCTGCTTGTTAGCCTGTTTGCATGATTTTATTACCGACTGATGTCAGCTCCCATGCAGGGAAGTGCAGAGGGTTTGATCCTGTGCGCTGCTGGATGGCTGTAGATTCAATCAATAGCAAGGCGAGGTCTCTCAGCAGCCTGCAGAGAGCCCAGGTGTTGTACACATGTAGGACCAGATCCTCTGATGTAAATTGGCAACAATCCATTGAAATCAAGGGAGCGATGCCCATTTACACCAGCTGGTAACATCTCAGGAACACAACCACGCAGACAAAGTTAGGGGGACTAGGAGGTGACATGGAGGCACACAGAGCTAGCATCAGGCTGAGAGGGACAGACATAGGATGGGAACAAATTGTGGGATGGAAATATGCTCCTCATCCCCAAAGGGGTGCACTTCCCGGGCCTGGGGATCTATAGCCTGCCTGCAGAGACGCAGCATGGTCTAGAAATTAGGAGACTCGGGAGACCTTGGAGACCTGGGTTCTATTCATGACTGGCTGGGTGACAAGTCACTTCCTATCTGTCTGGGCCTCTCTCTCCCCTCCTACCACCTCTCTAGCTGGTCTGTTTAGACTGTAAAGTCTTCAGGGCAAGGACTGTTTCTCACTATGTGTTTGCACAGCACCCAGCATGATGGGGCTCTGATCTTGGCCACTCTAGGTGCTACTGTAATGCAAATAATCATGTAGGTCAAACAGGTTGCAGAGAGCCCTAGCAGGTATAGTCCCACCCAGCCTGGGTGGTTTCTCTTCATCAAACACCACCTGAGGCCTAGTGCACGGCCTAATTGCCAGGCTGGAGAACACCAAAGGGATTCGGGGGGCAATGCAGACTATCGATGAAATAGGCTATTCTCAATTGGTCTGAGCTTTACTGGCAATTTGCTCATTTTCACCGGCTAAGCCTCCTAGCAGGTGGGAGAATCCGCAGCCTTCGCCCACACGGAGAGAGTTGACAGAAACCTGCCCCGTGTTAATTCTTTATTAACAGATCCAGTGCGTTCATTATGCGGGCAGATTTGTTCCGGTCTGTTCATTTCAAAAGCCCGTCCATTTAACGGGGCCAAACTCCACACTCAGTGCCCCTGGTGGAGTTTGGCCCAGAGGATTCAGGAGCGGAAGGACCCCCCGCCGCCGAATTGCCGCCAATGACCCGGAGCGGAAGAAGCTCCGGGGGCCCGGGCCCCGTGAGAGTTTTCTGGGGCCCCCGGAGTGAGTGATGAACCCTGCTCCAGGGGCCCCGAAAAACTCCTGTGGGGGCCGCTGCGGGGCCCGGGGCCTGGGGCAAATTGCCCCTCTTGCCCTCCCTCTGGGCGGCCCTGCTGGTGCCAAATGCTGCTCTTAGCCACATGGGTGTAAAGCCAGAGGGATTCCACTGACATCAGCAGAGTTCCTCTAGATTGAGCCGAGCCTGCTGAATCCAGTCGTTGAGCATCCACGCTTGCTCGAGGGGTTGGTTTGACCGTGGAGGCATTTGTTGGCAGCAAGTTGGTTTGCTCTTCACAACGGCTCGAGGGCCCCTCTTTGTTCTGTGTGTACGTTGCCTAGCGCGGCAGGGTCCTGGTCCGGGCCGGGGGCTTGTTGGCGATGGCAATAATAGTAAGAGTGGGTGCAGCACCCCTCTTCATAGAGCCTGTGCAAGTCCCATGCACCTCTCAAGTCCCACATAAGTTCACTGGTGCTGGGCCTTGTGCTGGCTTCTGCAAGGGCTGAATTTCATCCCCTGGGAACAGGTGGGTTGGGAGGAGGAAGGGAGAAGACACCTCCCCCCACAGACATTGCTAAAGCCCCACCTCCACCTCCCCACACCAGCAAATGAGTCCTGAGGCCCCCCCCTACCCCCGGCCTCTCTTGCGCTATTGCCCTGCACTGACACCACGCTGGTGGGCAGATGTCTCTCTCGCCCTTGAGCAGGTTTATGACACTAATAGGGATTTCTTTCATGGGCCTCTACTTGGGCATGTTCTCTCTACTTAGCCACTGTTGCTGAGCCACAGGGCTCGGATGCGTGTCAGGAATTGAAGGTCCAGAGGCTTCAGTTCTGAACAGCTGTTGGCCAAGTTGATCCATCACATCGCCTGGTTCTAGTGAGACACAGAACGCGTAGAAACACTAGAGCCCAGCATCCTTTGCCCTGTAAGTCATTCCAAGGCTTTGGAAGGGAATGAAAGATACATACTCGTACTCACATGAGTAATACAGGATCAAATTCCTTGCCACTACAGTATAAACACATCTCTCTGCCGCTCCTCCTCCCAGAGCAAATCTGCCCAGGAGGCCAGCGTGAAGGTGGGGGATTGTGCTCCCTGCTGAGTTATTAAAACACTGCAAGAATAGAATCAAAAGAGCATGGGATAGGTTAATGAAGTACTAATCTCTGCTGCTTCGTGGTATATGAAGCAATAAACAGCTGCTGCCATTGATTAAATGTAGAAGCAAAGCAGAGGCACTTAATCAATCACAGAAGCCTTTTTATTTTTTAAGGTTGAAATTAATTTAGTGCCAACAGAACAACAGTAACTGGAGCCAGAGGGCTGCTACTTAACCCCAGGAATGAAGTTGTCTGGATGGTCACAGAGAGAGCTCCCCAGGCATTCGATCCCTTGCCAGCTGTTTTACCCCCACCACGCAGCCTAATACCCACATCATCATTACACTGAAACTCAACTGGCTTCATGCTCCATTCCATTTGGGAGGGTTTCCACTGGGCAGGCTGCTCCTGAGGAGGGAGATCAGCAGGATTAGGAGCACTGAAGGCGCCTGCAGACCAGGAAGCAGGGCCAAGGGTGTAAGACACAGGAGGAAATGCCTGAGTCATGCCATAGGGTCCCACCCATTCAGACCCTCCTTTCGAGTTTATCGGCACCTCTGTGCAGCCATTGCAACTGATCAGCCAGTGCCGATACTGATCCCCAACAGCAAACAGCAGATGTCAGTATCTCAAGGGAACACAACCTTCCTGCCACTCCTGAGCTTTGCAGCTCCTGGATACCACCACGATAGAGCAATCTCACAGGTCCACCAGCTCCATCCTTGCAGGGAAAGGGTCCAAACCAACGTCCAGAGAAGTAAATGAAGCAAGCAACCTAGGCTCTATGTTGGCATCCACAACTGACTAGCATCCCTGTTGCTCAGGGTTAAGATCCATATGGCTCAGGGTTAAGATCCCTATGGCACGATTCAGGAGAAGATCCATTGATGGGGCAGTTTGAGGGAACCTTGCACTGGCCGTGCTCATGCTGTCCCTGTCTTGGGGATAAGCAGAGGGATACCATCTCTGGGGAATCTCCACCCGGTGCCCTCCATTGACACTACATTCACGATGAAGATTATTTTGGTGGATGGGCCAGCATCCCAGTCTGGGTTAGGCCCCTCTGGAAAAGAAGAGGAGCTATTCCACCTGGCAACACGGCCAATTAGGAGGAGACACTTTCCTTGTTGTATCAGAAATTGGACACAGATTGAGCTTTCAGGTCAGCATGGTCCTATCTATCTACCACTTACACAGACATCTACCCTGTCTATTCCCATACATAACCATCGAGCTATGGTACTTCTATGGCCTCCATTGCAATAGTACGTGAGCAGCTCTCAGTCTTTACTGTATTTATCCTCTGTGAGGTAGGGCAGTGCTATTATCCCCATTATATAGATGGAAAACTGAGGCACAGAAAGACTAAGGCCCAGATCCTCAAAGGTATAGTGAGGCAGAGTGGCCTCCAAGCTTCACAGGGAGGAACAACCACACTCCTCGTGATGAGGGGAGCCAAGCCAGCCCACCCCTTGTGCCAGAAGCAGAGGGGTGGGACGGGAAGTATAAGAGGCAAGCCCTTCAGCTCAGTTGGAGGGGAGCCAGCAAAGGAGGCTGACATCTCTAGCCTGCTGCAGGACTCCAGCCGCACAGAGGAGCCTGAGGACCTGCTGTCCGCTGTTTACCCGGAGAACACACAGATGACAGAACCCTGCCAATGGACTGTGAGAGGAAGTAGCCCAGGGAAACCAGACATTAGTCCAGGTGTGCTGTCGCAATATGAATCAGCGTGTTGCAGTGGGATCCCCGCTGACCCAGTGGTGGGACCACCAGCCACTGTTAGAGCCCTGGGCTGGGACCCTGTGCAGTAGGGTGAGCCCGGGTCCCCCAACCACCCATGGGCTCAGTGGTTTGAGCACTGGCCTGCTCAATGCAGGGTTGTGAGTTCAATCCTTGAGGGGGCCATTTAGGGATCTGGAGCAAAAATCTGTCTGGGGATTGGTCCTGCTTTGAGCAGGGGGTTGGACTAGATGACCTCTTGAGGTCCCTTCCAACCCAGATATTCTATGATAGCAGCCTACTGGCCCTAGGCCTGAAGGTCTCTGCCTTGTGTGTTGGCAGTCTGCCCTAGCCCAAAGGCTGAGCTATTGCTGTCCTGCCCAGAGGGTCAGAGCCCTGACTGTGTGAATTACGGTCTGCCTCCACCCTGTAGACTGTGTGGTGCTTGGTCCCACCGAGGGGGGCAGAGCCCTAATCTAATAATTGACTTGTGTGACTGCCAACACAGCGCTGTCCATGCTGGCACTTTTGTCAGTGAAACTTTTGTTGGCCAGGGGGGTATTTTATTTTATTTTTTTTACACCCCTGACCGACAAAAGCCTTACTGAGAAAAGTGCTGGTTTAGACAAACCTATAGTGGTCATCCCTCCCCTTCAAGCTTGGAGGGAGGCCACAGGCCACTACAAAGGGTATTGAGGTACCTAACTCCCATTGATTGCAAGGTTTGATTTGAGGAACTGGGCCTAAGTGACTGGCCCAAGGTCACACGAGAAAGTCAGTGACGGAGCAAGGACTCGACCGTGGGTCTTCACAATTCCACTACTGCTTTCTTTCCTCTCTATATACCTTCTTAGACCTGGTCAATATTATTTGACCAAAAGATCTTCTTGCAGACATAGGGGAGTTCATTGAAGATTGTTTTCTTCCTTGGGGAAAAACATTGTTTTTGATGACATTTTTTTGGATAGGAAATTTAAAAAAAAATGAAACAATGAAAATTTCAATTTGTTACTAAATTTCCTGTGAAAAATTGTCAAACAAAAAGGTTTCACTTGAAATTGTTCTCTTGGGAGGAGGGAAGGGTGGGGGTGAAGAACACCAAATCTTTTTTGACCAGCTCTACTTAACTATCTCCTCTAACTGGCTGTCCATCCATCACTGTGGTATCCAGGTGCTGTCTGGATGGGATTACAGCACTGAGTAAAGAGAAAACAGTAACAAAACAAACCCAACCCCCAGCCACCCCTGGGGCATGCCTGAGAGTGGTGGGGAACGGGCGGGGCTGGCTGAGATAAATGAAGGAGGTGATCCCCTGACTTGCACATGCTAATACCTGCAAATACATCACTAATGCTCTCAGTTCATACTCATTAGCCTGGCCAGCGGAGACAAGACAAGCATGTTATGTCATCGGTTAAATCCTGCCACATTTCCCAACGACTCCAATTACATTTTAAAATATTTATTCATTTTCCCACGTGGCGGGATTGTCTGTCTCTTCTGGAGCCTGGCAGACTCACTCAGAACAGGGGGACCCAGAACTTGGGGGGCTGGGGTGCCTCATCTCCCCCCCCAGCTCCCAAAGGTCACATACACACCTTCCAGCCCAGATCTTAACACATGAAATAAAGTATTTCCAGCTTGTGTGCGCAGGAGAAGGAAGGAATGTGATATCGCATGAACACAGCGGCAGGGACACACAGAGGCATATGCACATGCCCACACAGACACACATTTGCACACCAACACAAGCACACCAATGCGCACACACACGTGCACACCCACACACGCTCACATTCACGCACTCCATCTGAAGGCATGTCCGGCCCATGCTGATTTAGTGACTGCAAGAAACCAACTCTCCTTGGAAGTCCCAGCTAGCAGCTGAGAAAGAAGAAACTAAATATTTATGGACATGTGCTTCATTCATCATCTCCAGCTGGGACCGCCCTCCCTCCTCATCCTTCCCTTCCCCCCGCCCCCCCTTAGATGGCTTCAGGCCTCTAATTTTAGCTAGCAGCTCTCCCCCATAATTTTCCCCCAGGGAGTGAGCAGAGAATAGCGAACACAGGATAATCTGTTGGATACGTAACTAATGACAAGAGCTGGGAAGGAGAAGAGGGGCAGGAAGGGTAATTTGAAATAAACCTCTGCGTCATTCAGCTGAGGATCTCAAAGCACATGAGGAATATGACATTATTAGGGGTCCATTCAAACTCTCATTGAAGTCAATGTCAAGTCCTTCCTCCAACTGCAAAGAGAGCTGGAGCGGGGCTTAAACTCACATCTCCCCCCAGGAGCCTGTTGTTATTGTAACCCTTTTGCAGGTGGCTACATGGGGAGAAGCTAAGGCCCAGATCCTCAGAAGTATTTAAGCACCTAACTCCCATTGAGATCATTGGTGGGAGTTGGGCACCTACACATCTTTGAGCATCTTGGCTGAGAAAACAAAATAATTTGAGGATCAGGGCCTCCATGGTTTGCTAATTGCCATAGAGTGAGTGAGGGGCAGCACCCAGGACAGAACCCAGGTGGCTTAGTACCCAGGTCTCATCTCTCACCATTAGGCCCACCCACACGGATTTTAACCCCAGGCACTGCTAGCATCATTTCCCTGTGTGTCTCCTGCAAACTCTGCAGGGACATTTGCACCCTCTTCTCCCAACTCAGCTGCAGCAGGACTGACTGCTGTGTCTTGTAGGTGTAGGAGCTCCATCTTCTTCATGTCCCCCTATAGGTGTTCCACTTTGGGCGTGTATGCATCCCACGCACCTTCAATTGGAGATTTTCATCAGCAGCATCAGTTCAGCCCAGGCATGCACCAGTGATATCCTCGTGCCCCACCTCAAGGTTATATCAGGCTGCATGGGTGGTCTGCCCTCAGTTCCTTCTCAACTGCCGTGGCCTGACACAGAGCTCGGTGTGTCCCTTTGTGGTTGCCGAGCTTGGTTTTTTCCCCTTAGTTTAGTTAGTAGTTACTTCTAGTTTAAAAAAAAAACACGTTGTTTATTTCCTCAGCGGACTTCCTGCCTGAGGGGGCTTGCCCAGTTCACCGGGGTTTAAATGTTGCCTCTCATGTAGAGAGGCTGTCCCCATCAGCGACGGACATGAAGTGTGGTCGCTGCCTGGGAGAGTCACATGTCCCTCAGAAGTGTAACTTCTGCTTAGCCCTCAAATCCTGGACTTGGAACCACCAGGAAGTCAAGCTGTGATTTCTGATGGCGTGCTCCCTTTGCCCTGCTTTGGCACCAGCTCAGGAGACCTCATACATCAGTCCCTGGGGGGTCTCTAAAGCTCCTTCAACTTCGGTGCAGCATGCTCCCAGAAAGAGGAAATCCTCACAGACCTCCTCTAAACATTCTAAGAATTCCCTCTCCCAGGGATTCCATCTTAAAAAGACCTCATCCTCTGATCAGATCAACAGCCTCAGAGACATCATCCTTGAGGCTCAGTACCATATAGAGGCAAAGAGCTCCTCCAGAACCAGTGGAGTGGGAACGTCCCACAGTTTTAAGTCCAAATGTGGCTCTGAGAAGGCTCCGGGTATTGTCTAGTGGAGATGGTGAGAAGATCGGTACTGTCAGATTGCCATAATCCCTTGGTACCCTTATCAAGTTCTTCAGTACCGTGTAAGCCTCCAGCCACATCAGCACTGTCTGCAAAGTGCTCCAAACCATCAGTACCATCCAGCAAGGACAAGTAGACTGGTTTGTCGGTGACGCAACACCTCTTGTGCCGCAAGATTGTAGATACCCAAAGGACTTATTTGTGGCTTCTGAAGCAGAGTCTCCATTGCTGGCCGGTCCTGAGCGCCTCTCGGTACTGAGAGATTCTCGGTCTCTGGAACTTTGTACATCCCTGGTATCATCACCTCCCTTTTCCCTTGGAGCTCCCCCATTAGATGAGGAAGAGGATAATGATGATGAAGAGCTCCCTTCAGTATCATTGATCTCTGTTCAGGGTTCCTCCATGTACCTGTATATGAACCCCCTTTCGCAAAGGAGCAGGGAAGTTGTTTGGGGGCCTTATTGCTCCGGGTGGGAGCAACCATGGAGGCCAACCCCTTCCTCATATTGTCCTCAATGGCCATATTGGGAGACTCTCCTACACCACAACAAAAGGAAAATTAAGACCAAGAGTTTAGAGTGGACAAAAATCCACCCCTCAAACTACCATCTTGTCCTGTTTGCTGAGTGAAGCAGTAATGCCACCTCCTCCTCCAGCTATGATGATTTTTGGCAGTTACGAGATCTTGTTAAGGGGTGACAGACGCCCTATGGATACCTCTTGAGGAGATCACAGAATCCCAACAGAAATATTGGTTATTCTTTACTTTGCGATACCATCCAGAGTTGCCTTCCCTATCATCGAGGCTCTGCTGAAACCAGTGAAAACCATTTGGCAAATCCTGACTACAGTAATGCTCATATGTAAGAGGGTTAATAGAAAGATTATGTTCCCACCAAGGACTCTGAGGTCCTATTTTCCTCACTCTCCACCTAACTCTCTGGGTATTGACGCGGTGAATGAACAGGCAAACACCATCATTATAAGTCCACCCTGTACGACACAGAACAGACGCACCTGGATCTTCTGGGGAGAAAAATCAGCAACTCCACAGTTCCACATTTCAAATGACTGGGCACTGATGGCCAAATACAACTTCACAAATTATATAAAGTTGGGATTGTTTATTAAACACTTTCCTCCTTACCAAAGGGAACGATTTCAGGCCAGTATTGCTGAGGGACAATTATTGGTCAGGACAGCTCTTCAGGGAGCTCTTGATACGTCAGATACCACAGACAGTTCCATCTCTACAGCAGTGGTGATACACAGGGGTTCCTGATTACAGGTGTCTGGTTTCCTCAGAGAAGTCCAGAATATGGCAGAGCATCTCCTGTGTGAGGGACTGAAGTTGTGCAGAGAATACTGATGAGTTGTTGCAAACCCTTAAGGACTCCAGAGCCCTTGTTAGGTATCTACACTCCTGCAAACACAAGAAAGTTTAGTAGACCACACACACACACACACACTTATTTCTCTGGGTTTCAGAGGCTGAAAGAACCTCCGAGAGAGAGACAGGTTCCAGAGAAAGAGACCCTTTAACCCACCTGATGCAGCTTCGCAGCAGGATTCATCATCAAAGCATCAGTTTTGACAGAATGGGTGAGGGTTTGAACCCCGCTCCCTCATTAGCCTTCCAGCTTCAATGTCAAGCATGGGAGTTACCTAGTTCCCCTAAATAGTGGTATGAAAAGCTGTCAGGGCATCCAGATGAACCTTGAGGGTTCTCCCGGTTTGTGAATCCTGCAACTACAAGGTTTATGAAAGGCCTGAGAAATCTCTTCCCATGGTCCCTACCCCAGTTTGGGACCTTAATCTGGTTCTTCAAAATCTCATGAAATCTCCTTTTGAACTGATGGTGACCTGCTTCCTCTAGTGGTTGTAGATGGCAAATGCAGGCATTTAATTAATTGTTATTGCAGCATCTTCAGAGAGACGGGTTTAATTGCTTCTGTTGTAGTGGCTGTTGATTTTAGATCTTGGATAGTGAAGCAGAGGAAGGGATTAATAAAAAGCCACCAGAAACCTGGATGGAGTCACTTCTATGTGAAATGCAGCAGTTTATGCTGGATACCACTTGGTATAGCCTTTTGGAAGTGAGGATTAAAAAAAAACCAAAACAAACAAACAAAAAACAACCACCCATAAGCAATGCTATGATTCCCCTTTTACTAAGAGCTGGCTTCATTGCTCACCATAAACTCCTGCTTATAGCAAGTCTGCACAAAGCACATTAAGCCCAAAACACAGTGAATTCACCGTGAACATTAAATCTCTCTCAGAATAAAAGTCTTCTCTTGAGTTGCCAAAAAGCCTAGAAATACATTAGCCCTAGCCACTTAAAATCAGCCACATCAAAGGTGAAATACAGCCACCCCTTGTTTTTCAATAAGCTCCCCATCATGATTATTTTAAGGGGGAGGACAGCATTACTCAGTAAGAGTGGGCTGGGAGTCAGGAGATCCGAGACCTGCTGGGTGGCCTTGGGCAGTCACTTCTCTGCTCTTTGCCTCAGTTTCCACATCTGTGAAATGGGATACATTCCTTCATAAAGCCAGAGATAAAAATTGTGATGCAAGTGCTAGGTGTCATTGTTAATTGAATCTCTTCTATACCTGTAGGGCCTGGCCCTGTATTCTTTGTTCACCCTCAAAATCCCAAGTCCCGGGCAGGCTGGTATTCAGGCAGCTAGCCCTTAGCGCTTAACACAGTCAAACTCCTGTAGAAACATTAAACCAGTCTCACCACTCTCAGGAGTTAGTTAGTGAATACAGCCTCTCTTTTAGAGGTGGGGAAACTGAGGCACGGAATGGCATGAAATACTTTACCCAAGGCCACCCAGAAAGTCAGTGGCAGAACCAGGATTTGGGATTAGAAATAATTAATTCCTGGGATTTAGTTCTATGTGGCATATGCTATGCCTCTTAGCGCATAAAGGGTCATTCCAACAGCCAAACACATTACAGCATCCGCAAGATTAGACATTTAACAAATCACCCCTTTCACCAGGCAAACAACTGTGGCTGATCCCCTAGTCCAGGGGTCGGCAGCCTTCCAGCAGTGCTGTGCCAAGTCTTCATTTATTCATTCTGATTTAAGGTTTCGCGTGCCAGTCATACATTTTAACGTGTTTAGAAGGGCTTTCCATAGGTCTAATATATAACTAAACTATTGTTGTATGTAAAGTAAATAAGGTTTTAAAAATGTTTAAGAAGCTCCATTTAAAATTAAATTAAAATGCAGAGCCCCCCGGACCGGGCAGGGTGAGTGCCACTGAAAGTCAGCTCGCGTGCCGCCTTCAGCACATGTGTCATCGGTTGCCTATCCCTGCCCTAGGCGGATTGCTGGAGAGAACATACAACCGTTAAGGAGCAAAAAGGATTAGTCTGCAGGAGCCAAAGCTTTCCCTGGTTGCATCCCTGGCACGTACTAAATGCTGAACACTAACTGCCTAATTGCCCCAGCCTCATGCTTCCCCATACATAAAAAGACCATCCAGTTCTTCTCACAGAACTCCCAGCAGCCTTCAGTACACGGCAGAGGTGCACAGTGCCTGATTGCAAATTGAATCCCATTATCCCAGCATCACCACTGTTTCCAGAGCAGGGTGGAGGGTGATGGGATGGCAACTGAAGCAATGTAAGTGAGCCTGCGACATGAGCCACTGCGAGTGCCCTTGGGGTTGCTCAAGCATGGCACGGATAGGAGTGCGGATTGTGCCATGCGCTTGCTGCTCCATCAGCGGCCGGCTTGTGGGGCTGAAGACTCGGCCATATGGGCAAGGCAGCTCCACTTGGCTTCCCACAAGGATCCATTAAGTGAGCTAGAAACAATTTCTGTCTAAGAAGAAAGGGAATAAATAAAACCTTCCTCCACCACCGCTGTGGGAAGGATGGAATAAATAAATAACCAGGCAAGGTGAAATGCTAGCCTGGCCTTGAGGCTCATTTACAAACACGGTAACATCCCTGCCTGCTGAAAAGGCTCAGGATGGGAGCTGATCCCAACCAACTCCAGGTATAGGCAGCACTGCAAGGCACTGGGCTCTTACCAACAATTGTTTGGCATGGAGGAGCGGATCCCGGGCCAGCTCTGCCTTCCCTTGACAAGTCACTTCAGTCCTGATTGTTGCCACTTGCACTGGCTGTTCTCTGCCCTCCCGGAGACCCCACCACCCTGCTCCGGGACAGGGATTGGAAGTATGTTCTGCAGGACAATGTCATTAGGGGTGTAATTGAGGAAGGGCGAAGGAGTTCATGAGGATCCTTCTTATTGGTTCACATGTATTACATAGCCCCAGGGGAAACGTGAGTGCCAGGTCATGCCACACACCTTCAGCAAAGTATAGGTGCTTCCCAACATAGACATGTAATCACTGCCTCAAGAAACACAGGAGTGCATGAGACATTTCAGTAGCTGACATTACAATGTCTCATTTAACTTGGAATAAACATATCTTGAGCTTCAGCGTTGACCATATTAAGGCTGCAGAATTCATAGCACATACTTAAGAGCCGCTTGCCTGTTACACTAAATGAAGACAGCAGCCACAGTCTATGCTTCTCCTGCTTCCAAGTCTAACCTGGAAAATGAGAGCTGACAGCAAAGATGCGTGGAGTAAATAGTCCGTTCCAGGCAAAAGCTTCCTCTCCTTTAGGATTTATTGGCATTGGAGATTCGACTCTGCAACCATCTAACATGAATTAGCTGCTACCATCTGTAAATGTTCCCGCAATAAGCCAATGGCATCCAGAAAAGAGAAAGCAAAGATCAGTTTTGCTGCTTCATTTTGACCTAATGCAGGAACCGAATCTGAGTCAGAACTAAAGTGTGTGAGCTGATAATGTCCTATGTGGGACTGTCATGGGGCTGATGCACCTCTCCCCTCCCATGATGGGGTGTATCACAGCCCCGCGATCGAGTTTGAAGGGGTGCCCCAGTTCTCAGGGCTGTGCAGCTCAGGGGCCTCAGTCCTTAGGGTGGCCCTTGATAGCAGGGTGGTGCGGCCTATCAGCCAAAATCAATACCGCAGCCCAATGGCCAGAGTCAGTAATACTGGCAAACTGGGCCACCACCCCAGGGTGGGTGGTGGTCAGGATAGGGGGATCTGGTTCCACCCTCTCCAACAGGTCCCTGTCAGTGGTGGGTTTGCCTGCCACCAGCTCAGTGGAGGGGTCCAATCAAAACAACCCAAGCCTTGGTCCAGTTCTATTGCTGTTTCCTCACAAAACCTACCTGGGTCACTTCCTACCTGAGTCCCTGGAGTCCTCTGTCTCTGGGATTCTCCAGTCTCTCCCTGATCTGATGTCCTGTCCTGGTGTGTCGGGGTCTGTCTCTAACTGGCTGGCTTTTGTGGCTTGGAGTGCAGGTGGTTCTCCCTCAGGAGCTGAGGACAGACCTCCTTTCCCTCCGGCCATCAGCCCAGACTGAGCTACTCTGCTGGCTTTTATATCCTGCTTCCAGATGGAGCATGCCCAGCAGTGCTGGGGTGTGTGGCTTCCTTAGCTAAGAGAGAAGGGTTCATCCCTGCTGTACCAGTGCGGGGCTGATACACCACATCACAGGGACAGACATGGAGCTGGGGAGAAGAGGGGTTGAGGTAGAGACAAAGGATTGTACATGGAAAAACCCCAAGGTTTTTACTGCTGCTATGCTCTATTGAACAATTGCAGCGTTCCACCCCAGAGGTGGCTGCATTTGACTGGTGGGTGAAATGATCGCTGTGTGAGTATATAATACACCACGGAGAATTTGAATCCCTGATTTAAGTGCAAAACTCAACTCAACCCTAGCTATGGAATGCTCCATAATAATGTGTTGAGCTTTAGGTGATCTTGAAGGATAAAGGAGCAATGCCCATACAAGAAGGCATTGTCATTAACTTTTTGCTGGCTGTTCTTTTTTTGCCTAGTCTGGCAGCCTGCTTTGAGGTGCTGGTGTTTCACTGGGATATCAGTATTTCACAGGGGAGCTACCTGGTACCTGGAGCAGCATTAGTGGGGCTATTGCTAATTATCCTTTATAAACAATCCTCTACACAGCATCCTAGATTTACTATGTGCTTTACTTACCATTATGGCTAGGGAAAGTAGGACATACTATCCCAGTCTCCAAACCTTTATGTTGGCTCCCAGTTAGGAGCTTCAGTCTCAGTTACTCTGTTCCAGCACCTGAGACAAGGTGAGGGAGCAGGGGTGGCACAAATGTAGCTTTAAGCCACTTTTCCATTTCCTGTATCCAGAAGTTGTGCAGAGACCTGCTCAGCCCCCAGTGTAAATTAGAGCAGCCTCAGGGCTGCTCTAACTTGCACTGTGCTTCCTGTGGGCCCCCCTGTAGGCAGTAGGAAAGAGAGACTAACCAGAGTTCAGTGTACTGTGATTACATCCCTTATCCACCCCCGAGGCTGGGCTGGTATACAGTCCATACACTAGTTGTATACCAGGTGGGAAGGCATGTATATATGAAGGTGTATTTTTGGAAGTCATTTCTGCCCCCATTAAGTTCCCTTTATGCTATCAAAGCAACATATCAGGGCCTTAGCATCTTTATAAATCAGGCCAAAGTTTCCACACTGGGATTTAGAATTTTTCATTTGACTCCTAAGGCTGTTAATGGGGCAGCTCTAGCGTATCAGACTGAGTTGCTTTCCCCCCGCCACGTTCCCAGCAAATCACTACCAGTTGAGTTGGCTGGACAGTTAATTTTCCGTGAGAACAATATTGGAGCAGCTCAGCCATGGCTTATACGTCCTGCTCCTGTTCATAAGCCTCACTGTGTGTTAGCACTCCAAAGCAGGCTCAGGAATCACCACTGCACCTAATTTTTCCTGATCACCATCACGTTATTGTTCTGTGTCATTTGGTGCTTGCTCTAACATTGTGCTTTCTGCATTTAGCTCTGGAAGGTGGTGGAGTGAGGTGCCTGCCTGTATTATATAGGCACACAGCTATCAGTGAAGGGTGTGTGTGTGTGTGTAAATAGAGCCGCAGGTGCTATAAATAAATATACCTCCCTTGACTTTTCTAGAGCTATGCTGATTTCTATCAGCTGAGGAACTGGTCCACAGATTGAAGCGTGCTGTTGTAAGGCTCTATACCTGATGAGCCCCTGGGACCCTGATGAAAATGAAATCTGTCTCCTCTGGGCTTTTTCTATGCAAAGATTTTAAATAAATATAGAAATACACTAATTAACTAGTGTAAACCAGTGGGGATTTGTGATGGGGTGTTCAAACCCCACACTGGGCCACAAGGGATTAAGGCAGGGGTGGACAACCTTACAGAAGTGCTGTGCCGAGTCTTCATTTATTCACTCTGATTTAAGGTTTCGCGTGCCAGTCATACATTTTAACACTTTTAGAAGGTCTCTTTCTCTAAGTCTATAATATATAACTAAACTATTGTTGTATGTAAAGTAAATAAGGTATTTAAAATGTTTAAGAAGCTTCTTTTAAAATTAAATTAAAATGCAGAGTCACCCCCCACACCTGGAGGCCAGGACCCGGGCAGTGTGAGTGCCACTGAAAATCAGCTCGGCACGCGTGCCATAGGTTGCCTACCCATGGATTAACGGATTATTTGGGGCTCAGCGAGCCCTGCCCCGCCACACCTGCAGCAAATGTGCCATCTGCTGGAGGAATTAAAAGGCAGGGAATTAGCACATTTGGGTGACAGAGCTGGAAGTGAGCAGATCTGCAGTCTGCTGCCCTGGTAGTGGGAAGCCTAAAGACTCTGACACAGCTGCCCAAAGGGGCCCTGTCTGAGGGAGGGGAGGACCCACCCCAGAGATAACCAGAAAGAGAAATATCCTGTGAACCTTAGTAACCTTGTCTTACGTATTGGGGTTTGGATTTCCCCATGAGGCAAAAGTCTTAGACTAAGATGATGGGGTGGGGGGGTAAATGGAAGATGCCCAGGGAGAACAGGCTTCTTGGTTACTAGGCTACTGGTAACCCACAGGCCTGTGGGTCAGAGTCTGGTAGAGGCGGGAGGGCCTGGGCTCCCCTCCCCAACCCCCTTGGCAGTCGGGTTGTGGCTGTGACCACAAGGCCATGCTCCCCAATTGGATCCTGAGTGAGGATCATTGTAGGAGTTTAAAAATTATTATTAGGTTGCTTCTGGCTATGTAAGGAAAAAGACTTCTTTTAGAGAGCCGTATACTGATAGATCTATGTGCTATGTAGTTAGGGCAGGGTATGTCAAATCAAGACCTCTGTGTTTGATTCCTAATTCCTGCCACTGACTTTTCTTGTGACCCTGGTCAATTCACTTAGTCTCTTATGGTGTATTGAGGACTGTGTTGGTAATTGCAAGCTATCGCTTTTTAAGAGGGGGAGCATTTCCTGGTCCTGCTTGTGGGTTAGGGGGCTCTGCAGGGAAGTGTGTGAACTGAGCCAGCCTAGAGCAAATTGGGGTGAGTTGTGCCTCACTGCCTTAGGGAGCAGCCTGCTTTGTCTCTCTCGTGTTTTGGGTTCTTGTGTGTTACTGGTATGTATTCTAAGCAATAAAGTAGTGTGAGGTGCCATCCTTCCAGAAAGAGTACTTTGTTTTTATCTAACTTCCCTCTTGTAGGCTGTGAGCATAATACTTCTCAGGGTCTCATTCCCCACTACTTTGTGGAATCACTTACACCTGTGCAAACCAGAACTCCTCACTCATTTACATGGGTATAAGGTGACCAGACATCAAGTGCAAAAAATGAGGACAGAGGGTGGGGGGTAATAGGTGCCTATATAAGAAAAAGACCCCCAAATCGGGACATCTGGTCACCCTACATGGGTAGCTGCATTGTACCATCAACAGAACAGTCCTTGGAACACCATCTTGAGGCCACAGAAGTTCCTTTGGGGTGTCATGGAGAGATTGGCCAGCAGGTGTCAGGGAGTGGGACTGACTGTTCTCCACCACGTTATCCCCTCTCCATCCCACAGGGTGAACTGGCACAAACTAATGGTGGCTGAGAGCGTGAGAGCAAGCGGGAAGGGAGGGTTCAGAGGGGGGATTCAGGGTAGCATGGATCCATGTATGCTGTGTTTCCTGGGGGATGTGCCCAAGGGGATGTGCAGAGGCACAGCATCCTCTGTGTGGGTGGCTCCTCTCTCTGCTGCTGTCTGGGGACAGGGACAGTCCCATCCCCCTCTGCCCGAGGAAAGTCTGATAGAACCCAGTACCCATCCCTTCAGGTGGGTTATTCCTCTACAAGGTAGCCACCAACATCTACATTCACCGTACTAGTAACTGCGGCAGGAGCTGGGCTCCCAGAGTGCTGGGGAAAGAGTCTGTTACAGAAACAAACACGCTGATTGCCAGCTCTGTGCAGAACCATGCTCAACAACCTATGATCCTCACGCATCTGAACATCAAAACTTTGATCATGCCCTTGCTGGGCTGGCTAAGGCAGGCAGCCAGCGTCTGTGATCTGCCCGGGGAGCAGGGAAGATATTGCGAAGAGAATTTCTCTTTCATGCTTTGTCCTTTTTAGTGCAAATTTGCTTGATTGTATTTTCGGCCGGGCAGAACAAACAATGAAGTGAGAGAGCAGCAGGGCTGGTGCTCTGGGAGCCAGAGAGAGGCTTTCAGAGCAGCTCCTCAAAAGACAGTTCTCGCTACCTCTCAGATGCAGTTACCAAAAACTGCTGGAAGTGAGTTTTATCGCCAGGCAACAGGCAGAGCCCAACACCATCCCGAGCCTTAGCGCATCCTCATTAGTCAGCCTGCTTGGCAATACAGAGGATGATGAGGGTGCATTGCATGTTGTTGGCTCTGCCTTTGCCTAGGTTAGACTTTAGGGAAAATGTCCTAACCGTCAAGGTGTCACGCTCTCTAGAGTAGCTCACAACCGAGAGTGCCAATCTCGGGTCAGACTGCCAGAAAACAGGGCAGACGCCTCAAACTGGTTGTATATTCTATAATTACATTTCACCAAGTCAGTGATGTGTGCACTCCTGGGTTACTACATTAGCCTTACCAGGGAGTCAGACAGCCCCCTTAAGCTTTCCAGCTTATATTATGAGATGAAAGGTTATTAAAACAAAAAATCACCTCACAGGGCTGGATTTAGGGGCAGGTGACCCAGGCGACTGCCTATGGTGCTGGGCTTGTGAGGTGCCAGGCTCGGGATGCTGTTTTTGTTGTTAGCGACAAAAAGGGAAAATAGAATGTTTGAAGCGTGGTTAGATGTTTGGCTGTGTGTGCTGTGCTGCCCCAGCCCTGTGCTGACAGCTGGCATGGCAGACCTCAAGCAAGCCACTCAATGACCACAAGATCCGTTAAAGGATGAAGCGCCCAGCCCGGTTTATTGTCGACAAAGCATGGTACTAATATCCTGCAGACTCTAGCGGACCACTAATACATGTATGCCCATAACAATGGACCAGCTCAGTGAATGCTGGCATTTTCCATTCCTTCCTAAGGCCAGACAGATACTCCCTGTGAGATACATATTTATACCCCAATACAGACAAGTTAGTACTGCCCCTTTGACATGGCTAGTTACTGCCCCTTGACATGGCTAGTTATTACCCATCATCTTGTACATGTTGGTTTGATCAAAACATCTCTATTGCGTAGTCATCCTGACCCTATCTTTTAGGAGGGGTCAGTGTGTTCCTGTTATTCTTGGGTAATGTTTTTGTACCATCCTTGACCTTGGCATGTTCTGGTACCACTTGATATCGGGATGTGTTTGCATGAGCACTTTGTGACTACCATGTCTTAGGAATGTGTATTTCTGTAATATCAGCCCTGATCTTGCCAGATTCTGTGAGCAGATCCTGCCTCAGACCAGGACTCTGATACAAGAGCTAATGTCTCAGGCTCTCTTCCTACTACATGGGGTAACATGTTTCAGGTATTTGGTATGTGGTTTCATTGTTCACTAGAATGTTCTGGACCTTTATAGAATCTCATGGAACCTTCCAGACTTTCTGAGAACTACGTTTTCCTTGAACCTCCTAGAAGGTTGTCAGCCATGTCCTTGTAGATATATAAGGGGCAGGGCGTTGCCAGTCAGTGAGATACAAGAATGAAGTGAAGTGAGAGCCCAGCTGCGATATTGTGAACCTTGTTTTATTGTGTAATTGTGAAAGTGTACTTGTGTTTTAATACTTGAAGAGTGTAAGTAGGGACTAATAAAGGACATATTTAATCAGATGCCAAAGTTGTGAAATGGGCTACAATAACGATAAAAAGGCATTTGAAAATTTAACAAATGGAGGGAGGGGTGCCGAAGACGCTCCTTGCCTGGGGTGACATTTTGTCTAGGACCAACCCTAACTCCCAACCCCAAAGTGTCAGTCACTTACCACAGGTCAATGGATACTCTGGATCTCACACCAAGGATGCTTCTGACAGCCAATTTCTTTAGTAAATTAACTAAAGGTTTATGAGCTAAGAAATGAGTTATTGAGAGGTTAAAGCAGGTAAAATACATGAACAGGTGAGTCCAAGTTTTTAAGTCCAAAATGTTAACAGAGTTGCAGTAATCTGCTAGATTTCCAAAAGTTCCTCAGGGTTACCCAGTGTAATTCTGGGGATCTCTGTCTATTGGTCAGTATTCCACCCTGTTAGAATCCAAAACAGTTGAGAGATACAGGATCGACCCCTGGATCTATTCTTATAGCTGTCTTCCCTGGAAAGCAATCTGGCTAGCGTGTCTGTTACACCATGAGTTTTCTTTCTGTTGACTAAATGCAGACTGGGTCTGTGGATTTCCCATTGTTGAAAACAATGACCTATGCTTTGAAGTTAGTATGCTAGTTCATTTACAGTCCAAAGGTTCTAATCCCATTTGATGAGCAATCCAAGTGGAGATATACACAATGCATTTAGTTATAGCCACCCAAACCATCTTTCATTAGTTTTCATGCAGTTTACACCTCAAGTAAATTCTCACTAATTTATGCTTTTGATCTAGGGTTAATTAAGTACAGGGATAGATATAATGTAAGGCAATAGCAACCAAGAGGTCAACTTAGTGTAAATGTAATTACCGGGGCATATGCCATATACATGTAATGTGATAACATCCCCCTTTACTCTAGTCTAACAAGTGAATTGGCCTAAGCCTACTTAACGTTTCCTTGATATTCACACCCAAGTGAATTGGCCTATGGCTTTGATCTGAGCTGGTCTGTCAGCATCACACAAGGTGGTTAAGCACTGGAACAAACTACCTAGAGAGGTGGTGGAATTTCCATCACTGGAGGTTTTTAAGAACAGGTGAGATGAACACCTGTCAGCAGGGATGGTCTAGATAATACTGACTCCTGCCTCAGTGCAGGGGACTGGGCTAGATGACCCTTTGAGGTCCCTTCCAGCCCTCCATACCTGTGATTGTCTGGGGATGAAATCCACTTCCATGCAGAGAACCAGCAAAAGGCCTAAGCCCCACTTAAGCCATATCTTGAGGAGTGGAATGGGACTTAAGGGATGGCTAGGCATTGTGCTGACCCAGTGCATGGGGGTGAATTTCACCTTAGTGTATTAGGGGCTGTGTGATTTGAGAAGGCAGCTTTCTGTCCACTCTTTCCTCGAGTCTGTTGTTGGCTTTAGGCTGGTTTGATCAAATTTGAACAGTGCAAGATCAGCCCCTGTATGGGTGATCACATAGGTTATCACTGAGTAGGGATCTGCAGGAGCCAGGTCACACATAGTTGGGAGGATCTGATTTTAACCAGGACAGTGCTGGCAATGGTCAGTTTGTATCACTTTAGCTAGATCAGGACAATTAAAGCTGTACAATGTTTGGGTGTAGACAAGCCCCAAGGGAGTTAGGCCCTTAGGTGCTTTGGAAAATCCCACTAGGCACCTATCTGCATCTTTAGGCACCTAAATACCTTTGAAAATCTGGCCCTAGCTCCATTCCTCCCCTTTGAAAATTCCAGCCCACATCTGCTAATATCAGCTGGGATTTTGAGTCCCAGGGGGAGTTGAATCCCCATGACAGTTGGGTGCCTAATTCTCTTAAGCATCTTTGACAATTCCAGGCATAAAGACATGTATGTCCTGCTAGTTCAAAAATTTAAGTTGATAAAAATTTAACAGTAGTAAACATACTTGGAAATAACCAACCATGAAATGCATGACTAATTAAATCCTCCTCAGCCTAGCTGTGATCAATCCTGAAAGAGAATGAGACGCTTAAACCAATTTCAAACAAACAAACAGGGAAAGAAGAAGCCTCGCACACACCAGCAAAACTAAAGAGTTGCCTTCGAAGGCGTCTGAAGAGCAAAGGCGTGTTCCTGTGCGAGGACTATTCTGCCTCTGGCATTAGGAGATGGGCCCAAAGCCCCTTGAAGCCAACGGGCATTGTCCCATCAGCACTGATGAGCTTTGGGTCTGGCCCTAGGTGAAGGAGGAGCTACAGGGGTTCTGCTTGCAGTGCTAGTGTGACGATAGGGCTGTAACAGATTTCATCCCTCTCAGAGTAACTCACTGTGTTCATGGATCATGTTATTTCCTGCAAGATGAATTGGTAACGTCTCCCCTGGGATTCCATCGCTCGTTCCTGGCCTAGTAAGACAACGTGTGTATGTCTCTCACCCTGGAGCAGGCTGCAATACATGAGGATGTCAGACATCGGTGGAGAAGGGCACTCGGGTCTGGAAGGCCTGAGGGAGGGGGCCCCGAGCTCTATGGCCAGATGACTAAGATTAAGCCAAGCACGTTCTCCGATTGGCCTGGGACTCTGCCCTCCCTTTCCTCACAAGGAGCTCAGTGACTTCCAGCCCATTGCGCTCCCTTTCAGGTTCTTCTCTGGACAAAACTGTTCCTGTAACACAGCAGCTGGGAGGAGACCCAGCTGACACCCTGGGGTGGGGTGAGGGTTTGGAAGGTGCTTGGAGACGTTCGGTTAAAAGGTGCTATACATGTGATCTGCCCTTTGGGCATGTTGGCCCCGATCTAACGCCCATTGGGTTTTTACCTGTGACTGAACTGGGCCCCTCATCAAAGAAATGATACAACATCCAATTCAATTCTGATTTCATCCACACAAGCAAGCGAAACTGGAGTGGGGACCCAATAGCTTCTTAGTTTAACAAAGAGGAGGGGCTGGATGGCTCAGAGGACTGGTGAGTTTGGTCTAGCTCTGGCACGTTCTTATATAGCACCCATCACCGTGGTATCTGACTGCCTACAATACACACAGGTTTTTGCCGAAAGTTCCAAGCTGGCCCAGGTTAGTATTTGTTCAAAGACCTTTCCCTTCTGAGGCCTCTTTGAGGGGCTGAACAAAATGAACTGTAGGGGGAAGGGGCTCTTAATCTGGTTTCTCACAGGTGCTATCCACTTCACAGTGGTGTAAAATGGTCATGGTAGGCTTAACTGGGTTACCATGAGTAGTCTGTGGAAATTTCCCTCCACTCTGTCATGATTCAGTTGAATAAAGCAGCAAGTTCCCAGCCTGCAGTCCTGTGGATAGGGGTATTTTTGTTGCACTTAGCAGTCCCTTTACCAAATCCTCTTTGTTAGCAGTCTCTTGTCAGAGAGGCCAAGGACTGAATGGACTGCAAGGACTGAACCCCTCTGTTCCTCCCAGAGAGAGCCACTCCAGGTCAGAGATGAGATAATCGAGGGGGGCACTACGGTAGAAGCTTGCATGGCCTCTGCCCATGCTGTTCCTTGTGCACGGAGAGACTTTCACTCCCCAGCGCTGTAAATCAAACACCTTTCACCAGCCCTCCATTCATTTCAGATTAAAGGGAAAAGCAATGACTCAGGAATTTTGGGAGACTCCATTTCAGAGGCTGCTCTGGGCTGTGATTTGTTACAACAACCGTTGATCTTTCTGTTTGGATCCTTTCCCCCCATCTGTCTATATTAAATATACTATAGATGGGCTCATCCCTGAGATCTTCTATGTCCTCTTTGTGCTGCTCTCCTAGCACAAAGGGGCTCTACAACTGACTTGAAGACCCAGCTGGACATTCCTCCACTACAGAGGGAATCCCGGGGTAGCCTATAAGTGGATCTATGCCTTCCTCCTCCTCCCAGAATCCATCAGGAGGGGTGTTTTGGGGGGTGTGGACTGAAGGGGTGTGGCAAGAGTACTATGAGTTCCAGCAATCCTTGCGTAGACATCAAGCTTGCAACGCAACTTGCTATGGAACCACGGGGACACCCACTTTATCGTACGCCAGTGAAATGTGGGTGCCGAGGAAGGCCGACGAGAGGTGGGTTGATATTCAAGAGTCTCGTCCTCTTCATCGGCTACTCCCTGTCAGGTGGCAGGTCAAGGTCAGCCATGAGGATATTCGTAGCCAAACCCAGCAACCGCCTCCATCGGCACTGGTTCGGTTTCAGCGGCTTTCTAGGTCCAGCCGTGTTGTTAGGAGAGAAGGTGGACAAATGGTAAAGCGTGTTTACCAAGGAATGCTGCTATGCGGCCAGTGACCACATAGTCACCAAAAGGGTCAGTGGCACAATAAGACTGCCAACGGCAGACAAATATGGAGCTTCCAGCCACCGAGGGACCTAGTTAGAGGTCAATCTGGGTGGGGCTTGATTTGCAAGGAGGCTACGTCCATTTGGGATTTGCCCTGATGATGATAAATGCTTGAGTAGCCATTGCAGTTGGAGCGTAGTTTAGGGCAACTATGAGGTTTCTCTAAACAATGCTGGGAGCTGCTCCAGCCCCTGGCTGCCCCCCCGGAATTGGTGAATCACAACCCTGCTCCACAGCAGAGGAGGCGGCGAGGGGCAGCAGAGGACGGAGTGTTTTTATTCCAAGCTGAATGGCAATTTCTCTGCTGCTGTTTCTGTGCATGTATTGTGCAAACGATCTCCAGCAAACATGCACAGCTGTTACAAATATCCTGTGGCAGGGGCTGAGAGACACACGCCTGTTTCCTCTTACCCGCATTCACCCTTTTCTGAAATCCCCAGGCCATGCCAGACACTCTAGTGTGGCTCCCCCGCTCCGGAGGGATGGTGCACTCAGCGACGCAAGATTCATCTCCCCCACATGTACTCAGCGATTCCGGAGCATGCACCACACATTGGAATGCATGGGGAGCTGTGACTAAGTCCCTTCACGGGTGTTACTCAGGGTTTCCTTCCTGGATGATGAAGAGATGAGGGAGTGTGGCTGTGTGTCCTTCCATTAACAACAGCTATTCACAGTGGCTGGGACTTTCAAAGGAGCTTATGGGGGTGGGGAGGGGTTCAGGTTCCAACTCCCATGGAAAGTCAATGGGATTTGGGTGCCTAACTCCCTTAGGCTCCTTTAAAAATCCCAGTCTTCCAGCACAGCATGCATTGTCCCCTTGAACTCTCACTAAAGTCAATGGAAAGGCTCCTATTGACTACAAAGATGCTTTGATCAGGCCTTTGACAATGGCTAGGAGTCAAAGGGTATGTCTACTCTGCAAAAAACCACCTGTGACAGCGAGTCTCAGAGTCTGGATCAACTGCCTCGTGCTCATGGAGCTCCCGCTATGGGGCTAAAAGCACAGTAGAACCTCAGAGGTATGAACTCCAGAGTTACGAACCAACCAGTCAGCCACAAACCTTATTTGGAACTGGAAGTACGTAAATCAGGCAGGAGCAGAGACCCCCCCCAAAAGCCAATACAGTACAGCATTGTGTTAAATGTAAACTACAAAGAAAAATAAAAGGAAAGCTGCAATTTTCTTCTGCAAAGTTTCAAAGCTGTATGAAGTCAATGTTCAGTTGTAAACTTTTGAAAGAACAACCATAGCGTTTTGTTCCTTGAAACAAAGCCCGTTGCCAGCTCTGTCCACATATCTATTCAAGGGACACCATCATAGGACCTAATCACATCAGCCACACTATCAGGAGCTTGTTCACCTGCACATCTACCAACGTGATATATGCCATCATGTGCCAGCAGTGCCCCTCTGCCATGTACATTGGCCAAACCGGACAGTCTCTATGCAAAAGAATAAATGGACACAAATCAGAAGGCAAGAATTATAACATTCAAAAACCAGTTGGAGAAGACTTATTTCTTCAACTGGTTTTTGAATGTTATAATTCTTGACATCTGATTTGTGTCCATTTATTTAAGCACCAAACTCTCATTGAAATCAATGGGAGTTGGACACCTCTATATCTTTGAGTCTCTGAGCCTTAAATCTGTGCCACATCAGTGTGAAATGCTAAGTCAAATCAGAGTTGGCCACTCATTTTACCCCAGCAGGAGCATTTTACTCCTCCGTTGCAGAGAGGTACATGGGCCACATAAGGTTTACAGTGGCACGGAAACAAATCTATTTACGTATAAGTTCCCTCCATCATCTTTGTACCTGTGAGATAGGGAAATACATTATCATTATTTTAGGGGTAGGGAAAGTGAGGCACTAAGAGCCAGATTTTCAAAGATGCAGATAGACACCTAGTGAGATTGCCAAAAAAACACCGCAACAGGTTAATTTCACCGAGCACCTATCTGAATCTTTTGGGGCCTAAATGCTTCTGAAAATCTGGCCCTAAGGGACCTGAATAAGGATCACACAAGGAGTCTAATAGCAGAGCCAGGAATTAAACCCAAATATCCAGAGTCCCAGCGAATTGCCTGTCCCACAAGACCATCCTTCCTACCTACTACAGCTGAGCTGCTGCTGCTGGTTCTTTCATAGATATTTGCTTTGTGCTTAAGGTTGTTATGCTTCTGTACGCTCTATATCTTATGGGCAGATGCAGCCACTGTGCACACAACACAAGCTGGAATCAGGTGTTTGCTCTAATCCCGCACGTAGCCAGTCGGAGCTATTCCCAGCCTCACCTGGCTTTAGGGTGACCAGATGTCCCAATTTTGGGGTCTGTATCTTATATAGGCTCCTATTACCCCCCCCCCCCGTCCCGATTTTTCACGTTTGCTGTCTGGTCACTCTGCCTTGCTTTGGTGAACAAGGCCAGGTCTACACTCCAAATGTACACCTGTATAACTACATCACTCTGAGCGATGCAGCTATACTGACCTACCCCCTGGTGTAGATAGCACTATGTCGACTGGAGGGTCTGATAAATGGGCGGTGGCGGCGGGGGGGAAGCTCCCTTTTGTGGACACCCAGCCAGCCAGTTAGCTATAGAATCCCTCTTGGTAGTTGTTCTCTACTTGCTTTGCCTGTAAAGGGTTAAAAAAGCAGGGGTGAAAGTAACTTACAGGACTTACCGGTACTGCCGGAGTCCTGGGGGGGCGTGGCCTCAACAGGAAGAGGCGTGGCCTCTCAAGATTTAAAGGCCCTGGGGCACCAGCTGTGGGCAGCCCAGAGCCCTTTCAGTCCCCGCTGTGGAAGCCGGTGCGGTCCAGCACGGCGTACTGGCTCTTGCCGGTACGCCGGCCCGGACCGGCTTACTTTCACCTCTGTTAAAAAGTCTCCCTGCATAGGTAAGTGGAAGGGAGTGGGCACCTGACCAAAAGAGCCAATGGGAAGGCGAGAACTTTTTAAAATTGGGGAAAAAAACCTTTCCCTTTGTCTGTCTGTTGTTCTCTGGAGAGAGGGGACAGAGCAGAGACAGGGCTGGGACTATGCTGTAAAAAGCTTTTTGTCAGGTATGGAAATCATCAGATCATACCTAAAAATCCTCATTTGAAACCCCAGATATGTAAGTAGATCAGAAAATGTCTAGAAAGACGCGATTAGGTTTATCTCTGTTTATTTCTTATTGGCTTGTGGACTCCTCTGTGGTAACCCCAAATGCTTTTGTTTTGCTTGTAACCTTGAAACGGGACCTGAAGAGGGTTATTCTTGATGTTTAATTTTTGTAAGTGGTTTTTTTAAATCTATCAAAAGCCTGCATTCCAGATGTATTTTCTTTTTTCTTTTCTTTTTTGTTTTAATAAAAAATACCTTTTTTAAGAACAGGATTGAATTTTTGGTGTCCTAAGAGGTTTGTGCATATGTTGTTTGATTAGCTGGGGGCAACAGCTAATTTCCTTTGTTTTCTTTCTCAGCTCTTCCCCAGAGGGGGGCGTGAAAGGGCTCGAGGGTACTCCACAAGAAGAAATTCCCAAGTGTGCCTTCCTGGGTTCAAAAAGGGGGGTTTTGCACTTGGGTGGTGGCAGCATCTACCCATCCAAGGTCAGAGAGAAGCTGTATCCTTGGGAGTTTAATACAAGCCTGGAGTGGCCAGTATTAATTTTTAGAGTCCTTACGGGCCCCCACCTTCTGCACTCGAACTGACAGGGTGGGGATTCAGCCTTGACAGAGGGTTTCTCCCCTGGGCATAGCTACTACCTCTCATGGAGGTGGATTGACTATGCTGATCGCAGAAACTCGCCCGTCAGCGTAGTTGAGTCTTCACTGAAGCGTTACGGTGGCGCAGGTGCAATGGTTTTCAGTGTCGACCTGCCCTAAGAGTTTCTCTGCAGAGGGAGCCCCACAACTCTCAGTATTCGTGCCTTAGAGACCTGGCTGTAGAGTCATTTCTTTCACAATGAGGAAAGGTCACTCTGTCTCATTCACGGTATTTTGTGCAAGTGTCACAGTGTATTTTCCTGGTCTGCAGCACTTGTAAAAAGCACCCAAATTAAATGGAGCCCTTGAAAACTTTCAGTGTCTCTGAGCAACATTAATAATGAATGAGAGTTATACAGCATCCCTTCATCTAGCCACACATCTCTCAAAGCACTGAACCATCTACATATGCTGGGCCTATTTCATTCATCACTGAACTGCGACCGCCTGATGGCCGCGGCTGTTTAATAGCGCGCAGCACCGTTACTCAGTGGTTTGGGGCAGAAAGTGAAAGCCAACGCATCCGCACTGAAAACGCAGGGGGAGTGTTTGTAGCAGTGAAAACATTGGTACCTAAATGGAGTGTTTCCAGGTGAACCCCTGTTCTTGCAGAAATCACCGGGGAATTGGTAATGGTGATCAGCGCTCAAAGCTTTGGGTTTGCCTATTATAGGAAAGACAGCACTTATTGATGTATAATAGGTTTTTTTCTGTATCACCCTAGTATCTAAGAGCCTGATCCAATGTCCACTAAGTCAATGGAAAGAATCCCAATTACTTAAAGCCACATTTCTTCAGGCTTGCCCAACAGATTCAGTAGTACATATTTACAAGTTGCAGTTCGTTCCCTGAACTGAACTGGCACTGCCGATCAGTGGCTTGTCACCCATTTGGCTGGGAGTCCCTGGGATGCCTATCACCTGCCACTAAATGCATTGTTAATGGCACCATCTGAGATGAGGGCCCCAACCTCTGAGCTTGACAAATCCCAGAAGCATCAACAGGTAGCAAATCAGAGTCTGGGAGATTTTGCTTGTTCCCAAAGGAGGATTTGATCTTCAAAATCACTCCTCTTGCAAAGGAAAGTGGGTTCAGTCACAATACAATTCAACCTTTGGTTATATCTATAAATCTACCGCCTGGCTGGTATCAGGAAATTAGGAACTGAGACTGTTATTGGCACCCTTGGATTTAGCCTGAGGCAACTGAAATTCTGAGTCCTACTGAGTGCCAAAGGCACTATGCCAGCTTAGGAGAGTCCATAGAAGGGATGCCACCTGACCTGCTTTTCAGATGGCAGTCATGATTTGGATTGGGCTGTTTCATATAGTACAAGCAGCGCCCAGAGGATACAGAAGCAGCCCCGTATTGTTTCCGTCACAATGTCATGATGCAACAGATTTGTCCTGGGGAAAGGTGACAACGGTTCACAGCATGAGTACAGCCTCCTAAAAATTCTGTTAGCAAGTCTACTCTCTCCATCACATATTGATCCAAATTTACCCCTGGTGAAACTCTGGGGGCTGCAACTGAGTTACACGAGGGATAATAAAGTTGGAGTCTAGACTGAAAATGGAGCATTCTTTCCCACTTGGAGCCCACTTTTGAGCCAGATCCTCAGCTGGCATAAGTTGAAGTCATTGGAACTACTAGTTGAGAATCTAGCCCAATCCTTCATTTGACCGTGTCAAAATTCTCCCTATACATTATCTTAATTTTCGGTTCTTTTATTTAATTTATACATCAAAAATACCCTGCAATGTTTACAACAATAACAAACAAGTATCAATTATCAATCAATAATAATAAGCATTAACAATTAATTGCTAATACTTAATCATTAGCTTGCACTTATATAGTAGTTTTCATCCCAGGATTGCCAAGTTATTTCCATTAATGAATTAAACTTCATGAGAGGTAAGGGATAAACAGCGATCACTTCAATTGCTATTAAAATGCAACTGACCCAGATATTTACGGGTTGAACACAGCAGCTTTTTTAAAAAGCAGAGAGCTGCACAATACGACAGAAGAAAAATAGTGTATCCAATTGAAGTGTGGGGGACTTTAGGGAGGAAGAATGTAATTACCTGAGCTGGAAAGAGGCCAGACACTAGGACTAGCGTCCCATCTCTTACGGAAAGTGCCTTGGGATCTTTAATGACCACATGTTTTGGGACAGGGAAACATTTTTGTACTGGCTCTTTTTAGAAACTCAAAGCAAAGCTAAAAGGAGACGAAAGAAAGCTTTTTTTTTTTCCTGTTGCAAAAAGATCTCATGATCCATTGGGATGGAGGGGCTGATTCAGCAAAACAGTTATGTGAGTGCTTAAAGTCAAGTTACCATGGGGGAAATGGCAGAGAAGGAAGGAAAACTGGAAAAAAAATGCTTCTATTAACAAATCATTTTGTTTAATTTAAAAAAAGTGAAAAATTCCATGAAAAAGGCCAAAAGAAATGAAAATCTTTTCATTTCAGGCAAAGCTATTTGCAAAAAAAAAAAAAAATACCAGCCATGTTTCACTGTGCACCCATTCCCTGGGAATTGCACTGATGGGATTTTAAAATCATATTGAGAATCATTGTAACTCTGTTTGTATGAATTGTATGTATCACGTACGGCTGTAGCTTTTTGACTAACCAAGGGCTCAGTCATAAGCCTGGCTTCATGACTATACTATAGAGGGGAATAAGGGGATGACAGAAACCCTTTTACTCTTGTGCATGGGCTACCCACATTACTAAAGCATCGCAGGGCTGTAATTCTCCTGACAGGCGGGCAAGGAGTGTGTGGATAGAGGCTGGGAGTGGGCAGAACCTATGCTCCATCCCTCCATTGCAACAGCCAGTCCAGCTCAGCTGTCACAGAGGGAAGTAATGCATGTTAAGAAAGGGTTGGTGCACCTAATTTCCCCCTGGAACAGAGCGGAAGGAGGGACTGAGTGGTACCAATCGAGTCCCAGGCTTATAAAAATGTCCTTCCCTTCAGGGCTATGTCAAACTTTGATGAAGTTTCATATTAGTTAAATTAATGGTGGTGGACAGCCAGCACTGGACTAATAATGGGAATCAAGGTTCAGTATGAACTACGCAGAGATAGCGTGTTTCTCCGTAATACACAGTGACAGGTTCATGTAGGATATGGTGGGGAATAAAAACTGGGTTCAGAAATTCTCGCGACGCCAATTAATTCAAAATCTGTTGGAAACCAGGCCTTGAAAAGTTGGAAACTGTCGAGCCTGTCCCAGCTCCGACTCTCTGACTTTGGAAAGATGAGCTGGCCTGGTGCACCTGCTCCCGAATATCTGCGATGACAGTAAATGGCAGTGTTAGTCTAGATATCTGAAAAAGGCAATTATCCTGCAGGAAGGAAACCCCCCCACCATCCATACTGACTCAGGAGGAAGGAAATGTCAGCTTCAGATCGTTTGCTGTTGTATTGTTTTAAAGCTTTTTACAGCAGGTATATATTGTGGGTTCATCTCTAACAGGCACTAATTAAAAACACACACACGTCCCTTAAAACTTGCTGCTTCTAGCAGATGAACGTCCAGGTGGAAATCTTCACTTTCTCTAATTCACAGGACAGCATAGAAGGAATGGGATGATCCTGGACCAGATCCACAGCCCACTGAAGTTAATAGAAGGATTTCACTGGGCTTTGGGTCAGTCCATTTAGAGTGGGAGAGGTGTGGATGGCTCCAGGGAAGGGAAGGGAAGAATAGGGTAAGAAGCTGCTTTAAATCTGGAGGGAGCGTGCAATGGCTGAAAATTGTTAGCATTTGACAGTTGTTCTCTGGCCATGTATGAAATGATTTGGTGGCCACAGCCCACTTTTAAATGCAACTGGGAACCCTCGTTGGCAATCGGCACGGAGATGGGTTAAGGACTGACAGCCTGATCCACCCCATTGACTTTAATGAGAGGCGATCAGTTGCCTTTAATGGGAGTTACATCAGACACTGAGCATGGAGTCTGAATTCCCTTCTGGTCCCCCAGGATCTGTGGAGTGAGAGCCAAGAGGTACATTGAGGGGGCAGGGCACATATGTGTGCTTGCATCTCTATTGCCATTTCTGTTCTGTAGATCACATGAATCTGCAGCAGTCTCCAAGCTTGGTTCAACGTACAGTGTTAGGATCAAAGCCTTTCTCCCCATCTTCCCTTCTCTCTCCTTTTCATTGAAGTGAATTCGATGCTGGATTGACAGGCCCACTAACCTCATTGACTTAGCCTTTGGGACTGGCAGAAGCTCATCCTGTCAAATGCTCATCATTCCTATTTAGTTCTCTAAATATCCAGCCTGACTCATTGCCCCATGTCCTTTCCCTCATAGGAGACAGAGACAGGAAAGACATATGAGCAGATACTAATTCTTCCCTGCAGAACTGTGAATCACCGCCACAGCTCTAATTTTTCTATTATGGCAATAATTGTAGGTGTAACTTACACTATGCAACTATACAGTGAAAGCCAATTCTGGTATTTTCAAGGGGATACTAAGGGAATTAGTTGTTTTCCAATGGGAGTTGAGTACCTAATTCTCTCAGGACCCTTTGAAAATCTCAGACCCAAATGGTCAGAGAAGTTCATAAATTCCCAGGCACTTTTCTGCATTCTGAGTTTAGGGGTTCAGAGCACAGGCTTTGGAAGCAGTGTGATTCTCATTACATCCCAGTGTGGGATTTTTCATTCAGTGTGATCACATGCTGGCATATTGATGTTTACACCCACGGGGTCTCATGGTGCTGTGACGGGGCCAGATTCGGATGTGGCGAGATCATCCCGGGGTGCAGGAACGATGCAGTGACACCGTGCCACGTTATCCTGTACCTCCACTCCGCCGCCTCCCTGAGCGCGCCGCTCCGCTTCTCCCCCCTCCCTCCCAGGCTTGCCGCAGAAACAGCTGATTCGCGGCAAGCCTGGGAGGGAGGGGGGAGAAGCGGAGCGGTGGTGGCGCGCTCAGGGGAGGAGGTGGAGCGGAGGTGAGCTGGGGTGGGGTGCACCTATTCCCACACCCCCTGCCCTGCCTGCAGCCAATCCCGCACCCCCTGCCTCCAGCTAGGCCTGCCCCACGTCCACTGGTGCCCTGCAGTTCCCAGGGCAGTAACCCTGCACACCTGCTTCAACGAGGGGGGCAGGGAGCCGCGGGGACCCACACGTGAGCTCATGTCTAGTGCAGGCCCAGCTTTTTGAAAAAGGACTTTGAGGGGGGTGGGGGGGTTACCACACGTCCGTATTCTCCCGGACACGTCCGGCTTTTTGGTTCTTAAATCGCCGTCCGGGAGGAAGATACGGCCCTGGGGTAACCCTAGTTAAACAGCTGAACACGTCCCGGAGGGCAGCTGCAACAGTGAAGGGTCCCCCCGTGGAGCGCCCTCCTTTTTGGACTGTTCAGCTGTGGAACCCCTAGATTACGGGCTGGGGGGGTCAGAAGGGAGGGTCCCCCCCAGGATCCACCCAGTGATGGAGGGGGAGGGAGGGCCAGGCCCATGGGTGGGCGTGGTCAGATCTGCCCAGGGGCGGGGCTTGGGTCTCTGCCGCGACTGGGCGCCAGCGTGGTGGGCGGGGACTCGCGAGCCCCGCCCCCGGCCTCGCGCTCGCTCGCTCGCGGTCAGCTGACGGGATCACGTGAGCGGCGGCGGCCCGTGTGACCCGGCGGAGCCGCGCAGCCCGCAGCCGCAGGACGCGCCATGGCGAGCCAGTCGCAGGGCATCCAGCAGCTGCTGCAGGCCGAGAAGCGCGCGGCCGAGAAGGTGGCCGAGGCCCGCAAGCGTGAGTGTCCGGGGCGCGTGGGCGGGGCCCCTGTGTCCGCTCCAGCCGGGCTCCCCGCGTCCCCTGCCCCGAGCCCAGGCCGCCGCGTGTCTGCCGGGGCCGCCCCGGGGCCTGGAGCTCTGGAGCGGGGGGCCCCGCGTGATCCGCGGCCCGAGCTGCAGCAAGCACCTGCCCGTCCGCGAAGGGCTCCCGCCGCTCCGCCTGCGCCGGAGACGCGTCCGTTCCGCGCGGTGCCTCGCTCGCGGAGCCCGTCGGGCAGGGTCCGCCCCGGGAAGCCGCGGCTGTGTCGGGTTCGGGCTTTGCGCCGCTGCCTCCTCCCAGGCTGGGGGGGGGGGGGATCGGTAGGACACGGTGGTTCCCTCTGTTACTTCCCCCCGGAACAGGAGCGTGGGCCAAAAACCTTCCCAGACTCCCTCCCTCCCTCTCCCGAGGCCGCTCGCTAAGCCCGGAGAAGATTGCGGCGCCCTGCGGGCTGGTTCCTTCGGAGGGAGGCTGAGCGTCTGTCCCGGATTCTGTGACCTTCCGGGACTGACTTCTGCAGCGGCTGGTAGGACTGACCCCCGGGGCCGCTGCTGGGGCAGTCTCCGGCCACCGCCCCCTCCCCCAGAGCAACAGCAGTGTCCCCAGATGGTGCCTGCCCCCCGAGCACCCATGGCACCTCTGGACCCCTCCCCCCCCCCCTCCAGAGCACCCAAGATTTAGTCAAGGGTATATAGTAAAAGTCATGGTCAGACCCTGGGCTGTGTATTTTTGTTTACTGTCGGTGACCTGTCTAGGACTTTTATTAAAAATACCCATGACTAAACCTTAGCCTTACTTAGGAGTAGTGCTGGTCAAGTTACTAATTGCTAATGATCAGACATTCCTCTCAGCTCATGGAACCTATCTTGATTTGTGCAACTGTATCTGTTTGTACGTATTTGCCAAATAGCTTATGGAAACAGATTTCAGCTGATGTGTTGCTTGCAAGCTTTCTGCTCTTCATGATGTGATTTGTCACCCAAATCATGTGGTATTGGATTGGATAACTTTGGCTCTTTAAACAGGAGATTAGCAGTTGATGAATAACACTCTTTTTGGTACAAATGGTTGGACAAATAATCATTTGGTGTAATACATATAACTTCAGAGGTTTGTGAACATTTTCACAGACAAACTGGCCTCCCACATGTTTGTGAATAACAAACAGTATGATCCCAGGAATAATAGAGTAAACTAGCTAGATTATTTGTGGCATGGAGAAAAAAATCAATTTTTCAGTGGCAAATAGGAAAACTTCCATGGCTTGCTGTGGCAGGGGGGTCTTATGCCGTCAACTTCTGCAGGCTTTAAGGTTTCATTTATTAAAAAAAAAAAAAGTGATTCCTATGTTTTTGAAAAAAATCTTGCAGACATGAACAGACTGTAAACTAATACAGTGCAGCTTTGCAGAGTCTGCAGACAGGTGGTTCCAATATCACTGCTGATGCTAATAGCTTTCTTGAGCAATAGCAGGATGAATTAAGAGAGTGGTCAGTTGTGTTGCTTTTCAGGACCCTTTGGGCAGTGGTGAAACTGATCACTATTTCACACTGCTGCTACAGACCTAGTTAATCCACCTTCCATTGTCCTAGTGATGTGTACATGGAGTCTGTGTTATGTGGGTATAACTATGTTGTTCAGGGGCGTGGATGTTTTACATCCCTGAGGGATGTAGTTATACCAACCTAATGTCCTAGTGTAGATCAGGCTTAAGATCTGTGACTTGAGAGAAAAGTGTGTGCAGTGCAGTGTTTTGTATTTTTTTGAATATATATATCTTTTTTGTTAGAGAGGGCAAGGGTCTACAATGCACTTTGCACTTAAAGTGGAAGATGGCGAGGTTTGTGGTGGCCCTTAGTTCCTGTGGGAGTTCATTGCAGGCTCTGTCTTCTGGGTGGTTATATGGGAAAGAGGGGGTGGGTGACACTTCTCCGTTCCAGCAGCTGGAGAGGCATTGAAAGGCTTCAGAGTCATCAGGCAGCTGTTCTACTATCTAAAGATTAACATGAAAGATGGTTCCACCAGGCAAGGCCCAGGTACTGCTCTCTTAGGAATTCCATCAACTGGCGGGCTGGGCCAGTTTTATTGGCCAAATACCGGCCATAATTGGGTGGCTTCTCCATGTTTCTTATCTGCCTCTAGCTGGCAGGTTTACTCCCTTGACTGTTGTTAATGAAAGGAACATTGTATATGATGCTGACCGCTTACACAGAGATTAAAGATGTGTGAGATCCTGGCCCCATCAAAGCCATTGACATAAGTGGCGCTAGGAATTGATCCATGGTCCCAGCCTTGAGGAATTCAAGGTGTCCCATTTTTCAAGACCGGTTTTAAGGACTGCCTCTGGCCTAGTAGCTCCAGCTTCTTACAGTGTTGTGTGGGAAGTGGATTCCTTTGGTTCAGTTTAATTATAGAAATCTTGAAGGGGAAAGGTTCATGTAACGGCCAACTCTCTTATGGCTGCTGCACATCTATCCTGCGGCAAAACTGGGATAGTTCGACCTTTCTGCCATGCAGCTTCACAGTGCTCTGAAGTGAGTTGGACGCGTTCTGTGAGCTGAGCCAGCGGCGGAGTGTTTTCTAGTAACATCTGCTGGGTTTGATGGCTATTTGTTCATTATCAGAGCTCACCAGTCGGAGAGCATGACAATGGATCAATGGCACACACGTGCTCTTCAGGCGCTTTTTGGAAGATATGGAAATACCAGTTATCTGTACAAACTTGGAAGGCTGGGGGAGGTTGGAGAGGGTATACTGCATTCTGGAGTTGATCTCCTGCAGTCTCTTCATAGCTTGCTATAATTGCAAATGCTACAACAGTTGTCGTGGGAGTCCGATAGCTTGGGGGAAAGTGCTGTCACCATTAAATCTGGCCTGGCCGCCTGGCGTAAATTGTTACTTAATAAGGCTCTTTCTTTGGAAACAGGAAAGAACCGGAGGCTGAAGCAGGCGAAAGAAGAAGCCCAGGAAGAGATTGAGCAGTACCGCCTACAGAGGGAGAAGGAGTTCAAAGCCAAGGAAGCAGCTGTTAGTTTGTTAGATAATTTGCTGCCATCAGATCAGCCACCCGGCTCCATCCGTGTCACTTGCACTGAGATCCGCATGCGATGATGCGGTTAGATCTCTGGGAAATCATGTTTGGCTTTTGCTCCTCTTGGCGGAACATTCCACATGGGGTGTTCTGTCCTTGAGCAGTTTCCTTTAATTGCTTCTCTGTGCAGCCAGATGTCTTGGTTTGTATTAGCGGAAAGGAGCCAGGGCATCAAAAAAAAAAAATGGTCGCATCTTGGAAGCTGGAATTTCTGCTTTAGCAGTAAAGCAGTTAATATTAACAAGATCATACAACTGACCAATGCTCCTGCAGTCCCATTCATAGAGTATAACGGTATAAGTTACTCTAACAATGTGCATTGTATGCATTAATGCTAGAAGTAGGGACAATGCTCATCTCCCTGCTTCCCTTACCAAATCCAGTTCATTCTCACAAATGCTGTTTGTTATAATGGTACCTTGATAGAAGGCACGTGGGCCACAGATGGTATATAATGCTAAAGTTTATTTGAAATACTGCCAGGGCCTGGATTACCCTCACTTACTCCCATCTCCCAGTTGGGAACACTCACAACCAGCCTACCAGCATGCAGGTCACAACCTGAAGGATCTGTGCTGGATAGCCCTGGTCAGAGGTGAAAGTAAGCCGGTACGGTCCAGCATGGCGTACCGGCAAGAGCCAGTACGCTGTGCCAGACTGCACCGGCTTCCGCGGTGGGGATTTAAAGGCCCTGAGGCTCCCAGCCACAGCCGGTGCCCCAGGGCCTTTAAATCTTGAGAGGCCCCGCCTCTTCCTGTTGAGGCCACGCCCCCTCAGGACTCCGGCAGTACCGGATGTGTGACATCACCTTCATATTGATACACAAAATTCATGTGGTGGGAGTAGGGCCGAGGGGTTCAGAGTGTGGGAGGGGGCTCGGCTGGGGCAGAGGGTTGGGGTGCAGGGGTGTGAGGACTCTGGGGTGGGAATGAGGTTTGGGGTGCAGAAGGGTGCTCCAGGGCTATGGCATGGAGAGAGGTTGCCAGCCATGCCACCGTGCAGCACAGAGCACCGGGTAAGGCCGGGCTTTGCAGCTGTGCTGCTGCTCAGAGGATTGCATTGGCGGCGCAGTGAGCTGAGGCTGCGGGGGATGGGGAACAGCAGGGGAGGGCCCGGGGGCTAGCCTCCTGGGTCAGGAGCTCAGGGGCCCGGCAGCAGGGTCCTGCGGGGCAGATGTGGCCCGTGGGCTGTAGTTTATCCACCTTTGATGTAAATAGAGCTTCCATTGTTTCTGGTCGCACCTTGCTTAATTTCACTGTAGACAGATAGATTGCTGCCATCCCTCATGTTTTGGGGAAATCTTTCTCTCCCGTTGGTCACAGGCTGGAAAGCCTAATTTCAATGAGTAGCCATAATTTCTTGTGTAGGGTTTGTACATTCAGTTCACAATGATATTAATCACCAGGGTGTCATTGGCTTTCATAAAAGCCCTCACTCTATACCATTTTATAATATAGTAATGTTGTGTGGAGTCAGTTGATTCAATTGTTCATCACTTGAGGTTCAGCCCCCCCCAATCTTTATAGACAAGTAAACCTTGGCAATGGCTTCTTTGAAAAGTAAATCCAGACCAAGCGTTCTCTCCTGCTGGGTGTAGATGGATCCTGTCTTCTCCTCTTCTTGGTATCTATTGGGTTTCCGGGAAACGGGGCGGGCAAAGCCCGCCCCATGCTAACAGATTCCCCCCCCCCCCCCCAGCCTAAGGGGAGGTTCCACAGGGCCTCAGAAACCCACTAATTGCGGGGGACAACTAATAAAAGAACAGGGAAGTGTGAGGTTTGCCTCTGTCCCTTGTTAGCTTAATGGGTCTGTCTACATGATATGTAAATACATTCTCATTGTTTTTCAAAGTGCTTTGCAAATAACTCCCAGGTGGGGAAAACTCTGTTCATTTGTCTAGTGCAGATCTGTTTACCATCTCCCCTGGCATGCCTTGTCTAAACACACTTTAGTAATCATTCCAGCATATGTCCATAACTCTTAATACCTGTCACTTACATACATCACACAAGAATACTAATGATCAGGGAGTTATTAGTTTTCAAATGATACCTCAACCAGTCCTGTTTTGTAATGAGGTGACTACAATAGTGTGTAGGGTGTAAATACAGGGGTGCTTAGTGTCACAGAGTTGGGGATTTTTGAAGAACATCAATGAATTTGAATTGCAGTAGTGCTTTACGTCTTAAATTACATTGTTGGTAAAGGTCTTTGACATTTTTCATTTGCAATGATTTTATTATTGCAGTAGTGCCTAGAGAGCCCTACACTGGAATTGGGGCCTCATTGCTCAGATATCTAGAGAGAGACACCATCCTTGCCCCCAAAAGCTTAATCTAAATACATAAGACAGTCTAAGGATGGGAGGGGAAAATAGAGGCAGAGAGAAGTGACTTGCCCAAGCTCACGTGTTGGGTTATTGGCAGAGCTGGGACGGGAACCCAAATCTTTCCTGGTTCCCAGTGCAGTCCATGAACCATGAGTCCGTGCACCCAAGGGTGTAACTCTTCTGCCATTCTGTGTATACAACTGAGAACAACATGTTGTTTGGTTGCCAAGTAACCCTAAGTGGGCTTCTCTCTTAGGCTCTTGGATCTCACGGCAGCTGCACCACAGAAGTCGAGAAGGAGACCCAGGTGAAGATGAGCGCAATCCAGGGCAACTTCCAGAAGAACCGGGAGGAAGTGCTGAATAACCTGCTGATGTTTGTGTACGACATCAAACCGGAAATCCATGTGAATTACCGCATCAATGGCTAGTGGAGGAGGAGGAAGGAACGGGCCCGTGGAAGTGTTAGCAATAGCAGCTATGCTTCAGATGAAGTGTACAGCCCTTAGTCATGCTCTCGCTCCGTGTGCTTCTCGTAGAGGTGTTATGTTATTTCAGTAAGTTGTAGGCCCCTCTGTCTTGTTGGAGAGACTCTAGTTAACCTTTATATGGATTCAGAGCTTATCCAAAGCTCATGGCCATGGCTCAAATATGCATTAAGTGTGATCTAGGTATTAAGGGGAACATTAACATTCCGTGCTGCTTGGTGGGTATTAAAAAAGCTGTTTTCTTTGCTCAAAAAAGGGGTGAGAGATGCGGGACAGGTTTAAATTGCAAGCCTCTGAGTCTGTACCTATTAGAAAACACAGCTCTGATGTCCTCATAGAGTGGAGTTTGTCACTGTAGTGGTGTTGGTAACATTAAAACAGGGTTAAGCCCAGTAAGAAGAAAAAGTCTGGGTGTGCAGCACTGGCTAGTAGTCCTCAGGAGCTTGTGAATTACTGTCTTAAGACCCTCTATATATTCTACTGTTAACTTGAATTAGAAGCCTGGCACGATGATATTTGAAAGTAAAGAATCTATTTAACTCTGGAGTCTCTTCAGTTGTTTCTTCCCCTCCCCCAGCCTTTTACCTACCGTCTGTTACAGTAGCACCTAGTTGCTGTGTACACACACGAGTCCCTGCCCTGAGGAGCTAACAATCTAAATAAACAAGACAGACAGAGGGTAGGAGGAGAAACAATCCTAAAGAGATGAAGCAACTTGTCTGAGGTCACACAGCAGGTCAGTGACAGAGCCTGGAATAAAACCCATGTGTCCACTAGACCAGTATGCACCAGTGTTCCCCAAAAAAACTCCTGGAAAAAGTGTTTCTTCCATGATCACCTGGTGAAACGGAAGCTAGTCATTCTTTCCCACTGTAGTCTGGTGGTCAGACACATGAATGCAGTAATTAGCCTTCCTGTCTTCATACCCCACACTGATCTCTGCTGTATTGTAGTACCCAGGTCGTACTGATTTAGGCAGCATCCTTCTGAGCTTAGTCTCCTGACTCGCAATGAAATCTAAGTGCATCAGATCCCATTTAGATAGAGGCTTCTTGTTTCGGCATCATCTCTCCATTAATTGGGGTGGTGATAATCCCTAATCTTGATAAAAGTTCTGAAAAGGGTGAGTGAGGGAGACCAGCTAGGCAAGGACTGCTTTTGTGGATAGTGGGTCTATAAAATAAGAAATATTCTACTTGATGCAAAACTGTTGCATGGTAGTGGACAAGAAATAACACCCTGGACTCATATAACATTGTTTGTCAGGGGGTCTAAACACTCCTCCCTCACAAGGGTGCTTTGATAGCGGTTAGGAGAGAGAGCATCAACCCTACCTTGTCGAAGGGGGTAACCAGTACAAACAGTGACTTGCCCAAGGTCCTGTGATGCAGCGAGAGAGCAGATATTGCTGCCTTGCCAGTCTTCTGCCTTAATCGCTAAGCTAAATTCTCATCAAATATCTTAGTGGAAGAGCCTTTTCAGGAAATCAAGCTATTAAACTGGCTATGAAATTGAAACAACAAGCCCTGCCCGTGTTACGTTGCAGTGGGCCAAGAAAGAACCAGGGCCGTATGAGGCCTAGAATTACTTAAGCCTCTCTTAGCGCCAGCTCCACTGGAATATAAATAAACCATCTCAATGGCTGGACAGGCACCAGCTGACCTTAAAGGTGCTTGGCCCCTAGATTTAATCCATTAGTGTTGAAGCATTTGGTGCTGCTATTGCAATGTATCCTTCATAGAACATTCAGCTAGCTCAACACTGCAGTATGTATCTGTGGTTTCTCTTCTCCGGTAGACAGAGACACCCTCCCCGCCACCACTTGTCAGTCTGAGAAACGATGGAACTCTCTTGCTGTACTAGTCTGGAAGCAACTCATTGTTAAGGGTCTAGGTGCCCAGAGCTGCTTGGTGACTCTGGCTTTTCATCCTCTAGGTTGGGGTGGATTATTTTCTGTTCCACTCCAGAATTCCTCTTTGGCTGGAAATGTAAAGACTTCAGCTGTAGCTCATGCTGAGGTTTTAATGCTTTTTAAGAATGCCAACAGCCTTTTGCTTTTCTACCTATTGGCATGCTGTTCCCGCAAAGTCTTATTACAAGAATTATCTGACTGCAAATGTGCACAGAGTTTTTGCTCTCCAGACAGGGTTGCTTTGTTTGCAATGCAGAAGATTCCTTTGGAATGAAAGATTTATGCATTTTATCTCAATCCACGGAGGGGAAAGTCACCTAGTGCAACTATCAGAGGGGTAGCCGTGTTAGTCTGGTTCTGTAAAAGCAGCAAAGAATCCTGGGGCACCTTGTAGACTAACAGACGTTTTGGAGCATGAGCTTTCGTGGGTGAATACCCACTTTGTCGGATGCAACTGTTGTTCACAAACTAGATTTCACACCACGTTTCATCTTAAAATTAAACTGCCCACTAGTAAAAGTACTACAGGTTGCAATTTTCTGCAGGCAGGGGCATATATTAGACAAAAGGTCTTTCAGTTCTCAGATCTGATTCATCTAAAATTCCACCTTCTCCCTACTGACTACTTGATGAATACAGGTGTAGCCTACACCAGCTGCTACCACAGCGTTTGAGAGCGAAGTCTGCCTTTCACTGCTCTGTGGCAGTGGCAGATGGCAAATAGTAAAGCTCTGTGTGACGGGCTATAAACAGCTCAGGTAGTGGTAGAAATCCTGTTAATTCTAATAGCGATTGCGTGCCCAGATCAAGAACAGGGTTTTGTTGTTTTTTTTAATAGACTTTTCTATGGTGCCTCTCACTGTGGTATTTGAGCACATCACAAGCATTAAGAAATAGCTGTATGGTATTTCTCTGATGAGGAAACTGAGACCCAGGAAATTAAGGTCATACAGTCTATAGCAGAGCTTGGGAACAGAACCCACCCCACCTGCCCTCTGCTTGTCCAACATCCCTTTCATATGTCTCACGTATGCTTCAGCAGTTAATCACACAAGCTGAAACTCCACCAGTTAGTATTTGTCTTGTAGCTCCTAGGAGCCCCCATCATGGACCAGGACCCCATGGTGCTAGGTGCTCTACAAACACAGAACAAGATGGTCCCTGCGCCAAAGAGCTTGAGTCTAAGAACAGTTTAATCGCGTGTGTCTGTCTACATAAGTGTGAAGTACCAGTTTCACATGCATAGGTAATAGCATGGAGTGAGCCCAAATCAGCCCTGCTGTGAGTTAGTGACCTTAGTTCAGCGTGCACAAGGTTACTTGGTTTGCGGACACCTTGCCTTCCATATTCAGTCAACGCACAGCCTTGTTCTAACACACTTGTTACACAGTAGGCTGGTTAGAGGGAAAGGGCTGTTTCCTGCCCAGTTGCCAGGCAACAAGATGAAAGTTCAGTCTCCTCTCCTCCCCCGCCCCCCAACATCAGCTCACTCTCGTCTCTATAGGCGTCCCTTTGGCCAAGTGTCGGTTTTCATCTGTCACTGATATATTGGTGCTGGGAAATTCTGCACTCGGGTCTTTGTTCGGAGGAGCTTCTGCGCTCGATAAGCCTGGGCGAAGGAAGTCCCTGGCAGCGGTGGTTCCTTGGAGCCTGATTCTCTTCCCTTACACCCATGTTGCACTAATGTCAGTGCTTCTGATTTACACCAGTGTGAGCATAATCGCGCTTCTGTTTTGGAGCGGGGAGGGAATTGGCCGACTGCATATGGAGGGCAATAGGCTGAATTCCTGTGGCTACTATGAAGAGAGGGCTTTCTGGACAAGAGCGCTGGCACGTTCTTATACTGTGCTCGGTGCTGCTCAAAACACAGCGAAAGACCAAAGACCTGGTTTGCAGCGATAACTTGCAGCAACAAGAACTGCAAGATGCTCAGCAATTCAGAAATGTCAGGATCCAGCCCCAAGAGGTACAATTCATATTTGCAAATTGTGCTCAGTACCATACAAACACACAGGAAGGGATAGTGCCTGGATTCATAGTTTATATAACCTGCTTGGGGTGTGTGTCTGTGTGTGTCTGAGGGTACATCTATACTACCCGCCGGATCGGTGGGTAGTGATCTATCGAGGATCGATTTATCGCGTCTCGTCTGGACGCGATAAATCGATCCGCGAATTGACGCCCGTACTCCACCTCGGCAGGAGGAGTAAGCAGCGTCGACGGGGGCGCTGCAGCAGTCGACTCGCCGCTGTGAGGACGGCCAGGTAAGTCGAACTAAGATACTTCGACAAGATGCGTATCTTAGATCGATTTCCCCCGCCCCCCGCGCAGTGTAGACCAGCCCTGAGCCACAGAGAATGTGAGTCTCTTACAGGTCAAGTTAAGGAAAGGTGACTTTTTAGTTCAAGCTGTAGCAGCTCGTGCTTTTAGCTCTGGAGGCCCCAGGTCAGTCCCCAGTGTGGTAGCCAAGATGGCGACTGTCACACTTACAATCTAAGTAGACAAGATAGGAGAAGAGTAGAGGAAGGGGATACAACCCAGAGAGCAAACTGATGCTCTGCAGTATGGCACTTCATGATAAGGATAGAGACTGTCCCTACCGTAAATCACTTACAATCTAGGTTACGTGGGACACAGCGAGCAGGGGCATGACAGCTGGGAAGGAAGTTTACGCAGAAGATGAAATAGGGGCTCTTTTTGCAAAGTGGTCATGGGGTGTGTTTCTTTTAAGTAGATGTATTAAGTTACCATAGGATGTGGAGGCACAAGCTTTCGTCTTTGATCCCCATGGTTAGAGATACAACTCGTTGACAATGGTAAATATTAGGCGTGAACATTTTTTAAAAGCCTAACGTTTTATTTTGTTTGAAATTTTCCACAGCCGTTTTCTGTAATTTTTTTTTAACACCCACCCCCTCAAAGTGCCTTTTTTCAGTTTTGAGGGAAATTTTTATTTCCCCATTTTTCTCCTTCCTTCCTTTTTCCATTTCCGGTGACAAAATGGAAGAGAAGGGGAAAAACAGGAGACAGAGGAGGAAAAAAAAATCGGAAATGTTCTCGTTTAAAAAACAAATATTTTGCAAAAAAATTGTCATTGAGTCGAAAAAACTAGTTTTCATCAATCAAAAATTTCAACCTGATCTAGGCGGAAAGTTTGTGGCGAGAACTTGACTTTGTGGCTGCCCCTGAACACAAGAGCAGAGATTTTAACTGTGCTGCCTGAAATGATGTACAGGTCTCGTTGGTTGTTTTTGTTTTCCCCCCTAGTGATCGTCAGCTTCTAAATTAATGTATCATTTGTAGGAGTAGTTCAGGTTATTCGAATGTTCACTAGCTTTTGCTTGTCAGTATTGAATTGCAACTGCCATTGTTCTTCCCATTCACCTACTTAGGTAAGATCCCTCTCATGGTTTCTAGTGTGAACTGACCTACATGATTTTGAGTCCTCTGCAAATGTTGACACCTCACTGCTCAACCCATTTTCCAGATCACTGATAAATGTATTGCACAGTATCAGTCCTGTTTATTGCTAACCTTTTGCCAGGATGACATTTGACCAGTTTTTCCTTTTTTGTTTCTTAGATTCTTTCCCCCTCTCCCCCACACTTTATGCTTTCATTATGAATTCTACCAGTAATTCATAATAAATGGTAAAGATCCTCAGCTGGAAGATCTGCCTTTTACCGCAGCTGAGAATCTAGCCTAAAATGTTAAAGAAAAATAATATCAATGCCTCCACCCCCTCACCCTGCCCCCCAGTAACAAGGGTTTGTCTAGAAAGACAATCCCTCAAAACACCTTCTGGAAAGAAAGAAATTAACACTTTTAAAAAAAATTAATCTCTTGCAGTAAATACGGTTGCTTAGACTGGCTTGAGAATAATTAAATAGATATTAAATTACATTCAGCTACCTCAAAATATCTACTAAGGAATCTGTTGGATCAATACCAGAGCTGTTAGCCAGACTGAAAACGGCTAGCTTCCTTATTTTTAATTTGAGATGCAAGAAAGGGTTTTTGTAGCACCATAATCAAAAAATAATGTACCTCATCTTGGCAAGAAATAAGACTTGGGGAACGTGCAGCTCTTGCTTTTTCTACCCATTAAGCAAGATCAATTTTTGATCTCAAATGTATAATTTGAGAAACATTTTGAAATATAATTAAACCTAATGGCTCCTGATCCTTGGGTTCTGATGGGCTATACTCAGCACTGGACCAGAGAGAGAGAGAGAGAGCGTGTAAAGAGAAGATACAAAGGAAGATTTGATACTGATATGAGGATCCCCAGGGCTTCTAGGATCCTTTCTGCTTTAGAGCTGTGCCTGCCTTTGGAGACTGTTATAATTTCTCAAATCGCCTCTGTGCTGAGCCTAAGAATTTCAATCTCCTTATTTGTGACTTCAGGGCCTTTTAGGCTAGTAGTTTCCTCATTTTTTTTTGCCAATTGCTTTTCTAAAGTAACAGCAGTTGGCACTGGCGATCTCTAGGGGGCTACCGAGGAGCAGGAGACTTGATGCTCAGGAATCACTAGGCTCTGGCAGCCCCGTCACTCCAGGTGGATGCACAAAATGATGGATGCACGAGCTGCAGCCCACTCCAACTTACCTGCATAAAAGCAATTGGAGTCATTTCCCCCTCCCTGCTTGCCCAACAGACCCATTAGATTTAAGGCTCCTCTGGATCCATGGAAGGGGCTGGCAGGATTTGCCAGCTGCTAAATCTCTGGTCCCTTTGAAATCCATTGGCACGTAGAATCATAGAATATCAGGGTTGGAAGGGACTTCAGGAGGTTCTAGTCCAACCCCTGCTCAAAGCAGGACCAACACCAACTAAATCATTCCAGCCAGGGCTTTGCATCAAGGGGGCCGGGCTTTGGCTCTGAGATCAACTCCCAAAGGTAACTTTTGCTCAAGAGTACCAGGGTTTATGCACTGTAGCTAATCAGAAAGTAAATAGCCAGAGCGATTCAGTGTCATTTTTATTACCCCCATCTGTGGTTTGCCACAGGCCGTTTTAACAACCTGCGTTCAGTATCCTTTCTAAACACCATGCCACTGCTCTGTTGCCATGCCTGGATCCTTAGCTGGGGAAGAAGAGAAGGAAGATGCAGTTACTCCTTCTGATGCAATGCCTATGCAATTGCATCCTGAGCTTTGCCTACCTGTGTTTGTAGAGGGGAGATGATACACTGTGCTAATGACAACAGAGACAGCCTGCAGTGCCCCATGCGGATAAGCAGCTATGAAGTCAAAGCTGTTCCTGTGTTTTCACGTTGCCTAGTAATGGTCAGAGTAAACCAAACTAGAGAAATTCCAGGCTAGAAGAGAATCACTGGGGGGGGGTATGTGCAGTAAGTGGAGCTAATCTTTTTTTATTTTAGTCACCATTCGCTTGTATAAACAAGTGTGCTACGATCCTGGACTAGATCTGTCCCAGGCCTCCCCAGAACCACTTTGCGATTGCTTGTTTCTGGTGTGTCCCAATTCTATGGCAACATCCTGACTACAGACAGTGTAAAATGAACCTTCTCCCTTCCCACCCCACCCCTTTGCTTGGGGGAAGCTGTAATCCCGGCGTGCCGGGTTACACAATGGAGAGCGAACAATTGCGTGACTCCCTCTGATTTTGTGGCTGATCCTGTCTCATTTCTCTGGGAGAAGCTGTGTTGGATGCAGCAGGTAGGGAAATGGTACAGCGTGTGCCCTTTGGGTCAGCGGCGTGTGCATCCTCATGCTTTGAATCAGATGTGAGTAGTCCACAACTAGGATCCGATCTAGGCCAGGTCTGTTCCAGTCAGGGGAATGAAGAGGTGGGATCCCTGACTCATGTCGCTGTGCTGGCAAAACTCCCTAGAACAGACACAGTTATACTGGTAAAACTGCTTTTGCCAGGATAGTTTATTTCACTTGGGGTGTGTGGAAGGGGGTGAGGGAGGGAACTGAAATAAGCTGTGCCAGCAAAAGCACAGTTTGGCTGGTATGTGCTTTGTCCCATAAGGAGTGTTGTACTGGTGTTCTATACCCAGTGGTTTGAGCATTGGCCTGCTAAACCCAGGTTGTGAGTTCAATCCTTGAGGGGGCCACTTAGGGATCTGGGGCAAAAATTGGTCCTGCTAGCGAAGGCAGGGGCTGGACTCAATGACCTTTCAAGGTCCCTTCCAGTTCTAGGAGATTGGTATATCTCCTATTATTATTATTAGCTAAGGGCTCCTAATCAGACCCACCACCAACCCTACTGAAATGCTTGGGAGTCTTTCTACCCGTGACAATGGATCAGACCCCTAATGCAAAACTAACACAGCTTTTCTTGGTCTCTCTGTGCAGCCGTTTATTTGTAAGGGAGGCCAGGAAAATGTCCTAATTTGATGGTCGATTCTTGTAAACATCCAATACATTCCCAGGGCTGGGTATGTATCTTCCCTTCCTCCTGGCTACATTTGTCTGTTTATTTGCATGGCCATTTTCTTAGTACTATATGTTACTCCCCAACCTTGAGCAATTGGTGTGAAATCTTCAATCTCTGTGTATTTCACAGAGAGACGTGTTTGCTACAGCTTTGCTTAATTCCTGCCTTCTGTAGCTGGGAAGGGGAGATGCATGGCAGCCTTGGCTGTCGTTTAAGAAAAGAGCACAGCTACTGCTGTCAGTTTTTGTTTACTGGGCTTGTTTTACGGGGATGAGTGCCTATTTTGGTACCACTCAACAACAGCGCTCTGTTTGTGTGTGTGGTTTGGGGATGACTGATAGGGACAGAGCCTTCAGTGAGAACAATGAATCAGAACCTTGATCAAAGTTATTTCTTATGAGTCAAATATTCTGGTAAAGGAAATGTCACCATGCTGGAAATGAGCGCAGTCAGCGAAGACAAGTTTCACGGTGCTCAATCTCAGTGGTCATCTTCTGAAGGCTTTCACTGCAGACTCCAAGGGTGCCATCCCATTGTTAAAGCTCTGCTTTGGCTAATAAACCCACAGCAGTTTAGATGATGCAACCCTGGGGTCTGCAGCTGCAAATATAAAGTGACCTTCATCTTCTTGTTTAAGGGAAAGTGTCCCCTTTGGGCCATGTTGATGATCAGCTTCCTGGACCTCCACTAACCCTGTGGGGTTTAACCCCAGCTCTGAACTCCCCCAGACTTTGAGGTATTTGAAATCCGGAGTCTCTACAGTTGTAACAGATGGGGAAACACTGTGCAGGCACTCTACAGGGTTAAAACCACTATATACAACATGCCTAGGGGAAAACTCTCATGCACATGAGCTATTTTGCAAGTTGGTGCCTGCAACACAGTGTAATGAAAGCGCGAGGCAGGGTGGGGGCGAATATGCTGCTGTGACTTCCGTGGGTTGCACCAGCGTATTCATTTGGCTCAAGGCAAATGAGGATGATTTATTTCTGCAGCAGCCACACTGTACAATAGCAAGCAAGCAAGAGGTCCCCATCCCAAGGTTCAACAGTGTTAAGGCACAACGGGTACAGCGATGGGCATGCTCATAGAAAAGACAGGATGAGAGAAGGAAGTGAATGGGGTGGACTCATTGGATACAGAAGACCACACGAAATAGGTGAGCTTTTAGAAGTCTCTTGAAGGACCAGGGGAATGGATCTGGTTGAGCATTAAGCTGGAGCTTAGCTAAGAACATGAGGTGTCACAAAAGGAAGTACAATAGCCCAGAGTGAGCGAAGGAGACAAAGGGAGTAGTCACAATAGTAGATTGGCAGAGCATATGGAATGGGAGGGAGCATAGGAGGAGACAAAGGCAGAGTCCCAGAGAACTTTGGAGGTGAAGAGGCGAACCTAAGGAGAGAGGAAGGGAGGGTGGAGTTGGAAGAAGGACTGGGAGGAGGGGACAGATCTCCACAGAGGGGCATTGCTTCCACACTAATGGAGAACCCCATGGAATGAGACACATGCTGGATAAAAAGGTAATGGGGAAGCTATGGAATCTGCACTCTCTTCATGGGTAGGAGGGGCTGGCTTCCTGCAGCAGCTCCGCTGCTGTCTGTGAACTGCCAGCACTCATGGCCTGCTCTGAGCCAGCTTTTCCTTCTGAAGTTTTCTCCAATGGGAAGCTCTTTTCATGTGACTGAACTGTCTGACACATCTAAGCCTGCGGATCCCGAGTCAGCTATCGCTTTATATGCTACCAGCATTGATGGTGCGTTTAGTGGGTGTATGTCTTCACTCTGTGCTGCGGTTTGGTTATGTCTCTTGTTTTCTTTTTTTCATTGTCCTCCCAGTTTGCCACCAAAGGGCAGGAATTGAGGGCGAGGCCAGGAGGGATAGTGACATTCACCACCTGTCTTTTGACCTGGGGAGAAGAGTTTATTCCACCCTTGATCAAGGAAAATAGGATAGAGAGTGGGGTTTTTTTGTTTTGTTTTTTGTTTTAGAACAAGAATGTTCCTTATTTGGGCTGGCGTCAGGGTGATGTGATCTGGTGGAGAAGGGTTTGGTGTGTGTGTGTGTGTGAGAGAGAGAGAGAGAGAGTGTCTGTGTGTGTCAGAGAGAGAAAATAGCTGCTGTCACAATGGAGATATTTCATGGTATTCCCTGCCACAGCAGATCACTAATTTTCTTGAGATTGCACAAATACTCACCCTCCTAAGCACTCAGTCTGAAAAATGCCACCGCTGCATGGGTCAAATTCACACACACTTCTCCCGTTGTGCCAAAATATCAGAGCCTTACTCCTTTAACTGTGAGTTTCCTGTCCTTTGTGGGCTCCTGCTGCAATCATAACGATCTTTTAAAGTAGTTTCTGTTGCATCAGTTTCCTGTTTGACTGCACTTTAGCTGATGACTATCATGGATTTATGTGACTGGATTAAACCTCAGTGACACCAAGAGATGCAAACAGAGTAATCTCGTATCTGATTGTGGAACAGCATTGATAGGCTTTGTGAGGGAGCCCTGCAGCTGCAACATGGGCTGGGGGAACACAAGTAAGACAGGAGAAAAAGGTAGAGAAGTGAAGAGTAATTGCGGAGCGTGTGCTAAGAGGGATGCAGATGAGCCCCATGCACATAGGGAAGTTACTGATGCAGGACAAGCCTCAGAACATTCAGATGCTCGTTTTGGATAAGCATCCCCAGCCTGGCTGCTGGTCTGAACTATACAAACCTCCTGCATCAGCAACATTTAATTCAAAATCTCACAAGCACCATGTCACAGTCCAGGGCAACTGCCCCTGTATCCAACAAGAGCGCCTACTTTTAGGCTTCTGGCTCCCAGCCATCAGCTCTCTCGGGCGGAGATCTCATCTTGCTTCCTTCAGACTGGGCTGAACAGTTTCCCACCTACACTGTGAGCTCCCCAGCAAGTTAGACTGCCTAAGCAGGCCTGCTTTGCTTTCTCCTCAGAGGCTATAAGCAGCATAATTGCCCTTAATTATAAGGTACCACACAGCTTTTCTCAGCAAGCACATTTATTCCTAAGGTGAAAGCATTACAGAGAAAACATAAAAACACTAAAGGAACCTACACACATGCTAATACTCTTACCAGAGACCACCCTACGCAACCCCAGCAAAGACTCTGGGGGTGGGGCAGTCCTTCAAACCCACCGAGGGGTTTTGCTGTGGTTCAAGTTCCTAACAGCATTAGCTCAGAACAAGCACCCCTATGAATCTGTGAATCCCTCCTTTATGCTGTTTGGGCCTTTGACTTTGAGACGCTGGGAACAGATAAACAGCAGACAACCGGTTGCTTTTCAGGGCGAAGCTTTAAGAGGTTGTGTCTGGAGATGGGGATATGCATTTCCTTTCCTCCCTGGTATTTCCTAGGAAACCTGCTCAACTAAAAATTCATTTGTGTCTGGTACATTGTTTCAATGAGTTCTTTGAAGCTCATAATACATCCCAGGATTTACACGGGTCATGTGTCTCTCTTAGAGACATCTACCTCCCACAATAATACATAAACATTTGCATTTTTAATCCAAGGTACTGTAGAACCTGAGAGTTACGAACACCTTGGGAATGGAGGGTGTTTGTAACTCTGAAATGCTCGTAACTCTGAACAAAACATTATGTTCTCTCAAAAGTTTACAACTGAACATTGACTTAGTACAGCTTTGAAACTTAACTAAGCAGAAGAAAAATGCTGCTTTCTCTTTATTTTTTAGTAGTTTACATTTAACAGAGCACTGTACTGTATTTGCTCTTCCCTCCCGCCTTTTTTGTGTGTCTCTCTGCTGCTGCCTGATTGCGTACTTCCGGTTCCAAATAAGGTGTGTGGCTGACTGCTCAGTTCATAACTCTGGGGTTCGTAACTCCAAGGTGCTACTGTACTTCTAAAATCCTTACACTGAATCCAATAAGGTTTGTCCAGGATATTGTCATATCTGACACACACTGTCCCTCTCACAGGGCTGTGTGACTTCTGTTTCTGGAACGGAGAATTGCAATGCACAGGCGAGGGTGAAAATGAGGGAAAAAAAAGTTACCCAGGCATTTCTGACCCAGCGCAAAAGTTCTGGGCGGGTGGTGGGTGGAAGTCCTAATCTGTCTCTTTCTCTTTGCATTTGTAATATTCCCATCACTGTATCATCATTTCTTATCTGAACTGGTTTTCTCTTCCTAACGCAGTAGTCCATTATGATGCACCTGCTCAGCGTCCAATATTTACAGTTCAATGACTTGGCTGCTTCAAAGCATCAGTAATGGGAAGGGGGGGATAGCTCAGTGGTTTGAGCATTGGCCTGCTAAACCCAGGGTGGTGAGTTCAATCCTTGAGGAGGCCACTTAGGGATCTGGGGCAAAAATAGGTCCTGCTAGTGGAGGCAGGGGGCTGGACTCAATGACCTTTCAAGGTCCCTTCCAGTTCTAGGAGATTGGTATATCTCCTATTATTATTAATGTATATTCTCACTGGCCCCAATCCTTCTCCAGGGAAGAAAATGGCCAAGCTCCCCACTGGCTTCAACAGGCTCAGTATTAGGCTGATCAGACAGCAAGTGTGAAAAATCAGGACAGGGGGTGGGGAGTAATAGGAGCCTATATAAGAGAGAGCCCCAAATATCAGGACTGTCCCAGTAAAATTGGGACATCTGGTCACCCTACTCAGGCTAGACACATTTGTGGATTAATTGCCTACAAAATGTGCGTGATCGTGTTTAATTAAAGGGAGGCTTTTCCCAGGAACAAAGAGGGCTGTTGCCTCATAGCCAGGAGGTGTGGACGCCTGGCACCCATGCCTGCAGCAGCATACATAAACATGAGGATGACATGGGTATGCTTTATCCATGAGGACTCTGGAGCTGACCCAAGAGCCCTCCATTCCTCATTTGGACATAGTCCATCAGGAGCAGAGTCCACAGTGCTCTTAAGAGTGTGTAGGCAGGTGTGCTGCAAGGGCTTTTTGTGCAAGGTGGTGTCATTTCTCTTCCTCCTTGCAGGCAAGATTGTGACTCCCTTGCTCAAGTCAAGTCATATATTACATCACAAGCAAATTAATGGGACTTTTCTTCAGTGTGAATAAGAATATCACAGTCTAGTCGACAGCAAGGAGAACAGTCTTTTTATGTGTGGAATTAGATTTAACTGGGTGTTTCTATGCAGTAAAAGAGGACAGGGGAAGAATTATGAATATAGAGTGTTGGATTTATGACTGCAGGAAATAGAGATCCACATGAAGCCTGTTTCTTCACCATGGCCTGTGAAAGCCAAGCAGACGGAGCTGAGAAACAAAGTCCCATCTCCTACTGTGGGACCCATGCAGATGAAAGCTCCCTTCACTGGGTGAAAGGTAAGCAAACAGCTCAGACTATTGATTGCAACAACGACATTCTGAATCAGGTGGAATTGAACTAAGAGAAGCTGCATTTTTTTTTTTCAGGGCTGCTCATTTTCAATTGAAGAAATATAACCATTATAATAATTAAGCAAAAATCAAGAACACACCCCATGGCCAAGAATTACAAAAAAGTGGCTAGTAATTTTGGGTACCCCAAGTTTGGGGAGCCCAACGTGGTACACTTTAAAGAGGCCTGTTTCTCAGGCGTGCCCTGCTGAAAATTAGACCCCTTTAAGGCATCTCAGTTGGAGCAGCCAAAGTTATAAATCGCTTGTGAAGATCTTAGCCTGGATTTGTAAAGTGACTGATGCAGCCTTGCTCTGTTTATGCTGCTTAGCACAACACTCCTTTAGAAACTGACTAAAGTTCCGTGTCCATCTGATACAATAATAGCAATTCACTCCTGTGTCCCATGTTTCATACATTGCTCAGGAGAGGGGTAGCTCAGTGGTTTGCGCATTGGCCTGCTACACCCAGGGTTATGAGTTCAATTGTTGAGGGGGCCATTTAGGGCTTTGGGACAAAATCAGTACTTGGTCCTGCTAGTGAAGGTAGAGGACTGGACTCAATGAACTTCAAGGTCCTTTCCAGTTCTATGAGATAGGCATATGTTATGTTAAGTGGTTGCCCTGTGCAGATTCAGCTGCAGGATCCAGGGCCCAAGGTTTCAAAGTGACTTTAAAAGACATCAGTGGGAGCTGCAGGTGCTCAGCTCATCTGGAAGTGAAGCCATGTCAATGTTTTAAAAAGGGTCCATTCATTCTGAGCGTCTCTGTTTCTGGTTTGCCCAGCTTAAGACATCTGGTAGCTAGTGCCTGATTTGCAGAGGCGTTGGGCACTCGCTGCTCCCTTTGGCTTCAGCTGAAGTTGTGGGATGCCCAGCACCTTTGAAAATCACTGGGGCTAGAGCTGGGCACCCAAAATTATTAGCCTTTGCCCTGAGTAACTTGCCTAAGGTCCCAGAGTGGGTTAGCGGCAGGGCTTGGAATTGAACCCAGCTTTACCAGCCCCTGCTCCTGCTCTGCTGCTCGCTTTCTGATGCTGTAGTTCATCTCGGCAAACACATCAAACATTGTTTCATTCACATACCCCACAGGTCTTGGAATATGCCTGTTCCAGGGATTTTAATCTGGATGGGCCACACCTTTGTGTGAGAAGGAATTTAGCTTCCTTGTTGTTACCCAACACAGGGAAATCCTCGGGTGGGGTAGAGATGGCGCAGAGGGTGGGGCGAGGTGTGCCATGGGTAGGAGGGGGTGGGGTGGACTCTACAGGGCTCTGCCTTATCCTCAGCCAAGACAGCAGTGCCTTAAACCCAGTTTCTCAAAGGTATTTAGGCACCTAGATACCATTGAAATCAATGGGAGTTAGGCTCCTAAATACATTCAAGGAGCTGGGCCTTAAAGCCATTTGTCACAGATCTTCACAGCTGTTTTGAGTGGGTTGAACCCATTGTCTTGTCACCCCCTGGACTGGCACATGATCCCTTCCCAGGTCAGATCACTTCCTCTTTGGGCACATGTAGGATTTGGTTTCCTTACCTTTCAGCCCTTGGACCCTCCAGTATAGCCAGAAGGCTGCGCAGCTCTTCATGTTGTGATTTTCTTAGAAACGCTTGAGGAAGAATTCAGAGTCCATCACATGCTGAGAGCTTCTCAGTGCAACCTGCCATTTCCTCAATTTGCAAGCCCACTTCAGCACTCATGAGGAAAACACACCATAGACCAGTCCCTTATGATCACACCCAGCCTTCTCCTCTGATTCTTTTTGCAGAGTTTCACAATGGCCAAGTGCTTATGGTTCTCACTGCGAGCAATACCTGCTCTTCCACCGTCTTTGATATGGAGCTTTGTGCAGAGAAACTGAAGACCTTTGGAATTGAGGTTAGCTCCTCACCGGGAACCTGACTACTGGATGGGTTACCGGGGAGATGGGTATTTTTATGCCAGTGTCACTTGCACCTGTTACAAGAAATCAGGGTCTACTTCATATCTGTCACTCAGAAGTATAGACAGCCTGTAGGAAGAGGGCTATTCCTTACACCTGGGCAATCCTACTGACTTCAGTTGTCTTTCGTGCGCATCACAAGTCGATATCTAAATTATTCCGTGATCTAAGTGCAGCATCATTGAGGGTAGCAAGGTGTTGCACTCCTCTACCTCGTTTGACTGTCTGTATCGTTGCCCTGCAGTCACATCGGCTTAGCCCAATCATCACAACTTATTGCCTTCAGAGAGGTTGGGTGTGTATACATTTTAGCTGTGTCTGAGAAAGTGATATTACGAAGTACAATGATAGTGTTTTGAAATCCTCTGGTGATAAGTGCTCTGTATAACTCAGGGCTTGTCTACACGCGGAGTTGAGTCAGTCGAACTGGTGTGATTTTAAACCGGTGCATGTGAACAAGCCCTGCAGCTCATAACAATCAATCTGCAGACACCTAGAAGATAATAAGGTGATATGTACCAGTCAGCACAGATTTGTAAAGAACAAATCGTGTCAAACCAATCGAATAGCTTCCTTTGACAGGGTAACAAGTCTTGTGGATGGGGGGGAAGTGGTGGATGTGGTATATCTTGACTTTAGTAAGGCTTTTGTTACTGTCTTGCACGATCTTTTCATAAACAAATTAGGGAAATACAACCTAGATGGAGCTACTATAAGGTGGGTGCATAACTGGTTGGAAAACCGTTCCCAGAGAGTAGTTATCTGTGGTTCACAGTCAAACTGGAAGGGCATAATGAGTGGGGTTCCACAGGGATCAGTTCTGGGTCTGGTTCTGTTCAATATCTGTTCAATATTTAGCCAATGGCATAGAGAGTACACGTATACATTTTGTGGATGATACCAAGCTGGGAGGGGTTGCAAGTGCTTTAGAGTGTAGGATTAAAATTCAAAATGATCTGGACAAACTGGAGAAATGGTCTGAAGTCAACAGGATGAAATTCCATAAGGACAAATGCAAAGTACTTCACTTAGGAAGGAACAGTCAGTTGCACACATACAAAATGGGAAATGACTGCCTAGGAAGGAGCACTGCGGAAAGGGATCTGGGGGTCATAGTGGATCACAAGCTAAATGTGAGTTAACAGTGTAACACTGTTGCAAGAAAAGCAAACATCATTCTGGGTTAATACAAGAGGAGTGTTGTAAGCAAGACACAAGAAGTAATTCTTCCGTTCTACTCCGCTCTGATTAGGCCTCAGCTGGAGTATTGTGCCCAGTTCTGGGTGCCACTTTTCAGGAAAGACGTAGACAAATTGGAGAAAATCCAGAGAAGAGCAACAAAAATGAGTAAAGGTCTAGAAAACATGACCTGTGAAGGAAGATTGAAAAAAGTGGGTTTGTTTAGTCTGGAAAAGAGAAGACAGAGAGGGGACAGGATAACAGTTTTCAAATTCATAAAAGGTTGTTACAAGGACAAGGGAGAAAAAAATTGTTCTCCTTAACCTCTGAGGCTAGGACAAGAAGCAGTGGGATTAAGTTGCAGCAAGGGAAGTTTAGATTGGACATTAGGAAAAACTTCCTAAGTGGCAGGATTGTTAAGCACTGGAATAAATTGCCTAGGAAAGTTGTGGAATCTCCATCATTGGAGATTTTTAAGAGCAGGTTAGACAAACACCTATCAGGGATAATGCTTAGTCATAGAATATCAGGGTTGGAAGGGACTTCAGGAGGTATCTAGTTCAACCCCATGCTCAAAGCAGGACCAATCCCCAATTATTATTTTTTGTTTTGTACCCCAGATCCCTAAATGGCCCCTTGAAGGATTGAACTTACAACTCTAGGTTTAGCAGGCCAATGCTCAAACCACTGAGCTATCCCTGCCACGAGTGTAGGGGGACTGGACTAGATGACCTCTCGAGGTCCCTTCCAGTCCTACGATTCTATGATTCTCCAGTCTGTTTCACTAAGGCCTGGTCTACACTGGGGGATGGGGGGATCGATCTAAGATACGCAACTTCAGCTACGAGAATAGTGTAGCTGAAGTTGACGTATCTTAGATCGACTTAGATTGATTTACTTCGCGTCCTCATGGCGCGGGATCGACTCCCCCATCGACTCCGCTTCCGCCTCTCGCCCTGGTGGAGTTCCGGAGTCGACGGGGAGCACAGTTGGGGATCAATGTAGATGAGACATGATACATTGATCCCCGATAGATCGATCACTACCCGCCGAATCGGTGGGTAGTGTAGACATACCCTGATAAAAGACCTGATCTTAGCACTAAAAGATCCAATTTTGCTCCCACTGAAGTCCATGGTCAAACTCCCAGTGGCTCAAATGGGAGCAAGTATGGGCCCGTTGCTGGTGGAGAGAGAGACTTGAGTAACATGCTTGCGAAGGGTCAGTGAGCAATTAGACAAACCATTCATTGTGCTGAAGACAGAAAGGGATGGAGCAGAGCTGGAGGTATCTGTGATGGACACAGCATTGCAAACTCTCACCTTTAAATATGATCTTGGTCTGATGTGAGCTCCCATGATGGGTCCTTTTGCAGTTTCATATCAATACAGTGATTCTGCCTCACAAAGAGTTTCACTGCTTTCAGGGCACGCTGGGCTGACTGCATGAGCAGGGCAATGACAGACAGAGACACACACACACACTTTAGTTAAATGAGAGCAACCCCTTTTGTGGACTCTTATTTCAGTTTACGAGGGGCTTATTTCAGTTTTGCTTAAACCTGTTCCTGATTGACTTCAGCTAAACTGAAATAAGTTTGATTTAAACCAATATAAGACTGTTCAGACAGCCTTTTGCACCGGTTTAACTAAATCAGTTTAAGAGCCCATCAGTTAAATTTCTGCAACTGCTGCAACTCTGCAGGTAGATGTAGCCTTAGTTATACAGAAAGCATGAGGAGCTCAAAGCACTTTACAAAGGTTGGCGGTATCATTTACAAATGTGGAAACTGAGGCACAAATAGTTTTTTTGGGGGGGGGCTAGTATAAATGAGATCAGAATTTGGGCCAACGTTCCTTGTTTGGAGGCAAAGTCTGGGACACAGGCCAATCCTATTGAATCTCCAATCTCAATCTAATCACGTGAAATACTGGCCTGGCTCTTGGCTATTGCCATTCAACTCTCCTTCTGATTGTTCTTGGAGAGCTGCATGAAAAAGTGAGTGGGATTTGTTTGTTTTTGATTTCTGAACAGATGACAAGGGATCAGTGGAGGAATTTAATTCAAAACGCCATTCTGGAACCTGAAGTAAGAAGATACATGTTTTACAACTCCAGAGCTTTTGGGATAGCCATTGCTGTGGTAAGGATCATGGCCTCTCATTGAGGTTAATTGGTATGTGCCATTACTGATGTACAATGAAAATTGCCTCGGGTATTTTCATAGGCGCCTAAGGGAGTTAGGTGCCATTTCAATGGGAGTTTGGAGAAGGGATTGAATTTTCAAAGGCACAAATGGGAGTTAAGTGTCCAACTCCTATTGATTTTCAGTGGGAGTTGAGCACCTAACTCACTGAGGCCTCGTTGAAAATCCCATCTTGCAGAGATTGCTATATAATGAGGCAGGTACGCACACTGCCAACTTCTCAGGAGCCCCACCACAGGCTGTCAGTTAGCAAAGCTTTCGCAGTGGTGGCTTTAATGGGGATGGAACTCATTTACCGGAAGCATCTGCCTCAGCCCATCCTTCTCAGCTCTCAAACATCATCTGAAAACACTCTGTACCTCATTCTCATGTACGCGGAGGGCTTCTCACTTCTCTGGCAGGGCCAAGGAGTCTTAAAATGGGACTAAATTATATTTTTACCATCTTTCAGGCCCCTTTTAATGAACACGTGAATAGTTAGAGGTATTTTTTAATGTCAGCCATTGTATATTCGCTAATGCTGCAGTGTTTAGATTTTTAATTAATTTTTCTGTTTGGTATTATTGATCTAACCTGTCTAATTTATCTATGTATCCCATATAACATTGTACCACGCTGTATCCTATCTACCTTTCAGTCCATCTCTAATCTGTACGTCCCATCAGGCAATGTCCTGTCTTAAGATACTACTCCAAGGTATCTTCAAATGAATACGACTCTGGTCTGCCTTCATTAGTCCCAGGAATGGTCCCTTGAGGCAGGTGCCACTGTACATCGTTTTTGCATTATTGTATTTTAACTGTCTTGGCAGTACCCTTCATGCTTTGGTGTGGGAACTTTATAAACACAGTGACTATAATAAGTATTATTATCAATGCACCTGGGGGAATCCGTTTCTTACTAAAAATGGAGGAACTTGGTTGAAATCCTAAGCATGAAACACCATCAAGAATTCATCTGCTGTCTTTGAGGATCAGGAGTTCATTCAATCCCGACTCTCATTCTAGACCTCTCTCCCCCTGATTCTTATTAGAAGGACCTTTTGTCCATTAACCCTCAGAAAATCCCTGCTAGTTTATCTAATTTATGAGACGGGAACTTTCTTGTTCTCTTGACCTTTCTTCTGCTTTCGCTATTTTTGTGAGTATTGTTTTCTGAGTCTCTCTGGGTCTTTTCAGATTTTCTACATCTCAATCTGGGCAAATATTTACTCCACCATGCAGCTGTATTCCTTTGGGTGCCGCTGGGACGTCAGCATTCTGGTGACGGTGGCTGCCATAGCACTCACTATAGTTGTTATATTGATTATTGACCAACATCAAAGGAAGGTAAGGAGAAATTTTTCAGGTGTTCAATTATGTATTTCTTTCCAAGCAAACAGGGAACAAGGTAATTGTCTAGAAGCAATTGATGAGCATAATTGCCAAGAAGGGACAACATATTTTAGAATGGGCACAGCATAATTAGAATAACCAATGGGGTGCAAGATAAAGTTAGGCCTCATATCAGAAAAAATAAAAGTCCAAGGGCTTGATCCACTGAAGTCAATGAGAGTCTTTACATTGACTACGATGGACTTTGGATCAAGCGGCGAATGATGAAAGCTATAGACTTAATCTTCCAAAGAAAGTGGAAGCTCCATTGTCTGAGATATTGAAACCTAGACTGGAAGAGATACAGGAGTGTCTGAGATAATCCTGAACTGACTGGTGTGGGAAGGAACAGGTACAATGATCTTACAAGTCATTTCCCTCTCCAACTTCTGGGATTATATCACATTTTGTGGTGAGAACTCTGGTTGAATAGACTTGGTATGTAAACTTGCTTCAATGGCAGCAGAGTTAGGCCAGAGCTGAACGCCTCTGAAAAGACTACCTGAAATGGATAGTTTCTCTCTTTGCTTTGTTTTCAGGGACTTAGGACTTTGAGACCATAAGATGCACTGACTCTTTAAAATTCCAGGTTGCAGGCTGGCCTGGAAAGTCACCATGGGACATGCTAACATCGTCTCTATTATTTAACAGATACATGTGAATACTGATGTGAGGCTGGCAGCTGCCAATGAAGCCTTCATGAAGCACAACTTACTTCTAGGGGTTGCAGATGCCATGGACAGGCACCAGAATGTTCTACAGGTATCCTTTCTGGGTGAGACAATTTCCCCTCATTGCTGGTGCCTGCAGATATGGAGGTATTTATCATCAGTCTTCTCATCAAAGAGGCTCTCCAGAATTTTTTTTTCATATCTGGGGCCTGACCCACTGAAGATAATGACTCCAACTGAGTTCAGTGGGCTTCTTCATTATTTGTTGAGTGCCAGCAGTGTGCTCAGGGCTGTACAAATATAAAGGGACAAGTGGTCCCTGCCCCTAGAGCTTACATTCTGTGCTGCGAAGACAAACTCATTAAGGCACCTAATACACCATTTTCACAAGTGCCTCCTGACTCTGCGTGCCCTACTAGACACTTTAAAGGGGCCTGATTTTAAGAGGATGAGTGCTCAGTGCTTTCAGAAAATTGGGCCTCTTTAAGACGTCTCAAATTGCCCCCTGCCCCCAACATAGAGGGACACCAAATTAGTAGGTATTTCTAAAAATTTAGGCCCAGAGGACCAAACGAAAGTGAGTCTCAGATCTTACTTTTTAAAGAGAACTTTTGTGGATTATCGCACAAGAGCTTGGAAGACGTGCAGTTGAAGAAGGGAGCAAGAAAACAAACACTGCCCGCCCCCCCAAGCATAGGAGGCAGCATAGGAGAAGGCACAATGATTAGAAATGAAGAGAAAACCAAGAGCTGAGAGGGGAGTAGGAAGAAATTAGGAGAGATGGAAGCAGGAGGGGAGTTATGCAAAGTCTTGAAGGTGAGGGTGACTCACTTGAGAACTTGAACTAGATGTTTGGACAAACCTGGCTACACCTCTAACTAATCAAGATGGCTAATGGACTAAGCTCTGGGCTCTATGCATGTGTGCTGGGCTTGTCAGAGAGCAGAACTAGGCCCAAGGATGTATATTTTTATCCGTCTTACTCCAGTGTTTGACTATATCTTTTCTCAGCTTTCATATTGCTTTGAAATTCCCTTGATCATGCAAAGCAAGACTCTAGATGTGTACCCCCCGCAATCCCCAGAGTTGGTGGAGCACCTCATTCTCCCCTCCTTAGGGACTCCGTGGCCACCACCCACAAGGATCAGTGGGTCCTGGTTTCTTAGTGACTGGTGCCTCCATCTAGTGGCTGGGAGCACAAAACCAGCAACTTCTAGGTTATTAGGTCACAAGTACAGAAAATCAAGGACTACATAAAAATAAACCACAGTCTATTCCCTGGACCAGACAGAGGTCATTTAAAAGAAGGGGAGGGGAACAGGTGAAGGTCTCAGAGAAAATAAATAAATAAGGCCCCAGCCCTCCCAGAACAACCACTAACCCCCCCAAACGAGAAATACCCCCACCATAGTCTCCCCACAGACCTGACCAGGGCAGTGGGGCTGGAGCTCAGGTTGTAGGGCTGGTATCCCTGTCTATGCATCCAACCACTCTCCTGTCCAGCTGGATAGCATCCTGGGCAGTAATGAGACCTGGCTGACCCCTGGGTCCCAGTGCAGGGGGGCCTATGGGCACCACTGGTTTTTCAGCCCCCATGGTTGTAGCTTTTTGGGGCTCAAACTCACCATTGTGGAGGGGAGGCTCTGGTTTGGCCTCCGGTCATCTGACCGGGTCAGTCAAAATGGCTGCCTCTCCTGCGACTGTGGAGAGCAACAACCAGCCTCCTTCCCCTCTGGGTCTCCTTCTCTGGTCACTTGACCTCTCTGAGTGAGCTTCACAGGGGTCACCCCGGCATGCCAGTCCAGTTCCTAGGTGTGTCCCTCCAGCACAAGCAGATAGGCCCTCCCAATCTTTGCCTGTGGGAGCTACGTCTTGTCTCCGAAGTCTCCAAACTGGCAGGCAGTGGGTACAGATAGATACGTTGCTAGCTCAAAAGATGGAGCATGAAGGAATTGTATTAGTGTCTGTCCTCTAAAATGCTCCTTCCTTAACATTCCCCACCATCATCAGCTTTGCTTTGTCCATTTCAACCTGGAGCAGTGTCTTCACTCCTTAGCAGGCTATATTACTGAACAGAAGAGAAACCACCAGGTAAACGATGCTTGGAGCAATCCGAGCTGACTGGGCTACATACAACCTCTAGGATTCGGAAGAAATGAGGGGTGTAGTGCCTGGGCCTGGTTCCCAAGTATACTCTGATTGTCTTACCCCACTCTAGTAACACAAAACAGCCAGAAACGTGGCTTCACCAGCCAGCTGAGCTGGGTTTGTGGCTGCTTTGCATCACTGGAACAGCACAAAGTGTGGTGGCGAATTGAGCTCTGTGTGGTGATCTGAAAGGGAATCTAATACAAATAAAAAGGATCGTCATTTGAAATTTCCTTGTGATCAGGCCCCGTTGTAAATTTCTTCCTCTAGGGCCATGTGTTTAGACATGCGTGTCACAAATCAATTGTATGCATACGTGTCCAGTTCACATGTGCCATTGGGCCCGCGCGTTTCTAAAAATCTGGCCCTTGATAATGAAACGTAAAAATGTCCTGAAAGAAAATGAACAAGAATCAGGGCCAGATTCTGATACCCTCACTCACATTGAATAGTACCTAACTTCCTGAGCCCTGCGACTGAAATCAGTGGGACAGCTCAAGGAGTAAGAGACGACTCTGTTTGACTAAGGTTATAAAATCTAATCCCTTCAAACGCTGTTCTAGCTCTTTTCCTCTAGGACAGGGGTCGTCAGCCTTTCAGAAGTGCTGTGCCGAGTCTTCATTTATTCACTCTAATTTAAGGTTTCACATGCCAGTCATACATTTGAACATTTTTAGAAGGTCTCTTTCTATAAGTCTATAATATATAACTAAATTAGTGTTGTATGCAAAGTAAATAAGGTTTTAAAAGTGTTTAAGACGCTTCATTTAAAGTTAAATTAAAATGCAGCTCTTATCAGTTTAATGTGATCCTTGCCTTTCTTTTCCTTGCTGAGTTTTCCAATGTCTGGCACGTATTTGGATACTTTAAGCTGCACACAGGCTTCTGAGTGATCAGTTGTTAACCAGCTCCGAGAGGGACAGAGGACAGATTTCATGTGTGAAAATACCTGTTCACACAGGTATATGGATCCAAATGCTGAAAGCGTCGCAAACGCAATTTTCTTCAAACAGTTACATTTCACTGGCAGGGACATCCAGCAGGTCAGAAGAGAGGCCCCATGATCTCTCTCGGTTGCTTCAAGTGCACTTTGCAGATCTCCAAACTTTGATGCCCACAATTCTGAGCTTTTTAACTGAATGAGCTGCATTTCGAAATCTTCAACACCCACCCACTGAAATACAGACAAATCCAAGTTGCTTTCACTGAACTTTTCAGGCTTAATTAGAAAAGAAAGCATTGGGTCAAATAGCTGGAAATCTGTCAGAAAATTCTGATTCCAGTTCTTTCATGTACATTCTAATCTCAGTGTCAAACGCAGTGCGCCGTTCCACGTGGCGTGATGGTGATGTAAGCAGCAAATCAGGACTTAAAAATATCCCAGTACAGTGGCACTGGAACAATTTTTAAGGTGGGGGTGCTGAGCTGCGCCCTCTCTTGCCCCGGTCTGCACCCCTCACTGCCCCAGGCTGGGGCCAGTGGGCCACAGCTTGGGGCAGCTGCAGAGCCCTGGGCCGGCGGCCGGGACCCCAGGCTGGCAGTAGAGCCCTCCGGATCAGTGGCCAGGACCCGGGCAGGGTGAGTGCCACTGAAAACCAGCTTGCGTGCCGCCTTCGGCACGTGTGCCATAGGTTGCCTACCCCTGCCCTAGGATGTGCATGAATATGTAAATTCCACACTGTAGCGTCATTGCTGGTTATGCGCCTAAGTCCCGGTGTGCGTTTCAAATCCCCACTCCTGTAATCCTCTGAAATCTGAAGAAGTCCCACTAGAGAAGTGATGGATGCAGCAATGGGCAGAATGCGACAAGCAAACTGAACAACCTAACAGACATCACATGTTTCAGACAAAAGCATTATTTTTTACCGCTGACCAACGTGAGTGTGACATTCACAATCTGATCTGTAGTCCTGGCAATATGTTGGATCCTGTACAAAACATAGACCTAGTCCCTCCTGCAGGGAGGTTAAATTCTATGCTAGACACACGGCACATGTTAGATGCACCACCTGATGAAATGCAGCTCAAAGCAGTGTGGGTGGCTCTAACCTATTTTCAGGCTGGGCAGAATTGGATGTTTATTTTTTAAAATAATTTTGACAGATAATATTGATGTTTATTTTTAAGCACTTTTTTGATGTCTGTTGCTTTAAATTTTCAGATTTGCAGAAAATTGTGGGGGTGGCTGCCAGACAATCGAGTAGGCTGGAGTCAGACAATAATTTTTTAAGGACAGTAGGCGTTGAGATACAAAAAGTTAAAGCTTTGAGGACTGTTAAAACATTAGCTGTTAACATTGTATGTCAAAACATAGAAAGTAAATATCCTTAAAGCAGACAGTAATTCTCCAGCAGCATTTTTTGTACTTTGCCTATTAGTAAATTTCTATTAATATTGACGGAAATAGTTTTTCATTGGTTTGTGTGTGTGTGTGTGCGTGCAGTGAAATTGATGTTACTGACATTCACTGATGAAAATCGAATCCTGCCAAACGTACATCTTTTTCATACCCTTCTTTCCTGGGTGGATAATTGTTGATAACTGTGCAGCACCAGACCTTATAAATTATCCTTGCCAGCTACTCAGTGAGGAAAGACAGAAAGACAATGCTGTCCACCTTTGCAGATCCCAAGAGCTCTCCTTGTGTTTTTCAGTCTGCCCTGAGGCACAATCTGGACCAGTTCTGCGTCACTATGGAGACAGTGATCCAGTCGGGTCAGGGAAGAGGAGAGGAGAGTTCATCTGAAGAGTCACCTCTTCTACCCAGTGACAAGAAAGGGACTCTGGCATGCAGTGAACTGCTCCATCTCATTCCAGAGGGAGCTCCAGAGGTAGCTTGGAGGCTAAGCAGCAAACATTTTCTCTCTGACTTAGCAAGAAAGCTTCAATGGGATAGGTTTGATTTACTGTACGTTTTTATATGCAGAGCTATTGAGTGAATTTAGTGCTGGCGACAGCCCTGGAAACGGAAGCCCTCTACCTATCTGTAGAACAGCTACAATATGAGCTGTGGCGAAGCAAGCTTGCCTCCGCTCCATCCCTGCCAACTTGGCTCGGCCCTGACTCCCCGGCAGGATGAGGTTGTTCAGTCTCCATGGCCCACTTAGTCCTTGGTCCCTCAGCTGGGTCTGTCAGCTAATAACAAGTGTGGGGACTGTTCTGTGAGGTTGACACCAACACGCTGAATCATTTCACATCGGCCCCAACGTGGCTCTTGGATGGTAATAACGTTCTATCACTGCTGACCTGAGCTGTATTTGAAGCAGTGACCTAGCCATCGCTGTGTTCCATTACTGTTCCTTCGAGCCATCTAGGAACCTCACTTATATTGCCATTAAGGACAGAGGACCTGATCCACATTTGCAGTAAGGCAGTGTAAAGGTGTGTCCACTTTAAAGTGAGTGTAACTTACACCCCTTTACATAGCCAGAATGGCGTAAATGTGAACAAGAATCAGGCCCCGATGAACTTAAGCTTCTGAGTGCAGCAGGATCCTCTTGCTTTACGAGGACTTTCCTCAGTATTTCTATTCATCCCATTTTTCATACAAGAAATATAGCTACAAAATGTCTTTGATGGCTTTTGCACTATCCCAGGGGTAGGCAACCTTTCAGAAGTGCTGTGCCGAGTCTTCATTTATTCACTCTGATTTAAGGTTTCGCATGCCAATAATACATTTTTAGAAGGTCTCTTTCTATAAGTCTATACTACATATCTAAATTATTGTTGTATGTAAAGTAAATAAGGTTTCGAAAATGTTTAAGAAGCTTCATTTAAAATTAAATTAAAATGCAGAGTCCCCCGGACTGGTGGCCAGGACCCAGGCAGTGTGAGTGCCACTGAGAATCAGCTCCAGTGCCGCCTTCGGCACACGTGCCATAGGTTGCCTACCCCTGCACTATCCGCTGCCGTAGGAGCATCTGTTTTGGGGCTGGATCAGGAATAGTAAGGAGAAATGCATTAAGAGTTATCATTTAATATCTAATACATCATCGATTGGGGGACAAGCTGTCTCCTTGGCAGGAGATACTGGCACCAATATCTAAAAGGTCATTTTCATCTTTGACTCCTATGATTGCCCCAGACTCTGTCACCATGGATGCTGTCCCTGGAACTCTGTCACCCTGGGCACTGGGTAGGTACTGATGTGTGGAGTGACTCTGATGTTGATCTCATCCTTGTTCCAGGTGATGGCCCAGCAGCTGTTGGTGATCTTCAGTGGCTATTACATCAGACTCTTGGTTAGTGGTCAGCTCCCTCAGGTGGTCATGTTACGGCATGTGGAACACATGAATATCCCCTGCCTTTGCCAGTTCATAGAGACAAATGTGCTTGACACAGGACACTGTTGGTTCAAGGCCAGGTGACGTGAGGGGCCTGAAAAGAGTTGTTGCAATTAATACTGTTCAAATACAATGGTCCATGGAAGAAGCCAGGGCATAGGGAAGACCCGGAGAGAGATGCAACTGCATCAGGGATTTGATTTGACCAATGAGAGGACAGTAATGAGGTGGAGAACATGAAATAAATATTCAAAATCCCATTCGGAGACAATAAAAGAGACAGGCACCTAACTGCCCAACAGCCCTCTTGAACAGGAGCCAAATCTCATGTGAAGAAGTGAATTGTGCTGCTTATGACTTCCTTACTTCTCATCAAGTCTGTTAGCCGTGCAATACAAATAGTTGCATTTAAGTGTGTTTGTAATGAGCTATCAACTCATGCTGTGAACAGTGCAAGTAAGGATCATGCCTGGATGATGCACAGCATGTACAGTTCAGATTGTTGAATTTTTAATGCAAGGAACATGGCAAGATCATGGCTAGTTAAGTTTCCTCTTTTATGCCCCACTCATGTTCCTTTCATCATGCATGTGTGATCCTTGCATTTTTCCCAGCATGGGGAAATGACCTGGCTATTGTCTTTATTTTCTTGTACAGACATACTCTATTTTCTTTGGCCCTGGAGATCAGAGCATAGCATCTCTCATGCTTGCTCCACGCCAGCAGAAATTCACAAACTCTTAGCATCCCATTTCTTCTGGACTTTTGTTGGTATTTGTAATTTGCTAGGCATGGACACTGCACTCAGCACTCTATAAAACACAGAAGATGTCACGACCTCTGACCTGGAGAATTGTTAACCTAGGAGCATGATCAGAAATGTCCCCCGTGCCTTTGACTCTACCAGGAGTTAGGGGTGATGAATGACTTCCAGAAGGTGCCCAGCATCTCACATTATTAGGTCTTTAAAAGACAGACAACATGAAACACACTACGAAATCTTAAGCAAAGTTCTTTATTGAGCATCTTTTCTACAGTTTTGGGACAGTTGGTTTTTTGTTTTTTTTGTTTTGTTTTTTGTTATGTTTTGTTTTTATTTTTTTTGTTGCTATCGTTTGTAAATGACATGGAAAAGGAATTAGTTTTAAGCAAAAATACCCGAGGAGTCCTTGTGGCACCTTAGAGACTAACACATTTATTTGGGCATAAGCTTTCGTGGGCTAGAACCCATTTCATCAGATGTATGAAGTAAAAAATACAGGAGCAGGTATAAATACATGAAAGGATGGGGGTTGCTTTACCAAGTGTGAGGTCAGTCTAATGAGATAAATCAATTAACAGCAGGACAGCAAGGGAGGAAAAATAACATCTGAAGTGGTAAGAGAGTGGCCCATCACAGACAATTGACAAGAAGGTGTGAGTAACAGTTTGGAGAAATTAGTATTGGGGAAATTAAGTTTAGGTTTTGTAATGAGCCAACCATACCCACTCTTTATTCAGGCCTAATCTGATGGTATCCAGTTTGCAAATAATTCTAGTTCTGCAGCTTCACGTTGGAGTCTGTTTTAAAAGTTTTTTTTGCTGAAGAATTGCCTCCTTGAGGTCTGTTATTGAGTGACCAGAGAGATTGAAGTGTTCTCCTACTGGTTTTTGAATGTTATGATTCCTGGCTTGTTACCAGGTTAATTTTAAAAATGGCAGGTGAATGAAGTGCTTAAATTATACAAGTAATTGTGTCCTGGAGTAATAACCACGAACGGGCAATCAACACCCAAGTCAGACATGGCTCGTGCTTTCCATATGAATCCATCTGACAACTCCAGACCCTATCATCTGGTTTCAGCAGGTAAACTTAAGGCTATAGTTCCATGGAGGAGCTGATCCAGTACAAATGGCAATAGGGATTTATATGACCTCGCGACCACGACAGGCTGTATCTGTAAGATTGTAGTAGCTGCCTTAGGCACACAGATGTCCTAGTGATGATCAGGGTATATGGGGCTAAAGAGGCAGTTGTAATGATGTGCTCCTGCCCAGTTATTTCTAACTATGAAGTCCCCTGAATATCTTATTTCTGTTGATGAAACACATTCATTTGTAATTTGCCTCTCCATGGAGACAATCGTTTAAACCAAGCTCCACCTATTACATAGGAAAATGGGAATTGCTAGACCACCTCAGACTAGCGTGATCCAACTCAGTATCTCGTCACCGACAGGGGTCCCTACCAGATGTTTTTGATGAAGGGGCAAAAAAATCCATAGGGAACAATTAAAAAGTAACCTGCTCCCAGGAGAAATTCCATCCTTACTCTCTCCATTGGCATGTGCCCTGAAATGTGCGGTTTGTGTCCCCTATACGTTTTTGTTAAGTGTGGAGGTTCGTGCTATCCATGTAAGCGTCCAATCCTTTTTTTTTTTTAAGACTTTTTTTCTGCAGAGAAATCCTGGCTCCTCCGAAGTTTTTAACAATGACTTCAGTGAGCATTTCACCCCAGGCCTCAATAGTTTCTCGTGGAGGGATGTTCTGCATTGTTCTGAGCAGGTCTTTGTCATGAAACTCTTGCAACAGATCAGCTTATGGTAACAAAATAGAAAATGTTACCTCTGGTTGTCTTGACAGGGCACTAGGCTGGGAATCAGGATATTTTGGTGCTAATACTCAGGCAGGTCACTTCCTCTCTCTGTACCTGTCCCAGGGTGGCTGGTCCTTATAAAGGAAGCAGGTTCAGGCCAGAAGCGGCGCTCCCAGTTTGGCTGATTAAGAGCATGGAGTGGCACCAGAGGGAGAGTCAGAGAGGTAGGAGGTTCTTGAAGGGAGGTGTAAGAGGTTCCTGGGGCAGTGGGTGGTTAAAAAGCAGCAGAGAGGTTTTTGGCTGACCTCCCCAAGCTGAAGAAGGCTGAAGGCAGTGGGGCAGCATAGGGACTTTCCTGCTGACTTCGAAGCCAGCGGGTTGAAGCTGGAGGGCTGAAGCCAGGGGAGCAGTGGAAGGGTTTCTTTGCCGGCCTGTCTGAGATGAGAGGTTAACAGAACTGGGGAATGATGCTGTTCCCCTGGTGAGGATGATGTCCCAGCAGAGAGGCTAGTGGTGGGGGTGGGGTTCCTGTTGGAAAGAAAAGGGGCTGCACTCCCGCTGGAAGGCCGTCCTAGCAGAAGGACAGGAGAAGACAGGTGAAGAGCCCAGAGGTGGTGGATGATGCCGAGATGTGGCACATGCTATGCTGGTGAGCTAGAGGTGATGGGATTTTAAAGACTATTTCCCTGGAGTGGGGCATGAGGGACTGATAAGTGGACTATGTTCTGGGACGTTTGTTAAGGATTATTTGCACTATGTTTTTGTAATAAAGGGCCCCCCCTCCCCCGGCAAGAGAGCCTGCCATGGAGCGTTTCCGAGAGGGGAATTGGGATGTAGCCCTGATGCTGGAGCTCCCGGGTGCCAGGGGGCACCCAAGGATGAGGGGGAATCATTCACAGTACTGCTGAATCCCTTCCCCCTCTCCCCCCATCTGTCTTCTCTGTATAGGCTGTAAGCAATTTAGGAGCACAGGCTACCTCTTACCACATGTTTGCACACATTGTAAGACACCATGGGGCCGTAATCTGAGCTGGGGCCTTCATGGCAACCGTAATACAACTAATAAATAATTCACTGTGTACTCCAAAGGAATAAACGCTCGCAAATAGAAAAGCACCAAAAGGCCATAAATGTACAGCACGCCTGCTTTCATTCTGATTTTAGTCTTTATTGCTGGTTGAATTGAGGGTTTGTAGCACAGGAAGGATTCAGACTTGTTCATCTCCACACAAAGGAGTTTGTGAATCTGTCGTCATTGCTCACTGTGACAATACAGGGAGAACTTGCCAGAGGAAAGGAAATCGGATCACCGAGGGCCAGATCCATCCACCCATGCAAGGGTGGTGTCTTCCCTCCATGGGCCAAATTCTGCTCTCTCTTACTCCATGTAGATCCAGTGTAACTTCATTGAAATCAATGGAGTTTCTCTGCTTCATAACTGTTTTAGAGATGATTTTTAGCCCTAAAGGCCAGATTCTCTGTTATACCAGTGTAAATTCAGAGCTACTCTGGTCCAAATCCTCAGCTGGTGCAAATCAGCATAGCTCCAATCAATGGAGCAGTACTAATTTATACCAGCCGAGGATCTGACGCTATTAACTTCAGTGAAGTTACTCTGAAGTTACCCCAGTATACATGAGACCAGAATCTGGCCCTAGGTACGTATTGAAGACGACTTTGGTTTGTTATTAGACCGAGAAGGGTAACATATTCTCCCTGGCCCCAGTACAGAGCCTGGAGTGAGTTTTGCAGGCAGCAGTTCTCGCAGGTGCTGAGTGTCGGACTTAATTTGTCTTTCATGCTGGGAAATCCTTGTGGCAAGGGGTTAATAAAGACAATTCATATTGTTATACAAATGGACAGAGAGCAAACGCATGATGGATTTACTGGTGAACACACACTTCCGAGCCCCGGGGACCAGGAGCCCCAGCAGACCAAGACCCTCGCGGAGTCCATGAGAAAGAAGATCTAGGGCTTCCAAGGAAGGCCCTGAGGCCATCTACCCTCAGGATCCGCAGGGCTGTTCAGGGCCGAGCACCTTGTCCCTAGTGACTGCGTCCGTCACCCGAGGGGGGGCTTCTGCTATCACTGTGTTTACATCTGAAAACGCAAGCGCAACAGAGGAAAGAGGAGGAATCAGTAATGTTAGCTGGGAGGGGGGGTTAACAGGCTTATCATCATCTGGACAAAGCTTCAACATCACCTTGCCAGGAGGTTCCAAACCTTACAGCAGGAGATTGTAACACAGAACAGGGTAAATCTGAGGCTATGTCTACGCTTCAGTATGGACACATCGGTGCCAGGAAGGGTTCTCTCGTTGCTGTGGTTAATCTACCTCCCCAGGAGGTGGTAGCTAGGTCCATGGAAGAATTCTTCTATCGAACTAGCGCTGTCTACACAGGGCCTTAGGTCGGCTGAACTCTGAGGGGTGTGGATCTTTCACACTCCTGAGCGATGTAGCTGTGTGGATCTAATTTTCTAGTGAAAACTAGCCCTGAGAAAATTAGGCCAGATTTACATCAGAAAATGTTTTCAGTCTTAAATAGCTCTAGAGCCAGCGAAGCTTCCTACCATCGGCAAAATGGGCTCCTGTTGGTATCGTTTAGAGAGGTTCAGTTAGTGAAATAAGCAGCTCCACTGATTCCAACAGAGCTCCACTGACTTACACCAGCTGAAGATGAGTCTATTATCTTAAAGGGGAAGTTTAAATACCACTGCCAAGGCAACTTATCTGACACCTGTTAAACTGCGATTCCAAATCTGGGCCTCTCTGCAGCCCCACCCCACCTGGCTTTTAATAAATCTGTTTAAAACTTTTTGTTTTTCAGTCACAAACAGCGATGTCGACATAGCTCGGGGGGGCATAGGCTTCCTGGCCACGCCTCCTGCTGCTGCATGTGGCAATAGAGGTTGATACTGACAAGATCTGAGCTCACTTACACTAGAGCAAATCAGGACAAACCCCACTGAGTTCTACTGGTGTAAAACTGGTGTAAGTGAGAGGAGAATCAGGCTCATTACCTTGACCATGTAAACCCATCACTCACTGCTTCCCTTACAGCTTGAGCAAATGATTTGGAGCCCATCTATGGAACTCACTTCTTGTGCCTCGGTCTCATCAATCTACTATCCAATTGCTGCCACATTTTAAAATTTAATCTAAGACCCCTGGGTAGGGGTTAGGACAGCAATTCAGTTTGCCTTATCTTACTGGAAAGTGGTGCACGCTGGGTATATTCTACAGCAATTTAACAGGAATAAAAGTGCAAGTCTGTCAAGTGACAGCCATATTTTGCGTCTCCAAGAGCTTATCGGAAAGGTGGTAGTGTCCCAGCTGATTCAGTGGCTAGTAGCAAGGTATTGAATTTCAGGCCGCTGGGAGAGCCGCAGGCCTCCTGGGTCTTGTATGAGCCATCTGCAAAGTCATGCTGACTTCTGTGTTTTAAATAACTTCCTCTAACTGATGCAGCCAGCAGGTGGGGGGTGGGGCTGAATTTGGTAATGAAAATCAGAGCTCTGCTTGCCACTGATCCTGGTGTGTGATACAGGGCAGAGGAGGGGCAAGTGGGCAATTTGCCCCGGGCCCCAGAAGGGCCCCCAGAAGAATATAGTATTCTGTGGTATTGCAACTCTTTTTTTAATGGAAGGGCCCCCCGAAATTGCTTTGCCCCAGGCCCCCTGAATCCTCTGGGTGGCCCTGGTGTGATAAGGCATTTTGGTGTCGAACGGGAAGTCCCCTAGATCTGGGACCTTGAGGGTGCTAGGTGCTTACGCAGCATATTCCCAGCCATCCCCATGACTGTACGTGGGTCAGTTCAAGTAAATTTATACGGGGATTTTTTTTTAATGGTGCCTCCTATTGGGCAAATAGACAAGTTTTGAAACGACTTTAGCTAATTAAAAACAAAGCCGTGTCTGTAAGGAAATGTGGGGGTGGGGTATTGCCCGCCCGTAATAATTTGCAGCCCACCCAACCTTACATTCCTAGCTACGGCACCGCCATGCAGCAGGTTAGTAGCAGAGCAAAGAAGAGAACCTGATTCGCCTGAGTCCCAGCCTGCTGCATCACACCACCTTTCTAATCTAGCGTGCTCCTTGTCCCCCACCACAGCCATCCCCATGACAGCTCCAGCAAGTCCTTTACTTACTTTGCTTCTGGCTGTGGTCTGCTGGGCGGGCCGTGGTGGTAAGGGGCTCCTCAGCTCTGTGGCCACACAGGCTCCCAATTTTTGCTGCCACATACCTGCAGGCTGCAGAGAGAAAGGAGACCATTAGTTTGTATACCTCAAGCTAAGGGCAAATATTTGTTGACCCCTGTGGGGCACCGGGGAAATGAAGCTGCGCAAGGCACCAAGGCGGTAGGGGTGTTCACAGGAGCAAATCACCCCCTCTCTGAGCCTGCCTGAGCTAGGGACCCAATCAGTCACCTTTACAGGCACAGTGGGAGTCAGGGGGAGTGTAACAAATGGTTTTGCAATAGAATCAAGTTTCACCATTCAAGGTAAAAGCTTGGGGCAAAGACTTTCCTTCTGTTCTGTGTTTGTACAGCACCTAGCACCATGGAGTCCTGGGCACCTAATCCGAGTCCATTTCCTGTCAGGGCTGGAGAAAAAGCCCGGAGAGAGCGAGATTTGCACTGATACCCCAAGAGATCTCGGCCAAAAAGCACAGAAGTGAAGGTAGTTGGTATCAACTGGGCAACACGTGCCCAGCTGCGCACTTAACTAACTCCAGTTTTATCCTGTGTAATTCCATTCACTTCGGCAGAGTTATTCCAGATTCCCACTGGTGCAAGTCCACAATCAGACCCAGAGCCACTCAGTGGAATTACTCCTGTTTTCCACCCGTGTAAACGAGATCAGAATCAGACCTAATGATTTTTTTAAATTAATGAGCAAAGTTTTACTTTATTCATTACATAGTAACCACCCCCTCTCCCCCCCGCCCACCAGATCCAGCTAGACAAAGCATATGATGTTATTCTGGGAAGGGAACGTTGTGGAGAGCACCGGCTGATAGGACTTTACCTCCCCTTGCAGGGTGACACAGCAGATATCACAAAGCCTCCCTTTTGTCCATGGCTGGGATACCCGACTGTGGAACAGTCCCCGTCCCCCCCCCCAACAATGAAGACAACCCCCATGTAAAGAAAGACGCTGAGCAATGGCCTGGCAGCTCAGACTGCATTTCAAAGAATTCACTCATCATCTTTCTTCCAGTGATAGTCAGGGATACACATGTATTTACAAACCAAACATCCCCCTCTGCTCTACTTTGTCTGAAGAGGTTTCCTTACCGTTGATAATGACTCAGACCATCTCTGCAGCGCTCCAGCCAGGCTGTGATTTCCTGCTGCTCGGGCTCTGGCTCTGCTCGTCTCTCGCACTCAGCTGGGCTGTGGTTTTATTTTTTACTACACTATTTCCTTCCTCCCCGGACGTTGCCCCAGTAACATGAGTCATGCGGCTCGAAGGCCAGAGGGTGTTGTGTAGATCTTTGCCGTCGCGCCCTCCACGTAGGGCAGTGAAGAGTGGAGTTCAGATCCTTCCCCTGGCCTGGATTTTGAGCTAACCTGCGTCGGTATATTGCCCAGGTCATACAGCGGTTGGTTAGGCACGCAGAACCATTGTAGCTAAACGGAAGCAGCCGTCCCTGCTGTAGCTCCATTGACTTACATGAAGTCACACCATTGATGCATTTGGCTCAAGCTGTGGGACTTGCTCCAGATGCCTCAGAGGGATCCAGGAGTTAGCTGTTGTTCAAACATGGTTCTGCTTCCTTAAAAACACTCTGTGTGTGTGTGTGTGTGTGTGTGTGTGTGGCGGGGGGGGGTTTGAATCACAGTCTCTGAGCTAAACCAGAGGATGTGGCCATGGTGCAGTGTTTATCTGTATAGATTGGGGTGGAGGGAAGCTGGATCCTCCTCCTGTGTTGTCCATCGAATGTCCACCCGCCCCCATGTCTTTCTTCCAGAGCAAAGATCCCTGTGGTGCATATGGACCAGGTGTATTCCACCCCACCCCTCTGCACAAACCTATACCCTCCTTACACCGTTTCCACGATTCGAGAGTCTGGTTGAAAAAGGAACCTAGCAGCGTCCAGTCAGATCTACTGACTGGACACTAAAAGGCCTGTAACCTCTTCTACCAGCTGGCCCTGAAGCGGCGGCTGCCGCAGCAGCACACATGCACCAGCTCGGGCCGCGGGCCGCCCCTTTGAAGAGCACAGTTTGCAGGGCTGCGGCAGAGGACAGTGCGGGAGCTCATGGCGCGCAGGGTAAGGGGTTCCCAGCAGGCCTGGAGCGTTCCCCAGGAGGGAAGGAACACAAACTGCCCCACCAGCCAGCACTTCCCCCGGCCACGCTCTCAGGCAGCGCCGGGGTGGGGAGCGCTCAAGCGGACGGGGAAGGGACTGCTGGGAAGACAGCTCAGAGGGAGGTGGGGGGGCTGCCGGGCAGGAGGGCCATGTCCTAGCTTGCCAGCAGAGCTGCCTAGCTGCTCCCGTGTGGCCGCAGCGTTTTTCTGACCTGCACTCCCATGCGGCTCAGGATTGCAGGTCCCTTGGTGCTGCTCACGCTGGAGATGAGGAGGGAGAGGAGTGAGTAGGGGGCAGGGCTTTGGGGAAAGAGGTGGGGCAGGGGTCTGGTTTTCAGACATTGGAAAGTTGGCCACCATCTCCACGAACCTCCATGACAGGAGAGAGACTCAGATTTCTCTAATGTAGCCTCCCAGAATTCTACCTCCATTAGAAGAACTCTGCCTGGGAGCTGAGACAGCAGCCGTTTTTCCTCAGGAGGTTTTTTGGGTTTTTTTAACATCCCCCCCCCCCATTAAACAAGTTTGTGTACAACAAGCTTCAGGCAGTGACTACTGTTGTGTATTTGGTTGTCATGGGTTTTGTTACTATGGCAACTGAGTTAGACTATTAAGGGATAGCTCAGCCGGTTTCAACCGGCTGATTGAGCTCTCTGTATACCTGTAAATAAAATGGAGGTTTTGGTTAGCTGCCTGCTCTCTGGCCTCAAGTGATTGCTTCCTACACCGGCTGCCCCAAGGATATAACAACTACAGGCATGGCAAGGCACCGAGCTGGCTGAGGTTTCCTTCCAGCTCCATCAGACACTCTCCATTCCCATTGTCCCTGCACAGTGTTTGTGGTAGACATCCACAGGGAGGGACTGCAGAGCGGCATCAGCAGGTTTGCTGCATTTCAGAGACAGCTTGTCCTCCTGAGAGATCTGCCATTGCGGTGAGGCTGCTGCATCCCCAGCCCATCTCTCTGCAGCACTAGGGCTCGCCCCACATGCCAGGCCCAACGCAGTCTTAATGGGGCTCAGAGTCCCGCTGCTTGGCAACCCGACTGCAGTTCTGTTGCTCTGAAAGGAGTGGCCATTCCCTCAGCATCTCTTAGCTGCAGGGCAGATGTCTCTGTTGAGGGCCTCTTTGCAGCGAGGGCCCTCAGGAGTTGCTGCGGACTGTTGCTAAGGAGATGCACATGCTGTGGTCTCTCAGGGTAACTTTTCTTTTGTGCTTTTTTGTCGTTGTTTTCCGTAGGGTAGTCTGAAAGCCTGTGCTTGGCTCTTTGAGTGTGGAAAAGCAACTATTCTGTCAACACACACGCTGCACCAGGTGAGGTTGCGGCCACACTGGATCAGACCCAAGGTCCATCTACTCCAGTATCCTGTCTCCAACAGTGGACATCACCAAATGCTTCACCGGGAGGTGTAAGAACCCTTCAGAAGGCCGTTATGGGATACCTGCCTCCCTCTCCCCCACATAGGTCTCTAATATTTAAAGATTGGCTTAAACCCTAAAGCACCAGGTTGGGGGATTAAAACAAATAAACCCTCTCCCCCCCCCCCCCCCCGCATAACACAGCACACAACTAACAATGTCTGGCACCTTCATGAGCAACCTGAGCCAAAGACCAAGAATTAGATGGACACAAAAAACCATCTTCCCCCTCCACTCAGCCCAGTCACTGCTGGGACACACTGACCTGTGTGCGTTGGGGAAGCTTGCACTGTGACTGTCTACGTGATACCTGCTTTGCGGCTATAGAAAGGACCGCGGCCCTCACGCCTGTCAAACTTTCACCTTCGCGAAAAAACTGAAAAGAACAAGGATGATTGCAGCCCTCGTCTAGGAATAGATGCATCTGTGCTGAGTCTTTATCAGGCAGTCTGATTTGCGCTGGGCCTGTGGGACTGAATATATTTCGCGAGGGGGTTGTCATTCGGAGACCGTACATGCTCCCTAAGGCAGGGGAGTCTTGGCTTTTTGCATTACTGACACAGCACGCTAGATGGCGATAGATTAAAGAGAAAAGGTCTGAGGTGCGAGCCGCTCTCATGATTAATGGCAGAGAAATTCACCTAGCCCAGTGCATGAACTGAGCAAGGAAGTCATGGGCTAAAGTTAGAGAGGAGCCAGTAGTGAAATACCAGAGCCACTGTGCACAGCTGGCACTGACCAAGTACTCCCAGGGCGATGACACAGAGGCATCTGTACGAAGTATAGATCTCCCCGCCGGTACCTAAGAAGGTTCCTGGTCCATCTTCCATGCCCTTGTGCCATTTCACGTCCCCCTTCTGAAAATGTGGCGACTGTGAAAAAGTGGCACTTTCTAAATCAACAGATCTGTGCGTATTCAGAGTCTGGTCTCCTGATTTCGGTGAGAAAAAAACCATTTTTACTATTCTTGCTAGCCACGCAGAGCAACCCAGCAAAGGGAGAGTGAGTTGGATTCTATTCCATCGCCTGCATCACCACCTGCATTGTTCACCAAATTCCAGTTACAGAAACCTGTATTATGTATTGACGTCACTTCACAAGCCCAGAAGAATCCAGTTTGACGTTCAGGTCCCAGGGTGGATTTGCAGGGATGTAGTTAGAAAAAGACCTCTCCAATTTTTTACTGAGCAAATTTTATTTGGTGCCTCTAAAGGACAATAAATACAGTCAGTAAGGAGACCAGTGATGCCATTTTTAGAGTCACTTTCTAGGGAATAACTACATTTTGGTCCTGATTCTCCTCGCATTCACCTGGGTGTAAACCAGGACTACCTCCATTGAAGCCAATGGACAAATTGTGGTGTAAAATGAGCGCAAGAGGAAAATCAGCCCCTTCATCTTTATTCTCTTTAATGGCCTTTTGATCTTTAAGGGGCAAGGATGCTCCTATACTTCAAAACCCGCTCTTAAAAATATTAGTCTACAACCTATTCTTTGGGAAGGCTTGCCAAGGAGCAGATCCTCGTAAATCAGCATAGCTCACCTGACTCAGTGGACCTCCAGCCTTATGTGCATGTGCTGCAACTGCAGTAGATGTGTTTTTGAGCTATCAGACGATGCATCTGGTTAGAATCTGGTTCTTCTATCTTTGCCTGAATTAGTCTCCTATAATCTCCTGCCATTGCGCTGCTATTGGTGAGGCTCCAGTGGGAGAGACGCAGAAAGTCCAGCTTTTTTATGGTTTATTCCCTGTCTGGTGTTGAGATAAAACGCCCCCACTGGCGTGGTCTCACATGAACAGTGCGTATGAGGTCACACCGTCAGGGGTGGGATCGTGAAGGCAGGGCGGGGCCACACAGTTTCCAGAAGCAAAGGCGGATTAGGGGTTTGTGGGGCCCCGGGCCAGAGCAAATGGGACTAGCAGAGACTTAGGGCGAGTCTACACATAAGACACTGCATCGGTGCAGCTGCACTGCTGTCACACTTACGTGAAGATGCTCCTGTGTAGACGGGAGAGCTTCTCCTGTCCGTGTAGTTAATCCACTTCCCCAAGAGGTGATAGCTATGTAGACGGGAGAAGTTCTCCCATCAACATAGCGCTGTCTACACAGGGGGGTTAGATCGGTATAATTGCATTGCTCAGAGGTGTGGATTTTTCACACCCTGAGCAATGTAGTTATACCAATATCGGTCTCTTGTATAGTCCTGGCCTTACACTCAACAAGATAAGAGGCAGGGCCCATCCCAGAACCATTAATAATGATCATTCAGGACAGCTGTCAGAGCAGGGGACATTCATAGGTGCTTGAAGGTTTACTTTACCCCTCTGAATTTTTCAAATGTTGGAAAAAGTTAGGAAAACTCTCCCCTTCCCGCACCCTCATTATTTCTTATTTTTGCTGCAGCTCCTGGATTCTGGCTGGACAGGAAGTGACCTGTTATTAGTATTTTTTTTCCATACAGCACCATAAAGGTGTACAGGTCTATACACAATGAAGAAGAGATGTAAATTAGATTGTCCCAAAGCGCTCATAAAGCTAATTAAATATACTGCAAGAAGGGCTTTTTTTCAAGGCATTTTCAATCTAACTGGAAGCAGAAAATGTCAGAAATCCAATGAAAAAGAACTTTCCCCCCCGCGCTGTCCAGCCTAGTTTTTAGGCTCTGGGTTCTAGGCAGTCAGGCCTGGTGATGGGTGTCATGGTCAAAGCCAGATGAAGAGTTGAGACTGGGCCAAGGGCTGCAATGAAACCGGGGTCCAGGGTCAGAACAGGGGTCAGAGTCCATAGACAAGCCAAATCAGGGTTATAATCAGAGTCTGGATGCAAGTCAGAGGTGGCTTGGAGTCAGTCCAAGGACCTGGGGATCAAGAGGTTGGTGCAGGGCTGGAGCAGGGTCAGAATAAGGCCCGGACAAGGCTGGAACAGGAGCAGAGACAGGGTTGAGGGCAGACTAGAAGTGATGCTATGAGGCAGCAGGCGAGCTCCCAGCCAAGCAGGGCTGTTGCACAGCCTACTCGCAGCTCCGGCAGTGAGGGTGAAGTACCTGTGCCCTGGGGTCATCTGACCTTGGCCTTGTCCAGGTGTTGAGTCAGTGCATGCTCTGCTGGAGCTGTTATTCACGATTCATGATCACCCATGTGAATAGGTTTCAGAGGGGTAGCCATGTTGGTCTGCATCAGCAAAAACAATGAAGGGTACTTTTGGCACCTTAGAGACTAACAAATTTATTTGGGCATAAGCTTTCGTGGGCTAAAGCCCATTACATCAGATGCATGCAGTGGAAAATACAGTAGGAAGATATGTATATATATATATTCAGAGAACATGAAAAAATGTGTGTTGCCATACCAACTCTAATGAGACTAATTAATGAATTGGTTTTGTGATAGACCCAGGCCAGTTGGGAACAGCAGAGTAGTAGAAGGGAGGTATACTGGCCACTGGATAAGCAGTTTTCTGTTTCCTGAATGACCAGAACAGGGGCTGCTCCAGGCTAATGAGAACACCTGACTCCAATTAACCTGCTAAGAGTCAGGTGAGGCAGTTAAGCCCCTGACTCTAATTAAGGCTCCTCTGATGCTATAAAAGGGCTCACTCCAGTCAGGCCAGAGGAAGCCAGGGAGCCAGAAAGAGGAAGTGCGTGCGTGCGTGCGTGCGTGCAAGCAAGGAACTGGGAGCAAGAGGCGTGCAAGAAGCTGAGAGTGAGTAGGCACTGCTGGAGGACTGAGAAGTACAAGCATTATCAGACATCAGGAGGAAGGTCCGGTGGTGAGGACAAAGAAGGTGTTGGGAGGAGGCCATGTGGAAGTAGCCCAGGGAGTTGTAGCTGTCACGCAGCTGTACCAGGAAGCACTCTAGACAGCTGCAGTCCACATGGCCCTGGGCTGGAACCCAGAGTAGAGGGCGGGCCCGGGTTCCCCCCAAATCTCCCAACTCCTGAGCAAACACAGGAGGAATTGACCTGGACTGTGGGTTCTACCAAAGAGGAAGGTCTCTGGGCTGTTTCCCGACCCACATGGTGAATCTGTGAGGTGAGCAAATCCGCCAATAAGTGCAGGACCAACCAAGGTAGAGGAGGAGCTTTGTCAGAGTTTCCATTTGCAGGATTCTTTGGGAAACAGCTGTACTTTGCTCAAATGCACGTGTTCACATGCGGGCAAAGGGATTCATGTGTGATCAAGGATATGTGCTGTTCACTACGTGCTGTTCATCGCTGGTTATTTCTTATTCTCCCATTTAAAAAGTTTCAGTCATCCAATCAGGGTGCAGAAAAAAAAATCTCATTAAGTACCCAATCACACTGAGCAAACAATGAACAGCCTGAAAACAAACCAGAGGATGAAAATTGTTCATCCAGACTATCTGGTGAGTACTTAAGGAGACTGCATTTACAGAGAGTGGGACTCCTTCATGAATTATTTGTGAGCTGAAAAAGGACTAAGTCATCTAATAACTGATGGAAGGCAGGAAGAAGCTATCTCTATAGGCAGGTTATTCTACGGTATTAGAACATAAGACTATAAGAACGGCCATGCTGGGTCAGACCAATGGTCCATCTAGCCCAGTATCCTGTCTTAGACTCATAGACTTTAAGGTCAGAAGGGACCATTATGATAATCTAGTCTGACCTCCTGCACAATGCAGGCCACAGAATCTCACCCACCCACTCCTGTATCAACCCCCTAACCTATGTCTGAGTTATTGAAGTCCTCAAATTGTGGTTTGAAGACCTCAAGCTGCAGAGAATCCTCCAGCAAGTGACCCATGCCCCATGCTGCAGAGGAAGGCGAAAAACCTCCAGGGCCTCTGCCAATCTTCCCTGGAGGAAAATTCCTTCCCGACCCCAAATATGGCGATCAGCTAAACCCTGAGCATGTGGGCAAGACTCACCAGCCAGCACCCAGGAAAGAATTCTCCATAGTAACTCAGATCCCACCCCAGCGAACATCCCATCACAGACCACTGTCTTCCGAAAGTGTCCAATGCCAGGTGCCCCAGAGTGAATGAACAGAACAGGTGATCATCAAGTGATCCATCCCCTGATGCCCATTCTCAGCTTCTGGCAAACAGAGGCTAGGGACACTTCAGAGCGTTGTATTGTATTCTACTCTATTCTTAGGTTCTTATACCACACATTACTATAGCATCTGAGTGCCTTCTAGCAGTGCATTAAATTAAAGTATTCCCAAACTGTCAGTGGTGTAGGGTTTCTTACACCTTCCTCTTAAGTATCTGCTACTAGCTGTTTTGGAGACAGAACACTGGACTAGATGGACCATGGGTCTGACCCAGTATTACAGTCTCATAATTCATTCATAATTCTGGCAGAATAGACACTGTACAAGTTTATTCAGTGGCAGTTCTTGCTAATGGGAACAGAAGAAAGGAGCAAAACCAAATCCCCAGGTCAAAGTGATGCCAACCCATTTGAAAATGCAGCTGCTGCTTTATAGCATTTAGCAGAGAAACCCGAGCCAAGCCGGGCTTTCGTAAACATGCAAGGGATGTTGTTTACTCCAGTTCTGAAGAACACCACTTATCAGCTGAACCGGCTGTATCTGAAAAGCTCGTTGTCGTCAGTATAAGCCAGGAGCCTAGGAAAATGTCATGTACTCCAAACAAAAGATTTTCCTTCTGGTTCATATTGTCCATTATTGGAGTGACCTAGGAGTCTGGGAAATGGCAAGACATTTACAGTAGATCTTCTGTGGCGTCATAAACAGAAACAGAAGATCTACCCTAAATGTCTTGCCATTTCCCCGGCTACCAGGTCACTCCAGTACCAGACACTATGAACCAGAAAGAAAATCTTTTGGTTTACAGTATACTGATTTATACTCCCCATCAGTGCCAGGGCCAGGGAAGCTAATGATCCAGCCAGCTGACCAAATTCAGTGATGAATCCTGGTCACATGCCACCTGCCACCTGAGGCATGTGTTGCGCATATGCTAAGAAGAAGAATGCAAAGGTTTTTTTCAGCTCACAGCTCACAAAGTGCTCACAGCACTTTGCCCTATTGCTCCGTTCTCTGCCTCACTGACTCCCTGCAGAATCCCAGATCCAGTCAAAGGTTTCACCCCTCATGTGGGACTGATTCTCTTTATATGAGGGACCTGCTCACTCTGCATGATCATGGTCTCCCGCAACAGCCATGCCACTGGAACAACGGAACCATTAGCTTCATGGGTGATTCTAGCAAGTGCAGGATCCTGAGTTTTCTCGATGACTGGCCCTTGAATCTGAAACTCCTAGATGAGATCAAGTAACCACAAACCTTGCAGCAAAATGCAAAGTGCACTTCTTCGGCCAAGCCTTTCCCCAGTGAGCAGCTGGTTAACAGCAGGCACTGGTCTACACAGATTCACTCATTGTCATTTGGCTTGAATAGGGGTATGATTGGCATAACCCATTTTGTATGTGTAACTGAATTCCCTATGCAACGAAACACTCTAGTGCTGCATCAATCTTCGGACATAGGGCAAATGGTAAGTTTCTGATCATCATGTGGATTGGTATAACTCTTGAATCCAGGGGGAACGACACTGGTGGCCCCTTGTAAGCTCCCACTTCTTCAGAAAATACTTGAGGGAATTCATCCATGATCTTTCTTCGTTGCTCTTCATTGATGCTATCGACTCCTTGGAAGCTGATTTCCAATGGTGTGAAACAATTTCTACGTAAGCGGATTTTATGTTGACCTTTTGTGACAACGAGGGGGCAATCTTGCACAGAAAGAGCCATAGCAAACATTCACAACACAACTTTCAGTGAAGTTGACATTTTGTCCATTGTAGTCTCAAAGGCTGCATGCCGGACTTGACAACTTGGTAGGACAATGTGAAGAAAAAAACAACAGAATGTGACTTCACTGACAACTGACATTCCAGAACCAGAGTCAACTTCCATTTTGCAATCATGGCCATTGATGAACACTGTTACAGATATTTCAGAACCATGAGATTCCTTGTTGCGGACTATCTGAATGTGATAAAGTTTCTTGACATTATTGTCGAAGGAGGCATAGGATTTGTTTGATGCTTGCGGATAAGAATATTTGTCATGGTCCTTTTGCTTCACACTGCTGACTTTTGATCGGCAGACTCGCTTGATGTGAGCTCTCTGTTTTGCAGAAATGGCATTCTGTGTCTTTGAATGTCCAAGCAGAGTGTTGAAGCTATCCTGCACAGCTTAAGCAGATGTTCAGAGGACTAATCTTGTCTCAACGTGATTGAGTTCCCATTGTTCCGCTGAGGACAATCATCTTTCTTTTGTGACAGCCGGTGTTCACATTGGTTACCGTGACATGAATTTTCTTAGGGTACAAAGCTGCCATTTTGGCGGCCAAGGCCTTTTCCTGAGTGATGGCGAATGTCAAATTCGGCTCAGCAAGGAAAAGGCATTGAAACGCTTCATCCTCAACTCCACTGGGGTTTTGTAGCATGTTATTGAGAAAATGACCAAAGGTACCATGTTCTGCGATGCATAGGTGGAAATGCCCTTGTCAGCTCATTGATTTTGTTTATGAAACTGAAATCTCCAAACAATGACAGACAGCGTAGGCAAGAAATGCAGGGAGAGAGGGCCTCTTGTGAGGGTCCCCGAGGAAGGAGCAGTACCTCTGTGAAAGACTTCTATTGTGTTTTTTCATGTCCCTGCATCGCATATGGACTGGCTACAGAGCTGGCTTATATACCCCACGTGTGTTCATCCTGGGATACTTCAGCACTCTGCCAGGTATGGCTGAGGTTTGTTTAAATAAGGTATATTACTTGCAGTGCCACCTACTGTCTGAACTGTATAATACACTTTAGCATTCAATTACGTTTCCTTTTGGGAACTCCGTTATTTTAATTTGAAAAAACAACAACAAAACCCCAAAAATCTCAGACCCCAAGGAGGGATGCTGGAGTATTGTTTAAGGACCCCTGAAGAAGGGGAAAACAGGGGCAGGGCACTACAGAAGGAACCCTGGCCACCAAGGGGTGCTTGGATGGTGGCCCCTGGTCTACATAGGGGCATTTCCTGTTGGGCATAGAATGCAAATCAGACCACACCCACACTTCTAATGAAATAATTTACATTTATTTAAACAAAACTGGAGCGTATCCTTTCATAGGTGTGCACCAGCACCTCTGGCTCATTTTACATCAAAACTGCTGGGGATTAGTGCTCATGCCATCAGAAGTGTACTATTTACAAAGAGTGGTGCACGTTAGTCACAGTGTGCAAGCCCGACATTGCATCAAAATCCCTGGATGTTACCAATTAGTAATCTGAGAACACTTCTCTGATACCACCGCTTTATTTGCCATGGATCTTGCACAACTGTGGGTGTCAGTGGCATGGAATTTCACTTGTGGGGAAATACACTGCAAGGTTTGATAGAAGCAATTTGAAGCAGATGCCACAAGGTTTATAATTTTAAAGGCTTTTGATATTTGTCATTCCTAACTCAGAGCCTGTGTTCAGTGCGAGGCTGTAGTTCATAATATACAACAGAGTTTCAATTATAAAAAAACCACAGGAGCATCATGAAAAGGGAAATAGATCAATAGATAACATTCCATGTTATAATGTGGTTGGATCATTGACTTCCCCCACCAGGCTGACTCATCGGGGCCACCGCCAATATGGAAAGGAAATGGCTCAAATCCATTTTGAAGGTTGTAAAATTCCTGGATTATTCTAGCACTCAGGGCTGTGGGTTCTAGAGGTTACAGCACCAGGCCTGGTCACTCTAGAACAGAATGTAGAGGAGTGTTGTCGAGTGGTTAGAGAACAGGCCTGGGCAACAGGAGCGCTAGGCTGTGTAGGCCAGGGGTAGTCAATAGGTGGATCCTGTGCCAAATCCGGACTGCCAGATGCATTTGAATAGCCTGTGAAATCATTTTATTTACTCTCTGGAGTCTGGAACTTGGCTACACCTTGACCAAGAAATGTGGACCGCAACAAAAAATAATTGATTATCCCTGGCATAGACTGAATGCCCTTCACATCCTGGTCGCTGGTTATTCCCGAGCAGGGTGGAGCAATGAGGGGAAAGTTTGCACTGTTGCTGCCCACGCTATCCCTCTTCTTCGGATAAACAGAAACCTTCCTTATGCATGGGCGTGACTCCAGCACCTTTTACAAGAACTCAATTCACTCAGCGAAAACATACTCCCCCACCGCAGATTGCTGGGCCAGTGTTTTTGCTCATGTTGCAGCCAATAAGCTGCTAAGAAGAGACACAAGTGTCCCTGAGCCATAAATCAGATAGAGTGAGATCTCATGGAAACTGCCTTTTATTAAGGTCCTCAAATATGCATGTAATTTACAATTTAAAGGGACAGTTATTGTGTGATCAATATCAAATGCCTATAGCAAAATATTGATAGGGATGTAACAGAGAAACTCACTTGTCTCTAACAGGGTTGTTAAGCCACAAAAATGTTTTAATACCCAATTATCATTGTATCATCACAAAAAATATCTCCCCCTAGCCTGAGTGAAATGATTAGCTCAGGATTTCATCAGGTTAACAAGGGATTGTGGGGCATAAGTAGAAGCATCATATTCTTAGTTTTAAACCAGAGCTGGGGAAATTCACTCCCTGTGTCCCACTTAAGCTCTGTTTTGAAGGCTCAAATGGTGCCTAGGACCTATGCTGGCTCTCTGAGCACTGGTGAAATTTATCCCAGTGCATTCTCCCTTCCTCTCACAGAAACCCCATGTCAGTTCCAGTAGTTAAACCCCATCGTCCAATTTAAATTAATATTCAGCTTCTCCATATCATTTTTCATTTGTAGCTCTCAAAAGTCGTATTACCCCCATTTTGCAGGTAGGGAACCAGAAACACGCTCAATTTCACTGAGCAGAGCCACCAATACAATCCAGCTTTCCCAAGTCGCTTATCCTTGGGCTTATCCCCTCATGGCCAGGGGTCACTTTGCAGGCACCCTGCTGCTGTCAAACTCCACCAGAGCGGTCCTTTGGGGCCACCTGCCTGTCCCAAGTCAGGGTAAAGGAGGAGGGTTGGGCGTGGGGCTAGCAACCCCACCCCGTAAAAAAAATCAACTTGCTACAGAAACGCCAACAATAGAGATAACAGAGACTTATCCTGGAAAAAGAAGGGTCTTCAATTCGAAGACGCATGACGCTGGGTGATGAAAGCCGCGAGGAAGCCACTAAGCCGATCACCCTTCTTGCAACTAGGAGGATTACCATCGGCACATGGAACGTGAGGACCATGTACGAGTCAGGGAAGACGGCGCAGGCAAGCGGAAAAGAGGCCGTCCAAGAAACACCTGGCGACGCGACCTTCAGGCTGATAGCACAAAAATGGGCTATACCTGGAACCAGCTAGAGCAAATGGCCCAGGATAGAGGACTCTGGAGATCTGTGGTTGGTGGCCCATACCCCGATTGGGGTGACGGGCATGAGTGTGTGTGAGAGTGCTGCTGTCAGCTGCCTCTTGTGGGTCCTTTCAAACAGTCTCTCTTGTGTTTAACACCACCCCTGCCCAGGGCTGGTTTACCAATAGATAAGGATTCTGAGGACTGTTTGGACCCTTTCTGGCTGGAACTCTAGCCCTGGCTTCCTTCTCCTGCAGTGTTTTCTTTGGTTTTGTGGAATAGCAGACTTGCTTCCTGAGGCTACTGTTGTCATGCACTGTGCTTTGGATTTTCCCAATGACTTACGCCATGTCTACACTGCAAAATTATGTCAACCTAACATGTCACCATACAGCCACCACAGTTATTAAATCGCTTGTGTAGGTGCACATGTGGCTCCTTGCGTCGGCAGTGCTTGTCCTCACCAGGAGCGATTGTCATAGAATCATAGATTATCAGGGTTGGAAGGTACCTCAGGAGGTATCTAGTCCAACCCACTGCTCAAAGCAGGACCAATCCCCAACTAAATCATCCCAGCCAAGGCTTTGTCAAGCCTGACCTTAAAAACCTCTAAGGAAGGAGATTCCACCACCTCCCTAGGTAACCCAGTCCAGTGCTTAAACACCCTCCTAGTGAAAAAGTTTTTCCTAATATCCAACCTAAACTTCCCCCACTGCAACTTGAGACCATTGCTCCTTGTTCTGTCATCTGCTACCACTGAGAACAGCCTAGATCCATCCTCTTTGGAACCCCCCTTCAGGTAGTTGAAAGTAGCTATCAAATCCCCCTCATTCTTCTCTTCTGCAGACCAAATAATGCCAGTTCCCTCAGCCTCTCCTCATAAGTCATGTGCTCCAGCCCCTTAATCATTTTTGTTGCTCTCTGCTGGACTCTTTCCAATTTTTCCACATCCTTCTTGTAGTGTGGGGTGGCTCCTGAAAGCCAGTAACCGTTGACATAAGCATTGCAGCCTCTACGCTGACACTGCACTGGCCTAATTATGTCGGCCGGGATTCTACACTGCTCGGGAAAGCGGTGTTACTGAATTGGCATAGAAAGGTAGTTATGTTGGGGGGAGCCAAATTTCAGTGAAGATACATCTACAGCTAGATCAATACAAGGCAGCTTATGTTGACCTAACCCTATAGTGTAGACCAGGCCCTAGAGTCTTGCACCTTTCCCGGCAGCTTTCAAAAAATGCAGAAGAGCTTGTTTTTATTGGGCTCCATTTTCCTTGTATTCTTGATACATGTTCCAAGAAATAAATTGTTACTTTAAGGCCTCTGAGTTTTCTATATAGACATCTCCTTTCATGGGTATGGCCTTTACAATCCCAAAGGATCTGATCTCACCCCTGTACTGCCGTCTATATACTGCTCTCCCCCAGAGAGCACCTCCCAATTGGCTGGAAGAGAGGGAGGCCCTGCCCCACCCTATGATACAAAGTTTCTGATCCTGGGCCCTTAAAGGGACAGTGTCCTGGGGGGACGAGTCCCCAGGACACAGCAACAGACCGCAGTCAGCACCTCCCTGTGGGACCCCCTCCCCAGGGCTGGGAGTCAGGGTGGGGTCTAGCAGCTGTGGCATGAAGGGGAATGGACCAATCAGCTGCAGATGCAGAGGCGGGACCAATCAAGAAGCGGACCAATCGGCTCTCTTTCTGACCTGCAGCTTGTCTGCTCTGCAGAAACCAGGGTCATTGCCTTATTTGAAAAATCTGCCCGGGCAGAGAAAGGATGCTCAAAAAAGAGGCTCTGTCTGGGGAAACCCGGACATATGGTAACCCTACACATAACCCCTCCTTTTATGATATTCAGTGTAGTTATGCTGTGTGCGTGGACAGAATCCTGATGTATTTTGCACTATGCAAGACAATTACAGCAACATCTCCCTGTCTAGGCAAGTGCTGGTTAATACTGGGTTCCCAGACGATGCCTTCACCTATTTGGGGCTGCTGGAATGCCTTTGTAATACACGTGCAATCTAGACAAGCCAGAGGGTTGAGGCAATCACCTCATGACAGTGATTATTCCTGGTAATGTAGTTGGCCGTCCTACAGTATGAGACTGTGAGTACATCATGTGTGAGTTGATACCTCACTACGCAAGCTCTGCAGAGGCACTTGGGCTTCCTGGGTACCCTTAGAGCTGCCTTTTTCAAAGGTGCTTATCTTGTTGACACCCTTGTTTGCAAGCTGACTCACAGGAAGGGAAGGGGGTGGGAGCCTGGCATGTGAAATGTGCTAATCCAAGAATCCTTCAGGGGAATGTTTTATAAATCAATCTACATGCCCTCAGGGGAGATTTCAGTTTAAATTTAATTTTAGGTGGAAGAGAAAAATAGGAATGCAAGGGGCAGCAAGAAAAGTCAAGTGCAAGCAGAGAAAATATTCACTCGGGATTTGAGCTGGTTGGGAATTTTCCATCGGGATGAAATTGGGATGGAAAAAGGGGAAAAAGTTCCACGGGAAAATATTATCTGTTTTCTGAGCAGATTCTGTTCAGCATCTTGGAAAAAATAGGAATAGGGATCAGATGTCTGCTAGTTTAATAATAATAATAGTAATAATAATATAAGAACATAAGAATGGCCGTACCGGGTCAGACCAAAGGTCCATCTAGCCCAGTATCTGTCTACCAACAGTGGCCAATGCCAAGTGCCCCAGAGGGAGTGAACCTAACAGGCAATGATCAAATGATCTCTCTCCTGCCATCCATCTCCATCCTCTGCCGAACAGAGGCTAGGGACACCATTCTTTACCCATCCTGGCTAATAGCCATTTATGGACTTCACCACCATGAATTTATCCAGTTCCCTTTTAAACATTGTTATAGTCCTAGACTTCACAACCTCCTCAGGTAAGGAGTTCCACAAGTTGACTGTGCGCTGCGTGAAGAAGAACTTCCTTTTATTTGTTTTAAACCTGCTGCCTATTAATTTCATTTGGCGACCCCTAGTTCTTGTATTATGGGAATAAGTAAATAACTTTTCCTTATCCACTTTCTCAACATCACTCATGATTTTATATACCTCTATCATGTCCCCCCTTAGTCTCCTCTTTTCCAAGCTGAAGAGTCCTAGCCTCTTTAATCTTTCCTCGTATGGGACCCTCTCCAAACCCCTAATCATTTTAGTTGCCCTTTTCTGAACCTTTTCTAGTGCTAGAATATCTTTTTTGAGGTGAGGAGACTACATCTGTACACAGTATTCGAGATGTGGGCATACCATGGATTTATATAAAGGCAATAATATATTCTTATATATAATATAAGAATATTATATATAATAATATAATATAATATAATAATTAATAACCATATTGAATTCAGTGGTGCTGAGGATGTACTCTGGAAGGTATGTAAGCAAAATAAAATAAATAAATACTATTGCCAAAAACTTAGATGAGGTTTGGAGATGTTTAGAGCTGAGTAGGAAATTTAGACCCAGAACCTCAAAGATATTTAGGCTCTTAACTCCAATTGATTTGAATGGAAGATAAGAACCAAAATATTTTTGAGGATCTGGGCCTTAGCTGTTATTATTAATGGAACATATTTGGCTAAACTCTCTGGGCTGTTGTGAAAACCTTAGTGATTATGCACCTCACAGTTGGCTATGGGCCTGGTTCTCCTCTTATTAACACTAGTTTTACAACACTAACTCCATTGGCTTCAGTGCCGTCACCCCTGATTTACAGTAGTGTAAATGAGAGTAGACTCAAGCTCAATGGGTTTGCTACAGGGTGAAATTCACTCCAGGCCGGCACAAAGACTATGTACCACTTAAGGCCCACTTCAGATGTAGGTTAGGATTTTCAAAAGTACCTGTGTGACATAGTGAACTGTTGCAAGGGGGAAAAATCAAAAAGAACCCCCGCCCCAAACAGCTGATTCCGATTGACCAATGCTCTTAGAGGCTGCTGGGAGTGGGCAGTGCCTGGGCCTATATTAGCCAGACCCAGCTCATTCCAAGGGTATGAGGAGATGGGACAAGGCTGAAGAAGACTGAAGGGCTTCTAAGGCAAAAACATCTCTAGGAAGGCGCCAGAGGAGCAGTAAATATTTTGGGGAAAAGGTACTGAGTGCGGGACATCCACTGGGCCCCTTTTCCTTGGGACACTCTGGAATTGCCTGAAAGGTTATAGAACTTATGGGGAAATAAGAGTAAAGCCTTCAGGTGTAGGGGGTGAACTGGAAATGAATAGACCCTGTAATAAGTACTCCTTGATTCTCTCTGGCCCCCTTTTTTTCTTCTCCCCCCTATTTTTTGTGGGGGTCAGGTCATCCTGGCCCACCAGGTAGTAGCTTAGTGACAGCCTAACTGTCTTCCAATGGGACTTGCTCTCTGAAGTCAATGATAGGCTTTGGAAAAGCCCACCCAGAGACTTAAGCAAAAGCAATATCAGGTGCCCTTAAACTGAGTTAGGAACATCCTCACAAGAGAGTTGCCCTGATTAAACCAGTTTAAAAAAGACAAAATGTGGCCATGTACTTCAGGAAATGTATTTACTGTTGTGAAGTGTTTCATTCATGGCAAGAGTTAACCTTCTGTTTTCAACAAAGTATGTTCTGTAAGGCTACCCTTGTGGGGGTTTTTTACTTGCAGCTCCAACCTTATCTATGGATGCTTCCTCCACACCAGCACAAAAGCTGTCCCAGGTTAGAAATCACATGTTCTGTGATTCCTCCGAGACTGACAGGGCCCAGCTGAATGCATGGAGGCTTACGCTGTTGGAGTGTATGCGCACCGACCAAGAGGGCAGGAAAGCATGCAGGAAACAACCACATAACACGCAAGAGGAGATGTTGCAGCCTATGCGGGAGCAAATAGACATGTCAAGGCATCTGGCTGAGGTGCAGGAAAGGCAGCTAGACCTTACAGTCCTGCTTGAACCAGCTGCCCTCCTCACCAAGTTCCAGATCCTTCTCTCCCAGACATCCTAGAATGTGTTGTGTGTGTGTGTGTGTGTTGGGGGGGCGGGAAGTTCCATTCTCCCTTGAACTCAACTCCAGGGGATGGTTCATGGAGCAGAAGACTCTCATTCCCACAGCTCTGATTGCTAGACAGTGCAATTGTAGTGAGCTACATGTCCTTGCCTCTCCCACCCTGTGTTATCAGGCGCTTAGACCTGGCTTATCTTTGCTATTCATTGCTGTCTCTGTTCAGTGTTTGTTAGCATAATACAAATGCATGGATTGAGGACAAGAGGCTCTTTATTCACTGTGCACGCTGCGTTTGGTGGAGGTTTAGTTGACAGGGCAGTACATGCAAAAAAGGGGGCAGCTTGGTATGGAACCACACACAGAACATCACATCAGTGTTGGGTCATTCATGAAACTGGTTTTCAAAGCCTCTTGGAGACGCAGTGCTCCTCGATATGCTCTTGTTGCCCTGGTGTCTGGCTGCTCATAATTGGCAGCCAGGTGATCTGCCTCAACCCCCCACTCTGCCAGAAACTTTTGCCCACTTACTTGCACAGACATTATGGCGCACACAGCAAGCAGCATCAACAATGGGAATATTGGTTTCGCTGAGGTCTAACCTAGTGAGTAAACTGCGCCAGCTCCCCTTTAAATGTCCAAAGGCACCTTCCACCACCATTCTGCACTTGCTCAGCCTATGGTTAAACTGCTCCTTACTGCTGTCCAGGCTGCCTCTGTATGGCTTCATGAGCCATGGGAGCAAGGGGTAGGCTGGGTCTCCAGGGACAACTATTGGCATTTCAGCATCACCAACAGTAATTTTCTGGTCTGGGAAGAAAGTTCCTTGCAGCTTTCTGAAGAGACTGGAGTTCCTAAAGATGCGCGCATCATGTACCTTTCCCGACCATCCCATATTGATGTCAGTGAAACAGTCCTTGTGATCCACTAGCGCTTGCACCACCATTGAGAAGTACCCCTTGTGGTTTATGTACTCTTTGGCAAGGTGGTCTGGTACCAAGATAGGTGTTGTGTATTTGGTTGTCATGAGTTTTGTTACTATGGCAACTGAGTTAGACTATTAAGGGATAGCTCAGCCGGTTTCAACCGGCTGAGTGAGCTCTCTGTTTCTGTAAATAAAATGGAGGTTTTGGTTAGCTGTCTGCTCTCTGGCCTCAAGTGATTGCTTCCTACACCGGCTGCCCCTAGGACATAACAATAGGGAGGTGTGTTCTGTCTTTCGCCCCACCACAGTTAGGGAACCCCATCGGCGAAAAGCCACCCACTATGTCTTGGACGTTTCCCAGAGTCACTACTCTTCTTAGCAGAAGTGAATTGATTGCCCTGGCTACTTGGATCACAGCAGCCCCCACAGTAGATTTACCCACTCCAAAGTGATTCCCGACTGACCGGTAGCAATCTGGCATTGCAAGCTTCCACAGGGCTATTGCCACTCACTTCTCAACTGTCAGAGCAGGTGTAATTTGGGTATTTCTGCGCTTCAGGGCTGGGGAAGGCAATTCACAACATTCCATGAAAGTGGTCTTACACATTTGAAAGTTATGCAGCCACTGCTCCTCATCCCATACCTGCATAACTATGCAGTCCCACCAGTCTGTGCTTGTTTGCCGAGCCCAGAAGTGGCGTTCCACCATGTTAACAAGCCCAGCTGCCGCCACCAGCATGTGCGAATTGCTCTATTTCATGGCTTCCAGCACAGCTTTTTGCGTGACATCACATTCCTCCATGCGGCGGCTCCTGGCTAGGTTCTGCAAATACCACAGGACAATGTGCGAGGTGTTTGCGATGCTCACAACAGTGTGCAGCTGAGCGGGGTCCATGCTTGCTGTGCTATGGTGTCTGCACAGGTAACCCAGGCTTAGGCACAAAAATGATTGTTTGCCGTGGCTTTTAGGGATGGAGGGAGGAGGCAAATGCATCATGGGAGGCTGACAACATGTACCCAAAACAACTCGCGAAAATGTTTTTGTCCCATTAGGCACTGGGAGCCTAACCCAGAATTCCAATCCGCAGCAGGAACTGTGGAATAGCGGCCCACAGTGCATCGCTCTGTGAGTCGATGCTAGCCATGGTAGTGAGGATGCATGCTGCCAATGGAATGTGCATAGTGGAGACATGCAGCATCAACTTCGTTAAATTGGAGGCTAAATGTTGACTTAAATAAATTCAACCTAATTTCATAGTGTAGACATACCCTTAGTTAAATCTGCCTTAAAAAGGGTGTGCAATGTCCTAAACTGCTGGGGTCAGGTCTGGTTCTAAAAGCACCAGGTCCCCAGTCATGCAGAGATGATCAATGGCATTTTGTGCCAGAGACATCACCTCAGATTCCAGAGGTGACAAAGATGTAGTTATTTGCACTTCTGGTTCCTTGCTAAAGGCAAGGAAGTCTGTTTTTACAAGATATTGTGCCTAATCAGAATCAGGAAGAGCAGGAAATGTAACAAAATCTCATTCTCATGACATTTCCAATTAGTTCTGATAACCCTTAGATACACATTTAAAATGTGTGGGAAGGGGGAGCTGAATCACCATTGTCCTGTGCTTTGCTTAATCATTTTGGCCTGACTACAAGAGATTTGGGTGCTTAACTCGGTTAGATGGATAGTGCCTAGGACACATCCCTCTCCTCAGCATCTCCTGTTGCATAGCTTAGGTATCTCCCTGCCTAGAGTGCTGAGTTTGTGGATCGCACTCGAAGGTGTTGATCTCTCCTAGTGCCTTGTACAAGGAGCCTGTCAGGTTTTGTGGATCCCATTTAGGTCTTGCAAGGCTGAGCATTGCAACGCTTAAGTCCCGTTGTGGATCTAGGCCTTTGACCTGTGTGAAATGAGTGCAACAGCCTGTCAGGTGGGAATGTTAACCAATTAGTCTGCACTAGTAGTGGTGACTACATAAGTTGCAAGGAAGCGGAGAATTGGGCCTTGGGTGCTTCTCTGAACCCAAATGCTTTGAGGACCACCCATTCCCCAAAGAGCTCCGGCTGCCACAACAGGCGAGGTTGAGTTGAAGTAAATGGGATGCTGTAGCGGGGCGGTCACCCTGCTGCGGCCCTGAAAGGGTTAAAAGGAAGCCCTTGGAGAGGGCTGAGGCTGAGAACCAATAAGAAAAGGCTGGGAGGCAGCCAATCAGGGCCAGGCTGGGCCCTATAAAAGAGCTGCAGGGCCAGAGGGCAGTCAGTCTCTCTCTAGCTTTGGAGAGAGATGGACCTAGCTGCCTGAGGGAGTACAGGGTACCAGAAGCAGAGCTGTGCTGGGGAAGGGCAAGAGGAGCTGGGGAGTTCTAGCCTGGCAAATCCTCAGGCTGAGGCCTTGTTTAAGGCCTAAGCAGGTCCTGGGGCTACAGAGGTGCTGGCTGGGGATAGGCAGAGGCAGCTGGTCCAACCCCTTTGCCAATGATGAGTGGCCATTACACACTGCAGTCTGCCCCAGGGAAAGGGGGCTAGATGATGACTGGCAGAGCCACTGAGGCAAGGGGGGCATAGAGGGTTGGGGGTTCCCCTGGGAGGGGAGACCAGAGTTGGGGGGTACTGTGGTGGGCAGAACACCAAGGAAAAGGGCACTGGGGTCTGGGGCCTGAGGCAGGCGAGACACCGGACAGCAGGAGGTGCTCTGGGGCTGGACAAGAGCTAATTCCTGGATGACCAGCAGGAGGTGCCGCACCAGTGAGTCTGTGGGCTGCCACAGATGCTGTGATCTTCATTAGGCAACCAGGTCAAGCGGATACTGCAAGGGGAGCAAACGAGGCTTAACTGAAATATAAAGGTACGTGTGTCCTCAGGGTATAGAAGAATATTTAGCCGCTATTATGTTGCTGAATAAAATCATGGGAAGGCGGCATATAAATCAAGAATGACAAAAGGCCAGGTTCTGAGCCCGGTGGGGGGGAGGGGTCCTGTCAGAATTGATTGTGGATTGATATGTGGCATGATGCCCTGCGGGGGTGGAGATCAGACATGGGTCCCGGTCTCTGAATACCAGGTTGCTGCCAGTGACCTGCAGTAACCTTCCTCTGTGGCCTCTCCAGGCAGGGAGGTGCATCCCCACTGGGGTCTGCTTTGGAGGGCAGCCTGGCTGGAGAGAATTGCATCCACCAGGTCAACCAATTGAATGTAATGGGCCCAGTTCACCCACAAGCATGGGGAGGGAGCTGGTGGTGGCCACCTTGCCTGGCCCCAAGTCCCTGTGGGCTTTCAGGCTCCTCCAGGAGACAGGAGGAGAGGAGGTGGCTGGACCCTCGTGATGCTACGGTCACCCCGTCCTGCCCCAGGGAGCCACAGGAGGGAACCAACCTCCATCGTGCACTGAGGGCATCTTTGCCGTCGTGCTGAAGAGGCCCCCTGGAGCAGAGCTGTTGGGGAAAGTCTTTGGTCAAGGGCTGACTTTCAATAGGTGGCAGCGCGGTAGCTGCTCTGCTACACACACAACCCTGCTCTAGAAGCAAGTCTCCGAAGGCCTTAGCACCAGCTTCCCCATGGACACGAAGTGTGTTCTGGGTGAGATGACTCCTTTCCAGCCACGCTCTGCTCCTGACACACAGGGCTCTCCCCACCAGGCCTGGCCCAATGCATGGCGGGCGCAGCACCCGCCCTTGCTCTGTGGCATTTTTAAACCTTATTGCAAAGGGGTGTGGAGCCAGACCCAAGCACTATTTTCTCCTGGCTTTAAATCTCCTGCAAAGTCAATCTTCCTTTGCCAGCTTCCCTGTTAAATACGCCCCTATTAAGAACTATAGTCTCAAAGTTTCTTCATTATTAGAGTTCATAGAAATCACTGTAGTTACCCAAACTTTTTTGGTTTCCCGCCTTTTGTTGTTTTTAGTGGATTCTTGCAAAGAAGGAATAACATTTTTTAAAATAGGATTTAAAAAAAGACAGCGCTAAAAAGAGAAATGGTCATTCTCGGTTTTTTTGCTCCCTTTGTATCAGGCCATTTGTAGTATGGAGAAGTTGCCATGTTAATCCAGAAAGCTTCAGAAATCTGTATCTCACAGTAACAAGAAGTTGCTATTACATGTGCAATAGGCAAATAAACCCTTCACTGTGGCTTCCCACAGTAGCAGTTCAATGCCGGGGGTGAGGGCAGAAGAGGGAGGCGAGGTTAGAGTCTGGTTTTGTCACTGGCTTCCTCTGGACTTGGACAAATCACTTAGTTGCCATGTCAAGGGTTTAGCCCCTACAACTGGGGCAGTGTCTTCAAAAGATCCCCTCACCCAATGTGCTGGACCCTTGTGACAATCCCACCATGTATTTTGGTGCTTAAATGGGAGCTGAGTGGTTTCTTTAGTGGACCTCTGACCCCAATTGTGGGTGCGGTGCTCCCTTGAAAATAGGGCCCATAACTTCTATGCCTCAGTTTTCCATCTGTGAAATGGGGATGAGGAATACTGCCTCCCCCCCCAATTTGTCTATTTGTAATATAAGCTCTTCAGGGGCGGGACTCCCTCTCTGACCACATGTCTGTACAGCACCTAGCACAATGGGGTCCTGGCCTCTGTTGTTGCAGCTGCAAGGTGCTACCACTGACCAAATACAAGCAGTGTTAATTGTGGTGTCTGCTGGTGCATGGGGCTACTTCTGGTGGGTCTCTTCCCCACTAGAAATCTTGCATGTTACACCCCGGGTGGGGTAGGGGTAGGGAGGTTCAGAGTAGAGTTTTAAATAAAAGCAACCAATTAAATAGCACAAATAAAGTCCTAATTCAAAGTGGAAGTTAATAGTTCAACCCTGTACTCTGCATTGCATTCCATTGCAATAAGATGTACTGTCTTAATCATCTAGGGACAAATTCCAGCCTGGTATAAGAACTCGACCAAGCCCCATGGGAATGCACACAGCATATCAAAGGGCAGGTTAGCCCCAGATAAGGCTATCAAAACTTAGAGAGAAAATTCTTCCTTCTTGTTTACATGTATCTGTTGCCAATGCTATAGATTCCTGTTTGCCACAGGAAGGCAGTGTAGTTTAGAGGATCCTGCAGCAAATCCTGAGTTCCATTCCCAGCTCTAGCTCTGACATGTGCAATGACTGTGAGCAAGTCATTGTGGATACAATTTTCAAAAGTGACTTAGATTCCGAGGTATCCACTTTTGAAAATTTTACCTGATCTCATGGAAAATCTTGTCAGCCTGGATTCCAAGCTCTCTCAAAGAAAGGCATTGTACATATACAAAATTCTATCACTAGAGGCTCCTGATCTTGGCTGGGGTCCTCCAGGATCTGCCGTAACATATGCTCCTCGTTGCTTTTGCTGCTAAAACTATAGTGTGCATGTGGAAACTTTACTAGTCATCAGAAGCTTTATATGCTGAATACATATAGATAAAAGGTGGGTGAGGCAATATCAGGGGGAGGGGTAGCTCAGTGGTTTGAGCATTGGCCTGCTAAACCCTAGGTGGCAAGTTCAATCCTTGAAGGGGCCATTAGGCATCTGGGGTAATAATCTGTCTGGGGCTTGGTCCTGGGGTGGACTAGGTGACCTCCTGAGGTCCCTTCCAACCCTGATATTCTATGAATATCTTTTATTGGAGCAACTTCTGTTGATGGAAGGGTTGCAAAGCTTCTTTCACCAGCAGAAGCTGGTCCAATAAAAGATCTTCTTTCTCATGTCCTGGAGCCAACACTGCTACCCCAATATGGCAAACAGTAAGTATAGATTAGGTGTAACCCCACTGTTGTGGATAAGAGACCCAGGAGAGGTTAATAAGGAGCAGAATTGAACTGAACGAAGAACACTAGCCCTTATTCCACCCAAGCGTGAGCGGATGAAGTGCTGGCTTCCCTAGGCTCCAGCCCGAAACAGTTGTGAGCTGCTCCACCCACCCAGCCTGATGACACATAAAGTCGGAAGTGTCCCGAGAGCCCTGTGAATTATGTGACTGCACTGCTCACTTAAATGGATGTATGCAGTTAATCTGCAACAATGGGTGGGGCTTGATTGGAGTGCCACTGTTTATGGACAAGTATCAGAGGGGCAGCCGTGCGTCTGACGAAGTGGGTATTCGCCCACGAAAACTCATGCTCCAATATATCTGTTAGTCTATAAGGTGCCCCAGGACTCTTTGTTGCTGTTTATGGACAGGGAATGACCAGTGTACCAGCACAACTTTTCCGCCAATCTAATCCATTGGTTTGGAGAACGTTGCCCTTAATATTTTGAGTTACTTGGGATGGCATGCGACAAACACTAATTTGATAGCCTGAGTGACAGTCTTTGACCCAAAATTGTGGGGCACCAATATTGGCAGGACACAACCCACCTCCGGCTGTCTCTGCAGTTTGGGGTCACATAGCCACACGAATGCCCGATTTGCAGGTGCCATCAGCTACGTAGATGGCTCTGCACCCTAACCTGTACCACAGTTATTTATATCGGCAGAACAGCCCCCAAGAAAAGCACAGTGGAAGCTGGGCTGAAAGTTTATCTTCACAACCTTACCCTTAGAAAATCTGTTCCCACAGAAGAGACACTCTCTCTCAGGGAGCTGCAAAACAACACACACCGGGCAAGTGCTGCCTTATGAAGAACAATAAGGGTGTGATGGGGTTCCCCTGGACTGTGGGAGCACTGACCCCTGCCAAACCCACCAACTTGGGTTGCCTCTCACACTATGATGCTGATGTCAAGCTATAACCCCCTGACAGGCACTGAACTTACTTCATCCACAGGCAGGGACACGGCCCAGTGTGTGACATGAATGATCTCCCAGTCACTCATGAGCCATCAATAGAGCGGCTCCAGCCACTTCCCCTCAGCTCACCAGCCTTGCACCCCAGAACTGTATCATCTGGCACTGGTCAGACGCCTGACCTGTGTAAGCGCATTACCTAGTTTGCCATTCCGACAAAAGGAAAGTGGACATGCCACAGCCCTTGTTACCCGGAGCTGAGATTCCCCCCCGGCACTTCAACCAAAACACAGTTTTAGGCAAAACATAAAACAGATTTATTAACGATGGAAAGATGGATTTTAAGCATAGAGATCAAAGTTGGTTACTTAAGAAATAAATAAATAAAAAATCCTCAGTCTAAATTCTACCAACTAAACAGGATTTGAATCAAGCAGCGTTTCATCCCAACAGAGGGCACAAGCCGGTTACAGTTCCTCAATACACGGACTGGGACTCTTTTCCAGCATGGGACCACACTTCCCCAGTTCAAAGTCTCCCCACCCAGGCCCCAGATGTGTTTCCAGGTGTTGAGATGGAGGTGGGGGGAGTGAGGTCAAGTGATGATGTCACTCCCCCCCCTTTTATATTTTCCTCCAGCTTGCTGGAAAAGATCTTTGTTGTGATGTGGGGATCAGGCAGGCCCCCTTGGTCAAGCAGTTTCCATTGCATCCGTGCTGTCTCTGAGAAGTCTCTGGGATTCCGTTTAATGGGCCATCAGTACGTGTCTGGCTGAGGTCCTTTGTTGCAACTGAAAGATTGGGAAATGCTCACAGCCGATCTCACAACATATTTCAGTAACACACACAGCAATGCTTCATGACTTCCCATATACCGATAGCACATACAATCCAACCAGTCATTATTGTTCAGCAGATCTAGACTTTTAAAATGATACCTCACACGGTACACTTTGTACAAAACCTATAATCCCAGTGGTGAATATGGGGGTTCCAGGGTGCTACTTTGAGGTACAGAGTGTCACACCTCCGCCTTTAGTTTACTGCAGGAGGGTTAGTCACTGACTGATGCGGAGGCAGTGTGCCTAAGATCCTCTCGGTTTTGACCATACAACTCCCAAGGGTTGCTAAACATTGTAGTGTTACCCCACATGTGCCTTCGCAACGTTCCGTGAACCTTTCAACACTCTGTGGATCAGTCTGGTGAGCTCAAAAGTTAGAAAGCATCTCTTTGGATCTCTGCAGCATTGTTAACTCTTCTGTTTTCACAGATCGTGTTAATGCAGATATGAATGTTTTCTAGCGTGTCCCCTTCTAACGTCCCACAGCTTTTGTGCTAAGGCACTTCTCTGGTGCGTTGTTCTTCCCCGCCCCGAGAGCTTTGCAGCATACTTGGCTCCAGATTGTAGTAATGCAGAAAGTAGTATTACAACTGCTTCACTTAAATGGAACTGATCCGGATTAGTTTCCCCTGCAAATTAACTACAACACAGAACACAACCTTTTAGCCGAAGCAACCACAAGCCACCACTGGGCCAAGCTCTCTTTCTGCATTGTACCTACCCCTTGGGGCAGGGCCGCCCGCGGGGGGAGGCAAGTGGGGCAATTTGCCCTAGGCCCCCACAAGAGTTTTTCAGGGCCCCTGGAGCGGAGTCCTTCACGCACTCCAGGGGCCCCGGAAAACTCTTGCGGGGCCCGGGCCCCCAGAGCTTCTTCCGCTCTGGGTCTTCGGCAGCAATTCGGTGGTGGGGGGTGTCCTTCTGCGCCGGGACCCGCCGCCGAAGTGCCAAGTCTTCGGCGGCAATTTGGTGGCGGGGGCCCCCTGCCACCGAAGACCCCAGGCCCCCTGAATCCTCTGGGTGGCCCTGCCTTGGGTTTGCTATTGCCACCAGTAGGGTTGCATAGAAGTAGCTCACAGCAGAATTTGGACCATTAGCTGAGTTACTCCAATGGGCTTTGTGCCTAGTTAGGAATGTGCAGATGTTGGTTATCACTTGATTAATCCTGACGTTCAGCTTGTGCTCTGCTTTATTTATCTCCAGTGCGTTGATTATGCTTCGGTTCTTTATATCAGCCAAGAGGTTGCCACACTGAAGATTAGTTTAATCTGCCTGTTCTATTTTTTCTGGCTGAGGCATTCACTTGCTCATATTGAACTTGTCTTCCTCCTTATGCCAGGAAGCAACAACAATCATTCTTCCTTTCTGTACAGCCTTGGTCCTGTCTCCCACCATAGGCAGGGATTGTTTGTTTGCACCCTGAAGCTGTCAAGGGTTGATTTCAATTTCATTGATTTAATGTGGTGATTCCAGCCCAGAGAGCTAATTATAAGACTTCAGTTTTACGGGGACTTTCATTTGAGGCTCTCAACCTGCTTTACCTGCATCACTTCTGGCCATTCACAACATCCCTGTGGCAAAGTTGAGGAGGACCCAGAGTTCCTTGGCAGTACTTGTGAGGATTTTTCCACACGGCAGGTGTTACAGTAGCAGAGCACCTCCTCCAGCGATGGAAAGGGTTTTTTTTCCCCCATTGCTGTAGTTAATCTGAGGTCGGGTGACCTAACCTCTAGTGTAGCTGCAACTAGATTAACAGAAGAATTCTTCCATTGACCCAACTGTGGTGTTCAGGGGTGTGAACCAGTCTCACCAGGGCTGGCTCTAGGGGTGGGCAATCAGGGTGGTCACCCTCCATGTCAAAGTGCCAGGGGGCCTGAACTGCAGTGATGCTTGGCCTCCCCCTGCTCCCGCTCCCGCTTGGCTGTCCAGCCTTTTATTTTTATTTTTGCTCAGCCACTTCAGCATGGGAGAGCCCAAAATGTTTTCTGTCCTGGCTGGCAAAATGGTGAGGGCCTCTCCTGGCTCTCATGAAGGGTTGCCAATTTTGGTTGGACTTATTCCTGGAGGTTTCATCACACAACATCATCTTTAATTCCTGGAGAATTCAGGACAAGCCCGGAGGGTTGGCAACAAAGTGGAACAGCATCAACAGGAAAGATTTGAGAGACCCACACTCCAGAATAGCCTATAGTCTGGTGGTTAGGATCCTCACTTGAGAGGGGTGAGATCTAGTTAAAATCCATGCTCCAGAGTGGAGCTTCAGATATGGCTCTCTGACAACCTGGGTAAGTGCCCCTACCCGTGGGTGTACAGTTATAAGGGCACACAGATAGTTTGCTGGTGCAAAACAAATTTTTCTGATTATCAACACATTCCAAATATTTCTGGAACCAAACCAACTGTCTTTGATGGTATGGGGTTTTCTCTTCTGGCTGAATTGACAAAACAATCACCCAACTCCACTCCTCTGAGTTGGATTCATGCCTTGCCACTAGCTGGAATGAAGGCCATAGGCAGAAGTTTGGAGTGTCAAGCTAAAACTGGCTTACTTTAATGAGTTGTTGGGCTCATACCACTTCTGTCTAAGATCTCCAGATGGGCCAGACAAGTTCTCCCACGATGCACTGCAAAAGTGTTTAGAGTAGTGAAGCTTATGCAGCACGAGGAACCATGGGATGTGCCCTTACAGAAGTTGTTGCAAAAATATGAGGTAGTGGCTGGGTGAGGTTCTGTGGCCTGCAATGTGCAGGTCAGACTAGATGATCATAGGTTCACTGAAGATTAGGGTTGGAAGAGACCTCAGGAGGTCATCTAGTCCAACCCCCCGCTCAAAGCAGAACTAACACCATCTAAATCATCCCAGCCAGGGCTTTGTCAAGCCTGACCTTAAAAACCTCTAAGGATGGAGATTCCATCACCTCCCTAGGTAACCCATTCCAATGCTTCACCACCCTCCTAGTGAAATAGTTTTTCCTAATATCCAATCTAAACCTCCCCCACACTGAGACCATTACTCCTTGTTCTGTCATCTGCCACCACTGAGAACAGCTGAGCTCCATCCTCTTTGGAACCCCCCTTCAGGTAGTTGAAGGCTGCTATCAAATCCCCCCTCACTCTTCTCTTCTGTAGACTAAACAAGCCCAGTTCCCTCAGCCTCTGCTTGTAAGTCATGTGCCCCAGCCCCCTAATCATTTTTGTTGCCTTCCGCGGGACTCTCTCCAATTTGTCCACATCCTTTCTGTAGTGGGGGACCCAAGCTGGACACAATACTTCAGATGTGGCCTCACCCGTGCCAAATAGAGGGAAATAATCACTTCCCTCGATCTGCTGGCAATGCTCCTACTAATGCAGCTCAAAATGCCGTTGGCCTTCTTGGCAACAAGGGCACACTACTGACTCATATCCAGCTTCTTGTCCACTGTCATCCCCAGGTTCCTTTCTGCAGAACTGCTGCTTGGCAAAATGGTTCCTTCTGACCTAAAAGTCTATGAGTCAAGTAGAGTGCCAGGGTAGATGCAGGGCTTTATAACTGCTGGCCACTTGCCCTCATGGTAGCCTAACAGGAATGAAGTAACTCAAAAGTAGATCACTTGACCTAACTCTATAGTCAAGACATTTGTAAAAAGGTTGTAAAGAATGGTAGTGCTGACCCACAACTCTCATCAACCAGGAAATAGGTCAGGAAAAGAGAATTCTTCCTCTGACTTGACATGAACTTTGGAGCTGGGTCCAAAGACCATTGAATGCAATAGGGGAATTTTCCCGTCTGCTTTGATAGTCATTGGATCATGCTATTGCTTTACCTTAATGCCACTCATCAGTTCTTCAGACCTTTTGGCATGGGCAAGAAAAAGTGTTTTGTAATATTATGATGAAGGCTAGATCAACAAGCCTTCAATGCCACCTAAATCAGTCCTTTAAGCTCTGCTAGCTTGTGCTGCCTTGTAGCCTCTTGGGTCAGGACAGCCATCCAAGCATGCTTCGTAATTCTTTTTCTTAAAAAAGAAAAGAAAAGAAATGCAGCAGAATAACTTGCAGCAGGTTGTCTTAATGTGCTTCCTATAAAAGGAGAGGCACTTGCATTTGCAGATCACTTGCATTAAGATAATTTACATCTTTATCTCATTGTATCACTGTTCAGCACTTATCTGGCTTTGCCAACAAAGAGAAGGCAGCATTTTAGAACAGTATATTTTATAAATACATCCCACTGGATGATCCTGTTTCTGGAGAGGGGTGATGTAAGTGGGATGGAAGAGTGACTTCTAGGTGAAAACCTTCCAGACTTCTCTGGGCCTCATTCTTTTTTTAAATAGCATTGCTCAGATATTCAAAAGTGGCTAGTGATTTAGGATGCCTCATTTGGGTGTGTGTGTCAAACTTGAGACACCTTTAAATGGTCTTATTTTCAGAAGGTAGGAGCTAAACTTTCTAAAAATCCGGTCCCTTTAAGGTGTCTCAAGCTGGGCACTGGAAAAATTACAATAGACTTCTCCAAAAAAACTTTCCAGATAAAATCTTTGTTGAAACAGATATGTCACCACAAAACCATTTCTAGCGTCTACAAAACAGCATATTTCAACCACCTCTAGTCTATGTACAGATTTAGTACTGTTATAACCAGTTCAGTTGTTTTTTCACCAAAATAGCTATGCTGATACCACCATTAGTGTGGGCACAGTTATACCAGTATAAGGCATCTTTACCTGTATAATTTATCCATTTATGGGAAGCGTAATAAGCTATGCCAGTATACTTTTGTGCTGGTATAACTGCATCCATATTAGGAGGCTTGTTAATTATAGTGGTATAGTTAAAGCAGCACAACCTTTGTGTCAACAAGACCTTAGGTTCATATCCTCAGCTGGTATGAACTGGTTCAACAGAGCTGTGCCTCTTTGGGCCAGATGTTTAGCTTGGGTAAAGATTTGGATTCTGGAGCACTAGATGGCCCCCACATGCCAGATCGGCCCCACAGAGAATGAAAGCTCAAGACAACGGTGTTGAACGCTGGGGTCATGGGAAAATCTGGCTGTGTTAAATGTAAAAATAGCCTGTGCTAAATAAAACTGGTGCTTCTTGGATCGAGGAACAGTTTGACCAAGGGCTTATTGTGAGCACACTCCTTCTGTTTGTACATCCTAAAACGGAAACCTGGGACGTGAGGCATATTGATTACTTTGGAAAATAATCAAAATTAATGTTCAAATTTAGTCTGACCTTTTAGAGAAAGTCCAAACTTAGCTCTTTAGATACCGGAAAGTGACAACACTATAATCATATTTCAAATATTTCCCATCTATTACCTGAATAGACTTCTTTGAAGAAACATTCAGGGCAGTTTAAAAACCTCTCTGACCTGGCTTTGATTGCGGATAAATGTTTGCTTTTCCTGATGTTGAATATTGAACAAACTTACATGACCTGAAAAAAGATTCAGCCATGTCTACCAGATCTTCTCTTTAGAGACAGAGGACCAGATTCAGGTGGAGTTACATTGGTGTAAATCCAAATTGAGTGAGAGCAGCGTTTGGCCCAGATATTGCAGTTTTCTTATGTTGGACCTTGTAGGAAGGCAGGGAATCGTGGAAGATGTTGTTATGGCCTAGCTTAGGCAGCTCCGCTTTCTCAGCGCCCGGTTACTGTAGGGCACGGCGCGCTAGCTTCAACCGGCCATGACCGGTTGGAACCGCTGTGTGGAAAGCCCCTGGCCCTGGGTCATGGGGGGCAGCCCCGGAGGGTGGAAAGCCCCTTTTTCATTATGCATGAGCTGTTTTGCCACTGTTGATATAAAGAGAGCTGTGCTTTGTGTGCGCTTTTGGACTCCGTACCAGGCCGAGCTCCAGGGCGCTGGGTTCCCCGCCTCTGTGACGGCAACGCTTGGAGTCCCCGTTGCGGGTGTGTCACTTTACCTTCATTAAAGCCAATTACTCACAGTGTGGGTGTCGGCCTCGTTCTTGCAGAGCACCTTGGGTAGGCCTGAGGCCTCCTTAGAACCTGATCCCAAGCCCATTTAAGTCAATGGGATGTTTTGAATCAGGCCCCATAGGCAGACCAGCTGGGCTCAGATCTGTTAAACAGGAACAGATTCTGATCTCAGCTACACTAGTAGAAATCCAGAATCTTGAACTGAATAATTCCAGGATTTATACCTATGCCACTGAGATGAGAATCTGGCACCCACACTGGTTAATGTAAGTCAGTGACTCTTCTCCGGCCAAGTTTCTTAAGGTTAAAACTGTTCATGTGAAGGGCAGTGTATTTAGTGTCACTTAATACGTTTGTTGTATGTGTCCCCCCCCTCTCTTTCCTCCTCACACAATAGCAAATAGACACTTTGCTGTAGTCTAGTAACTGAACAATCATTCAGCCTTGGAGGCTAATCCCGGATTCACAATATGCATCACTGTACGTTGTACACAGTGACAATCTTTTTGAACTCCGCAGTGGTGCGAGTGCCCTGCATTGGAAATGAGAAGCCTGCTGCTTAGAATTCTGAGAGCAAAACCATCTCTGGTAAAGTACTTTGAAAAAGCCGCATGGCCCTGGGGGATGAACTAAACAGAAAAGTAGCTCTGAGGAGAAGCAATGCTTCACCAGATGCACTGCTCAGGGATGCTTTGATCCAGTGAGGATGAAGCTTTATAAAGATCCCAAAGTGGCCATGAGGAGTCCCTCCGGAGGGGCTGATCCACGTCAGTGATGGTGAGTGATGAGCTGAGGACTCACAGCTGGCAAAGGCAGGATCTGTTGGGATCTATGGATTTACAAGGAAAGAAGTGGGTGAGAAGCGTTTAAAGGGAGAGGCAGGCAGGAAGAGCTACGCCATAGGCCTCCGCCTCACTGGAGAGACTGTATGGAATTGTGGCTAAGGCACTAGAGTGGGCCTCAGGAGATCTAGCCTGAATACCAGACTCTAGGGTTGCCAATTGTGGGCGGACATATTCCTGGAGGTTTCATCACATGACATAATCTCAAATGACAGATTAATCTTTAATCCCTGGAGACTCCAGGGCAATCCTGGAGGGCTGGTAACCCTACCGGACTCTACCACAGATTCGCTTAGGCCCAGATCCTCCAAGGTACATAGGGCCTAACTCCCATAGATTTCAATCGGATTCAGGTGCCTCAATGGTCTTGCGGATTTGGCTTCTCTGTGCCTCGGTTCCCCATTTGTAAAATTGCTAATAATCTAAACAGACAAGACGTCTCTTATTAGGCACCTGCCCGATGCCTAACGCACCGGGGAGCCCTTTCTCTGCTAGGTGCTTGTAAACAATAATACCGCAAACAACAATTGATAAGCTGCCCTATCAGGAAGCCTCAGAGACACAGACCACCTGGGCAATCTGCCTCAGAATCAGCAGAGTTTGAGGATGGATCCATCTGCTCATCTTGTTGGGGCCAAATACCTGCTGACAGAATGATCTGATGGGAAAGTCTGTGTATTTTTTCCTTCTGCGGACCCCCTTACTGCGTTGGGCTGGTTCAGTACTAAGGAAAGACTTCAGGACTTGGTCTGCATGAATGACAAGGGAATTGCAGCGTCCAATCCCAATGTACCTAAGGGATTTAGGTTTAGGAGCCCAAGTCCCATTGATTTGAGCTCCTAAATCCTGTATGCATTTTGGAAAATCCCCCTCAGTAGGATACAGTGGCCGGTGACTTAGTGGCCAAGGTTTTAGGGCACTTGCTGGCCAGGCATGTTACAAAGTGACTTTCCGGGCTTAAGGGTGGGCTGCAAAGGAGTGGGGGGATAGTGTGCTTGTGCCCGTTTTTGCATAAAAGAGGCCTGAAAGGGGGTCTTGCCGGTGCATTGACTGGAGCAGCAGTGAAATGATTTCCCAAGAGCTGGTGAGAGAAGGAAGGGATTTTTAGGTGAACTATTTAAAACGTCAGCACTGAGAGATCCCAAAGTCTCTCCAGGGAAACCAGAAAAAAACAGACTTGACATTTCCGCTATTTCTAGGGCTAAATCCCCTCTGCTCAAAAGCCTCTTTCTTGCCTTTCTTTATACACCAGAATGAAACGAAGGGCACAAGCCCAATTTGTAATAAGCCTTTGCCGGTAACAGTTAAGGGTGTTACCGAACATTATGGACCGGATTGTAGGGCTAGAGGGTTACAGATAAGAGCAGAGTTAAGAACCAGCGGCTCCACAGTGTGTGGGGGTTGGTGTAAATATCTCAGTTATCTGCTAACCACTCTCCAGTTGTGGGGCTTAGAGCAGTGTTTAATTTGGGCCAGGGATGAGCCCTAGCACCTCTGGGCTCGGCAGTACATAACCCTAGCACCTCTGGGTTTGCCGTGTCAGTTATGAAAGTAAAAAAAAAATTGCTTGAGCCCTGGTACCTCATTGCTTGAGTCCGGCACCTCTTTCGTTAGAAATTAAGCACTGGCTCAGAGTACGTGTCCTGTACTTGAATGAGCGTAGAGGTGCCAAGAAATAGCGTTTTCAAAGGGACCACTCGGTGCAATCAAAGCCCCAAGAGTGACCTGTTGCATCTTTACAATCCACTGGGGACAGTTTTCCAAGCCGGGAAATGGCTTTGGTTGTAAAGCCATGGCAGAGCAGCTATTTTTCAGATGTCCTGGCACTTCTCCAAGCACCAGTCAAGGCTGACTTGTGCTTTTTTGCTGCAGAGCCAGCCAGCAGAGGGGGCACAAGATAGCGTCCGATCTGGGATGTGTTAGCTGAAGCTGGCAGATGCACTGGTAGGCTCCTAGCAATTGCAAAGCACCCTGCACTAGAAGAGAGGTTCTGCAGTCTGCCCTCTGCTGGGCTATCTGCCAGGGCAGGGCAGCTTTACCACCCACCTTGTGATAGCTGCAGAGGGGGAACGGGCTCAAACAAATCTGCCCACAGCTTGGCTTGTGGTGGCCGGGAGGTTGCAGTTGCTTTTGGCCACTGTGAACTCCTCCCTGAGGGAACATTCTGCCTCTGGGAGCCTCCAGGTTTTGGGAGCGGAGCAGTGGAAACCCTGTGGATAACTTAGTCCCAAGCTGTGTATATATTTTATTAGCATCTAGAGTTCCCAGATCAGGGCCCCGTTGTGCTGGGTGCTCTACATACATGTATTAAGAGTCTGTGCCCCAAAGGTTTTATCTAAAGAAGATGCAGAGAAGCTGGGAGAAAGGCCAAGTCACTATCCCCATTTTACAGATGGGGAACTGAGGCATAAAATAAGTGATTTGCTCCAAGTCACACAGGTAAATCTGTAGCAAAGGCAGGATTTGTACCCAGATCTCCTGAGTCCCAGCCCAGTATATTAACCGCAAGACCATCCTTTCTCTCTATGTGAAAAGGCTAATGTACAGAAGGAGGCAAAGAAGCCATGGCTTTAGGTTGCCTTGTGTTCCATATAGAACAAGGGGGAAGCACTCCAGTATATAGAACTGGGAAAACATCAAAACTGATAGCAAAGGAACTGCAATTTTTTGTTTTCCTAAAACATCGCAAATAGCGGGCAGCAAAACCAAGCTACCCGGCTCTGATCTCCTCGAGGGCAAAACCAGAGCCCAAAACCTCTGCAGTGTTGTGCTTGCTGAGCGATGTCTCCCATTAGCATGTACGATGCATTGAATTTATATTAGCATCTAATTGGTGTTAACAAGGAAGTTATTTAGGAGAATTATTAGCATAATTCATCAGACTGCTGTCACCATTGTACATAATAAGCTTAGAATTATGTCAGCACACACTCATTATTCCACTTGTACATTGCTTATATACGGAGTTTTTATTATTTATCATCCAGCCAAATAGCTTAGTGCTAATATTCAGATATCAGTGAATTATGGAAAAGCCGGCAGCTTCTAAACTGGATAGGACACCTAAATCACTAAAAAAGCAGCAAACGTTCTAGCTCTTGAGCAATACAAAGCTCCGTAAAATAGGGGGAACCTTGAAATGAATGGAGCAGATTTGGGTCCCCTTGCACTAATACCACTGTCCCACCACCAGTGAACTCCACCAACGTCAATGGAGTCGCACCAGCACGTGTGAGACGAGCACGAGGCCAACAGCGTCTACGGCTACTGATCGGAACCAGGGGCCAGATTCTGTGCTGATGGTCATTCCAGTCAGCACCTCTGAAAGCCTTGCAATGGCACAGCAAGGGATTGCACTCAGGTCTAAGTCCCAGGTGGCCAGCTAACTTCTGGTGCAACCTTTCTCTCTTTTCCTAGCCACTGCTCAACAGGCAGCTAGTCAGGTTTACCCAGTCAGTGGGGACATCCTTGAGCTGATGAGACTGCACGGGGCATGGACAGCAGCTCCTGACAGGAGGTGGCCTGGCTAAGCCCTGCCCCCGCCCCTCAGGATGACTTTTTCCAATCAGCCATTACAGGGGTGGTGTGGGGATGTACATGGGAGCAGAGAACATACTCTTGTTAGGACACACAGAAGCATCCGAGCCTGGAGACACAGCCTTGTTACAACTGAGAATAAAGGCCGGAAAGCTGGAACCCAAAGGTCGTGGGTTGCCGGGAGTGTTTCATATAAATGTCCCCTTCTCCTGGGGTCTCTTGTTTAGGGATTATAACGAACAGTTTAAGTATCAAAAAGTCACCAGCAGGAACTGATGTGGTTGAAACGTTGCTGGGGAGAAGAAAGATGACGGCTGGCGGGACAAGCTTCCCAGAGAGCAGAACAGAGGAGTAAGAATCAAGTTCCCGAGAGAAGGGGATGGATCCTTCCCTGGGTGGTTTGCCATTGGAGTCAAGGGCGCGACATTCATGTACAGTAGATGAGGATCTGGAAGAGTTGCCACCTGGCCAGGTAGTCCCAGGATCATCGCTATTTTGAGGTAACTGTCCTGGGAAATCTGTCGAGGTGCTCAGCGCATACCTGCCAGCCGTGCAGTTCGATGGGTTCAGGATCATCCCACATGTCTCACCTTTTTTTCCTTTTGTACCTCAGATGTGGCACCCCTAGGGTCTGGCCCAGTGTATACTAAATAAGTGTCACGCACAAAGCTATGCTAAAAAGACTAAGGTTGGAAAGTCAAGTACTCAAATGCTAGGGGATGCCAGCATGAAGGCTGTTATCTGTAACCTGCCAGGCACAGTCAACTCATTACTAAGAGCTGTGAGAGGATGGAACATGTGCAGTTTGCTCAGCACTAGGTTCTGTGAAGGGATGGACCATGCACATGTGCAGTGTAGTCACGCCTAACTTGTGAAAGTCTGGAGCATGCTCACTGAGGATGGACTCTCTGGAGATTTTACTGAAGTCTCTACTGAGCAGTGCAAACTGCAGTTTTTCAAAGGCTCATAACTTGGCCAAATGTGGGTAGATTTTCATAGGATGGCAAAAATCCACATCCCTGATGCAAAGGTCTCTGCCCCGCCAAATTTCAACCCCCTGCTTTGCAGCAAAGAGGTGCAAAAGATTTTAAAGTCCATAATTTTTTAACATGGGCAAAACAACATATTTCCCCCCTGAGACTTACTCTTGGAAATGGTTGAACCATTTTGGCTGAAACGTTGCAGAGCAGTTCAGTCCAAGGGGGATGCCCAGCATGGAAAATGTCAGCCCAAGTGGTTGGTTTGGCAAAGTGAATAAACAACTGAAAACAGGCTTTTACAATGGAAAGTGTCAGGTGACTTATCTTTAATAGGTGGTGTTACCAGGCCGGCTCAGATCTGCTGCTTGGACCATTTTTTAAACGGATTCTCTCCCGCCCCCCCCCTTTCCCCTCAGGATACTCTGAATACTTCTTTTGGGCCAGATCCTCAGCTGGTGTAATTCAATATGGAAGGTAACTTCAGTAGAGCAAAACCAATTTACAATGGCTGGATCTGGCTCCTTGTTTTCAATTAGGAAATCTGAGTCTGCTTGAAAAGAAGTCGCTGTGGTGCATCCTCACATTGCAGTGAAAATGGGAATATATCAGGAATTTAAGTGCCTAAATATGGATTTTAGGTACCCAAATTTGAACCTATGGGCCTTAAAACCATAGGAACTGCTAGATCAGATCCAAGCAGGCATCCATATAGTTCATTATGTCTCCAGCCATGGTCAGCACCAGCTACTTCATTGGAAAGTGCAAAAGACCCAGCAATAGGTTGTTCTGGACTCACCTGCTCCTAGGGAAAGTCTCCTCTTAACCCTCAGTAGTCAGACTGGCTCATGCCGTGAAGCATAGGTCTCCTATACACTAGGAAACCGATGCAAAGATTGCTTTACCGATGCAGAGATTGCTTTTCTCCTTCATCTTGTTCTGCAGTGTGTCTGAAGGGTGCAACTTCTATGTCGTCAGATCAAAATCCAAACTTTCCTAAAGCCTGGGGATTTAGTTCAGTCTATAGAGACAAGGCTGCCATTGGCATTCATAGCAGGCACAGATCAGGATCTAAACTTGCCCTGCAATTGGGCTGTTCAGGTGCATGATTTTGAAATTTTGCTGCGGCTCCAGGGTTTGGCCTCATGGTTAAGGAACGAGACTGGGACTCAGGAGTTCTTGATTCAATTGCCTGTTCTACCATTGACTTCCTTGGGCAATCACTTAATCTCCCTGATCCTATTGCCTTTCTCTAACATGGGGAGAACCGTGTTTCACGGGGGAGTAGGGAGCGTAACTCCATGTTGGTGACACATGCAGTGATACAGTGAGCTGTCACCCTTACTTGAAAGCATGAGCAATAAGTGCTGTTGTGGACAGTAAGGAAAAGGAAACATCTTTGCAAAAATCCCCTGCCTGTGCAAACAAAAGGGGGAAAACAAGAAAATCTCCCTACACCTTGGCACAGCACTAGGATCTCATTCCTGACCAGGACCAAGGGACCTCAACTCTCGCTAAACTCAATGGGGCTTGAGGGAGCTGAACACCTGCCAGAATCAGACTGCCGATGGCGCTTCCAGTGTGACCATATTTACAGAACAAAAAAGAAGAGAAACCAGAACAATGTGATAACAAGTGACTAATTTGCCCAGGGAAATGGTGCCTGAGTAAGCAGTCAGTCATTTCAGGATTCAGAAGTATGAAAAGCCCTTTATCACGTGGTTACCTTGAAGGTCATGGTGCCCTGAAATGCTGGGAAGGAGTCCCAAGGCTCAGCTATTAATCTAACCTCAGCGGTGGTGGTGGTGGTGATGATGATGATGATGATGATGCTTTAATTTCCACCCTACCTATTTTTTCTTGTTGGTTTAGTTAGCTTAGTCGCCGTACCTGCTCTCCATGACGCTGACCGCAGTTGATGCCACCTGATAGCAGAGCGATGGGAGAGAGAAGGGACTTTACGGGGAAATCAGATGTGGCTGGCATCATTACTCATTTTTTGAATTTTAAAAGAAATGTAACTGACATGGAAAGATGGGGTGGAATTTTTTTGAGTAATATTTCCATGCACTTCCTGAAATTTAATGGGTGGTTACTGAAGTCATTTACGGTAACCGTGTAAGATGTTCCAATTCATTTAAACCACACTGTTATGGAGGGCTTTTGAGGGGCTCATTATCATTTCTGGGGTCCATGAAATATAAATCCAGTGGCCCTACACATTTAGGTCTAATGTGCCACGTAAGTTCTGAGCGCTTTGTATTGTAGTCAAGGCTTCATCAGTTGTGTGTGTATTCAGATGAAATGATCAGCTGTGAGATACACCGCTGCTCTATTGGACTGGGACTTGACAATCTCTGCTTTCTAATCTTCTGACATCATTCCCTCTATTGATTTGGGCCAATTGTTTAGGATTTAATTCTGCCAATGCTGAGATCAATGGTAAAATGTCCATTGAGTTCAGTGGTGTAGGAACTCTGTGACAGGTATAACACTTACTTGCCTCACAGGTGTGGTGTGAGGATGAACTCGTCAGTGTCTGTAAGACAAAAAGCTCTAGGTAAGATATATCATCACTCATTTCTGGGGCTCGGATTCTGTAAATGTTTCTCCCATATTGCTACACACAATAAGTTTCTTCCCCAGCTCTAAATTAGACTAAATAAATGTTTGAATGGCTGAGTTAGAGTGTCAATCAGTCCTGCCACCAGTCACTACACCTGTATGTCACGTTTCGGCGAAATCTACAACTTAACACGTGCCTGGCCTGTGATGCAATTAGATCATGCAGGGGGAATTTTTATGACCTCAAAATAACCTTTGTAATGATTCAACTTTATAACAGAAGTCAGGTGATCAGCTGCGTGATGACAGGGGTAGCATCATGTGATAGGTTGCATCATTACAGAAGTTATTACGGGGTCATAAAACATCCACCTTCTTGTGAAATCCAGCTAGAGAACCTGACCCTAATGACTACTGTGGCAGTGCATTCCAGTGCAGCTGACGACAAGCTCTGGGTAGTTATGTTTCCCTTAGTTTTAAATTTATTTGACACTTAGTCAAGTCACTTCTTGCTCTCCTTTTACAACATGCATAATAACTAACCCCCTCATAGTCAAACATAAGCCACTCGGCAGAGGCCAAGAACTTGATTCTTGTTTACTCTAATGCCTCTTTCATTGCTGTGGTAAAGTAAAGGAGGATGTAGAGTAGATATAAATATATTTACAGCCAATGCACGTAATGCACTTCAGTAATGCACAGGGGCCTTAAAACTAGCATTCGTGTAAGTGAGAATCAGGCTTCAATCGCTACACCTAAAAGAGATTTACAGTAATATCTTGTATCAGAGGGGGGAGCCGTGTTAGTCTGGATCTGTAAAAGCAGCAAAGAGTCCTGTGGCACCTTATAGACTAACAGACGTTTGGGAGCATGAGTTTCGTGGGTGAATACCCACTTCATCGGATGCATGACAAGTAATATCTTGCTAACACATTAAAATCTTTGAACTGTTGATTAGTTGGGCTGAGCCCAGTGCACCTAAAACCTTTGTGGTTGCCCCTCAAAGTAGGGTGACCAGATGTCCTGATTGTATAGGGACTGTCCTGATTTTTAGGTCTTTTTCTTATATAGGCTCCTATTACCCCCCCCACCCCCGTCCCAATTTTTCACACTTGCTGTCTGGTCACCCTACCTCAAAGTGGGCCGTAGGCTAAGTCCAGAGACAGTCTAAATTTAAACTGTCTGAGATCCCCAGCTGCTGGAACTCAGCTTAGCTCTAATGATTTCACTTTGCAACAGGTAAGGCTCTAGCCCGAAGTCACTAAACATCTTCCCATATCTGTAGTGTTCGCTGACCTGCTGATGGGCAGGTACAGGTGGAGGGAATTAGAAACAATCCAAACATACTGCATGCCATGGAACTGGTGTCTCCCCGTATGCCCCGTTCTAAGCCATATCATGTCATCCTGGAGTGGAACCGACCCCACAGGGAGGGTTGCTGCAAAGTTTCCATTTTGATGGGAGTGCTAAAGAGTAAGTCGAACAGCACTGGACACGTGACGGTGAACGTCTCCCAGGCACTAGAACTGACATGACATTTGGATGTTTCACGGGGGTTTGGTGCAGATTCGGCCTGAGACACACAGAATAATCAGACTTCAGAAAGGACTCCTTTTATACGGCTGTGGGAGCAAGGGGGCTGCGGTGAGGCTCATCAGAAAAGCGGAGATGGGAACGGGACTGAGAAAAGGGAGCTGTTTTTGGTGGAGAGGTTGCAGAGAGCCCAGGGTGGTAGCCCTGTCCCCGAACTCCTGTTCAGAGGCAGACAGGAGGACAGCAGCTGCTGCTGGAAGATTCAGCCATTCCTGGCACACATCCCACCTGGTGGGAGAAGAGCAGGAAAACTTATGGGGGCAAGAAGGTTGTGCCTCTAGCCTCAATCTCTGCTCCTAGCCTTACATAAGTGACACAACCTGGGTACTCTTGCTGTTGGTTTGTTCTTGGCTCCTACCACCAACTTCAACCTTCCCCTTTCAGCACATCTGCCCTGTCCCATCTGCCCCAGAAAGAAACAGGAAAACACCAAAAGTAAAAATGTAGTTACAGGGCAGTTAAGGTTGCCCAAGGGCATGGTTCCAATACCTTAAACCAGGAAATGCCCATTAAGGGGAAGGTTTACCTTATATCTTGTGACACCCATCTCAAACCATCCACTGTCAAGGGGACATTGTATCTCAACACAGAGAAGTACCTTCTGCTTCAGGTCAGAGAGCCTCTGTGCTCCCCACGTTCATTTGACTCATGCTGTAGCATGTGTGGACAGTAGAAAGTTGGGGGTGAGGTTGATAGAAAGCGGAAATGCTTTGGGGGGGAAAGAATGGTGGGGTGGGGGAATCCATTTGCATTACAGAGCAGGTCAGAAGAATGTGAGGAGTGGGTGATTCACTCTTTACAGCCTGCTCAGGCCTTGGCTTCTCTACAGACTGTCTAACAGACGTGTTGACCAGTGGCAGCTGAAGTGGTGGTAGACTTTGTGATGTGGACACCAACCACCAGGAATAAGAATGAGACCCCTCAACAAATTTAACATCGTCAGCTGTACAGTCTACCCATAATTTTTTCATTTCCTCATTCTGGCCATTCCTGGAAGCAGAATTGCTGAAATGCTAAATGGCCATGATCCCCTGGCGTAAGTCTGTTGACATCAGTCGTGTTACAGCAGGGATGACTGTGGCCCAAAGTATTACACTATTTTTAGCTTAACTGGAAATAGCAAGCACAAGAAATCTTGTAAGTAAGTTTGGAAGGATTAGATTTTTGTCAGTAAATGTTGATTTCGTTGACAGTACACACAGAAACCAATTAAAAAAATATTTCCATCGATAAGTGAAATTCACAGATAGGCAAAGTAAGAAAAATGCTACTTGAGAGACTCAATGTTAAAGGTTTGTAACTGTTAACACATGAATTGTCCACATCACTTGTCAAAATATACAGCTAAATATTCCTAAATCAAACTCTAACATTCTCAACACCTACTGTTATTAAATAATTGTCTAACTTCCCTGCAATTACCCACAACTATGAAAATGTTTATCAAGATAAAATTTAAAACTGCTTAAAACCTTAATTTTGCACAACTGTGAATTTAAATGGATGGAAATAAAAAAAATTGCTTAAAAATAAACAGTGATAGCTCTTGAAATTATTTTAGAAATTTTCATCCCAGTTTTGAAGACCTTAGAGGATCCTACATCTCAGATAAGCACCTAAACTTTTGACTGAACCACTTGAGGTTTTCTCTTCAGTGATGTCCAACCATGTCCACAACAAATGGAGAAGGATTTTCCAGTAGTTAGGGCATTAGCCTAGGACTTAGGAGACATAGGTTCAAATCTCTGCCTTGCCATACACTTCCTGGGATACCTTAGGCAAATCACTGCTCAGGAAGATTAGCAAGGTTATAAAAATAAAAAGCTCAGTAATAATGGGGGATTTCAAGTATCCCCATATTGACTGGGTACCTATCACCTCAGGGTGGGATTGCAGAGATAAAATTTCTTGGAATCTTAAATGACTGCTTCTTGGAGCACCTAGTCCTTGAACCCAGATGAGGAGACGCAATTCTCGATTTAGTCCTAAGCTGAGCACAGGATCTGGTCCAAGAGGTGAAGATAGCTGGCCCGCTTGGTAATAGTAACCATAATATAATTAAATTTAACATCCCTGTGGCGGGGAAAACACCACAGCGGCCCAACACTGTAGCATTTAATTTCAGAAAGGGGACCTACTGTATACAAAACTGAGGAAGTTAGTTAAACAAAAATTAAAGGGTACGGCGCCAAAAGTGAAATCCCTGCAAGCTGCGTGGAAACTTTTTAACCCAAATTAAAAAACATAGAAAACCAAAAAAAAGACCCACTGTGGCTAAACAACAAAGTAAAAGAAGCAGTGAGAGGCAAAAAGGCATCCTTTAAAAAGTGGAAGTTAAATCCTAGTGAGGAAAATAGAAAGGAGCATAAACTCTGTAAACTCTGGGAAATGAAGTGTAAAAATATAATGAGGAAGACCAAAAACGAATGGGAAGAACAACTAGCCAAAGACTCAAAAAGTAATACCAATTTTTTTTTAAGTAGTGCAGAAGCAGGAAGCCTGCTAAAGTGGGGCCACTGGACAATCATGATGCTAAAGGAGCACTCAAGGATGATAAGGCCATTGCGTAGAAACTAAATTAATTCTTTTAATCGGTTTTCACGGCTCACGATGTGAGGGAGATTCCCAAACCTGAGCCATTCTTTTTAGGTGACAAATCTGAGGAACTGTCCAAGATTAAGGTGTCATTAGAGGAGGTTTTGGAACAAATTGATAAACTAAACAGTAATAAGTCACCAGGACCAGATGGTATTCACCCAAGAGTTCTAAAGGAACTCAAATGTGAAATTGCAGAGCCAGTAACTGTAGTCTGTAACTTATCATTTAAATCAACTTCTGTACATATGACTGGAGGATAGCTAATGTGACGCCAATTTTTAAAAAGGGCTCCAGAGGTAATCCCAGCAGTTACAGGCCGGTAAGCCTGACTTCAGTACCAGGCAAGCTGGTTGACTATAGTAAAGAACAAAATTGTCAGACACATCGATGAACATAATTTGTTGAGGAAAAGTCAACATGGTTTTTGTAAAGGGAAATCATGCCTCACCAATCTACTAGAATTCTTTGAGGGGTCAACAAGCATGTGGACAAGGGGGATCCAGTGGGTATAGTGTATTTAGATTTTCAGAAAGCTTCTGACAAGGTCCCTCACCAAAGGCTCTTCAGCAAAGTAAGCTGTCATGGGATAAGAGGAAAGGTTCTCTCATGGATCGGTAACAGGTTAAAAGATAGACAACAAAGAGTAGGAATAAATTATCAGTTTTCAGAATGGAGGGAGGTAAATAGTGGTGTCCCCCAGGAGTCTGTACTGGGACCAGTTCTATTCCACATATTCATAAATGATTTGGAAAAGCAGGTAAACAGTGAAGAGGCAAAATTTGCAGATGATACAAACTACTCAAGATAGTTAAGTCCCAAGCAGATTGTGAAGACTACAAAAGGATCATTCAAAACTGGGTGACTGGGCAACAAAATGGCAGATGAAATTCAATGTTGATAAATGCAAAGTAATGCACATTGGAAAACATAATCCTAACTATACATATAAAATGATGGGGTCTAAATTAGCTGTTACCACTCAAGAAAGAGATCTCGGAGTCATTGTGGATAGTTCTCTGAAAACATCCACACAATGTGCAGCAGCAGTCAAAAAAGCAAACAGAATGTTGGGTGTCATTAAGAAAGGAATAGATAATAAGACAGAAAATGTCATATTACCACTCTATAAATCCATGGCATGCCCACATCTTGAATACTGTGTGCAGATGTGGTCGCCCCATCTCAAAAAAGATATATTGGAATTGGAAAAGGTTCAGAAAAGGGCAACAAAAATGATTAGGGGTATTGAACGGCTGCCATATGAGGAGAGATTAATAAGACTGGGACTTTTCAGCTTGGAAAAAAGATGACTAAGGGGGGATATGATAGAGATCTATAAAATCATGACTGGTGCGGACAAAGTAAATAAGACAGTGTTATTTACTCCTTCTCATAACATAAGAACTAGGGGTCACCAAATGAAATTAATAGCCAGCAGGTTTAAAAAAAACAAAAGGAAGTATTTTTTCACACAATGCGCAGTCAACCTGTGGAACTCTTTGCCAGAGGATGTTGTGAAGGCCAAGACTATAACAGGGTTCAAAAAAGAACTAGATAAGTTCATGGAGGATAGATCCACCCAATGGGTATTAGGCAGGATGGGCAGGGATGGTGTCCCTAGCCTCTGTTTCCCAGAAGGTGAGAATGAGCGACAGGGGATGGATCACTTGATGATTCCCTGTTCTGTTCATTCCCTCTGGGGCACCTGGCATTGGCCACTGTTGGAAGACAGGACACTGGGCTAGATGGGCCTTTGGTCTGACCCAGTATGGCCGTCCTTATGTTCTCTCTGTGTCTCAGTTCCCCATGTGTAAAAGAGGGATAATAGGGGTGATGTGAGGAATAATACATTAAAGATTTGGAGGTGCTCAAACCACAGTAGTAGGGGCTGCACCTGTACTTATCTATAAATAGACTAGACATAGCAGGCGTGAGATGGGTTTGAGGCTTTATGGTAAGCAAGTGGCTGCCTTTCTGAGAGTGGCTTGACAGTACAGCTGACATGTTGGGAAGTCTTTCTGCAACTCGGAAATTGTCACTGTTGGAGAAATATCAGCTGAACCCTGGACAAATTGCACCCTCCAGCTTGACTCAGCACTGCCAAATCTTAGCGATGGTAGCAAGTGCTTCTCAAGGAAGGTTTGGTTTTTTTGAAATCAAAGCCACTAGAGGTATTCAATAATAAAACTGAAAGGAAAGCTGCTGGCTTGCAGAGGCAAAGCTGTTGCACCCCAATGCTAACGTGCTTTTTCACCGAGTGCAGCAGTGACTGGCTGATCTTTCGTTGTCTCAGATAGGCTCACAGGCAGTACCAGGCAGTATTAATAGCTGCATCTGTTGCTAAGGCAATATATTTGGGACTACTTCATGCTGGAGAAAAATAATCTTAATATGACTGGAAGCATGCAAATGATTCCTGAACCTGTATCAAATGGGAAGCTCAGGACCTGGATCGGAACTCACTGGCAGCAGTTTTACCCACTGCTGACTTCCATGGAGCTACTCCTGATTTCTACCAACATCAGCAAATGCCGAGTCAGGTCCTCCGAGTTCTGGATTCCTCCCCCACACCTGCTCCTCTGGCTTTGCAGCACTGCTTGAGTCCTGAGGATCCCCCTCTGCCTTTTGAAGGAGATTGTCCTGAGCCATTGCACAAAGAAAATTCACCACCCCCATCCGGGTGTGCCCTGAGAAATGTCATGGAGCAGCTTGCTCCGTCTGTATATCCCTAAGGGTGCAAATTGCCTCAAAGAAGGTGGCAAGGAGGGTAGGCCCTGTCCCTGTCCCACTTCTCCACAAGCCCATGGAGAAGAAAGCATACTGCTCTACCCAAGAGCTTTCCAGTTGAGAATCTGGGGGATGGGTAAGGAGTTGTGCTCCTAGTGCACGATCCCTCTTGCAGATCGTGGTCCAGCTTCACTACTCATCACTGCGGCTGAATGGTCCTCATCTGTTCCCCTTTGTAGCCCTCCCTGCTGTAAGTTCTGTGCTGCAGGCATCTTCACTGCAGCCGAGGAGCGCCAGCTTACGAGTCTCAATCAGTGTAACCTCTCCAAAAGGTAATTGCTAAGTGGTATGTGCCTGCCACAAAAGAGAACGTGCTGTCTTTATTGTATCCTCCAGCCCTGCTAGCAAGACCCATGGCCTCTGATGGACTTGAGGTCTCCCATAGGCAGCATGGAAAATTCCTGCCTCAGGTGCAATGCAAATACAATGTCCTCTGTTTCGTTTGGCTCAGCCTCTCTGGTTTCGTTTCTCATGGGTTCTTTTCCTGGTGAAATCATTTTCTAAAAAAAGCTTCCAAGTCGCTCAGCCAATGAACCCGGCGGAACAAGCTAATTGGAAAATATTGCAGGAAATGCAATTTGTGACTCACCTTGGCGTAACTCGAGCAATTGAAAGTGAAGCTGTTAAAACAACGGTTTCTCTTACTCAGCCATTACAGATAAAGGAAGATAGTGGCATGGAGAAATATACCCAGTGCATCCCCCAAACTGCCTTGTCCTCAGGAGGAACCTTGCTTTAATTACATTTCCAACTGCATTCTTGCACCCCCGGAAGCTATTTCCCTCCCCAACCTCAACTGCACATCTCTGGTGAGCTTCTTGAATCTATTCAGGGGTGAAAAAAATCTCCTAGATAGCTACTGAATGTCCACTCCCAGAACAGACTCCACACTGACCAGAGTAGACTGATCTGATCAGAGGAGACTTGTGCACAAACAGTAGCATCAGAGGCATTCTGAGGACCAAGTTCATCCTTGGGGATCTGCTCCTCCATTGAACACAGTGGAGTTACAGGGATGGATTTGTCCACAGATGTCAGAGAGAGATTCTGGGTTGAAACCTCAGCCTATGCAAGTGAACATAATTCCACTGAGATCAACTGAATGACACACATTTTTGCCATCTGAAAATCTGGCCCTGAAAATTTCATAACTTTGAGAATCCAAATCCCTAGAAAATGTTCGTTGAATTCTGGGTCATAGACAAGAAATTTAAACTGACCTTTTTTTGCCTGTGCCAGCCATTGCCGTTAGGGAAGTAAGGGAATGGAAGAGATCTGTCTGTAGAAACTTATATGTGCACTAGGTGGGCCGGAGTCTGATGTTTGAATCTGGATCAGGATCCAATCTTTCCCAATATTCAGGGACTTGGGGGTGGGGGGAAGAGAGCCGATCAGAGAGAAGGATCAAGATCCTAATATTTTTTAAAACTGGATATAAGTCAACAGTGTGCCCTTGTTGCCAAAAAGGCTACAGCATTTTGGGCTGTATAAGTAGGAGAATTTCCAGCAGATCGAGGCACATGATCATTTCCCCTATTCGGCATTGGTGAGGCCTCATCTGGAGTACTGTGTCCAGTTTTGGGCCCCACACGACAAGAAGGATGTGGAAAAATTGGAAAGAGTCCAGCGGAGGGCAACAAAAATGATGAGGGTACTGGAGCACATGACTTATGAGGAGAGGCTGAGGGAACTGGCATTATTTAGTCTGCAGAAGAGAAGAATGAGGTGGGATTTGATAGTTGCTTTCAACTACCTGAAGGGGGGTTCCAAAGAGGATGGAGCTCGGCTGTTCTCAGTGGTACCAGATGACAGACCAAGGAGCAGTGGTCTCAAGTTGCAGTGGGGAAGGTTTAGGTTGGATATTAGGAAAAACTTTTTCACTAGGAGGGTGGTGAATCACTGGAATGGGTTACCTAGGGAGGTGGTGGAATCTCCATCCTTAGAGGTTTTTAAGGTCAGGCTTGACAAAGCCCTGGCTGGGATGATTTAGTTGGTGTTGGTCCTGCTTTGAGCAGGGGCTTGGACTAGATACCTCCTGAGGTCTCTTCCAACCCTGAGATTCTATGATTCTATGACGCTTGAATTTGGAGCTTTGGGCCACATGTGAAAACGAGATCCAGGCCTGAGTTCCACAAAGCCTGGGTGTCTTCAGTTCTCTCTCGAACTTACACAGTAAACACTTCTCAGATATTGGCCATGAGCAAACAATTTATTAATGTCATTTGCGATCTAATCAACATTTCTGGAATATGTGATGTTATTAGCCCTCTGGTGGCCATTATTTTCCTATGACAAAAATTCCATTTCGTACATCTCTACTCTCTCATTTACCGGATTGCAGTTTTCAATCTTGTCACACTTGTCACAGTTGCCAAGATGAATGAATGAAGAGCATTTAGGAGAGGTCACAGCATTTTCAGTTTGGAAAACCCCAAGATTTCTGATCTGTGCAAGCACAACTGCCACTTATTTGATCACTAAACAAGCACCTTTTCTTTGACAGCATCCACTGGCCTCTCATTAAATATCTCTGTAGGGACCACAGAGGCAATTCCTTGAAAATGAATGTGAAGTACGGAGGTGGTTGAAAACTATTTTGCAAATATTTTCAGATGAATTGTTGTTTTGTGCAGAGAGCCAGTGCAAAGTTTATGAGCCTCTTAAATCCCATTTAAGTCCTAATCTGAGGGCTTAAAAGGGTCTGAAGTGGCACATAGACCTTGGGTTGGCCCTCTCTAGAGGTTTGCAAGACAAACCCAAGAAAGAAACCAACAGGACTCCACTGGCCATCACATACAGTCCCCAGCTAAAACCCCTCCAGCGCATCATAAGGGATCTACAACCCATCCTGGACAATGATCCCACACTTTCACAGGCCTTGGGTGGCAGGCCAGTCCTCGCCCACAGACAACCTGCCAACCTGAAGCATATTCTCACCAGTAACTGCACCCAGCACCATAGTAACTCTAGCTCAGGAACCAATCCATGCAACAAGCCTTGATGCCAACTCTGCCCACATATCTACACCAGCGACACCATCACAGGACCTAACCAGATCAGCCACACCATCACCGGTTCATTCACCTGCACGTCCACCAATGTAATATATGCCATCATATGCCAGCAATGCCCCTCTGCTATGTACATCGGCCAAACTGGACAGTCTCTAAGGAAAAGGATAAATGGACACAAATCAGATATTAGGAATGGCAATATACAAAAACCTGTAGGAGAACACTTCAACCTCCCTGGCCACACTATAGCAGATCTTAAGGTGGCCATCCTGCAGCAAAAAAACTTCAGGACCAGACTTCAAAGAGAAATTGCTGAGCTCCAGTTCATCTGCAAATTTGACACCATCAGCTCAGGATTAAACAAAGACTGTGAATGGCTTGCCAACTACAGAACCAGTTTCTCCTCCCTTGGTTTTCACTCAACTGCTAGAACAGGGCCTCATCCTCCCTGATTGAACTAACCTCGTTATCTCTAGCTTGCTTCTTGCTTGCATATATAAACCTGCCCCTGGAAATTTCCACTACTTGCATCCGAAGAAGTGGGTATTCACCCACGAAAGCTCATGCTGCAAAACGTCTGTTAGTCTATAAGGTGCCACAGGATTCTTTGCTGCCTCTCTAGAGGATGAATTTCACCCTTTATGAATAAAAACAACAAGTCCCTACGATTTCATGGGATCATAGCATCTGTTATTCACAAGTATATGGATATCTGCTGGATCCTTGTTACGTTATTTGCAAATTTTGAACATTTTACAGATGTTAGCCCAAGTGTTCCTTCCTCCAGCAAGTGCATTATTCATCATTGTTTGGAGAACAGAACATTTTTAATTAGGGAGCAAAAATAATACTGTGTGACCATGAGTAATATATATTTGAAGAGGAGAAAGTGTCACATAGATAGTTAAATAATTTGGACAAATATTTTTCAAATAGACCTATGGATAAAGAGTACATTGGCAGACATCAGGACAGGTTTGCAGGTGACTTACTAACAACAAACAAACAAAACAAAACAAAAAACCAGTAAAATTTCAGTGAATATAAGACCTGATTCTCCAGTGCCTTATCCCTTGTGTAGGTAACTACACTTGAGCAACGTGAGCATAAGATGCTACTAGTGACATGATTGGACACTTTGGATTGGTAGCATCTGACACTCACTTTGCACAGGTGCCATGGATGGTACGAGGTACAAATCAGTGGAGAATTTGCTCATTTTTTTATAACTCACAGTTCAGCCAGCATGGCTTCCATATGACTAATGAAAGAAATAAGAACATGAATAATTGCTAGAATATTCCTTACACGGTTTGCACGGGTGCTGAGGAGACGGCACTGTGAAGATCCCCAGGGTCAGCTCTTATTTCAGTGTAACTCTTTCATGCCTGGACTGTTCGCCTTTATGAGGATATTTCTTCCATCAATATTTCCACCTCTCATTTCTGGTGTCTGGCTAATGGACAAGCTGGACCCTCTTCTCATCACATTGATCCCCATGTTATTTCACCAGACATGATTCCTTCTTCTTGCCCAAATGCTGGGGGACGAAAGGCTAACATGAACCCCAGCATCTCTTTTAGCAGGGTGTGGTGAATTCTTTGCACAGCAGTTTCTGTTTTTTTGGTGTGGCTAAGACGGATGGAAAGATGGAGCTTGCTCATGAAGCAGCAGCCGCTGAGTAATAAGTTATTAAGGTCACACCAAAGATCAATACAGTTGAAATGTTTTCTTTTTCTCACCCGCAGCAACGAATGTGAGTGCTGATTGTTTCACTTTTATACTTGGTGACTAGATATGTTAGCTGTAGCATGCAGGACACCAAGATTTTCTAAAGATCTTGTGGTTAGATTACTAAGTGCTTGGCATCCATAACCAGGGGTCAGATTTTCAAAAGAGTTCAGCAGCTAGTGTGAACACAAAATGCTGGGCACATCTGAAAATCTGGCCACCTTTTTCAGGGCCTACATGGGAGCTGAATGTATATTTCTGCTTGTTGTGATATGTCTCAGCAAATAATTCAGAGTCACTTTTTTAGTGACGATTAAATATTAGCGTGAAGACTAGCAATCTGTCATTCATGATTGTTGCACAGAATCTCTTAAGCAAGCAAGGATAAATCAGATTTGATTTCACAAAAAATTGGAGCTGGGAAGGATTTGAACGGGCAATGCAAGGGTGTTTTCTCTATGGGACAATGCTCTGGTGTTTTGTCCAGTCTTGTCGGTTGCTCTAACAACTGGGCAGCTATCATTTCTCTGAGACACAATCATAGAAGATCAGGGTTGGAAGAGACCTCAGGAGGCCATCTAGTCCAACCCCCTGCTCAAAGCAGGACTAATCCCTAGATAGATTTTTCCACTCCAGATCCCTAAATGGCCCCCTCAAGGATTGAATGCACATCCCTGGGTTTAGCAGACCAATGCCCAACCCCTGACCCAGTCTGACCCCTGTCGTGTTCCATTCTAATTGTTATGATCTCTCTGATAAGGCGACGTGGCAGGACAAAGTTTTGCTTCTGAAATCCGTGTATCTTCTGTTTAGAGTGCTGATGACAAGCCACAGCTGCAGCTGGGGTATAAATTGTCATCATTCCATTGGTTATGGAGTTGAACTGGTTTACCCCAGCTGAGGATGTGGTCCATATGTTTGGATCAGCAGTTAAAAGGACTTGAGCATTTAAATGGAGAATCGAAATACAGAGCCTGATTTCCCACTCACTCACAGCATCAGTGGAATTGCTTCTTCTTTTCACCAGTGTAAATGGGGTGAGGATGAGGCCTGCAGTATTGTTTTGCTGGGTTTCTTTTTCTGTTTCTGATTTAATACCAATTTAAAGCCAGGCTAGCAAAAAACTGAACTACGTAAACAGAGCTAAAGAACCTTCACTCCTTTCACCATAGGGTTACCATATTTGAACTTTCAAAAAAGAGGACACTCTGGGGGGGGGGGGGGGGGGAGAGGGGCGTAGCCTTGCCCCCTATCCACTCCCTCCCACTTCCCTCCCCCTGACTGCCCCCCACAGAACCCCCAACCCATCCAACCCCCCTGCTCCTTGTCCCCTGATCGCCCCCTCCAGGACCCCTCCCCCTAATCGCCCCCTGGGACCCCACCCCTGTCTAAGCCTCCCTTCTCCTTGTCCCTGACTGTCCCCTCCTGAGACCCCCCCCACCCTAACTGACCCCTAGGACTCCACCCCCACCTGTCCCCTGACTGCCCCAACCCCTCTCCACACCCCTGCCTCCTGACAGCCCCCCCCAGTCCCCAACCCATCCAACCTGCTCCCTGTCCCCTGACTGCCCCCCGGGACCCCCTGCCCCTTCTCCAACCCCCCAGCCCCCTTGCTGTGCCGCTCAGACCAGCATGTCTGGCTCCACATGGAGCCAGACACGCTGCCACAGACACGGAGCACACTCCCAGAGTGCTGCTGGCACGGCATGCTGAGGCTGCAGGGGAGGGGCTCTGGCTGCTGGAGGCCCCTATGCGAGCAGCTCAATCTGGCCTGGCCGCTCTGTCAGCCGCGCCGCGCTCTGCTTTGGGAGGGGGATCCTGGACCTTTTTAGATTTTTACAAAGTCCTCCCAGACGCCTATTTAAAACCCCCAAATCCGGACACGTCCGGGATACTCCAGACGTATGGTAAGGTAACCCTACCCCCTGCCTTCCAAAGACTCCACACTGACCACAAAGGGAGAGGACTAAGTGAATTGCCCAGCTACAGTCAAATGCCCATCCCCCTATGCTGACTGTTGGCAGAAATAATTAAAGTCTCTGATGCAAATATAAATCTTGGCTTCCACATCATTTACCTGCAGGTTTGAACTCCGTTCCTATCGTTGCTCCTGTTCCCTCAGCTTTCCCCTGTCTGAAATGCAGCCCCGAGGAGTGCTGGGTTCATACATTTCCTGGCATCAAATGGGTTAACCCAAACCGGTCCCCTGAGCAGCAGTAGCTTTCAGAGTATTTGCCCCTCCCGCGTCCCCATTCATGAAGAAGATGTGGCTTGGTTCAGTGGCTCTCTACAAATGTGTGAGGGCTTCTCTAACCTTCACCTTCTAGAGAAGCTGAGGGAAGGCTTGGCAGCTGCTTGGCTCGTGGGTGCAGGGGACTTTATTAGCCTACGGAGAGGTGGGAAATTGGAGAGACCTCTCCTCCCTCCCTTTGGGAATAGACGCTGAAATGCAAGTGCCCTAAAAGCACAGGGACCTGTGTAGCTGGTTACTCTTCACATACCTAGGGCTGGCCCCGAAGCCTAGTATTTGCCGTCTTTACAGAAGCAATATTTTGTTTCCCGAAGGCGCCCTGGAATAACGATCTTCAACCTGAGGCTTTGGCTACGTGCAGAAGCTGCATCAGTTTAACGTCAATCAGTATGCAAACCAACGTCGTTAAACCTCTGCAAATCCCTTTGTGGAGACTCTGAGTGAAATCCTGGCTCAGTTGAAATCAAGAGCCTCCACGTGGTCTTTTGCACCTGCTCGATTAAACTGATTTAAAATCGCAACTTCTTAAAGCAGTACAACGGTCCCATTTAGGGAACACCCTGTGCTTGCTGGCTCCTCCTGTTTGCTGCATGTTGCTCCCACCCTGATCCTGAAAAAAAATATCTCTGGTTACCGTAGCAGCTGCTCCTAGATATAAGGCAATTTAAAACCAGAACACAAAGACCCTCGCCTACATAGAAGTATTGAATCTATACCAGAGCAGTAGCCAATTAAGGTGAGAGGCAATGTTGCCTTTGTTTCTGCTCATGCTGTCTCCTTTATTTAGCTTTTCAGTGAAATGCCTGCACTATAATAAGTGATAACAACAAATGTCTGAAACAAGTTAAAGTCTGTATTGTTCTTTGGTGGCTCTCTGACTTTGTCAGCAGTTCTTTGGATGTTGAAGCAACTTATAAAGGAGGGGAAAAAAGGCACAAACCCACATTAATTCTTCTTTATGATAAAGACCTGAATTTTTTTTTTAAATTCTCCTTTGTCTTTTTTTTTCATTTGAGAGATTGATATTTTCTACCCTAGGAATCTAGAGAGAACAGGATATCAGGACATCATCAGAGACAAGAGGTAAGAGATTGAAAGAGGAGGGGAGTGTTATTGGACTGAGTAAAACTCTTTTTGTTTTTAACAGCTATTTCACTCCAATGCCTCTGAAACACTTTGGAGAAAAGAAGTCTCTGTTAAAAATCAAAGCCCACAGTCCCTTCAGTGAAGTGGGAATGCTCACAGTATATATCGGAGACCTCCAGCAGTCTTCCAATTAAAAAAGGGAAGGCCATATTTGATGGTTGAAATTTTCAAAAGGGGCTGATGTTTTGGGGTGCCTCAAATTTGGGTGTCCAACCTTAAATGAGCTTGATTTGAAGAAGATGGGTGTGCAGCACTTTCTCCAAATCAGGCTCCTTTAAAGTGTCTCAAGTTGGGCACTCTGAATCACTCGACACTTTTGAAAATCTTGATGGTCATTCCTGATATTTCCAGTGTAAAAAAACCCAACAACTGATCTCACATGCCCAATGCAGGCCCCCCACCTCCCGCCCCAAAAACATTTCAGGCCTTCGCTATCCATCATAAAGATGCAAATAGGCACAAACCCAGTATCCTCTGCCCCCGGTTTTCGGTCATCTTTCAAGGCCCAGTGCTACTGATCTAGATGTCTACTTCATTAGAAACAAACAACCCTCCCCTTTAACCACATTATTTGAATACTGCACATGGGGCTACTGCATTCCACAAAGCATCAAACCACACTGCCCTCACCCCTTCTGCTTTTCTTGTAAGCCGGAGCGTGGCTACTGGAATCTCAACCGTATGCGTTGTGTGGGTTTGCAAAGAGGCACGAGGCCTTGCATCACCCTGTTGCTGTCTGACCTGAGCTGAGAGCAACAGCAGGACTAGGTGCAGCTGCGAGGTGCTGGGCACTTTACCGCAGAGGCACATCTTTCCGGCCATGCGGCCCTTCGGAACTCGAGCCGGCCCATGGATTGGAATTCACAGGAGTAAGGATTCTGTGGCTAGGATTGGGCCCTGCCAGGAAGATGCTCTTGAGGAAGTTGCCAGAAGCTGTGTTCATAACAAAACATTTGATTCGCAGAGATGAATCAGGCTTAGTCATGAGTCCGCTTGCCAGCTGTTTGTTTTTCCAGCCCTCCAATCGTTGCTGAGCAAGGGGTTCTGCTATGAATGTTGCCTAAGCTGTAACATACTCATGTTGTATTTAGGGACCTGTGGAATGTTGCTTGGGAAATTGGCATTCTCTTTTATCAGAAGGCCTCAAAGGGAAGAAGGCAAAAGATTTCCTCCCCTCCCCTTCATCTCTCCACTCTCTCCTTCCCATGTCTGCACAGAGCTCTTGCAGCCTGCTGGCGGAGGGTGGACAGAGCCAGAAGAGTCACCTACTACAGGACAGGCCCAACAAGGAAATTAACAAAACACCACTAGCCTCCAACTAAAACCTCTCCAGCGCATCGTCAAGGATCTACATCCTAACCTGAAAGACCATCCCTCACTCTCACAGATCTTGGGAGACAGGCCAGTCCTCGCTTACGGACAGCCCCCCAACCTCAAGCAAATACTCACCAGCAACCACACAACAAAAACACTAACCCAGGAACCTATCCTTGCAACAAAGCCCGTTGCCAACTCTGTCCACATATCTATTCAGGGGACACCATCATAGGACCTAATCACATCAGCCACACCATCAGAGGCTCGTTCACCTGCACATCTACCAATATGATGTATGCCATCATGTGCCAGCAATGCCCCTCTGCCATGTACATTGGCCATACTGGACAGTCTCTACGCAAAAGAATAAATGGACACAAATCAGACGGCAAGAATTATAATGTTCAAAAATCAATCTGGAAAAAAACTTCAACCTCCCTGGTCACTCAATTACAGACCTTGAAGTCACAATACTCCAACAAAAAAACTTCAGAAACAGACTCCAATGAGAAACTGCTGAATTGGAATTAATTTGCAAACTGGACACCATTAAATTAGGCTTGACCGCTCCTTTCCAGAGCAACGGTAACAACCAGTACGGCGCATACTCACGCCTAACTGCTCAGAAATGGTATCGTCACTGGTCAATGCGCAGCAGCAGAGCCTGCCAGCCCTGGGGCCTGACATTGCTTTCCATGACACCAGTGTAAATGGAACCTTTCTGCCAGACCGTGTCCATGGCAACAAGGACCGGGTTTAATATCTAACATTAAAAAATGCACGTGGCTCGAGCACCCACCCAGAAATCTGGGAAAACTAACTAGGCCTGGGCACCTCTGAGAGGCAATACTTCCCCACTGCTTGCAATCACGGAGTCCGTGCTTAACAGCAGAACTTTTATTAAAGGGAGCAGGAACTCCACATTAATTTGGGAGAATACCACAATGATTCAAAAGCATGCAAACCGTAAACCCCCACCCCACAGTATTGTGGGCAGTGTCCCTTGCCTCAGTTTCCCAGCTTGTGGTGTGAAAGTCAGGTTGACAATGGTCACTTTCACATGCCACTCCCCTTTCCCTCTGCTGCACCTCACTCATGGTTGGTTGGCTGAAGTCAGCAAAGCCCCAGAATCCAGGGGTGCGTTCATGGGGGTTTACCTCTGACCCCCGACGGGGGAGGGGGGGCATGCCTCTGCTGTTGTCACTATTGTCTTGGCCGCTGTTGCCTTTGCTGCTTCTCATGGCTGTTGCCGTGACCTCCGGCTGCAATGCTGTGTTCTGAAGTTCTGCCACTTAGCCCAGTTCTTAGTGATTTCACCAGGTCACGGGGAACCTCACCGCTTCTGCATCCTTGGTGTTGTCTTTCACCACGACAGGATCACCTCCCAGGGCCGGCTTTACGCTGATTTCACCGATTCCCCGGAATTGGGCTCCTCCATTGTAATTATCCCCTAAACTTATCCTAAGATATCAATCACCTTTGTACTGCAATGCTCAATTGCGTGACTTAATGTCAATCACCTATTAGCTCCTTTTAGCAAGCTACTCACATCAAGCTGGGCTTTCGTTCTGCTAAGCACCCCATCGGACGGGCTTTGGGCTTGTCACTTACATCACGGCACTGATAAACTTTTCTTACCCCATCTCTATATGCGTGCAAGTGTGACCCTAAAAACCCCTTTATGGCAAAGGGCGCTCCCACCATACTATTGTCAGAATGTTTAGCCAAACAGTGTCATGTAAGGTGTCATCTGAAAAACTAGCAACACGCGGGTGATGAATATCATTGCGTCATGTGCGTACGGGTTGTGTATCAAGAGCTACAGGTGTGTGCTGCAAATATAGGTATTGGAGGCGGCTGATACACAAGCCTACCCTAGCCAAAGGCAAGTGTATTTACCTGTCGGCATGGGTCAAAGCTAGCAGGCGGATGAGAAAACAGCACGGCTTGATTGCAAGCAAAGGATATTTGCATCTAAAGTAAACAAAGTGATGGAGCCAATCGTAAAAGTGAACGGACCAGTGGCTGAAGAAGAGGCTCTGCACCTGCACCCCAGAGAACAAGCAGCAGGAGAGAGGAACTTGGCCAGGACTTGCTTTTCAAAGAATACAGTCCCAAGGTTTTCTGGGCTAGGCAAGGGAAGAAAGGGGACTCCTTGGTTATCCCGCACTTAAGGAACAAAAGAGGCCAGCGCTCTTGAGACACAGATCCCATAACCATGTGGGTTGAAGACTGTAGGTGAGAAATTGCCTGAGACCAAGATTGTCATCTGTTAAATGTGAGACAACAGAACCAGTTTTATTTTATTTGGAACCGTTTTCTGTTATCTCTGCTCAGCATCAATTAAATCTCTGTTCTGTTATTAATAAACGTGGGTTTGTTTTCTTCCAACGTCCTCTCCACGCTGCTATGCCTCAGCGAGGTGTAGCCTCAGCTGAGCCAGCAGGCTGCTATGGATTCTGTCTCTTTGGAGACAGCGAACTCGGTAATTGCTGAGAGCGTCCAGTGATAGGGGTTGGATATCGCAGAATGCTCCTCCAGAAACTGAGGTTCACCATATGTTACCTGCCGGGCAATGTTAAGACTGGCGGAGTCCCAGGGAGTTTACTGGGGAGGCGGACAGAGTAGTGTGGCAGGGAGCTGACACACAATTTAAGGCCCAGCAAAGCTCTCCGGCTGAGGCAGAGGGGTAACAATTGCACTGTTCTGGGTGCCCGGAGAAAGCATCACAGCAGTGCTGAGCTTGCACCTGTCTGCTGACCCCAAGGATCACTATGCAGGCGGTGCACACCTTGCGGATTGGCTAGCATTACCTAGCGGTTAAGGGGGGGACTGGGAACAGAGATTCCCGGGCTCCGTTTTCAGCTCTGCCATGGATTCATGGCAAAACTGGGCAAGCCAGAATTTAGAGTCCTGGTTTTTCCCATCAGTAAGGAGGGGGATATTACTTCCCTGCTGCCTTGCAGGGGCATTGGAAGGTTTAATTAAAAGCACCAGATCAGTGCAGAGTCTGAGTCATGCCGAACCCCTGGGCTGGGCTGCCTCCATCAGGGCAAGGCCGCTAGGAACATGCTTTTGGGAAGGACGCAGTCAAAGTGCCACTCGCGCCCCAATCTCACTTCCAGTGCAGGGGTCAGGTTAAGGGAATGGGATCCTGACGACATTGGCGTCAGCCAGAGTTCGAGCTTCCCCATTGAAAAGGGGTAGCTGCCATCTAGTGGGGTGGGAATCATGATGCCTGGCTTCCTTTCCTAGCTCTCCCACTGATGCACACGGTGGCCATGGACAAGTCTCTTTCTCTCCCCATGCCTTAGTTTCCCTCCTCCATAAGACAGAGACACACCTCCCTCCCTTTGTGACGCACTGCCACAGTATAAATAGCAATATTTCAGCAGTAGCCTGGAGCCTCTCCCAACAGTCCAGCCTGGAGCCTGTTGAGGGATGGATGGAAGGCGACCCCTGTCCCCTGAGACTGAAGGGATCTGATTTTGCATTGCTTGCCCAGCTCTGCTCTGTGGCTGTCTTGCTGATCTATGGCCTGTGCAGTCTCTAATGGAACAGCGGGGGTGCAGGTGTGTTTTTAAATAAAAAAAAATCAGACCTTTTAACTTTATATCCCCCCTCAGAGAATGGAAGCTGGATTATTTATCCCTCAACCCAACAGCTTAAATCCCAAATTACTGCAAATCTCTGCCAGGCCAGATACTGGGAATAAATTATTATTCCCAGAGGTGCCTGCTCCATTACCAGAATATGGGGAGGCTGGTGCCACGCTGACCCCTTGACTTCTTCAGGGATAGACTGAACCCAGCAGTCCGTGTCACTGCATCCTGGACCAACGAACCGTCCCGAGAGGGAGGGCTGGCTTCTCCCAGCCCCACAGGCCTTTGAAAGAGCAAATGCCAATTTCCAGCTAACTAGAGAACATGTCACCACACTGAAAGGAAGGGGTGGAGGAAGGGAAGAAGAGACTTTTTCCCTTGTTTCTTACACTAAGAGGAGCCTTCAGAATGATTGCACTCTGCTTGGAGAGGTAATAGCGGGAGTGAGCTCATAGGGTACCAACAGATGGAGCTTTCCAGCAACTAAGTAATCAAAAAACTTTTCTGCAGAAAAGGATCTGGGAATTACAGTGGATGAGAAGCTGGTTATGAGTCAGCAGTGTGCCATCGTTGCCAAGAAGGCCAATGGTATTTTGGGCTGTATTAGTAGGAGCATTGCCAGCAGATCAAGGGAAGTGATTATTCACCTCCATTTGGCACTGGTGAGGCCACACCTGGAGTACTGCGTCCAGTTTTGATCCTCTCACTACAGAAGGGATGTGGACAAACTGGAGAGAGTCCAACGGAGGGCAATGAAAATGATTAGGGGGCTGGAGCACATGACTTACGAGGAGAGGCTGAGGGAACTGGGATTATTTAGTCTGCAGAAGAGAAGAGTGAGGGGAGATTTGATAGCAGCCTTCAATTACCTGAAGGGGGGTTCCAAAGAGGATGGAGCGCGGCTGTTCTCAGTGGTGGCAGATGACAGAACAAGGAGCAATGGTCTCAAGTTGCAATGGAGGAGGTCTAGGTTGGATAATAGGAAACAGTATTTCATTAGGAGGGTGGTCAAGCACTGGAATGGGTTACCTAGGGAAGTGGTGGAATCTCCATTCTTAGAGGTTTTTAAGGCCCAGCTTGACAAAGCCCTGGCTGGGATGATTTAGCTGGTGTTGGTCCTGCTTTAAGCAGGGGGTTGACTAGATGACCTCCTGAGGTTTCTTCCAACCCTGATCTTCTATGGTTCTGTGATGAAGCCTATGTATCTGGGGCTCCCAGAAAAAAGGTTTGTTCTGATTGATTTTAAGGGCAGAAGAGACCGTTCTGATCATCTATTCTGACCTCCCACATTACCCAGGCAACAAAACTTCACCCTCTGATGGGTGCCTTATTTCTAGCCTGAATTTGTCTAACCTCAGCTCCCAGCCGTAGGATCTTATCCCTTTATCTGCTAGATTAGAGCGTTCTCAAAGCATCTGGTCAGATTTGGGTTCCGCTCCAAACAAAGGAGGTTCTGCTCATTGAAAAGCTATTTTCCCACAAGCTTTCCAAACAGGGCTGGGCCATAGGAACTTTACTTCCACGGGGAGTGCTTGAAATGCAGCCAAGAAAAGAGACTCCAAGCATGGGTCTAGTCTGAACAAAAAACTCAGCTGTGCCGAGTACCATTCCAGGGAAGGAGAAGAGAACAATCTGCCAAAAAGGACAGCAAAAGTCATTTGCTCCAGACAGGTGATAGGGATCTAGAAAAGCCCCATAACTTCAGAGACACCAATAATGATGGGACAAAAAGAGGATTTTCTTGAGCCCCCGACCTATCCAACTGTATAAAGCCACAACCGCTCTTCTGTCTAGCAGACAGCAGGATAACAAGATTTCACTGCTGGAAGCTGAAGCTAGACAAATTCAGACTGGAAATAACAGTGAGGGTTGTTCCAGTGATTAACTATTACCAAGGGCTGTGATGGATTCTCCATCAAGGACTATTTTTAAATCGAGATTAAGATATGCTCTAGTTCAAACAGGAATTCTTTTTGGGGAAATTCTATGGCCAGTATTTTCCAGGTGGTCAGACTAGATCACAGTGGTCTGTTCCGGCCTTCGAATCTAGGCACATATGGGGAAAGACAAGATATGTAACGGAAGATTTTCAGAGGCATCTAAAGAATTCAGGATAAGTCCTATTTACTTAGGGGATTTCGCTGCACAAGTCTCATTAACATGCTTTTGAGAACTCTCTCTCTCTCAACGTCTAGAAGTTACAAAAGCCAATGCATCACTTGCTACAGACCTAGGCTTTTTGCGCTTAGTTGTCTAGCCGACTCTGTAATGTTTCAAAATACCCAAAGTCACCCCCCCATGGCCAACAGATCCAACTTTGAGGCAATTTTTTGTATTGCTTCATGTTTGATAGGTGCTGTCCTATCATATCAAGCTACCATACAGGAGACAAATGGGATCTTCATTACGTCAGAGTGGGAAGTTTAGATCACTTGGGCATTAGCTCTTCTGATCACTCCACTTCCCAATCCTCACGCATATCTGAAAATCTCCCCCTCCATTATTGGCCTAGGCCACATCCCCTTCCATATGTGTTTTGAAATAGGAGGAAGACAGGCAGGGATATGCAGCGTATTTGTCATAAACAGCAGCTGCTTTTCCCAAAAGCCATAAAGTCAAGAAAACGGTGCTTTTCCAAAACAGAGGGGGAAAAAAAAATCTATACATAGAAATGTAGCGGAGGGAGATCCTGGGAATTACCAACCCAAGAGCCCAGCTGCAGTGGAGCGAAAACCAATGCAGAGTCTAATTAAGGGTCAGACTAGTACAGAACTCCGATAAGTATAATCTGATCAAGTCAAGCCTGCACAGTTTCAATAAGGGGAAAAAATTATGCCTCTAACCTGTTAGAGTTATTTGAAAAAGTTAATAAAAATAAAGGTGACCCAGTGGGAATAATTTAGGTGGATTTTCAGAGAATTTATGACAAAGGTGCCTCATAAGGGATTAAGGAAAATAAATACTCAACGGGTGACGGACAAAGTCAAGTCAAGGATTAATATTTGCTAAGCAAAAGGAAACAACGAATGCTCCCGAAATTAGAGAGCGAGGTTAACAGGTGCTGCCTGAATCAGTGATTTGCTTGAAGACATGGACAGTGAGCTGCAGGAGACCGGGTCATCCTGGTTAGCAAAGACTATAAAGAGTTTGAGATTTACAACAGAATGGGGGAAACAGGATGTGAAATTCAGTTTGAATAAGTAAGGCTAATAATACACCCTGGCAAAGCAAATAAACTTCTCACGATGGATCTGGAACTCATGGCCTTATCAAGCTTCATTTAGGAGCCATCAGCGTTCCATGAAGATGAATGTTCTGTGGGTCTCATTACTTTAGAAGCAGGTAGGATATTTTTGGTATATTTTCAACAATAAGGGAGATACTGAACAGTGATGATGCTCTTCCATAGACCTAACATTTAGTCATTTCACCTTTGACAATGCTGATATGGGAAAGGATGGATGGATATGGAGATACTTAGTTAAAATGAGAGATATTAGTAACTCAGAATATTCAGCCAGCAGAGAAGAGCCAGATGAATCAATGGAAGAGTTCAGGACAGTGAAAACTGATCAAGGAGCACATTCTGACTACAGCTGAGATATGAGCACAAGGATGACTGGAGAAGAGTAGTGCCTGAGGCACTCAGAAGGAATTGAAAAAGACACTACAGAGTTTATGGCATCTAACCTGGAGAATTCACTGCCAGAGGAACTCAGAGCCAGCTATTGTGGCTGGGTTGTAAACAGCACTAGATCATTGACCATAAACATCAGTTATAATGCCCGCTAAGGTAAGGAATTCTATTCCTAGCTCTAACATGGGAGGTGAGACGAGTCACTTCACCTCTTCTGTACCAAAACGTTTCCCCCGTTGCACAGTGCAGAGAATGCTGACCAGGGTTTGGAGTTCATGCAAGTTACATGTGTTCACTGAGATCACCAGACGGAAGGCTCTCTGGAAGCAGGAAGGAAAGCTACTTGATTTCAAGCTTGAAGGTGTACTCAAAACCCTGCAAAACAGAGGTGGTGTATCAAGAAGGGCTTCTCACCCTCCTCCTATGCGGCTTTGCAAGCTTTAGTTAGGTGCGTTATAGAACAGGAAGCAGATCCCCTCAGACAGCAGGTACTGGCCATTGCCAGAGGCACAATACTGCACAAAGTCTGATCGGGTGCAAGTAGACTGTATCCTGTGGCATGGCAACATCATTTATGTGACATTGCACTCTATACAGTTTTATGAAAGTATGGTGATGAGTGTGAATATAATGTAACTAAAATATACTTCATGCAAAAGGTCTCTTGTAAGGTATCGTTACAAAGCTTATAATCTACTGAGTATGATCATCCTATTTGTATAAATGTCTCTCTCTTGTATCTGAAACTAGAAATATAAAATATAACTGAGGGCCTATTGTAATTATGCAAAGTGTGGGCCATTAATGATGGTTTGGAATCTTGATGGCTCCCATCAAGCAGAACAATTGACTGTGGATGGCTCTGCTTGCAGGCAAGCCTTCCTGTGAGTCAGCCTGAAAAGAATGAAGGCTTGGGGGTCTCACAGGACACGTGGCCATGTCACCTGGTACTGAAATCCATCTTAAACCTCGTGCTTTTCCATTTAGAAGGGGGAGGGGGGGCAGAGAGACAAAAGATTCCTGCTTTGCGCCAAAGCCATATAGGGGGGTAGAACGGCATAGGTTGCCTACCCCTGATCTGGCTCGATGGAATTTTACCACCCTCAGGCTCTGACTTTCTTGTGCACAAGGCCAGTCCTATATGCAAGAAGAGTGAAATTCTGTCTTAAGGCAGTTGCAATGCTTAGCCCTGGATATCATGTATTAGGGGGAGTGCCCCATGACAATATATGATACAATACCAGTTTTGAGGGGTTATTCAGTAGAAACAGGCTGAAATCACAGAGCTCAGATCTGATTCCCAACTTTCCCCCAGTTCATGGAGGATTCAGAATCAGGATTCAGATACACCCCAGTTATATAGATGAGTTCGAGCTGAGACGTTCATGTCCCAAAATTCCTCAAAGACCCGAGTCTGGTGTTCTGGTACAGGCCCAACTCTCGAGCCAGCCTTTTCTAATATGGGTGCCTAAATTTAGGCAATTGACTCCATATATAGGCAGCTGAATAAGTAACATGATTTTCAGAGGTGCTGATCACCAGTAGCTTCCATTCACGGCATCAGCCTCTCCCAGCACTCTCTGTTCTTTCTCTAAATCCTTGTAATTTTATTTGTGCTCCTGTTCCAGTTTCTGCCCAACCCTGTTCTCCCTACCCCACATGACTCCCAGGTATTTCTTTGCTTGAATGAGCATTACAACCTAACCTCTATTGAAATGAATGGTCTCAGGTTCTTTTTTTCTCAGGCCTGGAACTTTGCCTTTTAACCAGGAAATTAATCTTCATTGGGGCTATCGACAGGTTGGGTGTTTCATCCAGCTGTCTCTGATAGTTGCTTTTTCCTCTTTGCTCAGTGCGGGCAACGGCCTTCTTTCTCGCACAGACTGTATCAAGATCAATGGCAAAGCAACATTTTCATTTTTTATTATTCAGCTATTATTGCGAACCATTTACAAGTTGGGGTGTGCTGTGGGGCCTTGGGAGAGGCACAGGGAGTCAAGTGCTGAGCAGCACAAGTTCACTTTAGGATTTCTGTGGTTACTGGAGATGTTAGAAAAGCTGGGCCTGTTCCCTGGCTGGTGTGTATCAGGATAGCGCCACTGACTTTAATGAAGCCATGCTAAGGATCTGACCCCAAGTCCCTACGTTGTGCAATGCAAAGTGCAAGTGATTCTGGGAGTGAAGCCAACAAACTGTGTTTACACCTACTTCATTGTGGTCCCCCACTAATGCCTCATTAGGAAACCATGAGTCAAATCCTCATATGGTGCAAACCATGCATGGCTCCATTGAAGCAGCGGCAGTTTATACTAGCTGAGTATAGGGTGACCAGACGTCCCGATTTTATCGGGACTGTCCCGATATTTGCTTGTTTGTCCCGCGTCCCGACCAATGTTAGGTCGGGACACTGGACAAACAAGCAAAGGCTCCGGAGCCTGAAGGGCTCGCGCCCTCCCCTGCCCCGACTCCGCCCCCTCCTTCCCCCATTGGATCCTTCCCCAAATCCTCGCCCCCATCCCCGCCCCCTCACTGCCCCATTGTCTCCCTCCCCAAATCCCCGCCTCTTTCCAAGCATGCCATGCCCAGGAGACTCAGGGGAGTGCGGGGCCGGGGTGAGTGTGAGTCTGGCCTGGCCCCGAGCAGGCAGGACTCGGGCGCGGTACCTGGAGGGAGAGTAGGGGGCGGCCCGTGGGGCTAGGTGGCGGCTGTTCTCCCCACCTGGGCAGGGGACTCGGGAGCAGCCGCTGCTGCAGCTCCCACTGCTGCGGGGGGAGGAAGTGGCCAAGCACGTGGCGCTCGGCGGCTGCGGCTTTGGTGCCCGGGCCCGAACCCCCCGAGCCCGGGCCTGCTGCGGGGCAGCGCGCACACTGCGCTCAGCCCCTGGCCAGTCGCGTCTGGGCTGGCTGCCCAGCTGGTGCAATCCCGTGGCGGAGGCATCGGCAGCCCAGTCCCGTTCGTTCCCCTGCAGGACCCGAGCGGGATGCGGTGGGCTGGGGCCTGCTGCCCCCACTCCGAGGCCGCCCGCGGGATTGCACCAGCTGGGCAGCCAGCCCAGACGCGACTGGCCAGGGGCTGGGTATACGCAGCGTGCGCGCTGAGTCCCCGCAGCAGGCCCGGGCTCAGGGGGTTCGTGGGTGCCAGAGCCGCAGCTGCCGAGCTTGGCCAGCGGCCGCTTCCTCCCCCCGCGGCAGTGGGAGCTGCAGCAGCGGCTGCTCCCGAGTCCTGCTGCCCAGGTGGGGAGAACAGCCGCTGCCTGGCCCCGCAGGCCACCCCGTACTCTCCCTCCAGATACCGCGCCTGAGTCCTGCCTGCTCGGGGCCAGGCTGGACTCACACTCACCCCGGCCCCGTGCTCCCCTGAGTCTCCCGGGCCTCCCTCCAGCGCTTGCGGAGGGAGGAGGAATCGGGGGTGGGGGATTTTTTTTTTTTTTGCTCTGCCGCCATTTTTCCCCCCTCTGCCCCCGCCTTGCCCCCCCGCGTCCCGATATTTGACCTGGGTGATCTGGTCACCCTAGCTGAGTATCTGGCCCTGAGTTCTTTATTCAGGTAAAACTCCCACTGCGCTGAGTATCAGAGGGGTAGCCATGTTAGTCTGGTTCTGTAGAAGCAGCAAAGAATCCTGTGGCACTTTATAGACTAACAGACGTTTTGCAGCATGAGCTTTCGTGGGTGAATACCCACTTCTTTGGATGCAAGCAGTGGAAATTTCCAGGGGCAGGTTTATATATGCAAGCAAGAAGCAAGCTAGAGATAACGAGGTTAGATCAATCATGGAGGATGAGGCCCTGTTCTGATTTGTGTCCATTTATCCTTTTCCTTAGAGACTGTCCAGTTTGGCCGATGTACATAGCAGAGGGGCATTGCTGGCATATGATGTGCACGTCCACCAATGTAATATATGCCATCATATGCCAGCAATGCCCCTCTGCTATGTACATCGGCCAAACTGGACAGTCTCTAAGGAAAAGGATAAATGGACACAAATCAGACATTAGGAATGGCAATATACAAAAACCTGTAGGAGAACACTTCAACCTCCCTGGCCACACTATAGCAGATCTTAAGGTGGCCATCCTGCAGCAAAAAAACTTCAGGACCAGACTTCAAAGAGAAACTGCTGAGCTCCAGTTCATCTGCAAATTTGACACCATCAGCTCAGGATTAAACACAGACTGTGAATGGCTTGCCAACTACAGAACCAGTTTCTCCTCCCTTGGTTTTCACACCTCAACTGCTAGAACAGGGCCTCATCCTCCCTGATTGATCTAACCTCGTTATCTCTAGCTTGCTTCTTGCTTGCTTATATATACCTGCCCCTGGAAATTTCCACTACTTGCATCCGAAGAAGTGGGTATTCACCCACGAAAGCTCATGCTGCAAAACGTCTGTTAGTCTATAAGGTGCCACAGGATTCTTTGCCACTGCGCTGAATCCTCCCAAAGTAGCTGGGCTCATTGTTGAGGATCTCCAGAGAGCAAGGGATGGAATAAACTGTCCCCCTCATGTCACCCTGCTGAGATGGGATGGAATAGAGGAGCCACGTGATGGCTGATCCTGAGGCCCTCTGCTAGCCCAGCTCCCCCTACATGACAATGCAGAGAGAGGCTTTGTGGAGCTCGGCTCTGTGTCCTACATGGTGAAGCACTCACTGTGTGTTCCCTCCCACCCCTGATCTCGCCCCACATGGTAGAATGGCACCAGGCCTCCTGCGCCCTCAGAGGCCTGGGTTAGATTTGCGCCATTGACCTCAGTGGGCGTTTTGCCTGAGTGAAATCTGAGGTAGGACTTCAGGATACATCTGCCCCTTGCGAGCCTTCTGTAATGCTCTGCTCCATCAGGCTCCTGTCTGCAGAAGCGGGGCTTCTGAGGAACAGCACGCCAGTAGTTGTGTCTGCGGCTGACAGAGAGAGAGAGATCATATGATACTATGCGTTCCTTCATTTCATTCAGAAATGCTGACTCGATGCCCACCTCGTTTGGACTTCCCATTAGAAAAGAGAGGAGTCAGCTCAAGCCACTTTCAGTATTGAAACTGCTGCAACGGGGTCATTCATGTTCCACAGCTGCTTCTCAGGCATCTGATTACGTGTGAGGAAGAGGAAGGTTCCCATGAGCCACTAATAATGTGGTAAATGCCTATTCATCTACAAAAGTCCCTTGAGCCTGTGCACTTGGCGGAACGAGCCAGTCCAAGGCTTGTTGGGCAAGATTTTCCACTTCTTTTAAATAAATGCAATAAAATGGATCTTGGCAAGATCAGTCCTCAGATTCGCAAGAAGGTCTTGAAGGTCAAGTATGATCTTGATTTCATGATGACTTGGCTATTTTTTAACATGTCTAACTTGAATGGGGTCCTCTGCTAGTGTGTGTGTATTGTGACGGACTCAGGCCAAAAGGATATAAGAGGGTAGTCCTGTTGGTATCCAGGACGTGGGCGGTATAAGAGGGTAGTGGAAGGCAGGTATATCAGCCTCAGAATGAGCAGGTCCCTGTTCCCTGGATAGCAGAACAAGGGCTTCTCCAGGCCAGTCAAGACACCTGAGGTCAATTTAACCAGTTAAGGTCATTAGGCTAATGCCGGCACCTGACCTCAGTTAACCGACAAAGGGTCAGTTAAGACTGTTAGGCTAATGGAGACAGTTAAGGTCCCACTTATACTGCTTTAAAAGCTCTCCTTGCCAGTTCTCTCGAGAGGAGCCCAGGTGAAAGGAGCTGGAGGAGAGGAAGCATTACTGAGCCCTGAGGTAAGGGTGAAGCTTGGAAGCCCGGGGAATCAAAGCAGCGTCAGTGGAGGAGGGAAGCCGCGAACAGCTGCTATCATTAGGGTCCCTGGGCTGGAACCCGGAGTAGAGGGTCGGCCTTCCTCCCCGCATGATCTACAGAGATACCTTTGAGAGCGGAAACAGACTTTGGTGCAGGCAGGAGACCAAACGGTGCCTATGGAGCTCTAAGGGGCAACAGAGACTGTGGGTATTCCACCTTCCAACCTCCTGTACTGGCCCGTGATGAAAATAGCTCAATAAGCTGTAACCTTTGCCGCCATACTGGGAAAGGGAGGTCATACTGAGGGCCTTAGCGAGCTTCTGAGGCCACTGAATCCGCCAGGAAGCGTGGGACCCACCAATACAGACTGGGAGCTTTGTCACAGTATAAACAGAGCTGGTGGAAATTTTTCACATTTTGACATTTTGATGAGGTTTTGAATTTCAAATATGAAATGAAGGAGGAAAGCTGTGTTGAAATGTTCACAAAATGTACTTACTTGACAACCTAAAAAGCCGGTCACATTTTAGTTTTTGAATTTTGACAAAATCTCAGTGAAATTCTGAAAACAAAAACAACCAACCCAAAGGGGAAAAAAATCTTTTAAATTGTGACCTACCCCCTCTTTTTTCTGACCTGCTCTGTTTCTGAACAAATCAGAAGCGTAATAAATGTAAAACATTGTAAGGCTAACATTTCTGCAATCAGCCAACAATTTAGTGTGTCCAGTTTTCACTGTGATGAAATCTGAAACATCCAAGTTATAAACTTCTTAAAAAAAAACAGCTTTATAAGAGAACTGCAGTTAGGCACTTAGCCAAAATACCATTATTATAACACATCCTTATGTTAGGATTTGAGGGGACTATCTTGGTTTTCTGTTTTTATGTCAGAGTCAAGGCATTCCATTCTGATCTTTCTTATGTATAATTCTTCTAGGGTTTAAGACATGGGAAAATGTTCCGAGATTTGTTTGTCTAACAATCCACCTACTTGTGCATAGCAGATAGCAATCAAATATCTTTTGTGGATGCCTGACCAAGTTAAACACCAGTTACAACACCTGGGAATATTGGTATGCACAAATTAGCCAAGTTCTAGCATTTCTTTTCCAAGTGTTGGCTTTTCTCCCAAGCTACTAGGACCCTGCTATTCTGTGTGATTTATCTGCCATTAGCACTAAAACAATTTTAGGAATATAGGGATTAATCCTTGACGTTTTGTGACCTGACCAGTTTGGGAGCCTAGTTGTAGGGCCTTACTATCTTGTGGGACAGTTTATTCTCCTGGAGTGATGTTTTTGCTTGTGGGCTTTATGATCATAGAGTTGGAAGGGACCTCAAAAGATCATCTAGTCCAACCCCCTGCTCAAAGCAAGGCTAATCCCCAGACAGATTTTTACCCCAGTTCCCTAAATGGCCCCATCAAGGATTGAACTCACAACTGTGGGTTTAACAGGCTAATGCACAAACCACTGAGCTATTCCTCCCTCCCCTGATCACTGTAGGTGTTGAGCTGCAGCTGTTAAAAATAATATATCTGGCATTTTAAAAGGAGATTAAGGGAGTTAGGCGTCCAACTTCCTTAGGTGCCTTTTGAAAATCTCAGCTGGAGAGGCTGTTTTTCTCAGACACTGGACATGTGCAGCCCAGGCTTAGCGTTAAAATGACATGCCCTTCTTTTCCTTAGCAGGGTTTTCTGGGTGTAGAATAAGAGCTCGTTGTGTGATGTCAGCACTGGAGGAATGGACCCCAAACAATCCGTGAATTTTTTCACCCACACAAACCAAGATGTTAACTTTATTTGTTTAGTTCTGGCCTTGTGGTCTGTGCTGCAGTTGAACTCCACTGAATAGCTCTTAATGTCACCAGCAAATGGCTCAGCAGGGTCTCCAGTTCATTTGGAGCTGTGTAAGCAAAGCCCCAGGGAACATATGTGAACAAATGGCAAGGGAAAGGGCGCTACATGAAGCTAATCATGGGGCGGGGACGGGGACGTCAAAATCTCAGGGACAAACATGCAAACAAAGCAGAACAATTCCACAAACAATGGGGGCTGATGGTGACTAAGCTGAATTTAAGGAGAACTCCAAAGTTCACTTAGTGGGATGTGGGGGAGAAATCAGCTACCAATAAGTTTTTGATATAGAAAACCAACAATTTTTGATATAGAAAACCTTCCCCTGCCTCCTCCTTTCCTCTTCTTTCTTTCTTTCTTTCTTTCTTTCTTTCATTCAAATAAATGGTTATAACCTATTTAGGAAGGATCAAATGGGGAAAAAGGGAGTGGAGTAGCATGGGGACAAAAATGGCATTTCCAAGTCACGGATAATGTGGAAGAAAAGGATTTTGAAGGCTTGTGGATCACTGTCCTAACAGATAAAGCACAAGATGGGGGCATTAGCTATTGTCAGCTACAGACCAAACCCCACTAGGGAACAGCATGACCACCTTCTTACGTTCCTATCTCTAATGTGTAGGGAAAAAAACTGTATGATCATGGGAGACATTTGATGGAGATCTTATGCTGCCAGTACTGAAACATCCTTGGACTTTCTAAATATTATAGATTACAATTCCTAACTCAAAAGTTGTTGCACCCAGCTGGGGAGAATTATACACTAAACCTTGACAGATAAAGAGGAACTAATCACAGAACTAAAACTGAACAGTAACTTAACTACAAGTGATTATGACTTGATCACATTGGTAACGTGCAAACAGAATAAAAAGTCCAGACCAATGTTATATATAGATATTTGGTGCTTTAAAAGGGCCAGTTTTACAAAGCTGAAAATAATTATGAGCCAAATCAACTGGGAGGAAGAATTAAAACAGAAAAATGTGAATTATAATAGGGAATAATTTAAGAACACTTTGTTAGATGCACCAAAAGCCACAATCCCATGATGGAGGAAGAAGGCTGCATTGGTTAAAAAAAGGCTTGGTTTAGAGGGTAAGTAAAGGCAGCTATAAAATTAAGAAAATGATAATACATGGAAGAAAGGGAAGTTGAGAGCCAGGAATATAAATCAGAGCTAGAAACTGAAGAAAATTGACAAGGGAAGCAAAGGGATAAAATCCATGGCCAGTAGAGATAAAGACAATAAGGGGGAATTTTTTAAGCATGTAGGAACAAAAAGAATTCTAACAATGGTATTTGTCCATTACTAGATGGAACTGGTAGAATCATCTGTAATAATGCGGAACAGGCAGAAGTGTTCAGTAAAGAAATGGGCCTGATTTCCTGCCAGCTGGGGAGCTGCTGGGGACAGGAGCCTGGAAGCCCCAGTTCTAGTCAGGTCTCAGTTCCAAGCTCGACGGCAGGGAGGCTGGAAGCCTGGAGGATTCCTGTTTAAGTCAGGGCTTTCAGGGCTTAGAGCCTTCCAGCTCTCTGTCAGTCCACTAGAGAGAGGCATTGCCTGAAGCAGAAGGAAACAAGCTAGTCTTTGTATTGTGTTTGCCTTAAGAACATTCTGTTGAATCTCTTACACATGCTTTTTATTTTATATCCTGCACTTGCTGATCTCACAGTTCCTGGCATGAGTGAATCCCCTCTTTCTTTTTTCTCTGTTCTTTGTTTTCTTGCACTTTCCTTGTCTTATGTTCACTCGAGCCCACACACAACACTACACTTGTCCAAGTGTGAATAACAACACATCAGACTTGATGATAAAGCCAGATCCTGAGCCACAAAGTTTATAGCCAAACTTTCCCCAAATCCTGGTGGTGCATGGATCCAAAGTTTTGATTTAGTCCGTAGTTTCGCGGTGAGATCCAAACTTGGCGCTCGTTCAAGTCCAGATTCAGTCTCTGATACAAGCATTTATGAGGGACTCCTCCTATAACCCCTGGCTGGTAGGCATTGTTATTACTGCTGTAGTACCTCCCTATTGCTATTACTGGTCCAGAAGCTCCAGGGCCCATTGTGCTGAGCACCATACAACACCCAGGAAAACACAGTCCCTGCCCTGAAGAACTATTACCCTCCTCTTACAGTGGCTTCGCAGGAAGTCAGTGGCTGTATCAGGATTAGAACTCGTGAGTGCCTGGCTCTTAGCCTGGAGAACCCTGTTGGATATCACAGCTAGAACCAGTGGCAACTGGACAAAAGCCCAGAAATGTGTGGCCTGAAACCACTGCAATAGTGTTCCTGTTTCATAGGCACCTGCCAGTTGCCATTTCAACACCACTGGGTCCATGCATCAGACAGTAGCTGATTGTGGTGTCTGTGTTTGGATGGCGAAAGCACCCACAGGGATCCATTTCCTTCCTGGAGACACGCTGGCTATGGAGTTTACACACTGTTGGGCTGGATTATGCCGCTGTTTGGAAGCAAAGCTAAAAGTTGGTATTGTTGAAGAGATCCACTTATAAGTCTTTTTCGCTGGTGGGGCTGAGCTTGTGTTTGCACAGGAGTATACTTCAACCCAATCCCTGCTTCCATCAAGTTTTGCTTATGGGAACGGACTCAGGTTCGTAGTGTATCCAGATATCAAGGCCCAAATTCTTGAGTTTCTTGCCTCATGCCTTTCTAAGTGACCTTTCTTCTCCCCTAATCCGGGGATCAGCTGGCAGAGAGTTTAGCCCCTGCCATAAATTAGAGCAACCTCCTGTCAGCACTGATTTAGATTGGCTTGGAACAATTGCTGGTGCAGGATCACAAGGGTGCAATAGGATCTGACTATGCGCACCTCTCCCTATTGGCCACACACCTGAGTGCGAGTCAGCTCTGTGCCCCTTGGGACTTCCCTCATGCAAGCCCAGGTGTCTACTCCAGCCAGTTTTCCAATGGCTTCACTCTGCCTTCACAGCTCAAAGCAGCCAGAAAGAGGACCATGGATCTGCCCCCGAGAATTTGCTTTTCAGACATAGGGACGAGTCATCTCATTCTGATCCAACAGGAACAGCATCATGAACCTTTCCACTAACTTTCACACACCTCCCTTGACATTTCTCATGTGTGTGGGTGAGGGCACTTCCGGGGCCAGAGGCAATGGTGTTACAGCGTGGTGGAAAAAAATAGTTCCTGTGCTATATCTAGCATGAACTCATGCATGAGGACACAGAAATCTCTTTAGGCCTGTTCCTGTACTGGCAAGATTTCCGAAAGATTTCACAGACTTAGAAATTATTATTTTTTAAAGAAGCTGTGGCTAGCAGATCAGCAGCATTGGGCCACTTATTCCAACCAGACACAAGCGCTGAGCCCTTTGAGATCCACCCATCTTTACGGAGTGTATTTACCTTCTTCAAGAGAGTAGCCTTGCTTTTTTCCTTCTGCCATTCATTCTGCAGGCAGCTTGACTCATAAGCCTTGTTTCTTTTAGGGTCTGTCTATGCTGAAATCAGAGGTGGATATCACAGCTAGAGCTAGTGGCAACTGGACAAAGGCCCAGAAACGCGTTGCCTGAGACCACCGCAAAGGTGTTCGTGGCAACACACTAGCTTTAATTTAGCTAACACAGCAAATATTATAGGAGCAAAGATGTGACGACATGGACCCTGGGCAGGGTAGGAATGTGAGTAGGACTTGTACAGCCATGGGTGCTGCATCTTCACTGATATTTTTAGCTGTGCTAGCTAGATAAAAAATAGTGCTGGTTTGCCTACCCAAGCTGCGGTGTAGACGGACCTGTAGAAGCAATCTCCATGAGCCAAATGCTGCAGCCCTAGATCTGCTCTTATTCAGGGAAAACTCTCTTCCCCCCGCCCCCGGACGCACAAGTTGGAGGGGCGAGGGGGGGCAATTCTCTTGCTGCAAGAGCAGAACTCATTGACATCAACAGATGTTGCTTGCATGCTACAGTGAGAGGATGGGGGTTTCTGGCGTTTTACTTGAAACAGGGCTGAGTGAGAACCGCAGCAGTTAATCCAGGATAAATGAGCTGCTCTTTAAACAGAAAAGGGACGGCGCCAACAGCAAAAGCCTAATTGTGCCTTTAAAAATGACCCTGACCCCACTTTAGAACATTTTAAAGCGAAACCAAAGGATTTGATCAGGCAAGTCCTCAGCGGCAAGGGAAAAACCAACTAACGAATGACCCAGACTGTTCTGCCAGGGGAATAACTAACCAAGCCATGGGAGACAGTGTTTGCATTCTAAGAATCAGACTCCCACACTCCAATAGCTCTCTTGTATCCTTTTGTTTGGAGCTTGTGTATACTAGAAATTGACCGAATCCCTGGAGCTGTTCGGCTCCAGAGTCTGGCAGGGGTCCATTCAATTAAACTAAAAGGCATCCAGCTCAAAACTGATACAAGTATATGCAGGGGCGGCTCTAGCAATTTCGCCGCCCCAAGCACGGCGGCACGCCGCAGGGGGCGCTCTGCCGGTCGCCGGTCCCGCGGCTCCGGTGGACCTCCCGCAGATGTGCGGGAGGTCCACCGGAGCCGCCTGCCGCCCTCCCGGCGACCGGCAGAGCGCGTCCCGTGGCATGCCGCCCCAAGCACGCGCTTGGCGTGCTGGGGCCTGGATCTGCCCCTGAGTATATGAATATTTATTTACACGCTGCACGAAGCGCTGGGCTCTGATTCAGATCCAGCCCACCTCTAATTGTTATATGTAGGAATGCGGCATCAGATTAATCACAACTTTATCAGTGCTGCCGCAGTCTCTGATTGTCTCCAAGAGGGTACCCTGTTTCCACTATGCATATTCTGTGAGATGGAGGCAACCAGTGCGGGAATCTATGACTTGCCATATTGTATCAGGCCAGTGGTCCATCTCATTCCGTATCCTATCTCAGAACAAGAAGCTGCAACGGACTTGCAAGAAACCCTCCAGCAGATAGTTCTGGAGACGCCATGGTTGTAAGCGCTTTGGGGAAGGGACTGTCTTTTGGATGATGTATGTGTACAGTACAATGAGGCCTTGATCCCCGATTTGGACCTCTGGGAACTACCTGGGAGGCAGGCCAGTCCTTGCCCACAGATAACCTGCTAATCTTAAGCATATTCTCACCAGCAACCAGACACCGCACTGTAGTAACTCTAACTCAGGAATCAATCCATGCAAGAAACCTCGATGCCAACTCTGCCCACATATCTACACCAGCGACACCATCACAGGACCTAACCAGATCAGCCACACCATCACCGGTTCATTCACCTGCACGTCCACCCATGTAATATACGCCATCATGTGCCAGCAATGCCCCTCTGCTATGTATATCGGCCAAACTGGACACTCTCTACAGAAAAGGATAAATGGACACAAGTCAGATATTAGAAATGGCAATATACAAAAACCTGTAGGAGAACACTTCAATCTCCCTGGACACACAATAGCAGATTTTAAGGTAGCCATCCTGCAGCAAAAAAACTTTAGGACCAGACTTCAAAGAGAAACTGCTTAGCTTCAGTTCATCTGCAAATTTGACACCATCAGCTCAGGATTAAACAAAGACTGTAAATGGCTTGCCAACTACAGAACCAGTTTCTCCTCCCTTGGTGTTCACACCTCAACTGCTAGAAGAGGGCCTCATTCTCCCTGATTGAACTAACCTTGTTATCTCTAGACTGATTCTTGCCTGCATATTTATACCTGCCTCTGGAAATTTCCACTACATGCGTCTGACGAAGTGGGGATTCACCCACGAAAGCTTATGCTCCAATACGTCTGTTAGTCTATAAGGTGCCACAGGACTCTTTGTCACTTTTTACAGATCCAGACTAACACGGCTACCCTCTGATACTTGACACCCACATGCAGCCGAACATCTAACCACAAAACTCACTATAGTTATAACTGTAGCCTATATCCATAACTCTTAATATCCACTGCGTACATACATCACTCAAGAATATTAATGATCAGGGAGTTATTAGCTCACCACGCATATTTTATATAAAACACTATTACAATAGTGTGTGGGGTATGAATACAGGGGTGCTTAATGTCACATATATGAACCTTCTTTCAGGAAACAAAGCCACCTCTAATTGACCGGGGTATGAAGAAACTTCCTGTATGTGCAGGCTATTACTATTATTTAGTTCTATTATGGTAGTGCCCAGAGGTCCAAATCGGGGATCAAGGCCTCATTGTACTGTACACATACATCATCCAAAAGACAGTCCCTTCCCCAAAGAGCTTACAACCATGGCGTCTCCAGAACTATCTGCTGGAGGGTTTCTTGCAAGTCCGTTGCAGCTTCTTGTTCTGAGACAGGATACGGAATGAGATGGACCACTGGCCTGATACAATATGGCAAGTCATAGATTCCCGCACTGGTTGCCTCCATCTCACAGAATATGCATAGTGGAGACAGGGTACCCTCTTGGAGACAATCAGAGACTGCGGCAGCACTGATAAAGTTGTGATTAATCTGATGCCGCATTCCTAAATATAACAATTAGAGGTGGGCTGGATCTGAATCAGAGCCCAGCGCTTCGTGCAGCATGTAAATAAATATTCATATACTTGTATCAGTTTTGAGCTGGATGCCTTTTAGTTTAATTGAATGGACCCCTGCCAGACTTTGGAGCCGAACAGCTCCAGGGATTCGGTCAATTTCTAGTATAAACAAGCTCCAAACAAAAGGCACCAAGGATACAAGAGAGCTATTGGAGTGTGGGAGTCTGATTCTTAGAATGCAAACACTGTCTCCCATGGCTTGGTTAGTTATTCCCCTGGCAGAACAGTCTGGGTCATTCATTAGTTGGTTTTTCCTTGCCGCTGAGAACTTGCCTGATCAAATACTTTGGTTTCTTGGTTTTACAGGACTCTTTGTCACTTTTTGCATGTGGGTGTTCTCCCTGTGTGCTGTCCCAGCTCTGCGCAAACAGACAGCACAGTAGACCATGAGCAAACCACCCAATGACCACAAGATCCGTTAAGGTATGAAGGCGCCAGAACAGGTTTTTGTTGACAAAGCATGGTAATAGCACCTGGCAAACTCCACGAGGATACTAAGACATGTATGCCTGTGACAATGGATGCAGCTCAGTGAATGGCGGGACTTTTTATTCCCCCCCTTGGCTGAACAAAGACACTCCCTCTGAGATACATCTTTATACCCTGATACAAACAAGTTAATACTCCCCCTTTGACATAATTAGTTACTGCCCCCTGATGTGGCTAGTTATTATTCATTACCTCGTACATGTTGGTTTGATTAAAACATTTTTATTATGTACTGTTATTCTGACCTTATCTTTTAGGAGGGGGCAGTGTGTTCCTGTTATTCTTGGGGAATGCTTAATATTGGGATGTTCTGGTACCACTTTGTATCAGGATGTGTTTGCATGAGCACTTTGTGATTAGCACTTCTGAGGAATATGTATTTTTGCAATATTAGCCCTGTTCTTGCCCCATTAAGTGAGCAGGTCCTGCCTCATACCAGACCTCTGATACATGGGCTTGTGTTTTAGGCTCTCTTCCTACTACAAGTTTCAGCTAGTCGTGCCAAGAGAGCTGGTATACAGGTCTGCCTAAGACAAAGAAATGCATATTTGGTTCTCTGAACAGCCTGATTTTCAGGCAAAGACAATGAAGCTTAATTTTTACCTATTAGGTAAACACAGCTATTAAGTTAACAAATAGAGGAAGAAAAAACATGGAGCTTCCTTCACTACCAGAGTCCATGTCACCTGCCTCATAACTTGAATAAACTTAACTTTGAGGAGTAACCCTCTGAAGAATCCATTTCAAAGGTTTATTGGTCTCTCCAGGCAGGAGAGGCTGAACTTTAAGTGATGAACTATTGAAACAACTTCTTTTTGTATACAAGATTATAGTTTTATAAGAGTGCATAGAGTGAGGTCTTTTCTGAAAGAAAATCACAGTGGTGATTAATATAATTGTGAAATGTCTGTATTAAAACTAGGTGAGGAAATATGTTGCTTCTGGTCTGTGATGAAAGAAAGGAAGAAATAGGATTGTCTCTATGCACGAGGGGAGGCAGCTATCTACCTGTTTCTAGTGAAATTAAGCAAGGTGCAGCCAGAAACAACGGAAGCCTCATTTACATAGGAGTCAACAGGAAGGTGGGAAGCTCACAGGAAGGAAAAAAACAGCCTGACGTCATCCTGCCTTTTGAATAGGGTGACCAGATGTCACAATTTTATAGGGACAGTCCCAATATTTGGGGCTTTGTCTTATACAGGTGCCTATTATCCCCCATCCCCTGCCCCGATTTTTCACTTTTGCTGTCTGGTCACCCTTCTCTTGAAATAAGTTCCATAAACTTTGGAAGATATAAGCAAGGACAGATGCTACCTTTGGCACCCATCACTAGCCAGACAGAAGAGGGAACAGAGCTCTTGCCAGCTGAGAAAGATCGGTCCTTCAACCAAGGAGCTGCTTGATGGTTTTGGAAACTCAATATAGGCGAGAAACCATCTTGAACAAAGCCTGTCGCTTATTAGATTATGTTTTAGAATTTCAGAGGGGTGCTTTCACTTGCTTTGTAACCCTTTCTAATGTTACTCCTTTTACATGGCACCACTTAACCTGTGTCCTAGTGTTAATACATTTGCTTTCTTTTTACTATAAACCAGCTCAGTGCTGGAAGGGTGTATTTATCTTAGTTAAGTTAATAAGCTGTGATGTGCTTTTTTGTGTTTTTTAGAGCAACAAGCAAACCTTATTATTTCTGAGCTGCCCTGGAGAGGACTGGGCATTGTAAAACACGTGGTTTGGGGGAAATTTAGGACAGGGATTGGTTGTAACCAAGGTTGTAACCACCCCAGACACTCAGGATGTGATCTGTATGCTGGTAGCTGGTTGTGAGCATCCCAGGCTGGGAGTCACAGAAGCAAAGCATTGTAAGACAACCATTGTTGCAGGTCAAGTGGTGACATAACCCCTCACTGGTCTGGATTACATCCCAAGCCTCATAACAATATCCCTCCTATATTTATTTTTATTCCTTGCCAATGTAACTGAGAATGATCTAATTTCCCACGCACCACTTCATTCATGTCCAGCTGAGGATATATTTTTTTTTAAATTGCACCAACTTCTTGGTCTCAGTGGGGGAAAAAAAAGTCCTTGTATCAGAGCTGGACACTGCGGCACAGCAGAGGGGATTTCCACCTCTTGCATAGTGCCTTAAAGGGCAAATTTAAAAAAAATTAGGGTTAGGGAAGTGCGCTTGATTGAAGAACCCAAGGACCTGAATGCGGAGGATGGTTGGAGTTAGTTTTTGAAACTTTGACTTAAAGTAGCTGAAGCCTGCATCCCAAGCAAGGGGAAAAATATGATCAGGAAGTGTCGAAGACTAAGCTGGATGAGCAAGCATCGCAAACAGGTTATTAAGAGAAAGCAGAAAGCCTACAAGGAATGGAAGATGGAAGGGATGAGCAAGGAAGGCTACCTCTTGGAGGTCAGAAAGTGTAGGGAAAAAATGAGAACTGCCAAAGCCAAGCAGAGTTGGGCCTTGCAAAGGGAATTAAAATCAACCGCAAAAGGTTGTTTAGCCATATAAATAAAAAGAAAACAAGGAAAGAAGAAGTGGGACCACTAAGCACTGAGGATGGGTTGAAGATTAAAGATAATTTAGGCATGACCCAACACCTGAATGAACACTTTGCCTCAGTTTTTAATAAGGGTAGTGAGGAGCTTAGGGGTAGTGGCAGGGTGGCCAATGAAAATGAGGATATGGAAGTAGAAATGACCACATCAGAGGTGGAAGTCAAACTCAAATAGTTTAAATGGGACTAAAAGCAAGTGGCCTGGATAGTCTCTCTCTAAGAATAATAAAGGAACTGGCACATGAAATTGCAAGCCCAATAGCAAGGATTTGGAATGAATCTGTAAACTTGGGGTTCATATCTCATGACTGGAGAATTGCTAACATAGTCCCTATTTTTAAAAAAGTGGGGAAAGTGATCTGGGAAACTACAGACCAGTTCGTCTGACTGTATTGTATGTAAGGTCTTAGAACAAATTTTGAAAGACAAAGGAGTTAAGGACATAGAGGTAAATGGTAATTCGGAAAAATACAATATGGTTTTACAAAAGGTAGATCATGCCAGTCCAATCTGATCTCTTTCTTTGAGAAGACAACTGATTTTTTTAGACAAAGGAAATGCAGTAGATCTAATCTACCTGGGTTTCAGGAAGGCATTTGATACAGTTCCACATGGGACATTATTAGTTAAATTGGAGAAGATGTGGATTAATGACAGCTGAAAGGTGGATAAGGAACCAGTTAAAGGGGAGACTACAATGGGTCAGGCTAAAAGGTGAACTGTAAGAGTGGAGGGAGGTTATTGGTGGAGTTCCTTGGGGATTGGTCTTGGGACCAATCTTATTTACTATTTTTATTAATGGCCTTGCCTTGAAAAGTAGGAGTGTGCTAAGGAAGTTGCAGATGACACAAAGACGGGAGGTATTGCCAATACGGAAGAAGACTGGAATATCATGTAAGAGTATCTGGATGAGCTTGAAAACGGAAGTAATAAAAGTGGGATGAAATCTAATATTACAAAGTGCGAGGTCATGCACTTAGGGACTTACAACAAGAATTTTTCTATAAGCTGGGGACATATCAGTTGCAAGCGACAGAGGAGGAGAAAGACGGGTGTACTGGTTGATCACAGGATGACTATGAGCTGCCAATGTGATGTTGCTATGAAAAAGCTAATGAGTTCCTAGGATGCATCAGGTGAGGTAGTGTTGGTACCATTATGCAAGGCACTGGTGAGATCTCATCTGGAATATTGTGTGCAGTTCTGGTCTCTCATGTTTAAGAAGGATGGATTTAAACTGGAACAGGTGCAGAGAAGGGCTTCTAGGTGATCCGAGGAATGGAAAACCTGTCTTATGAGAGGAGACTCAAGGAGCTTGGCTTGTTTAGGCTAACCAAATTAAGGCTGAGGGGGGATATGATTGCTCTCTGTAAATACATCAGAGGAATAAATACCAGGGAGGGAGAGGAGTTATTTAAGTTAAGCACCAATACTGACACAAGATCAAATGGATATAAACTGGCCATCAAATTTAGGCTTCAAATTAGATGAAGGTTTGTAACGATCAGGGGAATGAAGTTGTGGAACAGCCTTCCAAGAGGAGCAGGGTGAGCAAAAAACCTAAGTGGCTTCAAGACCGAGCTTGTTAAGTTTATGGAGGGGATGGTATGATGAGCCTGCCTACAATGGCATGTAGCCGATCTGCAACTGCTAGCAGCAAATATCTCCAATGGCTGGTGATGGGACACTAGATGGGAAGGACTCTGAGTTACTACAGAGAATTCTTTCCCATGTGTTTGGCTGGTGGGTCTTGCCTACAAGCTCAGGGTCTAACTAATCACCATATTTGGGGTCAGGAAGGAATTTTCCTCCCGGGTCAGATTGGCAGAGAGCCTGGGTTTTTTTTTTTTCACCTTCCTCGACAGCATGGGGCATGGTCACTTGCAGATTTAAACAAACGTAAATGGTGAATTATCTAACATGAAATTTTAAACTCATGATTAAAGGACATCAGTAACTCAGCCAGAGGTTAGGGGTCTATTTCAGAAGTGGGTGAGTGAGGTTCTGTGGCTTGCAATGTGGAGAAAATCAGACTAGATGATCATGATGGTCCCTTCTGGCCTTAAAGTCTCAGAGTCTATGAAGCTATATTTAGACCTCCCTTATATAGAATAATCATCACACTAGGTTTACCTGCTAATGCCCCTATACTGCATTGTTTAGGGTTTTCTCTGGGCCCAAGGGCTTTAAAAGAGGTCCCCTCTATTCAGTAACACAGTTCCTAACTGCCTCTGAATGACAGAACATGGGCTTCTGAAGCACCCTCTTTCCCAAACTTCCTTTCTGAGAAGTCAAGCCACTTAAAGACCCAGTTCCCAATAACACACTTACAACTAAGAAAAGTATTAGATTTCTTCCTAAAATGTTTTTTAAAGGGTGCTGCATTTTAAAATGACATCCGAAGGGTCATGGTGATCTGGAGAAAGAGCTTTTCAGTGAGATCCTTGGTACTTAAAACACAATCATTTTGTTTTTTACTAGAATGAGGCTAAATGAAGATCATTTGGTTTCCTTGTTATGATCTGGTCCAAAACAGCATAGCTCGATAAATGCCAAGTGCCAAGCTGTGATGCCCAGCACTCCCATGTTCATCCTTGTAAAATGATTGTGTGGTATCCAATGCAAGGTTTGTCATGTCGGGTGTCTTCGGAAGGCTCGTGATGCACTGAGCATTGATGTTATAGTAATGTTATGTTGTAGGTTATAATTTTATGTATGTAGTTATGAGGCTGAAAATGTATCCTGATGGCTTAAAATAAGCCCTGGCAAAAACTCTCCAACAGCAGAGGGGCAGTTCACACCTCATCAGGGCAGGTATGGGACAAACCCAGCCCAGCCTCACAGGAAGAAAGGACACTGGCCTAGGCAGCAACAAAAGAATCTGTTAGACTCTCAAGTGAGTCACCCCCCTTCCTTTGGTCAGTCTGGGACTATGATGAGGTAATGCTCACCTGACGCTGAAGGAGGGGCAAAGCCAAGAGGGAAGAAAGGACATGATAAAAGAGAGAGACGTTTGCCATGCTCTCCTCTCTCTCTCTTCCACCTCCATCTACAGACACCACCACCAAGTGACTGAAGCGCTGATCAAAGGGGAGAGCCTGGCTGAAGAGCAACCAGCCAGCCTGGGGTGAGAAGCATCTAAGTTTGTTAGGGCATTGAAAGTGTTAAGATCAGCTTAGAATACGTTTTGCTTTTATTTCATTTGACCAAATCTGACTTGAGGTACTTTGACTTATAATCACTTACAATTTATCTTTGTAGTTAATAAATCTGTTTTGTTTATTCTACCTGAAGCAGTGTGTTTGGTTTGAAGTGTGTCAGAGACTCCCCTTGGGATAACAAGCCTGGTATGTATCAATGATGAACTCATATAAGCTTGCAGCGTCCAGCGGGCATAACTGGACACTGCAAGACGGAGGTTCCTAGGGTTGTGTCTGGGACCAGAGGTATTGGCTAGTGTCATTCGGCTGCACAATCCAAGGAGCAGCTTACATGCCAGAAGCTGTGCGTGAACAGCTGAGGAGTGGGGTTCTCACAGCAGAGCAGGGTAAGGCTGGCTCCTAGAGTCAAGGATTGGAGTGACCGAGCAGATCACCGGTCCGGATAACACCAGAGGGGAACATCACACAAGGTTGTTTGGTGCATGATGAATTCTTGGCTATTTGGCCTTCTCTTTTATTATAGTACGGGTGTATTCCCTGCGCATTTCTAACAGCTTCACATTCAATCCTTGCAATGGACGAAAACTGAACGCAGCCTCACATTCAACAGAACCAAGTGGTTGCCTTTAAAAAAAAAAAAAAAGCCCTAAAGAATTGAATAGAGAATGTTAACCTCACTATATTGTTTTAAACCAGCCCATAGTACAGTGTTTCTCAAACTGGGGCTGCCTGGCGGGCCGGGCCGGTTTGTTTACCTGCCCCATCCACAGGTCCGGCCAATCGCAGCTCCCACTGCCGCGGTTTGCTGCTGCAGGCCAATAGGAGCTGCTGGAAGTGGCGCGGGCCGAGGGACGTACTGGCTGCCGCTTCCAGCGGCAAACTGCGGCCAGTGGGAGCCGCGATCGGCTTGACCTGCAGACGGGGCAGGTAAACAAACCAGCCCGGCCCGCCAGGGGCTTTCCCTACACAAGCGGCGACCCCAGTTTGAGAAACACTGCCATACAACTATATGCCTCTTACATGCTATAGGGATTTTAGGACTTATTTCTACTGAACGTCATTCCATTTCTATAGAAACTCATTGTTTTCATCCCTTATGAGATTCCATAGGTTAGTTAAAAATCTCTACTGAATGAATCCCACTCGCTCTCAACTCCTATAGAGTTTTTTAAAACGCGATCTCTACGGAACCTTATGCGAGCAGCCTGATTCTGAAGGTGATTTGGAAGGGTGACCCTGCAGGACCTCAGTCCCAAGGCAAAGCTGGGACTGAAAGGGTTAAGTTGCTCCCAAGTGCGGGTGTATCGAAATAGTCCTTAACCATTTTGCCTTTTTGCCTGCAATGCTTGGAGAGTTCTTATTTTCTCACCTACCTGCCCCATGTAGCTGTTTCTATTTACCTGTGAGACTTCCTTTTTGTATGCAGAAAAGCAAACCATTGAGAACAGGCTCAATCCTGCAACATGCTCTCTGTTCCCACTAAAGTCATTCTTTTCTCACGTACACCGTTTTAACAGCAGGATCGCTCCGTTTGCCTTCCATGGAATTAATCCCGATTTACATTGGGATAAGTGAGATCAGAATCAGGCCCGACGGGAGCTGAAGTCTGTCATGCTGAGATTTTCAGGAGTGCTCCAGAGAGGTGAGAGCCCAAATCCCATTGAAAATGGAGGCGATTTGGGTGCCTAGCACCCTTAGATTCCATTAAAAATCCCAAGAAGTGCTCAGCACCACATATAAGAACAGCCATACTGGGTCAGACCAAAAGTCCATCTAGCCCAGTATCCTGTCTTCTGACAGCAGCCAATGCCAGGTGCCCCAGAGGGAATGAACAGAAGAGGGAATCATCAAGTGATCCACCCCCAGTCGCCCATTCCCAGCTTCTGACAACCGGAGGCTAGGGACACCATCCCTGCCCATCCTGGCCAATAGCCATTGATGGACCTATCCTCCATGAACTTATCTAGTTCTTTTTTGGGCCCTGAGTGAAAGAGGAAAACATTTACTGTAAGTGGTTGCATGAGGAAAGACAAGTTGGACTGGAAATAAGATCACATTTTAATTCAACCAAGAATCATTCAGCAATTCCTTTTTGGCCCCTGTTTTGTTTCTTCTAGCTTATTAGGATGTAATCAGAGCTGTTATATCCGCTCCCGTCTCTTGATTTCTTGGAAGTGGTTGGCTGAATGGATGGGTAGATTTGACTGCATTAGGGGAAACCTATCTGACAGATTCAGAGCCCATCGGGATGTAGATTAAGGCATTGTCTTACAGCAATACTAGCAAGACACTCCTAGAGACAGATAAGAGGAATGGCTTATTGAAAATGACTGAGCACAGGGGACAGGGATTTGGCGTATAAGCCCAGTCTAAAGGCACATTGACCACACCTAAGTGAGAGAATGTAGCATGTAAAATTACAACATCATCAGATGGCAATTAGGGAAGGATGAACCTCAGAGGGATGAAGTTTGGCTTGAAGGAGCATCGTAGATTTTAAATAGCGATGGGGAGAAGCTATATTAGGGTCTTGATTTGGCTTCTGAGTTCTGTGGGTCAGTGGTTTTGATTCAGCTCATTTTAAAGAAAGGGACTGCTGACAAAATGGAGATTGGCATCTGGGTTCCGATATTTATTTCCTCCCTGCTTACACGTTATGGATGATTTGAAGGTATGTGCCCTTTATGTGACCCTCGTGTGAACTTTCTGAGTGTTTTGTTTCAGCAGAATTCGGCTGGAAGATTTATGAGAATAGATGTGTGTGTTAGAAGAAGTTGTTGATGGAAGCATCCCCTTTTTTCATGACAATCCTGCACTTTTTTCTTCTGCTTCAAATCCCAGTTGAAGCCAAAAGAACAAGAGTACTGTGGCACCTTAGAGACTAACAAATTTATTTTATGTGACCCTCGTGTGAACTTTCTGAGTGTTTTGTTTCAGCAGAATTCGGCTGGAAGATTTATGAGAATAGATGTGTGTGTTAGAAGAAGTTGTTGATGGAAGCATCCCCTTTTTTCATGACAATCCTGCACTTTTTTCTTCTGTTTCAAATCCCAGTTGAAGCCAAAAGAACAAGAGTACTGTGGCACCTTAGAGACTAACAAATTTATTTCAGCATGAGCTTTCGTGAGCTACAGTTCACTTCTTCATATGCATAGAATGGAACACAGAGACAGGAGATATTTATACATATAGAGAACATGAAAAGGTGGAAGTATGCATACCAACTGGAAGAGTCTAATCAACTGAGATGAGCTATCATCAGCAGGAGAAAAAAAACTTTTGAAGTGATAATTAAGATGACCCATAGAAGGTGTGAGGAGAACTTAACATAGGGAAATAGATTCAATTAGTGTAATGACCCAACCATTCCCAGTCTCTGTTTAGGCCTGAGTTAATTGTGTCTAATTTGCATATTAATTCAAGTTCAGCAGTCTCTCTTTGGAGTCTGTTTTTGAAGTTTTTTTGTTGCAAAATTGCCACCTTCAAGTCTGAATTTCAGGGTGTGAGAGAGAGAGGATGAGTAATGACTTTTCTGAGCCTTAGAAAATTTGTGCTTCAGGTTGTTTTTGAGTTTTACCCAAAGGGCACATGTGGACACTGGAGATTATTTGATCCCAAATGGTTCACCAAGATGGATCCAAGCCTCATAACGTGGATATAGATCTGGATTTCAAACCTCAACATTTGTGTTCCTATTTAGCCCATTATAAAAATAGGGACCGTTTGTAAAATTTGAACTCATATTACAGGTTGACTTGTCTGTCCAGCCATCTGTGATGCGGTGTATACCCCACACTAGCAAAGAAAGAGTTAACTGGAGCCAGGGAGCAATTAATGCTCCTGATTGCTCCTGGATGGTGGGGCCAGGCCTAGTGTGAATTTAGGCACAGCTGGGGAGGGGCTGGGTGACTGAATGAAGGATGAGTTGAAAGGAGCAAGGAAACTAACAAAGGAAAGTTATCGGGCGGTAGAGGGATACCAGCCCTTGGGATTCTCGTTCAAGAAGAGAGCTCTGTCAAAAGACCAGCAAAGATCCTAGGAAGCAAGAGGCGTGAAGTAAAGTTAGCTCCTGTGGTGAGCCTGGACAAAAGGGCAAAGCCTCAGGCAGACATCCCAGGATTTGGGTCTCTGGCAGAAATCATTGGGAGAGGCAGACAGGAGCTGTGCCTCCAGGGAGCGAAAGCCTTGGGAGATACTGCTTGGTACAGGAGCTGGAAAGAACTCTGCAGAGCTTGGTAAAGGGTGTGGAGTCTGGAGGAGGGAGTATGGAAGGGACTGGGGAAAATGGCCTAAAGACAGGCTGATTTGGGAAGTAGTCCAGGGAGGCTGCACTGATTCCGAGGGACAGACCGTAGCTGCTTGCTACAGGGTTCTTGGGCTGGAACCCAGTCTAGAGGGAGGGCCTAGGTTCCCTTACTGGCAACTGAGGGAAGTGGCATGAAAGCTCCCTGATATAAAAGGTGTAAGGACCATTGTGCTGGTGTAAGGGCAATGGACTACAATTTAGGGGTGAGAATGCATGTGATGAGAAGATGCAGACCACTGCAGGGGCAAAGCAGCTGTTGGCAGTGGGTGCCAGAGGAGAAGCCTGCTGTACCAGACCCAGCAATGAGGGGGTGTGCTAGCCGGTGAGTCATTCTTCTATACCCTTCATCTACTTGATCTAGTTTATCTGTCTAGTGCCCAAGTTACTGTACTATCCTTTCAAATCCTACACCTCCACACTCAAGGTCAATGAAGTTTGAATCCAGGTCTATAGTTTAGACCATGTTTCCAGGTCTTATTCCAATTTTATTTGCACAGGAGAATATTTTCTAGCAATCTGAAGTCCAAAACAATAGAGTATTTTAAATGCACGGTTGAAACCATGTTTCTGATCTCATGTTCTCCCCTTCCATCTGATTACAAATTTCTTTCTCTTGCTCAGAGATGTGTCTTGAGTTTCAATTGACTAAAAAAACAGTTGTCTGGGGGAAAAAAATCTTAATTAATGAAATAACAGCCCCTTTAATTTGAAATGAATTATTTACAATAATTAAATGACATGGGCCTCATCATATCTGAGAGCCAATCAGAAGCACAAAAGCATGTTCTATTCCTAGTCAAGCACCAAACTAATGTAATTAGCTCAGCTGTGTGTTTTGTCACTGTCTTCCTGCTAAATGAACAGCGTGAGCAGATGGGTACCAACTAATTTAATTTAATGGAATCATTTACTTCTCTCAGAACTAGGCCATGCTAATTTCTGCTAAAAACAGGACTCACTAGCTTTTCTCGTTCAGTTTTTCTATTCCTAAATGCTGCAGGATCCTTTTAAATGTTAGAGAACATCCAACCAACAGAACTTCATAAATTCTGCTGCTCAGTGGGGTTTGAAATCCTAACAAATCATTTCCACTCTAATCGAAGTTTGCCAGGATTGGCCCGGATGGAACAAATCAAGGCCAGATCAGTGGCTGTAGATCAGAGTAGCTCCACTGTACAGGGAGACTTTGGCAAACCAGCAAAGTGCCTAAAACCACTATGGCTTATTGTTAAAAAGCAACCTAGTCAGCAAGCTGTAAATTGATCATTCAGCAATCTCGGCTTGACCAAGGCAGGAGGGGAGAAGGTTTTGGGTGCCATGGAAAGGGCAGCTTGACCCTGCATCCTTCCTGATAAGACTTGTGTTGGAGTTGTTGATACATGCATTTTAAAAAGAGCAGGAATGTTTATTGGGGTCTCAGAGCTGCAGACTCTGGAAAACCCACACCTGGTTAATCAATAGTCAGAAGGAACCTCTTGCTTGAAACGGCTTACTTAACAAGGTATCTTTAAGGGATATGTCATTCTATTACTAATGTATAAATAAGGGGAAAAAACTTGAGATAGTTGGACTCGTTTGGGGACTCTTTTGGACTCTCCCTCTGGATACATCTTGCAGTCCCCACCGGCAGACGGAAGATTTGGCCACCGGAAGCCTGCCGCTGTGTCACTCGAGAGCCACACTCAGCTTTGGTAATTATCAAGGGTTGGGGGTGTTTTACTAACTTGTTGTGGACACGTGTAAGTGCTTGAGACTAGTAAGGTTTAGCTTTAAGTGAAAGCACTCTTGTGTTGTCCTGTTTGTGCAGCCATCTATCGGTCGGACGGCCGTGTCTCCCCTGATTTATTTCCTGACGCCTCCTCGCACAGAGTAAAGTTACCAAGAGCTTTGGGTTGAAAGAACCCCAGGTAACACCACTGCTTTCAAGTGTGACATACAGGCAGAAGAGAATCAACTGAGAAGTATCAGAGGGGTAGCCGTGTTAGTCTGGATCTGTGAAAAGCGACAGAGTCCTGTGGCACCTTAAGGTGCCACAGGACTCTGTTACTTTCTACTGAGAAGATTACTCAATAGTTCTCTTCTGTGATGGAATTGAATAGGTGCCAGTCTCTCTCCTGTCTTTTGTGTTACTTCTGATGCATGATTAATCCCTACGTGGGATGAGCTTTGCAACCGGAAGGGAGAGGCAACGCGGGGTTTGACTACAAGTTTGATGCTCTGTCTGGATGGCACATGCACAGTTTCGCTCTTAGGTGTTAGCCGTGAGTTTCTTTGAGGAAGCTAGTCCTGGGGAAACTGAACAAATCACTTGTGTTTGTGATGTCTTTTTTGTTTCAGCCAGCACTTGACACTTTCTTTTCAGAAGTTGCTAAGTGTGGGACTAAAACTAACCCAAATCAACTATTTAAAAAAAACAAACAACAATCAGGATTGAAGCTGGGTGAAATTTTTCAGATGAATGGATTATTTTCTGAGAAATGCAGTTTCAGGGCAACAAAATCATTTGGAATCCAGCCAATAGTTTCAGCGAAAAACATTAAACCTTTTCTTTTAAAAATGTTTTGTTCTCAAATTTAGCTAGATGTATTTATTTTTTTAAAAAAGGAGTATTCCAAGTGATAAGATGTGGCCAGCATTCCTTTTGAACAAAAAGAAAATGGAATCTTTGGGACTTTTTTCATTGATTTCAGTGGAGTTATTTCTGATTTATTTGTACTGGAAGCAATGTAAGAACGAAGCCCATCAATTTCTGTGGGACAGCAACTGGATGCAGAATTTTTCTGCACTGGAGACCTCTAGATTGCACATAGGTTTCCTTTACAATAAACTTATTGGGCCATATAATTCCATCCAGTTTTTCAGCAGAACTCATCAGGGAGGTCAAACGTAAATGGAAGTTGTATAGAATAAGGTAGGAATTTGCAGAGTATCTTTTTGAGACTCTGACTGAAAGACAAAGAAAACTCTACTGATGAAATGGTGGAGCCTGTGAATGAATTAAGGAGGATGCTAGAGACAAGGTGGGTGAGGTGATATCTTTTGTTTGACCAATTTCCATTGGTGAAAGAGACAAGCTTACCCAGAACTCTCCTTCAGATCTGGGAAACTAACTCAGAGTGTCACTACTAAATACAAGGTGGAATAGATTGTTTGGTATAAGTTATTACCACATGTTTCAAGGGATCATTCAAGGTGAAGTGGGATGCTAACACTCCTCCAGTCATGGGGAGAAAAGGAAGATAGAGAAGCAGCTGGGAGGAGGCTGTTAGTGCATTACAGATTGATGTAACAAGCCATAAATCAAGTGTCTTTCTTCAGTCCATGATTTTTAGTGTCTAGCTAAGTTATTAATTTAAGCTCTCAGGAAACCTGCACAACACTTCCAAAAGATGAGCCTTTGAAGATGAGGACTGAGAGGTCAGATATGGAGTGATCACTCTGTGAATTTCTCATAAACTTTGAGAGAATCTCCCTGTAACTTGCATGGTTTTAAACAGAACTGGACAAAGCCCTACAGACAATAATTCTTCCCATTTCTAGATCACATCTCAGCTAAGGGTCTAGGAGGAACATGGAGCACAAAGACATGAAGTGAGTTGCTGAAGGTCATTCAGTGAGGGAGCTGGGAACAGAGCCTATGAGCCCTAGTTCACAGGCTTCTGGGCTAATCACTGTGCCACATTCCCTCTCACTAAAAGAATCAGTGTGGTCATGTGTCTAGGGTGCTGGACTGAAAGGTGCTGTAGGCCCAGACCCACAAAGGGATTTAGGCAGCACCACGATCCACAGAGCCCCCACTAGCTGCCACCTAACTCTGTAGGTGCCTAAACTCACTCCGCACCTAAATTTTTACTGTACGAGTACTGTAGTGAGGCGCCCTGGGTCCCAGCTGCACCTGAGAGGGCCGAGGTTCAGGCTCAGCCAAAGTGGGCGGAGCCACCGCCGCCAGTTCCTGCCGCCCGGAAGTCAAGGGGCGGGACAGGAAGTATAAAAGCGCAGCCCCGGCGCTCACTTGGAGGCCGGTCGCCGAAGAGAGCAGACGCTGGTGGCCGAGCTCCCGCCCGGTATCCAGAGGAGCTGCCTGAGCTTCCCGCTGCCCGGTATCCTGAGGAACCCATGGTCTGGGACCCACCGGAGGATGCCGGTGAGACACAGGTACCCAGAGAGGGGGAGACTGGAAGTGGCCCGGGGGTAGCCGACACCAGTCTGGCTCCAGGGGACCCCGAACCAATGTCAATGTGTTGCGGCCTGGATCCCCACTGACCCAGCAGCAGACGGCCTGCCGCTGCTAGGGCCCTGGGCTGGGATGCAGTGGAGTGGGAGGGCCTGTGTCGCCCCTGCCACCCCACTCACGGGTGGCAGACTCCCCCTCTCGCTGGCCTGAGGAGGTTTTTCCTATTGACTCTTTGTTTGCTCAACCCCTGCTGAAGGGTCTGGACCCTGACCTACTTGCTGTCTGTAGTGAGGCGCCCTGGGTCCCAACTGCACCTGAGAGGGCCGAGCCCCGACACCGGACGTCCACCGTACCCCCTGGCTAAGTTTATGCCTCTGGGTGCACACGTGTGTCATTCACTCTAGGAGCCCAAACACCGACGCCTCAGGGTGATCCTCAAACATGCTGAAGATGATGTTTCATTGTCTATTTGGCTGTGGGGCCCAATCTGGCACTGGCATTACTGAGAGCATGACTACCAAATTGGGGTCCATTCAAAATCCAGCTGGTGTTGATGCCGCCCCCTGAGCCTCGCAAGCCCAAGTCAGCTGACCCGAGCCAGCCGCAGCTGTTTGCTTGCTCTGTAGGTGTCCCCTCAATGTACATAGCCCACACAGGGGAGTAAGGGAGCCTTGTTCCCCTGTACAGGTGTAGAGTGCAAGGGATGATCTTACCCAATGTTTGCATGCCAGAAGGCTGCCAAATTCCACCCTCCAGTCTGCCCCAGGCTTTTGCTGAGCATGGCAGAGATCTGCTTAGCAGCAGGGGGAATCGGCAGTCTGTGCTTTCGTTATCAAGTGGCAGGGCAAGCAAGCACACCCTCCGAATTAGCCACAGCAGGCGGTGCCATCTCTGAGACATTCTCAGAGGCATTGTGGGTTAAGCAAAGTGCCAGCCTCTCAGAATGCTACAGGGAAGGGGGTGAGATAAGTACCTTGATATTGTGCAATAGAGCCAGACCCAAGGCCGTTTGAGGTCAATGCAGAAAACTCCCATTGTTGACAAGGGGCATTGTATCAGGCCTGTAGAGAAGATCTGGATTGTAGTCCTGGATCTGCCATTGGATTTAGTGTGTGACAGTCCTTTATCTGTTCTGTACCTCCATTTCCCTGCTTGCCCAACTGGTGTTGTCGAGAGGGTTATTCAGCGAATAATCACACAGTTCTTTGAACAAGCAAAGTAGTAAGTGCTAGCACCATTCCAGTATACTGGTTATAAAAGTAAATCACTGGAGTTTTGTTGTCACCTAGACCCTGCAATGGAATTACAGCCTTATTATGCACAGCTGGCATGACATTGCTCTCTCTACAAATTCAAGGATCTGTGACAGATGATAATACAAAAACTCAGATCAATAACAGTAAATCAGACTACCCAGCTCGATGATGATGCTGTTTTAAAAATGGACCAATGGCTTTTATTAAATCAAGAAACTGAGATAGCTTAAAAATATCTAAGAAACTGAAAGCAGGATACATCACCACTCCTGTGACTTGAGTGGCAGCTGCTGGTGGTTTTGTGATAGGCGGCGGGGGGATCTTCACAAAATTTCTGACCTTTTGAAATGTTAGGTACACTTGGGTTTCGCGTGTGTGTATGTTTGGGTGCAAAATTCACCAAATGTCAGGCTTTTGGCCTTTCTTTTTGTCCTGTAGCTCTGCCACCTTTTGTGCGCTGTGTGAAGAAGAACTTCCTTTTATTTATTTTAAACCTGCTGGCCCCTAGTTCTTATATTATGGGAACAAATAACTTTTCCTTATTCACTTTCTCCACACCACTCATGATTTTATAGACCTCTATCATATCCCCCCTTAGTCTTCTCTTTTCCAAGCTGAAAAGTCCTAGCCTCTTTAATTTCTACTCATATGGGACCAGTTCAAACCCCTAATCATTTTAGTTGCCCTTCTCTGAACCTTTTCTAGTGCCAGTATATCTTTTTTGAGATGAGGAGACCACGTCTGTATGCAGTATTCAAGATGTGGGCATACCATGGATTCATATAAGGGCAATAAGATAGACTCCATCTTATTCTCTATCCCTTTTTTAATGATTCCTAACATTCTGTTTGCTTTTTTGACTGCCTCTGCACACTCTGTGGACGTCTTCAGAGAACTATCCACGATGACTCCAAGATCTTTTTCCTGATTTGTTGTAGCTAAATTAGCCCCCCTCGTATTGTATGTATAGTTGGGGTTATTTTTTCCAATGTGCATTACTTTACATTTCTCCACATGAAATTTCATTTGCCATTTTGTTGCCCAATCACTTAGTTTTGTGAGATCTTTTTGAAGTTCTTCACAGCCTGCTTTGGTCTTAACTATCTTGAGCAGTTTAGTATCACCTGCAAACTTTGCCACCTCACTTTTTACCCCTTTCTCCAGATCATTTATGAATAAGTTGAATAGGATTGGTCCTAGGACAGACCCTTGGGGAACACCACTAGTTACCCCTCTCCATTCTGAGAATTTACCATTTATTCCTACCCTTTGTTCCCTGTGTTTTAACCAGTTCTCAGTCCATGAAAGGACCTTCCCTTTTATCCCATGACAACTTAATTTACATAAGAGACTTTGGTGAGGGACCTTGTCAAAGGCTTTCTGTAAGTACACTATGTCCACTGGGTCTCCCTTGTCCACATGTTTGTTGACCCCTTCAAAGAACTCTAATAGATTAGTAAGACATGATTTCCCTTTAGAGAAACCATGTTGACTTTTGTCCAACAATTTACGTTCTTCTAGGTGTCTGACAATTTCATTCTTTACTATTGTTTCAACTAATTTGCCCAGTACTGAAGTTAGACTTACCGGTCTGTAATTGCCGGGATCACCTCTAGAGCCTTTTAAAATATTGGTGTTACATTAGCTATCTTCCAGTCATTGGGTACAGAAGGCTGATTTAAAGGACAGGTTACAAACCATAGTTAATAGTTCTGCAATTTCACATTTGAGTTCTTTCAGAACTCTTGGGTGAATGCCATCTGGTCCTGGTGACTTGTTACTGTTAAGTTTATCAATTAATTCCCAAACCTCCTCTAATGACACTTCAGTCTGTGACTGTTCCTCAGATTTGTCACCTACAAAGGACTGCTCAGGTTTGGGAATCTCCCTAACATCCTCAGCCATGAAGACTCAAGCAAAGAATTCATTTAGTTTCTCCACAATGATTTTATCATCTTTAAGTGCTTTCTTTTTATCTCAAAGTCCTGGTGGTTTAGCAGGCTTCCTGCTTCTGATGCACTTAAAAAACATTTTGTTATTACCTTTGGAGTTTTTGGCTAGCTGTTCTTCAAACTCCTTTTTGGATTTTCTTATTACATTTTTACAATTAATTTGGCAGTGTTTATGCTCCTTTCTATTTACCTCACTAGGAATTGCCTTCCACTTTTTAAAAGATGCCTTTTTATCTCTCACTGTTTCTTTTACATGGTTCTTTTAGTTCTTTTACTGTGTTTTTTAATTTGGGATATACATTTAAGTTGGGCCTCTATTATGGTGTCTTTGAAAAGTGTCCATGCAGTGTTCAGGGATTTCGCTCTAGTCACTGTATCTTTTAATTTCTGTTTAACTAACCTCCTCATTTTTGCATAGTTCCCCTTTCTGAAATTAAGTGTCATAGTATTGGGCTGCTGAGGTGTTCTTCCCACCACAGGAATGTTAAATGTTATTATATTATGGTCACTATTTCCAAGCGGTCCTGTTATAGTTACCTCTTGGATCAGATCCTGTGCTCCACTCAGGACTAAATCAAGAATTGCCTTTCCCCTTGTGGGTTCCTGTACCAGCTGCTCCAAGAAGCAGTCATTTAAAGTATCGAGAAATTTTGTCTCTGCATTTCGTCCTGAGGTGACATGTACCCAGTCCATATGGGGATAATTGAAATTCCCCACTATTATTGTGTTCTTTATTTTGATATCCTCTCTAATCTCCCTTAACATTTCATAGTCACTGTCACTGTCCTGGTCAGGTGGTCAATAATAGATCCCTACTATTATATTCTTATTAGAGCATGGAATTCGAATCTCTATGGATACTATGGAACATGTGGATTCATTTACTCCCTGTGAGTCAGCTGGCATGCTAATGAGTTCATTTCTAGAGAATCTCTGTTTCTGTTGTTTAATAAGTGCAGTAATTTCAGAATCCAGCCTGAGACAGATGATGATGACTCAAGAAACAGAGATGGATGATAGCAGTCAAGGAACTGGATCAATATTATTAACTGAAGAAACCAAGAAAAACCTGTTTCTCAATGCTTGCTTCTCCCCTGCCCCATCCTTACTGTAGTGCTTCCAGAAGCAAATGAGTTTCCTTTGGTAGAAGAGGAGGGTGGTCTCTGAATTCCAAGTTGACAGATGGATGCAATCAGACATGAACACAGGAAGGAAGAGAGGCAGACAGACACTAACATAGACGCAGATGACGCACGGAGGCAGAGGTAACGAGGAGATGTAGATGTATCTGTTTCCATCGTAAGGCCATACTTCCAATATGAGCTGATTATTGTGCAGCCACAAACTATGGGTACTTGTTGTCACGCTGTCTGGCATTCACAGCTGTGAGTCACTTCAGTCACAGGTCAGACTGTCTGAAACAGGGCAGAGCCCTGCCCCCCACCCCCAGCTCGTGAAACATTCTATAAGAAATGCAAACTCCTGGATGAGTCTTACCATTGAGTCACTCTCCAGCCTATCTTACCACCCAGATAACTGGACTTTGTGATACTGGTCTCTATAGCACCCATCACCTCCCATTAGGTCACTCCCAACCACAGGGTTGGTCACTTACCCCAAGTCAATGGATACTCTTGATCTCACACCAAAGACGAAGCTGGTAGCCAATGTCTCTAGTAAACTAACTAAAGGTTTATTAGCTAAGAAAAATAAATGGGTTATTGAGAGGTTAAAGCGGGTAAAATACATTAACAGGTGAGTCTAGGTTTGTAAGTCCAAACTGATAGCAGACGTAGTAATCTGTTAGTTTTCCACAAGACTCTCAGGGTTACCCAAAATAACTTTGGGGATCTCTGTCTTGACTCTGGAATGCTTCCCTGTGAGTGTCCAAATAGGTCAGAGACACAGGATCGCTCCCTGGATCCACCGTTCCATGGAAAGCAATCTGGCAAGTATTTTCATTCTCCCAGCATTGGCCTCTCCTCTGTTGACTAAAAGCATATTGAGTCTGTGAATTTCCATGGTGGAACACAATGACCCTGTGCTTTGAAGTTAGCAACATTCTTCATTTTACATTTCCAAAGCTCCAGTTGTGTTTGGATGGGTAAACGTAATTACTGGGATACACGCTATGTAAATTGTAATAGCACATGACAATCCTTCATTAATTTTCATGAGGTTTACCCATCAAGTAAATTCTCATCTCAGTACTAAAACACACTTTTGATCTAAGATCAGTTAAAGCCAGGGATATACATAATGTAATGCGATAGCCAGGGGTGGCTCTAGGTATTTTGCCGCCCCAAGTACGGCAGGCAGGCTGTCTTCGGCGGCTTGCCTGCAGGAGGTCCCCGGTCCTGCGGATTCGGTGGCATGCCTGCGGGAGGTCCTCAGAAGCCGAGGGACCAGTGGACCCTCCGCAGGCATGCTGCCAAAGGCAACCTGCCTGCCGCCCTCGTGACGACCAGCACAGCGCCCCCTGGCTTGCCACCACAGGCACGCGCTTGGCATGCTGGTGCCTGGAGCCACCCCTGGCGATAGCAACCAACAGGATATAGATAGGCGAAAATGATACCTATTAACACATATGTGAGTTGGTCTGTGCCTACTAGTACACTTGACATTTCATTGATATGCACACGCAAGTGAATTAGCCTATAGGTCTGATGTCTTGGCCTGTCAGCATCACACTTGTACCTTTTATGCAAATCTCCTCATATGAAAACACAGCATCAGAATGTCTCTAGCTTACACGCAGCTTCCTGGCATCCCCATAGACTCCAGCATCATTCTTGACTTTCCCCTAAACTGGAGGTGGGGAACAGGACCAGTGTAGAATCTGTACACAAGTTTTATCTCAGCCAGGGACTGCCTTCAGCAGTGCAAGTCCTGCTCCCTGTAAAGCCCTGTTGCTGTACCAGGGAGGCATAAAAGGCCTTGGCCTAACTTAGGGGCAGTCCCTTGATATCACAAGCTCAAGAGAGTGGGATACTTTCTCACCTAGTTCTGTAAAATACCGTGGATCTGTAGACACAAGAATAAACCTCCATACTGAAAGATCTGTTTTCACAGCTGTGGCCATGCAGAAAATTGGGAACCTCAAGTTTACATTTGGATTCAGTATTTAGGGGTGGGGAGTGGCTGGATTTTGCAAAGATATATAATGAATCTTCAGAGATACCTCATAAACTGGGCCACCCACCTGTACTTCAGTACGAGGGTTTTGCTTTTCAGTTAATAGGGAGACATGGTTGAGGGGAGGGTCACACAAGACGCACATTGCCGTTGCTAGAGCGTTCTGGTAATGACTGTTTGTTGTAATGCTACAGCTGGCGTGTGGGGTGTGTGTGTGAATTCCAAAGAGTGTTATGCTAGCTCCTGAGGGGTTCTCAGTTGTCTTCTGACTAGTTCATCATGTTAAGGTGTGGCTGTTTATTATGAATCTGAAAGATGGTTAAATGATTAGGGTGCTACCATGGAACTTGGACGACCTGGGCTCTGGGCAGTCCTCTGTTCCTATGCAAATATTTGGACGCCAATAAGCAGAGTGCTTATCTAAAGTTTATCTCAGTTTGAGATATCTCTCTGGCCAGAAAAGTAGGAGATCTCAGTAGTTCTGGTCAGTTTGTGGGAATCTCAGTTCCTCTTCTGTAAACACTTCCCTACCTCACGAGTGTTAGAGGACAAACCCATTAAAGATCAGAAATGCATAGATGCTGTGGTAATGGGGATAGTGGGGGTGGGGGCTGTAGCTATCTTACACAATTAGTCAGCTCCTTTTCTAAGTAACAAGTGCTTCATGACGAATTTTCATTATTCATAAATATTCGCCAAATAGTTTGGATGAATAAAACTGAACACCAGAGATTGTCCGCAAACCACTCACATTGGCTGTTTTCTATTAGTGATGTATGCGCTGTGATTGGCCACCTAAATCACATGGTACGGTCTTAGTTTCCCTGACTCGGATGAATGAAACACTTCAAACACAAGGATGACAAAAAGCGAATAATGAGTAATACATTTTCCAGTGTGAAATTCTGAATGAATAAATATTCATGCTAAAATTCTTGAATCTTCCAAGATTCATGGTGATATCCAGCCATCATCTGAATAATCTCAGATAATAATATGATGCCAAAAATCAAAGAAAATGAAACTCAGTGCTTTAATTTCTAAAATATTTCTGGCTCAATTAGCTCCACTGAAAAGCTTTGGAGTATTGCAGGTGAAAACATGATAATTAAGATGGGGAGACAGCAGCCAAACAAAGTCTCTCTATGCCAAGATTTACATGCATGGAAAACAACATGCAAACCTGACCTGATTCATGGCGTTTTTTGCATCTTTTAGCTGAAAATGGACAACATTTTCCTGCAGCTCAGCTAAGTAGGGAACTTACAAGAATAACTTTCACATACAAGGTTAGCGTGTGGACATAGTTTCAGTGTGTGGGATTGCCAGGGCAACCCTCCAAATTCCTTTTCCGGCTCAGCTTTGTAAAGAAATGGTAGCTCTGTTAGAGAGTGATTGCTTTCTGACTTGGTTCCAGTTACGGTGGGAGTATCACACTCTTACAGAAACAAGTTGAACTCTAACTTTCCATGATGGAATCTCCTGTAACTGTCCATGTCATGCCCCAACATGAAAGGTGATGACGGGGAAGGAAATGAAAAATATTCATTGTCATTGGAGAGCAGGTTGTGGAAGGCCAGGATAGAAAAAATGAGAAAGCAAGAACCAGCCTGGCTGTACTGCATTTTGTTTCTGTGTCTCATCCCTCAGGGGTTAGTAGAATGTTGGCAGACCCTTGTTTATTTTAGATGAAGACAAAGCAGGAAAAGCTGAAATGGTTTGAATACAATGGTTTTGGGATATGATTTGATAAAGGTCTGGAGGCAATTAGAAAAAGCACTAGAGTAGTTTAACCTTCAGATCCTTTGTGTGTCCCTGATTCTGGGGTCAGCTGGGGACTGGTTCAACACCTTGGAGTAAATTCAAGCAGCCTCATGGCTACAATAATTTATGTTAGGCTTCCTATGGCCCCCATGAGTTGTTTTGGTAATTGAGGAGAGCCCAAGAGCAGACATTCCCGAGCAGGGCCGGCTTTAGGTACCGCGGGGCCCAATTCGAAGGAGCTGCCGCCAAAGTCCCGCCGCTGTCTTCGGTGGCAGCTCAATTGCTGCCGTGGAGGAAGGGCCCTCCGCCGAAATGCCGCCGAAGACAGCGATGACGGCAACGACAGTGGCGGGACTTCGGAGGCAGCTCCTTCGGGACATTGCGAGGCCTTCTTAGGGGCACGGGGCCCGATTGCGGGGAATCGCCTGAATCGCCCTAAAGCTGGCCCTGTACCCTGAGCTGCACACCTACACTGGGTGGGGCTAGTGAGTAGGTTGTGGGTGACAGAGCAGATACACCACCTGGGGAGGTGGAAGTCCCAGATGGCCAGATCCTCTGGTTTCTCTCTGGACTGCTATGCTCGTTTGGATCTGATTAATGCAGAGGCTTGCATGCTGATTACATTACTCTCCCATGCTTAATTCATTACGCCCCCCTCCCCCAACCACACACACACACGTTTAGTTTAAGTGATGCAGAAGACTGGAAATTCTGCAGCAGCATCAGAATGTTGCAAGATCCAGGATTTGCACCAACTCAGAAATTAGCTCCAGTATGTTGTGGTTACATCACCATCTTCAGCTGGGAGACCTACACCATCATTTCCAGTTCCCAGCCTCCACAAACACAACCACTTTCCTGCTTGAAGTTCATGCCAAGCCCTTGGAAAGGAAGGACAAAATGTATCCCTTCACATCAGTGCAGTTACATCATTGACATATTGACCCATACTATTAATACTTATCTTATCTGGGCAATTAAGGTTCATGCGGCTGGCACAGTATGGTACTCTTCTAGGAGGAAGTCACCTGGGAAATTCCGAAAGGTTAACTGCATACCATTTTGGACAGGGATACTCAGACTGAGGTTCGCGAGTCGCAAGTAGTTGTTTAATGGGTCTCCTGCGGCTCTTTGCAGCTCATGATATTAAAACACCGTGTAATTTAATTATTAACAGATCAGGGTGCTTTTAGTATGTTATTAACCAATTATAGTTGATAAAATAATACTTGGTCAGTCAGTCATTTTGCTGTGAGAATATATATCAATAGTAAATGAAGCAATGACTTCACACTACAGTGGCTCTTTTGGGTAATGTTGATCGCTAATTTGGTTCCTGAACCACTGAGGTCTGAGTATCATGGATTTAGGATAATAGAAAAGTAGGTCTGGAAGGGACCTCAAGAGGTCATCTAATCCATCCTCCCCATGCTAAGGAAGGATTAAGTACACCTAGACCATCCCTCACAGATAGTTGTCTAACATGCTCTTAAAACCCCCCAATGATGGGGATTCGACAACTTCCCAAGGTAACCTATTCCAGTACTCAACCATCCTTGTAGTTAGAAAGCTTTTCTTAACATCTAACCTAAATCTCCCTTGCTTAAAATTGAAGTGATTACATCTTGTCCTGTCCTTGATGGACCTAGAGAACAGGTGATCACCATCCTCTTTCTATCAACCTTTTACATATTTGGAGACTGTTCAGTTCCCCTGCCACCACCCCTTGTCTCTTCTTTAGACTAAACATGCCCAATTTTTTCAATCTTTCCTCAGAGGTCAGGTTTTCTAAATCTTTTATCACCGTTGTTGCTATCCTCTGGACAGTTCTCCAACTGAGCCCTCGCCTCTGCCAACCAAATTGGACTAGTTACCTCCCATGTCCTACATACAACATTCTTGTTAATACATTCCAGGAGGACATTTGCCTTTTCAACAACACATTGCTGACTCTTATTTAGTTTGTGATTTATTATAACCCTCAAATCCTCTTCTGCAGGGCCACTGCCTAGCTAGTGATCGCCTCGTGTGCATTTGATTTTTTTTGAAGTATAGCACTTGTCCGACCCATAATTTGTATTTTTTGTTTTAAAGAAAATATCTAATGTGCCCTTTACCGTGTGCCTCCTAAAAACAACCAACTCTCTCTGACAATCAACTAGCTTGGAGATTTTTTCTTTTTTCTTTTTCAATACTACTGCTGCTACTAATCTGATCTCTTCTTTAAAAAGAACTGGAAATCCTATTTTTGAACTACAGATAGTAGACCAGATTCTCAGCTGGTCTGAATTGGCACAGCTCTGGCTTCTGAGGCTACTCATGTATCTAGTTAAGCACATATTTAAATGCTTTGCTGAACAGGGATGAGATTAAGCATGCGAGTAAAGTTAACAAGGTGCTGAACTGGGATCCCAATTAAAAACCACATGCTATGTTTCTATGTGTCCAGTCACAACTGCTTGAATTCTGAATATCAAATATTCACAACAAATGTGTTTGTGAATGAGCCACAAGATCAAAGGGCTGAAGCTACAAACAGCTGCATGGGAGTAAGTTTAATTTAACTAAGAGATGGTACAGGGGTGACTTGATTATAGACTATAAGGACCTACAAGGGGAACAAAACTTTGATAACGGGCTCTTCAGTCTAAGAGACAAAGGCAGGAAGTTGGAGTCAGACTGGAAATAAGATTAAAGTTTTTAACGTTGAGTTACTAATTACTGGGATAATTTATCAAGGGTTGTGGTGGCAATTTTAAAAACATGGCTGGATTACCCCCCATCTACTCCCCTCCAAAAGACATGCTGTCATTCAAAGAGAAATTAATTTAGGGAAATTCTACAACCTGGGGTATGCAGGAGGTCAGATGAGATCACCACAAGGGTTCCTTCTGGATTTATCATCTTAGTCCGTGAGTTTAATATGCATGAGCGCTAGTGCCCTGGAAAGCTGCACACGACACCCATTCTCCCATACTGACTTTAATAGGAGTGGGTTGTATCCTGTGGGCACAGGTGCTGGCTTTCTATCTTCCCCAGGGGTGCTTGACCCCTGCTCAGCCCCAGACCCTGCCCCCACTCCAATCCTTCCCCCGAGGCCCCATCTCTGCCCTGCCTCTTCCTGCCCCATTCTTGTCCCCTCCCCCAAGCGTGCTCCACTCCCTTCCCCCCAGTGCCTCCTGCACACCACGGAACAGCTGATCACCGGTGGGCAGGAGGTGCTGGGGGGAAGGGGGAGAGGCTGATTGGCAGGGCCCACCAGTGGGTGCTGAGCACCCATTATTTTTTTTTCTGTGGCTGCTCCTGTCATGGAGCACCTATGGAGTTGGCCCCTATGGCTATGGGTAAAGAACTGGCCCCATAGTGTTGTTCTCACTTTGTCCATCTCAGCAGGATGAAGAGATGAATTGACTTTATGGGGTTCCACATCTCTCTCTCTCTCTCTCTCTCTCTCTCTCGTGATTCTAGCTCCTCAGCTAGTGTAAATTGTCCATTGCCCTGATGGAGTTATGATACTTTAGTCCAGCTGGGGGCCTGTCCCCCAAGGTATTTCAAACCTGCTGCTTAGATTCTAGCCACTGTGGTGAAGTTTGGATGCTCTGTTGATTTCTCCCTCCCCGCTTAACTAATTCAGTAACAGTGGGGAATAACCTTATCATTAGAAAATTCCACCCATTGCTCTATCGTTCTTACCAGAATTGTTTCATATCTTTTTGCTGTCGGCCCAGATATTTCCCCTTCATTTGCATGTGGAATTCCCACTTCTTGTTCTTCTTCAAATCATTGAACCATTGGTGAGATTTATGGATGTGCAATGTTATTGGCACTCAACAATTCCTCTTTGAAAGAGCATGACAAATGGGCCAATGTTCTTTCCCATCCTACACTGCCAGGAACCAGTGGGAGTGGTGGATCAGAGTCAAGAAAATCTAGCAAAGGAAAATGTGGTTGGATAATGGGAATGTTTTATGAATTTCTATCTGGTTTCTACTAGACTGTGGAATTGTTTCCAAAGGATGAAATTGGATCCCCATCACCTGTGTCATTAGAAGACAAAGCACTGGAGAATATTATCATGTCTTGGCAAGGGATGGTCTAGGTGGCCTAACAGGTCTTTTCCGCCTCTCATTTCTGCATGGATGTAGAAATAAGTCTTTAATTTCCATTCAAGGGAAATACTTGATGTCAGTTGGAGCCACACACATTCATTTATAACACTTCCCTGTGTGGGTCATCAGCAGGAATTGAACCTAACGGGCTAACTCTATTAGATGGCTGCTGTTAGGAAGCTGATATTCTCTTATATTATCTGCTATAGGAGGATAAAGGCACCCGTGGCCAGCATAGTATGTGACCGCAGCCTCTCTGATTTCAGGGCATTGGTGTTTCTACCTTACTGGGAAGATAGGAATACCACTGGGGCTACAGTTTCTACAGTGCTGTGGGATAATGATTCACAGGATTTTAATAAGGAACAAAATTAAAAATGACTCTGCAAGGGATCTGGTCAAACTGTTTATTACAAATAATATTAGTTATGATTTTAGCCCCAGTTATTCTAGTGACTCATTCACAATCAACCTTGATGTTCTTGGGTCATAACTAAGGCTAAAATTTTGTCATGAATATTTGTAGTAAAATAGACAGGTCATGGGCAATAACGAAAAATGGGCCCAGACAGGTCATGGGCAATAAAGAAAAATTAATGGAAGCTGCGACCTGTCCCTTTTACTAAAAATATCCATAGTAAAATGGGAGGGGGCTGGGCAGCTGCAGGGTGGCTGGGAGCTCTCAGCCCCCACTCCCCCACCTGTGGGGGCTCAGAGCTGTGGAGGTCCCCCTGCCCTGCCGTGCAGATGCGGTACCCCCACCGCCCATGGCGTTTCAGAGCTTGGGGGCCCACTGCCTCAGGCGGCAAGTGGACCTCACAGTTCCCTGCCACTGCGGGAGGCGGCGGGACCCTGCAGCTCCCAGCCACCAGGGCTGAAGTCAGAGAAGTCTTTGGAAGTTATAGATTCCATGACTTCTGTGGCCTCTGTGACAAAATTGTAGCCTTAGTCATAGCCACTGTATTTCTGCTCCCAAGCATTCAAACCTCATGAGTCAGGGTGCCAAACTTCATGTACTTAGCTTAAAAAACATGAAATAATAATAATAAGGGTTCTTTTTATTCTAAGGCCATCTAGCTTGAGCCTTTTGGTCACACCCATTTCACGTTTTCAAGCTGTTCTCTGCAGTCATGCGGGCTAGTAATCTAGGGTGTCTCTATGCAAGGACACTCCAGAAAGTTAACCTGAAGTTAAACTGGATTGGTTAAACTACGTTAATCTCCTATGTAGATGCTCTTATTCAGAATTAAATCGGTCCTAATTCATTAGTTTAAATCATTTGGAAGGGGTTTAATGCAGCTTGTTTAATCCACTTTTTAAAAGCTAGTTCAGATTAAGTTTCTTGAGCATCCCAGTGTAGAAAAGCCCCCCCACCCCCTTTAAATGGCAGAGGAGATTTTCATGCAGTCTCTTAATTCAAACATCTACGGTTTTATGAAAAAACACGAACAATAGTAAGATTGGGGATAAAATCTGACTGCACCATATTTATGACTAGTAAGCATTTGTAATAAAATTCACCCTGTTGAGAGACAGCACAAACTCTACACACAATTTAATAACCAATTAAAACTTCACAAGAGGGTTTACATGGAGCTAAACTGGTGCCTAAGCCCTGCTGGTGTCCCTCTGCGCAGTAGTGAATTTCACCTTCACTGAATTATTTGGATGAATAATTTTCAGACTGTAGGTTGCTCATGAACTCTGCTCTTTGACGATTCACCGTTCCTGTTGTGCAAGAGGTCACCTAATTTATATCCTTTTTGCTCCCCAACTGGGTGACCAAAGATTCTGGAATAACAATGACTTTTTGAATCAAATTCCATGCTTTTATTCCGGAAAAAAGTAACAAATCAGGCTTTTAAAAATTATTCAAGCAACTATAAATTATATCATACTGCATGTTTCAAAGCCACATTTTATTATAGCTGCTGAATATGATAGATCTGAAGATCAATTTTACATTGTGTCGATATAACAGTTGCATAAAGACTAAGACATAATACCAGTTAGTTAAATATAGTATCAATAAATATACTGTGTACACTTTCAGGAGGTTTGCTGACGTTTTAATATAAAACTTTTTAAGATCAAGGAAAGCATGTCATTTGGGGAGCACTAAAATGACAGGCCCTGGAATGTTAACATAACTTTTATAGGTTTCAGAGTAGCAGCCGCGTTAGTCTGTATATGCAAAAACAACAGGAGGACTTGTGGCACCTTAGGGTAGGTCTATACTTACCCCCCGGGTCGACGCATAGAGTTCGACTTCTCGGAGTTTGAACTATTGTGTCTAATATAGACGCAATAGTTCGAACTCTGAATGCGCTCCCGTCGACTCCGGAACTCCACCACCGCGAATGGCGGTGGCGGAGTCGATGGGGGAGCTGTCTGGACAGGTGAGTAGTTCGAACTAAGGTAGTTCGAGATTTGCGTACCTTAGTTTGACACCCCGCCCTAGTGTAGACCAGGCCTTAGAGACTAACAAATTTATTTGAGCATAAGCTTTCGTGGGCTAAAACCCACTTCATCGGTTGCATCCGATGAAGTGGGTTTTAGCCCATGAAAGCTTATGCTCAAATAAACTTGTTAATAACTTTTTTAATGCTGCAAGAATCAACAGGAATTCAATTTCTCAATTTATAGTAAATAGTAGTGTATAACTTGCTTGTTACATAATGCCTTTCACAGTATTCTAAAACCCTTTGCAACAATGAGTTACAAACTGATGAGTTAGAAACTGACGAGGCATAGCTAATTGTGGTGGCCATCTTGCATTCAGCAGCAATTCATGGATTTGTCTTGGACAGTAGAGACCAGGTCTTCTGAAGCCCCCAGCATGTTTGGTGCACACTGGGTGCTGAACTCCTCTGAAAATCTGGCCTATCTGTGGCACTATGGGACCTGCTGAGTACTTTGGAAAATGTGGCTTTTATTTAGGTGCCTAAGTGGGAGCTGAGCTTTCTGGAAAATCTGCCCCCACCTGTGTTTGCTGAACCATGAATATCTGACCACCGGGGCTCAATCCTGCAAGGTGCTTGGGACTCCTCAACACCTATTGGAGATGGTGGGAATTGACGGCACTCAGAAATGCAGCCTGACACTGGAAGAGTGAGCTAAGAAGCTGTTTAAATGAGTGGCAATATTGACGATGACACTGGGGCTGCTCCTACTCTTCTCAAAAATTGCCAAGGGATCTCCCCACCTGAGCAGCAACTGAGGAGGGGCTGAGTAGACCTTGGCTGACCAACTCATCCTGTGGTGGTTGACTGCAGTCCTGCAGAATTAAAATCCCATCTCTCCCCTGGGGAATTCCCTGCCCTACAGGGCGAATTCCATGGAATAACATTGATCCTTGTTGTTGCCTCTTTTTGACCTGAGCAGTTAGCCAAAATTTGGGGCCTGGTGCAGATGATTAGTTGGAAGTAGAAAGTGATGGTAGCTAGTATTTTTACAGTCTTGTTGACTTTCAAGGACTGTACAAAGGCCTGCTTCTCCAAATACGGGAGGAACCAAGCACACAAGCAATAGTTTCTTAGCTTACAGCCCCAGATCTCTTTAGCCAACATACTCCAAAAGTTCTCCCTAGCTTTTTCCAGGATCACATTATGCTCAAAGGTTACTCATTGGTTTTCTTGCCTCTGCCTCTCTCTGTCCTGTGTTCTCCCTTCCCTCACCCTATCTGCTTAACCAAAACAATACTCTGCAAAAGTCCTCCCCCCACTAAGTCCAAAAACTCCTAGGTGGGTTCACAACCCCTTGTCTTAGGTGGGTGGCTTGTAAGTATTTTATCCTGATCATAGGTGCTGGAACTAGGGGTGCTGGGGGCGTGGCAGCATCCCCTGGCTTGAACTGGTAGAGGGTTTTCATTTTGCTTCATTGGCTCTCAGCATCCCCACTATACAAATTGTTCAGGCACCCCTGATACTGATAATTATGGCCATTGAGGAGTGTGTTAACACCCAATCTCAGAGGTTTGTGATGCAACAACCACCTCTCTGCACAACTTTTCATGAGTGATGTACCCGAGTATTTGGAGTCTGAATTCTAACCTGTATTGTTAAATCTATTCATCTAAATTTGGGTTATTGCTGATTATGTTCTCTATGTAGCGCGTGACATTTAAAACACTAGCTTTGTATTTCTGGATAATCTAAGCACTATACTCAGATGTTCAGACACTCTTTTCCTAACCTATGTACTACACTCTTTTTTTGAACATTAGCTTTAATAAAATGTTTAGATCTCTCAGCATCATTCTAATAAAATACCTTCTCTCCCTTCAAGGCAGGTTTGAGCTGAAAGATCCGGGACTGTATAGACACTGCTCAGTCCGTGGTTTAATAGTTTTCTATCTAAACCTTTGGAGGGAGGGAATTTAGTGCTGGTGAAAGGCACTGGGCTGAGAAAACTGGAGACTGATGTTACTGCAGAATGGTGGTAGCGGGGCTAGTTTTTGCCTCTCCTCTCCCCCAATTTGCCACTGGTATGGAGGGACCACATCTGGCAGTAAGGGATCATTCATTCTCCATGGCTCACTCAGCCCTTGGCTGCCAATCATAGAACACACATCTTAAGAATGTCACAGAGGATGAAGCACAATATAAAAAATGTTTTTCCCTTTGAAAAGCCTTCTCAAGCACAACTTTTAGTGAAACCAGAGCTATGGATGAGCAGAAGACCCCACCAACCATTTCTGAACCCATCTTAAAAAGACGTTCTGGTTTCAAAGGCAAGAAGATTTTAGAAAGCCTGGAAATCAAAAATGTCATGTCCAGTGGGAGAAAGAGTTCTTGTCTCTGCTGGTGGACAGAGAACGCTTCCATATTGTCAGAGGAATGATGAATAAAATTGGCCAGAGTGAGAGAAGAAAACCAAAAATGAGAGAATGTTACCATTATATTCAAAGAGTCTAATTCATTGCTCAGGATAAAAACTTGGCTAAAATCCCCCAGAAGAGCTCTTCTCTGCTGCTTCCATCAGAACATCTGACCCTCTCTTTTGGCTGAAGCTTGCACATGAAAGCTTTAAGCAGCCAATGCATGTTTACATGCATTAAAGCCAGCTGGGATTAAAGCAAACATTTGCTTTCAGGCAGGCAACCGATCAACGAATAAATATATCTTAACAGCCTGAAAGTGTCTGCCGAATCTAAGTGAATAGACGCTGTACATTGGAGTAAAATTTCAGTGTGTCATCTGATGAGCACTGGTTTGCCACAGGTTTCCACAACTGCTTCTTCTTTTAGTGTTTAAAAACAAAACAAAACAGGAAACAACTGTTTCCCCTGACTGAAAGTAGATAAGAAACCCAGAAAAATCTGACTTTGCAAAGTTTCTTACATTTCGAAAGGCAGACAGAAGCATGTGAATTTTAGTCGTCCAGTTTTTGTCAGGTAACAAATTATAGATTCCCCAACTGGGAGACCTATAGCTTTACATTTTCTGGTCTCTCTTGTACTGAGTTCACTCTTGTTTGGGCATTTTTGTCTTGGGGGCATGGTTTCTTATTTCAATGCACTTTAAAATGATATTCACCAAAATCTTTGTATGTTACAAAATGTTGCTTTTTCTTATACAAGATTTACATGGTTTCTTTCATATGAGCCAGCAAAATCGAACCATTCAAATATCTGAGTAGCCAACGGTAGCTGCATTTTCACACAGAAATCAACTCAGAATAACAGTTGCATATAGTTCATTTATATTTTTATTATAAAACTTTGGAAACAGTAAGCCAAGTCTACTCTACCTTGAAGGAAACAGCTTGTACTATAAGATAATACAGTTATTTATATGAAAATATATTACTATAGCAAAATGCTATACCAGTCTCTAACACCCACATCGGGCAAATATTTGTGACATTCAATCTGATTCTTTTAAAGAATGACATTTCTCCTTAGTTCTCTTTGGAAAATGATGGGCCAGCCAGGATGTTAATTAAGCAAAGCACATTGTGGGTTGGAGAGAGACACTGTCAAGGTGAAAAATCAGATTTCTTTCAAAAATTGTCATAATCTATGTTTCTAATAACACATAGTTGTGATTTAATGCCTTGATCCTTTCATCTGATCTCTGCAGGCACTTCCTTATGGCCATGGAGACTCCTTTTGCAGTCAGGGGTCTTCCCAAGAGAATTGCCTTAGGGGATCATGGTCTAAATCGTTTAAAAAAACCATCATTTCTTTTTTTCACTCTTTGTGGCGGTTGTTTCCTTTATGCATTTCGCTCACTGGGCTGTTCAATTTCATTTTCTGCCTGTTGGCCCCAGTCCATCAAACACTTAGGGCTAGTCTACACTTACCGTCCGGGTCGACGCGGTGAGTTCGACTTCTCGGAGTTCGAACTATCGCGTCTGATCCGTTCGGAAGCGCCGCGGTTGACTCCGGTACTCCACCACTGCAAACGGCGGTGGCGGAGTCGACCTTGGAGCCACGGACTTCGATCCCGCGGCGTCTGGACGGGTAAGTAGTTCGAACTAGGGTACTTCGAGTTCAGCTACGCTATTCATGTAGCTGAACTTGCGTACCCTAGTTCGACCCCCCGCCCTTAGTGTAGACCTGCCCTTAGGCACATGCCTAGCCTTAGGCATGTGAGGAGCCCATTAACTTTAATGGAAAGACTCATGTAGTTATAGTTATGCACACCTAAGTGTGTGCAGGACTGGGGGGGATAGTCAGTTTCATTCTCTGTTGCTCGTGCATTAGAAAAATTCTGATGTCTGTGGGTTTCCAAATCTGTGAGGGGATGATTTAAATTAGAAACAAATATTTCCATTGAATCGAATCAGAAAATCTTTTAGAAGAACATTATTGTTCATATTCAGTTTTGTAAAACAAACAAAAAAAAACTTTTACAAAATCCAAAGTTTCAGCTCAAGCTACTTGACAGTGTCTCAAAGTTTCAATCAACTTTTAAAACATTTGTTTCCCATTGTACTATTTACATGCTTTTTGCAACCATTCTTAACTGCCTGGGTCTGCTTATCCTCTCAGTGGAGATACTCCTGATATACACCAGTGGAAGTGAGATCAGAATCAGTTTCTTTTTATACATACTGGTCACCATCATTATTACAGAAGCACAAATAACAGAGAAAGTTTCCACTGGAGATTATGTGCAGGGTTAATATGCCACCGCCACTTTAAAACAAGTGACGCAAGAAAAATCACTTACGTACATAAACGTGGTAGCACGAAGAAGAGTTGCATATGAAAGCCTACACTAAGTGGACTATAAATACAGACTCCTGGAAAATAAATATGGGTTTGTTTTGTGGAAAACAGGGTGAGGAGTACTGACAGCTAATCTGGGACTGCGGCCGGTAATATTTTGGGCTGTGAAATGTATGATAAATATACACTGGAAAGAAATTGTATGCGGCTCATGTGAGGAAAGACTTATTATTGTTCTAGGACTTCCTAGAACATGAACAGAATATATTTATATCTATTTATCTATATATAAATATCTCCAATCGTCTTTTCTTATACACCCTGTACTGTACGTTTCACTCCTTTCCCTTAAACTCATTTTACCATGATTTAGTGCACCAGGCATTAAGAATTGATTACTTGATTTTTATATATATTTCAATCAGGTGTAGAAATCTATTGGGATTGCATCATGATGAAAGAATAATGCCACAGCACCCCATTCTAGAAACAAAGAGCTCTGTGGATTTCTTTAACTGCTTGAATTTTGCCTTCATGGACACACTTCACAGAAGTGCTAATATCAGGCGGCTGAAAATTACCTGTCCTGGACAGGTGCACTGTGATGAGAGCATCTTAGCTTAATAGTGGTACCTTCCCTGGGCTTAACTCCCAATGAGGCAACTAGGAGGAGAAAAGCAGGAGGCAAAAAGAGAAAAGGCCAGTTTTTTAAAAAAACTTGGAAGCTGGGAGCATGCCAATATCCAAGCTCTCATGGGGCATGGTCAGTGCTTCTTAATTGTTTCTGGATGCATCAGTATCATGGTGATAGATGCCTTCTAAGATAGATATCAAGAGAGCCAGGTGATAGGGGGATGGGAAGGATGGAGAAGCGGGCCATGGGCGGGTTCTTCTCTTACAAAGGGGTTTGCAGTGAGAAAAAGACCGAGAACCTTTGCAACTAACCTGAAGCAAAGCCAGTTTTCCAGCACTAATGTGCTTGTACAGAGACATGGAGGCAATGCTCAGGAACCGTGAAACTGTTGCATCATTTTGTCTCCTTCCATGTGTCTCTCTCTCCATCTCCCCGACACGCGCTTGTCTCAACTTGCTGTGGCTCTTTTCTCTTCCTCCCCTACGACCGTGCTCTCGTAGAGCCTATATTCTGTTAATTTTGTCAGATACGTCAATGCAACAATAAGCTATCTCCTGCCAGGAGGAGGAATGCAATGGAGAGAATGGACTGGTTTCCTTGCCAGTCTAGCTGCATTATATATATATTGTGTGTGTGTGTTTATATAAGGACCTTAAATTTGAACTCATCAACTAAACCTTGTCAGGATCTCTAGAGTTCTCCAATGTGTGTGATTCCCATTATTGGTTTATGAGAGGCACGCACTTGCATTGGAAGGAAACTATATCTCAGGTACATTTAGCAATATGGAATCCAGCAAAGCACTCTGAGTACGTATATAACACAGTCTCACTTTCACTGATCACATGGAAAGACGTGTTGAAAGTGGAGGAAGTTCCAGTGAGAGAGAGAGAGAGTGTGTCTAGCTGCAAAATTAATTCTTTGGGTTCTTTACATGACTGAGCTTAGGGCCTCGGGGCACTTAAGAATATAAAGCTTGAGTCTCTTAGAACATGACTTGAATAGTCATCAGTGAATTGTTTACCACGGGAGTGGCGGGAAAGCCAGGGAATTTCCCTGAGAGACAGTATGACCTAGAAAACTGAGCAAGAGACTAGGAATGGAAAGTTCCCGAGTTCTGCTCCTGGCTACACCTCCTACTCCCACTGTCGCCTTGACATCGGTCCTGCTCTCTGGGTAGAGGAACCGCTAGGTGCTAGCCAGCCTAGTGCCTAGAAAAACTTACAGCAGCCTTTCCTTTCAGAAATCACTGCAGGAGTGAGCATTGGCCATCTTGGAAGGGGGGGAGGCATTTTGTTTTCAATTTATGGAAATTTCTGAAATTTTGTGGTTTCTTTTCCTCAAAAAGCTACAAAACCAAACCAAAACATCACTTTTGAGGGAACATAACACATTTTCAAAATGGTCCCTTATCTGAGTGACTACACTTACCTGCTGTACAGCAGGTTAAAAGTTTTCAAAATTTGAAAATTTTCTGAAATTTTTGCTCAAAATTTCAACAAAAAGCTCATCTCCCCAAGATTTCTCCTCCTGACCCAGTTTTTCACCCTGTTCTAATATTAGGACTTTTTTAATAGTGAGATGAATTTTTACACTGAAACATTAACATTTTGCGTGCTCCAGTGTAAAAATGGACAACCCATTAGAAATGCTATAAAAAGAGCCATTTCTGGGCAGCAAATGGATCCAGAACAACATAGCCCACAATTTCCTGCAAAATTTCTTGGGAGAAAAAAATATCAGTAACGTTTTTGTTTGTTGGTTTGTTTTGCAAACTGCAAGAAATCATTTTAATCTACTTCCCAGGGCAGTTGTTAGGGATTAATGAAACAGTTAATGATTTACATAGTGCCTTGTAGATTTACATTTCTATATTAGTACAAAGTACTGAGCAAATCTATTTTTAAGAGAGTGCCAAGAAGTAATTGCCTGTTGAAAGGGGCGATCTGAAGAAAGGTCAAACAAAATTACGTTGGAAACTTTGGGACAGTTTAAAGTGAATGTTTAAGGCAAAAAGGGGGGTTGTTTATTGGAGGTGGAATATAGGCTTAGTTGATTTGTTTGAGCTTATTGTTCCCCGTCACCTATAAACTAGCTATGCCCCAATTGTAGGTATCCAAGAGGCTCTTAGCTTTAGCATGGAAATGTATTTTTCTCTCCTCTTCCTCCCTATGTTTTTCTGAGGTTTGGTGTGGTGTGATCTATTTGGTGATGTGTCGTTTAATTCAACTTTCCTTCTCCCAAGGATAATGATGGGCACCACAGCCACACAGGTGAAGGAGAATACAGGTAAGGAAACTACTTTTGAGAGCACAGATGCTTGGCACTAGGACACTCTGATACTGCACTCACTAAAATCATTAGCAAAACTCCTGTGTGACTTTAGTGATACATTTGATTCAGGACCCTAATTAGGAGCAGCCCTTATTGGCTGCTGTCAGAAGCCTACAGTAAAAAAGCACCAAAGAATGTTTTGTCTTCTTTAGTGTAATCCACCCATTGGATTTCACTAACGTTGACCATCAGCCTGTCCCCCTCCTCCATGAAAAGCACTGCCCCTAAGTAAATAGGCTGGAACCAGTTGTTTCCCATCTCACACAGAGTCTTGGTGGCAGTCAGTAGTTGGGTAGGCTCAGGGTAGCTGTCCGTGACTTTGGTGATGGTCTGCGTTATGGAAACTGGTTTACTGTGATTTGGAGTGGGTCCTCGGAAAGTGACCTGGGAGTAGACGTAGTAATCCCCGGCCTTTGGAATCATCAGTGACTTGTTGGTGTAGTTCATGTTGTTCTTGGTGAAGGCTAAGCCTCGCTCATGTTCCCACTGGAGAACTGGAAACTGGTTTCCCGGGGGGGGAGAAAGATCTTGTTTCTTAACTGGGGAGGTAAAGGAGAAAGGAAAGACATCAGTTAGTTCACCTGTTCAAGCAGGACGTGTGGCAGTGAACAGGACTCAGGTGATGGAGTCCTTCGAAAGAAAACAATCTGGCCAGCACATTCTCTTTAGTAAGGGCTCACTCTGATGTGTATTCCCTGTAGCACCCAGAGGCCCCACATGAAATCAGAGCCCCGCTGGGATAAGCACTCTACAGACACATTGTAAGGACAGTATCTGCCCCAAAGAGCTTACAGGCCAGCTAGACAAGGCAAACAAAGGGTCAGAGGAAAGGAATATTATTACTCCCATTTTACATATGGAAAACTGAGGCACGGGGCAATTATGGCCAGATTTTCACACACAACTAGCCATTTTGGGTGCCCACCTTGAGACGCTGTAAAGGGACCTAATTTTCAGAGAATGGACGCCGGGGCCCCTTTAAGGTGTCTCAGTTTGAGCATCCAGGAACTAAGCCACTTGGCATCGTTAGTCACTTTTGAAAACCGTGCTTGATGCCGCACAGCAAGTCTTTGGCAAACTGAGAATAAAGCTCAGATCTCCTGACTTCTAGGCCAGCACTTACCCACAAGAGAATCCTTCCTCAGGGTGCAGTCTGGTCACATCAAAGGGGGAAATTCACTCCAGTGTGTGGAGAAGGATTTGTGCCCCCTCCCCCAGGACCAATGCACCATTTCACACCAGTTTCAGGTTTATATCAACACATCATCCTAAAATGCAGCTGGCTCTGGGGCACCTGTGTGAATGATTACAGCAATTGTACATAATGGTGCAGGACAGTGATCAAGGAGACACCCCATATCCAAGGGACCCTTCAGTCTATAATTACTTTACCTTATATTTAGCTAGGACAGCTCTTGAGAAAAAGTGACATGGAATCTTTTCTGACCACAAATGATCAGCACCTTGGTGTTAATCTAATCCAAATAGGTTGCAACTCCACCTGCAAACAGTGTCCCAAAGTTATGTGGAATCTAGATTACCCTCCTTGTGTGTCCCAAACTATTTTTGTGGCTTAAACCTATCTCTAGCTATGAAGGGTTACTATGAGGTTTCCATTGGGGGCAGCTTATCTCACATCTGCCCACTGTGGGGTATCTTGTACCTTCCTCGGAAGCAGCTGGGGCCAGCTGCTGTCAGAGACAGCACATTGGAGCAGATGGACCCCAGGTCTGATTCAGTCTGGCAATTCCTGTATTCTGGTTTTTGCAGGGTTTGGTGGGAGGACATGAGGCATAGTGGGACTTTTACCCTTCCTGTTTTAATCATCTCTCTTCCCCGATTTGTAATACAGCTCAGGCAAGTAGCTAGGAAAACAAGAGCCATATATTTTATTTATAGGAGTGATTTCTGCTAGGGAACGGCCATCAGCTTTCCTAGTAACTGTGTTTGTCACAAAAAATTGTTGCGGTAAAGATGCAGCTGAGAAAAGAAACATCTGACTTCGCTGGGCAATAAAAAGAAACATACAAGGCTACTGATAAACAAACAAGCAAGTCAGAGGCAACTGATTTCCAGGAGATGAGACCTTTTCTTTTGCGTGAGCGTGGGTTAATACTGCATGTTTGTTCTCTTTCCATATCGTTCAGTTTCGGGGCTGAGAAATGCCTCGGCTCCTGTTAACTTCACTGGAAGTACGGGGGGCTCAGGTAGGTCTACCCAGCCTGCAGAAGCCTCCCAGCCCACATCGGCAGATGGACTAATGGGGCATGCGATAGCACTCTAAATCTATATGTGTAAGACAGCCCTTTGCAGTCACGGCTTGGGCTCTGAAGCCTGGGCAGGGATGTGGGCTTTGGAGCCCGAACTCCAGCCGAAGTCACAATTTCAAAGCACTGTCTACACGTTTCTTTTTAGAGCACTAGCATGAGCCCTGCTAGTCCAGCCCTGGGTTGGGAGACTCACTGCCCCAGGCTGTGTAAACCTACCCAATCTGGTCTGAAACCTCATTTCCGGAACGTTGCAACAACTACTGGCTAGCACTGTTTTTCTCCTCTGTTAATATATAATCCATAAGAGGAGCATGAGCCGTAATGCCTTGGGTATTCACTGAGCAATATAACGCTCTGATGGCGGGAAGTAGCCTCTGCAATAATGGATTTTGAGCTCTGGTTCATTCTAACTTTTCTCCAGAAAAAGGTAAAGCACACAGATGTGTGGGGGAAGACAAGGACTGCAATAGCATCTGGAGTGGAAGGAAGAGTGCTCTCTCTCTGTTTGGTATAGAAACGGAGGTTAGGGGAAGCAAATGGCTGGCTGCTACCTCACACTTCCCCAGGGCTTCCAGGGGGTGTTCAAACCCTGGTATAAATTAGAGCAGCCTTCGGCCTGCTCTAATTTGCAGCAGCTTCCAATAGCCCCTCCCACCCCACCATCCCCGAGGGCTAATTCAGCAGCTGGAGATGCTGGAGTGCAGGGGTCTCTATGTATGCAGCTCCCTACCAACCCTAGCATGGCCCCTACACTGGAGTGTGCCACATCAGTTGTGTCTGGTGTTTAGGACAAATTTAAAGCTCCTCTGTGCTACTGCAGCAGCTCCAAGCAGCCTCAGAATCTGGCCCAGAATCTGTAAGATTAAACTGGATTTACTGGCGTCAGATCTGACTCTGGTAGGCCCTCTTTCTTATTTATCTGAGGCTGTGTTTACACTTAAAATGCCACAGCAGCTCAGCTGTAGTATTTTGAGTGTAAATATGTATTTTACCTAGGGAGGTGGTGGAATCGCCACCCTCATTGGTTTTTAAGGCCTGGCTTGACAAAGCCCTGGCTGGGATGATTTAGTTGGGGTTGGCCCTGCTTTGACTAGATGACCTCCTGAGGTCTCTTCCAGCCCTAATCTATGATTCTGATTCTATTCACTAGACCATCACTGTAGTTAAGCCACCACCCCAAGAGCTGGTAGCTAGGTCAGCAGAAGAATTCTTCCATTCACCTAGTGCTATCTACACCAAGGGTTAGGTTGGCATAACTACATCTCCTAGGGGTGTGGATTTTTCACATTCCTGAAGGACACAGATATGCCAGGTAAGTTTTCAATGCAGACCAGCCCTTTGACACTCATCAAGTGAGTTTGACTGTAATGTCTTTTACCAAAGTGGCCTAAATCAGGCTCTGGAAGTTCAGGGGTCACCCTTAAAAGGCCAGCTGTTCCCAACCAGTAACAGGACAGTTGTTTCCTAAACTGACTTAGGGAAATGTTCAGATACCACCACACTGTGATAGCTGTTTGTTAATGATTTAGTAGTGACTATCATTCCCCCTCACCCCCCAAGTACTCAGAATGAGGGGAGGTTAGCTCCGTGGTTTGAGCATTGGCCTGCTAAACCCAGGGTTGTGAATTTAATCCTTGAGGGGGCCATTTGGGGAATGGTCCTGCTTTGAACAGAGGGTTGGACTAGATGACCTCCTGAGGTCCCTTCTAACCCTGATATTCTATGAATGTATTTTCAGTGACAAGGGTAGAGGCTAGGGACAGGGAAAATAAGAACAGACCCTCTGCCTCATGGCTCAAATCAAACCTTTCCAGAGCTTCAAAACAGACAGGAAAACTTCTTGAAAACACATTTGTCATTTTCCTTTCCTTGCTCCTCTCCATTTGGAGGTACAAGCTAGTGAATGTGCCTAAACAGCAGATCAAGGAGGACTGGAAATCTTGGTGATTTCCAGCTAGATTTTGTAAACTCAAGGGGTTGAAAGAAACTTGATTCAACTGTTGGGTGCTTCCCTGAAGCAAAGAGAACATCACAAGCTTTTGAAGTTAATTCATCAGGAGTACAGAGCTCCTGTCTTATCTTCTGAGCCAGCAGCCATGCAGGAGGGACTGTCTCTTGCTACTATGTCACACTGGCTGTGCACCACAAATGACTGTTTCATCAATGAATGGGACCTTGTTCTCCTGCAAATCTGCACTGTTGTGTTGAAACATTTGGAAAGGTTTCCCTTATTAGTAAAAAGGCTCAAAAGACACAATCTAGCATTAGCCAGGAACTTAAGGACAAACCCAGAGAACAAAATCCTGCTACTGAGAGCTATAGGAACCTAGGCCCTGATTCAGTGGAGTGCTTAAGCACATGCACAACTTTGGACATTGACTTCAATGGGGTTACCCGCATGCTTAAAGTGACTCGTGTGCTTTGAGTGCTTTTTGGAATCATGGCCAGAGTTCACTTGGGGGAGAGGGGGGGAGTGTGTCAGACCATGGCCGAGGGAAAGGGTGTGGATCTTGGAAGCCGCCCACAAGGTTCTCAAACCATCACAGCTGTGCCAGCCATCTGGCAGCCATTCTGCCACTGACTTTCCCCATTATGTCCTTACCCCCGGGTTCGCTCACCTGGGGGCTGTAGAAATAGCTTAGGGCTCAGTTATGCCCCTCCCTCAAAAGGGTGTACTACAAAGGGGTCTAGGGCATCCCGAGAGTCCCTTGCCCCTCAGCCCATCTACAGAGGAACCAAGCATCATCCCCTGGTCTGGTACCTTGACACTGCAATAAAAGACCCTCTACATGGCCACGGGTGACCTGTGTCAGCTGCCTTGAGCTTGGAGGGCTTGGGCTGCAGGGCTAAAAATTGCAGTGTCAATGTGCAGGCCTGGGCTGGAGGTTGGGATCTGAGACTCCACAATGGGGCGGGGGGAGTTGGTTCTCAGAGCCTGAGCCCACTGCAGTGTTTAGACCCATAGCCCCAACCCCTGTGTGCCCGAGTCCATTGGCCCGGGCTCTGAGAGTCGGTGCCATGGCTTTTTATTGCAGAGTAGTACCTGACAAGCTCCGTGAGGGCATGGCTGGGGGGAATGCTGGCCACCGCTGTTAAGCAGGGTGTAGCAAAGAGCACCCTTCAGCCTGCTCCCTCAGCCTTTCCTATTGCTTGTGACACCCCCCACTCCTGCCCTTGAGAAAGGCATAATACCTCCCGGCACCTCCCCTTCCTCAGCACTGCTCAGACTCGTGAGAGTCACAACTGAGCCTAATTCTCCTCTTGCACACGTAAATCAGGGGTGATGCCACTGAAGTCAATGGAGTTATACTGGCGTGGAGAAGGCGTAAGTGAAGACAATCAACTCTGTGATGCTTATGGAATGTTAAAGGTCTGGTTCTCCTGTCCCTTAAACTGCTCTAGCTCCATTGACTGACAGCGGTGGAGTTACTCCTGATTCACGTCACGATGAGACTACAACTAGGCCCCTTATGTTTAAATATTCCTGTTAAATACAGCAGAAGAGTAAAATACCAGCCATTGATTTAAGCACCAAGATAATTCTAGCAGTTGCTAATGGCCACCAGCCCGAGTGTAAGCAGCCTTTTAAAACCATAAAGAGAATCTTTCATAAAGTGCCCAGCTTTGCAGACACTCTGTATGAACACAGGGCCAGATCCTCGCCTGGTATAAATCAGCATAGCTCAGTAAAGCTAAGCCAAGTGACACCCGCTTGAGATCTGGCCCAGAGAGTATCAACGGGAGATGACTTTTTTTCCCCTACATTTCCTGCCTTGCAACGTCTGTCAGTCAGTTTCCAAAAGGCATGTGCGTTTCGGAGCTGAGCTTTTGTGCAGTGCAAATGTTAGTGATAACAACCCAGGGAGGCATATCATTTTTGAACAGTTACATTACCTGTCAGGTGTGCTCTTGGCTTTTCTGCACTGGATACTAAAGCTGTAATTTAAACAAAAAAAGAACATTTACAAACATCTGAATCTCACTGATTCTTCACAGAGAGAATCTGTGCAGTCCCTCTTCATTTCCGCCTGGGTCTGTTTTACGAGTTATTTGTCTAGGCTGTTTTTTTTTTTTTTTGGTGGTAGACAGGAATGGAATTTTGGACAGAGCTGATGCGATCACTGAGCAAGCACCAGGACTTGCCAACTGCACTGCAAGGCTTGTGAGAACTTGGCAAATCCTTTTAAAACAAACACTGCCCCCGCCCCCCGCCCCTCCGAAAAGCAAAGCAAAAACCTCTTCTTTGAATTAGATTTCAGCATGCACCAGGGCATCCTTTGTCGTTCTGCCATTTCAATACTAATAGAGTCAGATTGGCCTAAAAAAGCCACAGGGCAGGTTTATCTCTATGCCAACGCTAAGAGGAGGTAGTCTGCACATCCCTTATTCAGGGTCTGCAGCATCAACCCAGCCACTCCCCCTCTTATGCCATCTTTCTGTCCCCCAGGCCTCCACCGCTTCCTCAAGCCTGCCTAGGCTCTGCCACAGCCACACCCTCTCCTCCTTCCTTCCTTCCTTCCCCACCTGGCCTCCCATCCACACCTCTCTCCTCCAGCCCAGCGCTTGCCCATGATCCTCCCTGACACTCCCTGCACTGTGTGACCATTGCTGAGGAGGCATCCCTAGACCTTCTGTGTTGAAAGGAGTGGGTGGGGGAATGGTGGACTTTGGCCTCTTTGCACCAGCTGCACTGGCATGAAAGGGACCACAGGGCCCCTGTGTGTTATATCCTTGGGGCAGCCAGTGTAGGAAGCAATCACTTGAGGCCAGAGAGCAGGCAGCTAACCAACACTGTGAGTCTGGCCCACAGAGCAAGAGTGAGCTGGGGTTGGCTTTCACGTGCAGCTACATTTTCCCTGCACAGAATCCTTGGCAGCACTAATATCATAGAACTGGAAGGGACCTCAAGAGGTCATCTCGTCCAGTCCTCTGCACTCAAGGCAGGGCTAAATATTGTCTAGACCATCCCTGACAGGCGTTTGTCCAACCTGCTTTTAAAAATCTCCAATGATGGAGATTCCACAAACTCCCTAGGCAATTTATTCCAGTGCTTAACCAGCCTGACAGTTAGGAAGTTTTTCCTAGTATCCAACCTCAACCTCCCTTCCTGCAATTTAAGCCCAGTGCTTCTTGTTCTAGCCTCAGAGGTTAAGAAGAACAATTTTTCTTCCTCCTCCTTGTAACAACCTTTGATGTACTTGAAAACTGTTGTCCTGTCCCCTCTCAGTCATCTCTTCTCCAGACTAAACAAACCCAATTTTTTCAATCTTCCCTCAGATTTTCTAGACCTTTAATCATTTTTTGTTGCTTTTCTCTGGACTTTCTCCAATTTCTCCACATCCTTCCTGAAATGTGGCACCCAGAACTGGACACAATACTCCAGTTGAGGCCTAATCAGTGCGGAGTAGAGCGGAAGAATTACTTCTCGTGTTTGGCTTACAGCACTCCTGCTAATACATATCCACAGACAACACCGTACACGGAAGTGGATTCAGATATAGATTGTTATCTACTCCGAACCTTTCCCTTCGTTTATGTTTTCTATTGACTCAAACCTTCACCCACAGCCCAACCCTTCAGCTTTAACCTTGCTCAAACTTCCAGGGACTTTGATGGGATTGCAGGAGCGTGTGCCGCAAGGAGATTTAGCCCATAGCATTGCAGATGATAAAGATGGAAAAGACATCCCAGAACCTGGGATGCATCTGAGCTGTGCTCAGGAGGGGGTTTGCAAAGGTGGCTTTAAGCCACATGTACGCCCTGCAGCCCCCAATTCTGGTTCTTTGTGGATACTGGACTATTCCCTGCTGTAGACTAGATCAGTGGTTCTCAAAGTCGGGCCGCTGCTTGTTCAGGGAAAGCCCCTGGCGGGCCAGGCCGGTTTGTTTACCTGGCGGCCAGCCCATCCCTCAGCCCACACCGCTTCCCGCAGCCCCCATTGGCCTGGAGCGGCGAACCGCGGCCACTGGGAGCCGTGATCGTCTGAACCTGCGGACGTGGCAGGTAAACAAACCGGCCCGGCCCGCCAGGGGCTTTCCCTGAACAAGTGGTGGCCCGACTTTGAGAACCGCTGGACTAGAGTAGCCACAGGGCTGTTTGTACCTGGTTGCCTATTGCCCATCCCAGCATCTGGGCATCACTGGGGGGAGAGAGTTGTCCCCCAAATATGTCCCCTATACTGGGAACTGGGATGGAGTTGGCATAGAAGCTACTAGGAGATTCCCTTGTGCCGTTCTCCACTCGCCAGATGGGATGGCTTTAGGACTGGGTTGCACTGTAGAGCAGTATGAAGCTCCTTTAGCAGGGCAAATAGCTGCCACATCCTTGCGAGGTCTCCTAGCCCATCTTCCTCCAGACCGTTCCTTTGGGAAATCTAATTTTAAGATAATACAAGTGATAAGGGCTTCTACCCCTTTGCGGGTGAGACTGATCTATAGCAGAACAGATCTCACTGACATTCAACATGAAGTTACTTTCTCGGACTTTAATCTCCTTTGGCTTCTAGTTACACCCTTTTGCACCACACTAACCAATTCCTTTTCCTCTAAAGGAACCTGGTCTGGCCCCCACTCTGGCTCCTATACGCTGTTTTGGCAGCATACAGGGCCCATGAAGGAGCTGCTGGGGAAGAAGTCCCTCTGGGGAGAAGTAGCACAGGCCTGATATTAGTGACCTTGCACACTGTCCCCAAAGCCCAACTCTAGGGGACATGCTGGGAGCGTAGCTGGGTCAGGAAGGTGCATGCTCTTTACAGGTTAACAACAGTCAACCTGCAGTCGCCGAACACCACAGTGGAGTGCCCAGCCCCTGATCCACTGGATTTCCCAGACCCTCTGTTCCAAAAGGAATAGTTCTCTGGCCCCCGCTCCAGCGAGTCAAATGACAGCAAGCAGAAATAGTGGAAACAAACATAGCTCTTCCTACTACAAGTGATTCTGGGCTGCAGTGTGGCTCCTAGGCGGCCAATCAGGTCTGCAGAAAGATGGCAGAAAGTCACCTTTGCCCAACCTCTCCTGTGCTCTTTGTCCCAGGTTTCTCAGAATCTGTCCCCAGGAGCCTTTGTCCTCGGATGTTTGTGTTTATGGGTCATATCTCTCTACACACCCTCCCACGCCCCTCTCTACTGTACTTGTATTGTTCCCAATTTCCGGCAGGGAGGCGAGGCGTTTAACCCACACACCTTCTGGGTGTGGTGTTCTGTCCCACCTAGTGTCCCATCTAGAGAGAGCGAGAGCTAATGAGTCTGCTCTACAGCCTTAGCTAAGAAGCAGATGGCTTTTAGCTCATGCAGTAGAGGCTCATGCACTAAACACCAGAGGTCCCAGGTTTGATCCTGCCTGCCTGGGGTTTGTGGGTGTTACAATTACACATGAAATTCTTAGCTCTTAGTAGAGAAGGCAGGTGTCTCTACTTAATAGCTCTGGGAAAGTGCATTTCCGTATAGTGGAAAGAGAAGGAGGGTGAGGTAATATCTTTCATTGGACCAACTTCCTTGGTGAGAGAGAAACTCTTTTGAGATATTTCCTCACCCACCCTGTTTCTAATACCCTGGAGCTGACCCAGTTACAATAACACTGCCTTTCAGTATTGCTCCTACATTTAGCTGCAGTGAGGAATTTGCAATAGCAGGTACCAACCCCAGTGGGCACGTGAGTGAACAGAAGCTTTTATAGAAGAAGGAAGGGACTGGAAAACTTACAGATAGGTGATGACTCTTGCTTTAGGAATCTAGACATGCTTTCATCTGCAACCTGCAAATAGATTCACAAGCAGTTAGTGTTCAGTTGATTGAGACAAGACAAATTATGGAGAACAGAGGCCCTCCTATGTATGTAATATTTGCATCAAAAGAGTCTATTAAAGCCTTTGACAATTGCCTCAGAAGACAGAAGAAGCAGCAATCTGAGCAATCTCAGGCTCACTTTACATCTGAACTGAGCCTGAAGTACAAGCCCCTAAGTAGCTTTGGTTTTTGGTGCAAGAGCCTTCTCCTCCACAGCTCCTGTTAGTTTGAAACTGCCTTCCAATATCCCTCTGCCTGATACACACAGGCCAGATTCCAAGGTCTGGCCGATCTGTGCTAAGCGCGGGAACTGGGATGGGAGAATGATGCCTCCAAGGCATCTTCCTACTTCCTGGCTCAACCAGAGCCTGAAATGGCCCATGGAATAACTCAGAAAGGCCTAAGCGCTACTCTAAGTTCTGCCACCCAGGGAGTGTGGAGCACAACTCCATCCAGCCCCACTCTCTCCCATCCCCAGCCTACCACTGAACATCTCCTACACCTCAGGGAGGGGAGCCAGTCGTGCAGAGGTGAAACAATGCACAGAGGTTAGAGCTGGAAGCCAAGATCTGACCCTGACTCTTTCTGATCTGAAAACATAGTGGGCCTGATCCTCAGCGTGTATCATGCCGCCTCTGAACGGGGGTACATTGATGTACAGCAGCTGAGGATCTGCCCCACAATTTCTCCCTTACTTCTGTACCTTGCAATTTCTCTCTTCCTCTGCTCTTTATTATGTGAATCTGTAACTCTATCGTTTCATTCTCTAGGGCACTGGAGAAAGAGTTTGTGTGAAAGACAGATCAGTAATGAAAAGGAACCAGGAACTCTCAGTGGCAGAGAACTAACCTTGCAAGTAAACAAACACTTGACAGAGGAAAGATCAGTTTTGTTTTTTTAATCACTTGCTAAATCACAATCTTTATCTCAGAGCCAGAGTCCCTGTGACTGCGTTCAGGCTCACACAGTAAATATTGCAACATAATATTGACTCGGTCAGTGCCAAATACAAAAGGCATTTATGCAAAGCAACAGGAAGGGTGGTTACCACTTGCCAGTCAGATAGATGCCCGCCAATGGTGTTCGCTTTTCCGATTCAAACCCACAAGAGTGCATGCATTCTTGCAAGACTTTGGTTCTTTTCAGCTAGATTTTCAGGTGATATAAATCAGCATAATTTTGATGCCAGTGGAGCCAGGCTGACTGAGGAGCTGGTCTATAGTTTGTGCATGTGCAAACCCCGCCCCCGACCAGCGCCTTAATAGCAGTGCCTAGAGGCCTACAATACTTACAGTGGTTCTCAAACAGCGGAGCATTTGCTGATGGTCTACGGAGAAGCAGCTCACATGATGCTGACTCTTCTTGTTTTCAGCTGCTAAACTGCATCAACACACTGCCTCTACTCTACATTCAGGGCCAGCTCCAGGCACCAGCGAAGGAAGCAGGGGCTTGAGGCGGCCAACGGAAAGGGGCGGCACGTCCGGGTCTTCAGCGGTGGGTCCCTCAGTCCCTCTCTTCCTCTTTGAGCTGCTGCTGAAGTGCCGCCGAAGAGGAAGAGAGGGAGCAAAGGACCCGCCACTGAAGAATGAAGCGGCGCGATTGAGCTGCTGCAGAAGTGCCACCGATCGGGGTGGCAAAAAAGCTGGAGCCAGCCCTGTCTACATTAAAAACTCTCCTAATATTATTTCTCCCCAGGCCCAATTCCTGGGCCTGGAGAGAGCTCCTGCAGTGCAGAGTCTGCTGGAAGCCTGCTTATGTTGTGTGTTTATGCACTTTGGGGACCAGACTCTCACTCAGTGTCAATCAGAGTAGATCCCATTGTAAATGGGTTTCAATGGAGCTCTGCTCATAGAATCATAGAATCTCAGGGTTGGAAGGGACCTCAGGAGGTCATCTAGTCCAACCCCCTGCTCAAAGCAGGACCAAACCCAACTAAATCATCCCAGCCAGGGCTTTGTCAAGCCTGACCTTAAAAACCTCTAAGGATGGAGATTCCACTACCTCCCTAGGTAACCCATTCCAGTGCTTCACCACCCTACTAGTGGCCAATAACAATTACTACTAGAAAACAGTGATAATATTTAATGAGTATCTACATATATTATCCAGCTTGGATTATTTCACACACACACACCACATCTGCTACTTCTGGGGGAAGTTATCTAGGGTCTAGATAATACTTGGTCCTGTCAGGAGTGCAGCAGACTGAACTAGATGACCTCTCGAGGTCCCTTCCAGTCCTACGCTTCTGTGACTCCATGAGCAAAAGGTGAATGAATGGCTGAGTTAGCTTTGTGACAGACGGACAATATCCTGAATTAACTTTACTGAATTAAGTTAAACCTGGCTGAATTAGTTTTAACAGCTTTGGGGTCCATTGTTTTAAAAATGCAATTGTGTCTGTGTTATCCTGGAATGGTATGTTTGTACCTTCTCTAGGAGATCGACTCACTAATGCAATGTCTGGAAGGTATTAGGAACTTCAAAGGGCTTTTTGAAACAATACCTGTGAAATGGATTTCCTAGGAGGTCCCTGGGGGCAAAGGAAATGCAAATGACCCACCTCTAATCCACCCTTTTGAAGCTGTACCTTCCTGAGGAGAAGCTACTGTATATTTATTGCCTGCTCTAGGAAACTCCAGATCAAAGACGCCTAAACCGTATACAGGGTGGACTAAACATGGGGTGACCAGACAGCAAATGTAAAAAATTGGGATGGGGGTGGGGGGTAATAGGTGCCTATATAAGAAAAAGCCCCCAAAATCGGGACTGTCCCTATAAAATCAGGACATCTGGTCACTGGAACTGAACATGTTATGAGTGGGCTAGTTCTGAGCTGAGGCTGTGATGAATTTGAGACCGCAAAGGAAATCCCTTGGGTGTGGTGCTGAAGGATTGCTTCAGCCAGAGATCATATTCAAGTCAGGGTGATGTCTGCTAAGCTTATTAGCTTGGTGTGGTTTTGTTTTTTTTGGTAAAGGTTTTCTCTGTAGTGCTTTTACCTTAAGAATAAAATAGGCTCGTATTAGAACTGCACGGCAGCTTATAACTGCGGACAATCGCTCTGTTATCAGTCCCTGAACAGAAAGCCAGCACGTGCTGGGGCAGCCGGTGTCTGCTGAGAATAACAAAGTGAAGGCAGGCAACTGTGCAGCCTGGAAATACCTCACTGTAGCGGGGTGGTTACCTGCTCCTGCGCTTTGGGTGGAAAACAGCCCAGGAGAGGGCTGTGGCTGGGGCAAGAAGCCTGGGCTGATTAGGGAAGTTAGGCTCAGCTGTGACCAAGTCCCAATCAGGCCCAGCTGGCTCCTGTAAGAGGCAGTGAGCCAGGAGCCCAGTCAGTCTCCCTCTGCCTATAGAGGGAGAAGGGCCTGGCTGCAGGGAGCTAGAGACAGGGTACCTGAGTGGAGCAGGGCTGGGGAAAGGCAGAGGAGCTGGGGAGCTCCAGCCTGGAAAGCCCCAGGTTGCGGCCTAACATAGGGCCAACAGGTACTGGGGGTTGCAGAGGGCAGCCCAGGGTAGGCAAAGGCAGCAGGTCCAAACCCAACCTTGCCAGTGATGAGTGGCTGATACTGCAGTCTGCCCCAGGGCACAGGGCTAGATGATGACTGGCAGTAGCCTTATCCTGAAGTGAGGTGGAGCTAGTGGGTGGGGCCTCCTGGGGAGGGGAGATCCTGAGAGAAAGGGGTTACTGCCAGGGGGCAGCACCCTAGCTAACAGGGCACCAGAGTCCAGGGAGGGACATGGGGGTCAAGTGGTAGTGGATCACCGGCCTGCAGGGGGTGCTCTAGGCTGGAAATTGAGCTAATTCCTGGAGCGACCAGCAGGAGGCACCACAGGGGTGAGTCACAGGGGTTTCTCCCCCCCCCAAAAAAGGTAACAGCTGGAGATCTGGAAGCCTGAGAGTGGGTGCCCTTGCTGCACCACTGAGGGGAAATACAGGCACAAGTTGCCCTGAACTGAGTTGAATCTGGTGCGTTCTGCATTGAGGCTTGAGAGTTTAAAGCCCAAAGCTGAGGGGCGTGTGTGGTCTAGGAGACATCTAAACCACTTATAACATGGTAATTTCCCAATAGCTAAATTACTTAGAAAAGAAAAAAATTGCAACAGAAAACTCCATCCCTTCCCCAGCTACCCCGCCTCTGCCCCTGCCTTCCCGCCATGCCCCCCAGCAGAAGAGCATGATCTAAGAGACCCTTGTGAAAGCTGCAGGGCACAATCTGCAAGATAGGAAGGAATCAGGAAGAACATTCCTACTCAGGTTGACCTTGAACTGTTTGAGATGGGGCAGCTGCTCTGTACTGAATATTGCACGGTCTACAAGAGCTCACAAGATTGCTGGGATGTTTGAATACAATTGTAATTTATGATGCAATGTGCAGCATCATGGTCAGCTGAATGAGTCATTTCCCTGGAGGGACTTTACAAGGCCACAGTGCGGGAATTCCCTTGGGAGCGCTCCTCCCCCATGCAACAGTTGTAATCACTTAAATGTCAAGGTAGTGACATGTGCCATAACAAAGCCGTGTCCGGCCCCGATTCAGCAAGATACTTCAGCACACACCTAACTTTAAGCGTGTGAACATCTCTATTGATTGACTTCAGTGGGACTACGTGCTCAAAGTTAGATCCCTGCTTATGTAGTTTGCTCAAGAACCTTACATAATCGGAACCCTTGAGATTTAATGAGAGCTGATTGCTTCCATGAGAAGTTTTGACTTTTTTTTGTCAAAAATGTAGCGTGGTTTTGGGACAAAAACTGGGGAGGGGGAATGGCTAATAACTGAAATATGTTTGGCTGAAAATCAAAACAATTTCTATTTTAGGCCAAAAGTTTTAGTTTTCTGAGGGGAGGGAGCTCAATGTGAATAACATGGAGAAGAGAAGCAGCAGTGCCTAGTGGATAGAACACTTGTTTGGGACTCAGGAAATTTAGGTTCTATTCCTGGCTGTGGCAGTGGCCTGCTGGGTGACCTGGGGTGCATCACTTCCCTTATTTCTGCCTTGGTTTCCCTAACTGTGAAATGGGGATAATGATATTGACTTGCTTTGAAATCATATGATGAAAAGCGCTAGTTATTTTGAATAGTTCATGTATATACTTCATCGTAAAGATCAGTTAGGCTGAAAGATGCTATTTAAATACAAGCTGTGTTGTTATACAATAAGGAGGTATCATTTATAGACCCCATAATGAAATACTTTTAAAAATTAGTCCTTTTAAAAATTATACTGGAGAGGTTTCTTATTCTCCATTAGGTTGGTATTTTTCAGAAGTCCTCAGCATCACCCTAACCATGCTGCCACTGAAGTCTCTGGAAAAAACACCCACTGATTGCAATGGGAACACAGTTAAACCAGCCTTGTGTGCTTCTGAAAAATCCCACCCCAGAGCTGATTGGAAGACAAGGATCTCCTGATTAGGAGCTGATTAGGCCTCAACTAAAGTATTGTGTCCAGTTCTGGGCTCCACATTTCAGGAAAGATGTGGACAAATTGGAGAAAGTCCAGAGAAGAGCAACAAAAATGATTAAATGTCTAGAAAACATGAGCTATGAGGGAAGATTGGAAAAAATTGGGTTTGTTTAGTCTGGAGAAGAGAACTGAGAGGGGACATAAGTTTTCAAGTACATAAAAGTTGGTTACAAGGAGGAGGGGAAAAAATTCTTTGACCTGTGAGGATTGGACAAGAAGCAATGGGCTTAAATTGCAGCAAGGGAGGTTTAAGTTGAACATTAAGAAAAACTTCCTGTTAGAGTGGTTAAGCACTGGAATAAATTGCCTAGGGAGCTTGTGGAATCTCCATCACTGGAGATTTTTAAGAGCAGATTAGAGAAACACCTGTCAGGGATGGTCTAGATAATACTTCGCCCCGCCATGAGTGCAGGGGACTGGATCAGATGATCTCTTGAGGTCCCTTCCAGTCCTATGATTCTATGAAATGGCAGCGTTAGTTCCTGTGAAGACTGCGGTATGCAAAAAGCTGCCACAGGCTTTCAATTCCAAAAGTCCCATTTATAAACATTTAACATTTAAATCAAAAGAAAACAGCTGAAGATCCCCCTCCCACACATCTCATTTTATTGTGCTCTTTTGAAAAGGGGTGTCCATATTACAAACCTGAATACAGCAAAATAGTTAGGAATGGGTCATAAAGATTAATAAGCAGCTGTGTTCAGATCACATCCATCTCTCTTGCTCTTTACACAAGAAGAGAACAAGACTTGTTGGGGACAGATTCTGTGTGTGTTAGTGGGCATGCATGGGTAATCATAGACATGCACAGCTGGAAAGGACCTCAAGAAGCCATCAAGTCCAGCCCCTGGTCTTGAGGCAAGACCAAGTATACCTAGGCCACCCCTTAAAAACCTCTAATGATGGGGATTCCACAAGCTCCCTTGGAAGCCTGTTCCAGAGTTTAACTACCCTTATGTCGAACGTTTTTCCTAATATCTAACCTTAATCTCCCTTGCTGAAGATTAAGCCCATTACTTCTTGTCATGGAGAACAATTGATCACCATCTTCATTATAACAGCCCTTAACATATCTGAAGACTGTTATCAGGTGTCCCCCACCCCAGCCTTCTCGTCTCAAGACTAAATATGTGTGTTTTACCCTTTCCTCATAGGTCAGGTTTTCTAAACCTTTCATCATTTCTGTCGCTGTCCTCTGGACTCTGCAGTTTGTCCACATCTTTCCTAAAGCGTGGCGTGCAGAATTGGACAAAGTACTCCAGCTGAGGCCTCAGCAGTGCAGAGTAGTGCAGGACAATTACCTCCTGTGTCTTACATACAACATTCCTGTTAATAAACCCCACAATGATATTATCCTTTTTTTTGCAACTGCATCACATTGTTGACTTAGATTCAATTTGTGATCCACGGTAACCCACAGTTCCTTTTCAGCAATACTACATGTTAGCCAGGTATTCTCCATTTTATAGTTATGCATTTGACTTTTCCTTCCTAATGGCAGTACTTTGCCCTTGTCTTTATTGAATTTCATCTGGTTGATTTCTTACTGATTATCCAATTTGTCAAGATTGTTTCGAATTCTAATCCTGTCCTCCAAAGTGCTTTCAACTCCTCCCAGCTTGGTGTCATCTGCAAATTTTATGAGTGTGCTCTGCACTCCATTTCCAACTCATTAATGTTAATATTGAATAGTACCAGACCCAGGACTGATTCCTGTGGGATCTCCACTAGGTACACCCTCCCATTTGGACAGCGAACCATTGATAATTATTCTTTGAGTCCTGTCTTTCAACCAGTCGTGCAGCCACCTTATAGTAATTTCATCTAGACCACTTTTCCATAGTGTGCTTATGAGAATATCATGCAGGGTTGTCTCAAAAGCCTTACTAACATCAAGATACATATCTACTGCTTCCCTTGTAACCACTAGGCCAGTAATCCTGAAAAAGATGGAACTTAGGTTGCTTTGGCATGATTTGTTTTTGTCAAATCCATGCTGTCTATTCCTTATTCTCCGAGTGCATACAAACATTGTTTAATAATTTGTTCCAGTATCTCTTCAGATATTGACCAGTCAGGCTGACTGGCCTATAATTCCCAAGGTCCTCTTGGTTCCCCTTTTAAAGATAGTTATTATATTTGCCCTTCTTCACTCTTCTAGTACCTCACCCATTTTCCAGGAGTTCTTGAAGGTAATTGCTAATGGTTCTGAAATTGCTTCAGCTAGTTCCTTAAGTATCCTTGGATGGATTTCATCTAATTTAACTTATCTACATTTTCTTAATCTGTTGTTTCCCTGTTTTGATTTGCATGCCTTCCCTCTTGTTGGTCATATTAATTCTGTTGAGTATCTGGTCAGTATTAAACTTTTTTCAGTGAAAACTGAAGCAAAATGGGCATTAAACACTTTTTCAGCTTTCTCAATGTCATCCGTTATTAGCACTCTTTCTCCTCTAAATAAAGGAGCTACATGTGTATCTCTTGCTTCTTTTGTATTCAAAGAACCTCCTCTTACTGCCTTTTATGTCCTTTGCTACGTGTAACTCATCTTGTGCCTTAGCCTTTCTGAGTTAGTTCCTATATGCTCGGGCTATTCTTTCGTAAGCCTTCTTAGCAATTGTCCATATTTCCACTTTTTGTAGGATTCATTTTTGATTTTGGGATCATTAAAGAGCTCCCGATAGGAAGAATAGGAAGGGGCCAGTATGGTTCTATCTTTCCTTTACGTTGGAATAGTTTGCAATTGTGCCCTTAATATTGTCTCCTTAAAAAACTGACAACTCTCCTAAACTTCTTTTTCTGCTAGATTGTCTTCCCATGGGACCTTCCCTACCAGTTCTCTGAGTTTGTTAAAGTCTGTTTTTTTCTGAAGTCCATTATCCTAATTCTGCTGCTCTCACTCCTTCCTTTCCTCAGAATAATGAAATCTGGCACTTTCATTCAAATTGCCTTCCACCTTCAGATTCGCTGCCAATTTCTCCCTGTTAGTCAGAATCAAGTCTAAAACACCCCTTGGTGACTTCCTCCACTGTCCGGAACAAAAATTGTCTGCAATACATGCCTAGAACTTACTGGAGAGTTTGTGTTTTCCCGTATTACTTTTCCAACAGTTGTCGGGTTGTTAAAGTCCCCCATTGCTTCCAGAGCTCATGTTTTGGATATTTCTTTTATTTGTTCTAGAAATGCCTCATCCCCTTCCTCTGCCTGATACAATATATGCACCAAATTTATTTTGTCATTTCGAGGCATGGAATATACCTTAAGCTTGACTTGTGCTGTAAGGGCCTGATCCGACTCCCATGTAAGCCAATCAAAAGACCCACTGACTTTCATGGGAGTTGGATCGGGCCCCAAGGGAAATGCATGATACCTATGTAAAGCTGGAGTCATTACTATCCAGTTGGGCAGTGGTGATAATGCAGGCAAAGTTTGGGAGATGAAAACCACACACCTGGGGGGGGCCAGGATGGGAGGCTTCTCCTCAGCCCACCCACAGCCATTCCTCCAGCCTATGTACTGGGGTCGCTGATTCAGCCTCCCTTGGCCACCTGCACGGTATGTTGAGGCCATTGGCTTTGCATAAATCTGGTTCCTTTCGGCTCCTCTTTTGACCCTCATCACTGGCCTCCTTGCTGGCCAGTGCCGACTTGGCATGGAGAGATCCATGCCACAGCTGGCGGCTTTGGAGGCCCGTCTGCGCTGCTGCAGCCCACTCCCACAGTCGCCACTTGTGTTCAAAGTGGGCTGCAGACCCTTGTCCCTTCTCCATTTGGGTGAATTTCCCTCTAAACTTGATCCTGCCTGCCTCAGGATGCCTTTGACCCACCTGTCCAAATCCCAAATGGGAGTTAAGTGCAAAGAACAGCAATAAAGGCTTTGCTACCCATTTACAGATGATTAACTGAGAAAACTGATAAGGCAGCAACCTGCACATTCCTAGCTGCTGTGTCACTCCACTAGTCGGCTCTAGGGCAGGAACTATGTGCTCAAGTTATATTCTAAATACATTCAATTAAATGGAATTTGGCCAGGGAAACCAATGTGCTGTTGAAGCCACCACGCCACTAAGGGACAGCGGTACAGTTGTTTCAGAATTAGAGCACAAAAGAAGTATCTGTTATCTTGAAAAGGGGGTGGGGGTTTGGTGGTGGAAGATGTCCAGGCAGGAAGCTCTGGAGCGTGAACCCCATAGTTCTACACAGACCAGGTGCAATACGATGAGGAAAGCAGAATTTCCAGTTTGCCCATGTTGTCCCTATCATGAAGGGCTGCCTCTAAAGATCAGGCAACAGTCTAAGCTTGTCCCGGGCTGGAGTATGACTTTAGGCACATGCATGCGCGAGGGGTGGCATGTAATCTGCACCAGCCCTGCAGGAGACCTAGGAGAGAGACCCCTTTGTGGCACAACTCCTTCACGCGCTTCCCTCTTGCTCCTGAGGGAAAAGAGTTACTGCTAGCTTATAACATGGCAAAAAATGAACTCCCGCCCTCAGGCCGGCTCAGCCGAGCAACCCAGCACTGTTGCTCTTCCCATTGTCCTCTCCTCTGGTCTCCTCATCACCAATCTGCTTGAGGGCAGCAAGCAATTATGCAGCCACTGCTGGTTCCTACCTGTCCACCTGCTTTCAAGGGCAATCAGTGGGAACACAGCTTCAGCTTATTCCTACGTGCCCAGACCCAAGGTCTAAGGAACCTGTGCAGAACTGTAAGTGGTTGGGGGTAGGCAGGGGCTCTTGCTCCCTTCTAAGAGATCCAACCACCATTTAGCCTTCACTCCTTTTCTTCTCAGTTGGGCCTGCTAATTATGATGGAGGGTGGTCTGACAAAAAGATGCCCTTAACCAGCACAGTTTGAATTTTTAAAAAGACCAATGGGAATGAATTAGATCAAAAGGGATTGTTCTGGTTTTTTTTAATTGTTTAGAAAAGAAATGACTTTGTCTGAGTGCCTGCATTCCTGATAGCATTCCCATGGGAATGAAAGGAGCTGCTCCTATGAGTAATGGCTACAGGACGAGGCACACACAAGGAGCCCAAGTTCAGAGCACTGTTTTTTGGAGGCATGAGAAGAAAGTTCTCAAGGAAAGTCAAACACACCCATAACTATTTCACAGCTGCTAGTAACTGCTGACTGACTCAGTTCTCAGTGGAGCAAGTGAAAGGCTTATTGAGTGTAGTAAATAATTTAGCAGGATAAGTATGTTCCGCCCACTCCACTTGGCAGAGACAGATGGCAAGTTTCCAGCTATGATGATTTTACTTTTGCCTACTGGGATTTTCAGCCACTATATCTCATTCAATCATAACCAGTTTTCAGAGTAATATCAAGAGACATGCATTAATTTCCTTTCATGTACATGTATAAATATAATATATAAAATTGTCCAGAATGAAGCTATCCTTAATGCTTACAAAGCACCTTCTATCTGAAGATCCCAGAGGCATTCACCAGCATTACTTCATTAACCTTTACAACACACCTGTGAGCCAGGTAAGTATTAATCTCATTGACAGATTATTATTTTATCATTTCAGTTGTGATAGCATGTAGAGGCCCCGACCAGGATTTGGACACCCATTGTGCTAGGTGCTGTACAAATATATAGAAGGACACAGTCCCTGCACTGATAGGCTGACAGCATAGGAACCAAAGTCAGCAGTAAACTCCGCCCGGATACAGAAGTCCACCCATTCAGAATTCAGTGTAAGGTGCCATACCAAGTAATGTTGTGCTAAGTAATTATTACAGTAATGGGCACTATAGAAACCACTACAGCACAGTGAGAGGCATTGAGAGGTTCAGTGACTCACCAAAGTCACGAGGCCACATAGTGAGTCAAAGTGAAAGCCGGGAAGAGAACTTCTGATTTAAGAGTTGCGTGTTTTTAAGCAGTATAAAACTGCTTCTCCGTATACAAACATGTACTCACACACACAGTACAGATGTGGATATAAATAGGAAATCTGCCTTAAGCATTCCTCTAAGCAACCAGCAAACACAGTAAGTAAAGAGGGTCTAGAACTAATATTGTATTTGACACCCTGGAGAGATTATAAAGTCTTTGACCAAGAAATGTATGTATTAGAAGTAAGCCCCTAGCTCTGATTTCACACTGTGTGTGTGTTTGTACATATATCTACACAACTGCATGTCAAAGAGTGTAAAACCTAGAGGCAAAAAGTTTGCCAGAATATAAATAAGGCTCGTATTCTGCATATTAGTACCTCTTGATCATTATTGTTCATAGTATTCATTCAATTAAAACTTTGTTCATACAAATTAGCAAAGAGTGAATTTCAAGCATAAAGCTGAAATTCACTAAGGGTCTCGCTCCTGCAAACAATCAGACATCTGCCCACCTTTAAGCAGGTGCGTAATCCCATTGACATCAGTGGGAATATGCACCTGCTTAAAAAGCTGCTGTGGATGCCAGCAGCATAGGGTTTAAAGACAAATACCTACAGAGGTATGCATGTGGAGATAGATGTCCAGTTGTTTATTAGAGATGGACCTGAAACTGTCCCCTGAATCTAATGCCTCTGAACACGGGCAAACTTTTGATCAGCATTTAGATGAGGATTTGAATGTTGGGATTAGGGTCATTCTCAATAATGAGCCCAGCCTGGACCCTCATATGTAAGCATCCCAAATCTCAGGGAAATCTGAATTCACATGCGACTCTGGAGCTGAAATGGGTAGTTCTCTCCCATCTGATATATATATATATACACACACACACCCCTAGAGAGATGGACATACAAATGACATTTAGCAGGTGGCTGGTAAAATAGGGTCCTTTCAGCCTGTAATGAGACGAGAGAGCTCTCAGCTTGAACCAGAAAAAGGGGGAACAGAGATGGTCAGCCAGATCCCCAGCTGAATTCAATGGCACGACCAGCAATTTACACTAGCTGAGGAGCTGGACCATAGAGTTTGCTTCAGTCTGCCAGGTAGGATTTAATATTGTTCCTGCTCCTCTGACCCTATTCTACTCAAGGAAGAGAAATGGAGAAAGATCTGCCTATTAAAAAACATTTCCTCCTCCTCCCTCACTGTGTGCATGAAAGAAAGAAAAAGCAAGCAAGCAAGAAATAGAAAGTTTGTTTAACATTCTTCCTTAAAATCACAAATCCATAAAGCAAGAAGCCACAAACTCTTTCTCCAAACCCAAATATTTAAAGAAACTCTCTTCTCTTTTTCTTAACCTTTCCTTAAGATCACTGAGATATGGCACTTTCTTACCTGAGCTGGGCCAGATTTATGGGCTCTGAGATTTCCAACCAGCAGATAGGCTGTGGGCAATGCCAGGACTAGAACAGACAGCAAGCAAAAAACCACAGCACAGCGTATTTTCTTCAGATCCTCCCTGACACCCATTCCGGATTCTTGATTGGTCATATGAACTGCTTCCTCCAGGGATATTTCAGCAATGTATTGCATGCCTGTGACTGGCTTGTACCCTCTCCCTCTGAATAGAATCTGGGAGGAGGAAAATCTCTTCTGCTTGCTGTCCTGCATGGAGACCCCCATTAAATAAGAGCTCACTTGAGTGTGGGATGGCTCTCCCCCCCTACACACACATGCACCCTCCCTCCCAAGGAATGCACCGCCTACATAGAAACCCAGTTCAGGGAGACAGACAGCACCACTTTTGCTAAGCTTGGAGAGGTGCACGTACTATGCTTGTGTCAGTTTTTTCCTCCCTTTACAGAAGGAAGTTAGGAAAGTCCCAGGGGGTGGAACCAGGATAAATTAAGATGGATCAGATTAAAAGCTTTTCCACCCAGCAAAAGGGAACATGAAACCAATGGGAGTGAAAGTGAGAGAGGAGAGAGATCAGCACAGAAATAATACACTGTACTCAAACATTACAGAGTACACTACTTTAATTAAAAAGAACAGGAGGACTTGTGGCACCTTAGAGACTAACAAATTTATTTGAGCATAAGCTTTCGTGGGCTACAGCCCACTTCATCAGGTGCATAGAATGGAACATATAGTAAGGAGATATATATACATACAGAGAACATGAAAAGGTGGAAGTTGCCATACCAACTCTAAGAGGGTAATTAAGATGAGCTATTATCAGCAGGAGGAAAAAAAAAACCTTCTGTGGTGATAATCAAGATGGCCCATTCCAGACAGTTGACAAGAAGGTGTGAGAATACTTAACGTGGGGAAATAGATTCAATTGGTGTAATGACCCAGCCACTCCCAGTCTCTATTCAAGCCCAAGTTAATGGTATCTAGTTTGCACATTAATTCTAGTTCAGCAGTTACTTGTTGGAGTCTGTTTTTGAAGCTTTTCTGTTGCAAAATTGCCACCTTTAAGTCTGTTACTGAGTGACCAGAGAGGTTGAAGTGTTCTCCTACTGGTTTTTGAATGTTATTCCTGATGTCCTGTGTCCATTTATTCTTTTGCGTAGAGACTGTCCGGTTTGGCCAATGTACATGGCAGAGGGAGTGGCTGGGTCATTACACAAATTGAATCTATTTCCCCATGTTAAGTATCCTCGCACCTTCTTGTCAACTGTCTGGAATGGGCCATCTTGATTATCACTACAAAAAATTTTTTTTCTCCTGCTGATAATTGCTCATCTTAATTAATTAGCCTCTTAGAGCTGGTATGGCTACTTCCACCTTTTCATGTTCTCTGTATGTATATATATATCTTCTTCCTGTATGTTCCATTCTATGCATCTGATGAAACATTGTAAGTCTCTAAGGTGCCACAAGTCCTCCTGTTCTTTTTGCGGATACAGACTACCATGGTGGCTACTCTGAAACCTGCCACTAATTTAATTGAGGATAGTCACATCATGCAATTCTAGGAAGGAGGGGGGCAAGTGTCCTGTGATTGTTTAGGGACAGGTAAAGTGACTCTGAGCAAGGGCTTGATCCTGAGAAATGCCAAGTGATTCCTAACTTTGGTGGGAGTGGGCAGGGTGAGTTGTGCCCATTTGGAGATGCTCAGGCAACCACTCCCAGGATCCGGCCCAAAACAAGAGCTGATTTGGATTCCTGCCTGTTTCTGAGGTGAAACCAAACTTCTTTGCAGGTTGGAAAAATGTTGGGCCAGTTTCTGTGTTTGAGGGGTTCTTTTCAGTGCAAATTCCTGGGCGCCTGTTGTCACTGGTTAGGAAGGGAAGGGAGAAGGGTAGTGTCTCTGCTACACACTGCATGCTTTAGGGTCATCTTAGTTTCTTGGTGGGCTGATATGGTGATGTCAGCTGAAAAAAGTGCTAGGGGCCCAGTTCTGGGCCAACAGGAGTTTAGTGATTGACTTCAGTGGGAGTAGATCAGGATCCCAGCTAATAACCCCAATAAAATAATATCAGGCCATACGGTGTGATTTAAACCGTCCCACCAGGAAGCCACAAACCCTTTCCAGATTTTTTGGAATATCAAAGGAATTGCACATGCTGTATCTTCCTTTGGGACAATAGATCATGTGTGCCCATCCTTCCTCCTTACATTGGCATGACTTGTCAGCACATCCTTAACTGATGGGATTGCTGCTGTGCCTGATTCCCGTATGCAAATACAGAGCGGGGCGGCTGCTGCTGCTGCTACCCTCCCGCCCCGCTGCATGCGTCCATGCATGATTTAGAGACAGTCAGTCAGAGGAGAGGAGAAGGAAGATTGCAGATTAGCAGCTGCAGCAAAGACCTGATAAGAGCTGTATACCCGTAGTTCCCACTGAACTCCATGCTCACCCCCTCTAGATGAAGCCCTTGCAAGGAGGCAGAAACCAGTGACAAATCAGAAGCTCTGTGTGAGTTTAGTGCATTGAAATTCTCAACTGTAGTGCTATATTCTGTAGTAACTGGGGCTCCAAAATGATCAGTTATTACTATTTAAGAATTACCCAGCCTTGTAGAAAAGGTAGAACGGAGGACTAAAATAATAAAAACCCAAGGTCTAATGGCTAGATTTCTGCAAAAGGAAGTTCAGAGTCGCTTCAGCCTTTTGAAAGAGCGTACTGCTGGTGTAATGAAAGCGACTTCCCCTTTATCACTGGCTGTCAAAAAGTAAATGAATTAAAAGTCCTGATCAATGTTTGATATTAATTTATGTTATATGATGTTCCAGATACAGTAGTAAAATAGGGAACATGATGGAATCCAATATTATAATTGAAATGCATATGAAAGGGAAGTCAATTGTAAGTGGTACAGTTTGGGGCAAAATATATAAACTTCCATGAGCGGGTTTTCCTTATGAGCAGTCCTGTTAGGAAAGAAAGCAGTTGCAGTCATACTGATTTCTTTTAGTTTAAGTGAAGAAGTAAAGCTAATGTTTGCAGTTAAGCATGCTTATGCTATCAAGTTAGTGGAATACACCTGTGCTGAATGAGGTACTAAATAAAAGGAATTGAAACCAAATAGTGTGTTTATATGGACAATTGACCACAGAGTAGAATAATTAGAAATGTACTTGTTTGGCTAATAATGCACAAAGTCAGCCAAGCCAGGGTTGGCAACCCTCCAGGATGATCCTGGAGTCTTCAGGAATTAAAGATTAATCTTTAATTAAAGATTATGTCATGTGATGAAACTTCCAGGAATACGTCCAACCAAAATTGACAAGCCATCCCTACCAAGGTCCCCACCATTGCAATTAAAACAAGGAGAACCGCTCCAGCTGTTCTGGCTTGTTGGAGCACAACAGTTCTTGAAGGGACTTTGCATTGTATAATGAACTGTCAAAACAAATTAAAAAAAACAGTGAAGAATATGGAGGAACTTTGTATGAATTATATTGACTTTAAACTGGACATTTCAGCAGCTAGTTGATAGAGAAACTGAAAACTGAGCAAGCATAACTTACAATAACTCAAAAATTGATGTCTCATTCCCTGATGGGATGGTGAGAGAGGACAACTCTCCTTTTGAATCTTCAGAAGTATAGGTCACCATCTGATTTGTCCAAGCCAGCACCTTCAAGAAGAGGAGCCAAGTTGGATCACCCAGCAGAAATCGGATAAAATGGTCCATCTCCTTCAGCACATTGCTTTTTCAAAGCTGAAGACACCTGGAAGAGAGAAGACTGAGGTCCTCGGCCAGCCACTTTTGAGTCCTCCTGGTGACTCCTACAATATTTATCTTGGATAGGAACCTTCAAATGTCTTTTTATTTTCCAGCAATTTGGGTTACCTAGTAGCACACTGGGAAAAGACTATAGTTGTGTCTTCCTTCACTCCACCAGTTTTTGCAGTGTCAACTCCTGCTCTGAATGATAACTGAGCTGAAAGCTGCTGGATGAACAAGATCTCATGATAAGCAACACACAGACTTCCTCTCAGGTGATATCAATTCGCTGATATGGGTTTACTTCCTGAAACTGAGTACCTAATTAGCAAGGAAATGTAAGGGCTTGTGTGTCTACTGTGGAGATTGTCACAAACTTCATGTGTGGCTTTGTTTTGTAACAAGTTCCAGTCGAGATTGTTGTAAAGTAACTTTAAAACTGAACAAGTTACTTTTGTTAACTAAGAGGAATAGCTCAGTGGTTTGAGCATTGGCCTGTTAAACCCAAGATTGTGAGTTCAATCCTTGAGGGGGACATTTAGGGATCTGAGGTTAAAAATCTGTCTGGGGATTAGGTCCTGCTTTGAGCAGCGGGTTGGACTAGATGATCTCCAGAGGTCCCTTCCAACCCTGATCTTGTAGAACTGTATTTGTGTGTAATTAATGGTTTCATATAGTATTTGAGGTGCACTCAGTCTGTCATAAATGTAGGAAAGTTAGTCAGATCCTGAAACTAATATAGTTCACTGGGAAATAGGTAACAAGGGTTGACTATTACAGATCTGCAGTGTAGGGGACATTGGTGAACTGGCATGTAAGTACCTGACCAAATTATCTTGTGATCTGCCTTTGGATTATTTTTCCTCTATTGTGTTAGCAACACACGAGTTGATCACCAACTGTCACAAGTGAAGCCCTATTCTGTGGGGCTCTTAGTCAAAAATCTAAACAAAGTCATCTTCCCACGGCAATAACTGAATGTGTTATTTTCTACTGCAGTTGTGTGATTTGATTCTGAAAACCTGAATGGTTATATGGACCAATTTTCTAGTTCATGTTAGCCAAATTGATGCCTATAATATGTATGTATACCAAAATATTTTCCACTGCATTTTCACTTTTTCACAATTTATCTTTTTTTCTCAAAAAAATATATTGGAGACCATTTTTTTTCAAGATTATTCCTCTCGTTTTGGTAGGAAAAAATTCACCTTTTCCTGTTTTTTTTTTAATACAGTTTTTTTTCCTGTTTGTTACCCCCCCACTCTCTCCACTGGGAAAAAAAAAAGTTAAAAAGTGAAAGAAAGTAGGAGGGGAAATAAACAACATTTTCTTTGACTTTTTTATTCTCCTTTTTCCCAGTAGAAAAAAAAATTGGGGGGGGGGGAGGTTTAAAAAGTGAGGGAAAGTGGGATTGTTCAGGGAAAGTGGAAGTGTTCAAATACTTTGCTGAACATTTTTGCATCAACATTTCATTGAAAAAACAAAACAGTTCAAATTTGCCCTTGAAAAAATTGTAATCAGAGCTCATTTTTCAATGAAAAAAATTCTAGCAATAAAATTGCACCCAGCTCTACTCAGTAGCTATTTGGGGAAGTAAGGATTATAATTCACCCTCTTACAGGTAATCCTGTGCTGCCCTTTATACGGGTGAAAACTAAAAATCCTACTTTGTACGGAATACATCATTTAGGTCCTAATTCTGCACTGAGAAATCCACAGAGTCTGTCTGCTTCCCTCTCACTGCACGGTCAGGGCCTTGGGAATTGAAGAAAGAGGAAAAGAAACCTCGATAGGTGGGTTGAATGAGATGTTACAGAAGAAAAGTAAAAGAAGAAAACAGGATTAGAAAAAAGGTGGGAGGGGAGTGGTTTTTGAAGTTTTTAGGCTGGGTACCCCTTTCCAAATAATGTAGTCTACTGTGTACCCCCATCTGAGATAGGGTCATAATATACCTATGAAAACTGGAGGGGGGGGGAAGGTCTGTAAGGAATAACACAATGTACAAGGCCTGAAGTATGTTGTTCTGGATATTATTATTATTAATATTAAATATTTTATTGTAATGAACAATTTTATTATATATACTTTTGCTTTGGACAAAAATAGTCCCTCAAACAAGTTTCTAGTCCGGTGTGGTGGTTTGAACCTATAATCCCAGCTGTTTGGGAGGCTGAGGTTGGTAGATCGCTTGAGCTCAGGGGTTCTAGGCCACAGTGCACTATGCCAATTAGGTGTCCAATGCCACTGACACTTCCTCATCTATTATTGGGAGTGGATGACATTCACCCTGATCGAAGTGGCCCTATCAGCACTGGTTCTCCACTTGTCAGGTACTCCCTTCTCTTCATGTGTCATTATAGAATGCCTGCATCTGTAACTTTCACTCCATGCATCTGAAGACGTGAGGTTTTTTACTCACAAAAGCTTATGCTCAAATAAATGTTAGTCTTTAAGGTGCCACCAGACTCCTTGTTGTTTTTGTCATTTTATTGTAATTAATTAAAATGAAAGAAGCCTCTGTGCTGGTCTCAGTCACTCAGAATTGACATAACCTGTGATAGCCTGTTTGTGACTAAGCATTTAAAAATGCCAGTCATGTATTTTTGTTGATAATAAAACAATACAGGAAAGCAGGCAAAGAAAAGTTCACTATCTACGCATTCCTATAGCTGACTTGGGTAATAAAAATATATAGGGTTGGCATTTTAAAATTCTTGCTGACTAACGTACAGTACTTATTGATGTTAATTAAAAATAATAAAACACTTACCTATCAGTATGATGGGTGTCTCTCTGATTTTTATCACTCAAATCACTGACGGCAGAGAGAATTGGAGTGAGAGCTTCCCTCATAAATCACTTTTGGCATTTAATCTCTGACGGTAATTGGTCTTGATCACCGTGAGATCAGAGGATCCAATCTCAAAATGGTACATTGTGGAGAAGGGCATCAGGAACTTGACAGCCTATTGTGACAGGTCCAGGTAATCTTCCATCCTTTGTGCCGAAAGAAGGTTTGAGTGTAAACTCTTATTTAAGCCCACTGTCAGAAGAGAGATCTAAACATTTCTCCTGCATGTGCACTGACAGATGAGGGATTGGGAGAGATTGTATTGTGTATGCAGGCATTTGCATTGTCTATGTTGGGGAAATATTTTCTAAGTTGCTGGCTAAATTGTTGTAAGTGCTCCATAATGGCAGCTTTCACACTCAAATAACTGCATATTGCCATTGTCGTGAAACAGTATTAGAAAGCAGTCAATCACATTTCTCTTCAAGCAGCTAGCTCAAAATAGTAGTTTCTTAATCATGGATTCAGTTCTGTCTTGTGTTTTGAAAATAGTGACGTTTAAGCCCTGAAGGCCTAACTTGAGCTTGTTGAGGCAAGAAAAAATGTCTGCTAAGTAGACTAATCACGGAAGCCAGGCAGCATCTTCCAAGCAAGAGGACAGTGCAAAGGGCAGTGGTTGGTTAAAAAAACCCTTAAAGCTCATCAGCTCAAAGAGTCGTGTCAGCACTTTGGCACACAACAGTCAGCGAACCTCAGTGTGCATTAGTAGCATCAAATGGTCACTTCCCATTTCATCACACGGTAGCAAAAATTCTCAAATTTAGGAGCTGAGCCTTAACAAAGTTAACCATTTTGACTGCATTAGATAACACTGACGTTAAGTATTCAGGCATCTTTTGGGAAGCAAGGACCTCTTTGTGGAGTCTGCCGTACACCGATGTCGCTTCTCTTGCAACAGCCTTGATACAAACTACACTCCACTGTGCTTTCCCATCACTGAGTTTGCCCCATCAGTGCAAATCCCTACACAGTGCGACTAGTCAATTCCATTCTTGCTCATGAAGTTATCAAGCAGTAAAAAAATCTCTTCTTCTGTTGAGGGGCTTTCATACATATAACTAACATAAACCAAAAGATTAGCTAGGCTCGCTAAGTCTGCGGACTTGTCTAGTTGCAGAGAATAATAATCACCGTTTCTAATGTGAAAGAGAACATTTTCAGCCATATCAGCAATGCACTGTGACACAGTGCTATCAGAGAAGAGTGTGGTATGAAGTTTTTCCTACCTGTCCGCGGAGCAATTGAAAAACTGAGCTGGTTTGTCTTTAAATTGATTTTGGTTATGTAGCACCCCCTCTCCACCGAGTTACCTTCTTTAATGCCAGTCTGCTTACAGGTTTTGATGGACAGGTCTGGGTTCTTCTGGATCCCGTCACCCACTCAGCAGGGTGTATCTTCTTTATTTTTTCCTATGAATTTATTTGGTGGTGCCTCCACCCTCCTCGTTCCTTCCTGGCAGGGTCACCAGGGCAGCTTAGAAGGAAAACTCTAACCACAGACTAATCCCCACTTACTTGCCAGACAGTTGGAGACTTCCAAGAAATAACACAAACACATATACTATAATTATTGTGTTGACTATATTGTATTAAACAGGAGACATAACTGAGTAAAACACTATTTTTAGGGTCACCGGTGCCCATGCTGCTAATACCTGTGACTTTCCCCAGTCACGTGACTTGAGGTAGTAAATGTAAGATCAGTGTCCCGTTGGTACGCGTACTTTGTTGGGGCCCTTGATGACCTATGACCACAAAATTCTTCTCTGCAGTGGTTTAGCCATGTGGCTGACTGGGTTCAGTACAATCCAAAGGACTCACAAGTGGGAGAAGGTGGTAAGACCCTTCACAGATTTAATATGCAGCAGGTTATAAAATCCCCAAACTCTCACTCCCTGGCTTGAGGACACAGTTCAGGGAGTAGGGGGTCCCCAAAACAAGTTCCCTGACTGACTAAAAGATGGTGCCCTCACAAACTCCATGAATGATCCTCAGGTTCAGAGATGACTCCGGACTCCTCAGTCACTGCAGAGGGGCTGATCTCTGCTGGCCGGGATCCTCTTCAGGCAGGAGTCAGGCTGATTCGGTCCCAGGATTTCCCCTCCCCACAAAGGGGTGCAGGGCTCAAGGTGCAGATTACACAACTACACTAACATCCAAACTGTCGTCCCTAGCCCAGCGTCCAGACACACACTCAGCAGGCAGCAGCCCTGGACTAGCAGCCAGGTGGTGACTGGTCTCACCTAGGGAGCTGGAGGCTGAACTCAGCCTGGCTGGAGAAGTTTCCCAGCAAAACTCTATAAACTGGGAACCATCAGTGGAGCAGGAAAAGCCCAGCTGAGGGATCTTGCTTTCAGGTCTCTAGAGGCCAGTTCTCAGGGGGAACCCTGCCTGCAGGCCTGGGACTCCCCAGCTCTCCACACAGCCAGTCCTGTCCTTGCCCTCGCTGGCTCCAGAATGACTCAAAAAATGGCTTCTCCCCTTTCCTGAGCTCCCTGGGAGGGGCATCTCACTCCCTGTTGGTTGCCGGGCAGACTCTGAGTCTGCCTTGGCTCCCGCTCCGAGCCAGGGACAGTGCCTCTCCCTGAGCTGCCAGCAGACAGAGCCCCAGGAATCTAGGTCATCTCCTTGGGGGTTACATTCAGTGTCTAGATGCCAGCAAAGATGGGATGGATTAAGACTGGTGTTTGATCAGTCTTTGATATCCAGTATCCCCATTCCATATAAATCCAAGTTCAATGTAACTTTAATCAGACTTGCTTTTCTTTGACCCCCCATTCTTTGTCCTGTTCTGTTGCATCTTCCCAGATTGAGCTTGTAAATCAGGCATGGCCTCCTCTGCGTTCGCACCCCTACAGCGACCTGCAGTAGTTAAATGAGCTGAAAATGTGGTTGCACTGAGCTCCTGTTGATCTCTATTTGTTCCACTCTTTGCTAATGTCCAAGCCTTGAGCCAGCAAGCCATATTTTCCCACTGAATTGAAGCCTAAAAACTCTTAACTCTGACACCAGATGTCAATAGCGGCTTGTAAGAATGAGGCGAATTAGACCTCATTAGCGTTAACCTCGCTAATGAGCCCTAATTGGTCTGACACTTGTAGCATTTATATGTGTTTATAGCGGTAACCTTGCACAGCAGAAATGAAATGTACACAAAGACGGCTGTGGTTTTAATTGAAAGGAGATTAAACATTGATTAGATTGCAAGTCTTACTAAATAAAATGCACTGTCTGCCATTACAGGATTTTTCTCATGTACTTCCTGACAAGAGCTCACATACCCCTAGGATTACGTGTACCTCAGTTTGAAAACCACTGATCTAGGGAGTCAGTATAAATGACCTAAAGCATCCAGCATAATGGCACCCTGATCTCAGATGGGGGCTTCTAGATGCTACCATAATATAACAAAGAGGGAAATTAACATATTTCTAAGTGCAATAATAACAAGAATAGTACTTTGCATACCTGTGCAATGAATGACTCCATCTGAGCTTCTAAAAGTGTTTTACAAATATGAATGGAATAAGCATCCTAATATCCCTGTGAGGTAGGAGAGTATTATCACCATCTTTCAAAAGTAGAGTGCAAAAGGTCCTTGAAGATCCACGCCTTCAAACCCGTAGATATGTACTTATCCTCACGAGTAGTTCAAGTGGAATAAATGGGAATATTTGCTTAAGTACAAACAACTCAAATGAATAAATGTTTGTTTGATGGCTGCCACTTTGGTCGACCCACCAGGGATTGAATGGGGAACCTCGAGAACTAAAAGCAGGAACTGCTACAATTTGAGCTAGAGAATCAGTCCTCTGTAGGTGGGACTATAACAGACTCATCTTCTTTGTGGATTGTGCAGAGAATGACTTGTAACACTAGCTCATCAGTGAGTTACATTTGCAGGATTTAGCCTCAAGGTGACTTGCCTTAGGTCACGCATCAAGTTGGTTTCAGAGTCGTCGAAAGAATACAGTTCTCTAGACTTTCAGTCTCATGTTCTAACCACTAGATCAGATTCCTTCCTATGTGAGAGTCATATGACAAAAAATGAAAAAGGAACAAAAGAACAGGGGTGGAAGAAAGAAAAAGAAATTAAGCAAAAGATTAGTGCTTCTGTTTGATTGCACAGGGCATTTATTTGAATGAGCAGTTGCTGAGGTTCTACAGTGGGTTGTGAAAACGACAGGATTAGTTTCCTTTTCTGTGTCACTAGGAATCCCCAAGATTAATCTGACTGAAACAGTTTAGAGACTAAAATGGACTGAGTTTTCATCCTTTGTTCTGTTTGGCATTTCACTTCTCTTGGAGAAAGGAAGCAGACCCAACAGTTTCATTTTCCTTTCTCTTCGGTTTCCAGTTTGCAGTCAGAGAGTGCAAACACTGCCGGGGAATACTGAAACCCCAGCAAGACCATTTTCAATTAAATGTAAAAGAAGGCAAAGATCTTCCGGTCCAGCCAAGCTATCCTTGGAGTGTATGCTGAAGGGGATGGGGACAAACGTGACATTCAGCAGTTCTCCAACCTTGAGGGCAACCAGGGTTGGTTTACGTTCCAGCATAAATTAGAGCAGCCTCTGATTTATTCTGGCAGTAAATCAAGCCCCTGGGAACTGTTCTAGTGCTCCAGGGTCTCCAGAAAGCAAATCCCACCTTTGGCGCACCAACTCCCTACTCCCCAGTATACTGGGTAGTGGTGTTGGGGAAACCAAGAACATGCTCCAGTCCCACCTCCAGCTCACACCTTTCCACCTCTGATGTTTCATGTACCATTTGCTAGATAATAGCACATAAGAACTCCATGCCTGTGAAATTACTCTAACTCTTTATTAAGAGACCTCTTTGCAGAGATGTTGCAGGTACAGCTAGAAATCCAGTCACAGGCATACACCCTGGTTTCCTGTGCCTGCTCCAAACGCTTCCTTCCTGCAACCTGTGCTCCAAGTTCCATGTAGGTAGTTACATCTTTCCTTCAATTTTTTTCTTGTGGCTGAATGATTCATCTAGCTCAATAGGCTAGAACCCATTATGGGCACCCCAAACAGCGAACACTTTCAAATATATTGCTTAGTGTGCCCTCAGTTGTTGGTAGTGGCTAATGACTTTTTTTCAATGAGCTGTTCAGTGATTTTGGGTCAGCGCAGATCTTCAATTTTCTCGCCACTACTAGGCTACAGATCTTCTCTATGTCAGCTTCGAGAGGAGTCATGATGAATGTAATGTAATCTTTGAGGCTCTGCCAATTCCGTCTTCATATTTCTCCACTCTAATTTTGCTGCTTATCATTGTTACAGGGGTTACATTGCATGGGCTCCACAGTCCACTGGGAATCAAACCGGTTATTGATCTAATAGCATACCTGTAAATGCGGCCTTTGAATGACTGGCAGCCTTCTTCTGCAGCGTGTGTATATTGACAGTTGTTGGGTCTGCTAAAGTCACCCTGCCAATCTCCTCTTCTTCATTGGACGTCCTCAATTACTGCATGTGCTGCTCCATTTTCCTTCCTGGGGTAAGCTGTGGCGTTGGGACACAAAGTGCTTCTGTTTCCCACAACTCTGCCCCTGCTACCCATAGACTGGAGCGGAGTGGGTTGGGGCCAGGACGCTCCACTTCCTGCTGCCCAGTGATTGCAGGGCAGGCCCAAGCCCGCACTCACGGGGCGGCGGGACCTGGAGTGACCCGGCCCCAGCCCGCTCCCCTGACTCCCAGCCTTGGGACTTGGGGGGCAGGGCAGAACCACCCCCCAGCACTCACCAGCGGCGCGGCTGGGAGCGGGCAGAGCAGACCAGGCTGGGGCCGGGTCGCTCCATTTCCCGCTGCCTGGTGAGTGCAGGGTGTGCCCGACCCCTGCTGCAGTCCCCCAGGACGTAGCTCAGGGGAAGGGGTGGAGCGGGGGTGGGAAGAGGCAGGGCGGGGGCAGGACAGGGGCTTTGGGGAAGGGGTGCTATGATTTTAAAACCAAACTGGCTCTTCATGAGTAGAATTATTTACAGATATGCTAGTATTGCAGCCATGTGCACACAGACTGGCTTCCTGCTACCTCCTTCAATCTCTTCCCTCCTTCAACCTGTGCTACTCTCTCTACGGCCTATGCAGGCTGCGACACGGGACACGCACCCGGGCTTGAGAGGAGACACAAAGGGCAATAATGGCTCTATGTCATCAGGGGATTCCCCTGTGCAAAGGGAATCTCCAGTTACCGTTTTAGGTCAGGCGTCTGTGCCCAGGGCATTAGGGAAGCAGCACATTAGGGACAGAGCAAGGGCTGAGGACCTGGGTCTAAACAATGACAACATTTCTAGTCATATTAACATTTGTGAAGCTTTCTCTCCCTCGCCTCCCCGCCCCCAGGAAACCCTAAAATTGGGATGTAAACGACCTGACAGGATCCCGAAGTCCTTTCCTTTATTGGCGGGGGGAGGTATTTATGAGCTGGTCTTCTGAAAGGGACAAGGACATCGAAGCTGTGCAGGCCTCACACCATGTATCTGCAAAGTATCAACACCTAGAGATTGGATTCTAAATATACTTTTTTTTTTTTAAAAGCACCAAATGAAAATCTACTACATTATGATAAGAAAGCAAAGAAACAATAGTTACTGTCTTCCACCCATTCTATTTTAACCTACTTTGGTCAGCGGTGTTGAGAACAATTCTCATCTGAGCTCAGAAAAGTCAGGGATCACGGGGAAAATTTGTGCTTTTGACCCAGAGAAAAATGGTGCCCTACTGGTCAGAGGGATTGGCCAGACATTGCTTCTGTAACAGCCCCTTCCCAGCCCAGCCTGGCTGTGAAGCAGGCCATCACTTTGTGTCCAATGAAGTTTTGAGAAGGTGATTTATGGGCCAGATCCTTTGCTTAGGTGCATTGGCAGAGCTGCACTGACTTCAACAGAGCTATAGCAATTTACACCAGGATCTGGATCTACTTTCTGGAGGCACAGTTGTGACCCCCATGAGGTGCCTGGCCCCTATGTCCCATCTTGTGTGAGTGGGTCAGGAATGGACATAGTGCAGTTTTGATCCCGTTTTCTTCCACCCTCTGCTGCCCAGAGTCTGTATTAAATGTTCCTCCATGGAAGAGCCGAGAGCTAAACAATCTGCTGCGCTGCGTCCGCGTTGGCCTGCCTGCCCCATGTGTCTTGTTTTTAATTACTGCACGGAGCAGAGCTAGTGTTTATTGCAGGCACATCAAGAGGCTGCCAAAGATACACAAAGTGACATTAGTTATGCTTATTTTTTTCAGTCCAGGGGAGAAAGAAACAAAACAGAACAAGAGGATCCAGAAAGCGATTTTAGGCATCACAGAAGGGACCAGATGGTTCCTGTTTCACGCACAGCTGCGTGGGGAGGAGCAAGTAGCCATCTGCTGCAGTTGAAATCCCCTGCCCTTTGGGGAGCAATTTGTCCCAAAAGAGGTGGAAAAGGGCAGGGACAAGCTACCTCTCTTTGCACTGGCCCCTGGGGCTAACAGGCCTCTGAAAAGGGGGGAGCTGATGCAACATCCTTAAGAGATATTGCAGCCTGCTCACTGCATGGAGCTTCTTGGGAGACCAGCCCTCCCCAGCTCCCTTTGGGCAGTGCAGTTTTGCAGTGGCCTCAAAATGCCCAGTATGTCATATCAAGTACGTCCTCCCCAAACGCAGAAAGTTCAGTCATGCGGAGTGACAAAGGGACATTAGGAATAGAGGCCAGGGGCAAAAGATCTGCCGTTATTTTAGGCTTGAAAAAAGAAAGATGGAGGGGCAAGAAGAAATAGGAAAATCGCACTAGACACAGTGGAGCTGCAGTGTCGGCTACCAGATTCAAACTTTTTCCACAGTCTGATCACATCTGGATTCCTGGTTTATGTTCAGGTGCCTCTCAAGTCCTGAACAACCCACTTGCAGAGGAGAAAGTTCTTGCATCAAGCATCTTGCAACAGAAAGGAGGTGGTTGAGACATGAGAGAAGGGACTTGGGAGGGGAGCAGAGGAGATCACGTAGTTCAGTGAGTAATCCCAAAGAGACATAGGAATGGGAAGAGTATCTGCAGTTACACTAAACAGGATGAAATTAGGAAGGACTCTTAATCCTCATGATTCAGGGCACAAGGAAATCATTAGCTGAGATCAGGAGGAAGTATCACCCTATTACTTAATATTGCATAAGTGGATGTTGGCTGAGAATTTAATGTTCTCCTCTTAAGTTTCCATCATAGATCACTGAATAGGGGTGGGAGAGATAGCTCAGTGGTTTGTGTATTGGCCTTGCTAACTGCAGAGTTGTAAATTCAATCCTTGAGGGGGCCACTTAGGAATCTGGGGCAAAAATCAGTACTTGGTCCTGCTAGTGAAGGCAGCAGGCTGGACTCAATGACCTTTCAAGGTCTCTTCCAGTTCTGGGCGATTGGTTTATCTCCTATTATTATAGAGGCAGCAAATGGTAAGATATTGGACTAGAGGTACCAGTTGTGTTTTCTGGCATGACTCAAGAACATTGAGGGCTTTAAAGATTTGTACCAAGACCTTGAACATGGCCTGGAATTAGATGGGAAGCCAGGCAGTGAATGAGGCAGCAATGTATGTCAGTCTAGGCTGCCCAATAACTGGGTTGATGTATGTTAGATCAATGGGAGATTCCTCATGGCCTTCATAGACAAACCCAATTAGAGTGTACAGGCCGGCTTGGAGGTGACAAAGGCAGGGGCCATCGTGGCTAATCCTGCTTCTGAAAGAATGGGGAGCAATCTCCTATGTGGCAAAGAGTGGGAAAAGCTGCTGTGTGAGGGTCAGAGATGAATCCAGAAGAAGACAGACACTCTGCACTGCTGTGACCAGCAGAGGCCAGATGCTCTCAGAGTGGGCAGAGATCCGAAATCCTGATGCTTCCCTCTTCTTACCAATATCTCCTACATTTTTACTGGGTTGAGCTCGAGTTGTAGCCTTTGCAATCCACTCAGGCACTGGGATGTTTGAATAATAGTCCTGTAGAGTCAGCATGTGGGTTGCTGGCAATGCACCTGCTAGGGTGGGAAACTCCCAGTTTGAATCTCTGTTTTCCTTCCACCAGCACACCCTTTAGGCAACTGTTGGCTGCAGTTATAATGAATGCACTTGCCCCTACGATACCTACCGTTGTACCATGTGATAGCCAGGGGTTAAGAAATGAGTAAATACAGCTGGATAAGTATAAGGACACAGGCAGCTGAGAATGGTGGTGAGTGAACCTCAGAAAGTTCAACATCTGGGAGGCACACCTAAAATATTACTCTGGTTTCTGCAAAACAATCAGATTCTCAGAAAAGCTGTAAACTCTGTTAGCTGTAAGCCATGAACTGGTGCAGACTGCAGAAAACTCCTTCTGACAGCATTTTGGCATTTCCAGCTTTGATCCATGCTGCAAATCACACATTAAAAAAATCTGAGATAAGTTTTTGGAGGGTTAGAAATGGGCATGGATTCTGGGGAGTGGTTCTTTATTTAGCAGATGTTTATTTTCCAACCCCTTACATTGAGGTTCTGGATGTCTCAGTTGAGGGCAACTGCCTCTGTATTTCCCCTCACAGGTCCATCAAGGCCACCCACTCTTGGCTTCCAGCTCCCCCACTGTTGCCTTTGTGGGTGGAGACCCTTGTCTCTCTCAGGGCCGGTGCAAGGATGTTTCGCGCCCTAGGCGAAACTTCCACCTTGCGCCCTCCCCCCTCCCCGAGCCCTGCGGCAACTCCCTGCCCCCCCCCGCCCTGAGGCCCCCCTCGCGGCAGCTCCCCCTCCCCAGGGAGCCATGCGGCAGCTCCCCATCCCAGCTCACCTCTGCTCTACCCCCTCCCCGAGCCCTGCGGCAGCTCCCCACCCCCCCTCCGCCCTGAGGCACCTCCCCTGCGGCAGCTCCACCCCCCCTCCTCCCTGAGGCACCCCCCCGTGGCAGCTCCCCTCCCCAGCTCACCCCTGCTCCGCCTCCTCCTTGAGCACGCCGTCGCGGCTTCGCTTCTCCCGCCTCCCAGGCCTGCGGCGCCTAAGCTGATTGGCGCCACAAACCTGGGAGGTGGGAGAAGTGAAGCAGCGATGGTGTGCTCAGGGAGGAGGCGGAGCAGGGGTGAGCTGGGGTGGGGAGTTCCCCTGTGTGCCTTCCCCCCCCACTTACTTGCTGCAGGCAGCCCTCCCCGCGCCCCCCTTCTCCAGCTCCCTCCGCCTAAATGCCGGTGGCGGCCGAAGATCCGGCCGCCGTGGTCGCTGCCGAAGAAAATGCCGCCCCCCAAATCCTAGCACCCTAGGCAACCGCCTAGGTCACCTAAGAGGTTGCACCGGCCCTGGTCTCTCTCCCTTCTGACTGGGGTACTCCCAGGCTACACAGTGCTCTGCCTTCACTGTGTATTTCCTAGCAAGACCGTCTGCCTAAACAGACGTCTGCTTTCTTTTCAGAGACTGATAACAGAGTGGCTGTTACAGATACAAGTTACCACACGCCTCTTTCTAAGCGCGCCTACTTTATTCTTTCTCAAGGCTTAAACCATTCCAAAGAAAACATATTAAAATAATAAAAGAACCTATATACATACTATTAAGCTTTCCAGGCATCACCCAATCATCGGAATTTCTTTGTTATACTAGGGTTTCCTACATCTGGGTTTTCCCAGAGATGACCTCTTTTTTGGTCCTTCAATCTCTGTCTGGGTGGATTTTGAACAAATGTCCAGGAAGGATGGTATTTCCACTCTTACTTCTGCGCTGCTGTTGGCAGTGCTGCTTACAGAGCTGGACACTGGAGAGTGGCAGCTGTTGGGTGGGAGCCCAGCTCTGAAGGCAGCGCCGCCACCAGTAACAAGGCAGAAGTAAGGGTGACATGGTGTGGTATCGGCACCCTTCTGCAATGCTGCCTTCAGAGCTGAGTGGCCGGAGAGCAGCAGCTGCCTGTTTCCCCCTTCAGCTCTCCCTGCCCAGGCAGTGTCCTCTCTTTGGGAACTCGAAATATGGTAACTGTAGGTTACACGTTCATCAGAGCTTCAGTTCAGAACAAGCATCGAGTCTTGTAAGGCCTCAGTAAGCGAAATCCTTCCAATCCCCCTAAGGATTGGGAGCCTCCCTGGACCAGAAGTCCCGTCCATTTGCTGGCTCAGGAAGAGGGCCCTAAGTCAGTTTAAAACTCAGGCTTTTTATCCAAAAGTCTTTGGCTTTTGATCTCTGGAGAATCCAGGTTGAATTAGTATATGCATATTGTGACAACGCAACAGGGAGCGGGGCGGATTTGACCTGGGAATGTTGCGGGGGAGTTACATTGGGGATGGGGGACTTCCCTTGAAGGAAGATCCCTGAGCTGTAACCTGAGTCAGGAGAGGGGTTGGGAGAAGTGACACCTTCTGGCCCTGAGACTGGACAAAGGAGAAGAGGAGCTGGGGGAGGGGAGAGAGAGCTGCTGGAGGAGTTTTTGGTTTCAGTTTGATGCTGGGTGGTGGAACACAGGGAACCCCAAGGCTGGGGTCTAAGCTCCCTGCCCCCTAGAAGGTCTTGACTGAGGGGTCCTGGTTATACCTACAAGCTCTGTTTTAGACTGTGTTCCTATTGTCCAATAAACCTTCCGTTTTACTGGCTGGCTGAGAGTCACGGAGAATCCCAGGAAAAGGGGTGCAGGGCCCTGACTCCCCCACACTCCGTGACACACATCTCCCCCGGAGGTGGTTTCAAAGACTGATGATGGAGGAAGTAAATTAGCATCCCCTCGCCCTACAAGAGAAAGTACATATGATGCCACAACAACACATACACAACTGCATTTTTAAGACAAAGTACGCCAAAGATGTTAATCCTAATTCAATTCAATGTAATTCAATAAAGTTTATCTTAATTCCCTTAGGTTTCTGTCCCCCTGGACAGTGTATTCTATCGCTGTGTCTTCGCTGATGCAAAAATGTTCCTTTGATGGTGAGAGAAACACGTGCGATAGCTATCTTCTAAAATCCTAGGTGGTGATAAGACACCCACAGCATTTACTGTGCAGTGGCGAGGTCAGCCTTATCCCCCCTTGTGATAGCCTGTTTAAATGCCACACTGGCTAACCATGGGGTAAGCGGAGCCTGAGCCCAATTAGGCCACTAGGTGGCACCTGGAGGGGATTAGGCATAATTGATGATCAAACCCAACTGGAGAGGAGCAGCCTTCTGAGGGAAGGAACACAGGGAAGTAAGGGGAGGCCATGGAGGAGACCCAGATGAGAGGTAGCTGGGAGTTTCTTCTCCTGGACTAAAGGCAGAAAGAAGCCTGAACTTTGCAGCTAATTAGCAGGGACTGAGCCAGGCAGAAGCCTGAAATAAAAGCAAGAAAGACACTTGCTGACATTAGGCTGAGCCCCAGCAAGAAGCCCTGAAGAAGGAGGGTGGGGGACCTGGGAGGAACGGCATGGGAAGCTGTGGGAATCAGTGAAGGCTGCTAGAGGCAGGGAAAACCCTGTGTATGGAGAGTTAAACGGTGAAGACTACAGGAGATGGTGAGTTTCACTACAGCAGGCAGGAAAGAGAGTCTGGTGTGCAATGGAGACTGAGGAAGTACCAAGATGGCAGGAGCTGAGGGGTTCTCCTGGTGGTGAGCCCCAGAGAGGCTGGGAATTGAGTGGGACTATAAATACACGAGAGGGATATCTTTGCGTGGTCTATGTCAGTGGTTCTCACCCTGGGGGTATACAGAGGTCTTCTAGAGGTACTCAAGTCATCTACATCAGTCTTTCTCAGCCTGGGTGAGGGGGTTGCAGGATGGGTTTAGGGAGGTTACAAGTACAGGGATGGCATTAAGAGTGGCAAGCAGGGCAATTGCCTGGGATCCTATGCCACAGGGGACTTTGCACAACTAAGTTACATGCTTCAGCCCGGCCATCTGGGACTCGGGCTTCAGATAAGGCACAGGAGTGAAAAACAGGCTCAAGTATCACACTGAAATGTAAGTACAATATTTATATTCCAACCACTTTAATTTACAATGATATGGTAAAAATGAGAACATCAGCAATTTTTCAGTAACTGTCAGCTGTGACACTTTTGTATCTTTGTCTGATTTTGTAAGCAAGTAGTTTTTAAGTGAGGTGAAACTTGGGGTACGCAAGACAAATCAGACTCCTGAAAGGGGTACAGTCATCTGGAAAGGTTGAGAACCACTGGTCTGTGTTGAAGATCTTCGGTGGGGACCCATAGGTCTTAGTGACTGCCAGGAAGAGGGGTTGAAGGACGGGCACTGGAACAATTTGTATAGTAGGGGTGCTGAGAGCCATTGAACCAAGCTGTAAACCCTGTATGTAATGGAAACCACTTCAAGCCAGGGGGTGCGGCAGCACCCCTAGTTCCAGCACCTATGCTGAAGGGACTGAACTCTGGCTATTATTTTATGTGGACTTGGGCCTGGAATACCCCAGAGGGGTGTGGAACCAAATTATGTCCTGGCCAGAGGGCTAAGGCACAAGAAGAGGTGGACCACCACAGGACTGGAGTGACCATCAACAGGGGGTGCCAGGGAAAACAGAGCGGCTATGTCACACCCAGCCACATGGGGGCATGCCTTGGGAAAATACACTCTTCTACCCCCACTCCCCCACAGCTGAGTTTGACCTCATTTTATTTACATCACAGTAAAACTAAAGTGCCTTGTCCCCACTGTTTTTAGAGCCAGACAGCTAATAAACGTTAGTTATCCTTCCAGCAAAATGCACCTCTTTTGGTCAGTGATGACAAAGTCTCAGTAAAAGCAGCAAAGAATCCTGTGGCACCTTATAGACTAACAGATGTTTTGCAGCATGAGCTTTCGTGGGTGAATACCCACTTCTTCAGATGCAAGTCTCAGTGTAGCTCTAGGATAGAGGAGTGTCTCCTCATTGCTTTGTGACCTGCTGTCTCTGTCTATGCACCCCAAAAGCACAATGACTTTGTTTTGTTTTTGCATCTTTCCAGCTCTCTCTTTTTGCTTTCAAGGAATTGGCTTCAGGGTGAAGTGAAGACCTTCGGGTCTTGTTGCCTGCAGTGGATTGTAACTGTCTCCCAGGATCGGGTACCTGTAGGCATTCAGACACTACGAGTGGGTGTGTGTCAGGTGGCAGATGATGCTAAATTGCAACTCGTGGTTGGTGTAGACAGGGAGCTTTGCACTCATCTGGAGCTCTAAAGAGATGTGGAAATGTATTCTATTGAAGTTGTTGACTCTAGAAATTGCAACACATAAGTAGCTTTGTTGAAATGGCATATGAAAGTTTCAGTCCAGATCACAGGGCATGCAAATCCAACAAGGCTTGGGAGGTTGTGCATTTCAGGCCCTGAGGTCCCATGACCCACCATAGTTTACTAACAAATAATACAGATGGCTGACCAAGAAAAGGACAACTCATACCATGACTGGAGGTGTGTGTGGGGGGGTATGTGTGAGGGTGGGGGAAGAATTAAAAATAAAGCGGAGAAGAAATTATTGCCATGGCGCACAAACTAGGTTGTCGTGGTTCCAAATGCAGAAGTGAAACAAGTGCTTCAGTGCGGGTACTGGTCATTTGTAGAATGAGTAAGCTTTCTTCACTCATTTAAAATGATCTGGTTTTAACGTCTGAATTTAACGCTCTGAACTTGTTCTCAGAGCAGATTCACATGTGGGACCGAGGAGGCATTCAGAGCTGGAAAGCGCTACTCACGGAGAGTAACACCTTTATACTATCATTACAGAACATGGTAAATTCCATGAAGCTGTCACCTTTGGGGCTTATATGGTTCCTTCCATTGGAGGATCTCAACGTGCTTTGTAAATAGGAACTCACCGGGCCTGACAGCATCTTGGGACATAGGGATTACCTGAACCATTTCACCCATCCCTACAGGGAGTTTGTTGCTTTAAATGATAGCCTTAGAAAAATGCTAAGCACCCAGCCATTTTTCTGACAAAGGGAAGCATTTTAAGGAGCAGAAGGCACCCTTACCCAAATGGGATAAGTGTCATGGACCTCACATTGATCCCCCTGCCCTTTGCCCCTCCAGTGAGTTTCCTGATTGCCAAGTAAGGCATAGGCTGAACTCAGTTTGAGTGAGCTATGCGGTAAAGATTTAGGAATAACTAATGTCTCTGCAAAGACCAAGATTCCTTCTCCAGCAGTTCACATAATGGTCAAATGGCTAAATGTGCTGGCTAATTTACTCACTTCAAATAAACCAGCCATCCCCAGGTCCAGAACATTGAGCCATGATTTTCAAAAGTGACAAATGGTCATGTGACTCAGTTTTAGGGGGACCAACCTAAGTCACCTTGAAAGGGACCTGATATTTAGCAAGTACTGAGGATCCACCCTCTGAAACTCACACCCTTTTAGGTGTCTCAGGTTGGACACCCAAAATTACTAGCCAGTTTAAAACATCTTGTCCTGTGTTCTAGTCCTCTTCAAACCAGCATGCTGCTTGTATAGCCAAGGTTTGATATCTTTTATTTATGGCAATAGTTCAAAACTAAACCCCCTTGGTATGCAACTGATAGTGGGGTGAGTAATTCCAAATAGCTTCCACTTCAAGCATAATTTTTTTTTTAAATCCCACCTCCATTCTGCAACGTAACTTGGTGTCTGGCAACATCATTGGGATGTAAAACAAATCACATTGCAACACCCTCCCCACAGAACCCATGTTCTGGGGATGGAGTGAGGGTCAACAAGGGAACTGGTCTATTTGGGGAACTGGCAACTCTCTCCTTGCCACACTCTACAGATGTGCTTCTGGGGGCTAAATATCACCCTGGAGTGGAAGTGCGGTGGTTCCTTGTCTGGGTCATGATAAATGACGGTTTGATGCATTTGTCATCCCATCACAACCCACAGAGTTGGGTCTGCTGAGCCTGACCTCATGTTGCCAGCTCCTCAGTGAGTGTAAATCCATGCAGCCCTATTGGCCACAGTGAGGTTAGGCTGTTTTCTTCCAGCGGCAGGTCTGCGCTGTCTAATAGTGGCCGGGTTCAGACTGGCAGAGCTTGTTCAGATGGGCCCAATGTTTCCTCCACACTCCTCACCTTTTGGTAACAGATTAACTAGTATAAACTTCCTGTCTATTTGTTGACTATACCTAATTAAGAACATAAGAACGGCTATACTGAGTCAGACCAAAGGTCCATCTAGCCCAGTATCCCGTCTTCCAACAGTGGCCAATGGGAGTGCTTCAGAGGGAATGAACAGAACAGGAAATCATCCAGTGATCCAGTTCCTGTTGCCCACGCCCAGCTTCTGGCAAACAGAGGCTAGGGATACTTCAGAGCATGGTTTTGCATCCCTGCCCATCCTGTACTGTCAACTGAGAAGAGGAGTGGATGGAATTTAATTTAGCTGCAATGAAACAAGAGGGCTATCCTGGGACTCTGTCTTGTTGTGAAGGAAGCAGAAACTTTGCTAGAAAGAAAATTGTTGTTTCCTTCTTGCTCAGTGCTAAATGTAAAAGCAGCAATGTTTGCACTTCCTCTATTCTATTCCAATGATTCCATACAACAGAAATACGTTTTGAGCTTCCTTGCCAGCTACCCATGAAGAAAGGTTGATCACAATCTCCTGAAGTTGTTCATGACCCTTTGCCCAAGCTACGGACCTGTTCCATTGCACTTCACATTCAGCCTTTGCCATCTTTTTTAAAAGCCTCTTGTTTCTCTGCTACATTCTTCTTTCTCTAGACTTTGCCCGTGACACACCTCATAGACTCAGGTCAGAAGCGACCATCATCATCAAATAGTCTGACCCCTGCACACTGCAGGTCACAGAACCTCACCCACCTACTCCTGGAATAGACCTAGAACCTCTGGCTGGGTTACTGAAATCCTCTAATGATTTAAAGACTTCATGTTACAAGGAATCCACCATTTACTTTAGTTTAAACCAGCAAATGACCCATGCTGAAGAGGAAGGCGAACCCCGCCCCACTCAGGGTCTCTGCCAATCTGACCTGGGAAAATATTTCTTAGTGACCCCAAATATGGCAATCAGTTAGACCCTGAGCATGTCAGCAAGACCTACCAGCCAGACACCTGGGGAAAAATTCTCTGTAGTAACTCGGAGTCCACCCCATCTCCAGCATTGGGGATTTTTGGTATTAGCAATCACAGATGGGCCACATGCCATTGTAGGCGATCTCATCATACCATCCCCTCCATAAACTTATCAAGCTCAGTCTTGAAGCCAGTTACGTTTTTGTCCCCACTATTCCCCTTGGAAAGCTGTTCTGGAACCTCATTCCTCTGATGGTTAGAAACCTTTCTCTGATTTCAAGTCCAAACTTATCGATGGCCAGTTTATATCCATTTGTTCTTGTTTCAAGATTGGCACTTAACTTAAATCTATCTTCTTCCTTCCTGGTATTTATCTCTGTGCTCTATTTATAGAAAACAATCATATCTTTCCCTCAGACTTTGGTTAGGCTAAACAAGCCAAGCTCTTTGAGTTTTCTTCCATAAGACAGGTTTTCCATTCCTCAGATCATCCTAGTAGCCCGTCTCTGAACCTGTTCCAGTTTGAATTCATCCTTCTTAAACATGGGAGACCAGAATTTCACACAATATTCCAGATGAGATATCACCAGGTACCTTGTATAATGGCAATGACACTTCTCTGTGTCTACTGGAAATACCTTGCCTGCTGCATCCTAGAATCACATTAGTCTCTTACATGGCTGCATCACATTGGTGGTTCATAGTCATCCTGTGATCAGCCAATACACTCAGGTCTCTCTCCTCCTCTGCTGCTTGCAACTGATACATCCCCAGCTTATAACAAAAATCCTTGACATTGCTCTTAAGAACATAAGAACGGCCATACTGGGTCAGATCAAAGGTCCATCTAGCCCTGTAACCTGTCTTCCAACAGTGGCCAATGCCAGTGCACCAAAAGGAAGGAACAGAACAGGTAATCAAGTGATTCATCCCCTGTCCCCCATTCCCAGCTTCTGGCAAACAGAGGCTAGGGACACCATCCCTGCTCATCCTGGCTACTAGCCATTCATGGACCTGTCCTCCATGAAATTATCTAGTTCTTTTTTTATCTCTGTCATAGTTTTGACCTTCACAACATCCTCTGGCAAAGAATTCCACAGGGTGACTATGCGTTGTGTGAAGAAATACTTCCATTTGTTTGTTTTAAACCTACTATCTCATGATTTTATTTGGTGACAACTACTTCTTGTGTTATGAGTAACACTTCCTTATATACTTTAATAAATAACACTTCTTTATGTACTTTCTCCACACCAGTCATTATTTTGTAGACTTCTGTCATATCCCTCCCCCTTAGTCATCTCTTTTCCAAGCTGAAAAGTCCCAATCTTATTAATCTCTCCTCATATGGAAGCTGTTCCATAACCCTAATCCTTTTTCTTGCCCTTTTCAGAACCTTTTCCAATTCCAATATATCTTTTTTTGAGGTGGAGTGACCACATCTGCGTGCAGTGTTCAAGATGTGGAAATATCATGGATTTTATATAGAGGCATAATGCTTTTTTTAATCTTATCTATCCCTTTCTTAATGATTCCCAACATTCTGTTCACTTTTTTGACTGCCACTGCACATTGAGTGGGGTTTTTCAGAGAACTATCCACAAATACTCTAAGATCTCTCTCTCTTAGGACTATTAAATTTCTATTTCTATTACTCCAGTTTTCAAGGTCTTCCAGATTTTCTTATATAATATTCCAGTCCTCCTCCATTTTGGCAATACTTTCCAACTGTGTGTCATCTGCAAATTTTATTAGCACATTCCCACTTATTGTGCCAAAGTCATGAATGAAAATGTCAAACAAGACTTGCCTTGAGGAACTCCATTTGTAACTTCCTTCCAGCCTGACAGTTCACCTTTCATTATGGCCTATTGTAGTTCCCCTTCAACCAATTTACTTATCCACCTTTCAGATCTCATATTAATTCCCATCTTCTCCAATTTAACTAATTTCTCATGTGGAACTGTATCAAATACCTTACTGAAATCCAGGCAGATCTGATCTATTGCATTTTTCTAAAAAAAAAAGAAAAGACAATTATCTTCTCAAAGAGATTAGCTTGGTCCAGCATGATCTACCATTTGTAAAACCGTGTGTTTTACCCCAGTTTCTCTTGATCTTTATATCCTTAAATACTTTCTCTTTCAAAACTTTGTTCCAGGATCTTGAGGTCAAACTAACGGGCCTGTAATTTCCGAGATCACTTTCCCCCCTTTCTTAAAAGTAGGTACTATATTAGGAATTCTCCGGTCATAGAGTAGCACCCCTAAGCTTACGGATTTATTAAAAAAACACCTGCCTCTTGCTCTGTTCTCTTCCCTTCTCTCCATGCCCATCCCAAATGTGCTCTGAATCATTCTAATCCTTTTTAACTATCTTTAGTATTTGTCGCCTCCTTCCACGTTCCAAACTCCCATTGCAATCAATAGGGAATACGGACGTGCAAGGATGGCAGCAATGGGCCCTATGGGTTTTCATTGCTTGTCCTCAACACTGTTTTCCCTCAGTCTGTTTCCAAGGGCCTGATTCTCTCCTCACAGTTGACAATAGAGGAAGTAGGGTCTTATTGTCCACTGTAAAATACAAGTAACTCCCATTATCTTTCATTGGAATGGGAATCCTGTGGCAAGAGAATAAGACGCGAGGGTACAAGTCAGCGCAGAAACGAAGTCTTTCTGTCCTCTCTCTGTGTATTTCTCCTGTTCCTGCCACTATCTCTGCTTAGTTCTTCTCTCCTTTATCTATTCTACTTTTTGTCCCTGCTAGATCATCCCTTTCAGTCCCTGATTCATTCAGCCTCACCCACTACTATGTTCCATCCTTGCTTGGCTCTCCCTCTTTTCTGTGTAACTGACATTTGGGGGGTGTGGGGGGAGGGGAATCCTTCCCTGTAGTCTTAGATGCCTTACAATGCCTTGCTGCTGTATCTCCCACTTGAGCTGCTTACAAACATCCTGCCAGCATGCAGGTCACTCCTTGAGCATCTCTGGATGGCCACGGTTCTGGGTCAGCAACTCTCAGCCCAGCAGCCTGTCAGAATACCCCAGCCACGTTCTGGCTCCCACCAGCCTTGGTTATTACGTACAGGGTGGCAACAATACACTCCCAGTCCTGAATTCCTCCCCCCTGCCCCCCCCAAAAACACATCTCTCCTGGACAGTTCAGATACTTTTAGGCCTGGTGTCCCTGTAAGGCAACAATAGACAGTAACTTGCCATCTTAAGTAGTTACCCATAAAGTTCAAAACACTGGATTAATTTTCAAAAAAGTATTTCTTTGTAGTTAAATAGATTAAGTGAATACAAGTATTAAAATAAAAAATGGTTACAAGAAAAATAAAGACAAAATGCTTCCTAATACTAAACGTAACAGACTGGACTTGGTTGAAGGTGAAGTTCTTGCCACAGGTTCCAAGTATTGTTGCTGACCAAGTTTCAGGTCAGGATCTGCCCCAAAGTCCATAGGCTGTTTCTTTTGTTGTCTTAGTTGGAAAAGAGAGAGAATCATAGAAGGTTAGGGTTGGAAGAGACCTCAGGAGGTCATCTAGTCCAACCCCCTGCTCAAAGCAGGACCAACCCCAACTAAATCATCCCAGCCAGGGCTTTGTCAAGCCGGGCCGTAAAAACCTCTAAGGAAGGAGATTCCATCACCTCCCTAGGTAACCCATTCCAGTGCTTCACCACTCTCCTAGTGACATAGTGTTTCCTAATATCCAACCTAGACCTCCCGCATTGCAACTTGAGACCATTGCTCCTTGTTCTGTCATCTCCCCCCACTGAGAACAGCCGAGCTCTCTGGAACCCCCCTTCAGGTAGTTAAAGGCTGCTATCAAATCCTCCCTCACTCTTCTCTTCTGCAGACTAAGTAAGCCCAGTTCCCTCAGCCTCTCCTCATAAGTCATGTGCCCCAGCCCCCTGATCATTTTAGTTGCCCTCCGCTGGACTCTCTCCGATGCATAGGGAGAGAGAACTTGGGGTGGTTTTGTCCCTTGCATTTATAGTTCAGCAAAAACAATGAGGATAGACTAACACGGCTACCACTCTGAAACCTGTCACCATTTATAGTTCAGTTATCCTTTGAAATGCATTTTCCAGAGAGTGACCCTTAGGTAAAGTTCTTTCCAGCGGAGAGCAAGAAGACATGGAGTTTGATGAGGACGAGGTGTTATGCTATTTCTTTTCACCTGTGCAGGCTGAAATGCAGATGTTTCTTTCTTTGTTCTCTTGCTGTCTGAGTTTATATGCAAACGGAGGTAAACACACATGCTTGCTTGACCAGTTCCACATGAGTTTGAACATGTGCTTTTAACAGGGGGAGTCCATAACTTTACACACAATGTCGCTACCTACATTTCACCATGATATTATTGACCAGAGAGTTATTTAGTTTTCAAATGATACCTTGCGGCATATTTTGTACAAAGATTATAACGAGAGTGCATAGGATGAGAATACAGAGGTGCATTCAGGCATAGTAACATACAAGGAGGAGCACATGTTTGATCGTGCAGGCACAGAGCAACCAGGTAGTTTCTGTATGCAATTGATTAAAGCGGGATAACTGATAATTAATCATGGGGAAAAGAGACAAATAGGATAAAGAGGCTGTGGGTTCCTGGTAAATAACACGACTTATGCAACAGTTTCCATACACAGTGCTTCACAAAGAGAAATACATATCATTATCCCCATTTTACAGCTGGAAAAAACATAGGCAGGGAAAGGTCACGTAGCAGAGCCAGGAATCGAGCACAGTTCCCTCAACTCCTAACGACTGGAGCATGCTGGCAGCCTTAAAACGTAGTTTGCTCTTTTCCATCCATCAACCGACCCAGATCAGCAGGATGGTCTCCTCCTTTCCCCAAAGGGCTTCAGTGCTTCTACTCATCTGGCTATGGTTCAGGGCTGGTCAATGCTCTGTTAGTGATCTCAAAGTATTTTACCATCCACTCAATGTGAAAGTTGCTGTACAAAATAAAACAGCACAATCCAGTGCAGTAGTTTCTTTTGGACACCTCCAAGAAAGAGAAATTTGGGAAAAGATCCAGAAATATGCAACACAAAGCAATGAAGGCTTGGAGAGAATGAATGAAATTTGCTCCTTGGCTAAAAGACAATTAAGGCCTTTTTTGATAACTGGTTACAACTCTTGGAAGGATAGTCTTGAAGAAGAGGCGGTGGTGCCCAGTGGATAGAGCACACTGGCCTGAGACTGGGTAAATATAGATTCCATTATAAGCTCTACCATTGGCCTGCAGGGTAACCTGGGGGGCAAGTCACTTTCCCTCTTTGTGCCTCGGTTTCTCCATCTGTAACATGGGGATAATGACAGACCTCTTTTGTAAAGTGCTTTGACAAGTGCATACAAGGTGGTGGTGGTGGTGTTTGTTATTAATAACAAAGGTGCAGCAGGTAGGCAGTTGCTATATCAGGTTCTTACTAGATGCTAACTGAGTCTTTCCATCTACAACATCAGTCATTTAGCTTAATCAGTGTTAAGTTTCTAAGGGTTGGTTTACACAGTGTTTGTACACCTACATAAATATTTCTTTTTACAAACCGATATCGTTAGTGGCACAGCCCGTGGGCGTGGATGTACTTATACTAGGATAAAGGTACTGATGTGAGAATAAGCCTCAGGGCCTTAGTGGGATTTTCAACGTTACTGGGTGTATCTTTAGGTGCCTAAATACCTTTACAAATCTGTCCCACAATTTCTCTGTGCCTCAGTTTCCTATCATCTAAATTGCAGCTAACAATACATCCTTTACCTCTCTTGCTGTTTAGATTGCAAGACTATTAGGTCAGGGATTGGCTTACTATATTTATGCAGAGCCGAGCAGAAAGGGACTTCAGTCTTAGCTGGTGCTATTGAAATCCAAAGAAGAATTAAGGGTGTCAGTATTAAGCAGAGGGAAGAATGGCTATCCTAGAAGGATGCCATGAATTGAGGTCAGCATACCAAGGAGAAACTTCCTGATAATTGAAGGCAAATTAAACTATGGGGTCATTTTCTTTGGGGAGTGGTGGAATCCTCACCACTGGAGTTAATCAAAGTCTTGGCTTCGCAATTGCCCACATCACCATAAACTGCAGTAATCACTGGCAGCCTGAGCCAAATCCAAACTAACAATAAAAGTGCAAATTAAAGCAAACTTTGCAGCTTTAGCAGCCAGCTATAGCGATGCCTTTTCTGATTTACATTTATTAGCTTTGTCCCAAGGTTCTAGGTCATGGTATTTTGCCCATTCCTGAGCTGTTTCTAAGTTTATTACGCGAATAGGACTCTAATTACGTTTAGTGATGCGGGCTTTGTTTTAAACAGCTGCCAGAAGAAACTGTTCTCGTCTGATCTGTAAATTCTTAGGAGTGATCTTTATTTTGTAAATGGGAGTCTAAATGGGACCACAGAACACTGTGGGTGATTTTGTTTTCTTCAGCTGCTGTGAATTGGCATAGCTCTATCATAATTTTTTTTTAAAATAAATTAGAACTGGTTAGGAATTTTTTTTCCGTGAAAATTTTTTACACAAGCAAATTCACTTTTGTCATTTTTAATTTTTACACTAAAAAACATGGTCTTAATAAAGGCTTATTACAACACGCTGTAACCAGGGGTGGCTCTAGGATTTGCGCCGCCCCAAGCAGGGCGGCACGCCGCGGGGGGCGCTCTGCCGGTCGCCGGTGCTGTAACCTATTAACCGCACTCTCCCCCTCTTTTTGTCCTATGACTGAAAAGGTATTAACAGGCCACCAACTTGAATGGTCTCTTAGAATGTATTAATTACTAACGCTACACAATCGGTTCCACTTTGTATTTAACTGTGACCAGAGGCACCGAATCTAATGTACCAAGGGGTGCTTGACCCCTGCTCTGCCCCAGGCCCTGCCCCCATTCCACTTCTTCCCTTATTCCCCTCCTCCCCAGAGCACCCGCAGAGTCGGCACCTATGTCTATGACCTTTCCCAGACCTAAAGAAGAGCTCTGTGTAGAAAAACTTGTGTCTTTCATCAACATAAGTAGTCCAATAAAAGATATTTACCTCACACACCTTATCTCTCTTTACCTGCATTATTTTGTTTTGTTGGGAGGGAGGCAAAATTTCTCATTTCCTTGAAAGTCCACTTTCTGTAGTTTAAAAAAACAGATGCAAATGTTTTGATTAGCCCTTAATGTTCTCTGGCTCATTTTTCAGAAAGCTCAGCCCAGCCAAGAAGTCTGGGACCTTAATCTGCTCCAAGAATCTCTCCCACATTGCATTCGGTCATCACTCTATGCTGCTTAAGTGTTTTCAACTTGTTTTACTAAGAACTGGCAAAGCCAGCAGACAAAAGCATAACAAGAGCCAATGGGGGAAAGTCGAAGCTAGACAAATTCAGACTAGAAATCAGGCAGGAACTTTTAACAGTGAGGGTAATTGACCACAGAAAAAATTACATGGGGTTATAGCACATGTCTCCTTAAAAAACTGTACAGGAGGCCGTGAGATCAAGTCGCTGTAGCACCTCTGTGCAGGGGCGGCTCCAGGCCCCAGCACGCCAAGCGCATGCTTGGGGCGGGGGGTGCTCTGCCGGTCGCCGGGAGGGCGGCAGGCGGCTCCGGTGGACCTCCCGCAGACGTACCTGCAGAGGATCCACTGGTCCCGCGGCTCCAGTGGACCTCCCGCAGGCGTGCCTGCAGATGCTCCACCGGAGCCGCGGGACCGGCGACCGGCAAAGCACCCCCACCGGCGTGCCGCCATGCTTGGGGTGGCAAAATGGCTAGAGCCGCCCCTGCCTCTGTGAGGGTCAGGAAAACTTGGTTCTATTCCCAGTTCGGCTGCTGGGTGACCTGGAGCAAGTTATATCACCGTCTTATCCCTCAATTTCCCTATCTGTAAAATGAGGCTAGTAACGATGCCCAGTTGGCTTATAAAAGTGCTTTGAGGTCTATGGCCAAGAAGTGCTAAGTAAGAGCTAATATTTTTAAAAGATACTTTATTGCTCATCTCATATGGGGCAGTTAGATCCATGGCTTTTGATTGGCAGGAAGTCAGATTAGATGATCACAATGGTTCCATCTGGCCTTAGAATCTGAGTTTAGCCAGAAAGAGAGTCAACCCCACCCCACGTCTCAGCTAGTTTCTTTATTTAAAACAAAAAATGGTTGAACAGTGTAACTGAGAAAGGAATGTGACCCAGTGTCTAATTTCCTTCTTAGAATGGTGTAAACCAGGAGTGACTGCAGTGGAATTACAAACATGAGAATCGGGTCCTAAATATTTCATGTTGTATCTTTCTAACTCCCTCCAGCTTGTTCTACCTGCACTACTGATAACAGATTGCATACAAGTTGTGCATGCTAAGTATGTCCCTTTGTCTGCTGTCCATAATCGACCAGCACTCCAGCCCCATAGTTTGACATACCAGAGTTCGCGTGATCTGATTGTTCCATTGGTTGAACAATTTCAACTAACTCTATTTGTTGCAGTTTTCCCCCATAAAATGTTGATTCAGCTAAACTGAAATGTTTTATAGGACTGTGATTTTTTTTGGGGGTCTAAATTTTCAACAAATATCAATTTCATTTTAATAAAGGTGAAATTTTGTTTTATATGTATTGTTTCCACTTGTATTATTTTAATATAATGATAGAAATGTAAGGCTGGAAGAGACCTTGAAGTCAAGTCCAGCTCCTTGTGCTGAAGCAGGACCAAGTAAACCTAGACCATCCCTGACAGGTGTTGATCCACCCTGTTCTTTAAAACCGCCCATGATGGGGATTCCACAACCTCCCTTGGAAGCCTGTTCCAGAGCTTACCTACCCATAAAGTTAGAAAGGTTTTCTTAATATCTAATCTAAATCTCCCTTGCTGCAGATTAAACTCATTACTTCTTGTCCTGCCTTCGGTGGACATGGAGAACACTTGTTCTCCATCCTCTTTAGAACAGTCCCTCATGTATTTTGAAGACTATCAGGTCTTCTATCATGACTAAACATGCCCAGTTTTTTAGCCTTTCCTCATAAGTCAGGACTCTGCTAGACTCTTTAGTTGCTCTCCGCTAGACTATCTCCAATTTGTCCACCTCTTTCCTAAAGTGTGGTACCCAGAATTGGGCACAATATTCCAGCTGAGTCCTCACCAGTACCAAGAAGAGCAGAACCATTAGCTCCTGTGTCTGTATGACACTCCTGTTACTACATGCCAGAATATTAGTGGGTTTTGCAATTGCGTCACATTGACTCGTGTTCAACTTGTCAGACACTATACCCCCCCGCCCCAGATTTTTTCAGAGGTACTACCACTTATCCAGTTATATTTCATTTTGTAGTTATGCATTTCTTTTCTCTTCCTAAGTGTAGTACATTGTGTGAGTGTGTACACAATTTGATAAGATTGGACACTTCCAAAACAATTTTTTTTCAGGATTTTTGTTTTGCAGCAATTTTTTTAACCATGACTTTCCGTTCCAATTCAGGATGAAAAGAAACCTCAGAATGTTGACATTTTTCTCGAAGAATGGACATTGTTAGTTTTGATCAGGTCTAGCAAAGAGAAAGCAGGAACTTGGAGGGTGTCTTTAACAATCACACTTTCCAAGGGGTAAATGAGGGTGGGGTTTTTTGGAATACAAATTGTATTGCACAAGCAGATCTACACATATGTTCCATATGCCCCAATTCTGCTGGCACAGAGACTGCTGCTGCAATGTTCTCCGACGTAATAGCTGAAGTTTGTACTCATGGAAAAGGGAACATCTTAAAATTAGAAACAAAAGTTCAAGCCTTTCTATGCAAGAACTGCTGTGATTGGCGTGCAGTTAGCGTTCCTTTGTGAAATCATCGTCTCAGTCTTTGCATGCTAGCTTTGTTTAGGCTGCTGCTTTGCTTTTCCCAAGGTAATTTATGAATTCAAAATCTCATATACACCAGTGTAAACTTAGGAGCAATTTCACTGAATCAGTGACTCCAAATTTATACGAAGGTAACTGAAAGGAGAATTAGGCCCAATATATTCACCTATATAGCACAAAATATTCACACATATATATATATATATATATATATATATATATATATATATATATATAAATGGAGAGAGAAAGAGAGTACTTCTGGACATAGCTATGCTGGCATAACCTTATAGTGTAGACCAGGAGTCAGCAACCTTCAGCATGTGTCCCATCAGGGTAACCCGCTGGCGGGCCGCGAGACATTTTGTTTTCATTGACTGTCCGCAGGCACGGCCCCCTGCATCTCACAGTGGCCTCCGTTTGCCGTTCCTGGCCAATGGGAGCTGCGGGAACCAGGTGGATAAATTGAGTTCCATACAGCTTATGCTGTGTGTGTATGTGGTGTTAAACGTCGCATAGCTCCCCTCCAATAGGATTTGCTTTAGTATCTTTGCACAACGATGAAAGGGATATTTTGTCCAATGCGGTGTTTGCATAACTTGTCATTCTTCTCCCCAGAGCTGTGAATTGGAAGGCATTCTGTGAATGTAAATGATGATGATTATTGAACCGAATCTGGCTCTCAGTCACGCTGGGACAGGTGTACCAATCGCTGAGCTTTTCTGGCCTGCTCTAGACTAATAATTTCTATAAAAATGGAAACGTTTCAGAAATATTTTTGCACTCTATCCCCGTTTTCCAATCAGGTGTGGGAATTCCCTGTTTTACTTGATATCAGTAACAGAGCTCACCTTAAAGATATATACAGTGGTCACCAGTTAAAAAAAATATTTGTCAAGAACCACCAGCTAATAACTGAGATCAGTTTGTTCCCATGGTAAGCAGAAACCATAGCATCACATATACTGTTGGCAAATATTAACCTTTTAGTGGAGACCACTTGCTAGACTAGTGAAGTACCTTTCCAGTTGGCAGCATGCCTGAGAGTGGTGGGATAAAGCTGGCTAGTACAATACACCACAGCGTCGGTCAGCCACTGATTTCTGATGAACGCAAGTTCCTTGTTTGGCTATTGTAGTATTGCTGGTTGAGTGGTGGTGGGGAATGCAGTTATTTTCATTGCACTGATCTGTAGGTTTCGAAAAGGAACAATTTTTAATTTTTCCCCTACATTTTTAAAAACAAACTTGAAAAGGTGGGAGGGTTGGGGAGGTGAAGAAAAGGAAAACAAAACAAAAATAAACTCTTAAAATTTCTTTTTGAAACTTATTTTCAGTTTTCACCCTCCCTCCCCCCCAACTTTCTCTCCTCTTCCCTCCACATTGCCACTAATACAGAAGGGGACAAGGAAAGAAAATAATAATCAGCTAAAAATCTAAAAAGCAAAAGAAACAAGACAATTGTTTGATTTTGCAAAAAACAACAACAACAACAACAACAAAAATAATATCATGATATTCATGATATTCTTTCAAAAAGTTCCAATTCTTGCTGATAAAAATGCTCATTCAGAAATGTTGACAAGCTCTATTTTATTGTGTGGGTTATGAGTACAATATTGCAGGGGGAAAAAGAGACACAGATTTATATGGACTTTACAAAGATTGAATTTCCAGAGCTTGTCTCATGTCCTGTTACAAGGAAATGGAAGTTCCATAGCCTCTCCCTTACGACTTCCCCCGCCTCCCCACTCCACACACACACTCCCACACAGGCTTTCGTGCTAAGCCAACTATAAAATGCCTGGGAAGAGAAGTGAGATTAGCCCACTGTGTTTACATGGAAAAACTGGTGTATACCTCCAAAGTGATAGAACTAGCCAGGAATGAGGTGGGTGTTACAAACTATGTCAGGTTTGAAGTTAACAAGAGAACCGAGGAATGTTTAAAATAAACTTCCTGTTGGTTATCTGGACAGGAAAGAAAGGGAGAAGCATGTCTGAGTAATCAGGGATGGATAATGGTGTCAGGTGCACAGGAAGGGGAAAAAAATCACAAGCATCTTGTAAGTCCTTATTATGGGCAAGTTTAAACATGTCTTTCAGGGGTAGCTGAGATGCCTGACTAATGGAAAACTAGGACACCACTTGTAAAGCTTGTCTTGGGTCAATAAGATGTCTTAGCTGAAGTCAAAGGCCAGTCTCCCTTTCACTTGGAAGGGCTTAAATCAGGCCCTTGTTGAACTGAGTTAAAGTATGCATGTGCAAACAAGAATCAATTGCCTTATCGCTACACTGTGATAACAGATAGGTTCATCAAGGGGACAAAAACTCTCTACCATAGGCACTGACTCTTTTGTGGGTGCTTAGCGTTCACCGGCAGCCAGCTCCCGCCTCCCACCTAGTGCCTCCCATCCACCAGAGGCCCTGTCAATCAACTCCACCCCCTCCCTCCCAGTACCTCCTGCCCACCGCGATCAGCTGTTCCTCGGCGTGCCAGATAAACAATTCCTTCAATAATAACCTCTGTTACATTACTTTTGCATGACCCAATTGGACCTTTTCTGTTATAGAATCATAGAATATCAGGGTGGAAGGGACCTCAGGAGGTCATCTAGTCCAATCCCCTGCTCAAAGCAGGACCAATCCCCAAAATATATATTTTTCAAGGGTCACGACACAAATGCACCTATTGCCTAAATCAAACACTCTTGTGCCATTAGGGGCAAAATACTGTGTTATGCATTGTCCACTTGAATGGTTTAGATGACATCCCTCTAAAGACCAAGTTAGCTGTGGGCACACCCATTTCTTTTGCCCCCATTCCTCACAATGTTTTATCAGTTCCTCTCTTCCCAGATCAAATGTGTTCCACTTATTTCTATTTGCCATAATTCTCCGTTAATAATCTTCAGCAGCACCCAGGCCATTGCTGCTCTTTTCTTTTTTCCAGTGTTATGTGATAGCATCCTGCCCTTCCAATCCCCTTTGGGCGTGGATTGATTCCAGTTAAACCCAAGGTATTTCATCCATCCTATAATTCGTTCTTTCCATATATGGGAGTCTTTGACCCATTAAAAGGGCTATTACCCATTACTCAGTATATTGATTATCCTTTCTATATACTGTATCCCATAAACTTGCATCATTTATAACACAGTCTTGTTATTCATTTCTGACACACTCCACAAACTTGCATTTAAGGATGTTTCCAAAGCTTGTATTTGTTTTAACCTGGAACATTACAGTCCTTATTCCTTGCTTGAATACTGTGCCAAAATGTTGTATTACATGTGTCTGCATGGCTCCCAAAACCTCACCCGAGACATTTTCCCTCCCAACGTCTCAATATCAACTTCAACACCCCAACCTCAACACCAAGGCCACCCACAATAAATTCTCCTATACCCGTCTTACCTCCATCTACCCATTGTTGTTGCCATGCTAGTAATAGAGGCAAGGCATAAGGCGTACGCTCTGAATGTTGGGCACTCACATCTTCCCATTATTCTTGGCCAAACTCCAATTTGGTTGACCTTAAAAAGCATATTCTCTATTCCTTGATGTGCCATGGAGTGGCAGACATTAATTTCTTCCCTTTGCATTTTTTTTCCGGGTACCCATGTTGTTACCGCTCCTGTCTTTTTGTTCACTGCGTACAATGAACCTATTCCCATCCTTCATTCTCTCTTCCCAATAGCAGCAGTCTGGGACTAGATGGTGTTCTGGAATTTGGTATATTGCTTAAGCTCCCACCTTGAGTAGACCATGCTCTCTAGGCAGATCATCCCATGCATTGACTTTTGCTGCTATATATGTTAACCCTCGTGTACAATATCCATCAAAATAATGGTAATGACAAGACAAACAACACAAAACAGACAACATAATTTTCGTCACGACAGTAGACCCATGGTGTTCTATATTATTCTGCTGGCACCAGCTTACCTGTAGAGTGTCTGAAAAACAAAATAAACTTTTCCTAGCCCCTCCCACCCCTCGTGGGGACAGATAATTGCTTAAAAATATCTCTCTTTTACAAATGTCCTTGCTGATTGCAAGAAAAACAGAGGAATTACCTCTATACTTTCCTGTGATTTGTTCTATAGACAGGCAAGATTTCAGTGGCTTCTACACTTAAAGAAAAGGGTGAATTATCCCACTGTTCATTTATGAAATTCATGAGGTGGAGTACCTCAGTTTCCCTTTTTATGCAGCAGACGAGGTTTGTAATGGCTTGTCTGCAGTGCTAAGCTTTAAGTTTATTCACAAGATCTTTGAACATGAGATTTATTTTCAATTGCCATTTTTAGCATGCTTAAAATTCCCCCTCCCCCCACAAAATTACACACATTCTACATTGTTACAAGGTTAATCACTAGGATCTAGAACCTCTCTCCATGTTCCCTGTTGTGACTGCCCCTGCCATGGTCACATTCTTTGGTCCTCATTTAAAAAAAAATATTAAACTTTATAAACACATGCAAGTACCCAAAGGGTTAAATGCTAAATACCAAAGCCACATCATACGAGCTGCCCATGTCTGGGAAAAGGGTCTGTCAATGTTGCAACTTTGGATGTGAGATTCAAATGGCATTTTAGTGGCATTAATTTTTTATTTAAAACCAAACCAAACCAAACCTAATTTATCTTAAACCTACAAACAGGATTTTACAGACCACGAGTGTTGGTTTAGGTCCTTAAAACCTTACATAATTACACAAAAATATTTTTGCACACATTCTTTTTTTTTTTTGCCTAATATCCCTTGCACTGCTCTAATTATTTTTTTTACATTCCCATTTTGATACACATATATCCATACACATATCTAGTGATTTTTATTACATACTATTATTGGGGGAGAAAGGGCCCATTTCCCCTCAGAATAGTTGTAAAGACTTCTGGGGATAACACATCGTGGTATCAGTAGCCAATCTACCTGACCCCCTTGTATAATTTGTTTAACTACCATGGTTCCACTCAGTGTAACTGTACGGCATTGCACATATATTTATATTTACATAACTGGATTTTATTATTAAACCAAGAATTCCATTTTTATAACACCACAGCTGTTACTTTTTAACACTTTCACAACTCCTAAGTGTTTACTTCCTTACAAACTCTGTAGGATTAATTTTTGCAAAAGCTACTCATAACTCTTCACCTATTTTAAATCACGTACTTCAGCATACAATTCTTTAAGGTGCAATACAGCTTCCTTACCCTGTGGCTTTTTTTTTTTTTGCGCTTTTGTTTGCACCTCAGGTGAATTGCAAAAGTACTATTCTCTGTTGCAGTTAATTATTTCTGAGCAACTTCCTGGGTTAACCCATTCACTCTCCCTTTTTCACTTCAAAACCATTTTTTTCTTTTCTTGACTCCAACCAAGTCGCAGCTTCTGTCTCTTATGGTGGTCTATTAACTTTGCTTCTGACTCCAAACCCTGCTGTGCCAAGTTATCTTTAACCACCCCTAACTTTAATTTACAATCCTCCCGTTGCCTTTACTGCAGTAGCACCAAACTTTAAAAAAATTACTGGCAGTCTCCTATAATGCTGCCTTTACTCTAAACTTCTTACAACTGGACTTAAGTGCCCCCTTTCCTTCACCCTCTCCCCTGGTTCAAGTCACACAGACAGAAAGCAGAAGACCAGAAGTCTGAAGTGCAGGCCATGCAATGTTTATTGGGGTTAATTCCAAGCAAACACATCCATAGCTCTGCATGCAGGCAGAGTCTGTTCCCCAGTATTCCATTCCCAGCTCTGATGCTGCAGGGCCTAGCCTGTGTCCCCATTCCATCATTCTCTTTTCCAGTTCTCTGTTTTGTTTTTCCAGCTGTTCCAACTGAGTCTGCATGACTTGTACTTGCCTTACTTTCTTCACTAAACTTTCCTGGCAGATTTTAAAACTTTCTTGCAGGGTCTGTAGCCCTGCACATGCCCGCCCCGCCCCGGTATTCAATTACCTTTTATGTAGCCTGCCATATCACAGCTGCCTGCTTCTCGCTGACATTAGCCTTGTATAGCTGTCCATGCTTCTCAAACGTGTTTTCTAATGTGTCAATTATCACATCAGGTTCTACTGCATCTTCCATCCAAGGCAGGTCCCCAATACAATCATCTCCTTCTCTAACATAGAAGGGGCTTTAACTTTAGTCCATTGGGGTGCCTCCTCTACCCCGTTACACTTTTAAAATATTATCTCAATAACCCCGTGCGGTATCTCCCTGCACAGTCTCACTCACTCATACTTAACGTAGCACATTCCCAAAACTCCATGCAGTACCTCCCCATGTATACTTTTCATCTCACAAATCCCTCGCAATTCTCCACTGTAGCTGGTAACTGCCCGCATTCTCCACCAAATGTTAGGCTCTGATAGAGGCCTCCCTATGGGATGGGGGAGCAGGCAGATACCGGACACAGAGTTGCTATATAATATTCTAAATATTGTTATAAATATTGTTATTCATAACAATATAAACCCTACTCCACATTCACACTCCTTTCCTACTACATCAGAATCTGAAGATCCAAATGAAATCCCAATGGCCAGTTGAAATTCAGCGATCACAAACTGTGGGGAGCTGGCGCTTCTTTTTCAGAGCTTTGGATCGATGTTTGATGCCATATTTCAGATATGTCCGGCAATTATTTATAGACCTGTTCATCGCATCAACTTTTTTTCTGTTTATGAAGCCTTTCACCCATAACTTAAAGCAAATAATCCTGGGCAGGCTACCATAATCTAAGAGGTTCCATTTCCCCCAATTCTTGCATAACTGCATGACTGGTGCTATTCCCTTCTCTGATAATTCTTCATATTCCCCATGGACATAAAAGTTGTTTTTGCACAGACAGTTCTTGACCGCTCATTACCTTGAATCCTTGCTTCAGCTGCCAGCATGCAACTCACAAACTCTGTAGAAATAGCAGCACTGAGTTGTGCAGTTGTTCCCTCCTTCCCTTCCAGGTCCAGTTTCTCCCTTTACCTATCAAAGTGCAAGTGTCATAAACTCAGGACGTATCTACACTACCACGCGGGGTCAATCTAAGATATGCAACTTCAGCTACGTGAATAGCATAGCTGAAGTTGACGTACTTGGATCTACTTACCATGGTGTCTTCACTGCGGTGAGTTGACACCTGACGCTTTCCCATCAACCTCATTCTGGTGGAGTACCGGGGTCAATGGGAGAACGCTCAGCAGCTATACTAGATGCGATAAATTGACCCTCGCTGGATCGATCGCTGCCCGCGAATCCAGCTGGTAGTGTAGACAAGCCCTACGCCTGACATCTGAAAACCCACCTGTGCCCCTTCTGCCTCTTGCATTACAAGTGCTGCTAGTAAGGGTTCTGCAATCTGATCTGATGGACAGTTTGTTCCTGGCTGCAGCACTGGTGCAAGGAAGAAGAAAAGGTGCAAGGAGCATGCCAATTGCAGTCGGTGTGCAATGGGGAGTCCACTGTGCACCTGCTGGAGATAGAATCTATCCCAAAGGGAGAGACAGGGCCATGGTCTCAGTCCCGCTTCACACTCAGTGTACTTATCTCTCTGAAAATAAGGCCCTAAGTGACTTGCCCAGGGTCACACTGAGTCCGTAGCGAAGTCAAACCTGACCCATGTCATTTTGAGTCCCAGTGCAATGCTTGAACCACACAATCACCCTTCCAGCTGTAACATTGATATACCAGGTCAGCATCCTCACCCTGCACAACCCAGGAACTTGCTAAATTGGTAGCAAAGTCCCAAATTGCCCTATTAACAACATATTTGCTTTCTCTAGCTAGGAGAGCTAGAAGGGCTCTGGTGAGAGATCATAAAGACTGAGACTATGGCCTTGATCTGCTTTGCTATGATTTATTTTATTTAGTGGGTGAATGAAGGAGGCTATAGAGTTATAATTTAGAAATGCACAAAGGAGTATCTTAAGCAAAAGGTAAACACACCTTTTTATTGAACGAGCTTATAAATAAATGCATAAAATATGAATTACAAGACATAGGGTCTGATCTGATGTCTGAGAAAGTCTATGGGAGTCTTTTTTAATTCAGATTGGGAATGACCCTTAATTCCTATTTCCTAGTATCCTACAGAAACAGACAAGAGGAGGAAGATTTCATTCCTATAAGATAATAGAGACATTAACTGTCCACACCAAGTTGTCTCTCTCTTGACTTGTTTTAAGCATCCCTTGTGAACCCTCTTGTTTCCAAGTCTTTCCTGTCATCTATTTGTCACTGACTTGAAAAATCCATTATCTCCAGGAAGGAAGGAAGAGATCGAAACATTTCCCGTTCTGGAAGTTACAACAAATGATGCCAGGAATTGAAGGGTTGCAGGAAAGTTGGCTACAACCTAACTTTCATAATTAGACCTCTCAGATAAAGGGGTTTCACCTAGTGTTTCACGGATAGGGTGTGTGGGTTTACATGAAGTTGATCTTCTAGTCATCTTCCTTCTATTTTAGACCTAGCAGCCTCATGATGGTTCATCTGTCCCTTAGGTAATTCTTAGCTTTGCATGTGGGTTGCTGATGGGGGGAGGGATAGCTCAGTGGTCTAACAGCGTTTAAAAAGAGAACTGGATAAATTCATGGTGGTTAAGTCCATAAATGGCTATTAGCCAGGATGGGTAAGGAATGGTGTCCCTAGCCTCTGTTTGTCAGAACATGGAGATGGATGGCAGGAGAGAGATCACTTAATCATTGCCTGTTAGGTTCACTCCCTCTGGGCACCTGGCATGGCCACTGTCGGTAAACAGGATACTGGGCTGGATGGACCTTTGGTCTGATTGGTACGGATGTTCTTATGTAGTTTGAGCATTGGCTTGCTAAACCCAGGGTTGTGAGTTCAATCCTTGAGGGAGCCACTTAGGGAGCTGGGGCAAAAAAAAGCAGTACTTGGTCCTGCTAGTGAAAGCAGGGGGCTGGACTCAATGACCTTTCAAGGTCCCTTCCAGTTCTAGGAGATAGATATATCTCCTATTATTATCAGAGACACAATGGGAACTCTCAGTGGGAGTTTAAGAACCAAGAATTATTGGAAGTAGGGAAGATTGATCTGAGCCCAACGTTCTTAAAGAGATGCATATCCTTAAATAATTTGTCTCTAAATGGTCACCTATCATCTTGCTAGAGTGATATCCTCTGCATTCAATCCCTTATCTTGGAATGCGTGTGGTGCCAATATTCCATTATCAAGTTCTAGTACATTCAAATCTCTTTATGATCACAGATTTTTTTTTAATTCAAGCAACTCTCAAACTAAAAAAACAAAGATGCATTGCTACATGGATAGCAATGAATCACATTACAAAGGCTGATGTCAATGGTTTCCATGCCAGGACCCCGTTTAGCAGTATAGGAAAGGTAGGGAAGAGTGGTTGATTTCTTTTTGGACACCTGTTTACAACCCTCAGGTCCAGAAACCAGGCTTTGAAAAAAGTGTCTTACTTCACTGGAATTGCATTAACTCGCTAGGTTTTTCTACAATGTTCAGCCACTCTGATACTACAGTGATATCTGATTGAGATGACCAACAGGTATGGTTGGCAAATATTGTTATGACCTTTTTTTCTAGGTAGGAGAACCTAGGGCACTGGTAGGACACTGATTTTGGTTGTTCCTGGCTTCTGGGTGCTGTGCTCCTGAAAATTGAGACAGCCAATATCAGTCACTTCTGAAAACATGGTCCTGACTCTCACTATATGACCTTGGGTAAGTCAGTCAGTGGTAGAGCTGGGAGGAGAGGCTGGGCGTTTCAAAGGAGTTTAAGGAGTTTAGGAACCCAAATCTTACTGAATTTCAATGGGACTTGAGCACTTAACTACCTTTTGGGCTCCTTGCAAAACCCCAGCCAACATTCAGATCTCTTGATCTCCAGTATCTTGCTGTAACCCACAACAAACATTGCCTTTATCTGTAACACCGGCACTGGCCTGTTATAAGAACAGGAAACAGGCACTGAGAAGTTCTATGCTCTCGTGCACAGGCTGCATTACAGCTTAAGAATTCCATTAATCTTCCATTTCTTTCTTCTTTCACTTTCCAACCTACAGAACATCTGGTCTGAGCAATATCTCCTATGTGGGAGTGGAAGGTGGCAGACTCAGCAGCTGGCATAAGCGGAGCAAAGGGTGAGAACAAAACAATCAAGGAAATGGAAAGAGGAAGTGACGGTCAAAAAAGATTGCTCAAACCTTCCTCCCTCCTTCCTGGCTGAGGAAAATAGGGGGCTGCAGTGCTGGGACACTCTTTGGAAACCCTTCTTGGGAAAGCAAAGATCTCTGTGACCATTAGCAATCTGCTCTCGAAAGGGAAGAGGAACTGGAGTTTAAAAACCTACCCTTGCATGTTGTCATGTTCCCTGCCACTGGTATTGGGACTCTTGTCAACTATTCCTTGCAGTGTTCCCGCTGCATAATTTGAAGAATTATGGGGACAAAGCCGTTGGAAGGGAATTGGGGCCTTCCTTCCTCTGGGGAACTTTAAAACAATCTTGCCACTGAGGATCAAAGTGTTTCAAAAGGGCTTGGCAGCCAGGAATGCAAGCGCTCAGCTCCCCTCTAAGCATCCACAGAAGTGACCAGATTTTCCTAAAGAACTCAGTATGCTGGGCAGGGAGTTCTTCTGAGAATCTGTCCCTGAATATCACAAGGGGAGCTTCTGGCTGCTGAGAACATCTGGTTCTTTTGTTTAGGTGTCTACATAGGCGCTCGGCTCTTTGGAAAATCCAGCCCTGGTTGTGGGTGCTCAACCCTTGGAAACCTGGCCATGAGCTCTTTAGATATGTTAGGTACTACGTGAAATCCAATCAGAAGGATTTTATTATTATGAGCCAGGGCTAAACACCATCCCAGGCAGATATTATTCAGCAGTGTCCAGATATGACGGTGGGTACCAGTAGGTGCAGGGAAATCTTCATTCTTTATCACTTTGGTTGCGGCTTCTGTTATAAACCCTTAATTTTCCGGACTTTCAAGCCAGGCTGGAAACATTTGCTCTGTAAACTGCTTACCCCCGAATGTTCAAGCGTTGTGTTGGGACCTGCGTCTGTAATTCGAAACGTCAGGGAATTTTATGGCAAACGTTTTTTGTTGGAAAGTACCAATTCATTGAGAAGGTTTTTGCAGCGCCAGGATGAAATTGAGAGACGGGGAGAGAGTACGAGTAGAGCTCCAGAGTAGTTAGTGGCTCTGTGGCTAGAGTAATCACCCGGGCTGTGAGAGTACCAGGTTCAAGTCCCTGTCTTGAAGCTGGGGCTCCCATATCCCAAGTGAGTGCCTTCACCACTGGGCCTATGGCTAGGGTAGATGTGTGCCTCTCTCTTTCGCCCCCCTGAAAATATTGAAATGTCTTGTTTTGGATCCAACATGGCATTAAACCCAATTCTGAGAGCTCAACGTATTTTACAAAATGGAAATCTTGTTTTCTAGCTAGCCCTATTGTAATCAATCTATAGCAGGGGTCGGCAACCTTTCGGAAGTGCTGTGCCGAGTCTTCATTTATTCACTCTAATTTAAGGTTTCGCGTGCCGGTAATACATTTTAACGTTTTTAGAAGGTCTCTTTCTCTAAGTCTATAATATATAACTAAACTATTGTTGTATGGAAAGTAAATAAGGTTTTCAAAATGTTTAAGAAGCGTCTTTTAAAATTAAATTAAAATGCAGAGCCCCCCTGACCAGTAGCCAGGACTGGGGCAGTGTGAGTGCCGCTGAAAATCAGCTCATGTGCCGCCTTCGGCACCCGTGCCATAGGTGGCCTACCACCTCCTGGGACTCTTGGGGCCAGCTACATACCCTGGCTGCCCCCTTGGAACTTCATATTGACGATGAAGATAGAATTCAGAGCTTCCTGCTCTGAAAACACAGCTGCCTCTGATCTGAACTAAAGGAGAATCCTCACTATCAGTAAAGGGCCTCTGGCATGTAGTTAAGCGTTCCAATTCCATGCAGTGCTGGAGTGCAAAGGCTGTTGTGTATTTGGTTGTCATGGTTTTGTTGCTATGGCAACAGAGTTAGATTATTATGGGTTAGCTCAACCGGTTTCAACCGGCTGAGGAGCTCTCTGTATATATGTAAATAAAATGGAGGTTTTGGTTAGCTGCCTGCTCTCTGGCCTCAAGTGATTGCTTCCTACACCGGCTGCCCCAAGGATATAACAAAGGCAAACTTACAGACTAACCTGGGAATTATGACCAATCCGTATGGACTGCTTTAAAAAGCTAGATCTGGATCTTCAGGTGGTGTAAACTAGTGTAATTGACTTGGATGGATCTGACCGTAAAGCAGGGGTAGGCAACCTATGGCATGCAGGGCCGGCTCCAGACCCCAGCGCACCAAGCGCGCGCTTGGAGCGGCATTTTGCCGGCAGGGCGGCAGGCGGCTCCGGCGGACCTTCCGCAGTCATGCCTGTGGGAGGTCGACCGGAGCCGCGGGACCAGCGGACCTCCAGCAGGCATGACTGCGGAGGGTTCGCTGGTCCCGCAGCTCCGGTGGACCTCCCGCAGGCATGACTGCGGAAGGTCCGCCGGAGCCGCCTGCCGCCTTCCCAGCGCACCCTCCGCAGGCACGTCTGCAAGAGGTCCCCCGGAGCCGCGGGACCGGCAGCGCGCCCCCTGCGGCATGCCGCCATGCTTGGGGCGGCCAAATTCCTAGAGCCGCCCCTGATGGCATGTGTGCCGAAGGCGGCACATGAGCTGATTTTCAGTGGCACTCACGCTGCCCGGGTCCTGGCTACGGGTCCGGGGGGCTCTGCATTTTAATTTAATTTTAAATGACGATTCTTAAACATTTAAAAAATATTTGCTTTACAGACAACAATAGTTTAGTTATATATTATAGACTTAGAGAGAGAGACCTTCTAAAAATGTTAAAATGTTTGACTGGCACACGAAACCTTACATCAGCGTGAATAAATGAAGACTTGGCACAGCACTTCTGAAAGGTTGCCGACCCCTGCCCTAAAGTGTCACTTGGGCTACACCATCGCTTACATTTTAGAAATGAAAGGGAGCCTATAAACTTAACAATCACACTATCATTTAAAATTGTCACCTCTGCCAATACAAGTAACCCCTATGAGGCCTGCTACCGAAAGAGACTAGAGACAAAGACATATCCCCTCTCCTCTCTCACACTTCGTTTTCCCAGTCAAATGCGTGGAGTAAAGCCAGTTTTTGATAAAAGTTCAGCCACCAGAAATTCCCACTCACACTGATGGGCAGATTTCCGAAAGTTCTCAGCGCTGAACAAGCTGTGCTATTTTTGATAAATTGGCCCTCTGTGTAGCATTTGTTTCTTCTGCTTAATCAGTCCCTTTCATTCTTTCCCCTCTATAGTCAGTATCCCTTGCTGTCTGTGGAGTTCTTTCACGTTACAAAAAATGTTTTTCTCTCTCGTGTTGCTATGTGATTGTAAATCCTCAATAACAACCCAGTTCAAAACCCAATAAAAGGGAATACTTTTGAACACAACTGTATAATTAGACTGGAAATCAAATGAGGCCGAGAATTTAGCAAGGTTAAAAAAGGAATTGGTCATTTATAGGGATGTCAAGGATATCCAGTGTTCTACTTAATGCCAACAAACATTTTGGAATGGATATAAACATGCTTCATGGTTTAACCGATCTCTATAACCGATAGTTGGTATGAGACTCTAATGGGGGAGGGGGAACACCTGGCAGATTATCCCACATCTGTTGACTTCCAGAATCTTTCTTATCTGAAACAGTTGGTACTGGCCACTACTGGAGACAAGATAGTCATTGGGTCTGACTCAGTTGGGAAATTCCTAGATTTCTGCAAAAGTACCCGAAACTACTTTTAACTTGCTTTTTGTTAAGTTGATAGCATTTCTTTAGCTGGCACTTCTAATGAAATATAGCCTTGTCAATTAATGAAATCCTAGCAGATCTTCCCTTTATATAACCAGTAGCATTAGTAAATCCTCATGATAGTAAGGTTACACTACTGGGAAATCTCACATCTAGCCACAGACCTTAGCGGTTAACGGTTGTGGTGTATACTATAGATTTTAAAGTCCAACCTAGACCTAACATTTCCCCACCAACAAACCCGTGTCGTCAGCCTCATCTCTGAGGGTGAGGAGGACCTCCATTCCCAAAGGGACCCCTTCCCTCCCAGCACTCGCTGCCTTTGTTCCATCTCTGGCTGCCTCCTGCCCATGGGATAGGTGTGGCAGCAGCTGCATGCCCCTCTCCTCATGGCCACTGCTGCCTCAATGCTCTGTGTGTTGTGGAGCGAGAGGCACTGTGACTTGTTGACACACTCACTAGGTGGCATACACCCAGAGCAGGAAGGTGGCAGCGGCCAGCAGGAGCAGGGCTCTCATCCTTTGCCATGCCAACCCCACAGGCTGGAGGAGGTGATCAGAGACGACCCAACCAGAGCATGAGTGGGTTGGGTTTTTTCAGGCCTGCCCTGAACATGACACTTGTAGTTGGGTCCCAAGGGGTTTGAGTCAGGTCGAAAGGCTCTAGTTTCCTATCTGGAAAGCTGTTTCCTAAGTACTGAACCTTTAAGAGTAAGTTGGCATTCCTAGCCTATCTACAACATGGAGTTCAAGATGGGTACATTTACAGAATGCATCACTCGCACTGTTGTCTCTCATGGAGACTTTATATTTGTTCTTTCTTTCTTGGTTTCTCTTACTCTGCAATAAAAACTATCCAGTCTGAAAGCTACTGAGCTCTTTGCCTAGGGAAACGTCACAACCTTCAATTCTTATTAGCCTTTGCGTGGCTTCAGTGAATAGTAAAACAAAATTCACACTGAAGTCACTGTTGAGTTATTGGATTTCACAACCTTAAAATTGCATTAAAGTTATTCAGGGCTTTTTTTTTTTAAACATTTAATATATATGATAATGAGGAATCAAAGTGCTTGAGCAATTGTTTAAAGTATTGGCAGAAGGTAAATGTACCAAGATTGAATCACCTTATAGGCTGAAATGGCAGTGGCTCTGGAAAGCACCCAAGCTGCACTTAAGTCCAGCCCCATTCAAGACAGCGTCCTTTACACATGCTTAACTTTAAACATGTGCTTATGATCCACTGACTTCAATAAGACGTAAACATGTGCTTAAACAAGCGCTTAAGTTTTTCTCTGCATCGGGGCCAGGTTACTGAGCACCTTGCTGGATCAAGCCAGTGGAAAAGCGGCAATGAATATATTAAAACACCATGAGCAAGCCATTATCCCTTGCTACCGCCCCTTTACTGATAGAAATGTCCTACAACCATCCCAGAGATGTATAACCTTTCTGCAGAAATGTTAATCCAATCTTTAAAATTCCTTAGCAGGGATCTCATTCTAGTTAAAGTCTATGGGCCCAATTGTCCTCTCACTTGCACCTGTGTAACAGCTGGGGAACTGCATTGCTTTCAATGATATTACTCCAAATTTCTGCCGGTGTAAGCGAGCACAAAGTCAGGCCCTGTGAGTCACTAGAGTAATTTGTTTTGAATCCTGTTTCATTTCCATAGAACCAAATTATGTGTTTTAGAAACATGGGGTCTGATTTTTCCTTCGCTTATACCAGTTTAACTCAATTGACTCTTGATTTACGCTAACTGAAGAGTTTCCATTGCTCCAGTGTGTTGCTAGGGGGCGCTGTGCTGCACTGCAGGATACAGGATGGGGGGGGGGCGTCTCTATAGGGCATTCTTCCCTTGCACGGAGGATACTTCTCCAGGAGAGGGAACTCCAGTTATTAGGAAAAGACAGCTATTAGCAATGGGCGATTGGATCATTAGAAACATAGATAGCTGGGTTTGTGATGTCCGGGAGAACCGGATGGTGATTTGCCTGCCTGGTGCAAAGGTTGTGGATCTCTTGAGACATCTAAATAGGCTTATGTGTAGTGCTGGGGAGGAGCCAGTGGTCGTGGTACATGTAGGTACCAAAGACATGGGGAAGGATAGGAGAGAGGTCCTGGAGGCCAAAGTTAGGCTGCTAGGTAAAAGACTGAAATCCAGGACCTCCATGGTAGCATTCTCTGAAATACTTCCAGTTCCATGTGCAGGGGCAGTTAGGCAGAACTGCAGGGTCTCAATGCCTGGATGAGACGATGGTGTAGGGAGGAGGGGTTTAGATTTATTAGAAACTGGGGAAGCTTTTGGGAGAGGGGGAGCCTATACAGGAAGGATGGGCTCCACCTAAACCAAAACGGAACCAGATTGCTGGCGCTTAAAATTAAAAAGGTCGTAGAACAGTTTTTAAACTAAGGGCTGGGGGAAAGCTGACAGGTGGGGATGAGCATGTGATTTGGACATCCCTTAGGGGAGGATCTATACATGGAGATTCCCTATGTCCTAATAAGGAGGAGAGGATGGAAAATGATAAAAATTCAGGGAGAATCTGATGAGAAACAGTCAAATGAAAAAAAGTCCCATTCAATTATGTCATGCAATAGAGGACATCTAAAAAATGACAAGTTTTTAAAATGCTTATATACCAATGCTCCAAGTCTAAATAATAAGATCGGTGAACCAGAGTGGCTAGTATTAAATGAGGCTATTGATATAATAGGCATCACAGAAACCAGGTGGAATGAGGATAATCAATGGATCACAGTAATACCAGAGTACAATATATATCGGAAGGACAGAGCAGGTTGTGCTGGTGAGGGAGTGGCACTATATGTCAAAGAAAGCATAGTATCAAATGAAGTAAAAATCTTAAATGAACTAAATTGTACTATAGAATCTCTATGGATAGTAATTCCATGCTTGAAAAATAAGACTATAGCAGTAGGGCTATATTACCGACCACCTGACCAAGATGGTGTTAGTGACTCTGAAATGCTCAGGGAGATGAGAGAGGCTATTAAAATAAAAAACTCAATAATAATAATAATGGGAGATTTCAACTATCCCCATATTGACTGGGTACATATCACCTCAGGAAGAGATGCTGAGATAAAGTTTCTTGACACCTTAAATGACTGCTTCTTGCAGCAGCTGGTCCTGGAACCCAGATGAGGAGAGGCAATTCTTGATTTAGTCCTAAATTGAGCACAGGATCAGGTCCAAGAGGTAAATATAGCTGGACCACTTGGAAATAGTGACCATAATATAATTAAATTTAACACCCTTGTGGTGGGGAAAACACCACAGCAGCCCAACACTGTAGCATTTAATTTCAGAAAGGGGAACTACACAAAAATGAGGAGATTAGCGAAACAGAAATTAAAAGGTACAGCACCAAAAGTAAAATCCCTGCAAGCCGCATGGAAACTTTTTAAAGACACCATAGTAGAGGCTCAACTTAAATGTAGACCCCAAATTAAAAAAACATAGTAAGGGAACCAGAAAAGAGCCACTGTGGTTAAACAAGAAAGTAAAAGAAGCAGTCAGAGGAAAAAAGGCATCCTTTAAAAAGTGGAAGATAAATCCTAATGAGGAAAGAAAAGAGCATAAACTCTGGCAAATGAAGTGTTAAAATATAATCAGAAAGACCAAAAAAGAATTCGAAGAACAGCTAGCTAAACACTCCAAAATAGAATATATATTTTTAAAATACATATGAAGCAGGAAGCCTGCTAAACAACCAGTGAGGCCACTGGGCGATCAAGATGCTAAAAGAGCACTCAAAGACAATAAGGCCATTGCGGAGAAACTAAATCAATTCTTTGCATCGGTTTTCACTGTTGAGAATGTGAGGAAGATTCTCAAACCTGAGCCATTCTTTTTGGGTGACAGATCTGAGGAACTGTCCCAAATTGTGGTGTCATTAGAGGAGGTTTTGGAACAAATTGATAAACTAAACAGTAATAAGTCTCCAGGACCTGATGGTATTCACCCAAGTGTTCTGACAGAACTCAAATGTGAAATTGCAGGACTACTAACTGACATCTGTAACCTACCATTTAAATCAGCTTCTGTAGCAAATGACCAAAGGCTCTTAAGCAAAATAAGCTGTCATGGGATAAGAGGGAAGGTTCTCTCATGGATTGGTAACTGGTTAAAAGATAGGAAACAAGGGGTAGGAATAAATGGTCAGTTTTCAGAACGGAGAGAGGTAAATAGTGATGCCCCCCCCCCCCAGGGATCTGCACTGGGCCCAGTCCTATTTAACATATTCATAAATGATGTGGAAAAAGGGGTAAACAGCGAGGTGGCAAAATGTGCAGATGATACAAAACTATTCAAGATAGTTAATCATAGAATCATAGAATCTCAGGGTTGGAAGGGACCTCAGGAGGTCATCTAGTCCAACCCCCTGCTCAAAGCAGGACCAAACCCAACTAAATCATCCCAGCCAGGGCTTTGTCAAGCCTGACCTTAAAAACCTCTAAGGAAGGAGATTCCACTACCTCCCTAGGTAACCCATTCCAGTGCTTCACCACCCTACTAGTGAAAAAGTTTTTCCTAATATCCAACCTAAACCTCCCCCTCTGCAACTTGAGACCATTACTCCTTGTTCTGTCATCTTCTACCACTGAGAACAGTCTAGATCCATCCTCTTTGGAACCCCCTTTCAGGTAGTTGAAAGCAGCTATCAAATCCCCCCTCATTCTTCTCTTCTGCAGACTAAACAATCCCAGTTCCCTCAGCCTCTCCTCATAAGTCATGTGCTCCAGCCCCCTAATCATTTTTGTTGCCCTCCGCTGGACTCTCTCCAATTTATCCACATCCTTCTTGTAGTGTGGGGCCCAAAACTGGACACACTACTCCAAATGAGGCCTCACCAGTGCTGAGTAGAGGGGGATGATCACATCCCTTGATCTGCTGGAAATGCCCCTACTTATACAACCCAAAATGCCATTAGCCTTCTTGGCAACAAGGGCACACTGTTGACTCATATTCAGCTTTTCGTCCACCGTAACCCCTAGGTCCTTTTCTGCAGAACTGCTACCCAGCCATTCGGTCCCTAGTCTGTAGCAGTGCATGGGATTCTTCCGTCCTAAGTGCAGGACTCTGCACTTGTCCTTGTTGAACCTCATCATATTTCTTTTGGCCCAATCCTCTAATTTGTCTAGGTCCCTCTGTATCCTATCCCTACCCTCCAGCGTATCAACCACTCCTCCCAGTTTAGTGTCATCTGCAAACTTGCTAAGGGTGCAGTCCACACCATCCTCCAGATCGTTAATGAAGATATTGAACAAAACCGGCCCCAGCACCGACCCTTGGGGCACTCCACTTGATACCGGCTGCCATCTAGACATGGAACCATTGATCACTACCCGTTCAGCCCGACCATCTAGCCAGTTTTCTATCCACCTTACCGTCCATTCATCCAGCCCAGACTTCTTTAACTTGCTGGCAAGAATACTGTGGGAGACTGTATCAAAAGCTTTGCTAAAATCCAGAAATAGTACATCCACTGCTTTCCCCTCATCCACAGAGCCGGTTATCTCGTCATAGAAGGCAATTAGGTTAGTCAGGCATGACTTGCCCTTGGTGAATCCATGCTGACTGTTCCTGATCACTTTCCCCTCCTTTAAGTGGTTCAGGATTGATTCCTTGAGGACCTGTTCCATGATTTTTCCAGGGACTGAGGTGAGACTGACTGGCCTGTAGTTCCCTGGATCTTCCTTCTTCCCTTTTTTAAAGATGGGCACTACATTAGCTTTTTTCCAGTCATCCGGGACCTCCCCCGATCGCCATGATTTTTCAAAGATAATGGCCAATGGCTCTGCAATCTCATCGGCCAACTCCTTTAGCACCCTCGGATGCAGCGCATCCGGCCCCATGGACTTGTGCTCGTCCAGCTTTCCTAAATAGTCCCGAACTACTTCTTTCTCCACAGAGAGCTGGTCACCTCCTCCCCATACCGTGCTGCAGAGTGCAGCAGTCTGGGAGCTGACCTTGTCTGTGAAGACAGAGGCAAAAAAAGCATTGAGTACACTAGCTTTCTCCACATCCTCTGTCACTAGGTTCCCTCCCTCATTCAGCAAGGGGCCCACACTTTCCTTGACTTTCTTCCTGTTGCTAACATACCTAAAGAAACCCTTCTTGTTACTCCTAACATCTCCGGCTAGCTGCAACTCCAAGTGTGATTTGGCCTTCCTGATTTCACACCTGCATGCCTGAACAATACTTTTATACTCCTCCCTGGTTATTTGTCCAATCTTCCACTTCTTGTAAGCTGTTCTTTTGTGTTTAAGACGAGCAAGGATTTCACTGTTAAGCCAAGCTGGTCGCCTGCCATATTTACTTCTCTTCCTACACATCGGGATGGTTTGTTCCTGCAACCTCAATAAGGTTTCTTTGAAATACAGCCAGCTTTCCTCGACTCCTTTCCCCGTCATGTTATTCTCCCAGGGGACCTTGCCCATCAGTTCCCTGAGGGAGTCAAAGTCTGCTTTTCTGAAGTCCAGGGTCTCTGTTCTACTGCTTTCCCTTTTTCCTTGTGTCAGGATCCTGAACTCGACCATCTCATGGTCACTGCCCCCCAGGTTCCCATCCACTATTGCTTCCTCTACTATTTCTTCCCTGTTTGTGAGCAGCAGGTCAAGAAGAGCTTTTCCCCTAGTTGGTTCCTCCAGCACTTGCACCAGGAAATTGTCCCCTACACTTTCCAGAAACTTCCTAGATTGTCTGTGCACTGCTGTATTGCTCTCCCAGCAGATATCGGGGTGATTAAAGTCACCCATGAGAACCAGGGCCTGTGATCTAGCAACTTCTGTTAGTTGCTGGAAGAAAGCCTCGTCCACCTCATCCCCCTGGTCCGGTGGTCTGTAGCAGACTCCCACCACGACATTACCCTTGTTGTTCATACTTCTAAATTTAATCCAGAGACACTCAGGTTTTTCTGCAGTTTCATACTGGAGCTCTGAGCAGTCATACTGCTCTCTTACATACAACGCAGCTCCCCCACCTTTTCTGCCCTGCCTATCCTTCCTTAAGTCCCAGGCAGACTGCAAAGAGCTACAAAAGGATCTCACAAAACTGGGTGACTAGGCAACAAAATGGCAGATGAAATTTAATGTTGATGAATGCAAAGTAATGCACATTGGAAAACATAATCCCAGCTATACATATACAATGATGGGGTCTAAATTAGCTGTTACCATTCAAGAAAGAGATCTTGGAGTCATTGTGGATAGTTCTCTGAAATCATCCACTCAGTGTGCAGCGGCAGTCAAAAAAGTGAACAGAATGTTGGGAATCATCAAGAAAGGGATAGATAATAAGACAGAAAATATCATATTGCCTCTATATAAATCCATGGTACGCCCACATCTTGAATATCACGTGCAGATGTGGTCGTCCCATCTCAAAAAAGATATATTGGAATTGGAAAAAGTTCAGAAAAGGGCAACAAAAATGATTAGGGGTATAGAATGGCTTCTGTATGAGGAGAGATTAATAAGACTGGGACTTTTCAGCTTGGAAAAGAAGCGACTAAAGGGGGATATAATAGAGGTCTATAAAATCATGAGTGGTATAGAGAAAGTAAATAAGGAAGTGTTATTTACTCCTCCTCATAATACAAGAACAAGGGGCCACCAAATGAAATTAAGAGGTAACATGTTTAAAACAAACACAAGAAAGTATATTTTCATGCAACACACACTGTCAACCTCTGGAACTCCTTGCCAGAGGGTGTTGTGAAGGCCAATACTATAACGGGGTTCAAAAGGAAACTAGATAAGTTCATGGAGGATAGGTCCATCAATGGCTAATAGCCAGGATGGGCAGGAATAGCGTGCCTAGCCTCTGTTTGCCAGAAGCTGGGATTGGGTAACAGGGCGTGGATCACTTCATGATAACCTCAAGACAAAAAAACTTCAGAAACAGACTTCAAAGAGAAACAGCAGAACTAAAATTCATTTGCAAATTTAACACCATTAATTTGGGCTTGACTAGGGACTGGGAGTGGCTGGCTCATTACAAAAGCAGCTTTGCCTCTCCTGGAATTGACACCTCCTCATCTATTATTGGGAGCGGACCACATCCACCCTGATCGAATTGTCCTTGTCAACTCTGGTTCTCCACTCATGAGGTAACTCCCTTCTCTTCATGTGTCAGTATAATAATGCCTGCATCTGTAACTTTCACTCCATGCATCTGAAGAAGTGGGTTTTTTACCCACAAAAGCTTATGCCCAAACACATAGGGTAGTCTTTAAGGTGCCACCGGACTCCTTGTTGTTTTTGATGATAACCTGTCTGTTCATTCCCTTTGGGGCACCTGCCGTTGGCCACTGTCAGAGGACAGGATATGGGGCTTGATGGACCTTTGGTCTGACCCAGTATGGCCGTTCTTCTGTTCTTATGAGTTCCATTGACTCTGGACCTCTGATCAGTGGCAGCAGAACACAAGGATCAATGCCATGACAATTACATTTGCACACAAATGTGGTTTTTTCCCCCCAAACCACTTACATGTATTGAGTTAACCATAACTGAGCATAAGTCAGCTGAATACAGATCCACAACCCTGTCTGAACCAGAATGTCTAATGCTTGCTTGTACCCGGGGGCATGTGTCTTTATCTATGACACTTACTGAGATTAAAAACAAGCCATCACTGAGTTACAAACCAGGTCTATTTATTCAGATTTCTAAAATGAAAATAACAATTTACAAAAAGGCTGCTTCATTTTAGTTTGTTTACATGACATTTATTTAGACGTCCTATATCTGTGTTCATTGCTAAAGCCCCTGGCTACACTATCTCACTGAACACAATCATGTTTATACATATTTTGTTTAAATAGCCTTTAACTGTAAAGGCTTTGACACACTCGGCCCAATCCTGCTCACGATGGGGCCTGAGTCTGATCAGCATCAATCTGGATGAACTCCTTTGAAATCAGTGGAGTTAGCCCAGTGCAAGACTCTCATCCTTTAAGGATTTCCATATGTACTTAACCCTAGACATGTGAATAGTCCCATCAAGTTCAAGCACAGGGACACCTATTTTCAGGATAGTGACCTAAACTGGGATTAATTTTCAGTGAAAGTCAATGGGGATGAAGCAGCAATAGAACTGAAATTGAACAAAAACATTTTTTGTTGAACATTTTCAAGAAAAAAAAATATTGGCTTTCAAAGTTTTCATTTTAAAAATGTATTTTTAGAAATTGGAAAACAAAAAAAAAAGGCTGTTCTGAGTGGGGGTTTTTATTGCATGTGGGGGGGGGGTTGTTATTTTTTCCTTTCCCCTCCCTCTCTTCCACCTTTCCCCCACCCATTTTTCAGTGGAAAAAAGAAAAAATGGGGAGGAAATGGGTGCGGGGGGGGGGGCGGAGGAAGGGGGGAAAACAAAGAAACGAAAAATCTGAAAAGGTGAAATATTTCAAAAATGGGTGTTTGGAGAAACAAAAAACAGTCAAGAAAATGTAGAGTAAACAATAAATTATTCCTCTTCAAATCCTGGAGAATTAACATTTTCAAATTTTTGGGCTCCACCCCTCTCTCCGCACCCCTCATTTTTGACCATTGGTAATGAGTGTAAACTGGTAAAAGTGAAATCAGATTCAGGCCATTGACTGCAATAGGATCCACTCTCATTCCTTTTTTCCCCTCCATGCACTGGAAAAATAAAGTCTAAACATGCCCTAACCAGGAACGCAAGCACAGCTACCTAAATATTCTCCAGCACTGCACTGCACTTGGCATCAATGATTTGCTGCACAAGTGGATGCCATTGGGGAGATGTGGGACTGGCTGCTGCTCTGAAATGTCATTCTTTCCCTAGATAAACTCATGGAGGACAGGTCCATCAATGGCTATTAGCCAGGATGCACAGGGATGGTGCCCTAGCCTCTGTTTGCCAGAAGCTGGATATGGGAGACAGAGAATGGATCACTAGATGATTATTTGTTCTGTTCAATCCCTCTGGGGCACCTGGCATTGGCCATGGTCGAAAGACAGGATACTGGGCTAGATGGACCTTTGATCTGACCTAGTATGGCCATTCTTATGTTCTTAATGCCAAGCAACCTCCTGTTGGACTTCTACTGTAAGAAATGATCATGTCAGGGCTAAATAACTTCATAGTAATCTTGTATTAAACAGGACTGAAGAAGACAAGGACCCTGGAATATGATGCTGCAGTGATACCTGAGCCTATCGTTGGGTAGAACACTATCATGATACTAGTTAAGGGCCAAATCCTGCAAACACATGGGCCCTGATCCTACAACCACTTACACATGTGCTTATCCTCACATAAGTGAGATGTGCATGAGTAATCCTCTTGGAATCCAAAGTTGTTTCCACTATTCAGCATTTGAAGGATCATGTCTTGATTTAGTAGTGTCCCATCAAAGAACAGGGTCTACATTTGTGTTTGCATGGTACCTAGCACAATGAGATTCTGGTCCATGACTAGCGGGCTTAGGCAAAATAATAATACATTTTCAAAAGTCACCAGTGGTGCTAGGTGTTCTGAAGGGCACCCAGATTAAAGCACCTTAAAGAGACCTGAATTTCAGAGCGTGATAAACTCCCATACTCTGAAAAGCAGGACCCTCAAGGAGGTGTCAAGTTGGGCCCTCAAAATCATAAATTGCATCTGAAAATGTAGCCCTGGACATTTATTCATGACATTTCTTTGTATGTGTGGGGGGTCTCTACAGGTAATATTTTCCAAAAGCACCCAAGTCCCACTGACTCTATATTAAACTTAGAGCATGTCTACACAGTGTGCCAATGTGCACTATGGGGGTGTGATGTCTAAAGCTCACTAACGTGTTGCACATTAATAGGTCTGTGTAGACCATGCCAGTGTGCACTAAAGTTTCCCTAGGGTGCTTTAACGTAATGCTGTTTCAAACCTTTTTTGCACACCAGCAGGGCCTACATGGACCAATTAATGCACTTTAGAACTCACACCCTGCAGTGTGCATTGCACCCATGTAAACAGCCCCTGTTGGAAAATTGGACTTTGGCCCAGATTCTCACAAATCCCATTGATTTCAATGGGAGTTAGGCACCCAAATGCCTTTGAGGATCTGGGCCTAGGAACCTAAATTTCTCAGGTTCCGTTGAAAATTATACTCCAAGTCTCTATGGCCCCAGAGCTCATACTACCTTAAGGCACGTCTACACTTACAGTGCTGCAGTGTGTGTGGTGAAGATGCTACATGTTGATGGGAGAGAGCTCTCCTGGTGGCATAAAAATACCCACAAGTGGCAGAAACTATGTTACCGGAAGACGCTCTGCTGCTGACATTGCACTGCCCACACGCGTGCTTATGCCAGCGTAATTTACCTTGCTCATGGGGGTGGAATATTCACATTCCTGAGTGACATAAATTATGCCAGCATAAGCTGTAGTGTAAACGTAGCCTTATTCTAACTGCTTAGTTCAGTCTCTTTGGTGGAAGTTGTATCTTTATTATTGTTTCCTCTGTAGGAGCCCCTTTGTGGAGGACCAGAATAAGGCCTATGTAACATTTATGTTCAACTTGGATCCTCACAATATGGCATCAGTGGGATTTATATGGTGCATATACCTGTGCCGGCCCTCAGATTTCACCCAGATTGTCTACAGTCTTGCCCCCAGAACACCGCCCAGGAAGATCTGCAGACTGGACATAAATGGAGATGGAAACTTCACGTCACCTGATGAAACCACCCATTGCCTACGTTGAGAATATGTAGCAGTTAGAACACAACTAAATCCCCCTGATCTGGCCACCTCTGAATTTTGGGAGAGTTTGGATCAAGAACAGAACTGTACAGGTGACCCCACGCTTTATAATGGTCTGAGTCAAAAGCCTGGCTCCCAAGCCTTCCTCCTTTGGGGAAGTTCAGGTCCACTTCCGAAATCGATGACTCCAGCTCAGCCCTCTGATTTTCAGTTATCAGAGGGTGAGATTATTAAAAGCACTCATCTCTGCGCCTATTCAAATCAATAATAAAGCAACAGGAACAGAGTTAGACCAATGCTGAGCACTTTTGAAAATCTCACCTATATTTATCAGTGATGGACAAATCTTCCAACACCTGTAGACTCAGCCAAGAAAGCATAAAAAGATTCAGAGAATTTAGTTTCTTTGGTTTCTGAAAATGGACCAGAAACCCAGAAAGATCAGACTTCCACATGAGGTTTCTGCTGCTTCCCATTTCTGGTCAAGTTAGGAACGTAGCGTACACACAGACAACCACAGGACTGCCACATCTAAGGACATGGGGAGGGATAGTCAAAAGTGTTTATGTGAAATAGGATCTTTCAATGGTCCAAGATTGTTCTATCGTTTGAGGGAATCTCAGAGAAGGTACATTCAGAACTTGTGGATTGGTCTACCACCCTTACTAAATGAATTTTGCATAGTGTGCCCTGAGACTAAGACCAAGCGAGGCAGATTTAATACAGGAGAACAACAACCTTCTGAAAAGTGGCCTTCATTGAGAATTTGGTCTTCTGCAACACGTGACATCTAGGCTCATGGAATGATGCGTCCTCCAAAGGCTGTCACCATTGACCTTGCTGAAATGGCATGATGTAGTGCAAAGGACTGGAATGGGCTTTTATTATTCTATAAACATGGCCAAAAACAAGGAGAAGAGAGGAGGCTGGGGGAAGATGAAATAGTAAAGTGGTTTGGACTCTGCAATAAAGTGTGGAGTCTGGTGCCTGGCCCAGGGCTTTGTTTTAATGAACGCCATTTGACACACATCTAGCTGAGCGGCAAAAGTGCGCCCTCTGAATGATCCACCTTTCTGGCTGTAATTTGCTTATTTCTTGGATGTGGCATGGTAAGGGCCAGATTGTGCTGTCATGCAAAGCCAGGGGCTGATTGGTCAAGTTCCACTCTATTTCTTCCATTTGCTGAAAGAATAGAGACATATCATCCTATGCAGGCAGAGCCAGCTCCAGGCACCAGCCCAGAAAGCAGGTGCTTGGGGCGGCCAACAGAGAGGAGCAGCATGTCCGGGTCTTCGGGGGCAGTTCCCTCACTCCCTCTTGGAGCGAAGGACCAGCTGCTGAATTGCCGCCAAAGACTGAAGTGGCGGCGGTACTGCTGGCGATCTCGGCTTTTTTTCTTTTTCTTTTTCTTTTTGCTGCTTGGGGTGGCAAAAACCCTGGAGCCGGCCTTGTATGCAGGGCGATTTTTTTTTTTATAAAAAAAAAAGCTATGTTGCCCTTCAAATTCAAAGCCTTTTTTTGTGTCAATGCTGCTCCTGCATTCATATTCGCTGAGAAATCAGCCCTTGTTAAAGGTTCCTAAGAGGGATGAACCTCTTTAACCTTTGTTGGGTTCTATATGACACGCAAGTGCAGGTTGATGTTGGATAGAAAGCCATTCATAGACCATTATAGATTTTTAAGAGCAGAGAGATGATTTGACCCTATTGAGGATCTGAATGGATAGCGTTAGGTGAATGCTGCAAAAAAATATATTCCTTTAAATAAAAAATACTGGTTTTGTTCCCATGGGATCTATGATCCCTTTCACTCATTTTTTTTGCAAGTGTGTATATGTGTGTGAAACATTTTTCACATGAATGGTCATCAAAACAGGAAATGTTGTGAATGATCTAAAACAGTGGTTTGAAAACTTTTTTTCTGTGGACCACTCAAAAATTGCTGAGGGTCTCGGTGGACCACTTAATGATCTTTCCAAATGTTGTTTATAGCATTAGCTAACTATTGTAAAGTGCTTTGGATAAAAGCGCTGTATAAAAAAAAACCCTTACTAATAATTAATGTTTTTTGTGCTACAAATAAAAGCACACAACTCATATTTTAATCCCAGTAGTCTTACTTTTCTAATGTGATGGATGTGCCCTCTGTTCCCCGCCGCGGCAGCTCCCGAGGTGGGACTGTGAAGGAGGGGGGTCTGCAGTGGACCTAGATGCAGACCCCCCTCCTTCACAGTGGGGGGTCTGCATCTAGGAAAAGATGCAGACTTTTCCCCACTGCAGCAGCCCCTGAGCTGGGGCTGGGAAGGAGAAGGGTTTCTCCCTGGCAGCCACAGCCCTGGAGCTGGGGAAAGTCACCTCTTTCTCTGGCCACCACAGCCTTGCACATCCCAAATTCCCCCCACCCCCTCTGATCACCCCACTGCCCCCTCCCACCTACCCCTTATTCCCCCCATGGCCACCACCTCACCTTACATGTGCGTCTTCTTCAGGGTCCAGGCACCTAATTAGTGGAGCCACGCCTGCACAGCTCCACTAATTAGGTGGGTGGCCCTTCATTCTCTCATGTGAGGCCGCCCAGATGCGCACCTTAGAGGGAACTACTTGCGGACCACCTGACTGGAGCTTGTGGACCACTGGTGGTCCACGGGCTACAGTTTGAGAACCTCTGATCTAAAAGATACTCTCTAGTTCAAACAGAAATTATTTTGGAGGAGTTCTATAGCCTGCAAGACTAGGTGATCACACTGGTCCCTTCTGACCTGCAAACCTATGACTTATGTAATTATGTTTCTACGCACATATTTTTGTGTGACTATGTATTGGCACAGATGAAGTGGATGTGTTTTGAAAGCTCTTTGTGCATGTTGAAGTCATCTGACCAGGAAGCAGAAACCATGGCATGTGACTTAGGTGGCCAGTCACATGTCACAAATAATGAATTATGAATATTACAAATATTCTGAATGTGCTCACAGAAACCATTAATCAGAAAAACCTGAATAGCAAAACCTCTAGTAAAAACTGTAGTCTGTTTAGGGGTAATTCACAAAGACAAATGGGAGCTAAATCCACTAAAAAAAAATCCATTGTGTACAGTTCGCCCAGCTCTAGTCATAGATGCATAGACTTTAAAGTCAGAAGGGACCATTATGATCATCTAGTCTGACCTCCTGCACAACGCAGGCCACAGAATCTCGCCCATCCACTCCTGTAGCAAACCCTTAGCCTATGTCAGAGTTATTGAAGTCCTCAAATTGTAGTTTGAAGACCTCAAGCTGCAGAGAATCCTCCAGCAAGCGACCCGTGCCCCATGTGGCTAAAACAAAATATAGGTACTCATGAAAAAAAACTATATCAGTAGGCTCTTGATGGTGAAAAGAGAGTATGATCTAGTGCTTGCTTTCTTAATTTTACATTTTCTGCTGTCACCAGTATTACAGGAATTATGTTTTAATTAAACATGTTTGGGAAGCTGGAATTTCAGGTAATGCTCTGATTTACTGTACTATAGATAAATAACTTCTTCACGTTAGAGGATGGTCCTCTCCTGTCATATCCTCCACCCCCTACACTCAGAAGTAACAGACGCAAGGTCAAACCAAAAGTACAGTGCAGACACTGAGCGAAATGCCAGAGCTCGATAGTGGGCCACATCAAAACTCCGGATGCAAACATTCCCGAATATGGGTGCTCAAACTCCAGAGTTCAATAGAAAATGTCACAAAATTGCAGGTGTTTAGTGCAGTGTGGGCCATTCCTTCCTCCTCCGAGCTCCCTAAAAGCAATGTTTATCGGCATGTATGCTGTGGTGACATTCAGATTACATTTAAAACTTGACTTTACAAGGCACTTGAAAATATACTGTAAGGGGCAACCCTGTTACATGGCACACGGACTAGATTATTATTACTACTTTTAATATTTGTATTATGCATGTACCTCAAGGTCCCAATTGAGATCGGCATCCCATTGTGCTGGGCACTGTACAAATACATAGTCCCTGTCCCAGAGAGTTTACAATTTAAATACGAAAGATGGACCAACAGTGAAAGACCTTGTGCAAAGCCACCCTGCAGATCAGTAGCAGAATAGGGAACAGAACCCAAGTCTCAGTCCAGTGCCCTAACCGCTGGGCCACATTGCCTCCCATGACCGAACTTCCTCCCATCTCTGCTTTCAATGATGCTGCCCACAGGCTCTCTCGCAGATTTACAGTTGCTTGCTCTAGTCGTAACGAAAGCATCAGGTATCAGCTTTGACTGCTAGTTTTGGGAAAAACTAGCTCAAAGTACTATCGTGTATAATTCCAAAATCCTCAGATGACAAGAGGTCCCATTCCCCCCAGGCTAGTCACGCTTGCCCAGCTTCTTGTGTAAGTGGAAAATATCAGATAAATGATCATTCTCAGAATGGAAAGTTCTTCTCCTAATTTGGTTGGTTTTGTTTTTGTTTTGAGGCGCCATTGTCAGGTCTGCGAATCACTTGCTGGCCCCGTTCCTGGTGGACAGTCTTCTGGCATCATGGCAATCCCACTCTCAGCCAAAGCAGAGTGTTCTCCTGTGTCTGTTGGGTGCATGTTTTACTGTGTTTTAGATTTCACTTTTGGACGCTTGGAAAGTTCCTTATTTTCCCCTAAGGATGAGGTAAGGTATGTCAACTAAGACCAGGTATTGTCCAGCAGAGGCATTGTCACTGAAGGTAGGTTACATTGAGCTACAGGAAGCAGTCAGTGCACTCCTAACTTTTATCACTGTATCTGAGGACTGCAAGAACATTGTCATTGGGCAAGAAATCTAAATCCAAATATTCGTAATGCTCAGTTTTTACTGATAGCCAGTCATCTGCATCTAGGTTCACCAGATGGAGAATGGAGAGCTCCTGAAATATCCTGTCATTGTCTGTAACTGATGCACACTGCTTGAATATTGTTTGCCTGTTGGTGCTGGAACAGGGTGTGAGTAACGTTTGCCTGTTGGTGATGTTATTCACAAGCAGTTCCATCTTTAGGTGGATTGTGTTGCTTGAGAAGTTGGTTAGATGAAAGTGCAAGTTGCAGTAGACCAAGTACAAGCCTGGCGTGTGGATCACTGGGTCTCCTTTGCTGTTGTACGTGATGTTTTGGAGAATACGATTGTTTGTCCACTTCAGTTTTGGACTATTTATTGGCTTTGACACTAGAAAGAAAAGGAGAATGAGTTAATACAATATACCAATGTGGTGTATAGTCTATTTAAAAACACTAGTGAGAGCTTGCTGGACTTATTTGCTGGCAAATGGTAGCCAAGTATTCTGTCATTCTTCCATAGGAGACACCAACCACTGTCCTAGGCCCACTAGGCTTGAGGCTGAGAATTTTGAACACCTCCCTTCTCAACTTAAGCCACTTGGCTGCTATCTACAGGTAGGCAGAAACCCCCCCAGCACAAGCAGATGTAGTCAAAATGTTGTCAGGAACATGTGGTGGGAAATAGTAGGACAAAGACATACGTTCATTCAAGTTTTGTTTTCATCATTTAAAAACAAAACATTTGGTTGCTGAAAACTTTAAAAAAATTATTTCATTTTCCCCACAAAACAAGCACTATTTTCATGGAAATGTCAATTTAGTCAAAAGGCCATTTTCCACCAATTTTTTTTTTGACGGAAAATCTTCAGCCAGTTTGAGATATAGGCTCGCGTAAACTTGAATTAGCTGGACTCATTCACTGACCTGTCATGTATGCAGCCACTTTCATAAATGAAGCATTCTGTAGGGTTGTAATAACAGCTTTTAATTCATTCTCTGGAGGAAACAAAAGATAAACAGCCATTGCAGTTTCATTTCCGTTAGAGCGTTTGCTACCTCCAACCCAAACCATCATGAACCGTTCCCTGTCCCAAGTAAAAAGTCCAAGTCCCATGGTCCTCAGTGCAGCATAATACTATTCTAGCTTCATTTCACTTTTTAATGAATGGAGAAAATTCATTCCTGGTTTAACTTTACTGAAGTCAGGGATGACTTTAGCTCAGTATTGCTTTAAACTCATTCCGCTGATACCCAGATGGAATACTTGTCAGCTGAGTATGTCAGTAAAAGACAACAGAGATAGAACTGGAAAATAAACGAAATATTATCCCAGAAATTCATTTACTGGGAGTTAATAACTCAAAGTTCTGGAAACATAATTGTTCCTATTGTAATACATTTTGCAGTAATTGTCCCTATTGTACTGCAAGTGACTTAGCTGAAGCACCATTTTCAGAAGAGACTCGGCCTCTACGGGCATGTCTACACTTGCCATTTAAAGTGCAAAAAGTCCCTTTTTTTGTGGAAAAACTGTGGGAGCGACTACACTTGCCAATGACTTTTTGCGGTGAAACTCAGAAGTTTCACCGCAAAAAGAAAACCACTTCCACAAGAGCCGTACAGCTCTTACCGATGATGCTTTTGTGGTGACGTGCAAGTGAAGACATGTTCTTCCTGTTTAGCCTCCAGAGGATATCCCACAGTGCCTAGGTGACCACTCTGGCCAGCATCTCTGCTGCTCTGACACCAGGTAAACAGATGCCCACCCCTCCCCCTGTAGAGCCCCAGGAACTTAGAAACTCCCTTTCCTGTTTTCTTGGCAAGTGTTCACTTATCATCTGGCCAGGTGACAATACCTGCTCCAGGGAGCAAAGGATCCCCGGCTTGGAGCAGTGCTGAGCTACGGGAGCTGATCAGTGTTTGGGGAGAGGGGGCTGTGCAGGGACCCAGGATGCCCCGCGATCACGCCCCCACTTCCCACGAGACCTATCCTCAAAATGAAGAGAGCTGCACTGTGGGAGAGCTGCCCTCCGTGCGCTGCTCTCATCAGTGCTGCAAATGTGAACGCTCTCTGACGCCTGTGGAAGTGAGAACACAAACCAGTGCTTTTCTTTCACTGGGTCCCAATCACCAGTGAAACAGACAGTGCAAAAGCTCTGCAAATGTAGACATAGCCTAAGTCTCATTAACTTTCTAAATAACACCTGATCCACGCACCGATTTCCTATCAGTATAACTATTTCATTTAGGGGTATGGTTTGTTTTTTTTACTGATATAGTTATATGGGTGCAAGCCTTAGGACCCGGGTACGCTGGTATAAAGGTGACATACACTGGTATCCCTTCTTTCCCCTCCCACATGGGGATACATTATAACAGTATAAGCACATTTAACCACCCTAGCGAGTTGCACTGCTTTAACTAAGCCCATGTAGTTAAAGCAGGACAGCTTTCTAGGGAAGATAAGGCCTTGCTTTTGAAAAGGGGATTTAGGCTCACCCAGGCACTTTTGACAATTTTACCCTATTTCTTTATAATTAGAGAAACATTAAGATGGGCTCAAAGATGTTCAGGGGAGTCTGATGACCTTCTAGACCTGAAGGCTGCTGGTTACTTCATACAAAACAAGTTGATTGTTGCATATGTTCCTTCCTGCATAACAATAGTGAAAGAGGAATTGGTAGGCACAATGCAAGCACTTTCAATCAATCCAGGAACTGAAGCTGGGGAGGAATGGGGCACAGGGAAAGTCAGCAAAACCCAACGAAAGATACTTGAGACTTTTACCATTAGCTCCTCAGACTCCTTTGCCATCCTTAAGCCTGGAACTACCATTTGCTCACTGTCACATCCTTACTCACTGGCCTATCAGCACAATCAAGCTGTAGCCAGAGGACAGAAGGACTGTAGAAAGAGGATTTTAGACTTTTTTAGTGGTTCATGAATTCTTGCAATAGTTCCCTGAACGTTATGAAACAATTGCTCCTTTTATATGCCCTTCCGGAGGTTTTATTTCCATTATGCACAAGGCATTTCCCCCACATCCTTTTCTCTGATGATGAGGCAATGAGAAATGGCTGATTTGCAATCGTGAAGCCGAGCGACTCAAATTATGCAATGGAGAGGTGATCTCATGCATGCTGCGTGTGAACCATATGCTGCAGTGAGTAGGGCACTCTATTTCTGTAGCTGCTTTGCCGGTGCTCAAAAGCAGGAGAACAGGTCCCTCTACTGGGCAAAAATAGTGCAGCGTAGCTGAATTCTGTCAATACAGCAGGGAGTGAATTCCACATTCTACCACAGTTTGGATACAGATGTTTGTAAGCCGAACCTCCACCCTTCTTAACCAACGATCCTGTCAGCTCTTAGCCTCTTGCTCACCTGTTCCCCAATTCTCCTTCTTTTATCGATTACTGCAACAGCCTTCTCCTTAGGCTTGACAAAGGCAATCTTACCCCACTGCTATCCATTCAGAATGCTGCTGCAAAGACCATTTCCCTAGCCCGTCGCTTTGAGCATGTCACACTTCTCTTTGAATAGGGACGGCTCGAGCTTTTTTGCTGTCCCAAGCACGGCAGGCAGGCTGCTTCGGTGGTGCGCCTGTGGGAGGTCCCTGGTCCCGCAGATTCGGCGACACACCTGCGGGAGTTCCGCCGGTCCCGCGGCTTTGGCGTGCCCGCCGCCGAATTGCCACTGGATCCGCGGGACCGGCGGACCTCCCGCAGGTGTGTCGCTGAAGGCAGCCTGACTGCCACCCTCTCAGGGACTGGCAGGGCGCCCCCCCGCGGCTTGCCGCCCCAAGCATGCGCTTGGAGCGCTGGTGCCTGGAGCCGCCACTGTCTTTGAATCACTCGACTGGCTCCCTCTTCTTTATCACGTCAAATAAAAGGTACTTTTCTTCACTTCCAAAGCCTTGCTCCACCCTACCTATCAGCTCTCCTTCACTGTGGATGATTGCCTCCAGTCTACCCATGCTGAACCCTCCACTGGACTGGTTCAATTTTCAAACAAGCCCCTTCAGGCTTTCTCCCGTGCCACCCCTCGCGCTTGGGCATTGCTCCCCATTAACATCTACAAAGCTACGTCATTTAGCCCCCTTCAAATCTCTCCTCAAAAATCTCCTTTGCTGTGATACCGACAAAAAAACCTTGACACAGTTCAGCAGCTGGGGTGCTGGAACCACTGCCGCTGCTGTCTCATTGTTTCCCTGCACTCATCCCCTCTGTCTATGACTGTTTCTTGTCTCTTGTTTTATACTGGGATTGTAAACTCTCAGGGAAGGGACTGTCTTTTGTTTTGTGTTTGTATAACCCCTAGCACAGTGGGATCTTGCTCCGTGACCGGGTCTCCCTTGCACTACGGTAACACAAATAATAAATAGTAATAATAACCATTACTTTGTGATTAAGACAGAAAGATCTTGCATCCCTTGTCCCGTCGCCCCCCTGCCATAGTTTCTCTGACTGTTTTGGTTTATAAACTGGGTGTTATAAACTAGAGCACACAGGCCAGGAAATATATTTCAATGCACCACTAATCACTTCCTCCAGATGGGTGAATGCTACTTTCACAATGTACATGAAAGCCCCATTGACTGTCACACAGAATTACACAGGGCGTAAGTCAAACCTCTGACCTTTAATCCAGATGCGGAGGGAGTGTTGTCTAGTGGCTAAAACAGGGGAATGGAAGTCAGGATTCCTGCGTTCTGTACCTGGATCTGACACTACAGAGCCAAATTTTCCAGGTGTAAATGGGCTTTAATGGAGCTGTATCAGTTTATACCAGCAAAGAATTTGGCCCAAGATATGCAGCCATATGCAAGTTACTTCCACCTTTCTGTGCCAAAGTTTCTCTTTCTGTTAAACTGGCATAATACTTATCTACCTCACAGGGTTCTTATGAGGCCTTGTTAATGATAGGGCCTGCTTCTGCTGTCAGTTACACCAGTATTAAATCTGGGGTAACTCCACTGAGATCAATAGAGTTACTCATTTTCACAGTGTAAATGAGAGCAAAATGTGGCCTCTGTCTAAGACTAGTTAAGATTTTCAGATAAAGTTTCGTATAAAAGAGTAAGACAAGAGATCCTCATGTCTAGGTCTCCGAACATCTGCTTACAAGAACAGCCTGACTTTTAAGTAAGAAGGTGGAGGCAGCCTGTCATTGGGGTGGGCAAACAGGGGAGCCGTTGAGCCGCTATAGCTAATCCTTTTGGCTGGCCATTTGTAATGTTGCAATCTTTGTACTCATACCACCATTGGTCAGGCAGGTGACGAACACAGGAATGAATAACACGAAACGTAGGACTGAGGCTGAGATTTTCCAAAGGGCCAAAGGTAGGGGACAGTTGCACACAGAAGGTCCGTGAGAGTGGGGCACCCAACTCCTCTATTGCTGAACATCCCAGTCAAAGAAAGAGCAAAGCACAGATTTAATCACATTGCTTCATGCACTACTGGAAATTAACCAGACACTACAGTGATGAGAAGAGAAGAGAAGAGAAAGCTTTACAACCTATCCTAGGTACTTAAAATCTGAATCATGATGAAAAATAGGATTTGGTAAGATGCATTCATACCCCTGGCCCCTTAAAACTTCATCTGTCCTGCCGGAAGGTACAGTCTGTTTTGGTTTTTTTTTTAATGGAAACTCAGTGTTATGGAGTGGAATTCACCCTTCACATCAGAAAAGCCCCTGTAGCATTTAAAGCTCCAGCACTGCAGGCTCTATTGATCAAGCCAAGAATGGTGCGTTGAGATAAAGAACATGATCATGCAAAGAGCTGAGTACCTCACTAGACGATCTCAGGACATTCAAGGCATCTCCCACGATCAGCTCTGAGCTGACGTGAGTGTACCTGGCCTTTGTGAGCCTGAACTAGCTTTCATTGACGTCAGCGAGTTTAAATAGCATTTATTTGGTGACATCAGCTGTCTTTCTGAGAAAACCAAGCACGGAAAAAATAAAAAAAGTCTGGTTGTAGAGAAGCATTTCCTGAGCTCAAGCTGCCACTAGGGCTGCTTATCACCATTTTTCAGTTTTGCTTCTCTAGTTAGTTATTCTGAGCGCAACTGGCCCAGTGCAAATCAGAGGAGTTCCACGAGTGTAAAACTAGTGTGTGTGTGTGTGATCAGAAACACGGGAAGATCGGTGTGTGCAGAGCTTAATTCGCTTACATACAATGGTGTAAATCAGGAGTAACACCACTGAAGTCAGTTGGGTTCCATCAGTTTTAAACCACAGTAAGTACGAGGAAAACCAGGGCCAGAGTCTGGAAACCAGGGTAAGGGAATCTTTGCTGGCTGCATTCTTGTCCCCTGAGTTGTGTGGTACCTGAAGGTCAAATATGCTGCGAACTTGAGGAGCATCTGACAGTGGGAAAGAATCCCTAGAAGGAAGGTGCGCGGACTATTCTGTCCTGAAGATGCTACTTATATCATGAGCATCTCAATATTTGTATGCCATTGCCACGGCTGCTTGGAGTAAGTTACATGTGGCTCCCAAAGGAACCTCTCCTGAGGGATGTGGTGTCTGCATGCTGAAAGCCATGGAGAGAGTAACAGCTCACACAAGCCTAGCGTAGCTCCTTGGGGTCAAGCTCAAAGGAGGCTCCCTGTTTGACGAGACCAATAGAGCTGCTATGTCTATGGAACATGTGTCTCAGCTGGGTTACAGCCTCATCTGCAGTCACATTGAGAACGTGACTCAGATTCCACCAGTCATGCAAGAAGGAAGGTGCCTATAACAGGTACCCAATGTTATTCAGTGGACTGTAGCTTCAGGACAGGAAGAATCTGAAGGCCATACACATGCATCCAGTCTCTCTGTCTCACACACAGAGATCATGGTGAATCCAGCCACCAGATGGAGCCCTCTGGCAACAGGATCAAGAAGTAAACAGGAGAAGACACTTAAATAGGATGTCTTGGCAGATGAAGTTTACCCTGATTAGGTATCAGAGTGGTAGTCGTGTCAGTCTGTATCAGCAAAAAGAACTAGGAGGACTTGTGGCACCTTAGGCTATGTCTATACTACCCGCCCGAGTCGGCGGGTAGCGTTCGACTTCTCGGAGTTCGATATATCGCGTCTCATCTAGACGCGATATATCGAACTCCGAACGCGCTCCCGTCGACTCCGGAACTCCACCACCACAAACGGCGGTGGCGGAGTCGACGGGGGAGCCGCGGACTTCGATCCCGCGGCATCTGGATGGGTGAGTAGTTCGAACTAAGGTAGTTCGAGTTCAGCTACGCTATTCGCGTAGCTGAACTTGCGTACCTTAGTTCGACCCCCCCCCCAAGTGTAGACCAGGCCATAGAGACTAACAAATTTATTTGAGCATAAGCTTTTGTGGGCTAAAGCCCACTTCATCAGATGCATGCAGTGGAAAATACAGTAGGAAGATCTATATATAATGACCTGCTGGGTGTCCTCATTGCTTCAATCAGCCTCTCTTTCCCCTCCTACCTTTTTCTCTGTCCTGTCTTTAGGGCAGGACCTGCCTTTCATTATGTGCCTGCACGGTACCTAGCACGAGGGGGCTCTGATCTCTAGGCTTTCTTGTAATACAAATAATCATGACGAATGAGAGATGGTGGCAAAATTTCCAGTGTAGCAATTTTTTGCTGGAAAATGCTGACTTGGTGAAACTGATACGTTCCACAGGAACACTTTGATTCTGTCAAAACTTTCACCAGAAACTAAACTGGCTGAGGCAGTCTGTTTGCCTGGTTTCCTGCTATCTGAGCTCCTTGCCCAGCTCCCCAGGTTCCTCAGAATCACAGCGGGTGGGACCTCTTGTATATCACAGGCTATTAAAATATTGAGCCGAGTAGCTTGGTTTAGACTAAAACATCTCTTCTGCAAGTCTTGATTTCAAGATATCAGGAGATGGAGAATCCATCACTTCCCTTGGTAGTTTGTTCCAATAGTTAATCACCCTCACTACAATTAAGAGGTGGTTTGTTTCTAATTTTAATTTGTCTGGCTTTAACTTCCAGCCACTTGTTCATGTTATGCCAGACATATTGCATTGGTGGTCACGTAGGGATGCCTGGTTTGGAGGTAAACTGAAGGACCTGATTAGCATTTGCAAGCCCAGACTTGCCACCACCCAATTTTTTCTCCTAAAAGCAAACAGAGGAACAAACAAAACCTATAACTGGGGACTAGGAAGCTATCAGAGGGCAATACCAAACCTGTCTGTCAAATTCCATACTAAAGTCCTGGCAAGGTAGCCTTCTGTGACTTGCAAAGATAGATCAGTAAAGTTGCAGTCTCTCCATCTCTCTCAGTCTAGACAGACTCCTTAGTAACTGACTACCATCATAAGACTGGATTCTGCTTTCTCTTACATTGTTTTTGCCCCAGTGTAACTCCAGAGTCTTCAGTGAAGTTGCACCGGATTTACTCTGGCGTAAGAGAGACCAGATTCAAAGCCATAAGACCAAATTGTGCTCTTAGTTCTATTGGTATAAATCTGGAATTATTCCACTGACTTCAAGTTTATTCTGATTTACTCTGGCATAACAGAGATCAAAATATCTCCTCTGGTGTCTAATCACTCAGCTGCTAATGAATTTCAACATCTTACTTCCAGGCAAACAATGAAGTGTCTCCTGGTATACCCCAGGGTCAATGAGAGCAGAGTTTGGTGCCGTGTCTTCATGATCCAGAAAAGACAAGAGGAATCAGCAAGCTGGAGACACAGAACTTGAAGGGGAATGATAGATGGAAAGGTTTGTGGAGCCCCGATATCTGACTCTCACCAAACAGCTTCTGACAGGCAGAAATCACTTGTTAAGCAAAATGGTAAATGCATGCCAAGAACCGATTTCACAACTGCAGAGACTACATTTCAGGAAAGATTTATTTTATGGTGGTCTTAAATTTTTCCCTCTGTTGCTTGTGCCATTCCACCGAATATTGAAAAGAGATTTAGTGATGCTTCCGTGGCACTTTTTCAAATAAACATTTAATTAGCTGGCAAAGCATCCCTCTCAATTAGATGCCATTAGATGATTTCAAACCTATCCCTGGAGGATTGACAGCTGAGTAAGGAATATGTACACCTGAATAAATTTGCTGTTAAGTACCCATTGGTATTTAGTTAATAATATGCAATAGGATGTAAACTCTAAATGAAACATGAGATGAAAATGTAATGCATGTTTTTAGTATCATTCAATCAACTCTGGAAAGTAGCATATGTCTAGCCCATTGTGAAGTTGCCTGATGATACATTTTTTAATTACTTGATCTGCTATTTTTTCCACTGCACTCCTGCCTCCTTCGGGACACAGAGGAGTAGAATTAAGGTTGCACCGACAACCATAAATCTGGCATTTCCTAAGTGTTGAATGCTTGACTTTACAACCTAACTAACTGTCTCTGAATGTAGCTTTTTGTATGTAAAACATATAGGTGGCATTTCACCCCCTCTATAGAATGTATATTTACACTAAGGCCACTTTATTCCAATTGAGTCATGGAAAGGGGCCTTAGAGAGCACACAACTCCCACTTTGAGTATGTCTAAGGAGTGAATGGGAGTGACAGCTTGTAAGCTCCCTGAGAGTGCATGTTCCTTCTGTCTGACAGTCCTCCTGTTATTCATGCTGAGAGAGAGCAATTGGCAGGAGCTGGCTGGGAAGGAATCAAGGTTTCAATGTGTTTATTTAGAGTCATGGATTCATAGAACTGGAAGGGACCTCGAGAGGTCATCTAGCCCAGTCCCCTGCACTCGTGGCAGGACTAAGTATTATCTACCTGACAGGTGTTTGTCTAACCTGCTCTTAAAAATCTCCAATGATGGAGACTCCCTAGGCAATTTATTCCAGTGCTTAACCACCCTGACAGGAAGTTTTTCCTAATGTGGAACCTAAACTACTCTTGCTGCAATTTAAGCCCATTGCTTCTTGTCCTATCCTCAGAGATTTACAAGAACAATGTATCTGTTTCTGCCTTGTAACAACCATTTATGTACTTGAAAACTGTTATCATGCCCCCTCTCAGTTTTCTCTTCTCCAGACTAAACAAACCCAATTTTTTCAATCTTCCCTCACAGGTCATGTTTTCTAGACCTTCAATCATTTTTGTTGCTCTTCTCTGGACTTTCTCCAATTTGTCCACATCCTTCCTGAAATGTGGTGCCCAGAACTGGACACAAAAGACCGGTTGAGGCTAAGGCTAATCAACATGGAGTACAGCAGAAGAATTACTTCTTGTCTCTTGCATACAACACTCCTGCTAATACAAGAATAAGTGAGAAATCTACCTTGCGCCACAGAGAATTGTATTGTACCATTAGCTTTGGATTAATTGGTCGCCCGTTTTTTTGCACCTGATTTTCATCAATTCCTCTGTCTATGGTAAGCATCCACTACTGCAGCTCCCTCTGCCTCTTACTAAGCCTCAGATGGCTGTAAATCAGCATCACTCCAATGGCGTCAGTGAGGCCATGTCAACTTACAATTGCCAAGGCTCTGGTCCTCTGAGTGTCTCTTTTAGTCCCTATATTCACCTTGCCAGGGCTTGCCTTTCCTTCTCTTGGTCTAAAGATTAGAAATGGTCCAGCCTTGGCTGATGATGTTTTGCAAAGCTTCTGAGGGCATTTGTAAAGCTTACTCAGGTTCTGATATCAACCTCAGTTACTCTGGTGTGAAGCCAGGGTAGCTCCCCTGAAGCCAGGGCCAGCTCCAGACCCCAGCGCGCCAAGCGCGCGCTTGGGGCGGCGTGCAGCAGGAGGGCAGCAGGCAGCTCCGGTGGACCTCCTGCAGACATGCCTGCGGACGGTCCGCTGGTCCCGCGGCTCCGGTGGAGCATCCACAGGCATGCCTGCAGGAGGTCCACCAAAGCCGTGGGACCAGCGGGACCGGCGAGCGCCAGAGCACCCCCCGCAGCGTGCCGCCCTGCTTGGGGCGGTGCAATTCCTAGAGCCGCCCCTGCCTGAAGCCATTACTCTGAATTGGTACTGGGGTGACTGAGAGCAGAATCTGGACTTCAAGGATCTAATCTTCTCTTTACCCAAACCTGGTTGTGTAAATTAAAACCTTGGGTTATTTCCAGAGAAATTCAATTTGAAAATAGTAAGAAGCAATGAGACATTTATGATGCCAGGAAGCTTGTGATGGCATAGTTGGCACAGGACGGCAGTTTGGTATGCTGAATAGTGTATGTACTTGGCCAGACACTGCTCTGAGTTATCTCTGTGTAAATGCTGAGTAAGAGAAAGGATGATCTTTTAATTAAGGCACTGGACTAGCACCCAGGTGTTCCTGGTTAAACTCTTGACTTTGCCACATGCTTTCTGTGTGACCTTGAGCTAGCCAGTATAAATTGTTGTGCCTCAGTTTCCCCATGTGTAAAATGATAAAGGTAATGACGCTTTCCTTCTCCTTGGAGATGGAGATAAATTCATTAATATTTGTGAAATGCTGAAACACTTGGTGATGGGGGCCCATCTAAGCAGATGGATAATTGCAGTGAAACCAACAATTACTCCAGTTTTATGATGGTTTGAGTGAAAGCAGACTCTTGGACCACTGTATACATTATTCTCATTAGAATTGTCTCCCCCCTGTGCTCTGTTTTTCCCCATGTATTTCTCCCTCTGCCTCTCTTGATGCCCCATTTTTCTCCATTCTCCCACCTACCTCCGCCTCAACTCTCCTTCTTTCTTGCGTCCTCTCCAAAGGAGAATGTGAACCCAGTACTGTTTGAAGTCAGATCAGTCCTGTGAACCCATGGTGTCCCAGTGGTTTTGACATGAGTGCCAATGACCCATCCCTAATAAAAACAGGGTAGAATGTGTCTCTGCATGCAGGAATGCAGGACTGAGCCATCCACGTGCTACCTTATAATCAGATTAATGTTCACATCCTCTGGCAAAAAAATATACCAAAGACAAGACGTGCTTGTTATTTGCTTAGCTGTGCACTGGTTTCCGGAGGCACCGAGTAACTTGTAAACTTTTTCCACTGGCTCGGCTTTTACAACAAGAGGAGAGTTTGGGTAAGTGATTAAGAGTGGCGCAAACAGCTTTTTGTCACCCTGGGTGGCATTTGCATTATAAACCAGGCAAATTATACTGATAGTTACAGGTCTTACCTCTTATGAGTGTACTTGTACTTCCGTCCTCGGGGGGAGCCAGACCCTGAAAGAAAAGGGAGCCGATATTTATTCTAGGGCCTCTGAATATTTGTGTTCAAGGTATAGAGTGGTTTCAAGTTATGTTCTATCACATTCGGTCCCTGAAGAGTGAAATTCAACCTGAGCAGCAGACCGGCGCAAGGCCTTATCCCTCACTTATGTCCTACAAGCAAGAGGTGGTTTATTTCTAATTTTAATTGGTCTGTCCTCCAATTCTGGCTGCGACTAGAACCAGAAGTGCTGAAATGAAAGGCAAAAGGCTCTTCGCTCAGTGGCCACAAGGCGGAAATACCTGAAAATGTCAAGGGAACATACTTGACAGTGGGCTAAAGTCTGGTGAGTCCTGCAATGGTTAGCTGGGGAGAAGGCAGAAAGGTCAAGAGTAAGTGGCATTACTTGGTCTGATTCTGTAAATCTGAAGCACAAGGATCAGCCTTGTGATCCCTTCCATTCCTCCAAGTCCTGGGGTGCTAGTCTGAAATGTCTATGAATGTTTTTAATATAACACCCTGGCCAACGGTGCCTGTCACCCCCTTCTGTGACTGACCCACAGATCCGCTGCTACTGCTCTCATCTAAGGCACTTAGTCCAAATGGTAGAAGTTTGTACTATGCAGCTAGAGCTCTATTTAGGTACTTCTATGACCCTTCATACTGTAATATCTGAGGGCCAGATCCTCAAAGGTAGTTAGGTGCCTAATTCCCAAAGGAAACCGGTGGGAGTTAGGTGCCTAACTGCCTCTGACGATCTTAGCCTGAGTGACTCACAGCCATTAATGGATTTTACCTTCTAAGGAGGCTCGTGTGACGGGGAAAAATGCTATCTCCGTTTTACAGCGGGAGAACAGAGGCATGAGGTAGAATGGGTGACTCGGCCAAGATCACTGAGGGAGGCTGAGCTGGGAATTAAATGCAAGTCTCCTGTGCTTCAATCCAGGGCCCTAGCCATTAAACCGTCTTTCCCACTATGGGACCCCACAACCAAGGAGTCAGAGCATTAAATCTTAGTGCAATATACTTGGTTCTAAGAAGAGGTGGGCGCATTTTGCCACGTGAAGAAGGAAACTTTGCATCTACAATTACATTTCACATGGGCTGTCGATTAATTGCAGCTAACTCATGCGATTAACTCAAAAAGATTAACTGAGATTAAAAAAATTAATCACGATTAATCACACTGTTAAATAATAGAAAACCAATTGAAATTTATTAAATATTTTTGGATGTTTTTTCTACATTTTCAAATATATTGATTTCTATTACAACACAGAATACAAAGTGTACAGTGCTCACTTAATATTATTTTTATTACAAATATTTGCACTGTAAAAATGATAAACAAAAGAAATAGTATTTTTCACTTCACCTTATGCAAGTACTGTAGTGCAATCTCTTTACCGTGAAAGTGTAACTTACAAATGTAGATTATTTTTGTTACATAACTGCACTCAAAAACAAAACAAGGTAAAACTTTAAAGCCTACAAGTCCACTCAGTCCTACTTCAGCCAATCACTCAGGAGAGAATTGTATGTCTCCTGTTCTGTTTTACTTGCATTCTGCCATATAGCAGTCCCGGATGATGACCCAGCACATGTTCATTTTAAGAACACTTTCACAGCAGATTTGACAAAATGCAAAGAAGGTACCAAGGTGAGATTTCTAAGGATAGATACAGCACTCAACCCAAGATTTAAGAATCTGAAGTGCTTTACAAAATCTGAGAGTGACAAGGTGTGGAGAATGCTTTCGGAGGTCTTAAAAAAGCAACACTCCGATGCAGAAATTACAGAACCAAAACTATCAAAAAAGAAAATCTACCTTCTGCTGGTGGCAGCTGACTCAGATGATGAAAATGAACACGCGTCGGTCTGCTCTGCTTTAGATCATTATCAAGCAGAATCCGTCATCAGCACGGACGCATGTCCCCTGGAATGGTGGTTGATGCATGAAGGGACATATGATTCTTTAATGCATCTGGCACAACAATATCTTGTGATGCCGGCTACAACAGTGCCATGCGAATGCCTGTTCTCACTTTCAGGTGACATTGTAAACAAGACGTGGGCAGCATTATCTCCTGTACATTGTAATGAAACTCCTTTGTCTGAGCAATTGGCTGAAGTAGGACTGAGTGGACTTCTAGGCTCTAAAGTTTTACATTGTTTTATTTTTGAATGCAGTTATTTTTTGTACATAATTCTACATTTGTAAGTTCAACTTCCATTATAAAGAAATTGCACTACAATACTTCTACGAGGTGAATTGAAATATACTATTTCTTTTGTTTTTTATAGTGCAAATATTTGTAATAAAAATAAATATAAAGTGAGCACTGTACACTTTGTATTCTATGTTGTAACTGAAATTAATATATAAATGTAGAAAACATCCAAAATATTTAAATAAATGGTATTCTATTATTGTTTAACAGTGTGATTAATCGCTATTAATTTTTTTAATTGCGCGATTAATCACAATTAATTTTTTAAATCGCTTGACAACCCTCCTTTTCACTAAATGGAATCAGGGAACGGTTCCACAGCTGTTTATAAAGGAATGTTTTGCAAAGCAATTGAACCATTAGCATTAGAGCGAGCCATTCACCTTTCAAACCTTCCTCTGAAATAGAGGTTAGGGGAAAAAATATATAAATCTGGCAACTCGTAGTTTGCTGTGCAGATGGGGTGACTTGAGGGAAATTAAAATGCACTAATGTATTGCATTCCCTCTTGCACAGTCAGAATGGATGGAAAATAACAGATACTAATGCATTTTATTTCAAGAATAATTGAGTAGACACTCAAATAAAACTTTAGTGCTTGCTTCTAAACGTTATTGGGTACGGGTTTTTTTCCTTTCCCACAGCAAGAAGATTCAGTTTAATGCTCTAATTTGAAATGTAAAGCATTCCCCTCTAGGTGCTCAAAGAGATGAAATTGTACTGTACAGGCTTGGGAAAAATTCATTATAAATCTGCAATGGCTGTGCGTGCGGGTGATGAATGGTCTCAGTCATCACAAGCAGACTGATCTGCGTTCACTTCATTAGAGAAAATGATAATCATGTACCAGGGAAAATCAGCTTTTAAAAAGCGCTTTTATAAAAAAATAACCTTCCCAAACCAAATCAGCTTGGTGTCTCATTTGTCATCTAATCAAAATCATCTTGATAAATGGCTTTTTGCAGACCCCTCTCCCTGGGAGAAAACCTGCAAAGGTCACATATCCCCTGACTGGAAAGGAACGATACCCATATTAATTAAACAACCACATAATAACAAACAATGAGGTGTGAGGTTTACTGTTGCATCAGATTCCAGAACATGCTCTGAAGAAGATATAAGTAGGGATGGATGAATGAGCTTGGAAAAAGAAGCACGCTTTTACCAGATTCTATGCCTCTTTTTAAAACTGAATTTGAATGCAGGGCCAAATTCAGCTAGTATAAGTAGGTGCCACTTTGTTGACTTCAGTGCACTTGCACTGCCATGAGCCTGTTCTGAAATTTTCTTTCTTTCTTTCTCTTTCTTTCTTTCTTTCTTTCTTTCTTTCTTTCTTTCTGTTCAGATAACTTTTTGCAGCCACTTGTGAATATCTCAACATCCAGACTCCAACCAGAACCTACCACACTGAACTGTCACCAAAATCTCCCATCTGGGCCCACACATGGAGAGAAAATCTATTGTTATAAGCAATTTGGCCTACATTTGCAGACCCAAGTGGTTTGAATTCAGTATTTGGGCTAAGATTCAGCTAAGCATCCCTATTTACAGGTGTGGTATTCACCCTGACTCCAAATTCCCCAGGGTGAAATCCTGAGCATTCGACCTTAGTGGGATCGTTTGCTATTGATTGCGTTGAAGCCCCAACCATTTGAGATTCACCCTTGAATTGTGAGAATACAGGCTGAGTATCTTTAGCCCCCTTAGGATTGAAAGTCCATTTTACCTGCATTCACTGAAGTGTGGGATTGGTCTTATAAAATCCATGTAAAGGCACTTAACTAACATAGTGCTATACAGAGACATCAGGGCAGCATCATTAGTTCAGGAGGTTTGGGGTGCTGAGCCTATGCCAGCGGAGTCATGCACACTCAGCAGCTCTGAAAACCAGGCTCCAGGGGGGAAATCTTGGGCCTATCAACATCAGTGAGAGTTTTGCCCTAGGATGTCACCCTACTTAAACTATCTATTATTAAAACAACGACAGTTCCCCATTTTTCTGCCTTTTAAGAGGTGCAAGAATACAAAGACAGGAAAATTAATGAATGAGTCCCAGCCATTCCAGCTAGCCCCTATATTCCCACAGGGCCTATAAACAGCTACCTAATTCTTAATCTTTGGATATACTTGTTACAGTAGGGGCGGTAAAATCTGCATCCTGCGTGCACCAGCATTGTAATTCTTCATACTTATCATCTGAGGACCTCACAGTGGGTGAGCATCATTACTCTCATTTTACAGATGTGGAAACTGAGGCAGGGACAATTTAAGCAGCTTGCCCAACCTCTCACATAGTCAATGGCAGAACTGGGAATAATGACCTGCATCTCCTGGCTCAAGCCTCACACTTGACCTGAGACGGGGCATCATTACAAATGCAGGCGTGACTATGAGGGAATGATTTTAGTGCTGGTGAACGGTACCAGGCTGCCAGCCTAGGACAGTGAAGGATACTGTTTAACCATAGAAAGGTTACGGCATGGGTTTGAGCAGAGGGGTCTTGCTCCCGTCAGGATGCCTTAGTCCTGTTTTGCAGGGTTCTATTTTAGGAGTCTGGGGCTCATTTTCCATGGTATTCAGTTCTTGCCAAGTTTGCCCACCAGGGGGCATTCTTTAATGCAAATTGCAACATGTCCGCGTAGGAAATAGAGTGACATTTTTAGAAATCATGTTGGACAGTGTACTAAATAGCCATCGGATAGGAATGACTTTTGGTCTGTACTGAGCCTGGCTGGATTCCAGCTGGTGAAATTATTCTCAAATTTTAACTATAACAGGTTTCAAAACTAGATCATTCCGTATAATTACTGGGCATATACGTATAAAACTTTACATCATTGCTGTAATAGGGCTGAACAGCTCTGGGGGAAAAACCAAACCAAATCCTATCAGGTTAGAAACCTGAGCATTTAGAAACCCCTGAAATGTCCTGTCCCTGTGTGTAGTTACGATGGCTGATAAAATACAAGCGTGGGGATGAATGGAGTCTACTATTGCCATGCTCATGGCAACATTGTGCTACAACCGGGTAATTTAAGGCTGGCGTTCCAGAATAATTATTGTTTACATCACACCTTCTGTCCCGGTGTGCGTCAATGAATATATACCTACAGCCGCAATGAAACGGAGACACCTCTGAGGTGCAGGGCATCAGTCTTTCACAGCTGCAATCAGAAAGGGAAATTTTATCCATGGCCCCGCCTTGGCAAACCCTTCCACTTTTATGGAAAACAAGATCTCACCTAAAAGAGCGAGATACAGTAAACTGGAAGATGGTCAATGTATCTCTAGCAGAAGCATGAAGAACTGAGTTGACTCTGTCCCAATACATAGTTCCATGGAGTCTAAACTTACACTGCTAAGCCATTGCCTCTAGAGAAGTGGGTGTGACGAAGATATTTTTTGGTGCGCTATGAAATGCACTAGGATGGATTATTATTTAACGATATTTGTATTGGCTCCAGAGAGATGATTGGATTTATGGGTGTTTGTTTATTGTGATCTTCCATGTTGTATAATCAATGTTCAGGGCATCTTGCTTTCAGGTCTGCAGAGCTCCTGTGCTTTTTTATTGAATTTCACCTTATGTAAGAGCCTTAAGTCTTAATTTTTTAGTGGAAATTTGTTAAGAGGGAGATTTTCAACAGCATAAATGAGGGATAGGCAGCCAACTTCCATTGACTGTCAACAGGCATTGGCTACCTAACTGCCCTGTGTGCCTTTGGCAATCACCCATCAATCCAGCTGAAAAAGACTTTAGAGAAAATCAAAACAGCCCATGGGTCTGATCCAGCAGCACGGTTGGGTGCAGTGTGTCACAGGACTGAGCCCTGTGAGCCATGTGGGTCCAATGATGAGAACTTCCGAAAAACACTTGCATTGTGGGGGTGCATTAAAGAAAGCACCTAGACTAGAGGATCGCCTAACTCAACAGCAACAAACTTAGTTCTCAGAGGAGTTCCTGCCCCATCTTACACTGAGCGTGAGCACGAGGGAGGAAGCATGTTCCAAATGAGAAACGCATCCCACTGAGGAACTGCTCATGGGGTGGCACAGTTCATCATTTGGGCTTGAAGGTTAGTCACTTCCCCATTGAGGGAGAGTAAAGGGACCACAGGGAGATGATTTAGGCATGTGAGTTCTTCAGTGTCTTGAAAGCAAGACCAGGAGACACATTCCTTACTCCCTAATTCCCCCATGCAGAACAAAATTGCATCATGATTCTCTGCATCACGCCTGAGCTATCAGCTTGCTGCTTTCTCCTTTTGCAAGCTCTGTTTCCAAAATGAACAACCTGAATCCTTCATTATCATTCCTCTGCCATTTGGGATCTCTGCAGCTAATTAACTAATCCATGATTTTAGGTGTTTCCTTAGTGTCCCATTAGTTGATTATTATGTTAAAATACCGGAGTCTCATTCTGACCACACTTACACTGGTTTTACATAGTGTAACAACCTTGATTTCAATTAGGTGACTTCTTATGTACACTGATGTAACAGACCCTGAGGTTTCATTTTTAGGTAAATTCCAGATCGTTCCACACACGCTCAATTTAGTAACTCAAGAGACAAGAACATGATGGGTAGCATTTTTCAGTCCAACTTTCTCCCATAAATCTGGGTCTTTAGCTACTTACTGTAGCTTCCCTTCTAACAGGTGCAGTGGGGCATCTTCAGAACTTGGATTTATAATAAGATTTGTAACCCCACTGCGTGAAAGCCTGGCTCCACTGAAGACAATGGCAAAACTCTCGCTGATTTCAATAGCTTCAAGATTTTATTCACTATGTCCAGCTGTACAGAGAAATATAACCCCATCGCCCCATCCTGAAATACACCATTGGCTCCCCATTCATTCCAAGATCCAGCTCAGAGCTGTCCTCTTTTATTTTCAAATACTCCACAGGCTTGTCGACAACCTACCTCAGAGTTCCTCATTTTTCTTGCTCCTTATCTGCATTTAGCACTGACCTGCTTTCTTGTTCCTTCCGCCAAACTTGACACTAGGTTCAAGAGCCTTATCCTCTGCAGCTTGTGCTAGTTTAGAACGGCTTCTCTGCATCCCTCTACCTCAGCGTCCTCTCCATTGTTTTTCAAAGCCAATCTGAAAACATCTGTCTTCCTCCCTCCCTTACGTCCCCTTATGTCTCTCTCCGTCCGTTAATGAGCTTGAAATCTGAATGCGTGCAGGAATGTACCATGCAATGCTTTTGAAGCATTGCTTCTCCCCACCCCACACACTTCGCAAACTACCATTACTTGCAAATACATGGTGTCATAGACAGTGGTTCCTTCCATCACATCAATCAATAAAGAACTTTGGCAAAGCATCACAGTACTATAAGAACTGCTATGGTGGATCAGACCACAGGTCCACCGAGCCCAGTGTCCTGCCTCTGATGGTGGCCAGAACCAGATAGATTAGAGGAAAGTATGAGAACCACACAGTAAAAACCTCATTCTAGGCACTCCTGATGGATTATGTCCTGGAGCATGAGGTTTTCTGTTTCTCTTGTGTGGAAGATATTGTGCACAAGAAACTAGTATTTTACTTAGAGAACATAAATAATTTCCTTATAACGTTGCTCTCTCTCTCTTCGTCTGTTTTGCCTTTATCTTCCTAATCTACATTTTTTGTGGGGTGGTGACTGAATCTCCAGTTGCAAGAACCCCTTTTAGAGAGCAGGAGGAAAAAAGAGATTGAAGGAGAAAAGCTGGCAGTGACTTACCTTCCTCTGAACGATTAAGACCATGATGGTTGCTAGAGCAAAGACGAGACACACCGTGAGGGAAGCTGTGGTGAAATAGAAGTATGTTTTGTTACCGGCACTGAGCCTCCTTGAAACACCGGCTTCAGTCATGGTCATGGCTGCTTCATGAGAATCATTCACCTGGAAAAATGTTTTCTCTGGTGAGGAGCACATTCTTATATAGCCCTCGGTGTATCACTCCGTATCTCCCCTTGATCAGATTCTCATTCGCAGCCCATCTCCACTCCTAGCAGGATTTTCCCCCTTCATCCTGGGCTCATGTGATCTGGAAAAAAAGCTTCATCATTTGTCGTACGAAGAAAAAGGGACCTGGGGGCGTGAGGCAGGATGCAGCCGTGAAGAGGGGAAGGAGCTTCATGTTCTTGTTCAGGGATTTCGTGAAGGCAGCCTCTCATGCTGCACCGGAGGTTTCTGATGTCAGAAGGTGAATGGTAACCAAGGTTGGTCCCCCCTCCCCTTCCACCCTCTTTCTGTGAAACTGAGTGCAAGGCAAATGCTGTTTCACTTCCTACTCAACTACAGGGACAGTTCAGTACAGTAAATCACCCGGGCTGGTATCTTCCTGTTTCACAGTGTAGTTCCTTCTCGTTCTTAGTCAAGCCATGTAGGACTGTGATCTCCTTTTCTCTTCTGGAAATCTGGGTCCCGGTGTGATTGAGCCAACACGAGCTTGGTGAACATCAGTCCTGACATTGGAAACATTGGGAGGGATTCTTATAAGTGCCTACATGACTTAGGAACACAAGCCCCATTAAAATCAGTGAGATCCCGGCTCCTCAATCACTTTGGGCATGTCTACACTGCAGTTGGAAGCGGGCCTCCCAGCCTGGAGAGACACTCACACTGGCTCTGCCTGAGCTAGCATGCTAAAAATAGCAGTGTGGCATTTGCAGCATGGTGGCACAGCAGATTCAGAGCTGAAAAGACCTTGCAATGGCCTGACAGAAGCGTGGAGGGACTGTTGGATGGACTCCTTTCATGATGGAATCCAAAGAAATAGCTCAGGGTGGAAGATGGCTGCCTAGAAAAGAAGGGTAGTTTCGTGGTGAATGAAGTAGACTGTGTTTCAGCAAAACCAGTTTTGATTCCAGTGAGCTGTGGCACACCACACAGTCCATCTGTGCCTCAGTTATACAGCTATAAAATGGGGACAATAATGCGTTTTTGCTAGCCTGTCTATTTAGACTACACGGTGTTTGCACTGAGACTTGCTATTACTGTGTACAGGACCTGGCACAATGAAGCCCCAGTCTTGGTTGGCCCTTAGGCACCACTGTAATAAACGTGAGTAAGAGTAAAACAGCTGTACTGTAGTACATATAATCATTGTAATAGGCGGGCACGCAGATCCGATGCTGGTGACGCTTGTATAAGTAGATAGATTAATGAAGTTTGGTGGGGAAAATGGCTGGACATCTTAGGTCAAATTCAGCCCTGGTGTAAAGAAGCACAATGCTCATTTAATTGTTTCTCCACCGTTTTCTGCGCTAAGGTGAACATTGGCTTTTCAACCACTCCTTACATTGGCATTAAACAACTGCATTATTTGGCCAAGCCGTTCCGTCTCCAAGATGTTCTCAGCAGTTGTTCAATAAAATAAAAGAGAAACAGCTTCCTCTATGAACGTTCCTTTTCCTGGTACCCATTCAACCCCAGGCCACTGCTTGTAGAAGTGTCACTCATGAGTGCAGACTGTTACTTAAAGACAGCAAACACAACAATGTAAACATCGGCACAAACACAGCTTCCCCTTTCATATGAAAAGTACATACCTGTGTTAGGCAGCACTCTCCATTTGTCTGAAGTGTCTGCAGAGCCCTGCCTACATCCCCATATGGACTGTAGGAAATGTCTTGCATTACAGAGGTAACTTAAGCTGTGTGGTTATTCATAGATTCATAGACTCTAGGACTGGAAGGGACCTTGAGAGGTTCAAGTCCAGTCCCCTGCCCTCATGGCCGGACCAAATACTGTCTGATAGACATTTATCTTAGAGCCATTAGCAACTTTCTAATGGTCTCCATTGTAGGGTGAACAGACGCTTCATAAATTCCCCCATAACTGAGTAGTAGACACTGCACCTCATTAGCCAATCAAATCAAGGTGAGCCTGTGGTGTGAGTGGCAAATGCTCTGTGTAGAGAGCTGGGAGCGGTTTCATTACAGTTGAAAACAGGCTTATGTGTCCCATAAACACTGGCCTGGGTACAACTAAAACTTTTTCAAACACATCTCCATGGTGATGTTCCATCACTCCGTGGATTCTGTCATCAGTCCTGGAGTCCTTCCCCTATCATCTCCCTGGTTATCTAGTGACGGGCTGGAATGCAGAGCTGCAGGCCAGCGTGCTGCAGACGGCTTCAAGGAGCTTCATATGAGCGTATTCTCCCACACTGCGGCTGTAGAGCCTTAAAAGCAGAGTGTAGCCAGGTCTTTGCGTTGACTCTTTGATACACGGAATGTGGCACACTGCAGCACAGATCTTTTCTCTGCCTTTGTGTGAAAGGACAAGAAGGGAGAAAACAAGTGAACCACAAAACCAGCAATGCTAATTATTTCTTTGCAGAGTACACAAGTGACTCCTCTGACAGGGAAACAGCAAAAAAAACTCTAGCCCCAACTTAACTTCACTGCACTAGTTTCAAGTGGAAAGGAAAAATATCAAACTTGAATGGACTCAAGCTAGCCAACATGGCTTATGTAAAAGTCACTGTGAACTGAGGCTCCTCAGTACCTCTCATGAGGCACGTACCCTCTCTCTGAAAGAGGTCCAGGTGCTGTCAAAATCTTCCTCTTCTTTTGCATTTATGCCCTTGTAGCTCTCCTGCCAGAATCTGGCCCATAGTTTATGAACAACTAACTTATCTCTAGGCAGATTTTTGTCATGAACCATAACATACATTTGATGAGTCAGGATGGTGCCTGGAATGTAGATGAAAAATGAATAAAAGGTCTTACACCGCAAATATTTGGTATTAGTAGAGGGGGCCTCTGACTCATCTCTACATTGAACCACTCAGACAGCCCCCTCCAACAAGCAGTGCCCATCATTTTAGACTCAGCTGCACCTCTGTCCCACACGTCCTTACGATTACACTGGTAAAGCATTGGAAACCGGAAATGCAGAATCAGAAAACTGAGGTTATTGAAAATATGTATGCTCAAGATGAGTCACACCTTTTAAAATTCCCACAGTGAATCATTTCTTCACATCTCTCTTTGGCCTACATTATATTCTAGCTCAGGGCCTGGGTGGGTTGACTGATGCATTCAGAACTTTCTGGGACACGGATGCCGTTGCGAGGGACCTTTCCACCATGAGTGCTCTGATGCATCACTCAACGGATACTACCATATTCTGCACTGCTGCTTTAAAACTTAGGTTTTCAGCCCTGGGAGCTGAATAGGTTGCATCCACCCTACCCTTCCCAGATTGACAAATGGCAGCAGGTTGATCCAGCTTGATGGGAGAGGAGTCCCAGAGCTGCGAGTTTCCAGTACAGAAATGGGTGTGTCCTTATGGAAAAGGCTAGGAAACACTGAATACAAGTTTAAAAATACCTAAGGCCCAGATCCTCCAAGGTATTGTGGCACCTAAAGCTCATGGAAATCAATGGAAGTTTGACACCTAAATACCTTTAAGGATCTGACTAAGTGACTTAGGAGCCTAAGTCCCACTGAAAGTCAATTATTCCAACTGAGACAAAGTTGAAAAATCAGTGGGACATAGGAATGTAAGTGTTACTGTAACAATAACCGTTGACATAATTGGAAACTGGCCCATGTATCATGTGGTTCTGATCCTGGCTGGTGACTGGGGCAAATCAATAACGTTAATAATATTGTGTGTGTTACACACCTATTACTGGTACGACAATATTTGGGGCTGTTACAATACACTATTCTTTTTCAGAGAGTGCAATGGAGCTCCCTTCCAAGACTTCCTCCTTTGGGATAGATGGGAGGAAAAAAACAATCAAAATTACTGAACCAAACTAGACATAAGACAGGGAGAAAAAAATAGAGGTTAAATCAGCAATTTGTGCGGGATTCTCTCCCCGGGAAACTGCACAGTGTTTATTCTTGCTGTGCAGCCAGCTCTCTTGTTCAAAGGCAACACATCAGTCAGCCTTTCAAGGCAATAGCAGAGCAGGTATATCGAATTAGCTGTAAATTGCCTGTAGGGAACAAAAATCTTTTTATAACAGTAGGTGATGTGCATCATCCATCGTTCTCAAAGTACAGTACCTATTGAAACTAGTGGCATTAAGGCAGATAATAAAATGCAATAATAAGCCAATACAAACGGAATGGTGATGATAGTGCAATAACTCACATCGATTTTTCAGGTAATGCATTCCCTCAGTTGGAGTTATTGTCTGCCATGGACTGTAGTAGTTCTGTCTGCATAGCATCCTCTCCAAAGAGGGGACGCGTCTGGGCTGTTTGACAGTCTTTGGTATCTCACAGCAGGACACATTAGGTAAGATTTAATAAAGATGGAAATTTTCTTTTCTGGGTCCGATACCATTTGATAGTCTCATCAGTGACCTGGAGGATGGAAAGGAGAGGGTGAGAGGGAAACTATGAAGCTGAGAGAAAAGGGAAGGTTAAGATTAACATACAGCATGAGCCCAAGACCAGATTTTTCAGACGTCTAGTAGTGATTTGGGGCGTTTCAATTTCTGAGTGCCTAATCTGAGACACCTGAAAGAAGGCTAATTTTCAGAGGGCAGCTGCTGAACGCTTTCTGCAAATGGCCTCTTCAGGGTCTCCACAGCTGGGTACCCAAGATTGGAGTCACCCAAGCTCTCAGGACACTTCGGCAAAGCTTGGCCTGGGAAGGTCAGTGGAATGGTTTCAAGTCACTGAACGAGGGTCAAATACAGGCAACAATAAATTGACTCAGCTGATCGGGAGGAATAATCAAATGCACAAACAAAAAAAAGGCCCTCATCCCAAACCCATTGAAGTGAATGGAGAAAGTTCCCATTGACCACACTGGGCTTTGGAAGTGCCCCACAGAGAGCATGATCTTGACACGAGGCGAGCTTGCATTGAAATCAGGGGTATTATGCAGTCCCAGAACTTGCTGATTAAAGGAATATTTGCTTGGTCAATGATTAGAATCCTCATAGAATATCAGGGCTGGAAGGGACCTCAGGAGGTCATCTAGTGCAACCCCCTGCTCAAAGGAGGACCAATCCCCAGACAGATTTTTGCCCCAAATGGCCCCCTCAGGGATTGAACTCACAACCCTGGGTTTAGCAGACCAATGCTCAAACCACTTACAGAGAAAGATCTTGGGCTCACAGTGCAAGACACAACCACAGATTTTAAAGACCATTAGATCATCTAGTGTGATCTCCTGTATAATACAGCCCCTAGCATTTCATCCTGTTATCCTTATAGTATGCCAATAACTTGTGTTTGACTGAAGCAAGTCACATGCATGACAAAATATGACTTGAGGCAAATAAATCAATCACCAAAGAAAGAAAGAATGGGATAACCTTTGTTTACCCCTTCACTTTCATAACAGAAAGTGCTCAATACAATTTGAAGAATAAGAATAAGAAGGAGGAGAGGAAGAAAGAAACCATGTGTTTTGCACAATACATTATTAACCTGTGTAACTCATTGCCATAACATTTACAGATAGAGCTTAGCTGGATATGAAAAGGGATTATATAGACCAGCAATAGGCAACCTTTGGCACACGGCTCGCCAGAATAAGCCCCCTGGCAGGCTGGGCTGGTTTGTTTACCTGCTGCGTCCGCAGGTTCGGCTGATCACAGCTCCCGCTGGCTGCGGTTCGCCGTCCCAGGCATATGGGGGCTGTGGGAAGCAGCACGGGCCGAGGGATGTACTGGCCGCCACTTCCCACAGCCCCCATTGGCCTGGAATGGCGAACCGTGGCCAGTGGGAGCCACGATCGGCTGAACCTGCGGACGTGGCAGGTAAATCAGAGTTAAGTGAGATAGCTTAATACTGATGAGGGATTCAAACTGTCAGATTTCAGTTAATGCCTAATGGCCTGGAGTCAGGAAGGAACATCCCTCTGGGTAGTTTATTCCATCATATTATGTTTCCGTGAACCTTCCTATGAAATATCCAGTATTGGTCACTGCAGAAGGCAGCATACTGGGCTAGAGGACTCATTAGTCTGCTCTAGTATGGCCTTTTCTGTGTTCCACATACAAGCAAATTGGGTTAAAAATGCTGTTAAAAGACTTGTTAGAGAAATGTAATCGGATTGGAGATTGTAAACATAAAAAGCAAATAATGAAACATACAGAGGGCCAAAATTAGCCCTGTTTTAATCTTACCAAAGCAACAGAGTTACTGCAGACATGAATTGGGCTCTGGATGCAGTAAAGCATCCACATTATAATAAAGGGTCACAGGAAAAAATTACATTCCAGCACAGACTGGTAATAAAGCTCTGAATATCTTATAAGAAGGGAAACCAAATACTCAATCTGCTGACTGTGGGATTAATATATTAAACTTAATTGGGAAATAATACAAGACAGGGAAAAGACAAAGTCACATCTAACGTGAAAGGCAAACTATGCCTCAAGGGAGGAGAAAGGACACAGGACAAATCCCTGTGTGCAAATCTGGCAAGCAGGAATGGTTTTACCCTCAGAAAACGATCGAAATCAATCAAAGTTTTTGGAGGGAGGAGACATTTCATTTTAGATTGTGACGTTTTTGTTGTTTTGTTTTGTTTTATTTCTTGCATCACTGTCAGCCGGGGAAGAAAAGACCCTGCAAAACCTGGATCGTGAGCTAAGTTACTTATCGAGGCCCTGTTACTGTGGGTGCTGAGCAACTCTCAATTTTTAATCCTCACAACACCCCTGAGAGGCTGGGCACTGCTATTATCCCCATTGTACAGTTGGGGAACTGAGGCACAAAGGGCCTAAAGGTTAGATTCACAAAGGGACGTCGGTGCTACAATGCCGCAGTGCCCAGCTTTTAAGCACTCTGCCATCCAGTGGAATTCACAGCCCAGGCTCTCTATGCAATGCATGGGGAGAGTTAGGTGCCTATGAATGGTGTTCACAGAAGCCACCAAGCAGAGGTGGGAGGCACCTAAATTAGCCACTGGGAGATACCGACAAGTCAGCCGGGTTAATCTACTGGTTGGCAGCACTGAACTCCATTGCCTGAGCTCCTGTGTGGGGCTACTCAGATTCCTATATGTCCAGTCTATAATGCCACACAAGCAATTCCGCGCTGGGTTTGCAAAGATGTTCAGCGCTGGCCTAACTCAGTCAGTAATAAAACTTGGATTCACTTTAATACAAGCAACTAGTTTCAAAAGCAACTATGTGACTTAGGTGCACAAGTTCCATTACAGGTCAATGAGACTTGGGTCCTTACGTCACATAGGCATCTTTGAAAAATCACAACCAAAGGGAGCAGAGGTAAGCCAGCATTGAGCAATCTCACCTTCCATGCACATGAACCTTGTGTTTGAGATTAAAAAAAAAATTCTTGTCTTGGACGTGTTCTTTCTTGGGGCTTGTCTCCACCATGCAGCTTTTAGCAACAAGGCTGTATCCACACAGCCTTGTCACTAAAAGTCAGCATGTGTAAATGCTCTTTTTCAGTACTTTGTTGGCACTTTTTCTGACAAAATATTTCCAGCCCCCACTAGTGACATTAGCTTTGTTAGCAGGAGAGCGACAAAGCCGAGTTCACACTGCCACTTGCGTCGGCAAAACTTTTGTCTTTTGCGGGGGGGCTTTTTAAAGTACCCGTGAAAGACAAAAGTTTTGTCAACAACTTTGCAGTGTAGACAAGCCCTATGTGCCCGCATGGGTAAAAGACAGACAATACACTACCTTGAATTGACTCACCACGATTTTTCACTTGAACTGCTGCTCTAGAAACACCCAGAGCTTTTATCGATGCCATATACTTTATCCACCAGAAGCAGCTATCCAACATGAATCATACTAAATCTAACCTTCCATGAGTTATTTTTAATTCTGTGAAAGGAACGAGGAGTATTTGTGGCACCTTAGAGACTAACACATTTATTTGGGCATAAGCTTTCGTGGGCTAAAACCCACTTCATCGAATGCATGCAGTGGAAAATCCAGTAGGCAGATAGATATACACAGAGGACATGAAAAAATGGGTGTTGCCATACCAACTCTAACGAGACTAATTTTTTGTTTCTTTCTTTGATGCCCAGCACAGGGTACAAAGACTTTCACTTTTCCATTGATCTTCAGATATTTTCTACTTTAGCCTTTTCCTGAGTTAATGAAACCTTAGGCGCCTTAATAATGTCGATTTCAATGTTTTGAGGATTCTGGGATTTCTTTTCCCAAATTCTGCTCTAAATTAGACACCTTTAGACCAATGTCTCAGGATTTGCATCAGCTCTTCCTTCCTTGGGCAGAGAAGAGGGGTGAGGACACTTCTGATGGGGAAAATCACTGTTCCCAGCAAAGTTGGAGGCAAAGGCACAAGGAGAATGCAGAGTCAAGTCAAGGGGAACACCATCGAGAGTCTCCTCCCCGCAGTCACATCTGCTCCAGACAGCCAAGGTGTTTCTAGCAGGGTTACTTAGTACCCTATTTTCTCCAAAGTCTTTCACTATCTTTGAGGCATGCCGGCTAAAATGGGAATGTCCAGCGGCTTGGAAAAAAGCAGAAGGCATGCTGCAAGAGTCTACACTCAGCAGCACAACAGAAGGGGCTACTTTTACAACGGGAGCACAGCCTCAAACACCACGTTCACAACAGAAGGCCACAGCAGTCCACGAAGAGCTCAGATCAAAAGGGCGCAGGAAGTCAGAAATGGGTGCAGAGTTTAGAGGAGAGGGGCTCAGAGGCTCAGCAACCAGCAGCATGGCTCACAGTGGTGTGAAATTCAATTTGCAAACCTGGCCTGCGGTTTCAGACGAACCCTTTTTTGTTCTTTAGATTGCATGGGTTCATGCCCCCTGAAGTTTGCTCTCGGTTTCAGGTATGAATGAATTCAAACACCTCTGAGCAAAACTCAACCAAAACTACCTACTTTTGCCTAGTTTCAGTACAAACCCAAAGCAAAAACCACAGAATTGCTCATGGTTTCCAGACCAAACCATACATTTTACCTAGTTTGGGGTTTCGCTATGATAATTGCATAGCTCCTGAAATAGAACACATGAAGTACAGGTGCCAAAGCAAGTTGAAATGCTATAAATACACTTTTGTCTTCTTGTAACGCAATGGGTGAGAATTCATCCTTCTGCCGGAGGGCCAGTACGAATGCATCCAGCTAGCACTAGGCACCGTTTACGCCTCACAAACACATGCTAAATGGGAATAGCGTGCCTGATAGGTCTCGAATGGGCCCTTAGGCCAGGGATGAACATCACACAATAGGCTCAATCCTGGGGCTCAGCTCTGGCTGCTTTGCACAGCCTCAGCAGCGGAAGGAAATGAAGGATTCACCGGGGAATCCACGAGCGGTGTTAAGGTGACGTAGCCAGCTCTAAATCCTCTGCCCCCTTGATGCAGGGCGCAGCTCAGGACATGGAGGGGTGGGGGAAAGCAAGTAGCTTTGTAACTGCTCTCGGTTATGCCAAAGGCATAGGTGCTAGAACTGGGGGTGCTACTGCACCCCCTGGCTTGAAGAATAACATCCCAAATACATGGTTTCCGCCTTCAGCACCCGCCCTATAAAAACTGTTCCAGCACGCCTGGCCAAGGGCCACTTCGGCCCCAGATAACCCATGGCGCAGTTGGGGATTGAGCACAAGGTGGGAAAGAGGGATCCATCATTAATGAGAACCATTAACGTAAAAGTTGACTGTATCTATACGGCTGGTGGATAGAAAAGGATTTTTTTAAGTGTAGACGGTTTGGCCAAAATTACTATGTAATTGTGAGTGTAAGATAAATGGGCACGGAAGTGAATACATGCCTTTTGGCAGTGACAGTATTTATGAAGACAAGGTCTCAGATATTGAAATGGAGCCAATGTTGCCTGCCAATGAACAGCAGCGGTTCTCATGGAATTCTATAGGAATCACCCCATTAAGTACTAATGAACCCATGAACCTGTGACGGAACTGGAGGATATCTTTTAGAAATTGATCTAGTCTTCATTTAAAAGACTTCAAGTGATGATGCACTTACCACATACCCTTGAAAAGCTGCCCCCTGATTAACTGCCCTCACTGTTAAGAAACTTCATCAAATTTTCAATTTATATTTTTCTAATTTCAGCTTCCAGCCATTGGATCTTGTTAAGTCCTTCCTTGATCGATCAAAGTGTCCCTTAATGTCAGATCCCTTCTCCCTAGGTAGGTTCCTATAGACTGTGGTGAAATTGCCTCTTCAATTTCTCTTTGATCAGCAAAATAGATTAAGTTCCTTAACTCTCCCACTGTGAAGTGTGCTTTCCAGACCTCAAATTATTGTATCACATCTTGCCACTGTAATTTCTGAGAGGGGAAGAACAGAACATTTCCCCAGAGAACACGAATGCTAGAAACCCTGTAAATTGCAAGTTAAAGATATGCTAAAGGAAAGACCAACAGAATTGAAAATATGGGTCACACACACAAACCTAACCCTGGCCCTGTGGCCAATGTAATTTAATTAGCTAGTTGGAGGACACATCCTACTCACTTCCTGTTTTGGTTTGTTTGTCTGTTTATCTCTAGTGAGAAGATAGGTGGTTACCCACAGGACTGAAAGTCAGGAGATCTGGGTATTCTGCCATAGACTTCTTGTGTGACTTTAACCATGTCACTTAACCTGTCTGAGTCTTGGTTTCTCCATCTGCATAGGAGAGAGAAAAATATATTCTTTACTCCATCATTTGTCTATCATTGTACACTGAAAACTCTCTGGGCGCAGGGACTGTCGGTTTACTATGTATTTGTACAGGACCTAGCACAATGGGGTCTCAATGTCCACTCGGGCCACTAGATACTACTGTAATATAAATAACATTAGCACTTCACAAAGGAAGCATTATTATCTCCATTTTACAGATGGGGCAACTGAGGCAAAGTAACTTGGCCAAGGTCACAGCCAGGAATAGAAACCAGCTCTCCCCATGAAGGTGTGATAGATTTTCATTCCCAACTGCCTACTGGGTTTGTACGCAGCCGTGTAATCACTGACAGAAATTTCCACAGGAAGTCACTCCTGGGTCTGTCAGGGCAGATGGTGCTTCTCTAACTTCATTTGGGCTCTATGGATCTGAAAATTCATATCTTTAAAATCAACCAGACAAGCTAAGGAATAAGGAAGAGGAGTGGGATGAAGACAATGAGAAAGAGGAGGTGGTGGTGTAGGTTGTGAAAGCAAACGAAAAAAGCTCTGACATAAGCAAAGGAAACTTCAAGTTTGTAATTTAAAAAATCGACTCAACATTTCTGTGGCAGTAGATAAACATCTATCTGATGTACTGCTGGGACTCCTCCTTTTCTGGCTATAAATAGGAGCAACTTTTTACCTCATGTTATTTCCTCCGGGGTTTTTGGGGGGTACAAATGCGTGGTAGTGGGGATTAAAGAGCTTGCAAATGAGTTATTATTAGTCAACATGAAAAATGGCCCCCAGGGTTCTGATGTGCAAGGCACTGTACAATCACGTACTAAAACAGTCCCTGTCCCTGAAGAACTAAATGCTAAAGGAAGCACAGCACAGCTGAACTGCCACCAAGTCCGTAGGTGTGATTAGTGTTTGTTTACTGTAATGTATGCGCGTCTCAAGGCATTTGCCACGCAGAAAAGAAAGGACAGGCCCAACCCCAAAGTGCTCATAATCTAACAGCAGACAAACAGGCAGAGGACAGGGCAAAGGGATACAACATATAACAAGAGTTGTCAAAGTGGTGATCTTGGTTTGCTAACACAATGTCTTTTTAAAAAAAAAAATCTAGGCAATGTAAACTACTCCCAATTACACCTCAGTCTTGTCAGTATCAGTCAGCTAGCCAGGTGTCTATCTATCTACACATAATTTGTAAAAGCAGTATTATAGAATAGATGATAGATAATCAGCATGCTGCCTGGGCGCCTCGTTCAGACCTCTATAACAATGCATTTACACGTTATTATCATCGCAGCAGCACCTGGTGGCTTCAACTGAGACTCAAGCCCCATTGTGCTACATGCTGTAAAAACACATAGTAAGAGACAGTTCCCTTTGACATCAGTCCATCCAACGCTTTGCTGCACATTGGGCTACCCACATTTGCCATCCTGGCCTGTCAACTGACCTTCTCTCCAAATCTCCCCATTTCATGTTGAGGTGCTTGATGTCATCCAGAACCAATGGTTTCCATGTTATTCGCGGACTTCCTCTCTTTCATCTTGCGTTTGCTGGCTTCCATTCAAGGGCGGTATTTGTTAATCGTTCTTTTTCCATTCTCAGCACATGTCCCAGCCACTGATGCCTTCTTTTGTAGATTATTTGTGAGAGGGTACCCTGTCCAGTCATTTTTCTGACTTCTTCATTCGTTTTTTCTATCTCTCTAGTTTATTCCCAATATTCTTCTCAGACATTTGTGCTGAAATGCATCCAGCTTTTCCATATCTTTCTTGGTAAGTTGCCATGTCTCACTGCTATATGTTGTGATGGTAGTAACAATTGCTTTGTACACATTCAGTTTTTTTCTTGAGGGAGATGTTTTTGAGTTGCCAGATGTTTTTGATCTTCCAGATGCAGCGTTTGCCTTCCCGATTCTTCCTTCCCGTTAACAAAGACAAAAGGTGGAAGGGGAAACATAGGCCCCAGAGAAGTGACTTGCCCAAAGTCATGCAGAAGATCCATAGTAGATCCTGGGACAGAATCAAGGATTCCTGAGTCCCAGTCCAATGCTGGAAATTTTTCTGATGGAACATTTTTTCACCAGAAAATGCTAATTTGTCAAAAGCAAAACATGTTATGGGAATTTTATCTTCCGGGGGTGTGGGGGGGGGGGAAGGGAAGCATTTTGCTAAGGTCAAAATGTTCCATTGCAACATTTTTGGAATGGAATGGTTTCATTTTTAAACAACTTGTCATTTAGAAATTCCTTCCATTTTATATATATATATATAAACATAAATAGAACATAAATAGAAAAAAAATTGAAATGAAAGGCAGCTTTGATTTTGCCAAAATTAAATGTTTCAATAGACCTATTTTTAAAATTTTGTTTTATGGGAAAATTTGATTTCTTTTATTTTGTTCCATTTCTGAATGGGGAAAAAAAAATCTTGTGATACTGAAAATCTGGCTCCCGCCCAGCGCTATGTAAAATCTCTGGCCATCAGTGGCTCAAAACCTCAACAATATTTTCATTCTGAATTATGGAAAAATGTCTCCTACTGACACTCCCCCGGGATCTCTGCTATGTTTTGAGATAGGTAAATGAAAGGGGTGGAGGTGGTTTATGAAAGTTTCAATTCTGTGTAAAGAGAACTGAATTAAAGTACTTGAGGAAGGCTGAGAGGAGGTGGGGAGTAGGAGGCTGGGACAGGAAGTGCAAGATGGGGTTTGGTATAAAGGTGGTCAGGGCTAGAAGGGAAGTGAGTGACTGTAATAAGAGATAAGGGGTGTGGGGGACACACCATCAGGTTGGGGAGGGAAATTCTGCATGAACTCATCTCTCACATTAAGTGGTCTATGGAAATAAATCTTTCAAGAACCATTGTCCTAAACAGAAGCAACATTTGGGACAACTGGTTCTTCTCTATGAAGGGGAGAAGGCCCATTAGGCCCTGGGAGATTGCTATGACTTATGTTCTTTTCCATTCTAAATCTTTGTCCTGATTCAGAGCACTGTGACCTGCGGCAGATACAACAAACCAAGAGGAAAATGAATAAATAAATCTGGCAGTAAATAGCCTTAAATCAACTCATTAATGCATCATGAAAATCAATATCTAATAGGTTTAGATTAGGGCTGTCGATTAATTGCAGTTAACTTACATGGTTAACTCAAAAAAATTAATCGCAGTTAAAAATATTAATCACACATTTAATCGCACTGTTAAACAATAGAATGCCAATTGAAATTTATTAAATGTTTGTGGCTGTTTTTCTACATTTTCAAATATATTGATTTCAATTACAACACAGAATACAAAGTGTACAGTGCTCACTTTATATTATTTTTTATTACAAATATTTGTGCTGTAAAATGATAAACAAAAGAAATAGTATTTTTAATTTCACCTTATACAAATATTGTCGTGCAATCTGTTAATCATGAAAGTGTAACTTATAAATGTAGATTTTTTTGTTTGTTACATAATTGAACTAAAAATAAAACAACATAAAACTTTAGAGCCTACAAGTCCACTCAGTCCTACTTCTTGGTCAACCAATTACTCAGACGAACAAGTTTGTTTACATTTACAGGAGATACTGCTGTCTGCTTATTATTTACAATGTCACCTGAAAGTGAGAATGGGTGTTTGCATGGCACTTTTGTAGCCAGCGTTGCAAAGTATTTACATGCCAGATATGCTGAACATTTGAATGCCCCTTCATGCTGCTGATGCTCATTAAAAAAAAATGCACTAATTAAATTTGTGACTGGACTCCTTGGGGGAGAATTGCATGTCTCTTGCTCTGTTTTACCCACATTCTGCCATATACTTCATGTTATGTCAGTCTTGGATGCTGACCCAGCACATTATTGCTCATTTTACTAACACTTTTATGGCAGATTTGACAAAACACAAAGAAGGTATCAATGTGAGATGTCTAAAGATAACTACAGCACTCAACCCAAGATTTAAGAATCTGAAGTGCCTTCCAAAACCTGAGAAGGAGGAGGTGTGGAAAATGCTTTCAGAAGAGTTAGAAGAGCAACACTCCAATGCAGAAATTACAGAACCTGAACCACCAAAAAAGAAAACCAACCTTCTGCTGGTGGCATCTGACTCAGATCATGAAAATGAACATGCATCGGTCTGCTCTGCTTTGGATTGTTATCGTGAAGAGCCTATCATCAGCATGGACACATGTCCTCTAGAATGGTGGTTGAAGCATGAAGGGACATCTGAATCTTTAGTGCATCTGGCACATAAATATCTCGTGACGCCGGCTACAACAGTGCCATGAGAATGCCTGTTCTTACATTCAAGTGACATTGTAAAAAAGAAGCGGGCAGCATTAACTCATGTAAACAAACTTGTCTGAGCGATTGGCTGAACAGGAAATAGGACTGAGTGGACTTGTAGGCTCTAAAATGTTACATTGTTTTATTTTTGAGTGCAGTTATTTTTCTGTACATAATTCTACATTTGTAAGTTGCACTTTCATGATCAAGAGATTGCACTACAGTAATTGTATTAGGTGAATTGAAAAATACTATTTCTTTTGTTTTTATTACAAATATTTGTAATAACAATAATAATATAAAGTGAGCACTGTACACGTTGTATTCTGTGCTGTAATTGAAATCAATATAAGTGAAAATACAGGAAATATTCAAAACAATTTAAATAAATGGTATTCTAGTATTGTTTAACAGTGTGATTAACCAAGATTCATTTTTTTATTTGCACGATTAATCGCAATTAATTTTTTTAATCGCTTGACAGCCCTAGTTTAGATGCATCCGAGTAATAAATGCTAGGGCAATACACCTGTAATTTAAATCAAAGGGAGGAGAAGTAGGTGCCAAAAATGAACACTATGGCCATGAAAGAGATGTTCTAGACTGTAGTAACCCACATTGCAGGCTTTCTACACGCCTCCAGTGGAACAAGTTTTGATAGTCGTCTACCTCTGTGCACAAAGAATGAGATGCCAAGTGCTGAGAATCCTCAGCTTGCACCGTGGTCTCATTCACAGTCCACTATCATCAAAGGTGCAGGGTCGAACCATTGAATGGGGCTGGGGATTTGCAGTACCTGGCTGGATCAAATCTTTGGTGAGATTACAGGAGCACATGCTGATGTACCAGCACAAGAGTCTATTCAGTAGGGGGTGCCTCAGCCCAGTTTCTAGTGGACAAATTGTTGCCCAGAGTTTTCAAACTCCAAAGCAGTGGTAACTTAACCGTTTGTCTCCAGGAGTTGCAAGAATAAATCAATGGGGACACAGCTCCTCCATCTGATAAAATGACTGATACAAACAAGAGTGCTTTTACCTTTAAAACTACTCTTTATTTCGGTCTCAAGCACCCGTCTGCACACATGGACACACACACATGCTATAACAGCAGGTTCAGAGCATCCTAAACCTTTATATTTACCAAAGTCTAAGATGGTTTCAAGGAATAAGCAGCCAGCCTTCCCTGGGCCCTCCTTCCGTTCAGCTGCTGGGGAGTTTTGGTGTCAGATCCTTGCCCAAAGAGACACTTCCTCTGACTGTTCCAAAGCATATTTTTTAACTAAACTCTTTTTAGATTTTCTCCCAACAAAGCAGATAATTCATAATAGCCCCTAATAGGTTAACAATTTCCATAACAACAGCCAATAACAATTCATTATTCTCCTTATCAGCAAAGCAGCTTCAGCAAAAAAAACCCCACAACCTTACTATGATGGGTTCTCCCCGAGATGCCACCTGGCACTGGGGTACCACTGAGCCCTCTGACCCACCAGCCTGGGCTCCCTCTCACACAGTGCTGCTATGACAAGTTGCAAAGCCCTCCAAACTTGCACTTTCACCAGCATTCACGTGGGTAGGGACACACCCAGCTGTGGTCACATGCAGGCTCCCTAACCGCCAGTCTCCCAGATAAGGACCCCAGAGCAGTACTGTCCTGCCCTGGTCAAATCTGGCCAGGATATGGTTTAACACCCAGTCTGCCTTTCCCTCAGTGTGAAGAGGACCATGCACACTTGTGGTAACCAAACGGAGATTTTCCCCAGACACCTTAGTCAAATGCACACTGGTTTGGATTAAAACATAAAATACGTTTATTAACTACAAAAGGATAGATTTTAAGTGATTATAAGTGATAGCAAACTGATCAAAGCAAATTACCTAGTAAATAAAACCGCAAACTGATCTGAACATATTAGATAGCTAGGATATGAATTAGTCAATTCTCACCCTGAGTGATAAACAGGCTGTCAGATTCTTAAGGCACAAGCTGCCTTGACTTTGCAGCTTGGGTTTCTCAGGTTTTACACAGGCTAGAAATCCCTTTTAGCCTGGGACCATCAATTTCCCCCCCCCCCTCCCCCTGGTTCAGTCTTTGTTCCTCAGGTGTTTCCAGGTGTGTTGTTGTAGGGAGAGTGAGGTCCCCCCAGGATGTCATTTTCCCCCTTTTATATCTTCTCCCCACTTGCTGGAAAGCTCCTGTGCTGTGATCTGGGTCAAACACTTACCACTGTGTAGTGCTATCTAACAGGTTTCTATTGTACACAGTTCCTGGGGTAATCTTTGTGCTTGTGTGCACTTCCTCAATAATCCATTAACATTGTTTGGCCTTTTTACGGTTGTACTGGAAAGGCTGCTTGTGGGTGTTTTCAACCTCACAACATGTTTCAGTAACATATACCTAGCCAAACTTCATAATTTCACATATGATGATAGCACATTAATATCTCGTTGGATTGTATGTCCAGCAGATCAATACATTTAGATTGATACCTCACAGGGCATACTTGTACAAAACATATCCTAATTACATGACAGTGGTGAATATTGGGGTGCCAGGGTGTCACACTTACAGCCACAGACAACCAAAATCAAGTCAATTATCCACAATTCCTCCTTTCTCATGAATCTGTCCTTTACCTTTCTCTATCCCAGTCAGTAAAACTGCGGTTTGCAGCTGTTTTTGTTCTGTCTGCCGAAGCAAGGCCAAATTATTCCTATGCTGTGTCCTCGTTTCCAGTTTATGAGGGCTAAGTCGAAAGATGGCTGAGAGTTATGCCAAATCCAGTTCTCTCACAACAAAATGGCTACACCACAAAAGGCCTCATTGCCAGTAAGGGTCTGTCTACACTGCAATTAGACATCAATAGCTGGCCCATGCCCACTGATGTGGGCTTGGGCTAAGGGGCTATTTAACTGCAGTGGAGATGGTTGGGCTAGCGTTGCCAATTTTAGTTGGATGTATTCCTGGAGCTTTCATCATATGATATCATCTTTAATTAAAGATTAAGCTTTAATATCTGGAGACTCCAGGACAATCCTTGAGGATTGGCAATCCAGTTCTGGGACCCTCTCACCTCACAGGGTCCTACAACCCAGGCTCCAGCCCAAGCCTGAACATCTACCCTGCAATTAAACAGCCCCTTAGCCCAAGCCCAGTGAGCCTGAGTCAACTGGCACAGGCCAATTGCAGGTTTTTAATTGCAGCATAGAAATACCCTAATTGGTCACATTGTTGGCAGCCTCAGCAGAGGCTGAGGAATGAATGGGCTGTTGATACAGAAATACTCTCTCACCATTAAAGGCAGCTCCTCCAGGTAAAATAGAATGGCTGAGAGAAAGTTTGACTAGCTATTGTCTGTCTGACATATGGTGATTATGAATATCCACAGATGTTGTGGTGATTATGAAGATATAAAGACGCAAACCCACTTGGTTCCTGAGGGATATCCAGTGAGTCATCTAGTTTCAAGGCTTTGAAATTCATCAGACAGTGAAATGTTTTTAAACATATGCAATGCTACCTCAACCTTTCACTAGACACTGCTTTGAGAATATTGAGAGCATGTAGAAAAGGAATCAGCAACCTTTGGCCCGTGGCCCGTCAGGGAAATCCGCTGGCGGGCTGGGACAGTTTGTTTACCTGCAGCATTTGCAGGTTCAGGCAATCACAGCTCCTGCTGGCCGCAGTTCACCATTCCCGGCCAATGGGGGCTGCGGGAAGCAGTGCAGGCTGAGGGATGTGCTGGCCGCCATTTCCCGCAGCCCCCATTGGCCTGGAATGGTGAACCACAGCCAGCAGGAACTGTGATCGGCTGAACCTGCAGATGCTGCAGGTAAACAAACCGTCCCGGCCCATCAGAGGATTTCCCTGACAGGCCACACGCCAAAGGCTGACGATCTCTGATGTAGAACATTACATGGGATTTCCAGTATCTGCTGGACTGGAAGTTACGTAACTGAAGTTGACATAACTTAGGTCAACTTACAGCTGTAGTGTAGACCAGCCCTAAGTGTAGCAACCTGCATGGAGCACGGAGCACAGATTGCAGGAGGGAAGAGTTTGGAGGAAGCACCAGGCAATCATGCGGTGTGCACATGGTTGGAATGCGAGCTGCCGTTGCAGCACCCCTGTAAATAGTTCTATTAATAAAGAGCCACTTCAGTTTTACAAAGGTGGAGTCCTCTCATGTTATTACCCAGCATTTGGTACATGAAACATGGTTGTGCTACTGAGACCCACAGCAAGGAAGAGACTTTGAGTAACAGGCAAATAAGGAAGCACCTAGGTACAGAGCAAACAGGTATCATGGAGGCACTCAAGCCATTGGGAATGCAGGATTTCCAGGCAAAAAACCCTCGCCCAAACATGGAAGCAGTGCAAACAAGAACGAAGTCAGCATCCAGAGCTGACGGTGGGGGATAAAGGTGAGAAAACATAAGTAACGGTTTTTTACTATCTCGTTGGGAGGAAAAGGATGATACATCAGTGAGACACTGTTGCCAGGAGTAATGCCTGAAACGTTGGAACAGTTGCTGATTAAAGTGTTTGACGAGGTCTGTGACCCTAGACAGAAAGAATGTGTAGAGAGAGACTCTGTTTCTCTACCTCAGAACTAAGAAGTAGTGGTAGATACATTACATTCCAGAGCTGAGAAATCTGACATCCACATGTAATTTTGGAGACAGAAAAGATTCCCTAGTTAGAGGCAGGATTGTTTGTGGGATTCCTGTTTTTAAAGAGACAGTCCCGTATTTAAGCCATCCTGCAGATGTCCCAACTTTTTCTTAAACACAGGCAAATTGTCCCGTATTTTCCATCTCCCTTCCCATCAGTACTGGCAGGTCCTGCAACTGGCCGAATCCCTGCTCTCCAGTCACTTCCCCACCAGCGACGATGGGGGTGAGTGTGCCAGGCTGGTGGCGGAGCGAAGATAGAGTGCACGGGGCCGGCCCCAACCCCAGCCAGTGGGAGCTGCAGGGGATGGTGCCTGGAGGCCAGGGCAATGCACAGAGCCCTCTGCCCCCTGCCCATGGGCCACTTCTCAGAGTGGCGTGGGGCCCGCGGCACCACAGAGGGGGCAGTCCCGCGGGCCAGATTCAAAGCCCTAATGGGCCAGATCCAGCCCGCGGGCCGTAGTTTGCCCACCCCTGGCCTGGCGTCAGGTCCCTGGGCCCTGGTGCACAATGCATCTTTAGGGCTTCCTCCCGTTCTGCCTATGCGGTAGTCTGGCGACAGGAGGCAGCTGGGTTATGTTGGTGGCCAGCAGCAGCCTGGAGGTGTTAGCTGCCTTTCGACACTCTGCTGGAGGAAGGGACAAGCTGCTTCCAGCCACACAGGAGTGGTGGGGGTGGGGGATGGGAAGAGATGAGCTCTGCAAAGACACCGGCCAGGTCATTCCTTCCCCTCCTCCTTCTTCCTTGTGTCCCTTCCCTCTCGCATAGAGCCAAAAGGCTCTGCTGGCCACATTCTGAAGTGAACTGTGGCAGAAATCTGGGGAGAGGCAAGTGACCCTGCCCCCTCCCTCCCACGTGTTGCCTCGGGAAGATGTGATGCCAGATACCAGGAGAGGCGGGTCCGTCCAGGGGACCCAGACAGGCAGGGAGCACCGGGCAGGAAGGGTTGGGTCAGTCAGTCACTCTCCCTGTGTGAGAGAGGTGTCTGGGAGTGTCTGTCTCTCACCCCTCCCCGTGTATGTGTGTGTGGCGGGGGGAGTAGGGGTGTATGTGTCATCCCTCCCCATGTGAACCCTAAAGCCTTAAAGATAAGAAGGTAAATAAAAAGAATCCAATGATGCAGTCTTTCTTTTTAACAGGGGCTTGATGTTAATTTGAACGTTTGCATGACTGATTGCCGTTGAACTCGCTTGAACATGAGTCATTTTACCAGGTGTCCCGTATTCAGCATAGGGAAATACGGTCACCCAACGCAATACTATCCCTGTAACCCTGATAAGCAGCGATACAAGACCGGACAACTATGTCCAAATGCTGTGACAAACAATAAAACCGTTCTGAGGCCATTAGGCAAATGCAAGCTATCGACAAGGATACACCTATACTGGACATCTGGTGACTTCCGAGGGAGTCTGGCCAGTCCCGGACCAAAGGATGTGAAGGGAGTCTAGCAATTCATAAAGACGGCCGACTAACTTTTCCTGTTACTGTACCTACCTATCAGAAGCCTGGGAACCCTTGAACAGTTAACACACAATGACACAGCGTGGGAATGGTCATAGACCTAAGAACAGGCATTTGAAAGATTAAGAGACTCAGAAATGAGGCACCAGGCCTAAAGTACCACAAAACCCTGAAAAGCAGCTAGAGCTGCAGTGTGATGCCTCAGAAAGAGTCAGAAGGAACACAGCTGCAAAGCCAGCAGCCCATACCACTTGCTAATACATCCGTGACACACAGAAAGATATGTGCCGAGTGGAAAGGCGTTACTGGCTGTGCTTCTTGGAATGGAACGATTCCATCAGTTCACCTTTGGGCACACGGAGTCCTCTCGCGTTATACCCACCATGTAGTACGTGAAACATCGAGCTCCTCTTGCCTCGTTTTGAGAGTTCCACCTCCAACGTGAAGAAAAACACAATCCGTTGAGTTTTTCAGAGCTAAGCCAAGGTTTATGTTCAGTTCCTTTGGAGGGTTGGGCAACGTTTCAGGTCAGTTCTTATTCTGGCCTGCTCTAGTTCCACCACTGCTCGCTTAGGCCAGCAGCGTCAGAACACATTGCACAAGAGCTAACATATTTCAACTGTGGTTTGGTAAGATTTCCTGAGAATCAGTGGGCAGTGGGTTGTTTTTCAATGTTACATAAACCCACATATGTACTGAAGTACAATGAAGACCTAATAAACAGGTAGGTGTTGTGAAAGGTTAGAGAGGGGGAAAGAGGGCAGAATAGTCTCCTGGCCTCTCTCCAGTGCCCCTGAAGCTGCTTGGAGGTAATTCGTGGATGTGCCGAACATGCTATACTGAATGATTTCAATGTACCGAGGAGGTTATGAAGCTGCAGGAAAAATGTGGTTAGTTTTTACTAGCACTTGTGGCAAATTCCTCTCAGAGGTCCTCCCACAGCCAACACATTCTGTACGAGATAGTGATAAAAGAAAAGGGGGGAGGACAGTGGTGTCATATGTTCCCCTGGGGCTGGCTGTTTTATTTTTAAAAAACATTAGATAGATTATTTTTTAAAGGGGACAGAAAATAGTATGGAAATTATTACAGCAACGTTATATGAGATCAATGGGAGACTGGAGTGCAGAGTTCATTTTGGTCTCAAGCAGGACAAAGCAGTAATTGAAAAGAGCCCGAACAGAGGGATGAAATCTTAAAGGCAGTTTCACGGTTAGCAGGGCTGGCAGTCAAGAGAGGCAGGCTAGATTCCTGGCTCTGACACTGATTTGCGGTGTGGACTTGGCACATCATTTAACCTCTCCGCGCTTCAGTTCTTACATTGATAAAATATGGATGCATAGCTTACCTATCTCATGAGGCTTAATTTACTACTGTTTGTAAATGCCTTTGAGATGTTCCAGTGGAAAGTGTTATAAATGGGATTTCTGTAAGAGAAGAGATTGTAAAGACTGGGATTATTTTAATCTGGAAAGGCGAAGATTTAAGGGGACCTGATTATGATAAGCAATGCTATGAAGGCTGTAGTGAAAGCTCAGCAATCCCTCCCTCATATTCTTTCCTAGACCACGTAAACCAAGAGCGACTCAAAGATTCGCTGCCTCAGTAAGTGAAATACTGTGCCTGTGGATTTTTTTAGCCCTGAATAAATCTATGAGCAGTATATATGGAGCTATGCAAGTAAAATGTAGGGTTAAGCCTCTTTTATAAGCTGATCACCAGGGGATGGGGTGGGACTGGGGCTGGAGAGAATCAGAGACGTTAGATCATCCTGCCCCTCTGCCTGCCAAGGCAGAGAGGCTTCTCTGTTCATATCCCCTCTCCCCCGATCCGCAGCACTACACAGTTAGCTAGGAGGTTTTTTTACCTTCCTCTGAAGCCTCACTATTGGACATCCTCCAACTGTATCTTCAATCTCATTGTTCTGAGGAGTGGACTTTCTTCCTGAGAAAAGGATCACCCCTGAGTCTGCAAAAAGGGGCTGGGACTCTCACCAGGGCAGGCTCTGTTGTGCATTTTCTGGTCTGCCTCATTTCTGGTCGACAGGGAAATACCAACAGGACAGTATCGTCTATGACCCTGTGGTGTATCCACAGTGTTTCTGGAGAGGAGAAAAAGATACAAAAGAAATCTCACGGCTTATACAGAGAGCTCATTTCTCCTCTCTCTTGGTACACTAGGAATCAGGACTAGCCCCATTGACATTAATTAAGTGATACCAAAATGGGACCAATGTAAGTTAAAGGAGAAGTTGAATCTGTAAGATGTGAACACTGGCCAGATTTTTCAAAACTGAATAATAGTTTTGGGTTCCTCAGGTTTTGGGAGCCCATCCTGAGACAGATTTGGACTGATTTTCAAAAGAGCTGAGCACCTGCAACTCCATATGAAGTCAATGGAGCTGCTCAGCACCTCTGAAAACTGACATCTTACATTGACCACCCAAAAACTAAGCACCCCAAACCAGTGGCCACTTTTCAAAATTTAGGCTGTAGTGGCTTCCAACTGTGAAAGGCCCAGATATGCTCTTTTCAGTTTGGACAGGATGAAGATCCCATGAGGGTCCTAGTTTGGGTCTCTCTCGATTCCAGCCTGAGCTTTCTTTTAACTGAGAAGACCCAGAGACTCCATGAAGGAGACTAAGGACTTCATTATTGCTATTGATTTTACATGGAGGGATTTTGTCAGATCATATGGTGATGGATGGCTGTACAAACACCTAGGATATATAGCTGTAAGAATTGTACTAACATGCACAATGCAGATCAATAACCATGGACGAGAGACTCACCAGGGAACAGGGCCGGCCTTAGTGAAAATGATGCCCTGGGTGAACTTGTATTTTGGTTACCTCCCCGCATTAACCCTGCCTCCTACGGGCACCCTGGGCTTCCCCACCTCCCATCACCGCCGGGCCATTACCTATACTTCATATGGAATGTCCACAGGAAAGTCCATTCAATGTAGATGGGCGTCTCCCATGATCCATTGTGAGTTAAGTGTCACTTGATGAGCCACTTACTTCGACTAGACCCTTCAAGATGTGCTGGGTAACTACCTTGTGGGCGTTACCCCAGGAGCAAACATTTGAAATGCAGATATAGAGCCAATACTCATGACTTCAAATACAAAAATGATACATGCATGCAAATAGCATAAACATATTCAGCAAATCATAACTTTTCAGAGACATCTTACATGCCACATGTACAAGATTTGTTGCAAATATATCACAGTGGTTGCAACAATGATCTACATGGCCATGTTTTAATCAGATAACATCAGAATGAGTAAGGGTTTCTTTAGGTATGTTAGCAACAGGAAGAAAGTCAAGGAAAGTGTGGGCCCCTTGCTGAATGAGGGAGGGAACCTAGTGACAGAGGATGTGGAGAAAGCTAGTGTACTCAATGCTTTTTTTGCCTCTGTCTTCACAGACAAGGTCAGCTCCCAGACAGCTGCACTCTGCAGCACGGTATGGGTAGGAGGTGACCAGCTCTCTGTGGGGAAAGAAGTAGTTCGGGGCTATTTAGGAAAGCTGGACGAGCACAAGTCCATGGGGCCGGATGCGCTGCATCCGAGGGTGCTAAAGGAGTTGGCCGATGAGATTGCAGAGCCATTGGCCATTATCTTTGAAAAATCATGGCGATCGGGGGAGGTCCCGGATGACTGGAGAAAAGCTAATGTAGTGCCCATCTTTAAAAAAGGGAAGAAGGAAGATCCAGGGAACTACAGGCCAGTCAGTCTCACCTCAGTCCCTGGAAAAATCATGGAACAGGTCCTCAAGGAATCAATCCTGAACCACTTAAAGGAGGGGAAGGTGATCAGGAACAGTCAGCATGGATTCACCAAGGGCAAGTCATGCCTGACTAACCTAATTGCCTTCTATGACGAGATAACCGGCTCTGTGGATGAGGGGAAAGCAGTGGATGTACTATTTCTGGACTTTAGCAAAGCTTTTGATACAGTCTCCCACAGTATTCTTGCCAGCAAGTTAAAGAAGTCTGGGCTGGATGAATGGACGGTAAGGTGGATAGAAAACTGGCTAGATGGTCAGGCTCAACGGGTAGTGATCAATGGTTCCATGTCTAGTTGGCAGCCGGTATCAAGTGGAGTGCCCCAAGGGTCGGTGCTGGGGCCGGTTTTATTCAATATCTTCATTAACGATCTGGAGGATGGTGTGGACTGCACCCTTAGCAAGTTTGCAGATGACACTAAACTGGGAGGAGTGGTTGATATGCTGGAGGGTAGGGATAGGATACAGAGGGACCTAGACAAATTAGAGGATTGGGCCAAAAGAAATATGATGAGGCTCAACAAGGACAAGTGCAGAGTCGTGCACTTAGGACGGAAGAATCCCATGCACTGCTACAGACTAGGGACCGAATGGCTGGGCAGCAGTTCTGCAGAAAAGGACCTAGGGGTTACGGTGGATGAAAAGCTGAATATGAGTCAACAGTGTGCCCTTGTTGCCAAGAAGGCTAATGGCATTTTGGGTTGTATAAGTAGGGGCATTTCCAGCAGATCAAGGGATGTGATCATTCCCCTCTACTCAGCACTGGTGAGGCCTCATTTGGAGAACTGTGTCCAGTTTTGGGCCCCACACTACAAGAAGGATGTGGATAAATTGGAGAGAGTCCAGCGGAGGGCAACAAAAATGATTAGGGGGCTAGAGCACATGACTTATGAGGAGAGGCTGAGGGAACTGGGATTGTTTAGTCTGCAGAAGAGAAGAATGAGGGGGGATTTGATAGCTGCTTTCAACTACCTGAAAGGGGGTTCCAAAGAGGATGGATCTAGACTGTTCTCAGTGGTAGCAGATGACAGAACAAGGAGTAATGGTCTCAAGTTGCAGAGGGGAGGTTTAGGTTGGATATTAGGAAAAACTTTTTCACTAGGAGGGTGGTGAAGCACTGGAATGGGTTACCTAGGGAGGTAGTGGAATCTCCTTCCTTAGAGGTTTTTAAGATCAGGCTTGACAAAGCCCTGGCTGGGATGATTTAGTTGGGTTTGGTCCTGCTTTGAGCAGGGGGTTGGACTAGATGACCTCCTGAGGTCCCTTCCAACCCTGAGATTCTATGATTCTATGATTCCATGATAACTGCTACAACTAGCAAATTCCTAGGCCGCTGTCAGCAGAAGCACAGAAGTAAGGGTGGCATGGCATATGGTGTATTGCCACATTTACTTTTGTGTTGCTGGGTTGGCTTGTGGTGCCTGGCGCTTGGCCTGCAGCTTAAGGCAGGCTTTGTGCTGTCACATGGGGGCTGCATCTTGCCAGAGCCAACGGCCCTCCTGCAGCCCCTCGCCACTGTTAGAGAGAGAGCGACTGTGTGAGAGAGAGCCTGTGCGTGTGTGACTGTGTGTTGGGGAGTGTGAGACTGTGTGTGTGTGTGTGTGTGAGACAGTCAGTGTTGGGGGACTCTGAGAGGCAGAGGATATGTGGGTGTGAGAGCCAGTCTGTGTGTGAGAGAGACAGTGTGTGTGTGACTGTGTGTTCGGGGATTGTGTGACAGAGTGTGTGTTGGGGAGTGTGAAACTGTGTCTTAGGGAAGTTTGAGGGACAGTGAGCGTACTGAGGAGCGAGTGAGGGAGGGGCCAGTGGGGCAGGGGCGGGGAGAAGCCTGCCGGCCCAGTGCGGAGGATAGGCCGGAGAAGAGAGGAGTCTACAGCCAGCCTGGGGAAGCCCGAGCCCCTTCTGGCACACCCCCTGGCTACAGCACCCTGGGCGTGGGCCCCGTTTGCTCGGCCCTAAGGCCGGCCCTGCCAGTGAAATCCATTTTAAGGTTCAACCACAAACGGGCGAACAGAATAAAGCGCATGAGGTTGTTGCATTAACCATGGTTGCCATGGAGGGAGACAATGTTGCTTTGTTACAGATGTAGGGTGAAATTCTCTTTGAAGAGGGTTCGCTTGCATAGCTTTATTTTCCAGGAAGAGCAAGCTTCATCTCAGAATCTATATGCTCCAAATCTCAAATGCTGGCACTGCTTATTAGCAGCTTGCTGAGTGGAGAATATTCTTCCTTATATAGGCCTTTCAGAAACTAGGTCAGAGGATTAGTGAGTACTGGTGGTTAAAATCCTCTTTGACTGCCTGTCTTCCTTTATTATTTCCTTGCCTGACCCATTACGTAAGCTTGTGCCTGCCTGTTTTTCTAAGCTTATTTGTCTTGCGGGCAAATTGCGATGACCGCAAAAGATAGCCTCTCTTGCTTCAAGTGTGGTAATACTTCAGAATGCTTCTATGTCCATGTTTACGCCTTAGTGCCTACCATGTTGGCTTGTTTAGTGGTTGTATCTTACAACATTAATCTTGCCTCCTCCTCATAAACCCTTGGCTGATTTTATGGTTTTTAAGAGCTACAGTAGCTACACAGCTGATTCAATGGCCAGTAAAGTTGCCAGTGAAAAGGTATATAAACAACATAGGCACAAGTATTCCTAAGGATGGTGTATTAGGGATACAGGGTATTCATCACAATTAGATCTATATAAGGCATTGGCCTGGGAATCAGGAGACCAGAGTTAAACTCCAGGCTCTCATTATCTGTTTGTACAACCCTGATCTTGGCTGAAAAAATGCTGCAATACAAATAAAAACTAATAATTATAGTTTTGTGGGAAATGTTTTCTAAGAACCTCAAACTACAAGCTCAGAACTAGGCACCAGGATTGTCAGAAGTACATCTGTGTTAAAGGGCTGACATTTTCTTGCCACACTGTCGGAAGGAGATGATGTCTTTCTGGAATTTTTACACACACACACACACACACACACACACCACTCACTATTAAAAAGACAAGATTTAGCAAAAATTGCTACCTGCTCCCTTCTCTGAAATGCAGCTGTTTCTCCCTACCACTGTGTTAGAGTCAAACAAAGTTTCTCGCCACATGCTTTCAGCAGTTTTATTGACCAGCCTTTGTAGGTCAGGACTCCTCCTCCAGGGTCCAACAAATGCTTCCTTTATGTCTTCAGTGTAGTGAATGCCATGGTCAGGGAAAGAAAGTGGGGTGCCTCAGGGTGTTTGTCCTTCCTTTTTATAGTTTCAGTCACTCTCTTGAAAAACATTTTCAGCAGAGCACTAGAGGCCAAAGAGTCTATATGAAAGGAATCATAGAATCATAGAATCTCAGGGTTGGAAGGGACCTCAGGAGGTCATCTCGTCCAACCCCCTGCTCAAAGCAGGACCAATCCCCAACTAAATCATCCCAGCCAGGGCTTTGTCAAGCCTGACCTTAAAAACCTCTAAGGAAGGAGATTCCACCACCTCTCTAGGTAACCCATTTCAGTGCTTCACCACTCTCTGAGTGAAAACAGTTTTTCCTAATATCCAACCTAAACCTCCGCCACTGCAACTTGAGACCATTACTCCTTGTTCTGTCATCGGGTACCACTGAGAACAGTCTAGCTCCATCCTCTTTGGAACCCCCTTTCAGGTAGTTGAAAGCAGCTATCAAATCCCCCCCTCATTCTTCTCTTCCGCAGACTAAACAATCCCAGTTCCCTCAGCCTCTCCTCATAAGTCATGTGCTCCAGCTCCCTAATCATTTTTGTTGCCCTCCTCTGGACTCTTTCCAATTTTTCCACATCCTTCTTGTAGTGTGGGGCCCAAAACTGGACACAGTACTGCAGATGAGGCCTCACCAGTGCTGAGTAGAGGGGAATGATCACGTCCCTCCATCTGCTGGCAATGCCCCTACTTATACAGCCCAAAATGCTGTTAGCCTTCTTAGCAACAAGGGCACACTGTAGACTCATATCCAGCTTCTCGTCCACTGTAACCCCTAGGTCCTTTTCTGCAGATGTTCCCTGATGGCTTTTTCTCATCTCTTTGGGTTTTCTTTGTTCCCCTTCCTGCTCGATGACTTTGTTTACTGGTTAAATGCAAATTAAGCAGCGCACACATTCCTTTGTCTACAACAGAGCAGTTTGCCAACCCCTGTTTGGGCAAGACTGTGGAGTTTGGAACGTGTTAATAACATCATACATGGAACTCTTACAATTTTACATCCAATGTTGCCACACCTATTTTATTAGGATGATACTGACCAGCAAATTATGAGTTTTCAAATGATACTTTACAAGACATTCCTTGTACCAAAAAATATTACAATCGTGTGTAGGGGGTGAACACAGAGTTACTTTCTGTCACAGTTAGGTTTCTAAATCCATTGTTCGGCAGCTAAAAAGTGCTGAGCACACAACAGCCCAAAGGAACCTACTGGGTGTTTAGCACTTTTGAAAATTAGGTTATTGATTTAGGTGCTTAAGTATGGGTCTAGAGCTCAGATCCTTACAGGTATTCAGGCACCTAACTCCCATTTGAAACCAGTGGAAGTAAGGGGTCTAAATACCTTTGAGTTTTTGGGCCTAGAAGCGTAACTTTCGCTTTCTACTTTTGTAAATCTTGGCCAGAGTTGGTTATGTCCTGTAATCTGTAAGGTTCAGAACAAAGTTCAGTGCTACAGCAAGCAGGTGCATGCAACACCACTGAATAATGTAGCTGAGACTACTTTTGCCAGGGCTGCCCAGAGGATTCAGGGGGGCTGGGGTCTTCGGCGGCGGGGGCCGGAGCGGAAGGACCCCCCTGCCGCCGAATTGCCGTTGAAGACCCAGAGCGGAAGACGCTCCGGGGGCCTGGGCCCCGTGAGAGTTTTCCAGGGCCCCCGGAGTGAGTGAAGGACCCTGCTCCAGGGGCCCTGCAAAACTCTTGTGGGGGCCCCTGTGGGGCCCAGGACAAATTGCCCCACTTGCTCCCCCCTCCCGGGCGGCCCTGACTTTTGCCAGAATGAATTTGATCTCAGTGGTCATATGATCAGTAACTCCGGCTGCTATGATTTGTTCAGTCTCTGCTTTTCTATTAAAAAAATCAAGAAAGAAATCTGCTTTCCAGCCATGCTTATCCTTCCTATTATTTCTTCTCCAGCTAGAATATCGTCTGCACCCGACTTTGCTTGCTTTGAGATGAAAAGGTCAGGCTGGACATTTTCAATTTCATTGCCTTGCTTTTAAAAGAAAAAACACATGTGAACCCTTTCCCAAAGGCATCATCTGTCCCTCAGCATTTACTTTGCAGAAATGCTCCCTCTAGCGCCCACATGCACTATGTATTAACTGGTGACAGTTGCTTGGTATGCAAAGATGAATGAAACAGACTGCTCCAAAAGAGAGAGAAGGTGAGTAAGGTAATATCTTTTACTGGACCAACTTCCGACAAGCTTTCGAGCCACACAGAGTTCTTCTTCAGTTCCCAGACCTGAACGCATATCCCTTTAACCATCAGAGGTTGGTTCAATAAAAGATATGACCTCACCCACCTGGATTCTCTCATATCCCAGGACCAAAATGGCTACAGCTACACAGCATTCTCCAAAAGAGACATTTCAGCAATGTGTGCCAATGCAGTCAGACTTATTGGCACGACAAGTTATATAAGCATTTCCAAAGTAACAAAGAGCCAGACCTATCAGGTACATGGTCAGAGTATCTTAGATCCTTGATTAGGAGAAGAACTTTCCAAGCTGGGAAACGAAAGAGACATAGTAAGCAGAGCTGGTTGGGAATTTTTTAATGAAACAATTTTTTTGGTCAGAAAATGCTGATTCATCAAAACTGAAACTTCTAGCAAGAAAGGGTTGGGCTTTGAGAACTTTTTCAACTTGAAAATTGTTTGAGGGAAAAAGTTTTGAAATTGTTGAAAAGTTTCATATTTACATTTTGAAACAAACCAAAAAAAAATCTGGTTTTCCGGTTTGAAGCAATGTTTCATTTTGAATTTTGAGCTACGTATAGTAACCAACCAACCAACAAAAAATGAAAAAGGTCAACATTGAAAGGAAATGTTTTTAAAATTATTGAAATGGCCCCAAATTATTTTATTTTAATTTCAGTTGATGAATATTTTGGGGATTTTGAATTTGTATCCCAATTCTTGACAGGAAAATGGTTGGATATCTCAAAAAAAAAAATCTATGCACGGAAAACTGTTTCCCACTGAGCTCCAATAATGAGTAAACCCTACCTGCTCTTCTATTTTGGTTCATGGTCATGTACTGGCTAGGACAGCAGGCAAACCAGGAAAGCTGAAATTTAGGACAATTTTGTCTCAGGACTGAGAGAAATCATTGGTTCTCCTCTTATTTTCTGTCTCTGTAATGCTTTTTAAGAAATACGAATTGGAGTAAGTTGTACTGGTAATTTTAAGCAGTCATAATAGCAGTAGCAATAACAACTGAGGAATTTATATTCCGAGGACACCTCTTATCTGCAAAGTGCTTTACACATTATGGTACAGGTCCGACCACTGGGTAAAAAGAGGGAACGTGTCACCTTCCCCAATATTTGGCTATTCCGTTTGAACTAATGCATTCTTAATCCTGTGCCTGCCCCCCTGCCATTTAACCTTTTGTAACGTCACTGCATTATTGCACCTGGGAAACATCCTGGCCTGTCTTACACAAATGTTTAAAGAAGGTGTAGACATCAGTTGCCTCAGCACACTAGCTAGGGTAGTATAGTTACTAGTGCGTCCTTGATTGCTAGATGCAGTGGGTGTCATCAGCTGGCTGGGGGAAGGGGGAGCATTCCTCCACTGTGCATGGAACAGAAGGTAGCAGGTAACAGAGAGGACTGCATTCTGCTCCCTCTAGGAACATTAGTAAGAAGCCCTGAAGATTATAGTAACCACAGTCCCATGAGTATTGCCTTGCACAAACACCGAGGCCTTCATTTTTGCTGTTACTGCCATGCTCTTCATACTCCACTGAATACACCCAAAATTTATAAAACTGACATTGCTATATCTACCAACTGAAGTCCAGCTGCCTCTGGGGTGGAACTGCTTAACAATTCACAGCAACACAACACACGAATTTGGAGCATTGTGCATAATTTAAACTGCAAGGGGACTTGAGTTAGGCAGAAAGCAGGAGGCACTTACCTGAGCTGGAAATTGATCAGGTTAACGTCATAACTCTTGCAGAAGTTACCAGGGAGTCTGTAAAAACTACAGACTCCAGTGCTGTAGTTTCCTTCTCAATTGACAGCACCTCCAGAAGCACAGCGCCCTCTAGCACCATGCTGGGGAATTGTTTCAGAAATGACAGAAAGAATTTTACCTGGTGAATCTCCAACACCACTGCCCTCAACACTTGATTTTTACCAAGAGGTTTCACATCCAAGAACTGATCCTGCCCTATGCCTTCTGACAAAGCAATCACAAACCCAAGGTGATGCAGCTACAGGAGACATACTGAGACGCTACCAGCTAGTTCATGCATGTGAACATTAAGATCTTTGTATGCAAAAAGTTCTGTAACCAGTCCACTAAAGAAGCAGCTTTCTTACTGGGCTATGACTAGGACAAGAAAATAGTGTTCACGTTTAGATTAGGGTTTGGGTTTAGGGTAGAATCAGGTTTGGATTCAAAGGCACTGAAATGTGATCTGTTATGGTGAGAATTCAGTCCAATTAATTTGTGATCCTCTGACATACACACTTCTGGAACTCCCCCTTCTGGAATAGCTAGGCTCCAGCTGTTTGGATTCAGACACAGATTGTGGAGTCAGGAAATTCCCCAGGGTTTGAAGGTATTTCTGGTCTGGGCTTTGGTTCAGATTATTCTCTCCTGGTTTAGTTTGATAACTGCCACCATCAGTAGTGCAAGTAGGGTGGTACTCTCCACTACGCAGTACCGGCAAGAGATTTTTAGGGGGTACAGGGAAGCAGAAAGACTTGGGGCTAACCTCTGCCTCCAGGGGGCTCCGCTCTTCTCCTTAAAGGAGCAGAACACAGCTAGGGAGGGCATTCATTCTTTATAGGGCTTTAACAGCACAATGCATATGCTAACAAACTTAAACAAAGGCTAGAATATGTATTGTGCTGGTAAATTGGTCATGAGTCCTCAAGAGGGAAGGGGTGTGGGGTGGGGGGGAAGAGGAGGGACAGAAGGTGTTTAAAGCAGTGTTTTTTAAATTCTGTTTCCCCCCATTGGTCTGAATTATCCATGACATTCATATTGCATCACATCAAGTCCAAATCATTAGAGGAATGCCTGTGCTTGCATTGACCAGAGGGTGTTTGGATTCTGATGTCAGCCCAGTTCTGCAGCCTGACAGGAATCAGGTGTTGTCCCCAGTGTACATAGAATTCTTCTTTGCAGCCAAACTAGTCAAACATGCATTTTGCTAACTGGAACTGGAGCCACAAAACAAAGAAAGCAAATGCCTCATTTTCCAGCTTTGTGGGTGAGAGAAATAGAAGTGAAGATTATAATGCCGGACACTGACAACCTTAAATCAGCTGCCTCAGGAATCTGCCAAGAACTTTGCTGAAAATATGTTCCTCATCTTAGCAACGGAGCTAAGACTTATCACACATCTGCCCACCCTTATTCAAATGACCCGCCTTCTGAGGCATTGTCAGTTTCACCTAGAACAATTTACAAACTTGGAACCTAATCCTATAAACCCTTAATAATTTTACCAATCCCACTGAAGACAATGGGACTGTTTGTCCTCAGCAGACTTTCCTGTTACATGGGTATAAGACTAGGTCTGTGAAATAAAGAAATGCATTAATTAAGCAATTAAGCAGTGAACATTCCTGGGAAATGTCACCTCAGGACAGTCTCTATGCAAAAGAATAAATGGACACAAATCTGACATCAGGAATCATAACATTCAAAAACCAGTAGGAGAACACTTCAATCTCCCTGGTCACTCAATAACAGACCTAAAAGTGGCAATTCTGCAACAAAAAAACTTCAAAAACATACTCCAATGTGAAGCTGCAGAACTGGAATTAATTTGCAAACTGGATACCAGCAGATTAGGCCTGAATAAAGAGTGGGTATGGTTGGGTCATTACAAAACCTAAACTAAATTTCCCCAATACTAATTTCTGCAAACTGTTACTCACACCTTCTTGTCAACTGTCTGTAATGGGCCACTCTCTTACCACTTCAAAAGTTATTTTTCCGTCCCTTGGCATCCTGCTGTTAATTGATTTATCTCGTTAGGCTAACCTCACACTTGGTAAAGCAACCCCCATCCTTTCATGTATTTATACCTGCTCCTGTATTTTTCACTTCATGCATTTGGTGAAGTGGATTCTAGCCCACGAAAGCTTATGCCCAAATATATTTGTTATTCTCTAAGGTGCCACAGGGACTCCTTGTTGTTTTAACTCAGGAAATGTTGATCATCACTTGAGCTGGGCCTGGGACCCAGGGTTCATATCTGAAACTGCTGTTGGGCAAAAAGAAGGAGTGTTCATACCTAGAGGGCTTGATTTGGTTTCAATTATATTGATAACCTGCTGTCATCAAAATATGTCATCAAAATATGAATGCTTAGCTACAGTTTATCCCAGCTAGCTAGGTCTCTTGGGTCTGCAAAACTGGGCTGGGAAAGTGTAAAAGGAAGTTTTCTTGTTGCTTAGGTTGAAAATTTTTCCTCAGCATTGTTTTTCAGTGGAAACCTGGGGTTTGACTTAACACTTTTTTTTCTTTTTCTTTTCAGGAAAATGCCTGCTTGCTGTGGCAAATGTTAACTTTCTGGTTAAAAGAAATCAAAATATTTTCCGCCGAACACATTTCGGTTTTAATTCTTGTGATAAAATAAAGCACTTTCCAACCAGCGCCACTTTTTGTGAAATTGCCAGTATATCTTCCTTCTACTTGGGCAAAAAAATATACTAAAAACGGCCTCTCTCACCGTATTTCAGCTCTTCGCTACTCAGCTCCAGGAAGCGAAGAGAGACAAGAAAATGAAAAGTAAAGGCGTGGGGAGAAAGTTAGTCAAATACTTTTGTTTTTGAAACTAGTTTCAGTTCAAGGGTTGATCAAAGTTCCAGATTAGTTGTTGTTGGTTTTAACGCCTGCCTCAATAACAACAACCTGATAAGAAGGGAGGCCTCTTTGGTAACGGGGGCTGCAAATGAATTGGTGAAAAGCACAACCTGTACTGAAACTATCTACATGTTTCCACTCTCGGTCTGCCTGTCTGTGACACTCTCTCTTTCCTCTTTGGTGAATATAATTTACAGTAAAAGCACAGGAAACTGAATGATTTCCTCCTAGGAAAGCACCTGACAAAGAGGTAATAGTGCAAGTAGTGAAGTAATATCTGTGAGTAAAGTCGTCAAATGATTTGGCTTCATCACCACCTGCTGCATCCTCCGAGGTTTCAGTAAAAGACCTGATCCCAGAGTGAGAGGGCTTTGATGTGGTCATGAAAGTGCATGACATTCAGAAGGTATGCGAGTCCTCAACTGCTCTTAGTGACAGCCCAAGTACAAGCAGCTTTGAATTTTCCATTGTTTTTGTGACAAAGCATTTACTTGATACGTCACATGCGATACCACACCAGAATCTGCCACAGTCACCCACCTTACTCTGCAACTAGTGCATTGATGTCAGTGGGACTAGTCATGGACCAAGACACTACTCAGTGTGAGAAATGGTGGCAGCGTCTTTCTCTTGGGAACTCTGGTGGGCCTGTCAGACAAACAGTTGGGTAATCTGCAGTGTCCTGTGGGTGTGACACTGCACAGCTGCCATTTTGAATCCCCACCCCCCACTCCTGTGAAGAGCGAATCCTCACACCAGCTTTGGCTGTGGGACCATCACTGTGTGGCCGCCATTTTGGATCTCCCATCCTGTGAGGAGACAGTCCCTTTCAGAAGTTTAAAAATCTTTTTTCCAGATACCTAAAAACGGACAGCTGAAGTTTTCAGAGAGATTTGGGCACTTGGCTCACATAAAAATGAATGTGATGTAGGCATCCAAATCCCTTAGTCAGCGTTGAAAAATCTCAACCAAAAACTTTCTGAAATTTCGAAAGCTGTCCTGACTCAAGAGCCAAGTTCCCCATCCAAGCAACTCCACAATGGCAGCTGCAAAAGGAACAAGGGTGGATCTCAATGGGAGCAGGAGTCTTCTACACGTCAAAAGTGACGGCATGGTAAGTGGATTTATGTGTATCTTTGTGTTCATGTAGGGGTGTGTGTATCGTGGCATGAGGGATGGCAGATTAGGAAAAATGGGGATTTTATATTTTGTTAGGGAAAACAGCTTGTCCACAAATAGAATAGAATGTTACAACTTTTCTTTCTTTCTTTCATACCCAACACTCTATAAAATACACAGGCATCATGATGGCAAAAGATGATTAACTTTGGTTGTTCCTTTCTCCACCCTGAATGCCATAAAGCGTCTAAATCCAAATTAAATCATGGTGGAGTAAATGAGGCAGTCAAAGGTGATGTGAATTAAGTGTTACTTTGCAGGAGGAAAATGAGGTGGTGTAAACTTGATGGCGAACCATTCCAAACCCAGTGGGACATTCCTCAGCTCTGGAAGTGCCGGGAACCTTTTAGTTGAAATCAATGGGGTTGAGGTTCCCAAGCTGCTTTTTGAGCTCCCAAAAAACCAGGAGTGGTTTGAAATGAGGAGGATGGCCTAGTAAAGCAAAGTTAGTCTCTCTTTTCCATTTTTTTTTTTTGGAGAGGCTCCCCACACCTGTCATCTAACCCAGCCTTTTCTTCACCACAAGAAAGATTGCCCTGTTATCTTGATGAGATTCTACACAAGTAGTCATTCGTTCATGGTGCGGCTGCCCGCTTTTCCAGGAATTAAGATAATTTGTATTGTTGTGTGGACGACGTCTGTCTGCACTTCCTCTGCGACAATCACACCTTGTTTATTAGGACTCATATGTGTCTTACCCGCACACAGCTTCTCTGGTACTGGAGGCTGAGATTTCTTTACCTGTGGAGGCAGGCGGGGAAGTACCCAAGGGGAGGCTGTATGCACAAAGACAGGCGTCATGAGAGTTCCTGATCAGACATTTTCAAAGAAATGTGTTGCATGAGAAATGTGTTGCATGGAACGCTGATGGGGCTATCCCCATCAGCCACTGGAGCGGCTGAAGAGACTGGGATCAGTACAAATGAATAATTTCTTTTTGTCTTTCCTCCAGTTTCTTTTTTACACACACAAAATTCTCCAAACCATAAAATGCTCATGTACGTCTCCCTAAGTTAGTTTAGCAGCAAAAGTTATAGTCTGGGGGAGATCTGTGGGTTGGTGTGAGAGGAAAGAGCTGAGCTTTGTTTGTTTTGCTTCATTCTTAATCATCACCTGCATTCTCCATTTATCTTCCCACCAACCTTCTTTATAGAATCATTAGCAACCCTGCTAACTTTAATCTCATGGGTTACACAATCAGCTACTGTGGCAGGGAGCATGAACCGAGGAAGTATAGTTACATGGCTAAAGCAGTTGACTGGGACTCATTATCTGGGTTCATTTCCTGTCTCTGCAACAGATTCTGTGTGTCTCCTCTGGCAAATTGCTTCCTCTCTCTGTGTCTGACGCTCAGTTACACAGACAAGCACAAAGCTATTTTCATTCAGGCACTCCCACATCTCCCACTACACCCATCTGCCCACTCAGACCTTCTTAAGGAAAGTTTCAGAGGGGTCGCCAGGTGAGTCTGGATCTGTAAAAAGCGACAGAGAGTCCTGTGGCACCTTTAAGACTAACAGATGTATTGGAGCATAAGCTTTTGTGGGTGAATACCCACTTCGTCAGACGCACGAAAGCTTATGCTCCAATGCATCTGTTAGTCTTAAAGGTGCCACAGGACTCTCTGTTGCTTCTTAAGGAAAGACATCCCAAGCTGAAAGTTGACGTTGTCCACCAGACAATAATAATCACCTTCCCGCCTCAGAGTGACCGCAGGACATATATAAAAAGCCTTAATAGAAAGGTCCTGCAGTTACAGACATCAGTAACTGTCTGGACTACCCTTTCTATCCAGGAAAGGGTCCAAGAGGTAGGGCTACCTTGTCTCAGGGCATGCTGGGAAGTAAACTCTGCATGCAATCCCATGCATTTCCTCTGAAGAGCACTTGCGTGGGGCAACTCTGAGAGGAGAAGGCTCTTGTGAGAAGACATATACTATAGCTAGTTCAGACTCTTACGTTTAAACATTTGGTCTGGTTCTTTGCTTTGTTTGTTTTGCTATTTAACTAGGCAACAATGCAGGCAAAAATAAATTCTGCTACGATTGATGAGGATAATACAAAACAATCTTCCATCTGAACATACAAGTTCAATCTTGTAATTTTAAAAGCCTTGTCAATACCCCCAGCATGCCCTCACCAATCTCTGAGCTATCGCTTGCAGGGGCTTTTCAGTAATGTCCCCATCGAGAAATCTACCACCACCACCAGTAAATCCAGTTCCCAAACCATTCCTGACGGTGGAATTTCCACTGGAGGAGTTTCTCTGTGTTTCTCGAAACATGAAACCACTCCCCTAAATAAAATTACTCACGTGCGTATTTCCTGGATTGGACCAATCATACTGTTCCCCAGAGTATGAGCAGCTCCCATAGGCGGCAGGTTCGTATAATTTTTGGTGGGGCCCAAAATGGTGGTTCCCCCCCCCCCCCCCGCTCTCACCCTGTAAGCTGATATAAAATGAAGCTACAATGCGTCAGCACCACAAGATTACAAGGGTCAATTAAAAGTGGAAAGTCAGAAGCAGCACTTGCCTATTAATACCTAATATACGGTATTTGTTGCACCTGTTGTGACAAAGTGGGAATGTTCTTAATGTTTTCTCTGAATACTGTGTGGGTGCCTCAGTTTCCCCTGCAAAGTGCCAACTGACGGTGTTGGGGACAAAGAGATCAGGTGGCCTCCTTGTCCGGAAGAGACACAAAGGCCAGATGAGGGAGTGTCAGTTTGGAGCTGGCTGGGGAAATCGGGAGAGGCCCAGAACTTGGGTCTGGGCTCCCAACCCCCCAAGATGGACCTGACTGAGGGGTCCTGTTTTCTGTACTTACAAGCTCTGTTTTAGACTGTATCCCTGTCATCTAATAAACCTTCTGTTTTACTGTCTGGCTGAGAGTCACATCTGACTGCGGAGTTGGGGTGCAGGGACCTCTGGTTGCCCCAGGACCTGCCTGGGCAGACTCGCTGTGGAAAGTGCACAGTGTGGAAGGGCATGCTGAATGCTCCGAGGTCAGACCCAGGAAGGTGTAAGCTTCTTGCCCTGGAGACAGTATGCTCAGAGAGGAGGCTCCCCCAGAGTCCTGACTGGCTTTGTATGGAGTTGTTCCAAAGCATCCCAGCATCCCCTTCCACACCATGCGCTTCCCGGAAGTCTGCACAGGCACTGACACTCCCTCCTCTGGCCTTTGTCTCTTTTCCAAGCATTAGGAGGCCACCTGATCTCTTTGTTCTCCAACATCTTCAGTTGGCACCTTGCAGGAGAGTGGCCCAGGCCATCAGTTGCCTGGAGGCAGGGTTGCAGCCATTCTCTGTGCAGACGGCATCACACTGGCCCTCTAGGGCTTTACAACAGTCACACCCCCTTATCCCACCATCTAGAGCCTTAAGAAATGCATTAGGGAAACTGAGGCACACAGACAGTATTCAGAGAAAACACCTGTATATGACCAGTTACATACTTTGAAGGGTGTAAAATAATCAAATATTGTGCTAAATACAATGATACTCCAAACACCTTCAGTTGGCACCTTGCAGGAGAGTGGCCCAGGCCATCAGTTGCCTGGAGACAGGGTGTCGGCCATTCTCTGTGCAGACAGCATCACACTGGCCCTCTAGGGATTTACAACAATCACACCCCCTTATCCCACCATCTAGAGCCTTAAGAAATGCATTGGGGAAACTGAGGCACACAGACAGTATTCAGAGAAAACACCTCTATACGACCAGTTACATACTTTGAAGGGTGTACAATAATCAAATATTGTGCTAAATACAATGATACTCCAAACTGACCACCAAATTTAAGTTGCATGTTTTTCCCCTCAGGTGAGGGTTCTGGGGTGGGGCTGGGGATGAGGGGTTCACAGTGCAGAAGCGTGCTCGGTGCTGGGGGTGCAGGCTTTGGGGTGAGGCAGGGCTGAGGATGAGGAACTTGGGGTGCAGACAGGCTGCCCCAGGGTTAGGGCCAGAGAGGACTCCCCATCACCACCACTGGCAGCAGCAAGCTCCAGGGGAGGGACCCCTCCTGCCCCCCACGGCACACACACTCTGCACATGCTCCTAGAGCCCCTCTCAGGTCCAGAAAGCTCACTCCCCTCCCCTATGATGGGTACTGGGGGGGGCACAGGTGGCCTTCCATGTTGCTGCCCCTCACCATAACTTCACTGTGGATGGGGCTGCCCCTTGCCCAGCATGGGGCAGAAGTGGGGTAGGCAGGGTGGTGGCTGGCTATGGGACGGGGGAGCAGGGTGTCATAAAATTCACCCAAGCCCCAGCTGCTCAGGTCTAGGAAGCCTCCCTCTCCCATCCCTCCTGTGGCGGGTGGGTTGGTGGGTGCTGGGGGAGGGGGCATTGCCTTCACATGTGGCTTCCTGCCTCCCCTGTGCAGCCTGCTGTGCCTCACTGGGGGTAGGAGTAGGGGCTGGGACTGGGGCTGGGGCAGGGGGGGAATCATAGGGTCAAACACTCAAACATAATAAAAAATCATAGGGTCAAACACTCACGGAAGCCCCAGCAGCTGCTAAGGTGAATGATGTCTGTCTCCTGGCCCGTTTGTGTCTCCTCCAGGTAGGGGCAGAAGAGGGGAGGCCCCCTCGACTCCACTCCCCCTCCTGAGTGCTTCAGCAGTAGTTAGCATTCCTCTTATGCTAATGCTGCAGCCTTAGGCTACAGCAGCAGCAGCAAAGGAGAGAGAGAGACGCGCTGTGCGCTCTCTTTACATTCAGGCAGGGGAAAAATCTAGCTCCAAATATTGGTGGAGCAGAGCCCCTGATTATGAATATTCCTGGGGCTTTAGCTCCAAGAGCCCATATAAGTTGGCGCCCATGGCAGCTCCTGCAATACTGCAAGCATTTCTTGGGCACTGTGGTTATGCAAATGTTCAAGCCGGCTTCTGTGTCAAATTTCCTTCTAAACAGCCTAAGGTGTATCTTAAGCAAGATTTTCTCTTAAAAAGGGTTAAAAATTTAAAAACAAATAAAAAGAGACAGGGGTAACATTTTAAAAAGTGCCTAAATGCCTTAGTACCTTCAGGATATGTCCACACTTACGGTGTGCGGAGCGCACACACCGCATGTCCAGCGAGAACAGGTATAAATAGCAGAGGAGGCACAGTTTAGGCGGGTAGGGTGCCTTACGTGCCTGAACCCCCAGGGTATATCCCTGCTGCAGTGAAATGCTCTGGCAGCAGGGAAAGGTTCTGGCAGCTCCCTGCTGCCAGACTCTTTCTCCTCTGGCACTCCCCACACCCCATAGCCTTTCCCCGTTGCCAGAGCCTTTCACACAGCATGTAGCTACACGTGTAGTGCATGTCCTCTACACGCTGCCATAAGGGTAGACCGCTGAAGTTCCATTTTCAAAAGGGAGTTAGGGCCAGATGTTCCAATGTATTTAAGGCCCAGATCTTCCCATTGACTTCAATAGGAATTAGGCACCTAAAAAGTTTTGATGAGCTGGGCCTAGGCGATTAAGCTGAGAAAGGCATCTAGTGGGATTCTCAAAAGCACGTAAGCAGGTTAGACGCTTATCTCCCAATGGGAGCTGACCGTCAGTAGGCATTAGGGTCAGATTTTTAGGCCCCAAAAGCTACAGATAGGTGCCTAATAGAATTTTCAGAAGTGCCTAAGCACCTAATTTCTGTTGTTGCCAATGGAAGTTAAGCACATAGGTGTTTTTAAAAATCCCATTAGGCACTTAGCTGCATAGTCCAGCATCTAAATTCATTTAACTATATGGCCTGTATGCTCCTAAGTCACTTAGGAACTTTCAAGGATTTTATCTATGACTTAATTTGAAAGTGGCTTCTAATTTCTTATTTGGGAAAAAAATAACCTAGATGAGTCTCTAGATCAAGCTTGGCAGGTTTTACATTCACTTAAAGCTGAGAGCGCTCTCATAATTTTTGCAAAATGACTTTGTCAAGTTAAAAATAGGGACAGAGGAGGGACAGCGAGATAGAACGTCCTATAGCCTATAAAAGATGCTGTAATATGTTTTTTGATCCTGAATCAAAATTGTATTAGGTCAGTCGTTTTCTTTTGGCATTCCTTACTTCGAGGTCTTGCCAATTTCTTGCTAGCCAGTGGCCCTGAAAAATATCAGGCAAGGTATCTGTCAGCGAATAATTACTGGAAATGTCTCTTTCCCATTCAGCTTATTAGCATACTTCTGTGACTAGGTGGAAACCTAAGCTGGTCAATACCAGCTGTATTTGGATCTCCCAGATGAAACCTAAGCCATTAGCATAGCACAACAATGAGATAGAGGTTGTTTTGAGATGCTTCTAGTAACGAAGAAATCAGTTCTGTGCTTTTCACCTCATTCTTTGCTGGCTGAATGTCTGCAAACAGGTTGTGAGTTTCTTAAATGTGCTTGTTGTTCAAAACTATTCAATGCCATTTCGCATTAATGTGAAGAATGGTCTCTGTAGTATTCAGCCATCTCTGTGTGACTTGAGAGGGGGGGGTGAGATCCAACAATGGATGCTTTGCTGTTCTTTTCTGGTGTCTGTCATTTGAAGGGCTCACTCTGTGCTTTAACAAATATCAATGAGGAGCATAATCCAGCACCTTTCCCCAGTATCCCTTAGTTTCATTTCAGTATTCTAGAACTGGCAAGGTGCCTAGATTGATTAGCCAAGTGGAACTCTGGTTCAGAGATGTCAAAGAGGGGCTAAACAGCTTTTGAAGTCCCTCCTTGTAACATGGGCATAGTGGGGATGATGCTAACAGAGGAAGGATTTACACCGGCAGGGAAACACAAGGCCTGGTACATTAATCATGAGTAGAGAGCACTCAACTATAATGCAAGATGGAACTAGTGTGCCATCTGCTGGTAAAAATGATAGAAATAATGCTAGCTGAAGTCTGAACAAATTAGCGTGGGAGAGAGAGTTTGAATCCCCACCAGATGTTGGGATGGGGGACAAAAAGATCCCTCAAAAAATCATTGGCTAGTATTAGCCAATACATTTGGCCACTTCCCCATAAAGGGGTTTGCTGTTATCAACCTTTAACTCATTTAACAGCCTCCCTGCATTTCACTCTCTGACTTTCCATGTCTAACATTTGTTTTGTGGTGAGTGACTTGTGCATTGTGTGAGATGGTCATGTGGGAGACTCATAAAAAGTGTGTTGTATTGTCTTGGTTCTTGCAACATGTCCTGTTGTTGGATGATTCTGAAACCTAGGCACTGAAACCCGATAGTGAGGCAGATTGTGGTGAGATTTATTGCTCATGTCTGGTTTGCTTAGGTAGCCACATAGCATCTCCATGTACATTCATTCACAGCATACACGAGTCTCAGCATAAAACCTTGGATGGATTTGCTAATAGGCAGTCTCTTCTCCGGTTGCTCCAAAGTCCTGACCAGGAAACTGCAGGGGAATGCCCCCAGGACCTAGGGTGACCAGATGTCCCGATTTTATAGGGACAGTCCCAATTTTTAGGTCTTTTTCTTATATAGGCTCCTATTACCCACCTCCCCCATCCTGATTTTTCACACTTGCTGTCTGGTCACCCTAGACCGTACAGCTGTCAAGCAGCCAAAGTTCAACTGTAAGAAACCAGTTGAAGGATCAGAGGGGTAGCCGAAGGATGCAATTTAATAAAACAGCAAAGATTCAAGTGATGATGAAGGGGATCAAAAGAGGAGATGTGAGTTTTTCCAGTATCTTTGTTCACTTTTTTTATACCACGTCAATTCAGCAATTTCTGACCTAACCAAACTGCAGTAACAATGGATTAACTGTATCTCTGTATGGGACAGAAGAAAATATGGGTCGAAAACAAGGCGTTGCTGATAGGTCTTTTCCTTCTTTATCAGACATTGTATGAAGATATGGGCTGGGTTCTGTTGTGTCCCAAGTGAGTGGCAACCTTTCATTCACATGCTAAGAGTCAGGGTTAAAGGCAAACGACTAACATCTTTCGCGTAGCTGAAGTCGAAGTATCTTAGTTCGATTTACCTGGCCATCCTCACGGCGGTGAGTCGACTGCTGCGGCTCCCCCGTCGACGCTGCTTACTCCTCCTGCTGAGGTGGAGTACTGGCATCGATTCGCGGATCGATTTATTGCATCCAGACGAGACGCGATAAATCGATCCCCGATAGATCGATTACTACCCACTGATCCGGCGGGTAGTATAGACGTACCTTGAGGCACTTATAGGACTCCCCTCCTCACACCCATTACCATAGCATCTGAGCACCTCCCGATCTTTCGTGTATTTATCTTTTCAACACCCCCCTGTGAGGTAGGGCAGTGCCATTATCCCCATTGTACAGATGGCAAACTGAGGTGCAGAGAGACTGAATCCCAGAACCTCTAAGGTTGTTAGGCACCAAACTCCTATTTCATATACTTTATCAAAGGTAACCACTGGGCTATCCTTCCACTTCAGCTTTTGTGAATGCATCCAGCTGTTGGATGGATGTCAGCACAGCTCTGCCAAAGTGGGGTATTTTTAAAATTGTCCAGGGGATTTAGGAGCATAAGTCCCATCAAAAGCCAATCCTTTAGGTGCTTTTGAAATTCTCCCCGAAAGTGAGCTGCCCAACCACGCATGGGGGCTTGTATAAAGTCTGGGATGCTTTCATCAGTGGGCTGTCTCTACCTTGATTCTTCCAAAATCTCAGTCCAGAACACATGGGCTTTGACTCACACCCACAGAAGTAACTGTTTCGTAGACATGATGAGTTATCTCGCGAGAAGTTTTCTGTTGAATAGGGGACCCTCCTGTTCCTTGTCAATCTCTAGTCTCTCCTGTAAAAGATTAGGACTGAGGAGGCAGGGGAAAGTACCTTCAATGCTAACACTGCTGTGAGTGGCCACAGCTTGCTGGCAAGGAGTCTGCCATACCTCTCCCCTGGTACTGCAGAATCTCCACATCAGCTGAACATGCAGCTCCGCAACTGGATGAACCGGCTTTACACATCTGTGCTCATACCCTCAGCCAGAGGCTCTGGGCCAGAGAATGATCAATAACATTCGGGGGACGTTGTAATGAAAACAGGGTTTGATCAGTTTCAAAGGATTACACTAGGGCAACGCTCTTGGGGGCTGGGAGAGGGGAGAATCTTGTAAACAGAGGTTTAAAGGTGGCCTTGAAAAGAACAGGGCCTGGTAAAAATGTTTGCAAGAGGTGTTGTGGCATAGTTGAGGCCTTTAGGAAGAAATGTGGTGGAAGACAGATATATTTTATGCCATTAGCTAATCACATGTGTATTTTTAACCTAACCATATTTTAGCTCCAGCGTGATATAGAAACTTCATGTATTTGGGGAGAAAAAAAAAACCCTCTTGGACAGAGTTTTGCAGGAAGTTGTTGCAACAAGGCACAACCACCTTGGCCAGCAGCGTGAGTCCTTGTTAGAACAGATCTGCTCACGTCTGCGCTCACAGAGCGAGCATTTTCTTTCCAAGCCACAATCCAGAGATGGCAGAGGAAGAGTAGAAGCCCACAACCGAGGAGCATGGTGAGGACAAGGCAAGGAAGAGAGACCAGGGCTTAAAACAAAAGGTCTTTTATTGTCTTTAATCAAAGAGTATGGTACAAAGGAACTACACAGAGGCTTCGTTCTTTCTTTTTTTTTTTAAAGGAGCCCTTTATTTACACAGGTGTTCCACATCACCATTTGGTAGCTAATCCCACCTTTGCATTTCGCTTGTTTCCCACCTAGTTGAAAGCAAGAGTCAGTCAGTTAAATGGCACAGCGAATGTGCTTCTGGATAGGAAAAAAGGAACACCCTCTAAAAACCTTCCCGAGTGTTCCATTGCAGTGAGTCCACCAGAATACTTACACCCAAACACTGACAAAAGGGAGTGCGCTTTCTGAATAAATTTAGCATCCTGATCATTCTCAGCCTGCTTTACTTAAGGAAATATACCCTGGACGTGCACAAAGTTGATGCATGAAGAAAATGTAGAGGTTTATTTAAAAGTAATTGTGCTTTATTTAAAAAAAAAAATACAATCAGACACTGTCCTGCTGTGTTTCAGAAAGCATGACAAAAATGTTGCTTATTATTATCATTATTATTATTATTATCATTATTTTGTCATTATATTAATATAAAATTAAGATTTTGCTTATGGTTTAAATTGTACTGCTTCCCTTCTCCCATCTTTCTCTGCGATACATGATATAGCAATATATATATTTTAAAAAAGCTTTCCAATGACCAACAGAAGTTCAACTAATAATAATAATAATGATGATAATCATACAAATTTGTGTGTGTAAAATATGGCTGGTTCTCAAACTACCAATGTACAACCTTTCCCCCCACCCCTCTCTTGAGCTGCCCATGAGACCATGAAAGAATCTTGTGACGGACCCTTTCTGAGAAAAAAAAAACCCTCCCAAAATCTAAAATCAATACAGAACCCTTGAGATTGTTGTCTTTGGTGTGAAGGGCATTCACCATGGGCAGCGAAAGCTGGTCTGCAGAAGATGCTGTGGTTGCATCAGGCTGGTCACTCAGATTGTAGGAGGACCCCCAGTTAGGCCAAGCGTCATTGATGCTTTGGTAAGATTACCAGCTGCCTTATCCCCCTCCCCCGTGTTATTCCATAAAACCCTCCCACTACTCCCACCCGGCTTCCCAAACGTTCCTTCATCTCTGGGTTTTATGCTCTCTTTCGTCTCCCTTCTAGATTCCGGAAGCTGATGGGTCTCAACTTCATTTCTGCAAACTGGATGGAGTATTCATGGCCCTTCCAGTGGAACCAGTTAACGCCCTGCAAAAACACACAGGCAACATGACCCCATATTAGTACAATCTGCATCCCTTGCTCTTATATAGTGCTTTTCAGCCATAAATCTCAAAGTACTCTGTAGCTGGGGAAACAGAAGCACAGGAGTGGTAAAATAACTTGTTCAAGGTCACCTCAGTAGGCTAGCAACAGAGCCAAGAACGGAAGCCAGCTCTCCTGACTGCCAGTCCAGATCTCTATCAACTAGGCAATGCTGCTGGTACATGTGTTATTCTATTCTTTAACCTCATAACCGAGAGGTTGCAATATTTATTATGCTCCTGTATTTCTGCATTATAAACTCATAGATTGTAAAGCTGGAAAGGACCATTAGGATCATCTCATCTGACCTATGCAACCCAGACTATAAAATTTCACACAGTGATTCCTGCATCAATCCCAGTAAGTTGTGGTCGAATTAGGGCATCTTTCTTAGCAAGAGATCTCCAACCTCAATTTAAAGGCTGGTGAAGAATTTACCACACCCCCTGTTCCAACTCCAGCTGCAACAATCTGTGAATAGAACAGCAGTGGGTTCCCCACAACTTTTGTCCTCAAGCGCAACTCCTGGTGTGAGATTAGTGAGGCTGTAGTAGCTTTGAGATCCATCAAAGCCAGTATTTCTATGCCATTCCTTTTACTGAGCCCTGCTGGAGCTTGGGCTAGAGTAACGGTGTCACTCCTCCACCGTTCTCTCCTATGTTTACTTCATTTCCAACAGAATGCTCTTTTTAAAAAACACGAGAACCTGTATTTGAAGTGATAAAAGCTCCAGCCCCAAACATTCCCATGAACTCTCATGGGAGAATGAACAAAGAAGGTTGAGAACATGTTTGGATTGAACCACGATTCTCATTTGGTGAACGTGATTTAATATACCTACCATCCCATGATTTATTCAGTTTTAATGATGAGGTTTCTCCTGTCTCTCTGAAGCACTATACGCGACAAGAGACTGACTAATAGAATGAATGAACCAGTGGCTTGATTTGGTAGGGCCACTCCTACATTCCCATGCCTGGTGGATCTTTATGTAACATTGCTTTCAAATGGAAAACTCACCTGACTGTGGCTGTTGTCACCGTATCTGCCCATCAGATTGACTCGGTGACAATTCTTGTACCAGAAAGCACCTTTGTAGGACAAAGCACAGTTTGTGATAGCAGCGTCATTGTCCTTATCAAAGGTGGAGAAGGACCGTCCATTGTGATAGATCATGGAGTCACCTATGTAGGAGAAACAAAGAGACTGGTGTCACAGTTTTCACCTGGCTTCTATTCTGCATGTGCAAATAATTCAATCGGCAGGGGCAACTCTGAGTTTTTTGGGCATAAAATACCTTGGTTGCTCCTGCTGAAAAACCTGGCGGTGCATATCACAAGTTTTGCAGAGACCACTTTGAAACCGTGGTCTTGAATTTCACTTGAAATGCTATTTGCCAATCAATAAAGGAGAGATGTGCCCACACTGTGAATTTTGCCTCTGTATTCAGATTCTGAACCCACCACAAACTTCTTGGGCTTCAGATCTGGGGTTTTGGTTCAGGCCTACCTCGGCTAAAAATAATTACCAAAAGTAAACGAAGGTCAGTCCATGGAGCTATGCTGATCTACATCAGCTGAACATCTGACCTAAACATCATCAGTGTGTAGACTTCAAAAAATGACAAATATACACATTTTAAAACTAAGTCATTTAAATGGATTCCCCGTTCACTCACTGAATCCAAGACTGCTGAATCCAAGATTCAAGCCCTTGCTTGATTCTAAGATTCAAGCCCTCAAGGTGCAGCGTTTCTCTTGTTCGAATCAATGTTGTATTGTTTAACAACTGCAGCAGAGCAGGGCACTATATTTCTTACGCTACTTTAGGTGTCAATAATGTTATCAGGAGACACAAAGAACCCCTAAGACCTTTAACTTCAGCCTTGACAGATGCTCAATTGCCTTTCCATTTACCTCTCAAAAATGCACTCATCAAATTTAATTCTATGCAATGTGTCTTTGGATCTGGCAACTCAACAATTGTCTGAAGTGAATTTGATCTCCACGGTCACTTCTACGGCTCTGTGTAAAATTGCTTTGGGGCCAATTTCCGCAGTTCGTGCACTCGGGGCTCAATCCTGGTCCTCTGTCCAAAGCCAGAGTGAACAGACAGTGCAGGGGGATCTTCATGTAAGTCACTAATGGAACGGAATCTCCCCTTCAGCAGGTGACACAGCAGTGATGCTGCTACTGTAACCCATGAGCTGAAGCAGCAGCCTCTACCTCAGTCTGTTTGCCCGATAATGGGGGAGTTTGACTAATGGAGCTGTATAATTGCTAAGCCATTGGCTACTCTCCTGTCATAGAATCATAGACTATCAGGGTTGGAAGGGACCTCAGGAGGTCATCTAGTCCAACCCCCTGCTCAAAGCAATGTCAATCCCCACTACTCAGCTATTCAGAGAGCCACCATGGACAGCTGCAAGGTGCATAGTCCACAGAGAGTTCTTTCTGTGGCCATGCACGGCAGAATCACAGTATTTCTCTTTTGTTTAAGCCCTTATGCTCCTGTGGCACAGGATTTAGCCCTTGGTCCTTACTCTGTCAACACTGAAGCCAAAGAGGGGGCTGGACATGGTCTGCAGGCCTGTGCTTAGTGGGATTGAAGGAGGCACAGGTATTCTTCAGTAACATTACCAAGTATGTTATCACAGGGGTCAGCGGCACATTCTTAACAAATGGCGCTGCGGGAAGCTATTGCGAGCCCTATTAATGTCAGGTAGGTATTGCTAAAATGAGACATATGTCTGTTTACATTCTGTCATAAGCATGTTATAAAAAGTGGCAATCTGAAGGAGCAGAGCATTTAGAATGGACTCATAGAGGAAAGTGATCCTTTCACATTTTCCAGTCTGTCCCCAAAAAGACTTGCCTGCAGTGACAACAATCCCCATCGCTTGCGCACAGAAGTTGTTGCTCTGAACCAAGTAGAAGGAAATTGTAGCTCCAGCCAGATATGGAGAAATGCATTCTCCCCCCACCCCGGGTCCTTTCCTGGCCTATTTCCAGTCTGAAAAAATATCAGTTTTAACTCACCTGCCGTTCCACTGTATCCATCCACTTTTAGCCGATAACGGGTCTTGGAGTCTCCCACGCTAAACCTGTCATAGAGAGCGTAAGCTGTCTCGCCTTTGTCTCGCAGATCCACACGCAGCTCATACTGGCCCTGGGAAGTGATTTTGTGGAGGTTCTCCAGACCTGTAGTAATGAATGGATAAATGAGGAAAGAACCACTCTGTTGTCTCTCGATCTTCTGTCCTAATGTCTTATTACCACATATTACATCTTCCTGCCATGAGCCTCTTTAGAGAAGCCAATATTGTAGTCAGCAACATGGCTGTCATGCCTACAAGTGACGCATTCTCTTTTGTTTCAGAAAGTTCTTGGCAATTGCTTACCTATCCAGAATTCATCCGTGGGATCCCCAAACCCAGCGGCGTAAGTCCTCCAGTTCCTGTAGAAATCCTCCTTTCCATTGTGGCGCCTCAGAAACACCTAAAACCCCAATATGCCAGTAGCTTTATATTTACAATAGTTATGACTTTTACACACTAAAGGCTTCCATACACCAACCATCCCAAAGCAACATGGGCACTGATGTATTCCAGCCCAGCTTGTACAATTTTAGCAGGCTCACTGAACATTATTTTTAAACAAGGCCCATGTTTCTTCTTGGGCTCCAAGCCACCTCTGTATTTTGCAGCCTTGTAGTCAGTCCCTGCCCTCTGCTTTCTTAGCACTCCCTCAAAGCTCAATATCACTCAGCCAGGTCCTTCTGTATCCTTCAACCTGTTGTCCATGAAGCCTCAGTATTTCTCAAGCTCCTTTCCTTCACTCTTTGACACTTCTCAGACTCTCAGCCCCACCTGGCTTCTTTGAATTCCACAGATTCTCAGCACCGTACTTTGCTGTTCTTGCCTCTGTTTTTAATGCTCTGCTCACCCACCCTTCAGTGTGACTGTAGAACTAATGCATTCTTCTCAGTCCTTGTTTCTCTTGCAAAGTTTTGGAAGTGGCTGCACCTCTGCTTCAGTCTCCCACCCTGACCCCCCTGACTGCAGTCGGATTTAGAACTAAAAGTTAAATTTCCCAAGTCTTTTGGCACGTTAATGCAACATCATTAACAGTGCAGTAATTGATTGAGGCTGGATCCTGTCTCATGTTCTTGACTCAGGCACAAGGCAATAGTGACACAGAGGTTTTGGATCCCTTCCCACGGTATACTCACAATCCATCCACCTCCATCGGAGATCATGTCACAATACACCTCCATAGGCTGTGACTTGTTTCCATTCGTATAAATGGTGTAAAGTCCAGAGGCACTTTCTCCATTCAACAGAGCTTGGGAGCAGTCTCTAGGGTAAGGATAGAGAAGTCCAACTACACACAAAAGAAAAAAGCAGAGAACAGCGCTTGAGAAATCATTTACGAAAAGGAGATGCATCTTCCTGTCATTTAGGAAATTAATTTGTGAGCTCTTTCTGGTGACAAGGCAAATGAATCTATTGGATTTAGAAGAAATACTGCTAAGAATGGAGTAATACACTAGAGGTGCACAAACTTGAAAATGTGCAATGGAAAAATCAATTTGATTGTCCACAAATCTGGATGAAAAAATACTGATATTTTGCAGTTATATAGCACGTTCCTTCTTCAACTTGCTCATTAACTAATGAATCCTTACAGAACACTGAGTGCATTAAACATTAGTGTCCTTAGTATACAGTTGTAGAAATTAAATCAGAGAACGTAGGTGACATGGCCAAGAAGGTTTCTCAGCTGGTCAATAGCCCAGCCAGGAATAGAGCCCAGGAGACCTGACTGTAAATTCTAGAAAATCCTTGATCCTGTATTCACACTCTAGACATTATTGTAACAATCTTTGTGCAAAATATGCTTTGTAAAGAGTCATTTAAAAACTAACACCACACTGATCATTAATAATCTGATGTAACGTGTACATAATGCCTATCAAGTGTTATGAACGCACGCGGTAATGATGACTGCCGTTTGTTTACCAGACAAGTTTGGGGAGTAGGTAAACTGGTTTTTCCAAGACAAAGGACAAATTGATACTTCTAGCCAGCTGTCATCAAAGTTGATTGATAGCCACCTGTCAAGTTGCCAATCTTTGGCAATGAAGCGGGGTGGGGCAGGAACAGATCAATCTGCATTTTAGCAAACAACAGCATGGAACCTCCCCTCCCCCCAAACCTCCATGTCTCCTTCCTCACAGCTGGAATAAACTTTATCTAGGGGTAACTCTCAAGAAAATGCATTTCAAAGGGTGACTGGACTATAAAAGTGAAGGGCAAAACACCCCAATTCATCTATCTTTCACCTAAGAAGACAAAGGAACCAGCTCTTTGACTCTGAGGGGAGATCCTGACCTGAGAATTTGGTCAGCCATGTTGCTGGAAATGTGGTAAGGATTTTACCTTGAACCAAGGCTAGCTTGTTAAGTTTTAGCTACTAGAAAGTGTGTTCATTTTTCTGTCTCTTGTAATCATTTCTGACTTTCATACCTAATACTTGAATTCATATAAAATCATATTTTCTTTTGTTAATGCACTTGTTTTGTTTTTTAAGCTAAACCAATCCAGTGTTGAGTTTATACAGAACGGTTTGGCAACTCCATTTAAAGTAGCAAACTGTTGAATATTGACCCTTTACAGAGGTAATGGACCTGTAATATCTGAACAGCCCAGGAGAGGGCTGGACAGTGCAGAACACACATTTCTGGGAAAATTTGGGACTGGGAATTTGTTGGAGTCACTCTGCAAGTAGTAACCAAGGCTGGTGGAAGCCAGAGTGTGACTGGAGCATTGCTGACAGGCTGCTGGGGTCAGAGGTGCTGGACCAGAGCTGGAGCTACACACATACACTGAGGATGTGATTTGCATCCTGGAAAGTTGTTTGTGAGCATCCCAGATTGGGCGCTACAACAGCAAAGCATTGTGAAGCACCCAAAGTTGTGGACCAGGTGGTGACACAACCCCGGTCTGGATTGCAACCCAGAACTTCACTATATATATATATAAAAATCAGATAATACATGCCATAAGGAAATATTTAGGGACAGGTTTCTAAATCTAGGCCTCCTGTGTATGCCTGTAATTTTGAAGGCACAATTAACTGCATTTATATGCCTACCTACCTGCAATGTGGGCACAATCATGTAGTTAAATATTTAAGTGACATCAGTTGTGTCTGCAACTACCTGCAGGACAAAACTACACCTTTAATGATTTGCACGTACGACCCGTGAGAGTATAACAGTGGAAGCATGGCTAAAGCCAAGATGAAAATCAGGACTTCTTCAATAACAAGTGTAATGCAAAGTATGTTATAAAACAAGGTATGTGAAAAACCAGCAACAATGGCGCATTTTTTTTTTCTGACTACAACTTAATAGAGACATAGCGGGGAGGAATAGCTCAGTGATTTGAGCATTGGCCTGCCAAACCCAGGGTTGTGAGTTCAACCCTTGAGGGGGCCATTTAGGGAACTAGGGTAAAACATCTGCCTGGGAATTGGCCCTGCTTTGAGCAGGGGGTTGGACTAGATGATCTCCTGAGGTTCCTTCCAACCCTGATATCCTATGATAGGTGCAGTCAATAAAATTTCAAACACAAAAAATCTCCCAAACTATTAAAATGTGAATGTTTTTGTCATTTTCTTGACATCTTTGAAATGACTGAAAAAAACTACTGATTTTAGCATATTCAGGGGAAATAACTGCAACAGGTGTAATTAAGGGATGTTCTGGAAAGGTATATTAGGTATATTTCTATGATTAACACTTTGATAGTCTCAAAGCCAGCTGTGTAAATGTAACTCAAGGTCCATCGTGTATTCTGTGACGTCCTCTGTGGCAGAGGATTTGAGTCCGTTACAGCTCCGACTACAGGACTTAAGCCTCCAATTCAGGAAAACATCCCTCCTCAGGGCAATTACTCAGTGGGGAGGTAAACACACTTACTCATGTGCTTGCCTCCCCCCTGAGGTCAACAGGACTCAAGCATGTACTTAAAAATAAGCATGGACTTAATTGTTTGCCTGAAGCTGCAGAGATTCATGCTTTAGCTTTGGAGGTCTCCAGTTACTGGTCGTGACCAAGAAGGCAGATGTCACTTAAACACATCAGGATCTGATTCTGCTCCCGCTTACTGGCGTAGCTCCATTAACTTCAGTGAGGCTACTTCTGATTTACACCAGAGGTGACTGCAAGCAGGTTCAGGGCCCTGGGACTTTACCTAGCATTTTATAAGCACTTGACCTGATGTCAGCACAGATGGCAGAAGTCAGAGGCAAACATTTGAAGACGCGGTTGAGTTTGGAAGGTTGAGAATTGTGAGAAGTGAGGAGAATGGTCGGTGGAATTTTATAGCCATTTAATCCTTAAAAACGTCATTGTATTTTCCCTGCCATCAAAAATGTGTCTGCTTGACTGTCATCTTGATGAGGCTTTCGGAATTGCATTCATTGCATTACTATTGCATTCAGCAAACTAGGGAGCCTTCCCAGGTAGGATCGGAACGAACACTCTAGGGTAGCAGGATGAAAACTGGGTGAACTCAGTGGGAAAGCGAGAAGGGAGAGGAGAAGCTAGTCCAGGAGTTAAAGCTCCGAGGGCCAAATTCTACCTGAATGCAAGCCACTCCACCCACAGGCTGAATCAGGCTGGGGGTGGGTGGAGTGTGGAGGGGTTGAATAGCTGAATTCCATCCTTCCAGTCTGAGAGCAGTGAATGGGGCTGTTGCCTTGTACAGAGTTTAAGTAGTGCAGGGAGCCTCACGCTGGCCTTCTACACAGAGGCTCGTATAGATGCTTAGGGTCCCAGGTGGGGTTGTACGGTGCATGCTGCTGGGGCTTCACTGTGAGTGTTTTTCAAGCTAGCTAGACCAAAGCTAGCTCAAGCTACATGAACCATAGTCACACCTCTGACTGCAGCATAGACCATACTTACAGCCCTAAGCGTACTGCAAGTATCCACGGCCCTTTGACTTCAATGGGAGCTGCAGCTGCCTACTCCAGAGCTCAACTGGGTTCTAAGAATGGAAACGTGTAGATAATTCCACCCCCTCATACAAAGCAAAGGCCTTACTTGTGGTGAAGATAGTCTGGATTATCTTGCTCTTCAGGGCTCTGTTGAGTGCCTGCAGTTTCACTGTGTACTGGGTGGACGGGTTTAGCTCAGACAGGCTGTAGGAAGTTGCCTCAGGTCCCAGGATGACTTCCTGTTGGGAGAATAAATCCTAGAGAAACTCTGAAATGAACAAACCCATGGACTGGGACGGTTACATATTTTAGATGTTCAGATGCCTTTTTACGTAAATTATTGATGGTCTTTTTAACCGTTTCAATGATTTATTATGAAACTTTATTCCTACGAGATTTTTACCAGGCAAACGTCCATTAGTAGCATGAGAAAGGCTGCCTGGAAATGAATGTTTAATATTATAATGTTTAAGTAGTGTAGCTTAAAATAAAGCACGGTAGAAGTTAACATAGCTTATATATACACATTATATACTGCCGGAGGGGCGCAATTCATCAAAAATTAAGCAGGATTGTCCTTTGTGATACGTCTGTAGATGCCACTGAACTGAATTTCCAAACATGACGATTTTAGACAACCATCTTGGAATAGCTAGAAGAGGCTTGATTTTCAGAAAGTGCTGAACACCCGCCCTCTGACAATGTGGTCTTCAAAAGTGGCTCAAGTTGAGCACCCAAAATCACTAGCCACTTTTAGCCACATATGCCCATTGCCTTTATGCCATAGACTTTGGATGGGAGAAGGCAGCTGCTTGCTGTCTGATTTTTTTCCCTATTGCAGAGGGAGGGAAGATCCTCTATCTGTTGTCCAGGCTGTGGCTAAGTTTTCATTATAGGCTCTGATTCAGGAAAGCACTGAGACATGTGCTTAATGATAGATGTGTGCTTCCGACCCAATGACTGGCATTTTCTGAGCAGCTCTACCAGCATGTCTCCCAACTCAGAATTTGTGAGTTAGATCCAAGTGCGGTACCTTGACTTTGCCATCGATAGACTCGTAGATAAGGAGATAGCCGGTGACAAAAGCCCGAGGAGGCCTCCACGACAGCACTGCTGTTTCTGACTGAACCTCAATGGCACTCAAATCTCTTGGCGCATCCATGCCTAAAGGAGACAAGATACAGTGAGTGCTGTGCTGGCTTGATGGCAGCAGACAATGGAACCTTGTCGCACTGCACGGGGCTGCAATGTTGGGGAAAGGCTTGACACTGCACCTGTAGTGAATTTGGTGAAGACCGTCTCACTCTTCTGTGGTCCCTTTACTGCATAGATCCTCAGCATATATTCGGTTGCAGGATGAAGGCCATTAAGGTCATATTCCACAGTGTTCCCAGACACCGTCTGAGTAACTTCTGGCTCTAGACAGCAAACACACAAAAGATGGGAACAGAGAACTTTAGTTTGCGGGCCACTAGAAGTCATGGTGTCGGTTGTAAGTGCCGAGCACGCCTCAGAGGGAGGCTTAACACCAGCACTGCGTTCGAATGATCACACCCTGAGCTAAGGGCTGATCATTCATTGGAAGGAAACCCATTTTTCTGAGGTGTTTCAGGGTGAGGATGAAATAAGCAGAAGCAGTGGCTCAGTGGAGTCACTGCCTCAACCCACCCCAAAGCTGAATGTAAACTGTTAACTCTACAGTCAATTCCGTACAAAAAGTACTAGCGCCCCCTGCTGTATGTGTTGAAAATAACAGTGCTTTCTCTTCACCTCAAGGATAACACAGACACAGCTCTGCTGCTGCTCACCACCTGGATTAGGGCTGACAACTTACTTTAATGAAGATGCTGTAATGTGTGCCTAACCAGCCTTCACCCCTCAAATTCAACCTCCCTCACCCCCCTCCCAGTTGCTGAATCCAGTCCTGAGCACCATTCTCACTGACTGCCCTGTGGTCAAGCTCAAAGATGCCCCCACTGACCCTTCTTACCATCCTCAGCAATGTAGGAGATGACGTAATTGTCCACCGTGGCAATCGCTGGCTGCCAGATCGCCAAGGCCTCAGAGTCTGTGATATTCACCGCTACCAGACCTGATGGGCTGTCCAAAGCTGAAGGGACAGATAATACCATAATGAGGGAATTATATGTATTAAGGGTTTCCCTGCTGCGTATAATATGCTGTACCAGGCACATAGTGCAAACTGCACACACTGCTGCCCTTGTGTGGTCCTCTTTGGGAGGGAGAGGGGGAGAGGGGTTTACTGGAAAGATGTCGTACTTCACAAAACAGCACTGCTGCAGAGTGAGGTCATCATGGGAGAGGATTAAACTCAAACCAAGGGGCTGGCAGCGAGAACTAATTATATTCAGAGTCTCAGTTCCACAGGCTCTCAGATAATACTCTTGTCATCATCCATCTTGGGGCCTCTTTCAGACCTGATACACTTCCCTCCTCAATGCTCTCAGTCCCAGACAGGTTCTTGGGGAAAACTCAGACTACCGAGGCTGGGGAAAGGACTGAACTGATGGCAACTCATGGCCATTACAACCGTCTACAGACCTCTAGCCACAATTGTTTTGAATCACATAATCTGCCTTTCTACATTATTCTTGTGGGGATTGCATCGTCCCTCCTTTTCATGCCTCCCATCAGAGACCTTGCACTGGGACCATTAGCTGCTCCCAAGGGTGAGGGATGTGGAGTATGACCCAGCCTCCAGTGCTGAGTGCAGTGCCCTTTCCTCCCAGTGCTCTGTACCCCTATGAGCCCAGGAGAATGATGAATCAATTAAACTGCAGATGGTTTCCAAAGGGACCTGGGGGAAACCCTATCCCTGATTTATTTAAAACTATTCTAGACAAAAGAGAGATGAGAGAGAGGATGGTTTTCTGGTACTGGGCTGGGACTCAGGAGATGAGAGTACAATTCCTTGTGCCTCCACACTCCCTGTCTGATTCAGGCCAAGTCACTTAATCCATCTGCGCCTCAGTTCCCCATCTGTAAAATTGGGCGAATAATGCTTTCCTCCTGTTTTGTCTGTTTAGACTATAAGATATCTGAGGCAGGGTCTGTTTCTCCCTGCAAGTTGGGACGTGCTTAGCAGAATGGCGCAGTTAAAGCCTCTAGACTCATCTGCAATACAAATACAAAGAATAATAAACCACTAGGCAAAATGCAAAAGAAATAAATCCTCTATCAGGGGATAGCTAAAATGTGACTTGGTCGGTCTTTTTCATCTCTGATTTTTATGAGTCTTCTGTATGACACATGATCTTGAACAAACTTACTAGGACCTTATTTCTTTTGGGCATTACCTGTAGTCAGAATTCCAGAGATAGGTTCGCTCTCTTCAAATCCTTTGATGGAGATTATACTGACAGTGTAGTCAACACCTGGGATCAGTTTCACCAGCTTGGTCCTGGTCTTGGTTCCATCCACCGTCACAACATTGGGAGTACCTAGGAGCAAACCAAATGTCCAGGCAATGATGAAATGATGTTCCTGCTAGTGTTTAGGCTGTGGTGCTGTGCTCCAAACAAAGGACTTCATTTCCAGTACAGAAATAAGTTTTGTGGAATCATAGAAATGTAGGGCTGGAAGGGATCTCAAGTCCAGCCCCTTGCACCGAGGCAGGACTGAGTAGACCTACACCATCCCTGACAGGTGTTTGTCCAACCTGCTCTTAAAGACCTCTAGAGAAGAGGATTCCACAGCCTCCCTAGGAAACCTGTTACAGGGCATAACTATCCATATAGTTAGATTTTCCTAATAACCAACCAAAATCTCCTTTGCTGCAGAGTAAGCCTCTCATTTCTTGTCCTACCTTCTGTGGTACAAAGAACAATTGATCCCCATTCTCTTTATAACAGCTTTTAACCTAACTGAAGACTATTATCAGATGTCCCCTCAGTCTTCTTTTTTTATGACTAAACATGCTGAGTGTTTTTATTACTCTTTCCACACAGGTCAGGTTTTCTAAACATTTTGTCATTTTTTTTGCTCTCTCCAGTTTGTCCAGAGCTTTTTTAAAGTGTGGTGCCCAGAACTGGACACAGTACTCCAGCTGAGGCCTCACCAGTGGTGAGAACACAATAGTATCCTCTCCTGTCTTACATACAACACTCTTTGTTAATGTACCCCACAATGATACTAGCCCTTTTTTACAACTTCATCATGTTGTTGACTTATATCCAATTTGTGATCCACAGTACCTTTCAACAGTACTGCTCCCATGCCAGCTATTCCCCATTTTGTAGCTGTGCATTTGGTTTTTTTCCTTCCTAAATGAAATACTTTGCACTTCTCTTTATTGAATTTCATGCTGTTGATTTCAGACCAATTCTCCAATTTGTCAAGGACGTTTTGAATTCTAATTCTGTCCTTCAAAGTGCTTGCAAACCCTCCCTGCATGGTGTCATCAGCAAGTTGTATAAGCATATTCTCCATTTTCCAAGTCATTAATGAAAATATTGACTAGTACCAGCCCCAGAACCCACCCCTGTGGGACTCCAGTGAATCATTGATAACTATTCTTTGAGTACTGTCTTTCAACCAGTTTTGCGCCCACCTTATAATAATTTAATCTAGGCCACATTTCCTTAGTTTGCTTATGCGAATGTCATGTGAGACTGTGTCAAAAGCCTTACTAAAATAAAGATATATCACATCTACTGCTTCCCCCCATCCACTAGACTGGTAAAAAAGGAAATTAGGTTGATTTTGCATTCTTGACAAATCTATGTGGGCTGTTCCTTATCACCCTGTAATCCTCACATGCTTACAAATTTATTGGTTAATAATTTGTTCCAGTGTCTTCACAGGTATTGAAGTTTGGCTGACCTATAATTCCCCAGGTCCTCTTTGTTCCCTTTTTAAGGATAGGTACTATGTTCTCCCTTCTGGGACCTCTGCCATCCTCCATGAGTTCTCAAAAATAATTGCTAATGGTTGCAAGATTGCTTCAGCTAGTTCTTTGAGTAACCTAGGATGAATTTTGTTAGGCCCTGCTGACTTGAATACATCTAACTAAGCTATATATTCTTGAACCTCTTTTTCCCCTATTTTGACTTGTGTTTCTTCCCCCTTGCTGTTAATATTAATTGTGTAGAGTATCTAGTCACCACTAATCTTTTTACTGAAGACTGGAGGAAAAGAGGAATTAACCACTTCAGCTTACTTGATGTCATAAATTATTAGCTCTCCTTCTCCACTAAGTAAAGGGCCTACACTTTCCTTCATCTTTCTCTTGCTCCTCTATATTTAAATAACCTTGTCTTATTACCTTCAATATCACTTGCTATGTGTAATTCATTTTGTGCCCTACCCTTTCTGAGTTTGTCCCTCCATGCTCGTGCTATGTACACACAGGGCCAAATTTCCCCCTTGGTTAAACCCACTGACGTCAAGAAGATTGAATGGGTGAAAACAAGGAGAAATTTTGACAGTTGAGGATCAGTAAAAATGGTCTCCCTGAAACATAAATCAAAAAGGCTGGTTTATTCATGTTTTTTTTCCCCCTAGTGGTCCAAGTGCCAACATTTGAAAATAGGTAACTGTCACGTGCAAATGTAGGTACTTGCACATGTAATTAAATACAAAGAAATCAAAGTGTCTTGTTGTATATTTGGACCTCTTTGGTTTTGTTTCTGGTGGTAGGTGAAGAAAGGCCAGATATCTATTCAGTCTCTCTCCTTGGCCCACTCAATCTCAGACCAAGGCACAGTACATATTAGCCTGAGAGGTTCTATCTGCATAGACAGGGACTCGGGATATTTATTTATTCCAAATTCTGGTCCTATTCCAACAAAGCATTTAAACACATGCAAAACTTTATGCTTTTGAGAAACCCCAATGATTTCAATGCGACTACTCATTTGCTTAAAAGTTACACGTGTGCTTTGCTGGATCAAGGCCTAAATCTTAGTTGAAAAACCAACCCCAGTTATCTGAGGTTGGTGGTTTCCCATTTTGTAGTTTCATCCCTATCTCCTTCCTGTTCTGTTCTGTGGCACTTCCAGTGTGTTTCTTTTCATCCCTGGTAGGTGCTCTTCACATGCTGTTAGCTAATCTTTCCACCCAGAGGTCCCATGAGTTGTGCTAAAGTCTGCTGCTCATCAGGGAATTCTCATGAAAAAGACAAGGTTCCCATTTGTCATGAAGCACTAAAACAGAGAGATATCATGGTGGATGGAATGAAACATCCTTAAGGGATGTTCAAAAAAGCGTTGACTTAGAAAACACAGTTAAAGCCACAGATGACATTTTAAAAAACAAACTATTTTTAATCTTCAAGGGCCAGCTTTTCAAAGGTTCTCAGCATGACACACGCATGCTGAAGTGCTTAGGAGCCTAAACGGGAGCTGAACTCTTTGGAAAATCTGGCTCCAATTATGGATGCTGCTGAGCACTGGGAAATCTGGCTTTTTTTTGCAAATCAGGTCCATGGCATACTAGATATGCCAGTCATACAGTAAGTCCACCCACTGGAACTGGTTAAATGCACACTAATTGTGCATACCAGCTGCTGGCTAGCAAGAGAATTAAACCTCTGTGTCCTTCTGATATGGAGGCTAGACTGCTGTGCTGTGTACCAAGTGACTGACACCAGCATAACCCTAGTCTCTTCCACTTGCTCTCTACTCTCTTTAACCAGTGCACCCTTATTCCTTTCACTACCCCACCGCTTTCTCACCTCCTGTTATGGGGACATATGAAATCCGGAAGCTCTCCACTCGGGTCCTTGGTGGCGACCAGCTGACTGTGGCTGAGTTTTCAGTAATGTCAGAGAAACTGATTGCCTTGGGCGATCCCACAGCTGCCGGTGGAGTCAGAGGGAGAGGAAAAACACACCACACAGACACAGAGAAAGAGTAAAAACATGTGCTTATCAATCATTTTTTGCTGGAATAACAATTGACCTCAGCCTTCTGTCCCAGGAGCTGAAGCTATAAATATCTAGTTCAACGTCACGCTAGAGAAAGTTCCACACAGCTAAGGATTTTATTACTTGCTCAGAACAATCAGTCCTGATTTTGTTTTCCAATAAAGTTACAGCCATGTCCAGCCTCATAAAAAAGCTATTAAATGTATTATTATTATATATTACTTTATTAGTAGTATATAGCAGGGAATAATGGTAATTGCAGGGGCTATGGAACAGATCCATTTTTTAGTTTGCACTTTATAGTGGACAGAATTTGTTCTAGCCATTATTTTCTGTATCCAATTTCGCTTGGTCTATTTTTAGTTTTTCATTGAACATCAGAGGCAGCCCATCCTTACACCCTGAAAAGCATTTGTGCACAGCAGTCTTCAGAAATGGAGAGAGCTGTCACTTATGGTGCCAAGTCCCAAGCAGGCAGGAAGCCCACAAAAGGTCTCGAATCTGTGGTCTTGGTGCATCAAGGGCTCCATCCCGCGAGAGACTGAGTGCCCTCAACTCCCACTGATACCAAAGGGAGTGAAGACGCTCAGAAACTTGCAGGATCAAGCCCCAGATAAGATCACAAACTCCAAGTAACTCCTAGCCCAAGTCAAAATCACTGAAGGTTCAGAATGAAGAGTGAACATAGTAGCCCAATGGCACCAGAGGGCCTCCCAGCTGTGCAGTATGTAGAAGAAACCGTTCACTCCCCGTGGTGGAGCACTATTCTGGACTGTATTTCTCTCTCTGTAATGGCATGCAGAAGGGAATCAGGGGACCACAATTACATAGATCCACTAGGACAAGCTGCAATATCACCTGTGGTCTGGCTGTGCAGCTACCCTGCACCCTGCTTACAAAAATGGTGAGGATTCGATTCCCTCAACCCCAGAGTAGAGCCCTCGGCTGAAATCCGCTTGAACTTGAGCTCTGCATATGAAAGCAGCATTTTACCTAGGCAGCAGGAGGGGAAAAACACATTCCCTGGCTGGGAAGTGACTGGATATTTAGAGCCAGAGAACAAATCGTTTAGAGGGAGGAGGACAGGGAAGGAATTCTTTTGGCTTTCATTCCTATGGATAAAACCACTGCTTATTTTCTCTCGCTCTTTGCAAAGCAGGGGACATCACTAAGCGGAATTTAAAGAGGCCAAGGCAAGGTATGTACATATTGAGAGCAATGCAGCTGATGTTTCGGCTGCAAACTCATTTGGGTTGGAAGCTGTCTTGTTCTGTACAGCGCTGAACACATTGTTGGCACTTAACAATAAGTAAGAAGAAGTATATTCACTGGCTGGTGTGTAAATGCAACCAGTTAAGCTGGCTTTATGGCTAATTTGCATTGCCAGAGCAACACAAGGCAGCCAGAGCATAACAGTGAATATGGCCCCATATACATTTTTGCATAGGTGGAACCACTGGAGGTAGATAGGTCTTACGAGGGATGGGGGAACTGTGAACCTTTTGAGGCTTTGGTTTCTCTCTCTCTCACACACATGTGATGAGGGCTCCCAGCACTGTGGGGTGACAATACCTGGCGCTTGAAAGTTCACATGCAGCGTTTCAGTCCTAAGCTGCCTTTTTGACTGTAACAAAAACAATCCTGGTAATGGTTAACAAAAATAAATAGCCCACACAAGAGAAGTCCATTAGCAGAAGAGTGACACATACCAAACACAAGCTATATTAAGAGGATGAGTGGAGACAAGCCAGGGTGTAGGGTGAAAGGAAAAAAGAAAGGGCCTGCGGGTGAAATGGCTTGCAAAGAAAGAGTTTGCAGGAAAAGGAGTCAGAGAGGGTTGTGACTTCCAGGTGCTCCTGGGAGCTCCAGCAGCAGGGCACTAAATCAATAGAAGGAAAAGGAAAAGAAAACCATGTGTGCTCCCCTGAGAACTGTAAATCATCTCCACAGCTCAGCTGTCCACCTTGGGCCTGCTGGGTTTGTTCAAAAACAAGAGCGGGGGAGGGGGGCGGAGGGGCGGGGCTTAAAGACAAAGGAAATTGGGTTTGGTAAAAAAGTGCACTGCACCAAAATCGGCTGCCGATTTAGCCATAAATCCACGATCTGGGGGGAAACAGTGAAGAAGAAAAAACGTGGATGAGACAGAGCTGGAAATAATATTGATTTAGTTTTGTAATTCAAGTGAATTTAGGAGCTGCTGAAAGCTGATCGATTGATAGCCCTGGAGACTTGAAAACCTCTGGTGGGACCAGATCGTGACGTCCTTATGCATGGGTGAAATTCATCCCTGCATGGAGCGCCCCTGAGTACCACTTCAGCCCCACTTATGCCCTATTCTCAGCATTTATGTGATGTATGGCCTGGAGGGTGCCTCTCTGCACGGGGCGAATTGCACACTGTTTGAAGAGTCCCATTGATGTCAATACCGGACTAGACCCTTGAGCCACAGCACAGGTGCAGCATGGGCAGTGACAGCGCAAAGCATTTTACGTTCACGTCCGCTGCCAGTGTGACTCTGCGCCGTGCTAGAGGGGCCACAACTTGGTGTGAAGGAGAAATTCAGTTGCCAAATGGATACTTTATCTTTGGTCTTTCTGATGGGTCTACGAGAAAGGCTCTGTGGCCCAGTCCCCCGAGTCAGCTAGTTCGTCTGACAATGACCATCCATAAAGCTGGTTAAACAAATTTTGCAAATTCCTGCACAAAAATGCAGTTTCAGTCAAACGGAAATGTTCTGCAGGAAACTGTTGAGTTTGGCTACATGTGTCTATTTTCCAATCAGGGGAATCAAAATAATTTTGAATGAATATTTCAAAAACAAAATGACGTTTTTGTTTCCAGCCATTTTTTTTTTCAAACAAAACCTAAAGATCTTTTTGGCACATCCAATTAGTTCTTTTTGATCAAAAGTGGCTACATTTTCCATTAAATCTTTTTGATATTTTTCATTTCATGACATTTTTTGATATTTTGACTTTTGCTTCCTATTTGGAAGGGAAAATAATGGTGAAATGTCAAAATTCCTCCAAATATTTCTTTACCATCATCGCAGAAAGTCTAACAGACAGAAGCTACTAACTCAAAAAGCTGATCAGATTTCTTGGTGGCATTGGCTACTGTTGCTGGGTGTGGCATAACCATCAGCCTAAATCATTTAACTGGGATTTTATGGGCCCGGCTCTATTATCAATTATCCAGGGGCTATGGATGGGTGTCTGTCTTCTGGACTATTAGCTTCAATAGCTGGCCATGCTCCTAAATGTTTCTGCCAGGGCCAAATCAGAATGTAGGCATGAGGAAATTAATAACTGCCTGTGGTTTACAATAAATAGCCCGTGAGTCAGTGAAAATGGGGACATGCTGCTAAAAAGTATAGTTGACTTTAAACATCACCCTCTCTTGTGAGTCAAACCTGTGGTCTGACAAAAGGCTGTCTGTGGTGGATTGGTGTTCTGCTTATTGCAAACGCCTCAGACCGTAATTACATTTGCTTGATGTTTGCTTGAGGAACATGGTTGTGATCAGTTGGAAGCTGGTCACAAGTGTGCATTCCCCCTCAACCATGGGGGACCAGTTAGATGAATCATGGTGCCATGCAGTCTCAGTGGATGCTTTCCAACCCTGATCTACCATTGTCTCTTTTCTTCTCCACACACCGGCTAAAGGTTAACAAGCCAGATTTAGGGCCTGATTCGCATTTTCGCCAAGATCCCTTTATACCACTCTGGCAGTTTAAAACAGCCTGGATGTGAGAGTGTATTCCAGGGGAGATTTGAAAGGCACACACAGGAGTTAGGCACCCAGGAATCAGGCTTCAGGACCATGGCATTGGCATTACTCCAGTTCTGTGCTAGCTTAGCTCCATTGAAGTCAATGGAATTCTGCCTGCGTAAAGCTGGCATGATACAGTGTAGAATCCAGCCCTGTTTTTTTTTTAAAGCAAAATGGCACTAATAAACTCTTGTGTCTGCCTCTTTCCTTGGGGATCCCATTAACTGCAAGACTCTGCTAAATAAGCACTGACACCAGGGGACTGGACTCACAGTCGAGGTAATCTATAGTGTCCTCTATTTGAGAACTTCAGAGCACTCCCCAGACACTAACGGCTTGATTCTGCAAAATGCTGAAGACTCCTGTGAACTGCTGAGCATCTTTATTGCCCGTTAAAACCAGAGAGAGTTGAGGGTGCTTAGCACCTGGCAACCTTGCGAATCAAGCCCTAATTGAGTAGCCTCTCAATAGCCCTGTGAGTTAGGTAAGTTTTATCATCCATCTTTCACAGATGGGAAACTGAGGGAGAGTGAAGACAACTGACTGTCCAAAGTGGCATAGCAAATCATGGACAATGCCTGCAATAGAAGGCAAATCGCCTGCCTCCCAAGCCTTGTGCTCTAACCACTAGACTATGCTGCTTGTCTTCAGGTAACAGGTATGAAATAGCCCTCCTTGTGTTTTATTAGCTATGGTGAACAAGACCAAGCAGAAGAGCGTGCTCCATCAGATGGAGCAGATTGCAAAGAAAAGAAATCTTGGTGAGAGTTGTGGGGGCAAAGGACTTTGAAAAACTTTGTGAGACGTCAAACTGGATGTGAGAGGGACAGAAATTAAAGAGACAGACATGCACATCATGCTTTTCTCCCTCCATTGTAGAGACAATACCTGTGGAAGCTACTGCACTTATGGGCTGGGAACGTTGTCCACTGATAAGTCCATAGAGTTCAATGTCATACTTAGTACCCTCTTTCAGCCCTGTTATATCTTGGGTGCGTTCATGGCCTGGAACAATCAGTTCCCGTGGGTCAGACAGCCTGTCGGTATCCCTGATTTTAAGAACAAAGCTGTCGAAGACCCCATCATCTGCAGTCCAGGACAGGCGGAAGCCACTTGGGGTAGCATCTGAAACCAGAAGGTTGTCAACCTCGGGTTCTGCTTCTAAAAAAAGGAGAAGAAATCAGTAGGAAGAAGAAATTAGATTTTTTCCACCCTACCAGTTCATATGACCTGCTCTAGGTCAGATCAGAGCACGCTGCAAATATCCAGCCACAGTTCAAAGAAATTGGAATAATCTGCTAGCTATAAAAAAGAAAAAAAACCTTTGGATATTCAGAGTTATACAAGTACTGTACAAGATATATTTGAGTGTGCATGTAGAAGTGCCCAACTTTTACAATACCCCAAAGCAGAACAAATATCTGGATACACGCCATTTGCCCCTGTCATACAATATTAAAGATAATAATAGGAAAAGTGATGTTTTGTTTGTTCTCTGGCTTCCACTAGAGTTACCCATCCTTTGTGAGACCTTTATGACAAATAAAAACAAGGCATTGTTAATAATCTGCAGCTGTGCCTACACCGTTACTTGCTTCTCCCACTTTGATAGGAGCACTGTAGAGGCGCCACTAAAAAGTTCCTTCATTCCTAACAATTATTGCATGTGGTTCTGGGCTTCTTGATGCTTCTGATCTAGACTACGGTGTCCACTTTTCCTTTGGAGTCAGTGCTGAAGCAGCAATGGGAAATCAAGAAAATCTATATCCGCAATGCTGCACACTCAAGTCCAAAGAGGTTTATGTAAAATCTCTAGTAGAGGAATCCACCAAAGAGGATTCCAGCAGTTAACTAAGATGGTTTCTCTCTATTATTGTGGTTATCTGCCTCATAGGGTACTCTAGACATCACTAGCTGTAGAAATGCTACCAGACTAGTAACTGTTTAACAGTATCTCCAATGCGGTTGTATTTTTCACAATAAAAGGTCCATATTTATTTTCTCACCAACGTTCAGCCATATAACTCTGGCTTTGCTGGTGCATGGAATGAGCAAATCGTGTAGCTGGGACTTGGTGAAAAGAACCAATCAGCTAGCAATAATTGTTCAATAAGGCCAAAACGCAGCTGGAAAAACTCAGCTACGATGAGAATGAGAACACGGGCAATGCTTTGTTAAGAGATACCCAACGCTGTTGGTTGTAATGATCCTCTTGTTTATTTTCTGTGTGAGATTGGCATGGAGAATGAAGGGGAAGAGTCCATGGGCAGGAAGCCCAGTATGACTCTCCTGAATGGTCCTGAAGGATAGACAATTGAAGAATACCGAGGTACCTGATGGCTTATAACATGGTGAACTCCTGCATCTGGTCTCCTTTCTCCAGCTAAGGGTTCTTGCATGGAGCAATTTACCCCTCCACCCTGTTCCACTCTTCTCCACTCGACCCCAAAGAGACAGAACATAAAGAGAATACCAAGAAACGTAGAAATGGGATCACATTAGTGAACCTTTCAATCATGATGAGGTATGTGTAGCCATGATGGAAAAGGATATGCAAAAGCCATGGTTTGTTTTGCAAATGGATTGCACACCACATCTTCCAGGTGAGAAGAGAAGCATGAAAGAGAGGACGGAAAAGAACAATTTGCCCACGATAATATACCTGTAACAGCCACAGTGCTTAGGGGCTTTGTTTGGTGCCCCTTGGCAAAACCATAAAGCATAACCTCATAGCCAATGCCAGTAATAAGGCCTTTAAGCTCCAGTTGCCGCTGGGCTCCTGTAAGGAGGAACTGCTGTGGGTCCAGCAGCTTGCCAGAATCCACCACGTTTACTAGAAAGTTGTCAAAGGCATTCTCCGATGCCATCCAGGACACCATGAACCCATAAGGATTAATGTCAGAGACAGTTAGGTTTTCCAGTGGGGGCATGGACTCTAAGAGAAGGGAAGGTGCAAAAAAAACAGAAAAGAAAAGAAGCAAAAAAAAAATAAAATTGGGAGTTAGACAATGTCACAGCTTCCAGCAAACATCAATCACAAGTTTCCCCCGAAAAACACAAGATTTAATGGAAATGCGTGGCCACTATCACAAGGCTGGGATATTCAAAGGAGCCTGAAGAAATTAGGTGTTCAGTTCCCACTGCATGTTGATGGGATTTGGGTGCCTACTTCCTGTAGGTCCCTTTGAAAATCCCCAACCCGGATACTTAAACAAGTTTCTTCAATTTCACATGCACACAGAATCAGTTGTGAATAATAGATTTACAATGATTTGAATAACATCTATTTCCGTCCTCCCCTCTCCATCACCATTGCTTTAGGGACAAACCTCAAGTTTGACATATCTCACAACATCACACCAGTATCACCTGCTTTTATTTCCAATGGTTTACCCATCAGAACCAACACTTAAACCAACATGAGTCACTGCAAGCGTAAGATCTAAACAACAGAAGGATTGTTTCTTTGAGAGATTGTGCTAGCAACAGCTAATGACAGCAGGTAATGGCTGAAGAACAGACTGGCCAAAAATCTTAAGAGCCAACCATTCCTCCCCTCTCTCTCCCCTTTAACTGATATGTTGACAACTTAAAGAGATTCCAATGCTTATTCTGGTAGTTTTTAGACCAAAATGGCACTAGTTAAAGTTCAGAGGCATAGGGCCATTGGTTCAAAAGAGGCACTGAAATAAGTGGCCAGGCTTTCAAAAGAGCCCAGCCTGTTGAGCTTATCTGAATATCTGGTCCTAGGAATCACAGTGGGAGTTACTGGGTGCTGAGCATTTTTGAGAATCTAGCCCTGATGGTGGGTGCTCAGCCCTTTGCAATCTGACCATAAGCTTTTTAAAAAATCTGGTTTTGCTGTCTCAGATGGCCCACTCATCATGGTATCTTGCAATCCTTCCTCGACATGATCACTTACTACAGTGGAAGTTTATCCTTAGTAAGAGTTGAGTGGATTTTGTCCTTGACTTCACACCCACCTCAAAATAACCCTGCCTGCATTTCAGTATGTGTGACGACAGAAAGAGCACTGAGCAATAGAGATGGGCCCCAAACCAGAAGCATGGATCTGAAACATGCAGCTCAGGCACCTGAGAAAGTTTCCAAGCTGAATTCTACAGCACAGGCCATGTCTACGCTTGGAGGTCGGAGTGTGATTTTCAGCTCACACAGACATACTTGTGCGACTTGCATCGAGCTAGCACACTAAACACAGTAGCGCGGTGATGGTAACGTGGCTGTGGTAGTGCGAGTAGCAGCAAGGGGCAGCACAGGCTTTGCTCCGAGTATAAACCTACCCGTAGCCCACAGCTAGAGGTGGCCAGCCCATACTGCCGCTCGCCGCTACCCGTGCTATCGTGGCTACGCTACAATTTCTAGTGTGCTGATTCGATGAGAGCGAGAGCAAGTACGTCTGTGTTAACTGGGAACCACACCCCTCGCTCCAACAGTAGACAGAGCCTTAGTCTGATCCAGGAGCTCAGATCTGGACCTCTAAGATCCAAACTTTGGGAAAGTTTGGGTTTTGATCAGGAACTTCTAGGCTTGAGCCCATCTCTACTTAAAAGCCACATGGCTCTTCAAAACTCAGGCAACTTTGGGGCGCCCCGTGGCCTTTGTAGGAACTGAGACATTGTTTCCCTCATTCTCCCATCCACAGTATTAAGCCACTTAATAATCTATAAGTCCTCGAGCTTTGATGGCTGCACAGTCATGTGCCAAAGGCTTTGTTAGAATTTGATGCATGTGGAGCGCATGACATGGGCAGACCCAGGTGCCAGCTCTGGGCAAGGATTTAGGCCGCAGCCGAGCACTGACAAATTCAGTGCTGGAAACCCGTCTGTTTTACCTGTGCATTAGTATGGTTTAGATGGGTATTGGAATTATAACAACGGGTTTCGTGTTTAGACTCTATGAAATGCTTGCAAGTTGCTGCATGCACTAATCTCACTTACAAACGGGCAGGGCTGTAAGGTAATATTGAAGTTTTTGCTGTGGAACTGTAAAAATGTTTGCTCAGAAACTGTGAACCCAGCCAGGAGGGTTCGTTTCCTGTCCATCAAGAAGGCCTATCAAAACTAAATGGGCCACTGTGGGACATCACAATATAAAGACTTTGCTAATAGTTCCCCAACACCCAGGAAGAGGCTACCTGCCAAAGGGCTAATTCCAGTCTGGAAGAAGGAACTAAAAATAGCTGACAAGAAAAAATGTTCATCTCTTTTGCTGTTTGGACTCTCACAGGACACAAAAGAGAAGCCGAGATCCCCAGGGTCAAACTGGTTTAGTCCTAAAAGACATTCAGAGCTGACAGATTTCTACAACTGTGTCACCGTCTGAAACCATAGACTGGTTTGCGTGCATATGTTTGCCTGCTTTAACCTTGTAATAACGCATTCATTTCTTTTCTTAGTTAATAAATCCTTAGATAGTTTACTAATGGATTGGCTACAAGCGTTGTCTTTGGTGTCAGATCTAAGGTACAAATTGACCTAGGATAAGTGACTTGTCCTTTGGGAATGGGAGTAACCTGAATATTTTGTGATCTAAGGTGTATAGCAACCAACTGTCACTAAGTCCAGCTTGCCTGGGTGGCAAAATAGACTGGAATGATCAAAGGGACTGTCTGTGACTCCATGGTAAGACTGTTATAGTGCTTTAGGAATTCATACTTGTACTGGGTCGGTGAAATGTAAGCATAGAACATACAAGCAGTTCGGGGTCTCTGCCCTGCTTCTTGACACTCTGGTGCTTATGGTCATGGTCCAGACAGCATGACAGAGTGGTTTAAGGGATTTATACTCCTCTCCTACTGAGCATCCCCAAGAAATACTAGATTCAACTCCTCGTAGGTTTGGTTTGTTGGAGCCTTGATAAATAAATAAAGGATCTAAAACATTGAAATTATTTTCTAGAAACAGGTTTACATGCACTACAGGCAGAAAGAATTCATTGGTTTGCAGGGAGCAAAGCATAGCATAGACTCATAGACTTTAAGGTCAAAGGGACCATTATGATCATCTAGTCTGACCTCCTGCACAACGCAGGCCACAGAATCTCACCCATCCACTCCTGTAACAAACCCCTAACCTATGTCTGAGTTACTGAAGTCCTCAAATCGTGGTTTAAAGACCTCTAGGTGCAGAGACTCCTTCAGCAAGTGACCCGTGCCCCATGCTGCAGAGGAAGATGAAAAACCTCCAGGGCCTCTGCCAATCTGCCCTGGAGGAAAATTCCTTCCTGACCCCAAATATGGCAATCAGCTAAATCCTGAGCATGTGGGCAAGACTCACCAGCCAGCACCCAGGAAAGACTTCTCTGTAGTAATTCAGATCCCACCCCATCTATCATCCCATCACAAGCCATTGGGCATATTTACCCGCTAATAATCAAAGATCAATTAATTGCCAAAATTAGGCTATCCCATCATACCATCCCCTCCATAAACTTATCAAGCTTAGTCTTGGAGCCAGATATGTCTTTTGCCCCCACTACTCCCCTGGGAAGGCTGTTCCAGAACTTCACTCCTCTAATGGTTAGAAACCTTCGTCTAATTTCAAGTCTAAACTTCCTAATGTCCAGTTTATATCCATTTGTTCTTGTGTCCACATTGGTACCTAGATCAGGGAAACTTGCCTTCAAATCTAGCAATGCCACATTTGCTACAGGGAAGCATCTGTACTTTGGAGCAGCAAAGAACAGGACAGGAGAAGGCAAACACTGGTTCATTTGTAAAACTCTACCATCAGGGAGGGAGGGCATAGTCAGTGCAAACTGCATCCTTGGGGCTTCAGTGAAGTGCTTGTGCAGACTGCCTTATGCAAGGGAGGCTAATGGAGCATAATGCCTCTGCTGATGGTGTTACTTCTGTGTTTTACTGGAGTGAGGAAGAAAAGGATAGATAATGAGACATGAGCTTCTGGATGCATGCGCATGCAGGATGGCTGGTCGAGGCAAAGCATACAAAGAATGGAGAGAAGCTGTAGTGACAGCCTCTGTTATTGTGATACGATGTGCAAGGAATGCTTAGTCTTCAAGGAGTATAAATGGATTGGAGGCAGCACTATCATACATGCATGGCTGCCAGGTTATTATATTAGATCTGATCTGGGTAAAGAGTGAAATAGCAACAAGAAATGGGCTGAATCTTGACGTCCTCTCTTACTGCCACATGTAGGGGTTCAAATAGGCACGAGGGTGCCCGAAGTCCTGGCCCTTTCAATTGCCACGTGTCCTGCAGAAAGGAGACGCCCATCTCACAGATGATTAGTGTTATTCCGTGGGACTGACCCCGGAGGACAGGCGGAATTTTAAAGGCCAGGGCTGCTCTAAATAGCCAAGAGTTGAAAAGAGGCCTAGAAGGCATTCAGGTTAGATAAATGGGCCCACGAAGTTAACCTTATTTCTTGAAAGCTCGGAGGGGAAGGTTAATTGCAGCTGAAGTTAGGAATAAAGATTTGGATGGGTTCTTAATTCACCTGAACCTGTTCTCCCTTCCCTCGCCCTAAAACTGGACGATCAGTTTAAGTGTCAACATTACTCAGTTTCACAGAGAAACAGCCAGCACAGTTCTCTCCTTTCCTCCACATTAATCAATAATTTATTTATTTTTTTTACACAAAAAAACCCCCGCGCACAAAGCAGCAGCCTTTAAATGGGTACCTGTCACGACAAAAGCAGTGAGGGGCTCTGTGCGGACCCCCGCATTGGTGGTGCCCTGAATGTTAATATCATAGCCAGTGTAATCTGCCAAGCCTGAGATGCGAGCGCTGCGGGCCCCTCCTGCCACCGTAAGCTCCTGCGGCGCGTGGGCTGCATAGGAATCTCTAACATTTATAACAAACTTTGCAAAAGGCCCATCTCTCGCAGTCCATGAGAGGTTGAAGCTGTCGGGGGTAACGTTTGTGAGTGTGAGCGTGCCCAGCTGTGGCTTGGCCTCTGAAGGAAAGGGAACACAGGTGAAGAGAAAGCATTACTGAGAGCAGGGCAGTGCTTAGTAGCAGAAGAGCGTTATGGCTACTGAAAGGTGTTGAGCAACATAGCCAGCCTTTACCATCTGCTGAGCAATGGGTGAAGAAACAAGGAGCTGGGCATTGCAAATAGCCATTGACAAGGGCTTTAAATTTAACCTCTTGCAGGTGTTTATTAGTTTTAATTTTTTTTCTTGCTCTTTTTTGTTTAGGGTTAAATGTATGCAATGGTCTGGCCTAAACTTGGGCCTGATTTGCAGAAGTGCTAAGCACGCACAACTCCCCGTGAAGTCCAAGGGAACTGCAGATGCTTAGCACCTCTGAAAATTAGGCTCTCGATGCCAGCATAAATCTGAACCATGACTTTACTTTTGCAGGAGGCCAACTCTCTAAATGATGGCACACTTCATGTTAAAGTGCTTTACCAAGCAGGTCAGGATCATTATCCTCACTGTCCAGATGGGGAAACTGAGGCACAAGTGAGTGAAGAGATTTGACCAAGCTCATGCAGCAGGCCAGTGGCACACCCTATCCACAAGGTCACACTGTGGACCGCTGAATGGAGGACACAAGATCACTGCAACCCCCTTTTTCAGGCCTTTATAATTCTTCTTAGGGAAAAATATTCTCTTTTGACATAAATTTCATTCTCAAAGGAATAACTTGGGAAATTGGAGTCAAATCCATCCAGCTTTCATATAATTCAACAACGAGGAATCTATTGAAACTAGGGTGACCAGATGTCCTGATTTTATAGGGACAGTCCCGATTTTGGGGTCTTTTTCTTATATAGGCTCCTATTACCCCCCACCCGTCCCAATTCTTCACATTTGCTGTCTGGTCACCCTAATTAAAACCCCATTTGTTAAAATGTTTTAGGGACATGAAAGTGTTGGTTAAATGGAGTCAGTGATATTCAGGGGGAGTTATTGGGTAAGTGACTCACGCTGGGGGACGTAATCATGACAACAACAGAACAATTAAAGAACAGAGAGAGACCTATAATGAACTGACATATGAACTGACGCAAGTTACCGCAATTTACCCACCCAAGACTTAGGTTAAATGGGCCAGGAGCGTTTGTTCCCCATCCACTCTGCTGCCTTGGTCTAGTCCAGGAGCAGGGACATCTCAGTGACCCCAATTAAGGATGCATGCTGGGACTGTCATCATGCAGAGCCAGCATGGTTGGTAATGAAGTTGTCATGGCGAGAGCTCGGTGCCTGGGGAGATGGCGGAGGAGATCAGAAAGTAGTCAAGATGCAAACATACGTAAAGGAGAATGTGGTGAAACCAGGCACGACGCTATCAGTCTTGCATGCAGGTTGAAGAGAACAATCTTTTCCACACCGAACCCGAAATGGGCACATTCCTTCACATGCCATTTGCCCCCAGCTCAGGCAGGCCCATGTCATGGCACCCAGATTTCAAAGGTTACTACATGCAACACAAGTTGAAAATCTCTCCAGGCAAGGCTTAATGAGTTCTCAACATCCTGTAGTCACCATCAGCACTGGAAAGGCTCTGGCATCCACTGGAAGGCACTGTGGTGCCCATTCCCCTACAAGATTCACTGGCAACAGTGCAAGTGATAGTGTACGGGGCCGAACATCAAGAAGGGATGGATTTCCTTTTCAATCCCAGCTCACTGCTGGGGGGGATGTGTAAAGATGCCAGGCAGAAAAACACTCTTGGTATCAGCACAGAATAACTGGACCACTCCATGCAGTTCCTGTTGGTCATTTAACATGCTACCCAAAGCACCAGTAAAAGATACAAATGCCATGAGAGACATTTGACCTTTACAAACAAAGAACCAAAATGGCATGCAGTTGCCTTTCTGGTATAACAAAGACATAGCGTCCATTCCCGTGATGAGAAAGATCACAGGCAAATGAGGAGCGAGGGTGTGGAATGAACACACAGAGTATTCCAAGTCAAATGCAAGGATGTTTCAGAAAATCATCTGGAGCAATTCCGTTATATATACAGAGAGCTTGCAGATAAGTGTATATATAAATAAACCAATCAAAGGTTTACCATTGTGCTTCCTTAATTCTGGGGACACTTTTCAGCCATTTCCAGGGTCCCAAATCCGCTTCTTTCAAAGCAGTCTTGGATTCAGCTTATTCCAACCTGTCCCCATAGTGACCCTTTCTTTAATTTACTAACGAGGGCCATCTAGATGAGGAAAAGTGATGTCACTTTGGAGCCACGTTCTAGAGCAGTTTGGTGGACAGGAAAAGAAAGAATAGAAAAAATAAATCTGGAAGGTGAAATACCTGTGGTAACCAGTGCCGTCAAAGTCTGAGAACCTTGGCCATCAATTAGACCATGCAGTTGGACAGTATAATTAGTGGCGGCTCTTAGGTTGGTGATTACAAAACTTCGTGAGGCCCCTGGCACCGTGTGCACCAGAGAATCCAAAGGCAAGTCAGAGTTTATAACTTCTAAAACAAAGCGATCAAAGGCAGCATCCTGAGCTTCCCATGTGAGGGACACACTGTCTGAGGTAGCGTTTGAGACAGTTAGTTTGCTAAGGAGAGGTTCGTCTACTAGAGGAAGAAAAACAAATGGAAATGTGTCGGAATTATTAGAACCAAAAATAAAATAAAATAAAATCAATGTCAGAGGAGTCAGAGATGGAAAAGACCTATTTAATCACATTTTCTGCACCATGACCCCATCATCTTAGCCAAAATCTCATCAGAATCCCCCTCCCATTTAGCAGTATGACATCGGCAGCATGATTTTGACCCACTGACACCTGTTTGCAATCCTCTTGGCACCTTAAAGACTAACAGATTTATTTGGGCATAAGCTCTCATGGGTAGTGAGATGGGTACCCAGAAATCACCTACTACAGGACAGGCCCAACAAGGAAAATAACAGAACACCACTGGCCATCATGTACAGCCCCCAGCTAAAACCTCTCCAGCGCATTATCAACTATCTACAACCTAACTTGGAAAACGATCCCTCACTCTCACAGACTCTGGGAGACAGGCCAGTCCTCACTTACAGACAGCCCCCCAACCTGAAGCAAATACTCACCAGCAACTACACATCACACCACAGAAACACTAACCCAGGAACCAAACCCTGTAACAAACCTCGTTGCCTACTCTGTCCCCATATCTACTCTAGCAACACTATCAGAGGACCCAACCACATCAGTCACACCATCAAGGGCTCATTGACCTGCACGTCTACTAATGTTATATATGCCATCATGTGCCAGCAATGCCCCTCTGCCATGTACATTGGCCAAACCGACCGTCCCTATGTAAAAGAATAAATGGACACAAATCAGACATCAGGAATAGTAACATACAAAAGCCAGCAGGTGAACACTTCAATCTCCCTGGACATTCTATAACAAATTTAAAAGTAACTATTCTTGAACAAAAAAACTTCAGAAACAGACGTCAAAGAGAAACAGCAGAACTAAAATTCATTTGCAAATTTAACACCATTAATCTGGGCTTGAATAGGGACTGGGAGTGGCTGGCTCACTACAGAAGCAGCTTTGCCTCTCCTGGAATTGACACCTCCTCATCTATTATTGGGAGTGGACCACATCCACCCTGATTGAACTGGCCCTGCCAACACTGGTTCTCCACTTGTGAGGTAACTCCCTTCTCTTCATGTGTCATTATATAATGCCTGCAGCTGTAACTTTCACTCCATGCATCTGAAGAAGTGAGGTTTTTCACCCAAGAAAGCTTATGCTCAAATAAATCTGTTGATCTTTAAGGTGCCACCAGACTCCTTGTTGTTTTTAAGGTTAATGTAGGCACCTTGTTTTGAGATAACTTTGTGCAGGGAACCGTTTTCAGAGGTCATATGAATGGCGTCAATAGGGGTAATAAAAGATTGCTGCATGTGATATAGTACCCTCCCGTGAGTAATCCATCTACGTTTGTAATTTGCTAGCTTTCTACTTCCAGTTTAATTTTGCACACACACAACAATAGGATTCCTTCTTTCCTTTGAACGGCTGTGCTACAGAGAGATCCAGATGTGAAACTTCAGGCTGTTCTAGGTGCTAAGAGCAAAATCCATACCTGTGCAGCCAGCCAGCCCAGGGCCGTGAACCACTTCAGTCCCGTGTAAAACCTAATCTGAGGTTTTAAATGGGATTAAAATAGTGCATAGGCCTTATATAATTCCTCTGCCATGGGGTCAATTTCATCCAAATCCCATTCAAAAAGTAGAAAAACCTTTGCCTATACATCTGCCTATTCAAGAGAAATAACCCCCCTAAATGCAACGTAGCAGATACGAACACATGTTGCAACGCTGAGGTGTGCCTAGAGAAGTATTGGCTCCATGCTCAGCCCCATAGCAAACTTGTTGAGGTTCTCCTCTGTACCAGGACTGCCCCTGCTCGGATGGAGCCGAGAGGAAAGAAAGCTGATTATTTCCGTTGCGAATAAGAACATCGCTCATCGCCGTGGTTACTTTTCCCTGCACTGGACAGGCGGGTTAAACATAATTTTACAGGTTAAAATAACGCCCGCAGCTCTTCATCAGAAGGCATTGTAGGGTGAGGTAGAGGATTTGGTGTCGGGTGTTTGGCTGGGGACGGTCAGGGTGTGGGAAAGGTCACGTCCTGTAAAGAAGAGTTAGGAGAAAGCCGAGTATGTTAGTATGTGAGGTAGGTTTATATACCTGTAGTAGCTGCAGCACTTATTGTCTTTGTGCGGAAACCACGTGTGCTCCCAGAGAGGTAGACAATAAAATCAGTTTTGGGGGAAAGCCCTGAGATATGAGCAGTCCTTAAGTTGCCTGAAATGTTGAACTCCATGGGGTCCAGTAACCTGCTAGAATCAATAATTTCAATGGTAAAGGTCTTGAAGGCCTCATCCGGGGCTGTCCAGGAAAGGTTGAAGCTTTTGGGGGTAATGCTGGAAACCATTAGCTCACCAACTTCAGGTTCTGCTGCTAAAGAGGAAAACAGAATGAGTGAGAATTAGATGCCCCCTCTGAAGCCTTGTGTTCAGAAATGCTGTGCTTGCATCTACAACTGCCATAGTTCTACCATGAAAAGGGGAATGGAGGGTTCGATTAACAGGTTGCTGCAAGCGGACATGAGTTAAGGGGAAGAAAGTCACAAAGAGAAAGTGTCTAACAAGGCCACACGAATGAAAGCTGTCAGACTGCAATGGTTGCCCAGGCTTCTGAGCGCAGCCAAGCATCCTTGAGTATGTCTTCACTGCAGCTGGGACCAGGCTCCCCAGCACAGGTAGACAGACACACACTAGCTGTATTCAAACTAATGTGCTAAAAATAGCAGTGTAACTGGGATAGCATCGGCAGCTGCTCAGGCTAGCCACCTGAATACCAACTAGGGTGACCAGATGTCCCGATTTTATAGGAACAGTCCCGATTTTTGGATCTTTTTCTTATATAGGCTCCTATTTCCCTTCACCCCATCCCAATTTTTCACATTTGCTGTCTGGTCACCCTAATACCAACCCACATGGACCCTCTGGGTATCTACTTGGATGGCAAGCCCAAGCCTCCACCTATGCTACCTCCTGCTACTCCGCTATTTTTAGTGTGCTAGCTCACACCGAGCTAAGACATGTCTGTTTACTAATACTGGGAAGCACATTCCCAGCTGCAGTGTCGACGTACCCTTTGAGGTCTAAGCATGAAAGCAGATGTGTAAGAACACACCGAGGCCCTTAAAGACTTGGAGAATACATTTCACGGCTTTAAGATAAGCTGAAACTAGATCCATGGCTTGGTCAAGGAGAAAGGGCCAAGTTTCATTTGAGCTTTTCCTCTCTCCCTTCCTGTTTAAAACACACGAAAGTTGGCATCTAGTCCTGGAGCTTGAGCCAAAGTACAAAGCTGTGGTAGCTTCCTGGGGCTTCCTTCCCTTCTGCAGATATCCCTGACAGGCCCCCAAAAGGCGCAGAACATTCTGACAATGGAAAATCCCCCCAGAAATAAAAGTCCTGAAAAGCCAGGTGGTGAATGTGACTGGAATAGGCGGAACACTTCAGTAGGGTGTCCTCTGCTGTTTCCATTAAACTAAGAGAGACAGAGCAATGCATAAGCCATACTTCGGCAGGACACTGTGGGTATGTCTACATGGCAAGCAGAAACCCGTGGCAGCGAGTCTCAGAGCCCCAAATCTAGAGATTTGGATTTGCGCTACAGTGCTAAAAATAGCAGTGTAGATATCCAGGCTTGAGCTGGGGTCTGTTTTCTTTTTAACCCCCTAAAGTTTACTTTCTCCACCTAAAGGACATTTATGTCCACTGTGTCTAGACTATAATCTGATATCAACCCATACTCAGAACTCCTGATGGATGCTTTCAGTGAAAAGTCAATGGCAGTATACGGCGCAAAGCGAGCAATTCATGTCATAAAAACCACTCTAGCCAAGCGCATCACCGCAACAAGCAAACAGTGCATCCTCATTTTGGTAATTCAGTTACAAATTTTCCTAGCTCCTTCTGGCTGCTGGATAAAATGTGCCCAGAGAGAGCAAACGAGTAAGTCTGAGCCATCCTCCAAGCTAGAGAGAAGTCGCAGCAGGTTGCAAAGGGCTTTAAGAAAGGATTCTGTGAATACTGTCTGAAACAGATCATTAGTGCATCTGACGGAAGAGCCACTGTGTCTCAGCTATTGTCACTGAGTAAATGAGATATAGAAAGTCGCATTAATTATAGCCTAAGTATCTAGAAGTGGCAGTGGCATGGAACAATCCAAGGAAGGATACGTTTGACTTGTGACAGTAGAAGTGCACTGTGCTTAGGTAAATGAGAGTGGTTGCAAACCACTGCATAGGTAAATGAGAGTGGTTGCAAACCACTGCAAGTACAGAGCAGGTAGAGCAAATGAACAAAACCCTGCAAGGTGAAGATGAAGGACAAAATCCAAATTGGAAGGGAAAGAAAATCAAATATCTGACTGGGCAGGTGGAACACGTGGTCTAGGTTCTCTTTATCTGAGGGTTAATTATTTAGAGTTTTGTAGATCATTAAAACAATGTTGGTTTTTATTGATGAGCGACAGGCCTGAACCAAAACCATGGAACATCTTTGAACTTTGAGGGATGCAAGATCTGGATATGAATGTGGGGACTAGTGCCCATCTCTGCTTTTCACCAACCCAGATACCATATTTACATCAGTGAAAGGGAAATGCATATCAGTGAAAGGTGCAGAGATGAGTCATACAAATTACTTTCATTATTATTGATAATATTATGCAATTTTTGGTTGTGTAAAGCCTGAGTCTCCTCTCACCTACACCAGCTTTACACAGCTGTAATTCTGTTGACTTTAGTGGAGTTACTCCTGATTTACACATTGTGAGAGCAGTAACAGATTCAGACTGGTTAACAGCCCAATACAGGAGATCACCCCATAGCAGTAATTCCATATTGTTTTTTTGTGCATTGTTTTGGAAATAACTTTTGGAATCCAAAAAACACAGGTGCTCATGGCCTTGAGTATCTGGGCTATAAAGTCAGGTTTTCATAGCTTTCACAGGGCAACGTCTGCTCTTTCTGATCATGTGCAATGAACATTTGGGTCTTGCAATTAGTTCCAACCAGAGAAGTCAGTAAAATAAGCAAAAATAAGTCATTTTAAGGACACATGGGAGCTCCTGAAAGCAAATGACAGCATGGTGGTCCTGAGACTCTCACTAGAAAATCTGATCATCATGAGACATTTCCAGGCATGATATGTTCAGCCAAGCTTTGATAAGCCTCTAGGATTAAGGGTGCTCATGCAAAAGAGGGCAGACATTCAAGCTCTCACTGGACGCTGCAATAGCTCTGGCCTATATGCCTCTCTGCAAAGAAGGAAGGAGCATGGAAAGTGATGAATGAATTAGAAAGGGTACCTGTTGTGGTGTTAACAGAAAGGGGTTTGGTCCTGTAGCCCTGAATCACACCATAAAGGATGACAGTGTAGGGCATGTTAGCCTTGAGGCCAGTAACATTCACAAAGCGCAGGCTGCCTGGGACTGTGAGATTCCGAGCGTCTTCTGGATTGTTAGGCTCCTGCACCTGAATGACAAAAGTCTCATAGGCCCCTTCTGCTGCTGTCCAGTTGAGTTGGAAACCATCCCAGCTAACCTTCGATACTGTTAACTTCCCGAGCTCAGGTTCCTCCTCTGAATAAAGGACAGAGAGTCAATTAGTTACTCAAATTACAGATTAAGGTAACCAATAAATGGGGTGCTACCTGATGACTTTCCATGCTAATGAATTTCGATTAGAATTAGTGTACCTATAGATGCACTATAACATAAACGTATAGATTTACGTCTGTCCTTGGTAACTCAGTGGAAAGCTTCCTTCAGAGACTTGGCAATGCAGAGCCGTACAACAAGGAGAGAGCAACAATAATAAATAATCAGCATTTTAATACTATAATATTTCATGTAGGAGGCAGCTTTGGAGCTTAGAGCATTTTACAAACATTAATTAAGGCTCCTTATGAGGCAAGTCAGTATTTCTATAACCATTTTACAGCTGCCATTAACAATTCAATGCTTGCCACTCTAAAGTGACTGTGATACTGCAGTATGTCCCATTTCAAGGTTAGACAGGTACAGATGTTCAAGTAAGTACTGAGGGCTGTGAATTTTATGTTTTTAATGGTGTCCGCTTGAAGAAAGGTTGGTTTTGTTTGTTTGTTTTTAAAAAAAATCAATTCCTAATTCAACATGACAAAGAATGAATAGTGGTTTCTCTGCCTGTACCTGGCCATTTTTAGATATTTGCCCTAATTGTGGTTAACACAAGTTTAATGAGGGCAGATAACAATAACTTCCTTGAAAAGACAAGCTTATTATTTCAAAATAAGAATCTCAGGGACATGCTGTCGAAAGCCTTCCTGTGGTGAGGGAAGACAACTGACAGACCATAAGCTTTTCAAAGTCAGGCTGGAAAATAGCATCTTCTAATCTGTTGGTTATGCATGGGGAATCTCCTCTTTTAATCTGTGGCTACCTTTTGGACTGGACCCATTCCATCGCTCTTGTCTCTCTTATCTGAATGGCTGAAATCAAGGTAAGACAGCCGTAATAATGATGACAGGGCCTGATCGTGCAACCCTTACACACGTTGCTGAGCACTTACTTGTGAGAGAGGTTCCACCAGGACCTGGTTTGCAGTTATACTCCTTTAAGCCACATTGGTGTAAGGTGCTTTAAAGGTGTGCACCCATTTTATGGCAGGCTGGTGTATAGGGGCCTTAGTGTAAATGAGAACCAGGCCCAATGAGATTACTTGTGTAGTTGCTCATCATGTAAAGTAAGGGTTGAACATAGTGTGTGTGTGCTTGCGTGTATACATTAGGGCACGCAATACCATATGGGCTTAATTTTCAGAAATGCCGAGCCATTAGGAGCTTCCATTGACTTAACCGGGTTTATGAATACGCAAGCCCTATATCTCTGTATAGGAAAGTGATATCACTCAGGTCTACTGAAGCACCAACCAGCTGCCTCCCATCCCCCTGTGACCCTGGAGAGATGACATTGTACAGAGCAACTTTTCACATCCATGCTGCTCAAGAACTTTGCACGAGCTGTTTTAATGAAAATAGGGCTCAGACACGCATTATGATACAACGCAAATCCTGTCTAGGTAGCACTGTTCAGCTGGAAAGGGAGAATGCAGGCTGGAAAAGAAATCAGTGATCATTTGATGGCAGTAGAGATAAATAAGACATTCCTTTAAAATCAAAATACACCCCCCCCCAAAAAAAGAAGTCAAGTCACAGCAAAGTCTTTCAAGGAAAAACATTCTCTATTTTGCAAATGCCATAACAACTTAAAAGCCATTCAGATTACCCTGAACATAACATTCAATTTCCATTCTCTTCCAAGATGCAGGCTCACAAAACCACTTTTCCTTTCAGTTTCCCGTTCAGGGACATGCATGTTTCATCTGGAAATGCATCCAACTCCCATCATGCTCTCCTGTTCTCAGACACAAATCATGCAATGCACCAATTCTGGTTGCTGGGGCGCTCAGCCAGCCTCACCCGTAAAGCCTGGACAACAGAGATGACGACGACACGGGGAGTGAGAGGAAGAGATGATGTTTCTTAGATTAAACAAAAAAAAAAGATGTAACACATCATAGAAAAAGATGAGACTGTTCTAACCATTCCCGGGGTGTTCGATGGCCTGGGTAAATCCTGTGTCTCACACCAACAGTGATTTTTGTACTGGTACGTGGACTGGGAATATTGCTAGTCTATTATCTATTTCTCCAACTGTACATTTGCATCTTGGTATTTGATCATTAGTGAATTGCACTCAGTTTATACGATTGTTTCCTTTTACTGTTGTATTGTTCAGGGAGAAATGAATGTGCTAAAGGAAAATAAGAGGCTGTTTAAAAACTCTGAAAACCCCCACTCACAATGTGTTACAAACTTTTTTTTTCCCCTTCAAACATCATCACTTCCATGGAAACCCTGCCCAACACTACCTCCTTGCAATCTTCCTTTTGTTTGGTTCACAATCCAAACAAAACCCAGTCACATATCCTGCTATTTCCATGTGTCTTGTAAATAGCTGATGCATCAAATCCCCTCTTTGCATGCAATTTGTAAAGGGAGAATCAATGCTATGTCCCTTCAAAAGCTGGATGGGGAACTGTCCATGCTACATAACTCAATGCCCTCATTCCAAAGCAACAGGGGTTTTGTCCCATGCAGAAAATAATTTCATGAAGCCTGGCATTTCTGCAATGGAACTGCAATATGAGATGAAACCCAGAATGTCAAAGCAGAAATGAGAACATATGGATAACAAAATCCATAGAAAATACCTGTGTCAGTTAGAGCATCCAGTGACTGAGAGAGCTGACCTTGAATGCTTCCGCGGAGAGTGATCAGATATTGTGTGCCAGCTGTGAGATTGGTAAATTCTGTTTCTCGTAGGTTTCCTGGCACAAAGATTTCCTGGGTCCTGTTTAAGCTGGGCAGGCTTTTCAGAGTGATAAAGAACTGATCAAATAATGCATCTTGTGCTGCCCAGGACACTGTGAAACTATTGAAAGTCCTGTCTGTTATTTTAATGTCATGAAGTTGGGCAGTGGCTTCCAGGATGGAAAAATCAGTGGGCACTGAAAGCAGAGTGTGAGAATCAGTACTTGGGTTTGTTAAGTAACTTAGCTCAGTAGGTGCTGGGCTGGTAGGATTAAGTGTTGTTTCACTGTCTGATTCTCCAGATGCTGTGACTAGATGTGCTAAACAGAGGTAAATCACAAGTTAAGTTTTCCTTATAAAAAAAAAGGCAAAGAAACCAAATGACGCCTAACATCTGAGAAAGGTTAGTTTCTGCGGTTTGCATTAAAGGTCTCTAAATACAGAGAAAGCAGATGGGATAACTGATTGTTTGGAGACTGAATCCAGGTCGTAAGCAAAGGAAACATTACAAAGCATCATATCAGTCTCATACCTGCCATACTCAATGGCAGCTCTAGAGCATCAATCACGATAGCTAGCAATTTAAGGACACTCATTTTCAGTAGAGATACTGGACCAGATCCTCACCTAGTAGAAATCAACAGAGCTTCACTGACTTCCATGGAACAATGCTGATTTACGCTGGCTAAGAATTTGGCCCTCAATCTCTCAAACATGCCTTCAAGCCACACAATAGGACAGCTAATGCTGCTGATGGAAACCAGAAATGGAACGCATGCTAGGACTGCAAACATATCGAATACAGACTGAGAATTCAGCGCTAGCAGTAGCATTGCAAAATTTCTTCCGACCCTAAGAAAAACAAACTTGGAGCTGTTGTCTGTCTGTACACATGCCGCATTCTTAAAAAAAAAAAAAAGGAGAGAAAATGTGAACCTTCTTCCTTTAAAGAGTTCACGAGACAAAGAGATGAGCCAGCACTTGCTCTGTGCACGGGGTGTCCATGCTACCCAAGAAATTAACATGCCTTAGATCACAATCAGCCTTTGGGGTTCTGAGGGTTACATAGAGAGAATGCCCATCTCAGTTGGAGGGCAACAGGCAGATAACTTTTCTGAGTCTTCAAGTAGCCATGCAGCATTATCTCTTCATTAGTGAACTAGCCACATCATTCCACACTGAAATGACTGCCCTGCTTTCTTGTCTCAATGGCATTCATTTAAAAGACAGTGAGCAGCTTCCACCATCAGGCAGATCAGCATAGGTACGTGCCCTTGATTCAATATCTGTCTCCAAACTGACAAGATACTAGCATAGCACAAAAATGTTTGCAGAAGAGAAAGAACAATTTAAACATCTTGAAAAAAAAGCAAAGCGATATCTAGAAAATACATTTCCAGCTCAAATACTCATGTATAGTACTTTTCTGCTGACCTTCAAGAAATCTGAAAGCCTATGGGAACAATTCACTTATAGTGGTCATGGATCAGTGTAGCTCTATTACTGACTTAGATAGAGTTCTACCTGATTTACTCCAGTGTGAGACCAGAACCAGGCCCTATATAGTGTATAACTGAAAGGCAGTAGCTTAATTATCATGATAGTACATTACCTACAATGACCACTACTACACTAATTCCCATTTTGCCAGTGAGGATACTGAGTTAGTCTATAGTTATTAACTGGCTTTATCAGAGTCATTATGTTAATGTGACGCCCCTGGGGGCGGGGGATTGCAGAAAGCATGCACCATCTAAATATTAACCTACTACGAGTCTGTAGGCTGCTGTTACACAGTGCATTTTGCCAAGAGATGCCACCCATTCTTTTCTAAGTATATGTGGCCGCAGCAGAATCTGAGGAGTGTGTTAATTTAAGGCAAATGCTGCCTAAATTTTGACCACTCTACATGCATGCTGCTAGCTAACATATATTGTAGAGTACATCCAACTATATAGACATGCATTGCATACATACACAGAACAGCAGAATTAGGAGAACAGCAAAATTATCACATAGATACAGGATCCATTATGCAAAAAGAAATGGAAATTGTGGAGACATGCAGAAAAGAATACACAACATGGAAAGATGCAAGTGGAAAAGGCAGCCTGATTTTATACATTCCCTTTGCACTTGCTGTAGAGATAAACACATAACTGAGGGGAAAGGGTGACAATTAGAGCTAGTTGACAATCAGAAATTTGACAAAAATGTCACAATTCAGAAAAGAAAAGGGAAAAGGTTTCAGTGATAGTGTCACAAAATTCTAGCCCTCCCCCTATTGGTTTGAGCAGATTCAAAGTTGATCAAAGGTTTTCAATTGCCAAAATATCAAATTTTGAAATTCCAAAATAAAAAGGGGAATTTTTGAAAAAAAAGGCATAATTTTCATCCTTTTTTTCTGTCCAGCCCTATGGAAAATGACTCCATTTTAATTATTCGCTCTATAATTTGCAGGCAAGGACTTAATTTTTTCATGCAGTCTGTTACTAATAGAAAGAAGGATGATGGAATATGTGAGAACTCCAGTGAGTAACTCACACGAAGGGGACACGCTTGCAACTAGTACTGAATTCTGGATCTTAATGTTACCAGTAGATTATACATACTGGGTCAAATGCTGCTCTTAGTTTTGCCCATGGGACTCCACTTATTCAGTTGGAGTTGCAGGGCATAAATTGGCCCATGGCAGGCAGGTAAAGCTACACTGTCCTATCATTTACAATCATTTTATTGCAAAACTAGCTAGGGATACTGTTTGGGGGTTTAACAACAAGACCCACAAAGGGGGAACAACTGGATAAGTAGAGAGAAAACCCCTAATTAGCTCCAGAGTAACCCATAATAGAAAAATGTATGGCTTAGTGTACAGACGTAGAACTGAGACAGAAATGCAAGATAGCTGGATACGTGGAAAACATCCAGGTAATGTAGCTAGTGATAGCTATCAACGCATAAGAGATTGTTAACAACTAGAAGAATGGACAACAGAAAATGTAAGTATCAGTTTGATCGTTGAATAACAAAGTGTATGGGTGGCAGAGACATGTGAAGGTAACAACATTTAGATAAATGGACAAAAGAGAGACAAACTGGAAGCCCTGGATGGATGGGTGAAAGCCAGACAGAATGTTCCCTAGTAGAATGATGAATGAATAGCAGATGCACAGGAATTAAACACAAGGAAGGACATTTGGATGGACAACAGATAAATTGCTATGAGAATTCCTTGTCAAAGTGAAATACCTATATTTATTATCCTGAGGGTGAAACTTTCAAACTGAGGTGTCCCTTTTATACATATAGTCTATCCTTTCCTGTATGGAGGTTCTTGGGCCTTCTAGGGGAATTCCATTTTAATTTCTCACTGGTACTTTCACGATGAAGAACGTTAATGTCCTGCCTGGACGTCAGATTTCTCTGAGTGCTTGGGATGGAGCCGGGAGTGTTCCTTTCTACTATTTTTTGTTTTTTGGTCTTTTGCTTTATTTATTGGAAAGAGGTGGCCACAATCAATTCCTTGCCAGGTCTCTCATCAACCCAAGTTCTATGCCTCGGGGCTCTCATCCTCCCAAGATAGGATTTCGGCATCAGGGTCAACCATGAAACCTCCATCCTATTTTGGGCCCTCCATTTAAATATCCTTCTCTTCTGCCTCAGCTAGATGGTTACTTTGTACCATTGGAGAACAACAAAGGAAGTAATTGGTGGCCAGGATTTGATTTAAGGTCTTGCCTGTGGTGGATTAATATACCACAATGGCGACCATTAAAAATTCTGTATTGCCAGTAGTCGCTGCATACTGATATCTGCAATACCCATTTACGCCTCTGCTTCAAACGGGAATCAGATGTGGTAACTGTGTAGCATCTGTTCGCAAATTACTTTTCAGTGGTAACTACTGTAGGTTCCTGTCAGGCTGACTCACCTATTCATTGTTGATAAAGCTTATGCTACAATAAATGTGTTAGTCTCTAAGGTACCACAAGTACTCCTATTCTTATTGTTGATAATGTTACTTTGAGCGTGGGAAAACGGGGACACAACTTCAGATAAGGAGAAGCCATAAGAGGAAGAAGGACTGACACAGAATATTGAATATTGAGGGTCCTCAGCAGATAGAATGAATCTTCTTTAGTCATTCAACAGAGTCGGAAGCTATCTTCTCCAAGCCATGCTCCCATTCAGCTCTTGACCTGTAACTCACTTCCAGAGACAAGAGAGCATCTCATCCAAGACATGCCAATAGTCACTGAACAATCTGTGCACCGTTGCAGAGGAATGTTAAGCGGGCACTCAGCTATTATAAAGTCCATTCATTTATTTCCACATGCCACTCATGCGTAACGTATTACTGCCCCTGCTTCTCCAGCATCCACATTATGCTACTCAGGCACCGCTCCAGAACTGGAGCAGGGAGAAACAAAGATGCAATCTGACTGCTCAGTTTCCTCAAAGCTGGGCTATGTGATTACACTACAAATCGACTCTCTGCCTCGATAAATGTATTTGGAAAGTTATGCTGGAGAAATGGTCTTTCCAGCTAACGCATGGCTTATTCCCCTTTGCTTCTCATAGCATTCTAAACTGCAAGTCTACCATGCTCCTGGGTGGAACAATTAACAAAGTGGACCATGATTAGGGACCCCTTAGTTAATAACTGAAAGGATGTACCTGTTGTAGCCACAGCTTCAAGAGGATGGGAGCGCTGTCCTCCAATCATTCCGTACACCTTGATTTTATAGGATGTGTTAGCCTGGAGGCCATCAATCACAGTGCCTAAGGAGTCTCCGGGCATGAAGACTTCTGCAAGGGGCCCAGCTGCCCACGCCACCTCCTTGTACTCCACCACAAAACTAGTGTAGGCTCCTGAGTCCGCCTTCCACGAGAGACTAAAGCCATGCGCTGTCACATTGGAGACCACAACATCCCTCAGCGTATCCTCCCCCATCCCAGAAGCCTCTGAGCTCCAAGATCCAGAGGACTCATCTGGGCCGGGAGTTGCCTCCCACTTTAGATCTAGACTATGTGTGGCTATAAAGAAACAAACAAGCAAAGGGTAGAATATGAAATACTTAATTCCTTCCTTTTTTCCAAGAACAAAAAAGTCAGTGAACTGTGCACTTCGTACTTATTACCTGGCCGTGAGTAGAACCATCTAAGCAGATTTTGAAACCAGGACCTTGAGCACCAAAGCACAAACCTCTACCACATGAGCTAAAGGATCCATTCAATTACTTGGTAGCAGTAGATGACTGTTATCCACTAACGGGCTGGCCACTGAAGGAGATTGTGACACACCCTTTGCCAGCGTGCTACACAATTTGCAAAGGGGGTGGGTGTTGTTTATATTCTCAGAGGGAGATTGAAGAAAGTATGAGGGAGAACCAGCCAGACATACAATGCATAAGAAAATAAAGTCTTCAGCTCAAGGGCTGGAGCAATGCCTATCTTACAAGATTTCAGTAGGAAATAATTGACTGATGCAAACAAAAAAAACCCTGCAAAACAAAACCAAAGGCTCCCTGACCTCTGCAGGCCTGACGGAACAAGTCAGGGAGGATTAAGGAGAAAGACTAAAATACACAACATGGGTAAAGGAGGGGAACTTTGAAAGCAAACACTCCCTGCCCTAAAGCAGATTGCATTCTATAAGTTGCATATGAATCAGTTTCCTTTTTTTCCAAGTGAGGCCAGATCTCTCTTTTAATGAACAAGTTTTTCCAAGCTGCGTGTCCCTGGGTTCCTCCCCTGCATCCTTCCTAGGATACAAAGAGCTAGTTCGGTCCTAGTCATGCTCCTGGTGCCTTCCACTTGAATCAGTTACTCTCTGTTCCCTGCTGCTCTGTTCCCTGCCGCCCCGTGGTGAAACGGCCCGAAAGCCATCTATAGCTGTGGGCAGAGTGTGTGAGCTGACAAGATTTCTTTGCTTGGCCTGTGGACTGGAGGATCTCACACATGCTGGGACATGGACGGAATAAAGAAAGAAGCAAGCCCCAGTTCACACACCCACAAGATCTTGTTTTACAGCTCCTGATTCTTATGCATTTGGGATGCATCCGTCCCCAATCAAGGGACAGATCCCAGAGAAACGTTACATCAGCTCCTGCTGCTGCATCTCAGGTGATGCTTCAGGAGCTTCTCGGTTTATTCATGAGCCAAAGCAACACTGGTTTCGTGCATATTTTTTTTTAAAATTTCCCAAGAAGATAAAGAATAAGACTTGGGGAATTTGATTCTGATGCTGGAAATGACTAGCTTGTAAAACTCCACAGCAAGGTCCTTCTGATGTAACTTGTTTAAGTCTTTTCACCCTCTATGTGTATTTCCTGTGAGGGTCTGAAGATTCATCAAAGAGAAGGGGGAGAAACAACCCTGGAGAGATCAAAGCTTTCTTCATCCCCGCAGTGTAGACCTTCGGCTTTGTTCTGTGTGTCAGTGCCTCCTATGTTTTCTCCCACTTGGCTACAGGCCTTATTTATTCATCATACAATTTATTTAATGTGGATGTTTACAGCATATGAACTCTCAGCTGTCTTGAATTATCCAGCTCTGTAAACCATTTATAGGTACAGTTGGCATGAAAATTACAATGGAAAATAAAGTTGGGTTGGATTGGATTGACTGTGTGGCAGCAAAATAAGGTGCCAACTTTAATTTTCAGACTTCACAATACCAGGCAATGTTCTCTTGTCTACAGCTGCCAATTTGTACGATCTGGGATTTCTTGCATGGGTTTGACCTCTAGATGGAATTGAGGGAAAGAAGATGAAACTCTCAGGCCCAGATCTTCAGCTGGTGCCAACTGATGTAACCCCACTGTTTTCAGTGCAGCTATGCTGATTTATACCGGCTGAGTGCTAGCCCACAATATTTAAACATAAAACACCCTGAAAACATGTAGGAGCTGATTATCTTTTACACTAAGGCTGTAGCCTGACAGAGCCCTGTCTCTGGGCCACATTTACACACTGAACTCAACAAGAAGCCCCACTGTCTTCAGTAGAAACTCCTTGAGGAATAGGGTACTGCTCTCGGTGAATACTGGTGGAAGAATGGGCTCTCTTTTATAGAGAAGAGTAGCAGTCGTGCTATCCAATGGACTCAAGGGACTGAGACTAGCATTATGACATCAGCTTTCCTATGCTATTGAAAGAGAAAAATGGTAACTGGCAAAACACGAATTGTGAGGGCTCCAACCATGTTCTGATGCTTTCAGTGTCAAGAAAGGCTGCAATGAAAATTCATTAAGGTGTGCATAGGGGAATGTTAAAGGGATGTGTTGTTAATATCTTTGTCCCCCTTCTTCTTTGATTGCTAGAGTGTAGGGAAACAAAATAAACCATTAGACACACACACACAAAATCGTCCAATTTAAAGCAAAGAACGAGGTTGTACATTGCCTGCTGGGGAATAAGTGTATTATGTGGGTCTCCTTAAGGGATAAGCAAGCACACAACAGAGGAGATGGAGAGAAACAACGGTATAAGGAAAAGACATGGCTACACCTCAGTTAGGCTTTCACACTAGACAGAGAGTAACCAGGTTTTTGCAGCTAGCTGACGTGTTCAAAGCTGCTCCCCAGCAGCTTGGAAAGGCGGTGACATTCTGCTTGGACCATCTCACCCGCTCTTTAAGAGGATCTGACACAGTGCACCCATTCAGACCCTGTTACTTACCAGTAGACTCCTTCACCATTGCGGGTTTGCTCTTGTGCCTGCCTTTCTCTGCCACTAGGGTGATGGTATATTCTGTACCAGCGTCCAGCTCTCGCAAGATGTAAGAGGTGCTATCTGCTGGTATCTCAATTTCATTCTTCCTCCCAGAGGGGATCATGTACGTGAGGCGGTAGCGGTCAAACTTGGCCAGTGGTCTTCTCCAGCGGAGGGAGAGGGTCGTTTCAGTGTTATCACTGACCGCTAAATCCTTGGGATTATCCAGATCTGCACGTTAAACCACAGAGGTTATTTATACGTCAGAATTTTTTATGTTCCTTGGTGCAGGAGCTGTGTACTGCCATGTGGGTATTCTGTCAGCTAACTGCAGAAAGAGCCATCATTATACCTGCTGCCTTAATGGATTCACTGTATAACCCTAGCCTGATTTCCCTTTCTATGTCTTTCAGACCCTATTCCTTGGTCTAAGTAGTAGCAGGTGACGTTCCAATTATATGCAAACCAAACTGAATCCAGATCTCCCTCACGAACATTCATTTCAACAGGGCTGCATGGAGGAGAGGCAGAATCTGCCCCCCTGGTTTATTCATTTTTTAACGACACTCAGTTTCAGCCGGTAATTCCCGCATTGAACTGTGCGATGAATCTAGAGCACAGGTTTTCAGCCTGGCAGTCATGGGGAGAGTGGGTGCCACAGGCAGGTATCAGGGGGTTGCAATCACACTGCCCTTCCGACAGTGGTAACGGAAAGGGTGATACCAGTATGGAAACAGAGGTCTGGATACAAAAAAGGTTGAGATCCATTGAACTAGAGCAAGTTTTTAGGAAGACATTCAATCCTAGTTAAAAGACTTCCAGGGATGGAGAATTTGCCACATCCCTCACTAAGCCATCCCAATGGTTAATTATACCCACTATTAACATTTTATACATTTGGAACGGGACTATACCATATTTTGTGGGATTTTCCTCTTTTCCCCAGCAACAAAATTCACGTTTCGTGGAAGAGGCCATGAGGACTGCACAGTTTACAAGACAGCTACCCTTGGCCCTAACTGGGGCTCGTGAACGGCTCTGGCTTTTTTGCCCGTTTCCCCCCGTGTGGCCAAGAGAAAGGATCATCTCACCGGTTGCAGCATTGATAGTAGCCGGAGTACTTTCTCTGTCCTGCTTCACTGCTGTCACTCCAATGCCATATTCAGTTCCAGGCCTCAGACCTATGGTGAATATGCAGAGATGAGTCACTGTTTAGGGATGGGGCTAGATAAAATGTTTCTTGGTTTTGTTTTGCATAAGAAAGCTGTAGTGTGTGGTGGTGTGGGAGCTTTCCTTTGCTTTGAACATTAAGAGCCAAATTTTCAGGCAGTCTCTAGCTGGCCTCCAACGTGGAAGAAAAAAACTTTTGCATGCACAGTCAACTTGATTATTTATTATTGCATTACTTAGAGACTCCAACCAAGATCAGGATCCCTGTGTGCTAGACACTGTACAAACACATAAAAAGTGACAGTTCCTGCCTCAAAGAGATGCTGATTTAAATAAACTGAACCTGCACGAGTGTGCAGACATCCGTGTTCAATGTGAAAATCCCAACTGACTAACTGGCAGGCAAGAGGTCAACTTGCAAGCACAAAAAGGTGCATGCTCACTTTTGCAAGCACATGCAAAAGTGGCATGGAGAACCAGAGACTCGGTGTCCGATTTGTAAAGGTATTTAGGTGCCTGGAGATTCAGAGAGGCATCTAGAGAGAGGTCAAAGTGACCTAAAATCAACTGCCATTGATTTCAAAATTGATTTGAAAATTCCACTAGGCACCTATCTGCATCTTTAAATGCCTTTAAAAATCTGGCCCTCAGGCTGAAAATGTGGCTTTTGACAGGAACAAAGACACTGTGTTCCCAAGTTAGTAAAAAATGAGCCTCCTAATGTCTAAATCGTCTTCAAAGTCTTTTACATCCTGAATATCTTCTCTACCATAAAAGATTCAAATACACTTATTATCCCAATCTGCATGGATTTTGGTGCGTTTTTAAAGTCTCTTTCATATATTCACATTTCTCTTTACATCTCTCCAATGTGACTCTTTATAGCTCTATATTTTTGTAAATTCTTTGTAATCCAGTTAGAAGATACAATACTTTACACTCAGCGAGTCTCCTGTTCCTCTGTTGTGCATATAAAATTCTTAGTGCCGGGGAAAGTTCTGTTCATAGCAAAGGAAGAGCGGATCTCTCTAGATAGCTTATGAGACCCTACTGAAAACAATGCTGTTATTCAATATTGATGCAATTATGTTGTGATTATATAAATATTATGGTGGGCTGAGACACCAGCTAGGGACTTAAAATAAAGCCCAAACTCTGGTTCAATTCAAGAGCCCTTTATTCATGGCTAGTTTTATTAACCTAAGATTTCAAAACAGCCAACAGCTGGGAGGGGAGAGGACAAGGCCTTCTCCTTGAAGAAGCTTCCTCTTTGTTTTCAGAGCCCTGCTCCAGATCAACCATGTTACAGGCAGGGTACCTGGTTCTATTTGTAACCCCTTACATGCCTTTACATCTTGCCACAGGGCATCATGGTGATAGGAGGTCAGATCTCTGGATAGTTACTGGTGCCTGTTACATTAACAGCAGCAAAGAGTCCTGTGGCACCTTATAGTCTATAAGGTTAGTTTATAAGGTGCCACAGGACTCTCTGAGGCTTTTACAGATCCAGACTAACACGGCTACCCCTCTGATACTTGTTACATTAACAACAATCTCACTTTGATCCTACCTGTGAGCGTAGCCTTGGTTGTGGCCTGGTTACTCCTTGGCACAGTTATCTCAGCATGGTCTCCACCTGAGATGGGAGCAAACTTGATTCTGTAGTTATCAATGCTGGCTTGGCTGTTCTTCCACTCCAAGGTGATACTGTTGTCTGTCTGAGACACGCGCTTCAGGTTCTTTGGTGCATCCAAGTCTGAGGAGGGAAAAAAGGTTTTTTTCTCTCAGGACACAAGGAAAGAATGATTCAAAAGGCCTGGGATATGGTACCATCTACAAGATGAGATCAATTTTCCCACAGAAGTTACCACTTCAAGGAAAGCAGACACCGCCTGTGAAAATTTTTAATTTTGTTTAATTGAAAACCCAATTTTCCATCACATAAAAGTTGTGATGGAAAATCGTTGACCAGCCCTGGAATTCAGTATTCAAAAGATACACTCCAACCCTAGCCTAAAGGGATTTTATCTAAAAATTCCATGAGCTATCATAATTCACTCCCGTAATGGACTCAAGTCCTGCTTTGTTAAAACAACTCCACCCTGGAGCAAGCAAGGATTTAATTCTCTCTGTTCCATTTATTACCCAGCATTGTCATATGGCTTCATTAACAGATCCAAACCATGACTGCATGCTAAAATGCACACCTTTTACCAAAAAACCCCAATGAGGAGTCCTTGTGGCATTTTAGAGACTAACAAATTGATTTGGCATAAATAAATAAATACATAAACAAATCTGTTGTTAGTCTCTAAGGTGCCACAAGGACTCCTGAGACAGTCTGAGACAGACTAACATGGCTACCCCTCTGAAACCTTTTACCAAAGCATTCCCAGCATAACCAAAGGTGAAACTGAATTAAAAACAAAAGCAGGCAGTGGATTCCCAGGATGAAAAAAAGAAAAGAGTTCTCTTCTAATCCACAATGGATGTAAGCAGAATAATAGATCTGTTCAGAACTAGACACTGTGGTGATGGCAATTATAGGAAAACTTTAGATCAATAAACAGACGAGCAGGCAGATAAGGTAGGAGGAACACTGTTTGTTGTTGGGGGAAAAAACAGGAGATTCAGGGTAAAAGTATCAAAAGGTCCTAAACGATCTGGGAACCTAATTTCAATTTTCAAAAGGGATACAGGCACTTAGGAGCCTAAGTCTCTTGGAAAAGCAATGGGATCTAGGTTCCTAAGTAATTTTTGAAAATTTTACTCAACTTCCATAAACCTCTGTGACTGCTATAGTGCTGTGCTGGCATAATAATGGTGAAGTGAAGCAACATGCTACAGCTAATTAGCATGGATGTGTTGAGGGTGACTGGAGTGGAGCAGAAGACAAGAAGCTATGACCATCTCCGAACAAGCTCTTTACCTGTGACAAAGATTTCCTTCACAGGGTCGCTGGCCATGTCCCCGCGCCGAGAGATCAGCGTCACCTCATACTCTGTGTGTGGCTTCAGATTCCCAATTGAGTACTGGCTTTCATCCTCAGAGAGGTCGATGGTCGTCCTGTCCCCAGGAACATCCTTGGGTCCATAGGTGAGCTCCATGTCATCGATTTCAGCCAAAGGTTTGAACCATGTGATTAAAGCTGTGGTGTCTGTCACATCTCTTGCCTCAATCTGGCTTGGGCCATCAAGCTCTGTTATGGAAAGAGGAAAAACATGAATTTTCTGATCCCATCATAGAGAGATCAAACACAGTCTGGATATTGACCCTTAGTAGTTGAATCAAAGCAACATTAAAATGAGTGGCTCCTATTAGCTGAAACCCATTTTCATGTTGACTTACTTATGGCCCGTAATGTTCTACTGATGCAGATGGAAAGTGTTGTGTTACGCAGGAAGGGAAAGGATGTATACTGAGCCAGTCCTGCACTGGCACAGCAAGTATAAGCAGAAGTCCAAGCAGGTTCTCCAGCTGCACCGGGAATCCTGATGGTGCCAAGTAGTTTCCATGTGGTGTGTTAAGGATGTGGAGTCTGTTTCACTTTGTTGCACTCTCTGAACAGGAATAAAGTGTATGCTGGCCCACTGCCAGCTAGAAGAATCATGCCTTTCCTCCCCAGACAGGTAACCCAGGCATTCCTTGTGTCAGCTACTTCAGCTCTTCCCGGCTATGTGTTTTCAAAAGGGGAAACTTTTGAAAGTGTGGCTTGGTTTGCCTCCTGTTTAGCATCTCCACAGAATGCAACAAATAACAGATTAGTACTTACTTGTGGTAAACACTCTAAACAGCCCAGGTCCTCTGGTTTTGTTTTTCACTACATGCAGGGATACGTTATACTGTTGTCCTGGGGCCAGACCTGGCTGCATATATGATGTGTCTGGTCTCTTCAAACTGTTGGTTATGTCCCCATTATCTTCCTTTTTCTGTAACGCACAAGGCACTTGGTTAAAATTAAAGTTGGACTAACTGTTTTTTATTCCTCCAAACTCTAACATTTCCTGAAGACAAATTGATTTTAATGAAGTTTTTGATGGGAAGGTTTCTGAGGTCCACAAAGGGTCTCTCCGGTCATTTCCAGAGAGACCACATCGAATCCAAAACAAACCTTTTGGAACAATTCCATTTTGTGAAAACATGGGAAAAGTTTGGTTTTCATTCCAATGAGGAACAAAAAACAAATTTTAAAACCCTCAGAAGTTATTGTGAAATAAAATGGGCATTCTCTGGCCAGCTCTAGTTCGAATGCAGCATAAAAGGAGCCCAACGCCCTGCACTTGTACATGGCGGTGTCACAGGATGAGCTTTTTCCTTACCATATTTCGGAAGACGAGCTCCCAGCCATCAAATGAAATGTTCAGAGGATCCCACTCCACCTGCACAGATGTCTCCTTGATGGATTTGAATTTCAGGCCTTCAGGAGCAGGCAGATCTATGAGGAGAAACAGCAAGAGGGTAGCTGCATGGGTCATAGTGTCCCCACAGATCAGAGAACTAGGTATTCACAAACAAGTACCATGGTGAAAATCACTGGGGATGTTTTGAGATACTGCAAAATGCTTAAATAGTACAGTGATGGGTGCTATAGAAAAAACTGGATTAGATAGATAGATAGATAGATAGGCAGGCAGGCAGGCAGGCAATTAGTACAAAGAACAAACACATGGTGGACAGATATTAAAGGTGGGTTCTGTAGACAGATGGACGACTTTTTTTCTGTCCCAAAAGATGCCAGAGTTAATTTGGTACCCACCAAACTACAGGAAAATCTATCCACCATCCTGACTCCTCTCTCCCACCTCTCCAGCCGCCGTTATGTAAAGCTATAGCAAGACTAAAAATGCTGTCAAGAATCTTCCTTGCCTTTTGCAAAGAAGGGGGATTCATATTCCAACGTCCCTACGTTTTTCTTTTTTAGCACTTTTTAATCATCCTTGATTTCCAGACCCCCCCCAAAAGAAAATGTCCGCCACAGCCACACATATGTTGATGCCTTTTAAGAGACATGCATAGCCATGTACTTGCCAATTTAGCAGTTCTGTGGTACACTGCAGCAATACATGTTAATGCAGAGGATCAGACTTTAGCCCCTTCTACTTACAGGCAGGGCCGCCCAGGGCGGGGGGGGGGATAAGTGGGGCAATTTGCCCCAGGCCCCGGGCCCTGCAGGGTCCCCCACGAGAAGGATCATTCACTCGCTTTGGGGGCCCTGGAAAACTCTTGCAGGGCCCGGGCCCCCGGAGCTTCTTTGGAAGGACCCCCCATCACCGAATTACCACCGAAACAGGACCCGCCGCCGAAGTGCTGGGTCTTCGGCGGTAATTCGGCGGCTGGGGGTCCCCGCAGCGGGTCTTCGGGGCACTTTGGCGGCGGGTCCCGGAGCGGAAGGACCCCCCGCCGCCGAAGACCCCAGGCCCCCTGAATCCTCTGGGCGGCCCTGCTTACAGGTGGTAGTTCCCTTCCTTAGAACCTTTCCAAGCACAGTAATTAGCACGTTCATGCAGTAAATCATCAAATATATTATATATACCCACAATGCCTCTGCTTTCTCAAGAGGGCCAACTGGAAATAGATGAGCATGTTTTGGTGACAAGATTGAAACATGAGGATAACGAAGAGTGACCGCACTTGTTTAATCTGGCTTTGATCGTGCACGTTACTCTTAAAAATAAAGAATAATATTCTACAGCAGCAGCTTATAACAGTGTTGTTATAGGGCTAAAGGGCCATTGGTTTAGAATAGTATGGTATGGCATGCCTTACAAGAGGCTGAACCTTGTAGTAGTGAAAGACATTGAGATCTTATAATGAAAGGTGAGATAGATGTGCAATGAAAGTGATTTGTACTTGGAAGCATTGAAAATCTGATCACAAATGCTTTTACATGAATGCAAGAAAACAATTTTACAGGCGGAGTCCCAAAGCCTTAAACTGTAGCCTGTCATGACAGAAGACAGCGTTTTGGTTTACAGGAACCCAGTGATATTCAATGGAAGGCCTCATGCAGAGCAGGAAAGCTCCAGTACTGTAATCCTATCGTTTTGAAGGCATACCATTGCAAGAAGAGATTGGAAAAGAAAACTGAGGAGACTCTGGCTTGGTCCAGACTTTAAGAGGAATACAACAGAGAAAGAACAATAAAAAAGAAAAGTCCCAAAGAAAGAAAAGAGACAAGTAAATGCGTATTATGGAGCAGAGAGATGGTCAAATATAGAGATTTATGTTTATTTTAAACTCACAGGTTGCCACCCTGGCACTGATTGGAATACTCTTCTTGTTCTTTAGGATGGCAAACACACGGATAAAGTATTCCACGCCAGGCTCCAGTTCACGGATGGTAGCAGATGTCTCGTTTCCAGGCACCCTGAACTGCAGTTCTAGGCCACCAACACTGGTAGGGACATAGGTGATGAGATACTCATTGACTAGATTCTCATTCTTCCATTCCAGATTGACAGTCTTATCTGTCACGTCTGTCACTGTCAAGTCACTTGGAGGGGACACTGTCGAGGGAAAATAAATCAATGGAGACATTAAGACAGTGGGCCAATTTCTGCCCTTACACCTGTATGCAACCACTCTTCATAGTACTACACGCCCTCATCTAATGGCTGATGCACAGAGGTTTATAAGGCCACCAGAGGTGCCTGTTAGGGGCCTTAATGATTTATCTCAAGTGCTAATAGTCCATGAGTTTACTGCTGAAGATCCTGAGTTCAAATCCTACTGTCAGCTTGGGAGAGGCCAGCTATCTGGAATGACTCCAACAATTTCAGTGGGATTATTCCAGATTTTCATGGGTGGGAGATCAAAATATGACTCAGGATTTTTCTGCTGGGAGGAAACTGGAGGAGATAAAGAATTGGAAATGTCACCATAGGGACAGCAAAAGAAACACAGCAGGGTTTTGTAGCCCAAGAGTTACAACTCCTATAGGAGTGACTGCACATTGTCTTAAGGGCTATGGCTTGTGCTAACAGCAAATGACAAAAATCCCAGTACTGACTCATCTTTGCTGACCAGCAAGTCAGAGGGGGGATGGGAGCCAAGACTGCCCATTCCACAGGTTGATTTACTCCCAAGGAGCAGTCAACCAGCTGAGCTCCTTGGTCTCTCCTTGCATGGTGCCACAGCGAGGCATGCACTCTGTTCTGTACACCTGAAAGAGTTGCTATGCTGCAGATGCAAACCCCCACTTCCCAGTTCAGTATGAACAGGAGGGGTCATACATAGAAAACGCATCTTTAATCTGCAACCTGGCCATCAGAAATATACAGAATTCAGACTGTCATCCTGTGAAGTCTTTAGCCTACACTCCAGTATGCCTGGAGGGCCGTAAGTCTTATTTTCAAGTCAAAGCTCACGCTACACTTTAAAAAGCTACTTCCCTAGGCAAATCCAGCTGACTCCCTAGTTCTAGGACTCTTTACCTTCCCCACGGCTGAGCAGATGTATTTTAGATACAACCAGTACAGAAGAACACAACAGAAGAAGTGTCATGGGAAAGTAAAAGTGCAGGAGGCCATATTGTCAGCTACTTGTAAATCACTGCATAGCCACTGGTTTCAGAGTAGCAAAAAGAACAGGAGGACTTGTGGCACCTTAGAGACTAACAAATTTATTTGAGCATAAGCTTTCGTGGGCTACAGCCCACTTCATCGGATGCATAGACTGGAACATATAGTAAGAAATATATATATATACAGAGAACACGAAAAGGTGGAAGTAGCCATACCAACTCTAAGAGGCTAAAGAATTAAGATGAGGTATTATCTGCAGGAGAAAAAAAAATTGTAGTGATAATCAAGATGGCCCATTTTAGACCGTTGACAAGAAGGTGTGAGGATATTTAACATGGGGAAATGAATAGAGACTGGGAGTGGCTGGGTCATTACACATATTGAATCTATTTCCCCATGTTAAGTATCCTTACACCTTCTTATGGGCCATCTTGATTATCACTACAAATGTTTTTTTTTCCTCCTGCGGATAATACCTCATCTTAATTAATTAGCCTCAGTTGATATGGCTACTTCCACCTTTTCATGTTCTCTGTATGTATGTATATTTCTTACTATATGTTCCATTCTATGCATCCGATGAAGTGGGCTGTAGCCCACGAGAGCTTATGCTCAGATAAATTTGTTAATCTCTAAGGTGCCAGAAGTCCTCCTGTTCTTTTTGCATATCCACTGAAGTCCATGGAAATTGTACAGATTTATACCAGGTGAGACACATAGCTATAGTGTTAGCCTTGCCAGCCTCTTGGCCATCGAGTGGTAACTATTAGACCCAAGAACAGTAGAGATGACAAGAATTCTGGTCGCACTCACCTTGACCAAACGCTGCCTTAACCCCACTGACTTCACTGGGGTTGTTCCTGATTTACACCATCATAAACAAGATCCAAATCAGACCCCAGCTTTATTAAAACAAAACCTTAAATCTCCATTGGCTGATGGATAAACAGAGGGTAATTTAAGGGTGGTTGGCTGGCTCAGACTGACATTAAAACCTACCATTGGAGCAGTCACCCCCTTCGTATCCATCATCACAAATGCATTGCCCATCAACGCAGCGGCCCATGTCGTTGCAGTTGTTGGGGCAGGATCGCTCACTGCAGTCCACTCCTCCAAAGCCCTCTTCGCACAGGCACTGTCCGTTGATGCAGCGACCCCGGTTGTTGCAGTCACTGGGGCACCGCTGTTGGCTACAGTCCATCTCCGTGAACCCATTGTCACACTCGCACAGCCCGTTGACACAGAGCCCCCGGTTGTTGCAGTCATTGGGGCACCTCAGCTCAGCACAGTCCTCCCCCATGTACCCCTCGTCGCACACACACTGCCCATTGATGCAGCGCCCGTGCGCATTACAGTTGTTGGGGCACCTCAGCTCTCCGCAGTCCTCGCCCACAAAGCCCTCTTCACACACACACTGCCCGTTGACGCAGCGCCCCCGGTTGTTACAGTCATTGAGGCACCTCAGCTCCCCACAGTCCTCACCGATGAAGCCCTCGTTGCACACGCACTGCCTGTTGACGCAACGCCCACGGTTGTGACAATCATTGGGGCACTTCAGCTGGCTGCAGTCCTCCCCCATGAAGCCCTCGTCACACTCGCACCGCCCATTGACGCAGCGGCCCCGGTTGCTACAGTCGCCAGGACACCGCAACTCACTGCAGTCTTCGCCCATGAAGCCCTCCTGGCACACACACTGCCCGTTGACGCAGCGGCCCTGCTTGTTACAATCTTTGGGGCACTTCACTTGGCCACAGACGGCACCAGCAAAGCCCTCGTTGCACACGCACTTCCCATTGACGCAGCGCCCCCGCTTGTTGCAGTCCTTGGGGCACCGCCGCTCGCTACAGTCGTCGCCCACAAAACCCTCATTACAGATGCAGAGCCCATTAGCGCAGCGGCCGTTGTTGTTGCAGTTGTTGGGGCAGGTCAGCTCCCCGCAGTCTTCCCCGGTGAAGCCCTCTTCACAGTAGCAGGTCCCGTTGACACAGCGGCCACGGTCGTAGCAGTCATTGGGGCAGATAAGCTCGCCACAGTCTTCACCCGTGTAGCCTTCGTTGCACACACACTCTTTCTCCACGCAGCGCCCACGGTTATTGCAGTTGTTCAGGCAGAGCGGCTCACTGCAGTCCTCGCCAGTGAAGCCTTCGTCGCACACACACCGCCCGTTCACACACTTTCCATGCTCGCTGCATGCCACCGGGCAACGCTCTTCACTGCAGTCCTCCCCGGTGTACTCCTCGAAGCACAAACAGACACCATTGATGCATTTGCCTTGGTCACTGCAGTCATTGGGGCAGGTGAGCTGGCTGCAGTCCTCCCCAGTGAAGCCCTCATCACAGATACATTTGCCATTGACACAACGGCCTTTGTTGTTGCAATTGTTCAGGCATTCTGGTTCTGAGCAGTTGGGGCCTTTCCAGCCAGGTTCACAAATGCAACCACAGTGCTCACCGCTGTAGTTCCCTCGTCCGCTGCAATACGGCGTGGTGTCCACTTGACCTGTATCAGTGAATCAGAAAACTCATTATACCTAAGGAGTTGTGTGTGACAGAAGTTAGGCACACAAGATTGCTACTAAGAGCACGCTGGTACCACTTATACGGGATAGGTCAGGGTTACGAACTTTTATAATCTTGTATAAAATGGCAGAGGTCATCATCCACTGAACCCAGGGACAACTGTTACCTCTTCTCTTTAAAAAATGTTAATGGTGTTTGAAGTGGGATGGTGCCAATGTGGCTAGTGAGCCTGGATTCGTGGCCTGCTCACACAAATATCACCTAGTGATTAAGGGTTGGGTGAATCTCAAAAAATTTGGCTTGGATAAATATCCACAAGTTTTTTGTAAGATTACACACTTCAGGTTTGGGTTGTGCCACGTATACTCTGAAAATGGCTTCTCACACTTCATTCCGCTGCCCTGACAGCCCCGACCAAACCCAACAAGAGCAGAAATATGATAATGGTAAGAACATTTTTAAAAAGACTAAAATTTCTATAATAACCAGTGATGACAGGAGCTTCAGTTTTGGGCCCCCAACTGAAGACACCTGAATGGGGCTTGCTTTTCAGTGTGGTTGCTCAGCATTTTCTGAAGATCAGGTCTCTTCAAGAGCCAAAATACATCCCTGTTTCCCTTGTAAATTTGAATTCACTGACAACTCTTTAATTCACACTAACAACAGGGAAGAGCTGCTGCCAATTACCACATTTTGTGGATTAGCAGGTCTGTCCCTTTCATTGGTTTTGTCTGCCCTTCCCAAAGACCCAGACGCAATGTCTGATGGAATTTTCCTGACACTCCCATTATACACCATACGCTGACCCCAAAGTAGGGCACCGTATATGATGATGTAGTGTGCATAAATAAGAATCTTTAGAAGGGCTGGAGGTCAAGGTTCTACTTTAACTGTCTGTCTTTGCTCTTCTGTGTGACCCATCCTCTTAACATCAATAAAATAAAAACTTTCTTACATCCGTTTGTTCCCCTTGACCCTGGCCTATAGTCTATTGTGAGCTGTATTTTCATTGGCCTTTACTAGAGAACAGTTGGAAGCAAGACTGAAGAGAGCTTCCATTTTCATTGCTACATCGACACCCTATTCTAGTGGACTAAGCATGGGACTGGGAGCCAGGAATTCCTGAGTTTCAATCTCGGCTCCGGCAATGTATTATTTATTATTAATCATGTTTATTACGGTCATCCCTAATGGCCAGCCAAGAATGGGGACCCCTGGGTGTGCTGCCTTGTGAATATAAAGTCTCGGTGCCTCATTTACCCCATCTGTAACATGGGGATAAGGTGGAGTGGGGAGGCAGGGAAGAGGAATTTGAATCTGGGCAGCACTTTGAAGTTGCAAGGCATGACCTGTTGATGGATTTCCGGCCAGGCCAGTGGATAATACTTTCCATCATTGCAAAATGATAAATCATAATAATATAGGGCCTGATTTTCAGCTGCTGTTATAAAGCAGAGCTGTGTTGAAAGCACAGATGCACAAAGGTACTTTGGCACCTAAGCCCCAGTTTTGGCTGCGCTGTGATCCACAAAACTCCCACCGAACCTTATTCCAGACACCTACGTTTTCAGGATAAGAGCTCCCAAGGTGGCCACGTTTCAGCCCCCGGCCTCACATGCTGCCGCCTCCCTCTAGGCACGTGGCTGCCTATCTGCAGCCTAAGCCCCAAAGGGACTAATGAACAACAGTTGTCTGGCTATGGCCTGTGGATAATCCAAGTCTTGCAAATGTATCTTAACATTTCACAAGCTGGTCAAAAATATTTCCAATTTTGATGGCACTTCAGAATTGATGGGGTTCATTTTCCCCTGTTTTTCAACAAGCACTAATATGTATTTGCAGCCAAGACCCAGACCCTGCTATGCAGCAGCTTCTCCCATCCGTCTTACCTTCTGCTGTTAGGCTGCTGGGGCAGCAGCCAGCGCTGCTGGAGCACTGCTCTCGTAGAGAGGATACCAGCCCCTCCAGCTCCTCCAGTCTGCTCAGCAGATCCTTGATGTCAGGAGCAGCCGCACAGCCACAAGCCCGGCGGGGGATGTTGATGCGGTGTGTGAAGACAATCTGGTTCCCCTCATTCACCGTGTGCTCCTGGTAGGTCTTGCTTGGCTCAACCTGGGACTTCAAGTCTGTGTCCTCATTAGCTGAGTCCAAGTCCACGGAGCAGAGGGAGCCCATGGGTACGTTAATGTTGTAGACGTGGTTAAAGACCACAGACTGGTTATCCTCTGGCAAGGTCACGTTTAACCCAGTCTCCCGCTTCTGCCGGATAATTCTCTTGATGAGCCCACCGTTGACATGCTGGTATAGCAAAGCTATGATGGCACAGGTCAAAACCTGCATGGGAAGCCCCATGGTGATATTCGGCTCTTTTGGGACACTGTTGGTTCCTCAATGCCGTTTTGCTTTCACAGTCCGGAGAAGAATTTGGAGAGCCAGCTCAAACGAAAAAGGATTTCTCTTCTCTTCCTGATGTACTTTCACCCTATAACAACAATGAAAGTTGCCCAGAATGAGTTACCGCTGGACCTCCCAATTAAAGATCCACGATACCGAAAGTGCGGTGGCCTCAAAGAGTTCAGGAGCACCACTGCTGACATCGAGAGCCAGTCACCTTCAAGTCACTGAGCTTGCATTTAAACACCACCACAATCCATCCCCTTCCATCCAAGACCCCGGTGCACTTGCGAATGAGTCCCCATTTTACAAGTGACCATGCTGAGACACAGAGAGTTTAAGTGATTCACAGGCCAAGAATGGAACCCAAAACTGCTGAGTCCCATACTGGACAAAAATTCTAGCCGCCGGTGCACACGTGTAAATTCCATTGCTGACAATGGGCACTGTGCATGTGCACCTGAGGTAAGAATCTGGCCCCCTGAAAGGAGTATTGTGAGCAGTAGGTTTGGGGGCTATTACTGAAGGATACTCAGTTTTTAAAAGGGTAAGAAGCAGAACTAGTCAAAACACAAAAATCAAGATGATTTCCTTTAAAAAACAAATGGAAATTCTACATTTTGATGTCATTCTAGTAAGAAACTAACAATCCCTCCCTCCTCTCACCCAGCCACCAAGTGGTCTCAGCCTAAAAAGCATCAGGCCACTGGAGACCTAAATCACGTGTCATCCAGCATGTCACAGCCACTAAGCCAATTTCAACCATTTCCCTTTATATATAACTGACTTGGGGAGCGGGGGGTGGAAAGGGGATCAATGTCAAGACGTATTGTGCGTCTTATATAGACCCCCCCCAAAGGAATTTGCTTACGGCAGTGAAGTAAATGTGTACTCAGAAGAAGAGTCAAGCTTATGGACTTTGATATCTTCTTCACAGCCACACTGGTTTACATTTGCTAAGGATCGAACCCATCGTATGTACTGGGAGAAACAGATATTAGTTCAAGTGTAGCAGGTATATTGCACTGTGTTGAGCTACATCCATCTTTCAGAAGGGTAGGACACCAGCCAGGTGTGCTGGGGAGTAAGGATGGTAATGGGAAGAAGAAAAGAAAGAAAGAAAGAAAGAAAACAAAACCCCTTTGATACACCTGAGCCCTTCAAGAGAAAGCGAAAGCTTCACATTGACACAGGTGTGAACAGGTCTTTTCAGCAACAGGTGACTCCTTTCACCAGGCACCATTTTCCAATGTTTGATCTTTCATCAGCTAGCCATAAAGTACCTACTTTTAGCCACGGCCACCTGGCTGGACTAGAACAGCCCTTCCTGCATGTCATTCTTTTTTAATTCACATCTCACCCCACGCCCCCCGAATTTCAAGTGGTCTGAACTGGAGAGCAGATAAAAAAATAACTGCCCTGCAATCTTCTTCCATTCAGAATTAGCCCTTCTTCTGTCAGGCCAACATATTCAAAGAGCCTGCAAAGCAGGCTACACAATCACTCCCTAATAAATACCTTAATTTTTGTGTTGCTTTCTATTGTTAAAATAAAAGTTTTGTTAAATGGATAGATCAGTGGTTGGCCCGTGACTGGATGTGGCCTCTTTTTCTTTGTGTTGGTAACTGCCCAAACAGCAATAAAGACTCTGATACCCAAGGTTCTGATGGCAATAGAGATCAGCTGGGTAATCAGCTTTCATGGCCCTTTGCCTCCCATAAAGTGTAGATATCAATTTTGTTTCCCCCATGCAATTCCAGCCACTTTTATAACAGGAGAACAAGAACACCCCAGCCCCCTTTATCCAGGTCCATTTTTTGCATAGTCAAAGCAGAGCTCCCAAAGAGTGTGTTTTATATCTTTTTTAATTAGGAAATAAATCAGAACCACACGAGGTGCAACCACATCTCATTCTCTGTCTATCATTCTCCAGCACTTTCCCTGTTTATTCAAAAGTGTTTGAACCCAGCTTCTGTGCTGGAAAAAGTCACCAGGTAAATAATAATAGAGGTGGTCCTGAGCCAGACACTCCCAATGGTTGGTGAAGTTCAGATGAGATCTGCATCTCAATTTGTGACCTAGGCCCATCCATAAATGGGGCTCTTAGTCATGCAAGTATCCCTAGTACTTAAAAACAGGCTTACTTCATGCCCGTACTTGAATTCCAGTGAAGTCAGGATTTAAGTAGGTGCTTAAGCCCTTTCCTGACTTACACTTGAGGATCTCAAAGTGTCTTACAAACGATGAAGCTGAGATCCCAGGTACGCTATGTATTTTACTTCAAGACCTTGATTGTCTCCAAGCTATCTGTAGGTGTTTAGTGCTTCTTGGGAGAAGTCTATGTCAGATGTTAGCCATGTCTGCACAGTGTATAAGCAAAATTACTGTCCACATTGACAACAAGATACTGACGGACAAAAACCTAGCTACATTTAGGAACTGGCTGGTGAAAGGATCAACAACAGAGTGAAGGCTGGGATATAGAAAGTGGACTTAGGCATGTTGATCTACAACCTTTCCTGATGTCTTCTGACTAACCTTCAGCTCACTAGAATGAAGATGACATTATAGGGATACAATATTGACCTGTGTGTGTTGGTCATTAGTTTGGAACATGCATAGGGGAAGTAGGTGGACATAAGTAACTGGGTTATTAAGCTTGCAGTGATTAGAGCTAAAATCCAGCCTTTAGTATAACTACTCCCACAAGGCCTCAAACTAATATAACAGGCCCCTAATCACAGAAAATAACCCAGTTCCTTATGTTCCTCTACTTGCTCCCATGCATGTTCCAAACTAGTAAACAATAGTCACCAGTCAATATTATACTCCTATAATGTCATCCTAATTCTAGCAAGCTTAAGATTAGTCAGAAGACATCAGGAAAGTGAGACATCCAGCTCCTAACAGATTTCAAAAGGTTTGAGCACCTAAATCCCTTAGGCCTCTTGCAAAATCCCAGCCTAAAGGAATATGGATTCAGACCAATGCCCAAGGGATATGGCTCTGTGACAGTATTAATTGTGTCTTTGGAATGTGGCTGGAAACTGTAAAACCTGTTTCCTTAGTGGGCCACTGTCACTCCACCGTTGAAGAGTCACAAGATCATATATAGATTTATTAGAGGTGTATCTGACCCAATCAATTAAGCCTCCCTGCTGGAGGATGACACTGGAAGACTTCATCCCTACCGACATCTTTTTTACATTCTTCGGGGGTGGTCTGGAAGAAGCACTTCACTCTGCCTGAATTGTGGTTGCTGTGCTTTGAAACAGAGCGCAGGATTCCAGTGTATCCCGGCTGATTCAGATCAGGTGTTTCTTGTCTGATCTGACAAGGATCAGGCTCGGGGAGCTGAGTTCCCCACTTGGATCTGAGATCTTTCCTAATCTACCAGACAACTTCCATACACTACTTCATAAATTATCTATTTTTTTGGCTGAAACAACAAAGGCAACACTCCTCCCTGCAACTCCCATCCTTCAAGCATGTTTACGCAACAGTACGGGCCATTAGTGACCACCCATGAGCAGACGTTTAAAAAGGGAGAGATGTAAAGCCATGGCAACCTGCAGCATTTGGTCTTTGTTTGCTTCCATCAATCCCCGCTCTGTGATGTTTCTTGGATGCTGACTTGCATAGCAACAAAGGTTACAGGCATATAATCCAATGTAGATATCTCTTAAATATTCTCCCACAGACCTCAAGGATTGAGATATTTGAATGTACAGCAGGTTATAAAGCTTGCAAGAGTTGGCAAAAGAGGGTCCAGATGCAACAGCCCTTATTCACTAAATGCTCAATCCTGCTCTAATGGCGACAAAAAACAAACAAACTCGACAATGATTAGGTAACTGGTGGGTTGATCCCACTGTTTCTTTATGCTCCCTCATCTGTCTTTCTGTCTCCACTTACTGTCTCCACTTAGGTAGGTCTACACGAGCTACACAAGGTGTGACTGCAGTGTAGCCATACTTTGAATCTTATGAGTACAGGTTGGCAATCAAGCCTTTGATCAATAACCTCTAGCAGAACCACCTGTCAGAAATATTCTAAGTGTATTATTTTTGTCACTAGTTATCTTAGCTATAGACACAGTACAACTGGAAAAAAAACAAAACCAACCAGGAATGCAGTTTGCATTTTTACATGTTTTTTTATTAAAGACAATAATTAGGCTTCTTAGCTAACATGTAATGAAATAGGACAAACATTTTGTTTCTGATTGGGAAAATAATCCCATCTGGACTGCAGGGTTATTTTTCTTTTCCCTTCTTTCCATTCTTCACTAGTCCGTGTACTTTGCTGCAGACTTCATCCAGCTAACATATAGTAGAATCATGAAAAATAGCCACCACGATACAAAATGCATTCTAGGCACAATTCTCTTTTGTGGTCTACGCTGCGGGCCAGACTAATGCCCAGTCTACACTTGTTCTGCATACAGAAATCCCATTGATGCAACTGAGGGTTTCTGCAGGGAACAAATGTGACGTGTAAGGACCAGGATTTGGGCCTAAAGCAATTGGTGGGGAAGGGAGAAAGGGAAGAAAAAATTATGGCATAGGAAATAAAAGGCAGAATATTTTATAACCAGACCATCTTCTTAGAGACGTGCTCTTTAGGGTTAGGTATGAATAAACCTGAGCCAGTATTTCAGCCTTTGGTTAGGATGGATATACCAGTTTAGAGATCTTGGAATAGCTTGACAAACAGGCACCAGCTTATAGCACCCAGCCTGAGTCAAAGACTAATGTCAGATAAACACACACTGGGCCTGATTCTCCTCTGACACTATGTTACTCCACTGACTTCAGTGCTCAATCCAGCCCATTGCTTGTGAAGCTGACAACACTGCTTAACTGATCAAAGCCATTCTCTTTACTTCATACTGAGTCAGATTTTCCTGGCCTGGGGTCAAATTTCCAAAAGCACCTAAGTGACTTAGAGACTAATTCTCATTGACTTGAATTCCTAAGCTGAAGGAGCTTTGGAAAATGTTACTCCTAATGCCCATGACCGGCAACTAAGCCACCACGATTGAGGATGCAGGAGTTGTTAAAACACAATCCTCTATTTCAGAGGCTCTCTACTGGTAGGCTGAAGATATTGCATAAAGATTTAACAATAGAGTTGCCGTGGCAGCAGCATTGTACAGAAGACGGTAGAGAGTCACTGCAGACCGTTTTGTTTTTCAAGGAAGGCATAAGATTAAGTGCTACAGTAACCGGACCCAAAAGTTACAACAGCCTAAGCTGTAGCCTCAACATCACACTGTTAGAACCTTGGACATATGCTTAAGGAATTAAGTGAATTGCAGCCAGGCATTCAGAAAACAGAGCAGAGGCCATGGCCAGAGTCCTGGTTTTTAACTTAGGCAGAGGGAACGCTAAAGCCACTATTAACATGCCACTGGACCAGCTGAGGCAATGAAGCACTGCAAAGGCAGCAGAGTTAACCTCTGGTGGAGGATGAAGAAGCCTGCCTCAGTTTCAAACTAACCCTTCTGGCTGACTCAGAATTTCTATTGATAGGGTTCAGAAGGAAATAAGTACACATCCCATGAAAGAATGACTTGCTGACATTTGATGATTATGAGAAAAGAAATGGGGAAAATTCCTAAAGAAACACTCCATCAAATATTGATCACCATCAATGAATAATAAATAATAAATAATAATAATAATAATATACGATGGAAAGGAGATGGACTCTCCATAATACCAAGAAAAATAGCACTTTTCTTTTACATAGCAGTACCTTACCTCTGAGAATTTCAAAGCATCGTATTTTTGGGGGTGTTTCAAGCTGAAGTTTTTTCACTTTTTTTAACATAGAAAATCTATTTTTTTTAAGTGAAAATGGAAAACCATATTTACAGTGATTGCAGAACCCAGGAGTCCTGACTCCCAGTGGTTGCTAAGGGAAGACAATCTATTAATATTTTCCAAAAAAGAAATTTGTTGGAAGCTACCAGGTGTGAGGAGAAATGTATGGTGTCCTAGCTTATAATTCTAGAATATCTTTCAGTTCATTTTGTAAATTCAGAAGGAGTGGCAGGACCATCAGATGATGTCTGGACACGTGGTGATATAAGTATGCAAACAACCACATTGTGTGGTTTTAATCAAGGCAGATTGCGGTGGTGAGGCACTGCAGGTGGTAATAAATGTCTCTGCAGCACCTGCACTGAAGGCAAAACCTGAGATGATTTCTTTAGACACCTGCCACATGTCATAATATGGAAATTAAATTCACAGATGTGCACACACACAGTTAGACCCAGGCAGACACTTTCACTATCCCGAGAGGATGGGAACAAATAGTGTCAACGTATTTTATATTTTGCACGTTTTGTTAAAATCTAGAGTGAAAATCTACGGCTAGATCCTCAGCTGGCACAGAGCTGGTTACACATATTCTGTGGCACCCACTGGCACAGGAAGCATAAAATGGTGCACTTTGTACTCTGCTAACCACTGACTGCACAGCAGCCCTCTGAGGGTTATCAGGACTCAGGGCTTCTCAAACATGCACCAGGGGCTAATTTGGCCCCCAGTGACCCCAAGGATTGGGGTGCACCGAAAAGGGCAGCTGTCCATGTTTTGTGGTGTCCTTGTCTCTCTGTCTCTTTCCACCAAACAGGCACAGAAGCCTCATACGAGGAATTGCCCTGCTCTGGGATATTTTCCCTTTGGGGACTTGAGGAAACGGTAAAGCTCAGGCACTTTCTAATGTGGGGCGAGTGACCTCATTCCCAAGGATTAGCACTGAAAAGTGCCTGCCAGGGTGGATTTTCACAAGGAAGAGCTTCAAAAGCCTCAACCCATCTAAAGGAAATCTGCTAATACCACCACTGTGCCAGGGCCCTTGACCTTGCATCATCTTCTCGAGCACAGCTGGGCCAGGGAGTAGAGGGCATTGAAACGTTTTAAAGAAAGTAAGATGCTGTGGGGATTGAGGCTTTTGAAGCAGCCGGGCAACAAGTGAACGGTTCTGAGCTAATCACATCTCCTCACTGCTGCTGTACGTTCGAGCCTAGAAAAATGCTGTCTCTTTCCACCAGAGATGCCAAAGGGCCCAAGAACCCAGTGAGACACTCTCAGTGCAAAACAGACTCAATGAAATCACTCCAGGGAGCTGAAATGATCATTCGTTACAACAGCCCTTGTCTGCCTCTATGCTGCAGCCTCCCAAGAGCGCGGTGTGTGTGTGTGTGTGGGGGGGGGACACATCAATGCAAAATCATTGCATCTTTTCCTTTGGCTGCCATCTGATTTGTTCTCAAGGGGAAGGGTTTTAGGAAGGATGACTCAAGCCACTTCAGAAAGTCTTAGTGAGTTATGGACCGTAAGGATGTAGTGAAATTGTGCGCAGTCATGTTTTCCACATAGCTCAGCCCTCAGCAGCTCCCAATGTTCTCACTGGGAATCCCTGGCTGCTGAGTTATTTAGAATATCCAGTAATTAGTCCTTCTACCTTATGGAAGACCCTTACACTGGGTTGAATCTCCAGAGTCCAGACAGGAAACAGGGAAAGCAACAGTGTGAGAGAGAGAGAAATAGTGATTCCCTCACTCACAAAGTTCTATCTGTCTATATATTGATAGGTCAGTGATGTTACACCCCACATTCTTCATAGAAATATGGTTATGATATGAATATGGCTTAACTAAGATACATTTTACAACTGTGTGTGTATTTGGGGGAGACACACAAGACAATGGGCCATCACGGCCTTGATGAGCCATTAGGAGGGAACAATACAGAACAAGGAGTAATGGTCTCAAGTTGCAGTGGGGGAGGTTTAGGTTGGATATTAGGAAAAACTTTTTCACTAGGAGGGTGGTGAAGCATTGGAATGGGTTCCCTAGGGAGGTGGTGGAATCTCCTTCCTTAGAGGTTTTTAAGGTCAGGCCTGAGGAAGCCCTGGCTGGGATGATTTAGTTGGGAATTGGTCCTGCTTTGAGCAGGGGGTTGGACTAGATACCTCCTGAGGTCCCTTCCAACCCTGATATTCTATGATTCTATGAATACAATTGTGAAGATACTAATCTCTCTCCTTCATCAGAGCCATCCTGGGGCACAGCTGTGACACTACCAGGTCAGGTGGTCCTGTCACCTGATACAAAATACCATCTTGGACACTGCTCGTACTTTTCCTCTGTAGGGGGATGGGGATCAAACAAAGGATTCCCGCCTTAGGTAAATCCTTTTAAGGGCAGGGGAGAGGGTTAATAGGAACTCTCCTCCATTGCCTACCCAAGAATAAGGACTGCTGAAAGAACCTGACTGGACAAAGGAACTAGCCTGAAGGGAAAGGCAGGGGTGAATCCAGACGGAGACAGAGGTCCAGTCTGTAAGAAAAAAAAAATAACTGGAACTCTAAGCTACTGAAACTCTGCAACTTACCTAAAATAACATTTAGGGTAAGAAATTACTTCTTGAAACCAGTCTCTTTAAGATCTTAAGCTTAGTATGTGTGTTTTGTTTTATTTACTCCGTAATCTGCTTTGTTCTGTTTGCTATCCCTTATAATTACTTAAAATCTGCCTTTTATAGGTAATAAATTTGTTTTGTTTATTATCAAACTCAGTTTGTGCAATTTCCAATGGGGGGGGGGGGAGGAAGAAGTTGTGCATATCTCTCTTCACATTGAGGGAGATGGCAAATTTTTATGAGCTTGCGCTGTGCAGAGCTTTGTATACAGTGCAAGACAGTATTATTTTGGGTTTATTCCCCAAAAGGGGTGTGACTGTGAGTGCTGGGTGAGTCCTCACCCACAGAGCTGACTTCAGTCTGTGTCTGCAGCTGGGTGTGGCCCTGTGTGTGTGTGTGTGTGCGCGCTGCAAGAGGCTGGAGAGCCTAATTCAGCAAAACCGGGAGAGGGAATCCAGTCTGGTGGAGCAGGAGGGGCTCTGTGAAACCCCAGTACATCAGGTAGCACCTTAAAGGTGGGCAACTCATCACAAGGTCCCATCAATGGCTATTAGCCAGGATGGGCAGGGATGGTGGCCCTAGTCTCTGTCTGCCAGAAGCTGGGAATGGGCGACGGGGGATGGATCACCTGATGATTACCTGTTCTGTTTATTCCCTCTGAAGCACCTGACATTGATCACTGTTGGAAAACAGGATACTGGGCTAGATGAACCTTTGGTCTGACCCAGTATGGCTGTTCTTATGTTCTTCACCTATATTTAACCCAGGGTAGTTCTTTGTTCTCCGTACAGCAACTGGACCACACAAAAAGGTTCGGTTTTCCACTGCCTACAACCTAATGGGCCTAGTTCTTTAGATCAAGCAAGATAGACTCATGCTTTGAATCTAGACAGTTTGAGTTCTATCTCTGTGGACATCATCATCAAGTAACTCTCTTGGGGTTTTCTATAGCACCCACCAAATACTCTAAAGAAGTATTTGGTCCACTATTTGCAAAGAAAAGAGAGAGAAACCTGAATAGAAATTCGAGATCCAAAGAATCCAAGATTGCTGATCCAGATTCAATGGACAGGAAGCGAAAGGACAGATCTGAAGCTCTCAAAACTCAGCTCCAAATGTATAGGTTGAATCCATCCCTAGAAATTCAGTGTAAGAAATACATTTGCTGAAATGTTCTTACTTTGAAGAGAAATCCATAAGGAATGAAAAAGAGGGAGAGAACACCCTCCAGTTTCCTGCTTATCAGAACACCAAGTCAGGCACTGTCACATTGAAATGCAGGCAGCAGCCAGTTGGAAGGAAATTATATGTTCCCAGTTTAGGCAAGTCACATCATGTGCCATTATGTTATCAAGTGTCATCTTGGATTAAGCCCCAAATCAGCCAACACTCTCTCAGACGTGGTGAACCATTTGTGGGGTAAGGAGTCAAAAAGCATTGCCGTAGGATGTGACTTTCATGAAGTGGCACACAGCGGACCACAACTGCATCAGACAGGATGCAAGAAAAGCTCGGCCTTGCATCTTCATGATTACACAAGCAGAAAAGTATGACATGCTAAGTCCAAGAACCATAGCTCTCAGCTTGCCCCGGGCACTAACATGGGACAAAGACACAGGAACATGAGGAAAGCAGTTGGGGAAAAAAAAAGAATGGATGGAAAATGTATTCATGTAACTAAAGGGATGGAGGGTGAAATGCAAGGTTCTGTGGGCCCTTAATTCCTGTTATTACTAGAATATTTCAATGATGCCCAGAGACCACATGGGAGAGACACTTCCCTGTTCCAAAGAGCTTGCAGTCACAATGGACAAGGGAAGTGTTATTACTCCCATTTGAAAGATGGAAAACTGAGGCACACAGAGGCCTGGCCTGGGGCACGTCTACACTGCCCTGCAGTTTGGACTCTGGGGATGTGAACTGCAGCATGCACCAAAGAGCTGTGCTGTGACTCCCCAGTGTGGATGCTGCAGGAACAAACTTAAACGTCCTGAGTTTGCACCGACATAGTCCTCTACAAACAGGACTATTAGTGTGAACTAGGGACCTTTAAGTTTGTGCCCACAGCATCCACATGGAGGAGTTAGAGTGCAGCACTTCGATGCAGGCTGCAGTTCACATCCCGGTAGTAACTCCAAACTGCGGGGCAGTGAAGAAATACCCTTAGTGAATTACCCAAGGCAATACAAGTTTCTGACAAAGCTGGAAATAGACCCAGGTGTCTTCAGTCTTACTCCAGTACATTAAAACACAAGATCACCCTTTCTGTCTTGCATCTTAGGTCTCAGCCTCCTACAGGCGGCACTCAGAACCTCTCAGTATCAAGCCCAAGTTCTAAACCCTCATTTTCATGTTCCTGCCTTTACAGCTTAAATAGCTCTTATTTGAAGGACAAATTGAGGCTTTTGTTTGATGTGGATAAATGTCTACAATGAAGGGCTTTGGCTATATCCTGCAGTCATCTGTGTTTCATCTCGCTTTGGCACAGCTGTTACTGACCCACATGGTCACATTTACCAAGGTCCCCCTTAACGACTCCCAGATCTTGTCCATTTTCCATGGACAGAATGGAAAATGATCTGCACCCTCAAGTTGGGATTAATTTTTGTGCAGAAAAGGATGGGTTATATGTGCAAAATGCATGCACCATAAATGGTGGTGGTGAAATTATGGAAACCCCGTTCCTTCCAAAATGACTTAGAGGACCTCCGATGGGGGAAGAGTTTCTCAACAACCACTCCCTGGGCCGGCACCGGTCCGAGAGATCTCCCTGACACCATTTAGGAAGGCAACAACCCTGCCCTTGGTATAAAAAAGGTTGAGAAACACTGTGCTAGCGCACTTAAGATAAACAAAGGAAGCTGGGGGAGGCTATAAATAGGCCCTGATGTTTATGTTGATTGCTCCCAAACAGCCTCCATATCATAGAGTAGCAATATCATAGGAGCAAACAAACTCTTTTTTGACCCATTGAGTGCCTGGGGTCTTGTACTAAGCACAGCTCAGCTGGACCTGAGGATTAAGCTCCTCAACTCCAAGCAGTGGATAATATTTGTCCTTCCTCGCACTGGGATGTATTTACTCTCCCAGCCCTCCACCACTGGATTCTATTCATCCACCTCTACTAAGGCAAAAGGCACAGAAGGCTTTAGGCACACAACACTGGTTTCCTATGGGAGTTGAGCAGTTCACTGCTATTTCTGCAGCTAAAAATCTCCCCACTATTTATCAGCTGGGGTTTTTACACTTGATCTCATTTGGTAGCCACTGGCTTTGCAAAATGATTCCTCTCACTTATGCCTGTTCTCGTTCTACCACTCACTTTTTTTCATATAGGTCTCGGCCCTTTCCTTTTCCCTTGAGCAATTTCTTGTGATTTCAACAAGGGAATAGCTGTACAGTTTCTGCTTTACAGTTCCTACTGTGTATCATCCTGGAATTAAACCATTAAGATTAATATTCGCCTCCAGCCCTCCCGTCTTGGATGAGAAGCAGCATGCGGAGAAAATTTTGCCAAGGGTGTTTTGGAAGGCGTTTAAATTAATTGCTTTGTGTACAATTTTGAATTTAGAAGAGTCTTGTATTACAAAGGCAGCAGCGTGACATTACCATGAAGGGAAAGAAAAAACTAAAGCCAGTATCCGTAAACAATGTGAAAGGAACTGTAGTAAATTCTGAGTGATAAAGCACCCCTGGATACCCCTGAGAGACCAAATCTACTGTAGTACAACAGCAATTTCTAAAACTAGAATCTATTATTGCATTCCAAACCACTGTTTTTAGGAGGTTTGTACTCTCAACTATAGAAACTCATCCTAGGCTTACCCTTGTCGTTCAAGATCCCAGACAGAGAACATATGTTTCCAAATTAAACATTCGGTTTGGAATTTTTTCAATAGAGGCAGTTTGTGGATTAGACATGGGTTTTTTTCCAACATCAACAGCACAGAAATCATATTCAAACCTATAAAATATTAGATTTGATGAGCAATTGCTTGCAACTTAAATAGAAAATAAAGCTAACTGGCCAAGATACAGTTGGGGAAAAAATGACAGTAGAAAATGTGCAATAAATAGATTTCATAAAGGCTTTGAGTGCATGCTTCTTTGGGACTCCATGACTGCTGATGTGCATTCCAGGTAAATGCAATCTGACATCTTAGCAGTCCATCAATTTCAATGAATTCAGAGGAAGGTTGGGTTTTGGGGATAAGGCACTAAACTGGGACTCAGGAAATTTGGGTTACTTTCCAATTTCTGGCATAACCTTGGGCAAGTCAGTTAGGCTGTGATTTTTCAAAGGAGCTTAAGGGATTTAGGCACTCAAATCCCATTGAAAATGAATTAGAGTCGGTTGCCAAACTCCCTAGGGCCCTTTGAAATGTTCAATCTTTGATATCTCCATGGCTCAGTTCCTGGTCTGCACAATACATATGAAGCTGTTTGGGTCAGGGTCTGTCTTTTTATGTATGTACAGCACCTAGCACAATCAGACCTTGATCTTAATTGAGAGCCCACTAGATGCTAATGTAATACAAAGACAACTAACAATGTGGCTTGGAGTGACTACAGGTAGTGACAAAAGGGTTAAAAACATTCAGGATATGCCATCTAAATAGGTAGCTAATACAGAAGACAAGAACAGTGGTGCAGAGGGCAGATGAGATGTCTTTGGAAAATACAGACTCTGATAGTTCTTTCAGTGCTGAAATTGAGTACCACGGTGGTTAGGATTGCTGGGTATAAGATACTCTTGTTAAAGCCTTGCCTGCGTAATTATTTATAGAATAGGCTGGAGTGCTTCCTTTGGAGCCCTTCCAGAATCTGGACACTCTTGGAGGAAATTAAACAACAGATCTGTGTTTAACATTATTAAATTGAGATTAGGGTAGCGGTAGGGCTTCATGCTGCCATGTGGGAGATCTTGGGTTGAATACTATTCTGCATCCACCACAACGCCCCCAGTGCCAGAGTATTGGAGGGGCACCGATCCACTCCACAAAGGGAGGGGGATGCTGAGAGGGGTTGCCTTCCCCTTTCCAACTGCTCTGGCTGACTGAGGAGTAGCATTCTGCCAGCATGAACACCAAAAAAGGCCCATACGGAGTCTGTAGTTTGCAGGATATTAATCCTTGCCTGTCCTTTGCAGCCTTAAGGATAGCAGCTGTGATGTGGCGTCCAGAGCATGAGGGAATCCAGACTGGATGTTGATAACCCATGGCCTATATATGAAAACTCCAAAAGCAGCAGCACTGTCTCCCCTTCATAGTTCAAACCATCTGAACTATGATGGCCTTTGCTCTTTGACATAGACTGCAGAATTCCGGCCCGTCTGGATTCATCCGTCAGGAATTTTCTCTGATCCTGAGAGGACCGAATTTGGGGAGATACATTTCCTAATGAAATCTCAGGTCTTTCTTGCCTGCTCTTGCCCAGGTGAGCACAGAGTAGAGAGGATACGTGTGAGGAGACACTTGCTGGGCACACTCCCAATCCTTGTGATCAGGGAGCACAAGGAACATTCATGTCTCATGCCTGGAGCCGCCCTAGCTTCCTCAGAGCCGGGGAGAGGAGAGAGAGGGTGGAAACGATGGCCACCAGCCCCACTTTGCACAAGCCAGCAGATGCAGTGGAATGGATGTTGCACCTTCCAAAGGATGCAGCAGCAATTGCACAACTACTGCTCTGCTGGAGTCAGACACACACCTATCTTCCTGGAGCAGCAGCGGGGTAGTGTGACTCTGCAGTGCCCCCTATGGAGGACTGTTGTTTAAAGCTACACTTTAGCCCCTAAGGTTTTTGGAACTCACTTTCCCCCTAAAAGGAATTCACAGGCATGTCTTGATTTGTTGTAAACTTATCAACTCACACTCTTAGGGCTCACATTATCACTGAAATCAATAGGAAAGTTGACAGACAGAGCACAGACCTGCAGAGTCCTTTATCGCAAGAACATGCATTAGACGCCCAATGCAACATCCATCGAAGACTTCCATTGAGTTGATCAGGCCCAGAAGAAGAGCTCTAGATGTATCCTTGAATCTCCAGCCTGCTCTTGATTTGCATCGGACCCAGCAGGTTGCGTTGCATTTAATGTTTATGTTAAGAAGCATCCGACGTGGCATTATGTAACAGTTATGTTTAGCCATCGGCATTGTGCCCCATTCCTAAACACAGAAACGAACAAGCTTCTAATAATGTCTCTCTCATGCCACTGGAATTAAAGACAATTAATTAAGCTCTGGATAAATAGAGATAATCCTTAACGGACGTGCCTCCATAATTCAGAATTAGCTCATGACTTTGTGTTTGAGCTCTCATGGAATGCACTGTTAACTGTTTATAATTAGAGAGAAATAAATGATGTGTCTCAGTCTGTTTTACTTCATTAACAGGAGATGGCAGATCCATTGCTTTCCAGTGTTTTCCTGGGCTCCTTGCTATGCAGAGACTGGCTTACACCAAATATGCCTCCAGCTCGCAACACAGTGGGATGTTGCCACGTCACTTCATTGTGCAGTTTCTGTCCAAGCACTGAGGTATGTTCAATTACTGTAAAAGCCCTTTGTCCCTATTCTTAATGACACACTTGTACAGTCAAGGATCTATGGAGCCGAGACTAGGAGCTTGGTGCTCCATACCTCTCTCACTCATGCTCAAGTGTCAAGCAAATTCTGGGTCCTCATACCCAGAGGCTGGGATTTGCAAAGCCCCTGGGCCATTCAAATACTCTGCTGGCAGCTAAAACCCCTAGGCTGCTCCTGCAAAAAAAAATCTCAGCCACTTTGTACAAGAGCCAGGGGACACTAGTGCTGACAGCAGCCCACGTAGGCAATCAGGCGGGACCCTGGGTGTGTGGGAGGAACACATGCTGCACCCTGGTAAAAGGGTAGCTGCTGCTGCGTGCATGCCCCCAAGAATCCACAGAGGCACTGAGCCTGGGGTTTCAATATTCCAAGCACCCAGGACAACCAACAAAGTCAGTAGGGCCTGACATGCTCTAGGAACTGCCGCTGGTCCTCAGCCCCTCCAGCGAGGGCAGTGGCTGTAAGCAAAGGTCCAGCGAGAAGCCTGTGAATGCCTGGCAGGGAATCTAACTAGGGAGATCTGCCTTGTGGTTTGCATTTCCATACATGTTTAATCTCAGCACGCAGGGAAGACATTGGTAAAGCCTTTTCCCTGCTGGGGAGGATGGGGGGTGAGGAGGGGATGAATGAGCTTCCTTGCAAAGCAAGCCTACCATTAATTTTAGGTGAGCAACCAAGTCTGAGTTCATGTAATCAAGTAATCCTGTCGATGAGGTCATGTGCTCCTCTGAAGGGGCTTCTTTGTGCCTCCATGCTAGTTAGCAACGCTTTGTCTGTTATCAAGCATTTGATTCCACACACAAAAGCAGGGTCTTTTTAAAAAGTCTCAGGAAGAAGCGAATAAATACATTGGCTTTTCTTTGACGTTGTTTTATTCAGCGTAGGCAAAGAGCAATCAGACGGGAAAGGGGACACAAGAAAGGGTTGCATTGTTCACAGACGATCAGCAATGCTCAAAATCCTAATCTATTTTAGGGATTTCTATTGCACCCATCACTGTAGCAGATCATGATACACCTTTATAGAGCACATTCCAGCCTGAAGGATCTGGTCTTTCCAAATTGTACATACTTTAGAGGAGTCATTCCATACCACCACTGAAATGAGGTCACCTCGGGGTTGGACACAGCATTCCATCTGCACTTGCGGAATCCGAATTCAAACTAAGGATTTGGGGGTTTTTTGAGGTAGATCGATTGCAATTTGCACTTTGACCTGCACACTAAGGTTCATGCCTCTCCTCTCGGACTGGAACGAGAACTGGGTGAATAAAGGATTTTTCAGTTCTGAAGTCAAAAAAGAGTGTTTTTGAAAATGAAAACTTCCAAACATTTCAGCAAATTGGAAAAAAAAATAAAAAAGGTTTGGATCAAATGAAATATTCAGTTCCAATCCTTTAAAATAGGTTTGGAATTTTTAAAACAACAATCAAAGGAACTTTTGAAATAAAAAGTCATTTAAAACCAAGAAAATCGGAATGTTTTGAAATTTTCAGCATTGTTTGGTTTTCCCTAAGCAATTTGGCAAGAGCAGCACAAATTTGCAAAATGTTTTGGTGTTGCCAAATTGAATTTTTCACCAAAAATAAGTTTCACATGAAAATCGGCACCCGGCTGTAATTGAAACACCATGACTACATGTCAGATGGCTTTTTCAGCAGCCCACTGCCCTTTAACACCAGGCTCGGAACGTGGCTCATTAAGAAAGAACCATACTGAATTGCTATCAGAACTTCCTAACATCTAGCTTTTCCTCCAAGGAGTAATGTCTAAGTCTTTACTCATGTCCAGCCATGCTTTGCTAATGAGGTCTAACAGGATCAGAGTCCCAAGCAGTGCAGAAAGTAGTAATTTTACTATAATTTTACCTAAAAGGATTCAGGACAAAGATACAGGGAGGTTGTAAAACATCTGCTGTTAAACATCTGTACCACTTCCCAACAGTAATTTGCTGTTACTCTTGGTCTTTATTGGAAAAACAGAGTTCGCTTGCCTAGCTGCTGTATTAATTTATGGGTTTTTTCCTGTCCTCATCACTGTGGTATCAGAGCACCTCATTAGGAAGTGAGTAGCTTACCAGGAGCTCCATGTAAAACTAGTGCCTGGCAGTGATCAATCTACTACAGAGTTATAGACACCACATGATCTCACCGTGTCACTTTGCTGTCACCACACTGTGCTACTGTACTTTGCCATTACCACTTGTCTTATTCGAGGGAAAGGCCCAGTTCAATCATGATGGAGCACTGACAGATTCAAAACAGTGTTGTCAAGCCACAATTTTATTGCGTCTCTCATAACATCCGGAGTTCTCTCAGAGTCCCAGCTCCTGGAGCCATGTGGTTATGTGGACATCTCAGCTTTCATTGAAACAGAAAAAGAAGTTCCAACCCTCATGGCTATAGAGGAAAAGCTTAAAAACATGAATACCAGTGGCTCAAAAGCCAGAAGACAAAAAAAGAACCACTATACAAAAAATTCTCCTGATTTAAGCCAATCTCACAATTGGGGGAGTGGAGGAGCCAGGGGAAGGAGGGACAGACCACTTGCGATTTTTGAATGCTAGGGGTTTGACAGTCCTGAAATCAATTCAAATGAAGTAATCCAGTAAGGGGAGAGGATGAAGGAATCACTAAGAGGTCCCAGGTAGGAGATGGCCCATCCACCACAGAGAAGTTCAAGGTATCAGTCCTTATCTTCAAGATGCTCAGTAGCCAGAGTCCAGTATATCTAATGTGCCAAGATAAAGACCAGGGTTGACAGCTCTGCTCCTCTGGCACAGTGGAACTCTCTGCTATATGGGTAAAGCTCATGGTGTGGAGAAAGCGAATAGGGAATAATTATTTACTCCTTCACATAACACAAGAACCAGGGGTCACCACCCAAAAATGAATAGGCAATATGTTTAAAATAAACTTAGGGAAGTACTTCTTCACACAACACAGTCAACCTGTGGAACTTATTGCCAGGGGATGTTGTGAAGGCCAAAATTATAGATGGGTTCAAAAGAGATTAGATACATTCATGGAGGATAGGTCTGTCAATAGCTATTAGCCAAGGTGGTCAGGGATGCAACCCCTAAACCTCCAACTGCCAGAAGCTGGGACTGCACAACAAGGGATGGATCACTCGATATTGCCCTGTTCCGTTCATTCCATCTGAAGCCCCTGACACCAGCCACCGGCAGAAGGCAGGATACTGGGTTAGATAGACCATTGGTCTGACTAAGTATGGCTGGTCTTATGTTCATCTGTGCAGGAGACTGAGCTGTTTTGGTGGCTAGTTTGAGACTATGGAACGAACTCGCCCAGGAAATGCCATCACAAACCTCACCACCTTCCTCTCCAAATGCAAGGTACACTTCTTCAACCTGTGTTCTCTGACAAACACGGAGCAGTGTAGACAATTAAAACAAACACACACACACACACGCCTTCCAAAACACAACACTACATTGCACAGAATTTTCCTAAGGGGAAAGGAGAAGAGAGATTAACCACATTTGATACATTACTTGTGCTGTTTAATGCACTTTGAGCAGTGCAGGGGGTAACATTCAAGTGCTGCAGTGACTTAAGAGCCTAAGGTCATTTTCAAAGGCAACCTACGGCCAGATTTTCAAAGGTATTTAGGCACCAAGAGATGCAGATAGGTGCTTAATAGGCTTTTCAAAGGGGCAGGGAAATGAACATCTATATTTAGACGCTTCAGAAAATTCCACTAGGCAACTATCTGCATCTCTAGGTGACTAAAGACCTTTAAGAATCTGGCCCTAGATCTGAAGAGTTTTCTTTCTCTCTCTCTCCAGTTGGCTCATTGACTAGTCCCAATTCTGTTTCTCATCACTCTTTGGAGCACCAGTTCCTATGGTACGAAGGCAAGTTTGCTCATTTGGCAATATTTACCAGTCATCATGATGGCTTAAACTGTGTGTGTGTGTGTGTGTGTGTGTGTGTGTGTGTGTGTGTGTGTGTGTGTGTGTGTTTGGCAGGAAGGGGTTTTGGTACTAGATATGAAGCAAGAAATGCTTGAAGGAGGGGTCCTGTGCACCAAGATTTCTAGATTCTAATTTCATTGCATTGTTTTGGAGTGTTAAAAATGTCACTCTCTTTTCTTACCAAATGCTTTGGGCCAGCTGGTGAAAATCAGCACAGTCCCACTGATTTCAGCTGAGCGCCAGTGACTTACCCCAGCTGAGCATCCGTCCCTTTTTTAACCAAAAAAACAAACAACAAAAAATACAACACAAAATCCCCCCACGATTTCTATATGAGGCAAAATATGGAATAGATCCTCAACTGGCGTTACTGGGCATAGCGCCACTGAAGTCAATGGGACGATGCTGATTTATTCCCAATGCAGGGATGGCCCCGATTGCTTAAAGTGCTTGCTGCTCCTTGCTGGCTTAAGTTTTATAAATCAGGACATAAAAACGCAGTTGCAATAAAAAAAAATACAAATTTTGCAAATTGGGGATTACTTCCAAACTGACAGCACAGAGACATGGATCTTTGTTTGAACTCTGAGCAGAGCATTCAGAATTAATGTTCTTTTTGGGGTGTTTTTTCCCCCCCCAAATATCTTAAATTGAATTTACAGCATCAGTCTATATTCCAGAGTGGTTTGTGTTCTGTTAAACAGGCTACGTGTGTAGGGGAGAAAATATCCTCCAAGCTTGACCATATGGTGTCCATATATCTGCTGTGACAGGGCAGGGAGAGGCATTCAGCTCACTTCTGCTCTACAATGGATTTTGGGTTTTGCAATGTACTAGAGACAGTTCTGTCTCCCAGCTCCTCTTCCAAGGTTAGAGCAGGGCCGGCTCCAGACCCCAGCGTGCCAAGCGCGTGCTTGGGGCGGAGTCCCACGGGAGGGCGGCAGGCGGCTCCGGTGGACCTCCCACAGACGTGCCTGAGGAGGGTCCGCTGGTCCCGCGGCTCCGCTGGAGCATCCGCAGGCATGCCTGCGGGAGGTCCACCGTAGCCGCGGGACCAGCGGACCCTCCGCAGGCACGTCTGCGGGAGGTCCACCGGAGCCACGGGACCGGCGACCGCCAGAGCGCCCCCCGCGGCGTGCCGCCCTGCTTGGGGCGGCGCAATTCCTAGACCCGCCTCTGGTTAGAGGATGAAACACTTCAACTCATCAGGCTAGGCAATCTGTTGCAAACGGTTTAGAAAATTAAAATGCAAGGGAAACTGCAGTTGAACTGACAAGTAGTGCAGCTGAAGCAAAATGGTAAGACTAGAGTTAAAGGTAGGTTGTGGGGTGATGCAGAGACCCCTTATGTCATTGTAAAGCTAAAACATGAACTGAACTCACAGGTGGATTGAGTTCTCCAGTTTCAGACAAGCTACCACTGGTCAACAGCCTAGATCAGAGCTTCCCAACCAGGGCGGCCCAGAGGATTCAGGCGGTCTGGGGCAAAGCAATTTCAGGTGCTCCTTCCATAAAAAAAGTTGCAATACTATAGAATACGATATTCTCATGGGGGGCCCTGTGAGGCCTGGGGCAAATTGTCCCACTTGCCTGCCCCCCGCCCTGGGCAGTCCTGTTTTCAGCTAGAGGCCTGCTCAACCATAACCAGAGAAATAAAGCTGGCTCAATATGCTGGATGGCTGGAATCCCCAGACAACCATTTAGTGTCAGCAGGGTCTGCAGGAAACATTTCTAAGCCCTGGTTTAACAGCAGTGTGCTCTAGAGGTTAGAACAGGGGATTGGGATTCAGGATTCCTGGCTTCTATATTATTGGTTCTCCTAGCACTGTGTAACTTAACCACTGTGCCTCAGTTTGCACATTTACAAATTCTCCAAGGGGAAACGTGGCTTAATGAATGAATGTTTGTAAAGTGCACTGACGGCCTCAGATGAACGGCACTGAAAAATCCCCAAGCTCACAGTTTGACACAATATTCAGGAGTGTCACAGCCATGCCAGTAAACAAACACATTAGAATAATTGGAGTCTGATTTCCCTGATAGGGAAACTGCTTTTATTCCCACGTGCTATCTATAGGCTGGGTGATCTTTTGCATCAGGGAGAAAGTCCCGATGAGAAAATGAATGGGCAGAGCACCATGAAGCTGCCTGGATTTAGAATTTCTGGTGGAACAATACTAGATTGAAGATTGAAGACCAACATGTGGTCAGCAGACTAGCAGAACAAGATGAACGTATGGAAATAAGCGATAATGCTAACAAAACCCTACAGTCTTTGGGGACAATTTGTAGCTGGAATAAAATCCAAACTTTGCATTTGGAGCTAATATTTTACATTTATCCAATGCCTTTGATCTCAAAAAATCCCCAAGGTCTTTATGAGCTGAACATAAGAATAACTTCATATGCATGTGCACACACACACGCAAAACTCACCCTCACTCTATGGTGAAACACATCAGCTGTTTAACAGCATCACTGTTGTGTAGTGATGTCATACACTGTTAAACAGCTGACATGTTTCATGCTTTAGGAGAGACATGAAGAACAGAACATTCAGTTGAAACTGCAGAGGGATTTTCATCCGAGCCATGACAGCCAATCTGGATGTTTTAGGGGACAGAATATGATCAGAGTGAGTAAACATTACCGATCCGATAGATGGACAATTGGGAGGGAGCAATGGGGAAGCTAACCCCATCTTTCTCTTGCAACCCAATTCTCACTGCCTCAAAAGAGGCACAGGCTAGCAGGAAATCCAGTCGGTGCACAAAGCTGGTTTTTGCCAAGAGCTTGGTTATTTGAGCATAATTTTCTGGAAACAGGAATTCACAAAAGAGAAACAAAACAAGCAGGTCAGTGGGGTGCTTTCGAGCTACATTCAGAATCCCGGCGGGGTGCAAAGCACTCAGCCAAGTAGAGCAATTTGCTACAAACTTGAGAGAAATCAAATAAAAAGAGGGGACTTTGCATCTGCTAACTACCACCTCCCCACACGCCCCTCCCGAAACTGCAAAGCAATCTCCATTCTTACAGTAGTTTCCAGGGCTGGAATGAAACCGCCTCTGGCAGATAGAACACAGACAAAGAATATAGATTGGAAACAGCAGTATACATCAGCAATGTGAATGGCAACAAGGGGATGAAATGGGGGGGGGTTAAGAAAAGAGGGCTCTGTTCTAAAAACGGAAGCGGAACTATAGAAATATGCCTTCTCAAAATGACTCCATGGAAACAGAAGGTCTGGGTTTGCTCTTTCCTTTTCTTTTGTCTCCTGTTATAAACTCTCTCCCTCCCCCCCTCGCCTTGCATTTGCAGCACAGAAATCAGTCGTACCCATTAGTTTGTGCAGACCCATATGGGGCCGCTGGACTCTTAAATATGGAAACAGGTCCATAAGCAGCACTCAAGGAAGCTAAAAACCTGATTAGTGCCCTTTTCCAGTAAAAAGCCTTCCACAGCCAAAGCAACATTTGTGCTTAACCATGCAGCAAAAAATCAGTCCTACAATCTGTACCTTTTAATAAAACTGTTCCTAATAGTAAAAGTATTTGCTTACTCTTGCTCTTCCTGCCTTTAGCAAAGATGTACGCAGGGCTGGAAAAGATCTACAGATTTCTAAACTTGTCTTTGGAAAGTTTCTTTGCCAAGTTACACTTTCTCCGGAGCTCCTTATTTTTTGGGTAGACATGAGTGACTTCACTTTGAATTATTCCGAGTCCTTCACAGACACAGTTTCAAACTCTGAAGTTTGTATTCTTCTCTGTATTAATCATAGCAACTTATGTTAATTTCAAATACAAAGCTCTGTTTCATTTCCAGAACTCCCACTGTTCCTTCAGTAACCATCCATAGACTTTCCACAGCCCATTTCACATAGCCCAGAAGGGTTAGTTTCCATCAGGTCTCAATGGTCGGAAGCTGGGAACCAGAACTTCTAGGTTTTGTTCCTGGCTCTTTTGCCGACTTGCAGCCTGATGCTGGGCAAGTCACTGAGCATCAATTCTGAATTAGGCCCAGGGAAGTTAAGGCTAACTGCACATTTTTGTTCTCGTTTACACGTCCGGGGAGTTACTCTGAATTTATACTGAGGTACACGAGAGCCGTATTTGGCCTACTAATTCCATGTAGAAGGAGTCTACGTTGCTGTTCTTCTGACCCTGCACCCTCCAATATGTAATTTACACCAGCTTACAGTGACTGACTTACTTAGACATGAGCGAGGCTCTCTGCCAGTAACATGTAACTTACATGTCCCTAAGAATCCGTTCTCCTCTAGATTGGTGTATCTCACGTATGGAAGTGTGGCAAGAAATGCAACTAACAGGAGTCTGTAAGTTAAAATGCCCTGTGCTTTACTCTGATATTTAAGAAGCTGTGAATTAAAGGGTTGGGGAAAAGCATAAGTTACGTAAATTTAGACTTTTCATTCAGGTTTACACACTGGCAAGTGGAATAAAGTATTTCTGAGACAGTTTTCTTTAACATACACTACCTTACAGATCTACTCTCAGTTTAGCCACTGGACTCTGCCTCAGCTGTGCCATCTGTAAAATGTGCATAATGCCTCATAGGGGTGTCTCAAAACTCAGCTTACTCACATTTCTGCCACACTTTGAGGTCATTGGATGAAGGTGCAATACAGTATGTTGTTATTACTAAGCCAAAATACACATAAATGAAGTAAAAAAGGGCAAAAGTACATCAGTGCACACTCACTAATCACAGTATGGTGTCCACTCAATCCAAAGAAAGTTTCTCCTTTAGTAATGCTGACCAGACATTGTTCAACAAGTTCATGGAATCTGAGTAGCTTACTTCCAAATAGTCCATAGAGATGCATTGGTCACAAAATGCAATCGTGGTCCTGCCTGCCATCATTTGAACTTCATGTGAATCAATTCTGAGGCAGTGTCCCCCTTATATACCTGTTTGGGTTTGCAAGGCAGACATCAAGGACAGCAATTAAGTCTCTTTAGTGGGTGTTTCTTTGGTGTAAATTCAATCGTGGTCAATTTTGCAGATAAAAAGGCAGTTTGAGAGAGTTAGCCAACAGAACTAACTGGCAAAGAGGGGCTGCAGATCAGAAGAGATGGTGGAGAACACAGAGAGAAGGAAAGAAGCACAGCTACAGAATAAGGGACATAAACAGCCCAACTCATTGTATTGAAGTGATTTGATTTTCCTCGTGTCTCCAGTTCTGTCATAGCATTGCTTTTCCATGTTCGGTTGCACTATGGTGGCCACAGAGAACATGTGTGATTGGGAGGGGAGTCTCCTTGATCTATTGTAAGTAGTCCACAATAAAGAACACATTGACTATCATTGTTCCAGAGGAAAGTAATAAAACCTCCAGCAATGTGCTATGGGGTTGGATTTCTTCCCCACCCAATTTTGATGATTAATTTATCCCACGAATGTGAGCGAGAATTACTGTAACCAAACATCTAAACATGTTTAGGCTGAGAAACCACTGCACCTAGAAACACAGAGAAGCAGCATTCATGGGAAGGCCTTCAGACTCAGCGCTTCTCCCCGTTTCCCCATCACTACCTCTCTGAAGAGGATGCTTCCCTAGATGGCCAGTTTGTCTGCTTCTTTCAAAACAATCTTTGCAGTTTCTTCCATTCTACTCTCTATGCATGAGAAGCCCTTTCAGAGCTGTCTACAAGACCACCCCCTTTACTGCGTTCAAATCTCTCCTCAAATCCACCATTGAGACACCTACAATACATTTGCTAACTAATATCAACAAAGTAGAGGAGCACTGTTGCCAGCTCTCATGATATTATGAGGCTTGTGATATTTGGTATTTCTCTTAAAAACCCAGCTCCTGGAATCATGTTATCTAAAAAAATCGAAAACACCCACAGGTTTTCTTTGTTTTAAATATGTTTCTAGCCTTCTGGGTGCAGGAAAAAGCTTATGAGCAGGAAGACAGTATGACCTAAAGGCTTAGAAACCATAAGAGAAATAAAATGAGCCTCCTCTTCCCCCCATAATGTCATAATTTTCAGGCCAGGTTCATGATTTTTGAATGCTCGGGGTCAACAATACTGATGAGGAAGTGTAAAAACAAAATGGAGCTTTCAAGATCTGATCAATAACCGTGAACACATTTCACACACGTTTGATCCCTTATGCTTACTTTGGGTGTCTGACTCCATTTTCCATATTCTAAGATTTTCATTGCATCTTTTTCCTCAGAGACACTGGTTTAAATCCAGAGTGACTCCACACTAGCCAAATGCAATCCGCTAGAATACAATGGTGGAAAGGAGAGCATAATTTGACTAATAGAAACCCTTCACTTTCGATTTTGCTTTTTATCACAGTAAACACTAAACAGTTATGTTTTTTAAAAATAGTTTTGTAATTATGCTAAAGCTTGCAGTTAGGGAGTAAAGCCACTGATGTGATCAACACATAATATTCATTCATATTTAAACGAACGTTCATTTTGCACAAAGGTGAGGTTATGATCACACACAGCCTATAGGTATAACAAGCCAAGTTCATCCCTCCATGGAGTTACCCAATCAAAGAATTTGTCTTGTAATTTGGTCTATTTCATAGAACGTGGGCTCTTATGAAAATAAAGCACCATGTTATCAAGTGAAAGGATTTATACTGGGGTCACAAAGCCAGCATGCAATTATCCAGTGTCCCATTCCATAAGCCACACATTCCACTGTCCCATCTTTTCAGTTAACTTTGTAGAGGGATCTTTGTATATAGAGGCAAACGGAGTGGTGTTCTTCTTTCTTTATGACTTAGCTGTAACTAGAGAACACAATTGGCACACTTGTTCATTGGACTGGAAAATGACAACGCGTTCAAAAGATATGAATGGCTGAGATGGCAATCGATTGGAAGGCAGGAGGATATTTTAAGTAACAGTTGTGGTTATTTGCACTGCAGTTTGTAATTTTGCTTTGCTTTAACCACATAATTATTCCAGCTCTGCAGATTACACATTGGGATGATGCTTCCCTCAGCCCTCACCATAAACATACACTGCTTTCAGCTGTGTGAAATATTACTGCTTCCCTTCCAGCTCCCAGGGGCTTATGACTTCCTCTTAATAGGTGCTGGGGAAGTGAGCTGGCAACTTTCCTTTGAGACAACCCCTTATTTTTTAAAGAATTCATGATTTACTTGGCATGCATTTCATCCCAGCTGAGAACTCCTCTGTCCTTGGTACTAACATTTTAAATGTGCAGGAATATGCACATTTTACCAACACATGAGACCACAGAAATAATTCCTAGAAGTCTGTCTCCCCCAAGGCTAGATAGCTGCTTGGCCTAATTCTGTCAGAGATAATGGATCAAGAACTTGCTTCTTCGGAAACCAGCAGTGGAGTAGTAGATCCTTCCTTAAACCCTCTATTTTATGAACAAAAAATATTGTTGAGAGGCGGAGATGGGATGGAGTCAACTCCAGAGAGCGCAACCCCCCACCCCGCCCCAACAGATCAAATCCACAAGCCACAAGGGAAATGCGTGCAGAGCACTTGAAACAAGAAGTAGATCTTTCCTCCTTAACTCAGCCTGAAATGGTCCTTGGTACTTTGTTGTAAAGCATAAGCTTTTATCGTGTAGGGGAACAGAAAATCTAGACACACGGGCAGCTCTGAGCAAGTGGTGCATTGAATCAATGACTGCACTTGTGCAAGAAGTCTGCACAAACCGAGACACCTTGTACATTGTTCGGAATGTAACAAACTGAGGCTCTGCTGAGCTGAAGGGAGATCTGAGAATCCTCCAAGAATATCCTGACCCATTCTCTCGAGCATATTCACTTGGGATCTATCCACACCAGAGCCATGTCTGACTGCAACTTGAGCTGTGGAACCCGAGGAGCAGGGCCCAATTTTATGCTAACAGATCTCCACTGAAGTCAACACACTTACATCAAGAGAGAATTTGGCCTGCAGTGTCTAAGTTCATCTGATTGCACAGAGGAAAACCGATCCCTTTAATTGCATGTGGAAATGAAATGAATTTCAAACAATGACGTTGGTGAAGCACAGGTGTAATAAGTTCTATCCACTGGAAAGCATTCGACAGACCCAGCTCTCCTCTCACTCGTACCTGTTTTACATTGGTGTAATTCCACGAGAGGTTACTCCTGACTTACATGGATGCAAGTCAGATCAGAATCAGGTCAACACATGTAGCTGCATCCTGAGCAAGCCGATGTTTCTTCACAATGCAACTAGCTTGGTGCGTTATGCATTAGGTCCCACTCACCTTTCCAACTCTGAGTGCAATACTAACAGTTAATAGGATAAGCTCTGTCCATATATAAAGCAACTGAAGATAAACTAGACACTTCAGGCCTGATTCTCATTTACACTAAGCCCTTTGCACCCATCTGGCAGTGTATGGGGACTTTAAAGTTTACACCAATTGCAAGTTATATTTACACCCAATGCAAGGCTCCTTTATACTTTCAGAGTAGTGTAAGGTGGCCTTAGAGTAACTGAGAATCAGGCCCTGCCCCTTTAAAATAACACTATTAATTTGGAGCCAGATTGTAAACCCCTCACTCCCAATGATGAGCCATTACTCCGAGTAGTGCCAAGGTGTGTATTGGTGTAAGTAATTGATCACCAATGTGAGTAAAGGCTTCATAATTTGCTCTTAAGGGATCCCAAACCAATAAATCACATGTATAAACTGACTTTCCCAAAATGCCTATGGCAGTACCATAGCCAAGCTGATATAATCAGTAAAATAAGACTAGTAGAACAGCAAAATAGCTTCAGAAGTGTGACCAGACCAGAGTCAGCTTGAGAGAGACCAGGCAAGTGGAAATCCATTTCTATCCCATTTTGGCATGTCACACTCTTTGGATCTTGTACTCTTTATACCAGACTTGGCAGTGCAGGAATTGGGTTATCATTGCGTCACTGTGATTGTGAGCCCATGGGGGAATGAAAAGATGATCGCTTTCCTGGAAAGCAATCTGGTGTAGTGATGCGTTGGGCACCTTAGAGATACCAATAACCATAATGACGTGTACGTGTGTGTGTGTGTAAGTCAAAGCAACCCCAAAGGCCTAAGGATTGAGAGGCCTGAGCAACAAAGTGAAAACCATTACACCCATTCTAAGACTATTTTACACAGTGGTGTCAGGAGGCATAAGGGTAAATAAGAAGCAGGTCCATAGAGTTAAACTTTAAGATTAACTCCCCAGTTCAGCAAGGATCTTAATTACATGCTTCACTTTAAGCCTGTGTTTCAATTGTTCCGATGAATCAGGACAGTTTAGAACATGTGTTTTGCTGAATTAGCGCCATTACACCAGCAATTTTCAAAGGAAAATAAATGATTTCAGCACCCCTCCGTGGGCCACCTTGAAAACCTCCGTCTAAAACTATACCCAATTCATCTCTTGCTAGAGCTACAGCTCAGCAGGGGGAGGGACAAGATATCTAAACTAAACCCTAACAGACCTTTTTCATTTCTAAGATCTGATTTTTTGTTTGCGTCTGTATTAAAACTAATTCGTCTCCGTCACCATGTTCTTCTTAGTCAGTTGCAAAAAAGAATAGGTTTTCTAGCCATGAAACAATATCATTTTTGTTAGGGGGTTGGAAACCAAACAGCTATATGAATTGAAGAAAGCTTCCTTTCTGCTCCTCATGCAGCTCTGGTTAAAAGGAACGGTTTTCTGTGTGAGTAATCTTTATAAGTAGGCACCAGAGCTCCCTTATTGCTGAGGAAGAATGGCTTATATGTGATAGATGACTGAATGCAAACTTGGCAAGGCTACCCTCCATTTTCTGAAGAATACAAAATGCCACAGGCTATTTGCAGACAGGGATTTTCTGGTTAGAAATTCTTAAAACTTGGCAACAGCCGAGATTAGTTTAATTGAAACGACAGTGGCAACACCATCAAGGATGTGAATTTGAGGATATTTCTAATGTCTGAGTCAACTCGGAATGAATTTGTCTTTTGAATTCAACTTACAAATAACCCTTTTATATATATGGGGGAGGGAGGGAGATGGGACATCATTTCCATTGGCTCCATAGCCCAAGGAGCAATATCTTACTTGTGTTTTATTATGGACAGTTTGTGAGCTATGTCATCAGCTGGTGTAAGTTGGCCTAGTTCTTCTGAAATCAATGCAGCAACATTGATTTAAACCAGCCAAGGATATGGCCCTATATTGCTGTGTGTATTAGCAACGGGATTTGGGGTGTGTGAATGACACAAAGAGGAATCCTAAAAAGATTTTTTTTTCTCATCCAAGTATGATGAAAGATGTATAATCCAAACCACATTTACCTTGTAACAGCTTTTCCTACTAACACTAGGAAAAGACCATAGGTAAAGGATTCTTCTGCACAGCACTATGGGCTTCATCATATTCCTTCCTTATGCATCCAACCATCCTGCTAGGCCCATAGAATACCCTTTGTCTCAAAGAATCCCCTCCCACTCCTACCCCAGCCATTTTGTGCAGCTTAATTCCATCACACTTTGGGGGATTTTATTTACTGGAGGAATGCCCAGTTGTTAACTTTCCCCATGTGCGGAAGGCATTTAACGTCAACTTGGATTGGCTGGAGCGGGGAATGCACAAGTAGGTAGCGCGCCATCGACAGGGATGGTTAAGCTGTACAACCCCACGGCTCAGTGGAAACTGAAAGAGCTCGACAACGTATCGGATAATTGTTCATTTTGCTTCTTTCTGGCATTTTGCTTCTTCAAAGAATGGTCGTTTCGCTTCTTTCCTTTGAATCCCACAAAGAGCTTTTAAAGCCATCAGTAACGATGTTTTGGTCTTGTCTATTTGTAAGGTTCTGGGGACGGGGACTGTCTCTAAATGTGTATACAACACCGCGCACAAAGAGACCCCAAACTAATGTAGTCATAACAACAGCAGCTTGTTAAGAGGTCCAATCCAAAATCCACTGAAGGCAATGGTCATAGGTGCTGGAACTAGGGGTGCTGCAGCACCCCCAGACTTGAAGTAGTAATAACAACCCAAATACATGGTTTCTGCTTTCAGCACGCCCCGTTATAAAAATTGTTCCAGCATCACTGGTCATGGTAGCTGATTTCAATGGGCTTTGGATCAGGCCGTTGGAAGTCCTTTCCATTCATAGATCTCAAAGCACTTCACCAATGAGAGTAAATCTCATAGCTCAATATTGACCTGCAACTGTCCCCTGTTCTTCCATTCCTTGGCCCGGGGGCTCAAGTGTATTTTCAGGCAGGAATCTAGGACCAAACTTTATTGGTCCTAAAATGATTTGTATTGTCTGCCATAATATTTCTAACCCTGGAAGGTCATGTGGTCCATAAAATCATGTCATTCTGATTCCCATCGTTGTTAGTTTCCCGCCTTCAGTTGTAACATGCTTTCTGTGATCATACTGCAGCTATTATCTAGAAAACTGCTAGGCTTAGGTATTAATGCTTTACGATATTTTCAGGCTTATATAGTTTATAAATTATTGTTTTTTGTGAAAAAGTCTCAGTTCCTGACACAGTGCTGCTTGGAAAAAAAAATCAAACAAACCAAAAAAAGACCATATAAGAATTTAAGTTAGGTAGGTGGGTGGGAAACAAATGGTAAATTAGAACATATTTTTACAAACCAATCTTATAGCCTGCCAGAGTTCAAAACAAATGCTTTCTGCCACTGGGAAGATGACATTCCTAACTTTCCAGTAGTATAAATCATACATTTCTAACCCTGGAGGTTTATGAGATATTGGACCTTAAAACTGTCAGTGGCCCTTTACTTAGCAGTGCCTTTATGGCATGTGTCCAGGGCTGAATATATCAAGTCCCAGACCTCAGACTGGAGTAATTTTCAACCTCCCTGCGTCTCTTACGTTTAATTATGTGTTGAGCTTGTAAGGTAGACAAATGGCTCGTTGGTAACTACACAGAGACCACCCAATTATTTTTCATTTGTGTCCAAGTTCAAATCTGAACCCAGATCTTATGCAGTAAGAGGTTTATTACACTCTAATTAAAGTTAACTCACTATGCCAACTTAGCAGCTCTGCAAGGATGAGGTAACGTAATGTTAGGTACACCAGATGACTGGTATAAATTCACATTTGCCATTGTCAATTCATGCAATCCAACATACCAAATGATTAATACTTAGCATTTTCCATTGTGCCTTTGCATCCAAAATGCCTTACATGTCAAAGTCATACAAGCCTAGGCAAACATGAGATGAGATGTGTAATATCAGAAGACTAGCAAACAGCTGTAAGTGGGTGGCCGTTATTTCACATGATGATATTCCTTGAGGTTATGAAGCTGCTAAGCTTTAGACTTGCAATCACCGCAGTAATTTAAATCCATTTTCAGTTCTGTATTTTGACAGCAGAGAAGGAAGGAGCGTATGGAACCTACCCAAAGAACTAAAGACTGCAGCTATCTACTCTGGTCTTGCTTATCCCTAAGTGACAGAATATCTTTAATCAAGAGAGCTTTGACCGTCTTGGTAAAGCATCCCAGAACATCTGCACCTATGAAAGAGCCCTTTAGTTTATTATAGGGATTTTATAAATGTCAGGTTTAGGATGAATAAGCCACCCCTATCTAACGTCAAACACCTTTCGAAATTCCAGGCTGGTAACGTGATAGTTAAGCATAACTGCAATTATTTGGGGGGAGAGGGAGAGGGCAGTCACTCCTGAGTGTGATAGGGCTAGCAGAAGAAGGGATTTCCCTATAAAAGTTATGCACTCTGGCCAGAGTTACAGTAACTTTGGGAAGTGCTTCTGAGTCAAATTTTATGGGGCACCCAGCAGCACTAATTCACTGGAAAGGCGGAGGTTTTGGGGGGCGGGTTCAGCAATATGTCCTGTCTGACACCTCTTGCTATATGACACCAGCTTTGCTGTCAGACAAGACTCAGTGAGTGCTCTAATCTGCAAGATACATGCTTTTCTGTGGCTCATAGGGCTCTTCCAATGGCATGGATAGCATCAATACAGTAACTAGAAAAGCCTCTTCTCTGGGATGAAAGGAGACATGGGATGACATTAAGGAAGAGAAAATCTGGCACATGAATAGTAATTTGCTGCAGACAATGAATGCAATGGGGCCAGTGAGGGTATGGGCAGGATGGAGTCTTTTGACTAGCCCCTTCTTACTCTGCTGTTTTACAGCTGCTAATCCCCATGTTCAAGATGCAAGCTCTTTGCTGGGCTGATACTGGAGAGGGGGACCAGCTGCACCATGAGGCTGACTGTGAACTCCCTGATAACTGGTGTGAAAACCAGTGAGGTGACTGGTTCAGCTTGATTTTAACTGAGCATGTTAATTTGATTAAAAAACCCTGATTTTTAAGATTTAGTGCTTAGAAATGTGAAATGAAAAGACACAAAATAGAAAACTCTCGTTCCATATCTAGCTCTCTTTTCAGTTCTCTGTTATAAAAGAGTTAATACTTGCTAAGTCATCAAACTGTACATACCATTTGCAGGCTCTGGTTTTAAACCATTTCAAGGCACATACAGGCACTCTGATACATGTTAGATAGTTAAAAAAAACATGCTCTAATTTAATGTGTGTAGTTATACGTTTTCCTCTCTGCTACTTTACTCCAGCATAAGGAGGGGAAGTTTGAAAATGAACATTCACTAAAGGAATGAACTGGTGGAAATGAACTGGTGGAAAAAGAGATACTACATCAGACTTTCCGCCCTATTCACTGAATAACTGCAGTATACTGGCTTTTGTTCCAGCTTCTGGATAAATGAAGAGTTGGTAAAGAATACCCTTCTTGTGCCTCTACACTATGTGTGTGTCTGCTCTACACTAGAGACGTGTCATGGTTTTCCATTTATGCCAGACAGCATAAAGGTAACATTTTATCTGCCCGGTGCAATGAAAGTTTTGTCAAAATGAAAATACTAGCCAAACCCCAGTTCTTCCCATTAACCAGATATTAAGTTGTAAAACACAAAGGGAGAACACTTAAAAATGATGTAACCACAGAAAGTTCTGAAGTAGGACTTAAACAAAGCCAAGGATTACAATCTTCTCTATCAGCTGAAGCAATTTAAGCCAACGGGATCACTGGCAATGCCAAACATTGTAATGCACGGGGAAGTAATTGGTTAAGCATGAGAAAGTAACTCTGGTTAGTACAGAGAGTGGTTCGTTTTTACCTATCATGATGGCAGAATTTCAGCCCTCTGCCCTGGAGTCCCCTTGTCCTCCCATTTTAAATACTTAGTAATAAAATACCAGCTGTGGCTGCCTTTGTCTTTTGTTCCCCAATACAGAGTCAGATGTCACTGTACTTGTGGAAGAAACTGGAGCCCAGTGCGGGGTGGGGAGGGGAGAAAGGTGAGAACAAAAAAAAACTTTAGCGCCAGGGAAGTGGCCAATTAAAAATGAAAACCTTCCAACTCTTTTCAATTCATCCCTAACAGTCTAGTGATGACAATTATTTGAAGTGCCTAAGAATTAGAAGTGGGTTCGATCTGATAGTGGGGACACCTTCTTTAGTTACTTGAATAGCAAAGCAAACCTCAAGAATTCCACTCCAACTGGACATTCATTTTGTACCCACCTTGTCATCCAAATTTTGTCTGCATTTCCCCAGATCTAGAGCTCAGCAATCCCAGCGCTCATTCATTCATTCATTGGTTCATTCATTTGTTCAGGCCAATGCCACTGAGACACTCATCTGATTATATCAGACATCAGAAAATAAAAACAGCCTGAACGCATGCACACTTCACGAAAAAATGTTCCCAGATGAGATCCTCTGGCAGTTCAGACTGAATAAAAGCAATGATTGTAAAGTTCACTAGGGCACATTCTATTATTGCAAGCTTAAAAAAAAAGAAAAAGCTCCTGAGGGTTTTTGTTGTTGTAGTTTTGGGGGTTTTTTAGATTTAGCAATTTGTGCTGAAGCAGACTTACCTTACCAGCTCTGATATGAATTAGATCCCACCACGAGCAGCCTCCATGAAATAAATAGGATGCAAAAGTCAGCAACCGCCTTTCCACTTTGTGGCTGTCCTGTCAAAACTGAGAAAAAAAGTTGTCTTGTCTTACAGTCTGGGTGTGTTTGAGAAAGAGAGAGCGAGAGATGTTTGACAGTAAGGCAAACTGTGGTCAGAGGAGCCAGCTTCTGCCTGGTTTTTATAGCTGAGCTAGAAGCCCTGATCCTTGTCTCATTCCACTGTAATGGGATGCCTCAAGGCAAGCTTTCCACTTTTTTTTTTCCAGTTGGCTTATTAAAGGAACAGCCTCCCGAGTCCCTTTGGAGCATGGGTTAGCTTGTGAAACTGAAAAACACACACACACACACACACAAAGGTATTTGCATGCAGTTTATGGCTAAAGAAGGAAACCCCCTGCTCCACGAGAGAAAAAAAAAAGTCAGCTCAAGGCAAGTGAGTCAGAGGAGAATATTTTCCTTACAGCATCAGCAAAGTATATTATCAGAGTTTTGAGTCTTTCCCCCTGTTATTAATGCTGTGAAACAAAATCCAGTAAGAACAGGAGGGTGGCAAGCAGGATTCCAGTTCCAAAGATGCGTCTCACACATCGCAGCCCCCTCAGCTGGTGTAAATCAGCCAAACTTCGCTTGGTTTATGCCAGTTTACACCAGGTGAGGTGGAGGCCCATGTAATTGCAACCTTGCGTTCTCATTAAGGAATGTCTCTGAGCTGCTGCAAACTCAGAAGCTGGGGGGGGGCGGAGGGAGAAGGGGAGCAAGGTCTGAGCTGAGCTCCATCCTGATGCCTTGAAAAGGAGAGAGAAAAGAGAAGCCTCGTCTTTCTTCTCGGGATCTGATAAAAGGGGATTATGTGTCTGGGGTGCGTGTGTGTTTGGAGAGATAATCTGTTCTCGTTTGCGATGCTCCTGTTTCATCCAACTGAGGACAAAGCCCCCTCACCCTCATCCCCTTTCCTCACCCAAAGCTATCAGTAATTCACAGACCACCCCCTTCAGTATATTTCAAGGGCATCTTTTTGTTATCTCTATTCTTCCCTGGAACCTCAGGTTTGTGACTGAGAGTTAAAGGTGTCCTGGCTTCAGTGGGTGGGTAACCTGGATGTTCTTCCTAACGGGCAGTATAAACTAGCCCATTCAGCCCACCCCACTTACTTACCTTTTAAAAAACCTTGAGCGTTTCAGCTCTGCCTTCACCTAGCTACTGTCCTGACCACACATCTCTGATGTTCTTCCAGTAAGCAAGCACTGCCATCTGATGCACTCCCTTTGGCCTGATCCAAAGCCCACCGGAGTCAGTGCAAACACACGGGTTGGCTTGAACAAGCGATGAACCAGCCTCCTAAAAAGCAGTGGGATCCTTTTGAGCTACAATCCGAGGGCACCACCTGGATCCTGGTTGGAATTAAAATTGGTTGACTGGCTCCTTCCAGCTACTTCACCCCTCTGACGGCATCTCCTGTCAGCCGGCTTTTCCTAGGAACTCAGGATTTGCCACACAGGATCAGACCACTTGTCCATCAAATCCAGTACGCTGCCTCCAGCAGCAACCAATCCTTGCCGTGTTAAGGGAATTACATTACAGGGAATATCCTGCCCACCCTTACATATCCAAGAGAGAGAAAATAGATATGGTCAACTGTGCTCTGCTGCACATGGAGAAGGGAAAGAATTTCTGACCTGGGGCAGTCATCTTGAACCTTGAATCCCGCAACTCTCATAATAATTACTTCAGATATAAATGGTCAGAAGATTCTCCAGTCTTTTTATACAAAAAATGATATTTCACTCTATTGTTTGACCCTCTCCTGGACAAACTGGAGAGGCTGACTCAAGAGCTGGTCAGAAAGAGATAGAAAATTTAATATTTTATTGGCTACTTTCCTCCCAGTTTAAAAATAAATGGAAGTGTCAAAATTCAGATAATTCCACCCACCTCCACAATCAGTCCAAAAAAAAAAAAGGGGAAGAAATTACAAGACTGTTGAAAATTTTCCTCGATTAGCCTCCCACCCAATTTCAAAATTTTCAACAAAATTTCAAATTTTGAATTTTTTTGGACCAGATCTAGTGTTTGCATCTCTGCATACTCTAATTCAGGAAAGAATCCCTATTCAGGAAGCATTGATGCACAGGCTTAAAGTTAAACACGATTTATAGGCTTCACAGAATAAGGATATATTTAAACAAAGCGTTTCCTGAATGCGGGCCTGTCACTGCTCTTTAAGAATTTCCATGTTATGAGTTGACTCATCTGTTCTTTATATTCTGGTCATTTCAAATATCTCCCCCCAATTTTTTACAGTGGTGTTGCTAATCCTACATTAGCAGAAGCATCTATTTTCCCCAGACAGCTTAGGACCAGCAGCCACATTAAATAAAACTGGTGAAGCATCCAAATTTTGATTTTCTGTGAAAAAGCAGGATGATTTTTTTCACAATTTTTTTAGGAAAGGGGGGAACAAAAAGTTTGTCCTGGTTTTCAATTAGCTATAGAGCTTGTCAAGAGGATGGGGAGAAGGATTTCTCCCTCCCTCCCCACATTGCAATTTGTGACAAATCCTATGTTCTAATTGTTTGCAGCCAGTTCTGTTTCCAAGAAGTTGTGTCCCCCGTCCTGGCAGTTGAAGCTAGACAAATTCAGACTGGAAATAAGACACACATTTTTAACAGTCAGAGTAATTAACCATTGGAAAAAAAAATTCCCAGGATCATGGTGAATTTTCCATCACTGACAGTTTTTAAAATCACGATTGGATGCTCTTCTAAAAGGTCTGCTAGGATGAGCTAAAAGATTTTGGAGAAGTTCTGGGACCTGTGTGATACAGGAGGGCTGGCTAGCTGATCACAGTGGTCCCTTCTGGCCTCGCAATCTATGAATGAATCACCAATAGGACCTGAGAGAGAAGCTGAGAGTGGTCCACTGTCTTCTAAAAATACCACATCCCCACTGTTCTGAGCACAGCTACTCTACTAAGATCTCCCACCACTGCTGGCTCTCGTAAATACTGGGTGCAATGGGATCTATTTGGCAGTTAAGTGTGATGGGGGCTCAGGCAAGGTTCCCCCCCAAATATAATCATTGCCTAGTTGGCTAGGAGTATTATGGAAATTCACAATGTCATAGGGTCATAAATTAAGACCAGAAGGGACCATTATGATAATTTAGTCTGACCTCCTATCTAACCTAGGCCACAGAGCCTCCCATTGCTCAGGTAAATTTCAGCTATTGACTACTGCTTAAAGCAAGGTCCTGGACTTGATGTACCAATGCTCTGATCTGACAGAAGAAATCCTCTGATCCTATGGTTCTTATATTTACAATGCATTCAGAGTTATCCCTTCCAGTCTCTAACTCTAGCATATGCTTGGAAAACATTTTATTTCATTGTCCAAATCCATGAGTGTCATAGAAAGCTAAAAATGTTGGATTGTTTAAAGTCCTTTGCTGTATTTGTCTCAGTAACTGTTAACACCAGCCTTTTGCCTTCACTTGTTAAAACCTGTTCACCATAATTTTCCTCTTTGTTTTCTCCACCCACTACTCTACGCAAATTTCAAACCAGGTTCCCTATGAGATTAACATTTCAGGCAAAAGTTCAGACCTGTTCTTGTTTCTTCTTATCTGGCTCACCCCAGGCCTGTTCTTGTTTCATCCTATCTACTCACCCCTCCCTAATTTAATTTATGTATCAGCATGAAGTGATTCCCTGAATCAGAAACAAAACAAAAACTGAATCAATGGGTGTGTGTGTGTGGGGGGGGGGGATTCTCTTTTAAAGAATTCTGGATCCGAGATACACCTTTAAGCACTGGTCCATACCAAGCAGGATAGGAGCCCAGGTCTTACTGCCTGCAGCATCCTCTCTTGAGAAATAAACTTTGATGGCAAGATTTGTTTGAGAGAGAGGAGGGAGGGATGGAATTTCATCCTATGTGAAAGTGAAAGAACATTAGACTAGAGAAGGCTGATTTTTAGCATTCATAAGACTTCTATAGGGTGACCAGATGTCCCGATTCTATAGAGACAGTCCCGATTGTTGGGTCTTTTACTTATATAGGCTCCTGTTACCCCCTACCCCCGTCCTGATTTTTCATACTTGCTATCTGCTCACCCTAGACTTATAGACCATCAAGACATATGTAGAGAAGGACATAATGGATAGATGGGCCATAGGATGACTGGATTCTAATGGCAGGACACCACAGCTCAAGCTTCTCATCTTTAGGGATTGGGATTCTGGAAAACACTGGCCAGATGTACATTGAATCACATCATATTCTGCGAAAATTGATTACTGGATTACTGGTAGTCAGTGGTGGTTAGGATTTCTGACATAAACTTCACTATCCTATGCTAGAATAATTTAGCCTAGAACAGAGCAATATTGACAATAGGATTTGAATGCAGCTTGCCTGTAGCATTGAGGATTCATGTGTTCTTGGTGGATCCTGATGTGTCACTGATAGTGTACACAACCCCAGGTAGCATCATACAGATGGGAAAGCAGCAACTCAAATGAATCTGCCTCATTAAACATGAATGATCAGGTGATCGTGCTTTTATTCAGTGGAATAGATACCTGGATTGAATGGTTTTAGGCCCCAGGAAATATTCAAGCACAGGCATTTGGGAGGAAATGTGTTTCCAGTTAGAGACCAATGAAGAAATGAGACAGTGATAACAGTTGCAAGTAATTCAAAGTTGGGAGGTAGAACAAAACCAGAACTATAGATCATATGTACAGATGGATTAGGGGTATGGAGCAACTTCCATACGAGAGGAGGTTAAGAAGACTAGGAGTTTTCAGTTTGGAAAAGAGATGACTAAGGCGGGATATGATAGAGGTCTATAAAATCATGACTGGCGTGGAAAAAGTGAACAAAAAAGTGTTATTTACTCCTTTACATAACAAGAACCTGGGGTCACCCAATGGAATTAATAGGCAGGTGGTTTAAAACAAACTAAAGGTAGCTTCACATAACACACAGTCGATCTGTGGAACTCGTTGCCAAAGGATGTTGTGAAGGCCAAAACTATAACTGCACTCAAAAAAGAATTAGATAAGTTCATGGAAGATAGGCCCATCAATGGCTATGGTCAGGGATGCAACCACTGTTCTGGGTGTCCCTTGCCTCTGGCTGCCAGAAGCGGAGAGTGGACGATGGATCACTAGATAGTTGCCCTGTTCTGTTCATTCTCTCGGAAGCACCTGACTGGGGACACTGCTGGAAGAAAGGATACTGGGCTAGATGGGCCATTTGTCTTAAGCTTAAGATTGGAACTTATTTGTGCTTGTATGTTTACCTGCTTGAACCTGGTAAATAATTCTGATTCCTTTTTCCTAGTTAATAAAATCTTTAGATAGTTTATTACAGGATTGGCCACGAGTATTGTCTAGTATGAGATCTAAGGTGCAACTGACCTGAGGCAAGTGACTGGTTCTTTGGGACCTGGAGTAAAATGACTATTGCTGTAATGAATCATCTATCTACAAGTTTACCTGGATGGCAAGATAGAAAGTGCCCAAGGGGGACTGTCTGTGACTCCATGTTTAGGCTGTTTTAGGGCTTGAGGAGTTGACACTTGATAATTCGTTGATGACATCTAAGTATAGAACTCATAACCAATTTGCAATTTGTGCCCTGCTTCTTAACGGTCTGTCCTTGAGACACCGCCGGACAGCTTGGCGGGCTGTAACAGTGTTTTCTACTGGTCAGAGAAGGACATTAGGAATCCTGACCGCCCTGCTTTCTGTATTACTACTTCAAATCATTTTCTGCACTCATAATATAGGGATGACAATACTGTGAAATTCTCAGATGGAAGGTGCAGTATATTTTTTTTAGAACTCCAGACAAATTAGAAATGTATCTCAGCTGTAATGTTCTGATGTGAATCCAGATCAAAGATTGAGATTTTACAAAAGCCATACAGTAAAGAGGAAAATGAACTATTCACATTGGGCACAAAGGTTAGAACAAGGAATAACGGGCTAAAAATAATATTTAGATCATGGACCGTGGTGGGAGAAAGCTTTTTAAAGGTGGATAAATCAGGGGAATAGGTCTTTGTGTTTATGAAAGGTTCATGGAAAAATTAGTATATAATTGCGTTGGTTCTTTCTACTTCACTAAATGGACACTAGATCTGAAAGGTCCCTGCCAGAGCCCAGTCCCCTCACTGATGATTTTAGGACAAGTAATCACACAGGGACATTTGTGATCTTAGCCCATTTAATCCCCTTTTGTTATATTTTCTCATCTTTGAGCCAGTGCTCAGAAAAGCTTAGCAGAATAAAATGATTTCATCAGGCTAGCGTTTAGCTCTTTGTGTCTTCCCTCGCTCCGTATCCTGAAAGTCTTGGGCTTCTAAAACATGAAAGTCTTGACGTCCACATGCCTCTAATCTGTGGCTGGCTCATGTTCAATCTGACTGTGTTATTCTTGTAACCTCGCTCTCATCTTCTCTTTCTCGAGGAAGAAATCAAATGAGAATATTGAAAGTTCCACTTTTTGCAAGAAGCCGTTTGTTCAATGCAGTCAGTATTTTCTTCTGTCGGCAAATGATTGACACAGAGTTGATTTTTATGAATTTGTTCATTTGAAGTTTTCCAGCAAGTGGTTTATGTGAACATAGTTCCACTTACAGTTTACCAGTGACCCATAAAGTATCCTGGCTCCGTTGCTTGGAGTATTTGGTATTTGTAAACTTGCTGTTCCTGTAGCCTGTTTAGCAGTTAATTTTCCTCCCTGCTTTGATTACTCCCAAACCAATCAAGAGCCCTCAGGACAGCTGCCTGGATGGTTCCAGTATGAATGCTTGAACGAATACCTATTTTAGTGGTTAATGGAGTGCAAATAGGGATTTGGGAGACACTTTCCCAAAGGATTCTTAACTTTTATGGATGGCAACTGTTGTGTTCTGGGCTCCCACCTTATTGATGAAGTTCCTGCTGTTAGATTTGGCTACATCCTAACAGCAGCAGCACAAAGGGGCTGTTATGATCCATTAATCAGAGGCCAGAGAACTGAAAGGCCCATTTTTAGTATCAATGGGAGCACAACGTGAGCAAGGACTTCAGGACAGAGCGCTATAACCATAACGCTTGTGGCATATCTACACAGTCCGCAGCAGCCAGTCTCCCAACCCAGGAGAGAAGGACCTGATCCTGCAATCTCTGCTCAGATGAACAGTCCTATGGATTTCAGAGGAATTGATCACACCATAAGGAGGAGAAGTGTACCCCAATAATCTTTAATTAAACATAGCTGGCCAGTAATTCCAGTACAAATACACTTGAATGACCCACACTTTTTTTCTGTGAAGTGCTTCCCCAGGAGAACAGAAAGTCCCTCCTTGTTTAGAATGTGTCTATCGGCAGGATGTTTCTCAAGTGTTGTGTTTATGCCCCGAGAAGAAGTGGGCTGCAGCTGTTTGAGAGTAAAACCATTGGGCTTGTGCAATATGTCTGCACAGGAAGCAGGTTGCAAGGATGTCTTCCTGTATCCCCTTCTTTAACTCTTCCTTTGGAGGCTGTCTGAACAGCCTCCACTTGACATGGGAAGACTTCAACCCCAAAGCAGGAGAAGATCATCGAGGAAGCTGCAGTTTTAAAATCAAAGTAATTTCAAGTCCACATATCAGGAAAGGCAGTGGCTAGAGCAGTGGACTGGGACTCAGGATAAATGGGGGTCTATCCCTGGCTCTGTCACTGACCTGCTGGGTGGCCTTGGGCAAGTCACTGCACCTCTGTTCCTCATTTTCCCCATGTGAGAAACAGGAATACATATAGTGACCTTTGTAGAGAACTTTGAGATCTATAGACAGTAATAACAAGCTCTTATAAGGACAGAACATGGAACACCCTTTATGTTCACCACATTGAACCAATGCTCTGGTGCAAAGAGGAATGTGAGAATCAAGAACTGGTGACAATTAAAACGCATCAACTTCCTTCCATCCCAGTGACGGTATCAGAGTTAAGAGCAAGATTCAGACCCACTTTTATCATTTCTTATATTTGTGGCAGGCTCCCCTGGAAGCTGAGGAGACTAAATACAGCTTGAGGTCTCTAGTTAGCTAGAGAGACGACAGAGCATATCCCAAGTGGTTGTATAAATGACGACGTGGTGCGGCAGAAAGCTTTTGTCAGCACGGTTGCATTGCTTTTGGCAAATGAATGCCAGCAAGGCGTTTATACCACACCCCACCACCTTGCAGCCACTACGGAAAGCACATAAGCAAGTGCTTAACTTGAATTATGGGTTTTAGTCCCTGTAACATAACATACTCCCCTCCCATACTCCCCTCCTTGTGCTGCTTCCCTGGGCTTAACACAGCAGCCTCCCCTGGGCTCTCAGGCCTGGGGCTTCTCTCTTCTCTGCTGAACTGATCAATCTTACACAGATGCGCCACAGGAGTGTGGTTACTGACCCTGCTTCAGGGCTTCCCACACAGAGCCTAACCTGCTCCTGCAAAGTTCTTCCTTGGCTGCTGCTTCTCTTAGCAGGTTTTCCCCTCACTGCCTCCCTTCCCCAGGGACTCTGGCAGCTTCCCCAAAGGGACCTCCCTGCTTTTTTTGTCAGCCCTACAGCCAAGCTGCTGCCTGTGGGTCCTCCTGCCTGTTTAAGCCCTATCTCCGCATTCCTATTCACAGGAGCCTGGACCTGCTCCCCACCGGTTCGCCTACCTGCAGGAGATTCCTGCTTTTACCAAGCTCTTCCCAAGAACTCAACTATTTCCTGGGTCTTCCCTGCAGCTTTTCCCACTAACCTACCTTCCCAGGTCTGTTTAAGTAGTTCCTCCTGATTCCCTGCCGCTGGGGTCACTAGGTATCATTAAGTTGCCATATCACCATTGTCAGCCGAGCGCTAGCTGCTAGGTCACAGGCAAGGCTGAGCCTGGCTTGTCTTAAAAGGCCGGCCAGCCAGCCTGTCACGGTCCCATTGACTGTCCTGTTAAAGTTATGCATGTTAACCATGTGCTTACATGAGTGCTGAAGATGTGTAGTTTCTTAAATTGGGATGTTAATAACAAATACATAATAAAATAAAGTAATAATAAAAAATAATAATAAATAAACTAACATCTGCTAGGGACTTCACCATTGCTACCTATTTTATGTGGAAGTTCGCTCAGCTACTATGGGGGTGGGTCTTAAGTATAAAACCCCAAGATTATTAATAAGCTCTTGTATAACTTAGGATGAGCATTGCTTTGTGTATATACACACACACACTTGCCTTCTGTAACTGAATGTGACATGATTTCAATCCAATATGTCACCCATTCCAGGAAGGTCATGTAAGTTCCACAGGTGGCTGGCGCTGTTGATCCTGAGCATCCCATCTAGCAGAGGAGGAGTCGTAAAACGGAGTCGATGGCACTGAGGAAAGGAGACACTTTCGCCATGGGAAGGGAAGAGCTCCATGCTTTACTGATTACTGCGTAACTCTCCATGGAGTGCGGTGAAAATGTGCTACGTTTACTCTACGCGTCTAGTCCAGATGGCTAGCTAGGAAACCCTCTTCTCCTAGGTCTGAGTTTGATGAGGCATGTCTGAAGCGCTTCTACTGACACTGCTTTAGGCAGTCTCAGGGCTAGTCATTCAGCATAGGATTAACCCTCTACATCTTTTTTTTCCAACTAAAAATGGCATAGACACTGCATAGCTTCTCCTGGTACCCTGGGATAAGCAACACCCCGGCAGAGCTGTGTGTTAAAATATGCCTGAAGTAAGTACTTGCTGAGCTAACAGACGCTGTGCTTAGAAAGTACATTCATTCATAGAGAAAGATGCCGAGTGGTTACAACAAATGGACCTCCCAGGAAGTGCCAGTTTGAGAATATGAGTCTGCAAAGACATAATACCTGTTGCCCAGGGACTTACCACCTCATTTGCCATTACTGACACTAAACACTGATCTCCCAGGACAGAGGAAAATGAAGCTTTCTGAGCCTTACAGCTAAGTATTACAATTCACTATTATTATTTCTACTAATGCTTCTGATTTGGGTTAGCTACCTTATTGTCTGATCAAAGGGGAACGGAAACATTGGTTTCCCAGTTAAGCAATGCAAAGAGGAAACCTTTCATTTTTTACAGCACAACGGTATCCTGTGTTTAGTAAGCACCCTTTACCCAACCTTCTCAAAGCACTTTGCAAATGATCATTAACCAAATATCCCTCCAAGGATTATAATCCCCATTTTGCTGGGGGGAAACTGGGCCACACGGAGGTGACTTGCCCAAAGTTTAAAAGATAGCCAGTCGGTGAGCCAGAAATGGAACCCAGCAGTCCTGGCTCCCAGATACTTTGCTCTTTCAACTAGACCCACTTCTCTCGTCCTGCAGTGGTCTGCCTGCTGGATTTCTCACCTGCCAGCTACCCTGCTTGAGGTACAGTGCATTGAGCCTCCTGGCTCTGCCACATCTCGTACTTTAAGGTGAAGGTGTGACACTTTCTCTAGGCACCCAGAACTGTGAATCACCTTGTTACCCCTCTGCCTTAGGGAAAAGAGGGACTTACTGAGTCCCTGATCGTTACCCACCCAAACAATCTCCCCCAAAGCTCTGCCTGCCTTTAATTTGCCTTGCAGCTAACACTTGGTGCACCCCACTTCCCAAGCCCCCTGGAGGAGCATTCTGCTGGAGTATCCACCCCTGTTACTGGATCCTTACAGAAATTACCAAGTTTGCTAGCTCCAGTGCACACCCCAGCTTGTTTGATTCAATTAAGAATTCACACTTTGCTTAATCTTACAGCACTGTGATGTACTTATGACAAACAAGGAGAAGGTTATTAACAAACAGAGATTTAAGTGATATAAAGAAAGTGTAATGAAGACATATGGTTACAAAGAAAAGAAAAGCATTAATGCTTCTAAGAGACTAACCATCACTTTAGCAGGCTACAATCATTGTCAAAGGTAAGCGTCTCACATAAAGCAACCACTCAGCATCACCAGCTCCCAGGGCCAGAATCCAGCTTTCATGGATACAAAAAGTGCTGTCCTTTTTGCACCCTTGATGAATCACCAGATGTCTTTTTGCCTCACCTTATATTTTCCCCAAACTCACTGTTCTGATCCCAGAGATAAGACAATCCCCCTGTGGTTTGAGTCTCCAGTGTCTTCCTAGGCTGATCTGACATCCCCTCATCAAACTGGCATTTCCTATTGAATTACCAGCAAATGCAGGTCCCACTGTGTTTTGGCTTTTTTAATGCTTCCTTCACATCAGAGACTAGGTAAACAGGTAAATCAATCTGCCTTTGTTTGGGACAGATTTGTTTATCAACCCTCCCTGGTTACATGGTTTATAAACTTATTTTTAGTACATACAGACAACTTCTTGAATAGCTCCTGTACATACGTCTCATAATGCTTTTGATGATCAGTACGACATAAGCTTTCATTTGACACCATACACAACATTCTTTACAAAGTAATACTATGACTGCAATGTATTAGATGGAGTGAGTTTGTCGGGCCTGATAGGAGTTGCTGACACAGAGTAGTGAACCACCAATGGGCCTCCGTGTCACACAAGGCTTCTTCCTGAAGAAAACGTGAGTGCGGAATTCCAGCCTAACGAGCAGTAATTACAACTCAGTTGGATGACTCGTACCCCAGGGAACTGTGTCTACTCACCTTCAAGCTGCAAGTGACTTGGTTAGAAAGGTTACGGGTTTAGCAGGTAGCATTCACCAATCCTACAGGTATAGGAAGATCCAAATAAAACAGCAGTTGTATGGAAGCATTCTGGCCCCGTGGGCCCATTGTAATTAGGGTGGCGGGAAGTGGATAGGACAGCGTTACTCTCCAGTTATTTCTTTTTGCTAATGTAAGGCTCAACACTGACCGACTGTAGAGAGAACCACATCCAACCTGGAAGGATGGTCAGGATGGCCGTCCGAATGCCAAAGGGGAGAATGGACAGGAGAAATGGGATAGGGGAATCTTACAGCATCCATTGTGATGGAAGAGACCAGGTACCAAGGTTATTAATTATATGGTTATTAATTATATGTATTACAGTAGCTCCAAGATGCATTGACTCAGCTCAAGCTCCGATTGTGCTTGGCAATGTGAAGACACCACAGTCTCTGCTCCAAAGAACATACAATCTAAATATACAAGACAGACAAAGGTTAGAAGAAAGGAAGTGCTTTTATCTCCATTTTACAGGTGGGAAAACTGAGGCACTGAGCAATTAAGTCACTTTCCCAAGGCAACACAGAGAGTCAGTGGTGGGGCTGGGTATTGAATGCAGATCTCCTGAATCCTAGTCCAGTACCTTAACCCACAAGGGCATCCTTCCTATCAGGGGAATCTTGCCCCAGGATGCAGGAAAGACCACAGCAGTCATTTGTGGAAGGCTGTTGACTTAGCTATGTGCACACTGGAAATGCTACAGCAGCACAGCTGCAGCACTGTCGCACTTCAGTGTAGACATTTACTACAGCAGCAGCAGAATTCCTCCATTGACCTACAGCTGACTACACAGAGACTTAGGTCTCCTTAACTAGGTCATTCAGGAGTGTGAATTTTTCACACCTTGGAGCAACGTAGCTGAGTTGACCCAACTTTCTAGTGTAGACCAGCCCTTACACTCCATAGTCTTGATTCTTCTCTCAGACCGGCATAACTGCATTGACTTGCGTGGCGTTAGTCTTGATTTACACTGGTATTAAAGAAAAGTCAGACCCTACGCGATTCCCCTTCATAGGAAACACTCCAAGAAGAGGATCTGTCCTTAAAGTCATGAACAGTTTTCAAGGGGTAGAACAATGTCTGTCAGAAATCTCAGGCGGTGATGGAAAAAGTCTCACTGCTGAGTTTATGAGAGCTCAGGCGGTGATGGAAAAAGTCTCACTGGAATCTCCCTGGGTTCATACCTATGGAATATGGGAATATTTCACTGCGTCTGCCTGGATCTTACAGAGCTCAGACTTCTGCACGTACTTCAGTGGAAAAGAGACTGTAAAATGTAACTAAAAGGTAAATGTCTGCAAGAAGCAGACAGATACCAGACTACCTGTCCCCTTTGTGCCTCTGTTAACAATTAACAAGCTCTTGGTTTCCATTTTATTCTGTGATCTCATTCATGGATTCATTAGCAGGGGACATAATAAGCCCAGTAGTGAAACACAAAGCAACCCTAAAAAAAAAAGTCAGCTCCCTTCACAAGTTGCAGATGGAAGTGCTTTGTGGCAGTTAAGATACTTGCCACAGACAGATACTTACGCGGACATGCAATATTACCTGGGAACTATTAACTGGGGACTAATATTGCCATGAGAAGGGTAGCACACGGGGCTAGAACAAACCATTGATGCAGTAAGGAGCTATGGCCTTACCAAAGTTTGTTGACAACTCTGATGTACATTTAAAGCCAAATCCTCAGCTGGTATAAAGTAATATAGTTCCAGCAAAGTGAATGGATTTGCACCATCTGATAATTTGACTCTCACATTTTAAAATAACCCTCTACTTTACAAACCCCAGAATGACACACACTCTCAGGTGAAGCTGAGAATAAATACTTCCCCTTTCAAAAAAGTTTTGCAATAACAGTTCAAAACTCTATTCCTCACAGTAATATGAGTCAACAGTGTGCCCTTGTTGCCAAGAAGGCTAATGGCATTTTGGGTTGTATAAGTAGGGGCATTTCCAGCAGATCGAGGGATGTGATCATTCCCCTCTATTCAGCACTGGTGAGGCCTCATTTGGAGTACTGTGTCCAGTTTTGGGCCCCACACTACAAGAAGGATGTGGATAAATTGGAGAGAGTCCAGCGGAGGGCATCAAAAATGATTAGGGAGCTGGAGCACAAGACTTACGAGGAGAGGCTGAGGGAACAGGGATTGTTTAGCTTGCAGAAGAGAAGAATGAAGGGGGATTTGATAGCTGCTTTCAACTACCTGAAAGGGGGTTCCAAAGAGGATGGATCTAGACTGTTCTCAGTGGTAGAAGATGACAGAACAAGGAGTAATGGTCTCAAGTTGCAGAGGGGGAGGTTTAGGTTGGACATTAGGAAAAACTTTTTCACTAGTCGGGTGGTGAAGCACTGGAATGGGAGGTGGGAGGAATCTCCTTCCTTAGAGGTTTTTAAGGTCAGGCTTGACAAAGCCCTGGCTGGGATGATTTAGTTGGGTTTGATCCTGCTTTGAGCATGGGGGTTGGACTAGATGACCTCCTGAGGTCCCTTCCAACCCTGAGATTCTATGATTCTATGAATAAAACAGGGGTGTTTGGGGCTCATACTGCTGTGTATATAGGAGAGTATGGGGCCAGATCTTCAGCTGGCATAAATTGGTGTAACTCCCTTGATGGTGATGGAGTTATTCTGATTTATACCAGAGTGTAACTATTCCTGATTTACCTGGGTGTCAGAGAAAAATCAAGTCTGTTCTATCATCCATCTAATCTATCTATCTATCTCCAGACACCCCCTCTCTCTATCTATCTATCTCACAGTCATCATCATCTGAGTACTGGAGAAAGTACAGAGTACATGAAAATGAACAAATAATGAGAAAAATAAAGTCAATGGAGCATTTTAAACCTATTCCAAAATGTTGGTTTGGGCTGAGCTCTAGGAAGGGACCAAGGTATGGAAGGGCTATGAAGATCTCCATTTTTTGGCAGAATCTTGCCTTCTCTAGTTCAGCGTTTCCTGTTGCTATCCTGGCCAGGACACACAATTCACTGCCTTAGCTGGTCCATGACACCCACGTGGCTGCTGCATTTTAAAGCTAAGCTGTTGCCATGCTTTGATCATAAATCACAGTTTAATCATAAATCACTGAGCTGCAGATTTTTTAGCAACTCTGCAGAGTGTTTGGGGTTTTTGGGGGGATACGTGGCAGGAAAGGCCATTACTGAAGGGCAGATAATTTTATCTGATGGAGGACAGATAATTTTAGTTCATAATTCTCCCTCCTAGTACCAGCCCAACCTGTGAACCGTACACTGTAGCTATAAACACACAGACACGTTGGGCAACAGAAGCGGCTCACCTGCATGGCCATTGCAGCTCACCTGCATGGCCATTGTTCTGGCCTCTTCCAGGGCACACTGGTGGCGTAGTCTGAGTAGACCCGGGGAAAAAGTCTCCCTTTTCAAAGAGGGATCTAGTTAGGTGAGGAACCTGAAATTCACAAACATAAACCTGTGCACAGGGAGACAAACCGATCCTCAGCATGTAACACTGGCCTCTCAGCATTATTGGTAAAGCTGTTTCTCATGGCTCCACTTGCTTGCCTCCTGGCTGCATTACTTATTGCTAATGAAACAGGAAGCGGGGTCAAGGAAAAGCTGTTGTGGCGGAGAATCCACCAGACACCCAGGCGCCAACTGTGTGGATCTCCAGCCAGAAGCACTAAGTCCTTTACGGGCGCTCTCCTTTCAGAGCTGCCTCTCCTGCCAGCCATGTCAGTACAATCACGTTTCCAAGGGCTGGCAAGAAACCCCTGGTGCGGTGTGACTGCTCTCCATGACAGCTCTCGGGAATATTTATTGCTGTGACCAATTAATCCCCAATTTGTATCCTGCCACGTAGCAGAGGGAATGTGTTGTGTAGGCACCACTCCATGCTCCTTGCTCCCACTGCTTTTCCCTGCTAGGCCTATGGACTGTGCAGTAAGGTTATGGGGAGGATGAAAGTGGGGATGTGCAGGAAGGGGATTCTCTTCCTGCTGCCTTTCTCCAGTCTGGCTCTTTCCAGAAGTTTTAATCCAATTTGCCGGGGGGTGGAGAAGAGGGTACAATCACTAGTCTGCTCTCTCTTCGTTCATTGCTTTGCTATGCAATGTGTTGCACTGTAGCCTGCATCACTAGATGAGGTTGTTCGTGATGAGGTCACATCATAAAAGCAGACAAAAGGAGCACGGGGAGGCATTTTTCCTTGCCTTTCTCTCGGTGCTTCCGGAAAAAGCCCATACACCTCTCCTCATATCCTGCCTTTGGCTTCTTCTGAGACCAAAGGGAAACCTCAAAGCAGATGAGATTTAACTTACGTATGTTCTCTGTGGCTAACTTGGATTTCATTAAAGACAGCTGTAATCCCAGACTCCTTCGAATGGGTTAGCTCTGTTCTTGTTTTGCCGTTGTGTTCTTAGAGACCTAATATCAGCAATAATCTTAAACCACACAGAGAAGGAGTTTGGCATCTGTCACCAGTGTCTAACATAGTCATAAATCCAATAGATTGTAATGCAACAGCCCGTAATTAAGTCCTGACCGCCAGCTCCCACCTACCTCTTCTCTCCCCTTTGCTCAGAAAAGTACGGTCCACTCTAGGCTTAAGCTAGAGACCATAATAAAGCATAGTAATGAGCAGGTATAAATACCAAGGCAGGTGGGTAGGTAGATAGAGGAGTACAGAAGCCGAGAACCGAGTAAACATGGTGCAAACAGGTGCCTTTCCCATGTTATATCAACTACAAACTCGGCCCTGCGCTCATTACTGAGTTTTGGTTCGGTTAACAGAGATTAATAACAACAGAACACATTCAGTGTAAGCCTTCTTCCTTGGCTTATCTGATCATACGGTTCCTTCCTCAGGATTGCTCAGCCCACATTCTAGATCTTCTCTCTCTCAAGAGCCACTTTCCCCTCCTTTATGTCCAGCATAACCCTCTTAGCCCTTTCCCAGAAGGATCACCACCTACTAATAGGGAAGGCAATCACAGATAGCTTGTTACAGATGAGAATTGAATCCTCGTTACCCCAGGGGCTATGTCTACACTACAGATGCTACAGTGGCACAACTACAGTGCTGCAACTGTGCTGCAGTAGCACCATAGTGTAGACAGTTGCTACAGCAGCAGAAGGGATTTTTCCATCACTGTAGGTAATCCACTCCTTCAAGAAGCGGTGACTAGGTTGATGAAAGAATTCTTCTTTCAGCCTAGAGTCTATACCAGGGCTTAGGTCAGCTTTACTACATCACTCAGGGGTATGAATGCAAACCTTTAAGTCACACAGCTAGGTCAACCTACATTTTAGGTGTAGACCAGGCCATGGTAACGTGTGTCCCTCCAGCTTGAGGTTAGGTTGTTTGACATCTGTTTGCGTGGTGGAGCAGGGGAAGCCTGGGTTTCAGGGAACATGGAAACTGAGTTTTCCCCATTGCCGAGTGGACGGTTGTCCTCTCAAGGCAAGAAGGCCTGTGAGGTGAGCTGGGGTGGCGTGTCAACAAATGGGACACTGTGGCAGAAGCAGACACTCATCAAATGAACATAGAAACTCACTTTTCGTGCAGGAGAAGATGGCTCCTTTAAATATTTATTTATTTAGGTTTACTAACACCAGGTTAATAAAATGGGATAGTGTGGAGAACTTTCGGCTGTACTACGCACATTCCTGGTCCTGGTAAGATGGGAGGTCTCCACAAAGGCCAAGATGCTTTCACGGATATCAATTTACAAGTATTGCTACTATTGTATATGCTATTTGCATTACAGAAGCACCGAAGGGCCCTGTGCAGGGCTCATGGCCTCATTATCCTAGGCACTGTTAAAAACCCGTCCCTGCCCGCAAAAGCTATCAACAGAACTAGACTAGGAGAAGTAATGGCCACATAACTGAGGTTGTGGTGGAGGATGGGGTAAGGGTAAAATAAGTATATCATAGCACAATGGGAATCAGTCACGCTCACCTATTTCTACTTTTTATACATAAAAATCATCCCTCCTCCAACCAATTTGTGTACAAACATTTGCCCTGAACTTCCTTTACAGAACTTCAGCTGGGGACCTCTTTCATTGCACAGGAAAACACTTGATATCAAACAATAGTAACTGAAATGAGCCTGTTTTCCTTGGCCTTCAGCATCGATATGAAATACAAGATTTGACGTCCCCAAAATGGATAGAATACATTAGAGCAGGCTTACCAGCAAGGCCAAGGCCAGTTCCTCCTCTTGGTTACACCGGGTCAGATTTCATTGTCTCAAGTGAGATATGCATGGGAGTATCTAAGGCTTTGCAAGATACTTAAGCAGGGGCCTAACTTAAAGCACCCGCGTAGTCCCATAACGGGATAGCAGACACCCAAGTTCACATCCCTGCTCCACATCAGGCAGGGTGGGATTTGAACAAGGGTCTCCTACATTGTATAGGAGTTCCCTAACTACTAGGCTGTTGGATACAAAGGAGAGAGGGTCACCACCTCTTTCACAAGAACTAGGGGTCACCAAATGAAATTAATAGGCAGCAGGTTTAAAACAAACCAAAAGGAAGTATTTCTTCACACAGCGCGCAGTCAACCTGCAGGGTCGGTTCCAGGCACCAGTGGAGGAAGCACGTGCCTGGAGCGGCACATGCTAAGGGGCAGCATTCCATCCATTCTTGGGGCAGCACAGTCCGAGCGGCTTTTTCTTTGCTTCGGCAGTTTGTGTGTTTTATTTTTTCCTTCGGGAGGCAAAAATGGTAGAGCCGACCCTGTCAACCTGTGGAACTCTTTGCCAGAGGATGTTGTGAAGACCAAGACTACAACAGGAATCAAAAAAGAACTAGATAAATTCAGGGAGGATAGGCCCACGAATGGCTATTAGCCAGGATGAGTAGGGATGGTGTCCCTAGCCTCTGTTTGCCAGAAGCTTGGAATGGGCGACAGGGGATGGATCACTTGATTACCTGCTCTGTTCTTTCCCTTTGGGGCACCTGGTATTGGCCACTCTCCGAAGCCAGGATACGAGGCTAGATGGACCTTTGGTCTGACCCAGTATGACTGTTCTTATGTTCCTGTGTTCCTCGTCTAAGTATTATAACACCCAAGTCCCCCTTGTGCGTCTAGCCCTGGGAGCATCCTCACTGGCTCTCAGTGATGTAACAGGTATATCCTCAATGCTCCATAACTGATCAGGTCTATAGCAATTCCATTTCGTAATGCCATCAAGATACCCCCCATGCTTTGCCTTGAGAAAGGCCATTGTATTGCTTGGCGAGTTGAACGCATGCAGCTGTTGGCCTCATGCCACAGTTATTACATCACCTGCATGCAGCACTAACCACTCAGGAATGCTCCGCCTCTCATTGTCCTATCATTAAAGTACAATGGAAATCGCTGCTTAGGGGAAAACATATGGTCCGATGCGTCAAGCAACCTTTGGTGATCGTCCATATGGCACGGGACATTTATGGCCTTTACACACATTCCTTTGATGTTATCATTGAAATCACGTCGGTTTTTTTTCCCTTTTAGGGTCCGTTTTACAAGTATCTGTTCCTAGTTTGCTGCGTAACAAAGTGAGCCAGGACCTAGGAGCGCCCCCTGGAACACAGCTGCCAGCTCCTCCGCCTCCTTAGACGTGGCTCTGACTCGACACCCGGGATAAGCAAGCACACCACGTTCCACAGCTACTGCTGCAGCCCTGGCAGGACTAAAAAGTCAGGCAGACTCTGTACGTCTGCTCCGGGGCTGCAGGGGGAAGTGAGCGAGGACAGATTTTCCACTCGATAGCCAGAGGCCCGTCTTACGGGAAATTTCAGTCAGTAAAAGCAAACTGTTACTGGAATGCTGCCTTCCCTGGGCTTGATTGGAATTATTTTATTATTATTACATTTGGAGAAACAGGTGTGACAAATTCATCACTTCCCCCGGGGGCTTGTTCAGACACTGGAGACTGTGCAGATTGTGTCAGATGCGAATGGGCTTCTGTCTGGCAACGTCACCTGCAGACGGTACCTGTTTCTAATTAGCTGTGCGTGATTCCCTGCCCCAGGCTGGGAATTAGCAGCCCAGAGGGAAAGCGTTTGGCAATAGCAGTTGATACGCTCTGCTGGATAATCCCTCCTTTGCTCAAAGGACTCGGCTCAGTAGTTGGAGAAGTGAGACTCCTCAGTCATAAATGGGGTAGTGACGAAGGGTGGGGGGACCCCAATGCTTTGTGAGTGGCACTGTGCAGCCTACAGTGTGGGATGCTAACGATAGGCCCCCTCCTGCCCTGCGGGGTGAATTCCATTGAATGACATTGAGTGCCTGGGAAAACAAAATGACCAGGGTTCCTTTAGGTGATGTGGACACAGGGGTTTCGTTCAGGATGACACCTCAGCTAGCAGGCTTCCTCCCTCTCTGCTCCAGCTCCTGCCACATTCCCCCAGATCCCAGCTACTCAGGCTGGGTACCGTGGGATGGATTTTAACACTTACCATATTGACATTGTGTTCTCATTGGGACAAGTTGCTTATACTGATAATGTGATTGCAGCACAATTCATTTCACTACTAGCTTTTATGTGACCCAATGGGCATTTCTGGGAGTAGGCGCTGGTTTAAATGACCCCCTGTCTTGCTTAAGAGGGGAGACACAGTCCTGTAGCAGCAAGTCGTTTTCTGAGTAACAAGCTCCTGACTGCTAGGGAAGCATGTTAAAGCTGATGGCACTTGACCTAAGAAGCAAGGAGGACTCCGGCAAGGTGTCGCTCCTGTTCAGAATTGCTTGTTTAAAGGGACAGGGTCAGGTTACAAAACTACGGGGTAATGAGTAGGGTAAGGTGGTCTGGGTTTGACTCCCTTACACTTGGTGGGTCAAATTCAGAGGTAAGCCAGAGGGCAAAGGGGTAAGTTACACAGTGGCAAGCAGGTGTGAGTCTAAGAGTGATCAGAGGGAGTCTAGCTGGTATAACATCCATGCTAAGAGCAGCAGCAGGTGTAGAATTACCCACTTCTGAATGTAGCCCGATGTATTAAACCCTCCTTTCCTCTGCAACCGCGGGCCCCACCGCCTCCCTCTGCCGCACCCTGCATCACTGCCCACCCGCACCCTCCCTGCCAGCCCGGAGCCACCTCCTCCTCAAGCCCCTGCATCGCTCCCTAGCCTGCTCCCTCCGGCTCTTGCAATCCCAGGCCCCTGCCGCAGCAGCAGCTGCTGCCCAAGGGCTGCCGTCTGCAGATCGGAGCGGGTGACATCAGCCCGGCTATTGACTAGGGTGACCAGATGTCCCGATTTTATAGAGATAGATCCAATATTTGGGGCTTTTTCTTATATAGGCTCCTATTACCCCCCCACCCTCCGTCCCGATTTTTCACACTTGCTGTCTGGTCACCCTACTATTGACAGCAATGCAGCGGCGGGAGCGGGGGCGGGGGAAAGGAAGAGGAGACCAACCGTGGCCACTGGTCCACTTGCGGGGGTGGATCATGGCCTTGCCAGAGGACACAGGGTTAACGAGCTGCAAAAGTGTAACTGTCCTTAGCACGTGTCACCTTCCAAGGCTTCATCCCCATCCACCCGTGCAGCCCTGTGGAGCAGGTAAATAGAGCCCCATTTTGGGGAAACGGAGGCATGGGAACAGGGATGTGACTTGCCCAAGGTCACCCGGGGAGTCATTGTCAGAGTCCGGCTTTGAACACAGGAGATCAAGACTCCTAGTTCTGTGCTGGCTCAGACCATTAGAGCAGAGGCCTTCAAGCCCTGAGCACTGCACCTGCCCACACAAGGTGTTAATCTGGGATTCAGGGGCAGCACACTGCAAGTTTTCAGCGAAGAAACACGGCTGTCTCGAGACCTTATGGCTACAGGGAAAATCTTCCAAAGGTGATGGGCGTCTAGCTGACACAGTTCTCTCTGCCTGAGTCTGCAGCCAGCCTGGGACAACAGCTCTAGGAAACGTGGCACTAACTGTTAAGTCTAATTACGACACCATCAGAGCCAGATTTTCAAGTAACATGGATGACCAGTTGCCTGCTGCACAAGCACTGCAAATGTGCGAGCAACTCAGGTTAAGTGCAGCTGAACCCTGGGCAGGCTGCAGCACCCAAGAGATTTTTGTTCTTCCACTGAATGACAGCAGATGCACCAGTAACTTTACTAGGTAGAAGTTTAGTGACCACATTAGGGCCATATCTGCCCCACTCCCAGCATTCTCCTGATTGCTTGTATTGTTACTGATGGGAGATCTGCTGTGGACTGAGGGGTGCATATGGACCTGCCTTTGCAGGCTCAGTCCTGGCCCAGCATTCGAAATAAACTGCCCGGAGTTTCAGAAGTATTGAGAACTCTGGAGTTCCCACCGACATTGGGGGAACTGCAGGTGCTCAGCAGCTCTGAAAATCAGGCCCAGAATGACACTGACGCCTCTGCCCTGGGCCAGAGCTCTCTGAGTAAGGGGCTTCAGCAGTGATTGGCATGGAGCTGAGTAAAGCAACCAGGACGGTCATGACGGAGGCTGGAACTCTGTCCTCGCCTCACAGCTGTGGGGAAGACAGGCCTTCAGACACCCTCCAGTCCAGGAGCAAGGAAGCATTTCACACCTTAGCTCTGGGGGGAGCTGAAGCCCAGAACGGGGCAGTAAGTTGCCTGAAGTCATCCAATGAGTTGGTGCCAGGGTAGAGAATAGAAGCCAGATCCCGACTCCCAGCTCTGATCCCCAAAACAGCCCTTTCCAGATCCATGGGGGGAGAGGGGGCGGGGACAGGAGGGACTCTAGCCACATGCAGGAGACCCAAGGCCATTTATTTTCATGAAATATATAGACTAAATAATGAAATTAATACATTTTCAAGCCAAAGGTGTATTAATTCTAATGAACAATATCACATTCTGCAATATTCATTTTTTAAAGTTTATAATAAGCGATGCTCTGGGGGGAAGGAAAGAGGGGCGCAAGGTGAAAGTTTCACCTAGGGCGCAAAATATCCTTGCACCGGCCCTGACTGAGGGCCAGAGTCCGATCTTGATTATGCCAATGTAAATCCAGAACAGCTTTATTGACATCAATGGAGTTGTGCAGATTTAGACTGCCGCAAATGGGATCAGGACCTGGCCCGCTGTCAGGTCAAAAGGTTGGTATTCCAGACCCTACGAAAGGAAGTGGTTAACATTAAAGCCAACTGTGTCAACAGACTATATTCCACCTGGGGGAAGAGGGATTCTACATGTGGCTGAGTTTGACATCAGAAACGTATAGGTGCAGTCTCCTGACATATTACTAGGAAATATGAGGCGAGACGTAACACGCCAATGGAATATTATTTTTTCCTTAAGACCACAAATAACCTGATCATTGAATCACTGGCTCAGAGACTGGGGTTTAGGGAGTATCTCTAATTGCGAATGGGCAAAAGACAGCAAGAGACTAGGTCTACTAGGAGAAAACCTGAACAATCAGGATGCTTTTCCTAAGCTTTACCAAATTTACCCCAGTCCTCATCATCGTGGAAATCAAGCTAAAAATTGCATGAGATCTGGCTTACCTCAGAGCTCAGAGCTTTCCAGAGCTTTCCTGCATCAAGTTTGAGTTGCTTCCTTTCCTGGCTAAATTCATAGAATCATAGAATCATAGAATCTCAGGGTTGGAAGGGACCTCAGGAGGTCATCTAGTCCAACCCCCTGCTCAAAGCAGGACCAAACCCAACTAAATCATCCCAGCCAGGGCTTTGTCAAGCCTGACCTTAAAAACCTCTAAGGAAGGAGATTCCACTACCTCCCTAGGTAACCCATTCCAGTTCTTCACCACCCTACTAGTGAAAAAGTTTTTCCTAATATCCAACCTAGACCTCCCCCTCTGCAACTTGAGACCATTACTCCTTGTTCTGTCATCTTCTACCACTGAGAACAGTCTAGATCCATCCTCTTTGGAACCCCCTTTCAGGTAGTTGAAAGCAGCTATCAAATCCCCCCTCATTTTTCTCTTCTGCAGGCTAAACAATCCCAGTTCCCTCAGCCTCTCCTCATAAGTCATGTGCTCCAGCCCCCTAATCATTTTTGTTGCCCTCCGCTGGACTCTCTCCAATTTATCCACATCCTTCTTGTAGTGTGGGGCCCAAAACTGGACACAGTACTCCAAATGAGGCCTCACCAGTGCTGAGTAGAGGGGGATGATCACATCCCTTGATCTGCTGGAAATGCCCCTACTTATACAACCCAAAATGCCATTAGCCTTCTTGGCAACAAGGGCACACTGTTGACTCATATTCAGCTTTTCGTCCACCGTAACCCCTAGGTCCTTTTCTGCAGAACTGCTACCCAGCCATTTGGTCCCTAGTCTGTAGCAGTGCATGGGATTCTTCCGTCCTAAGTGCAGGACTCTGCACTTGTCCTTGTTGAACCTCATCATATTTCTTTTGGCCCAATCCTCTAATTTGTCTAGGTCCCTCTGTATCCTATCCCTACCCTCCAGCGTATCAACCACTCCTCCCAGTTTAGTGTCATCTGCAAATTTGCTAAGGGTGCAGTCCACACCATCCTCCAGATCGTTAATGAAGATATTGAACAAAACCGGCCCCAGCACCGACCCTTGGGGCACTCCACTTGATACCGGCTGCCATCTAGACATGGAACCATTGATCACTACCCGTTGTGAAAACCAAGGGAGGAGAAACTGGTTCTGTAATTGGCAAGCCATTCAACCTCCCTGGCCACACAATAGCAGATCTTAAGGTGGCCATCCTACAGCAAAAAAACTTTAGGACCAGACTTCAAAGAGAAACTGCTGAGCTCCAGTTCATCTGCAAATTTGACACCATCAGCTCAGGACTAAACAAAGACTGTGAATGGCTTGCCAACTACAGAACCAGTTTCTCCTCCCTTGGTTTTCACACCTCAACTGCTAGAACAGGGCCTCATCGACCCTGATTGATCTAACCTCGTTATCTCTAGCTTGCTTCTTGCTTGCTTATATATACCTGCCCCTGGAAATTTCCACCACTTGCATCCGACGAAGTGGGTATTCACCCACGAAAGCTCATGCTGCAAAACATCTGTTAGTCTATAAGGTGCCACAGGATTCTTTGCTGCTTCTACAGAACCAGACTAACACGGCTCCCCCCTCTGATACTGATACCAGGGTCATACAGGCAGGATTCTATTCTTCAAACACAGGACTCGGTGGCCATGCAATAGTATCTGAATAATGAGTCAGATTTTTTTTTTACCTCATGCACCATCAAATTAGAAAAAATATGGTGCTTAGCACGTGTTTCTAGTCCTGGCCAATCGCACGATGCCATCTCTTGAAACGATCAGTGGTCTCTTTGAGGAGGGCAGAAATAAACACAGCCCAGGACAAGCCATTTCCTTGAGAAGCAAAGATGCTTCTCCCTCACAAACCTCTGCACTAGTTTGCGCAGGCCGGGCGTGGAGGCACACACCCTCGAATGATGGCCCAAAGAGGTGTTGCCCCTTTTTGACCTGAGTGGCTAGTGAAAGTCTGGGCCCCTTAGGATGTTCCAGTTGGACGAAGAAATTGGTGAGAGTCGGATATTTCTCTGATGCAGTTTTGTTTACTTATAAAGAAAGTAAAAAGTCCTGCTTCTCCAAATGCAGCAGGAACCAAGAACAAGAGCAGTTTCTTAGCTTACAGCCCCAAGTCTCTTTAGCCAATCGACCCAAATGCTCCCTCTAGCTTTCCCCAGGATCACACTGTGTTCATCAGCTACTGCTTGGGTTTCTTGCTTTTTGCCTCTGCTTCTTTCTCTGTTCTGTGTGTTCTGCCCCCCACCCCACCTCTCTCTCCCTCTCTCTCACTATTTAGCAAAAGCCCTCCTCCCACTCAGTCCAAACCCCTGGGCAGCTTCACAATCCCCTAGAGTCTTAGGTGGAGGGGAGAGGCCTCTGATTAACATCTCATGACAGTTATGTTAATTAAAAGATGCTTCCCCACCCAGTCTTAGAGGTTTCTGATTGATGCAGCCACCAGTACCTCTCAACATAACAAGATAGTATACAGCTGGAGGCCAAGAGGAATGATGCTTCCACTTGTCCTGGGGGAGCGCATTCATCAACAGTCCCTTTTGCAAGTCACACGCCCATCCCAATCTGGGCACCAGATGCTGCCCGTTGTGTGGGAAAGTTGCAGGGCAGTAGAATCCTGGCCAAGTCCCATCCTTGCAGACACATCTGGGTCACGCAGTATCGCTGGCAACACTAGCATCCTTCCACCCTCATGCTCATGGAGTGCAGATACCCATGTGATGCAAGGCAGGAAAGTCACTCCCTGTATCTTCTGGGCTTCCACCCGTGCTTGGACAGCTATCCATTTAGCCCCACATTCAGAATGGATTCAAGCTCTGATTGAAGGCTCAGAAACACAGCTGGAGAAGAGGCTTCCTCTTGCTCCATAAACTATCCATTGACCACAGCTGACTCTTGCACCCAGCTGCAGCCACTTCAGATTGTCTCCTCTGAAACAACAGGCAATATCTCACCTGATGTAACCCTTCATCCTTAAGAGAGAGAGAAACTGTGGTTTGCTGTTTGTTCTGGCTTTTCAGCTGAGACTTTCAAAAATGAGGTCCTGGCAGCTCTGCGTGGAATTTAAAGACTGTAGGGTGCTTTTAATTGAAATGTTGATCATGACAGTGCAGGGGTAGGCAACCTATGGCACGCAAGCTGATTTTCAGTGGCACTCACACTGCCCGGGTCCTGGCCACCGGTCTGGGGGGCTCCGTATTTTCATTTAAATCTTAAATGAAGCTCCTTAAACATTTTAAAAGCCTTATTTACTTTACATACAACAATAGTTTAGTTATATATTATAGACCTATAGAAAGAGACCTTCTAAAAACATTAAAATCCATTACTGGCATGCGAAACCTTAAATTAGAGTGAATAAATGAAGACTCGGCACAGCACTTTTGAAAGGTTGCCGATCCCTGTGCTAGTGTGTGCAAGCAGCTCGCATGTTCCCAGACAGGAGTTCCTTCCACACAGCTGTCTGCGTCCCCTGTCTGGGAGCATGCGAGCCACTTGCACACCATAGCATAACCCCGGACAGCTGCTGTTGAGCCTGGTACCTGCACCAAGGGGCTGGGCTCAGGGTGGTACAGCCGCACCGGAGGAGCAACCTGGGCTGGGCGCTGGCTCCTGCGAGCAGTGGCCTGACATGCTGCTGATTTTGCCGTTGTGGTTCCTGGTAGAGCCCTGCAACTCTGCGAATATCTGCGGATATCAATTTTGTATCTGCGCAGGGCTCTACACCCACAACTCGGTCATCAGTACAAAGGACGGCAGGGGCTGAGCCAGGAACTGAACTCCAAAGTCCCAGTCCACTGCTATAGCTGCTAAGCTCTTCTTCCTACCGCCTGAGCAAATTTTTGTATTAATTTAAAAAAAATAAAGTTTTGACTAATGAAATGAAAAAGCAGGATATTTGATAGCAATGATAATGCTGGTGCGTGGGCAGGAAACAATTCTTTTCAAGTTGCTAAAAAGTCTAAATTGAGCTTACAAAATATTTCGTTGCTTTCCACAGCGGTTGGTGGGGGTAGGCTGGCGGGGATTTGTTTGGACAGGATGTCCAGGAAAGAGAGCTGGCCTGCCTAGGAAAGTGAAAACAAAAGGAAAAGAATATTGGAAAGTACCAGAAACTAATTTTTTTTTAAATGTCTTATGGAGGGGCTTTTGGCCTGCGATTTCCCAGCTTGCTGGGTTTTGGACTGCACCTGAGCCAGATATTACAGTGTTGCATTTTTCCCTACATATACAGACCAGCACGGCACTTCCCTGATTACACAGCCTTGTCTGTTTCCTCTATAGGGCAAAGTGGGATTTTTCCGTTCCACATTATCATTCCTAACTGGCTGCAGTGATTTCCCCTGAGCTGCTGAATATACATTCAAGTACATTCCAAAAGCAAAGGAAAGGAGCATTACATGGAGTGGGGGGCTGCCTGCCAAGATTTTAAAAGCTGGGTATATGGGTACAGTTCTTGGACCCTTGCAAGTGGACGAGGAGAAGTCCCAGTGCAGCTCCGTTGCACGCCGCCATAGAGCTGGAATTTGGGATTTTTGCGCTTGGTTAGCTACAAAGTTCTTTCAAGGTCTCTGGCACTGCAGACACTGATATGTATTTCAAACTTATCTCCAGCTTGATGAAGTTCTTTGACCTGTGCTTGGACATGACACTGTTCATTGAGCCGAGTGCTAGGGGACAGAAAAGAGCACTCTGGTCTGTGACGCCATCTAGGGAGGAAAGTAGGGCTACGCGTATGTCTACACAGCAGCTAGGAAAAAGGTTCCCAGCCCAGGTAGCAGAGGCACTGACTTCCCCAGTTCCCTGGGGGTGCTCGAGCCCTGCTCTGCCCCAGCCCCACCCCCCCTCCACCTCTTCCCCCAAGCCCTCACCCCTGCCCTTCTTCTTCCCCCACCCACCCTCGCCCACCCCGTTCTACCCCATCCCCCCCACCTCTTTCTGCCCCTGCTCCTCCCCCTCTCCCCCAGCACCTCCTACATGCCGGTGAATAGCTAATCATGGTTGACAGGAGGCTCTGGGAGGGAGGGGGAGGAGCTGATCCACAGGGCTGCTGGTGGATGCTGAGCACCCACCATTTTTTCCCCCTGGGTGCTCCAGCCCCGGAGCACCCCCAGAGTCGGTGCCTATGCCAGGTAAATAGACATGTACTAGCTCCGTTTGACATGCTAAAAATAGCAGTGTGGATGCGATGGCATGGGCCCAGCTTGGGACAGCCACCTGAATATGTGCCCCGTGGGGCTGGGCAGGCTTATACCTGGGGTGGTTTGGCCAAGTCACCCCCTAGGGTGCCGAAGCCACCCTGCTATTTTCAGTGCACTCGCTCTTCAGACTTGGAACAAGTGATAACGGGGACACTGCAATCACGCCGGAGCGGCCAAGGCTGTCTTTTTAATGAGCCTCTCACAAGCCGGCCAATCTCAACTGTATTTAATAATCATCGGTTTGGCCCCCATCCACCCAGTCTGAACAGCATGTGCTGGACGGGGGGCTGCAGACACTTTTGAATCATCTTTAAACATGGCTCCTTGGGGATGGGAGAAAGGAGGACCTTTGAGCCTTCTGAATCAGTCTCATAAATCTCCCAGAGGTTCTCATATGGGAACAGACCCACAGGCATATGGCTGCAGTGAGCAAGGTGATATCATCATGTAACCCAATGCACACTCTCACTTCCTCTTGGATCTAACTGCCATGTGGGGGGGACTGATCTCACCCTGCAAGAATCCCAGTTACAAATAGATTTGCACAATGTTGTGACAGACAGTAAGTCATCGCGGAGAATGTTTACCCCTGACTTCCACAGGCCAGGATTAGTTCAGCTCCCTTCAGGCATAACTGACGACTTCAAGGAATCACACGTTGCTAAGGAAGATGCTGGCGGCACATATTGGGGGGCAGGAAGAGGGACTCACTCTTTCTCGAGTATCACTCCAGGGGTCAGACTGGAGGGCCAGAGGACAGCTGAAGAGCTTAATACAGCTGGCTGCAAGGACATGTTTTGCAGGATCCAATAGCCAGATCTGCAGCTTTGAAGCAGCGTTCCATCCCCCAGACTGATCCTCTAAGAGGTCTGGAAAACCTAGTAGAGGATGGATGCATTTGAGAAGAGGTGATATTAGGCTTTGCCTACGTTACAAAGTTGTGCCACATTAACTATAGTCGGGTAGGTAAGGGGCACAATCCCCTAATATGGGCACAGTTCAATTCAGATTGTAAGCTCTTTGGCACAGGGACTGTCCTTTTGGTCTGTGTACAGCACCTAACACAGCGGGATGCTTTTCCATGACTGCAGCTCCTAAGCATTATGGTCATGCTATTAATGATATTGGTATATTGCTACAGCTACTCTCACATCAGAAGGGGAATAATTATAGGGGTATAAGGCACGTTTTGACTGTATAACTGTGTTCACACTAAGGCTTTTTCCAGTATAAATGTCAGTAAAAAAATAAAAAACACAAAAAAACCCAACACCCGTCAGTAAAACAGTGATAATGTTAGAACTGGCCTAGGAGAGAGAGGGGCGTGGAAGAGGATGGATGTGTTGGGGGCAGCTACTTGAATTGCTAAGAGAGAATTAACAGGTGGAAAGTGCTTTAATACAAGTGCTTTAATATCATCCGTGGCCTGAGGCTCTCACAGCGCTGAATGCGATGTTACCGATGGAAACTGAGGCAGACCGAGGCTAAGTGACTTGCCCAAGGTCAAACCTGAAGTCTGCGACTAAGGCGTGGTGATTGGGTTTCTAAACCCCACACCATAGCAGCCATGAAGGGTTAATGGACGGAATATTTACTTCCCCGGCTGTGACCCTGTGGCTGACCAGCAACAGCTGGGCGAAAAGGCTGCAGCTCAGACAGAGTGAGGTGGCTGCCAGAGAGGCAGGGGACTGTCTTAAGGAGGTTCCTCAAGATTAGCCTGGCAAGCAGCCACTTAAGGATCAGACACAGGGGGAATGGCACAAGGGAGGTTTCTTTCCCTTCTACCTGACAAAGCAGGGAGGAGAAGGGATTTTAAAGGGTCACTGTTTTAGGGTAACTCCTTACATAAGGGGTGAAGGAACAAGCCCCTTCACAGCCAAGAATAGAATTGAGTTCTATCAGCACCCAAGATTGTGTCTCCACTACAAGACCATCCTTCCTTGCCTGGAGATCCTTAGATTAAAATGTGCTGGTTTAAGTGCAAAGTAGAGCTGCTGGTAGGAAAATTTCTGTCGACACAAAATTGTCATTGAAAAACAGAAACCGTTCATTACACAAATGTTTGTAGATTCCACCCCCTTCCCATTTTCCAATCTGCTCTAATGCAAGAGATTCTTACTAATGACCAACAATCAAATGTAGGTCCCAAACTTGCAAACACTCAGACAAGAGGTTAACTTTAAGCATGTGAGCAGTTCCATCAGAAATCCAACTGGCTCCCTGGTGCCACATGAACCAAGGGGGGCTCAGAAACAAGGGAGAAGTGAGCTCATAGATTTCAAAGAGACCATAATGATCATCAAGTCTGATCTCTGCATAACACAGCCCACGGAGTTTCACCCAGTAATTGTTGCATAGGGGACAACCACCTGTGGTTGAAAATACAACTCTGTACCTTTGTAAACTTTCTAATCTGGTTTACCACATTCATCATCATGGTATCTGAGTGCCATGGAAGAATAAACCATTATGGATCTGACGGAGTCTTGGTCTGGTGTCCCTGGTGCTTTTTAAACTAACCCTCCCTCTCTCTCCCCCACAACTCATTCTAAAAAGACAGTATGAGGCAACCATGGCGTTCGAGCTTTTCTCGACTCTCAGATATATTTATCACTTCTTTTTTTGTTGTCGTTAATGCTGGACTAAATTTCTTTGGAAAAAGATGTTGTCATTCCAAGGATAACCATCTCCACAAATATTTACAGTGAGTGAAAAATGTGTCAAAGGTACCAGGAATCTGGCCAGTTGGCAAATGGGGCCTTCCTTGGTCCATCCAGAAGACAAGTATAAACAGGGCAGATAGCAAAACCTATAGTTAAGGTTGCCCAGTGCTTTCCATTGAAAGACCCCATTTTCAGTTGCGTGTAACTTTGCCAAATTGTAACTGTATGGGCTGAAATTTTCCATGTTGGGTGTCTGTCTCTGGTGGAATTTGTGGGGAAAGGGGCCACATATTGACTGATGGGGATAAAGAGAAACACTCAGTAGATGCCTGAAGGAGGCAGGGGGTCTTGTGGTGGGGGAGAACAACTGGATGTGATCACATAATTAAAGTATTGTAATTTGTACGCACAAAGAGGCTGCATTGAGGCTGCACAGGCAACCTTATTTGATGCTAGAGTGCTAAATTCACTTTTTAAAAATAGTGTTCCTGATTCATGAGGACGGTGGTGATACAAAGTACTCATGCGCCTTATTTTACTGGCCACCTAAGCTGGGTTTACATTTTTTTTTTAATATCCAAGTGGTACAAAGAGCAAAAGCACACCGGTGAAATGGACTCTTTGTACGTATTGCCAGTTATGAGCCAGATGCTCAGCTGGTTTAGCTGGGGATTAGTCCTGCTTTGAGCCGGGGGTTGGACTAGATACCTCCTGAGGTCCCTTCCAACCCCAATATTCTATATAAATGGACCTAGCTTCATTGACTTCAGTGGAGTTGGGCCAGTTTACATCATCTGAGGATCTGGTGCTATTTATTGTTTCCTCCTAGGGCCTGATACATCACTGTGTTATTCGGATGTGACATGGAGAATCAGACCCCAATACCTCTACCCTGGTTGTCACAGCTTCTGCCGTCTCTCAGTCCTTGCCTGTCTGAGTTGAAAAAAACCCATTCTGAACTCAAGAATCAAAATGCATTTAATTTTACACCACTTAAAATCACTTCCCAGGTGGCTTCAGCCTCCCGGTTCTTTGGGAAAGATTAAGGCTGATATCGGTTGCTCTAGCACATGCTGTGGAATGGATCTCTTCTGTCTGAAATGGTGCTGCCTTGCTTGGCTGTTGTGCATGCTACCAATGAGATGTAGCGAGGCTCAGCTGTCTGAAGCAAATAGAATAGATTCATGTTTACCCCAATGTACAGTTCAACTGTTCAACCTGCCAACATTGGCTTTGGGTTTGGTCCCATTTTTTCCATCTTGTTACTAAGTGAAGGTCAGGGCCGGCTTTAGGCACCGGCGTTCCATGTGGCACTTTTCAAGGGACGGTACTCCAGCCTTTTCTTTTTTTTTTTTTTGGCTTCAGCGGCAGCACTCTGGCTTTTTTTGTTTGTTTGTTTTTTGCTTGGGGCAGCAAAAAACCTGGAGCCAGCCCTAGTGAAGGTGGCTTGGGGGTCAGCTAATTCCACTCTGGTTTCATCTTCACAGCAGAGCTTTTGCTCATAGCGAAAAGCTGAATAACCTTCTCCTGCGATCAGAAGAACTATCGGCTTGAGGGAAGCACACATGTACATCAGGATTTCCCTGGCTCCCCATCTCCTCTTACCGCATTTGTTTTGCAATAACACTGTGGGGTCCCCTTCTTGGCTTTGTCCAGCATTTTTAATGACTGGAAGAGGTTGGATAGTCTCTCATAGAGGAGATATTTGATATAAATGGACTTACGTCATTTAGAGAGCTCTGCAGTGAATTCATTATCCCTAGATGTCACTTCCTTGCAGTTCAGCCTACTGGACACTTGAGTTAAATTGCCTTTTAATGAAGATTTTGGCTTGTTGCATGTAACCCCACTGACACTGAACACAAACACAGTTCCAGCGGGTTGGGCTCTCTTTTTAGATATGACATCATTTTAAATTCTCTATTTCACTCCACGCAGAGAAAAATTAGGAGAGAAATGGGGAAGGGGCCTCAGTTCTGAAAAAAAGATCCCAGTTGGGAGGGTTTAAGTGGGACATAAGAGATACATGGGCCTTGTTCTGGTCCTCTGCACAGGGGTGAATTTCACCCAATGCTGATAATGTTTGAACGATTTGGGACATACAGTTCAGGTTCCTTTCTTAAATATGTGTATTCTCCTCTTCTTCCATTCCTTCTCTCTTTCTATCGTTAGTTGGTGGTTTCTCCCGCTGAAAGTTCTCCCATTTCAAGCCCTTTAAGTCGCCATGAAGATCATCATCCTGTTGATTTCACGGTCAGTCCTTTTTATTCAGAAATGCTTCCTATATAGATAAATACAGCCGGCTGGGAGCCAGGTGAAAGATCCTTCAGTGACACACATGCCACCTTCTGTCTTCTGAAGATTTTACATTTGTTCTTTCTTTGTTGTTGCTTTTTGGCCTGTTAATCTGAAATAAGTCATGAAAACTGAAAATATGGAAACACACAAGGCTCAGGAGGGTGAGAGAAAGGTGGTCCTGCCGTTAAAGCACTAGACTTTGAGTGCCTCCTGACCATTGGCTTCAATTCCTCCTGCACGGTTTTTGGACAACCTTAGCTAACTCACTTCATTTTTCTATGCCTTCGTTCCTTACCTGTAAAGCTGGGATAGTAATGCTTTCTTTAAGCCTTCTCTATTCAATTCTAAGCTGTTGTGGCAGGGACTGATCCTATGTGCATGCAAAGCATCTAAAAGTGATTTCAGGCAGGGCCCTGAGTAATACAAAGAATGCCAACATAAACAAGGGCAGAATTTGGTGGAGGATGTTCCATAAAGTGTGTCTGATTATGTTCTCACTCACCCTGATGTGAATCAGGAATAATTCCAGCAAGGTCAATGACGTTTCAGCTGATGTGAATGGACAACGAGGGGCAGCTGGTTCACTGAGATTGAATAAATGTAATCAGGAGGTAAGATCTGGCTCACTAAACTTGCACGGCCAGTGTAATTTCTCAGAGATTTTTATTTTTGAACAGCTCCTCAGACTAGCTAAAAAAATATATATTTGAAACACGCTGGGCATTTTTTTCTTTTTTTTTTTTAAGGAGGAAAGCGCTAGTTTGCTGACCTCTTACACCCACCTCAGTACTTTCCTATCCCTATTTGGATGGGATAGGAGCTTTCCAAATATCTTCAGGCAGCGGAGGCTGTAGGTCTGAAATCTACGCAAGCAATCAGTGATCTCATCCACTGCTCCGTCAGACACAAGTGCTGGCTGGCTGGGTCTGACTGGCTGTTGGACATGCTGTGTGATGTTTAAAACTGCCCACAAGGAAACCCAGGGGATGTTAAGCAGAGCCATTCCTTCACTGTCAGACCATATAAACATGAACAAATATGGGGTCTGTATGGAGAACATCAAAGTCAGGTAACACTCAGCTCGGCGCGACACCCCATTGGAGAGAGAGGGCTGAAGTGTAAAAGAGTCCTTGTTTTACATAGCTGCTGCGATACGTCACACAGCCTGGGGTTAGCTCAAGGGCTGGCTGCATTTCCACAGCCTGCACCCAAATCCTTCTTCCAAGTGCTCGCTGGAATTAGAGCATTTCAACCTTTTGTTTGCTTTAAAATGCCCTTCTGCCCTGGGTTTCTGGAAACAACATACGCGCTTCATGCCAGATGCTACTAGTCCAGAGACACTGAATTGCCGCTTGTGTTGGAGGAAATATGGTCATTTCTTTAATGCAATGGGCCTGGGCTTGTATTCTCAGCACCCAGAACTGTGTAAATCGAGTGGATATAGTCAATCATTTCACTACTGTGTGGGTATCTGCATATTCACAGGTGCTGATATCAGAGCCAGGAATACTTCAGCCTCCTTTTGACCCTGAGAAGTGCTTCGAGATCTATGGCTAAAAAGTGCTATATCAGAGCTAGCTTTTATTCATATTATTATACAGAAAGCTGCCTGGTTATGGGCCGGGTCCTAATGCTCTTACTCACGAGTAATCCCACTGACAGCTCACATCAACAAGCACTACTTGCACAAGCAAGGGCTGAACATTGGGCTTTCTGCTTGTGTACATGCACACACCCATGCACACTACGTAATGATGCAACGTGATCAGAATACACAAGGTACCTATATCTATTCTGGACCAGATCCACAGCCAGGTGTAAATTGATGCATCTCTAGTGACTTCCGTGGAGTTGTGCTCATTAGCACCAGCTGAGAGTCTGGCCCTCTCTCTTAATTAATTGCTGTGGAGTTTTCTACAGGAAACGAACTGACTTGCTGCCAGGATCTCTCAGTCGACATTGCTTCTGTGTCATGAGGTATTCTTGAATGTATTGACTGCAGGGCTTACCACTAAAGTACAAGTATTTGATGGTCTTTCCAGACTTCATTGCCTAGAGGCATAGAGTGGGATTGTCTAACATGTTCAGCATTGGCCTAACTCTGCTGCCATTGAAGTCAATGCGAAAACTCCCAGTGAATTCAATGGGAGCAGCATTAAACCTGTGCTGCTGAAAATCCCTCCCCAAGATTCTTTCCTTTCTCATGGATAAGTTTTCATCCCTGCACAACGAACATGATTTCAAAACTCTTCCTTTCCTGAGATACCAGGATAATCTTACTCACGTCTATTTAATTGTAAGCCCCCAAGAAGGATCTAGGAGACCAAAACGTGGTATCAGACAGACTTGCTGTTCTGATCATTTGAAGGACTCAGTGATTCAATTACAAGATCGGTCATTGGAATCCATAGTTTGTATAGCCCTGGAAATCTTTGGTTTAGACCAGGGGTCGGCAACCTGCGGCTCTCGGCTCGCCCGGGGAAGCACCCTGGCGGGCCGGCCCGGTTTGTTTATCTGCCGCGTCGGCAACTTCGGCCGATCGCGGCTCCCACTGGCCGCGGTTCGCGGTCCCAGGCCAATGCGGGAGGCAGGAAGCCGCGGCCAGAACATCCCTCGGCTCGCGCCGCTTCCTGCCTCCCGCATTGGCCTGGGACCGCGAACCGCGGCCAGTGGAAGCCGCGATTGGCCGAAGTTGCCGACGCGGCGGATAAACAAACCGGGCCAGCCCGCCAGGGTGCTTACCCTGGCGAGCCGGGAGCCGCAGGTTGCCGACCCCTGGTTTAGACTCTACATCAGTGGTTTTACCATTGTGGGCTGCATATGCAGCTCTCCATGTTATGTGGGCCGCATCCACACAACATATATATACTGCCTGCATGGCCTTGTGGATTGGGCCACAAGCGAGCCAATGCTCTATATCCTCCCTCCAAGTGCGGAGTCCTTTTCCTTTGAAACACTGGTGAATGGCTGGACTATTGGTTTAGATAATAAGTAAATAAAGATTTGGATCTCCGTTCAAAAGCATCTGGCAGTCCGGATTTGGTCCCCGGTGTGCCTATTAACTGCCCCTGGTTTAGATGTTTTCTAAGGCATAAGGCAAACAGAAAAGATTCTCTTCATACCTTTCTAGACATCCAGTTGTATACTCCCCGCACAGTGAATCCTTCAGGTTTTGCATCTCGCTTGCACAACTCTGAAATCCTATAATAATCCAAACTCTCTGCACTGGTCCAGCTTCAAAGCAAATCCCAGAGGTCTTGCATGGCTGTGATGTACAGAGTTATCACTTATTTTGGAAACTGTAACAGAACTGTTACAAAAGCCAGGTCTGTTCCTGCCTTATCCCAGCACCAGCAATAAAGCTGAGCTGTATTGCCGTTAGTTCTTACTCTTCCAGTGGTGACAAATGCTCACATCAGGGCAAGAGGGGGTGAAGGCTTCTCTCACTCCTTCTGCATACCATTTATTGGAGAATTTAAAATGACAGAAAAATCAATACTATGTAACTGATGATGTAGACAGTTTCCTGCATGTAGAAATCCTGAGATCCACCTTCCCCTGGGCTGGAGTTCTCTACAGTCTGGTCTGACCACTGACAGAACGCATACAAGCTATGTTTCCACCAGTGTGTGCATTCTTATCGCCACTGGCTCCACCCAGTCCCTATCAGCAAAGAAATGGGATCCACATCCTCCTACTCCTTTCTTGATGTAGCAAGACCCACAAGTATTCAGCAAGCCCTCTGTAGGTGGGACCATATCTACAGAAAGATGCAGTAGATTTCAGGGAAGATCTGCCACACCTCACATTTCACCACCCTTAGCCAAGACTATTGTGCTTATTAGTGCAGTTGGCAAAAGGAGCCAAAAGCTTATCTTCCCAGGAAGTGTTTTCTTAAGGCTAAATCCCTAGATGTCACCACCAGCACATTAATAGCACAAAACTCATGATATTTGGTTTTGGCTTGTACACAATTTCTTATAGTCACCTCACCTGCCTTCACCATCTTTCTTTCCATCCCTCCTCTCCCTGACCTCGGCTCTTCAGCAGCAAAGGGAAACAAAAGCACTGGACCTCCGACAGGCTGATGAATTGACCCACCTCTTCAAGGTAATTCTCCTCTCCCCACCGCACAGTGACTCATTGTGCAGCTCATCCGTGATGACACAAGTTCCCAGCTTCAGGAGGGTGATCATTAAAATAGCACCTGGCTGTGCAAAATCACATCCCATTGGAAATGATGGAGGGATTGGAATCAGTTTGGGAAAATTAATTCCAGTGGGCTTGAATCCCTAGGGAAATATATTTCTGAATGCAACCACAAGGAAAGCCACATTTTATGGAGTGGAAATGGGTAGGGACTTCAAAGGTATTGTTCAGATCAAAGAGGTGGTGGGAAATGTTTTATAGCAGATAAATATTACAAATACTTGTTATGCCATGTATAATGTATGCATGGAAACAATGAAACAACCCTCTGTAAGGAATCCTTGGAGGAGAGGACATTGATCCAGGATGCAAACTTGCCTGTAGCAAGTGCCTTAAGAGAACGTATCAGTCAGGGTTTAAGGCTGCAGGAAGTTTATGCACATTAACTGAAAAGACAAACCAGCACTGCTCAGGCTACACACTTGATGCAAGTATGCAGACATCACCCCAGTAGCCGTAGTGAGACATGCGGATGGTAACCGAGGAGAGAGACAGCACCCAATACTGGGGAAAATGACAGACCAAGGAGGTGGTACTTATTACTGTATAGCAAAGTCTATTTGAGACAAAATATGCTGAACACAATACTAATTAATATGAAACATAAAGGCCTAGGAATGAAACAGGGCACTAACAATCCAGACAGTTTAGTTCTATTCCCACTAGAACTGGGCATAATTTTTCATCTGAAACTTTTTTTTTTGGATGAAAAATGCAAATTTGGCAACATCAAAGTGTTCTGCAAACTTGTGTCAGTTTCACCAAATTGTTCATTTCAGAAAAAAAAAATTAAGTCACAATAAATGTCTGTTTCAACATTTTCTAAATGAAATGTGGTGAGTTTTTGTTTTTCTTTTGGGAGGGCTTGAAAAAACAAATTATTTAATTTAAGTATTTAATCATTACAATGTGTTTAATTTTCTATTAAGATTTTAAAATGGGTAAAAATGGTCAAAATTGAAAAAAAAAATTTTTTAATTTATTTTTTAACTTTCCAGTTCACAGAAGAGTTCAAACATTTTCATTTTTGTTCTGACTGGAAATTATTTTTTGCTTTGTTTTGATTTTTCAAAAATGGCCGATGAGCCAAAAAAATCCATTCTTCACCCAACTCTAATTCCCACCACTGCCAACGCTTCACCCTGTGGCCTTGAACAAACCATTTTATTTCCCTGCACTTCAGTTTTCTTGATTCAGCAAAACACTCAAACGCACACTTAACTTTAGGTATGTGCTTAAATCCATCCCCATTCAGTGGAAATCACTGGGAGTTAAAAAAACATGCTTAAAATTAAGAATATGTGTAAGTGCTTTGCTGAACCAGGGCCTAAGATGGATATACACTGTCTGACACAACCACAGGGGTATTGTGAACAGGGGCGGCTCTAGGGATTTTGCCGCCCCAAGCACGGCAGGCAGGCTGCCTTTGGCGGCTTGCCTACGGAGGGTCCGCTGGTCCCGTGGCTTCTGCAGACTGTGGGACGTCCGAAGCCGCAGAACCAGCGGACCCTCCGCAGGCACGCCCGCGGGAGGTCCACTGAAGCCGCGGGACCAGAAGACCCTCCGCAGACAGCCCTCGTGGCAACCGGCAGAGTGCCCCCCGCGGCTTGCCGCCCCAAGCACGTGCTTGGCGTGCTGGGGCCTGGAGCCGCCCCTGATTGTGAAGCACAGTTATTGTATGTTTGTAAAGAGCTTTGAGATTATTAGGTAACTGGTGCTATGGAAGTGCTAAGAATTGTTATAATGGGTAGAACAGATAGAAGCTGGTTTCTAATATCAGACTGTGTATGTCTCGCTCTTGCTGTCTGTCTGTGAATTCCCTAATAGTAAAGAACTGAACTTTCAGGTCGTTCTGCTATATTTTAGAGTATGTGGGGAAAACTAAGATGGCTCTACAGCCAACAACTCCCCTCTCCTGTGCAGCAGAGAGAATAAACCATCATCATTATAAACTATGGGCCTGATTCTAATTTATACCTCCAGCTTTAAAATGAGTGTAAATGTAATTTGTGTCCATTGCAAGGCTTCTTTGTGCTGCCAGAGTGGTATAAAGGGGCTTGAATGTAAATGAGATTCAGGTCCTATGTCTTTGCCAGAAGCGATGTTACAAATCCAATTGCAAAAACATCATTCACAGCTGCATCGTTTACCAAAATAAAATAAACTGCAATAAATAAATCCGAAAGCAAATGATTGGACTGCTCTGTCTTTGCTCATTTTCTGCAGAGCTGATCTGTTTCAAATGCAAACTGGGTGCACATTTCTAGTCTTTCCCTAATGAAGTGATTTTGTTTTCTCACAGGAACAAAGAGCTCCTTGGAACTGCCACTGATGGGGTAGCTAATTAGTTGGCTTGTCTGTTTTGCAGAACCACTATAATTGATCACCATACGTGGGGGCAGAAAGGAATTTCCCCCCCAGGCCAGAGTGGCAGTGACACTGGGGTTTTCGTTGCTTTCCTCTGCAGCGTGGGGATGCGGGTCACTTGCAAGGATTATCTGGGTCTCTCTCACTTGGTCATTTTCCTTTCACTGTGGGGGCCTTGAGCACTGGTGCACCTCAGTCCCTCCTGTTCTCTGCCTGTGGCACAAAATAGTCTAGTCTCCTGTGGACTGATCCTTTCATCTCATTTCCATTGTTGGGTTTAGTGTGTGGGTGCTGTGTGGTGTTGGTGGCTTGTGATATTTAGGAGGCCAGACTAGGTTACCTGTTGGTCCCTCCAGGCCTTCAACTCTCAGACTAAATTAATAAGAGAAAGATCCTGCCACCTCGAATAATCTAGAGTAGTATTTAATTCTTCCCATAGTCCCATTGACTGCTAGAAGACTACAGCTCTTCTTTGGCAAGACAGGGGAGTAAGTGAGAGACAGGACCTATGCTCATCCTGGCTCAGGTTGTGACTCTAGCTACAGGGTGCAGAACAGGGGCTACTCCCCGGTCACTGCCCAGTGTGAGCGAATGTGGCCGGGTTCTGCTGCCCCACTGACACAATGGGAGAGGAAGCTGCTCCATGAAAAGCTGTGATCCCCGACGCAGAGCAAAGGGTGGGAGGGCGGGACCAGGGGGAAACGTGACTCTGAGGGGATGTCTACACTGCAGTCACACCCAAGCAGGCTTCGATCTAGCCGGCTGGGGTCTCAGCGGCAGTGAAACCACGGCAGCATGGGCTGGATGAGCACGCCAAGGACCCTGGGTAATGACTCGGCCAGCTAACGCATGCTGAAGCCTGTGCTACCAGGGCTCTCCAGCTACCAGTACCCAAACTAGCAAATCTCAAGCTTCCTTGCACCCCGACCCCCTTCTGACAACAAAAATCACCACACGACCCCAGGAGGGGGGACCGAAGCCTGAGCTTGCCCGAGCCCCACTGCCCAGGTGGGGGGGCAAAGCCCCACTGCCCCAGGTGTGGGGGCAAAGCCGAAGCCCAAGGGCTTCACCCCGGGGGAAGGGCCTGTAACCTGACCCTCGCTGCCCAGGGCTGAAACCCTCGAGCTTCGGCTTTGGCCCCAGGCGGCGGGGCCCAGGCTTCGGCTTTGGCCCTGGGCCCCAGCAAGTCTAACGCCCGCCCTGGGGACCCCATTAAAACGGGGTCACAACCCACAGTTTGAGAACCGCTGAGCTAGACTACAGCTAGTTTGGGGGCGTCTGCACGAGCTGCAATCCCACCTTGTGTTTGCAGGCTAGGCACACCTGGAGTCGGTTCGCTGCGCACTGCCCCTCACTCAGTGCAGATGGAAAGGCTGAGGCCTAGGTGCCCCCCTCCCCCACGGGAAGCACTCTTTGCTGTAGGTCGGACAGAATCAGGCCTCTGTATGTTCAGCTTTGCTCTGTGCAGCGCTTTCCCCATCCCCCAGCACACAGATCCGTGACCTAATTCAAGTCTTCAACAGTGCAGCGGCAGAACACAAAGAGAGGTGACGGGCGAACAATCTGGAATTATGGCACCGTGTCTCACCCATAAGTCATTTAATCCTTTAGACATTACCGCTGCTCCCGACAGCTCCCCGCACATGATCTGCAGCATGCCGCGATGTTGTAGGAACAACGTAACAAATTCCTGTAAAAGGGGATCAAGGCAGCACTAAATATTCAGAGCAGGATTAAGTTGCTTTGGTGTGATCTTCCAGAGGGCTTAGCGGCTCTTGACATCTCTTTGGAAATGAGGGGTAAATTTTCCAGTAACGGATATTTAAGGAAGCTTGTAGGGAAACTAATCTTGCTACAAAAGTACAGGTCCTAATGCAACCTCGGCCAGTGTAGATTTTAGTAGAAGCCCCTAGCTATAGACAATTCTCCAGGGGCCAGAGAATGATGGCAGGACGTGGCTGCAAACTCCTTAGGTATGACATGGTTGTAAGAAGCCAGCACAGTATGTTGCCGACACCCTGAGAGCTAGGGGCTACGAGGTCTGAACTCACGTGCTGATTGTTGGAGCCCTGGGCGCATGGGACCCCAGTAACGAGCAAGTGCTGAGAGAATGTGAGTCGGTCGAAGCTATGCTCGGCTGAGGCGGCAACTCATGGTGTCGAACGCCATCAGGTGGTCGAGGGACATCTACATAGGACACATCACCGGACATCGGCAATACCAGGAAGGATGAGCTGGAGTGCCGATGAGAAGTGCAGTCAGGAAAGTAACTCAAATACTTTCCTGATGGACTGTTTTTTCTCTAAATGGACTGTTTTTTCTCTAAATGGACAGTCTTCACTCATTGATATATTTTGCTTTCCGTCACCAACTCTCTGCATAACTTTTTTCCTGGGTGATGTACCCAAATGTATGGATGCAAGATATCTAAACTGTATTCTTCAGTTCATTCACCTAAATTTGGGTTATTGCTGATTATGCAGTATCTGTATCTTATGACTAAAAAACAAACTTTGTATTTGTGGATAATCTAAACACCATATCCAGATGTACCAACACTTTTTTCCCCTCAACCTATGTATTATAGAATTGTAATATGAGCACACGTTAAGATTGCCTCAACCCCTATCTCAAGGCAAGATCAAGCAACCAGTCGGGAGGGGCAAAGGAGGGGTTGAGGGGGAAGATAAAACACCAGAAGACCAAAGAAATCCCTGTCCCTGACTGTAGTATAACCTCACTCCTTACCCCTCCCATGGGGCGCATGGGTGCGCTCCCTGTGGGCGTGCATTGCAGGTATATTTGGGCCTGGTAAGGAGGAGGAGGTGGGAATGGGGAAATGTGGAATGGAGACACAGGCTAGGCTCTGCGGCGTCAGAGCTGGGAAGGGGAACACTTGGAAACAGACTCTGCCAGCGTGTAGCGCTATGGATGTGTTCGCTTGGAACTAACCCCAAGAAACATCGCATTGTCTGCACTTCAGACTTCTGGTTTTCTGTTTTCTGTCTGCGTGACAAGAACCAGGGGAGGGGGTGAAGGGAAAGCCCTCTAACAGTTAGTCCTAACCAAAACTAACCATTGGGTTTGATTACAAGTTCATAACTGTCCGAGATTCAGAACCACAATAGCCATGAATGGCTCAGTTTTTCCCTTTATACAGCCTGGGCCTTTGATCTTGGCCTCAGGTAAGAAGTGATCAGTAGACAAAAGGCTGGGTTTCTGCATAACCGGAGATGGGAAATTTTCATTCATCTCCCCCTCGATATTCTCCAGGAAAACCACATAACACTTCTTGTTCTAAAAGTCAATTGTCGTCTGACACAAAGTACTATATTGAAAAACAAAGTCCCAGGTCTCACATCTGTCACATCTCCCCCTGAAGAGCTTACCTACAATCCCGGCCTAGAATAATACATAAACCATTCATTTCATACAATGAACCCAAAAGATACTTAACTTAATTCAATAAGATCTCCCCAGGCAATTTTCTGCAATATCCAGATCTGTCGTAGCCTCCATCACTGTGGTATCCACAGGTCTTACAGTCATCAATGTCGTTATCCTTACACAGCTCTGTGAGGTAGGGAAGTGCTATCATCCTCATTTTACAGATGGAACACTTGAGGCACAGAAAGACTAAGCCTAAGGTCATACAGGAAGTCTGTGGTGGAGCAGGGAATTGACCACCCAGGGCTCATAAGTCACAAACTAGTACTTTAACTGATATACCATTTTACCTCTTTAGAGGAAAGAGAAGGTCAGAGGGTTTCCATGTGTTTGTTGGGAAGAGTAACACCAGCACAGTGAAAGAGAAACAGAAATTTAAAAATCCCTTTTGGTACCACTCAGGGTTTGTAATAATGAAAGTGAAGAGAGTCCAGAAGTAAAGTAATAATGACCAAGGAAAGAGGAGGGTTTTCTTAGAAATGGGCTGAGAGTCAGGTCAACTCATGGTGTCCTTTCTACTTTCCCTATCAATACCCAGGAAGTCTTTAAAAGTGCTTGTGTATATCAGGAGTTAAGTCAATGGAATTCCACCAGTGTAAAACCACTAAGCCAGAGCATAATCAGCTCCCTGCCAGATCGGGCACTAGCAACTGAGATGTGAAAGTGTAGCATGCAGACTTATGATAATAGATTAATAGATTTTAAGGTTAGCAGAAACCATTATGATCATCTAGTCTGATCTCCTGAAGAAGAGGAAAATTTCACCCCATAATTTCCATATCAAGCCCATAACATCTGTTTGAGCCATTGCATGTGTGTTAAAAACGTGTTCTATAGAATGTAATAGGGATGAAATCAATAGGCTTCTATGGAAATGAAATAAGGGACTACAGAAACAACTCTATAGCCTTACAGAGTTTGTCTCGTTTCTCAAGTTTTTTGTTTTTTTTTTAAAACCATCCTACAGGATTCAATAACAGGGATATAAATCTCTAGCCCATTAAATTCTATAAAATAATTTGTAAAACCTACCAAAAGGATCTCATTTTGCTATTAAACGATACGGGACATGTTTTGTAAGGCAAGAAATCTTGTGAGAAAACTCATCCAACCAAGGTTTGTGCCAGGGAAAGCAGACCACCAACTGACCTGTTTAACACATGCCAGGAGCGGCATGATGCCAAGTTGGCCAGTGGGTTTCTCTCCCAGATGAACTGTTTGTCCTAGTAAGGGAAACAAGTCCAAGCCCAAGACAAAGGCGTATTTCTTTTCTCCTGCTTCCTTGTTCCACTTTTCTGTCTGCCGATGAGTCTTTATTGCTAGCAGCAAATTATTAATTGCGCCCAGGGGCTCAGTTAGTGTGTTTACCAATGGACTCTTGTCAGCTAGGATGCAAAGTGGTTAATGTATTCCCACTTTTGCTTGAGATTTCTTTCATTTAGGTGCATTTTTTAAAAAGCCTTTTTACGGAGTAAAGTATCAGAGGGGGGAGCCGTGTTAGTCTGGATCTGTAAAAGCAGCAAAGAGTCCTGTGGCACCTTATAGACTAACAGACATATTGGAGCATGAGCTTTCGTGGGTGAATACCCACTTCGTCGGATGCATGCATCCCCCACAAAAGCTCATGCTCCAATACGTCTGTTAGTCTATAAGGTGCCACAGGACTCTTTGCTGCTTTTACAGAGTAGTTTGCATTTATCGTGGTGGGTGGGTGGGCAGTGAGCCCCTGCAACGAGTTAAGAGAAGGTCTAGGGCCAAGTTTTGCTCTCTTACATTCACTTCAGTGGGGCTGGTCCAGAGTTACACTGATATGACAGAGAACAAATTATAGCCCCCTGACAGGGACCAAACACCTCTGTCAGTTGCCGTAGTAGTTGCCAACCATGTCTCTGGGCGATCTACCTCTTCCTGTGACTCAGCCCTCCAGCAAGATCACTTTCCTTCCTTCCCCTTCCAGAGCAAACCAAGTCCAACCAACCATCACACCGGATCTTCGGCCCAATTTCAGACTTGATGGGGGAACCCAGGCCCTCCCTCTACTCCGGGTTCCAGCCCAGCGGCTCTCTATGAAGTAGATAAGATCAGTTCAGACCATCTGCTGTATCTCTGGGCTGCTTCCTACCATGGCCCATGGCTAGACCTTTCTCATAGTCTCTTCCCAAGCTGACTCTTCTGCAGAACCCTAAAAAGGGGAACCAAACAAGTTATGGGGAACACCCCTTGTCCCCCCAAAAATGTCTGGCGCAGGGCCACTTCTGTACCAAGGAGGTGCTGAAACTTAGGAGTCTCTGGTTAGACTCTGGCCCCAAGTAGGTGTTCCTTTACAGGGCTAGCTCAGAGTTCCTCTCCCAGTCAGCCACTGCTGAGCTGGGTTTTTCCCTCTTTTAACTCTTCCTTCCAGGCTTGACACCTCACACAGCGGTAACAGGGTGGGGTTGCACCCGCAAGCCCTTATTACCCCCTTCTTGGTCCGGGTGGGGTCTGTATACCCCATCAGTGTGCCAGTGCTGTGGACACAGGCAATGTTGGGGTGGTCCATCTAGTCCATTATCTCTTCTCTGACAGTGACAGCACCAGATGCTTCATAGGAAGGTGCAAGAAACCTCATACTAGGCAGATGTAGTATAATCTGCCCCCTATGGTAGGTTTGCTGCTAATCCCCTTTACTAGAGGTTGGTTTAAACTCTGAAGCATGATGTTTATCATCTCTTCCAAAATGTGCATTAGCATTTACTATGATAGCTCTTGAGAATGATGCTTTCCTGTACAAGACCCATGCCCATCTACATCCGTAGTCCAAGTCTCACCAGGCCTGTGATCCATAGTGTTTCACTTGCAGGAATGCTGAAAACCCACCATGTCCATTTTGTGGGAGGATGGCATTTAAGAAGGATGTTTATAAGGATTTATATCACCAGCCTAATTCTCTGGTCTGGCCGAGACGAGCTCAGGACTTGCAGGGTGGGGACAAAGGTGACTTAAGCCACAGCCAACCAACTAGCTAGCTGGATAGAGTAGCAATGTTCAGTCCTGCGCAGCGTAAATGAAAGAATCCTGAGAGATGCTGCCTGGCTATCTGGGGCAGGAAGGTCTGATGGCCAGCTGGTCTAGTGGTCAGCTCATGGCCTTCCGGTTTCTGCCAGTCCAGTCATCCCAGAGGGGGCCCCAGCTGCAGCCTCAATCACCCCCTCATTCTCCAATTGCTTCCCCAGAGAGCAACATGCAAAGGAGCAGTGGGGGGGGCAAGGTAAAGGGACCCAGGCCCACCAACTCTACCAGGCCCCAACACAGGGTGCTAGGGGTCTTTCAAAGTGTTCCTCCCAGTTTCTGAGCTACCCCAAATTATGTTTCTCCCTGGGTCACTTCCTACCAGTCTGGAGCTCCTCAGCTTGGGACACGGTCACTGGCCTAGCAGACTCTCTTTAGTCGTGTAGCATCCTGTTCAGTCTCTCTGAGGGCTTTCAACTCCCAAAGATGGGGCGGGGGGAGCCAAGTCCCTGTTGCTAGAGCAGCCTTCACAAAGCTCTGGCCATTCCCTGCCCAGCTCTCAGCATCAGTCTTGCTTCCTGGTGCCATACGAAGCTCACTCCCCTCTCCTGGATTTCCTTTAAACCATTCCTCCACTGGGAACATGCCCTGCTCCTGGCGAGGGGTGGGGCCTCCCTAGGCTAGTATTGCTCTAGTCCCCTCGAGCCCCGGTTCAGCGTGGGGCCTGTGGACCCCATGACGCTACCCATGGCCCCAAAGGGTTGGTCTAGCATTGGAAGATCCACAGAATCTGGTAACATTCTGCCCACACCCTCCTTTCCCTGGCCACATCCCTGCACCAGGGGATGGAGGGGGTTGGGCTAGCAGCTGCCACAGCAGATCAGTGCTCTCAAAGGATTTCCCCACAGTGGGAGAATCCTTCAACTACCTGGATCAGCTACGTTTACAGCTGTTTTGTGTATATGGCCTGGCACAAAGTGGCTTCACCGGAGCCCAGGATCTGGGCTAATGTATAATCAAATGTGTAAGTATCTTTATTTTACCCCTCTCCTCCTGCCCTGTGAATGTTGCTTGATTTTCTAAACTGGAAGCTCGTCAGGAGAGGAGCAGCAACTTCTTGTGTGGGGTTGCAATACCTAGCGCATTACAGATGCTACCAGAATGCTAAAAAATAACATGCACCCCTATGGGGCTATAGTTCCCCGTCTGGTGCCATTGATCAATAAACCATAACTAAAATAAAAAGGGGTGAAATCTGGGCCTCATTGAAGCCACGGGGAGCTTTGTCATCAAACCTCAGTGCACCCAGTATGTTGGTACTTAAGGTTTCCATTAGTGAATAAACAGCAAGGAAAAGCCAAAGTCCTGGCACCAAATATTATGATTCAAATAATACAATATGTACGGTATGTATTTCTTCAAAAGACTTGTGCTTTCGGGCTGTCAGTGTCTAGCTCTAAAATCACATGAAAGAGTCGATCTAGACACATGCTATCTTAGAAAAAACCTCTAGTGTTATTTTGTCCTAAGCAGTTAAAGCAGGAAGCCAGCTGGGTTATCAGTTACTGTAGCATTTTGGTGGCCTAGCCACTGAGTGGCAGCTGCAGGCTGTGTGCACAGGGCAAAGTGGGCATGAGAACATTGTCAAAATTGTGATAGCCTTTGCCAAAACTGCTGACGTGAACATGTGGCCGGGGGAAGGGGCTGGTGCCATTTTATAACCCGCAGCTGGAGCAACGTCTGGAACCTCGTGAGCATTTTTTGCCATATCCCAGCTAATAAATTACATCCTTTATAGGAATGCTTTGCCCCGTACAGCACGGAGACTGAGAAGGGTATTTCCATATCAACCTCCACATCTGTTAATGCCATTCATTCTTTGGCAGCGTGTGTTTATCTCATCAGAACGATTGGTCATGTCTGGGAACTGTGAGCAGTTTGATGCTCTGGTGCTATTTCCCACAAAGGAATGAAATACTGAAGAAGAGAATGAATACTATTAAACATGTGATTTGAAAGCCTTTTTATGCGGCTGTGCTGTCATCACCCATTAACATGCAGGAGGTATCACACAGTGTAAGCAAGTTCCTATTATTACCAGTATTTCTAGCTAGGCATACCTGGGAATTCAGCATGCCAGCAGGTGCATTCTGCCTGGAGGTACCTGGAACATATGATGACAGCACAGCAGGTGTGTTCTACCTGGGCATAGAGATAGAGCACCTGCCCTCTGAAAATCAGGCCCCTTTTAGGTGTCTCAGGTTGGTCCTCCAAAATCATTAGTCACAGTGGAAAAACTTGAACAAAGTGCCACCCTAATAATCAATGCACAGAGCTGACAAATTTGGTTCTGCTTTGAGCAGGGGGTTGGACTAGATGACCTTCTGAGGTCCCTTCCAACCCGGAAAGTCTATGATTTTATGAAATTTCTTAGCAGCTCCAAGGGATGAAATCCATTTGTTGATCATCTCTCATGGCCTAAATCTTCTCTCCCCCAAAATATTGTTTATTTGCTTTGCAAGAAAAAAAAACCCAACCCAGACATTGTTCCAAAACATTTTGTTTTTAAATTCAATGCCTCTTCTGAAGTAGGGCCTATTACAAATGGAGATACCTGCTTTTTGCATAATTTCCCCCCCTGGGGCATATAAATTCTACTCATGTAGCTTTTGGATTCACCTTTCATAGGATAGTCCTTTCATACCTACATTTACTAGGTATGTTACAGGGGTGTGTGTGTGTGTGTGTGTGTGTGTCATATCAAGTGTAACTGGGACAGAGAGTACGACAATAGCTGGAGAGGTGTGAATTGTGGGCAGGTTTGGAAATCTCCTGAGCTCCACCAGAAAATCCCACGTTTATGGTGGGTGGAGAGATGATGGAATTCTGGCTTTAAGGACCCTCCCAGGGGAATGAGTCAGAAAACCCACAGCTTTTGTGCCTTGGGTTGTCTCTTCTTTTTCTCTGCAGGGAAGTCGTGTCTGTTGCATGCAGACCTTCCACATCTGCAGTCGCTTGTGTGCCATTGTTGCGGTTTCTCTGGAGCATTCCTAAAGCGTGAACGCGCTGAGCCTCCCAGATTAGTGCAGGAAAGATGAGCTGACTGCCTAGTGTCCCCCCTCACTGGGGGCAGGCAGCTGGCTTGTGTGTGCAGCCAGCCTGAACTCCAGAGAACGGCTGAGGCTGGAAACCCTTGCAATAACTGCTGATGTCATCACAGGATGCTAAATGCACATTCTCGTGCAAAGACATCATTGTTCAAAAGCCCCCACAAAAGCTATCCAGTAATGGTCCAAACAGCTGCTCTGCTGGCTTTGAAGCTGATAGCCCCTTAGTGAGAGACATGGGTGCCAATGACCCTCTCACTCCTTCAGGTAAGTTTTAATATCTGTTTAACCAAGTTTACAGCTCTCCTGTTCCATCCAAATGGATGATTTCACGCAGGTCAGCGGGCTGTCAGCATGGATTTTTCAGTGCAGAGTTTAATATTTATGTCATGTGTTTAAGGGCATTAGGCACCCACAGTCAAGGGATGGGACTTTCAAAAGTACCTGAGTGACTTAGGAGCAGAAATCCCACTGGAAATCAGTGCTCCTAAGTCACTTAGATGCTTCTAAAAACCCATCTCAGGCACACAACTCCCTTAGGCTCCTTTGAAGATTTTACCCTTGTTATTACATACACTCTCTCTCTCTCTCTGGCTTTTATGGCCAGGCATATAAGGTAATCAGATCAATACAAGCGGAAGAACCAACCAGTCCATACCATCAGCTGAAAGCAAAACGGCCCTGGCAGTTGGGCAAACTCAGTTTCGTATCACTCACTGCATGGTGCCCCTGGGTCATTTAATAGGACAGTGATTTGGGCCCAGGTCTGATTCACCAGGCCACCCCCCCCATCAGTGATGCACATCAGCACCTGCTTAACTTCAATCATTGACATCAGTGGGACTTGGGCACATGTTTATGTGCTTTGCTGAACAGGGAATGGACTTAATCTTGTGCTTAAATGCTTTGCTGATGAGGTCCTAATAATGTCTGACTCGCAGATCCGCATCCTGACTCCCTAACTTTGATTCTTTGCGCTTTTATAAAAGCTCAAATCTGGATTCCCTCCCCCGTTTCCCCCCCCCCCCAAAACTTGAAAACAAAAACTGCACTCTTGGGTTAAGACCTTTTCTACATGTTCTCAGTTGGAATCACATTTTTACAGATCAGTTATTGTCCCTCTGAGAAATTGGTATTTAATAATGAAAATGCAGATGTAGCCTCACAGCGCCAATGAAACACTGACATTGCTGCTGTGTGGTAGGTACATGAATCAGATGTTTAAAATCTAACCTTTCAGAGCTGAAAACAAAACTGGAATGATGCCCATAGCCAGAGGCCCCAGTTCCGCCAGGTGCTGAACGCCTACTGCGAGTCAGTGGGACATCAGGTTCACACATGAACAGTGAGCATCTTGCAAGCTCCAGCCCAGCTCCTGACTGCGGTGAATGACAATGTATTGGAGTTCCCCTGGCTGCAAGCAGGAGCATTACCTGTTCTCAACCCAGCAGCTGGAGAGTCAGCCAGCAGAGATGTGCCTAGCTGTAACACAGGCAGCATGTGCTAGTGTGGGCCAGATCGCTAGTCAGGGTCATTCGAGAGTTTCTGTGGCCGCACGCCAAGTCCTATTTGCAGGGCTGTAGCCAGCTCCTTCCCATCTATGACATCATCCACTCATTTCCAATACCCATAATCCCAGCTACTTCCTACAGGCCTCTGACCTCCTCAGGCTGGAGTTGTCTCCTGCTACCGCCCCCACCGCCGTGGCCATTTATTCAGCATCTTGAGACCACATTACCCAGGAGATGCAGCTGGAGCATAATTTTCCATCCGTAAAGTCAGTCAGGGAATTCATTCAGTCTCACAGCCGGGGCTAGAGTCAGACAGGGCTACAAAGTGGGAATTAGGGAAGTAGCTTTGATAGGAATCATCGTTCACCTTTAAACAATTGCGTCCATGTGACCATGTGCGTGTGTTTGTGGGGGAGTGCATGGTTGCCAGAAGAGCACAACCTTTTGTGGCTGTATAGTCTCAGAAGCATACGTCCAGCTTTGCCCGTGTGGATATACTCGCTCTGATTCAGGTAGCCAAAAAACAAGCAGGAACATAGCCAGTTCTCATTCAGTCCCCATCTTCCCTCAAGGCATAAGGGGATTTGTCACCTAACATAATGGGGCATATTAAGAGTAAAATTTCTTTCCCTCCCCCAGGAGTGGAAAGGGGGATGGGGAGCAGCTTCAGTGTAACCCTGGGCATTGTTGTTGTGTAGAGGGTTGTGCGCACTCGTCAATAGTTTGATGTTGTCATCCCAGTGCATAGCAAAATAAAGCAACACCAAATTGGCATAACTGCAAGCTGAATGAAGGCTCAGAGTTGAGCAAGATATTAATATTAATAATATTTGCCTAACTGTGCTCCTGTGGCTGTCAGTAGGAACTTTAGCAGGGAAGTGAGGAAGATAGTCCAGTGGTTGGATGCCACCCAAAGACCTGGGTGCAAGTCTCTGTTCCACCATAGACTTTGTGTGACCTCGGGCAGATAATTTAGCCTCTCTGTGCCTCAGGCCCCATCTGTGCAATGGGGCTATTAACCATACCACAGAGGGGTACAGTGAGGGGAAGAACACAAGATTGTGGAGACTTCAGATATGATGGCCGGGGCATAAACATCAAAGGGAGATTTACCACTGACTGCAGAGGGAGCAAAATCAGGTAGTTGCTGGGTGATTTTGAGAATCATCTAACCACAGGGTTAGGAGGGACCTCAAGGGTCACCTAGTCTAACCTCCTGCCAAGATGCAGGATTTGTTGTGACTAAACCATCCAAGACAGACAGCTATCCAGCCTCCTCTTGAAAAGCTCCAGGGAAGAAGCTTCCACAAGCACCCTGGGCAGTCTGTGCCATTTTTCTAACAGTAGGATGTTTTCCTGGAGATTTAATCTAAATCTGCTCTGCTGTAATTTGAGCCCATTGCCTCTTGGCTTGCCTGCTGTAGCAAGAGAGAACAATTTTTCTCCATCTTTTTCAGGGCAGCCTTTCAAGTGCTTGAAGACCATTATCATCCCCCCCCTTACTCTCCTCTTTTCCAGACTAAACATGCCCAGTTCCTTCAGCCTTTGCTTATATGGCTTGTGTCCCTTCCTCTGATCAGCTTTGTCACTTGCTTCTGGATCCTTTCCAGTTTCTCCATATCCTTGCTATATATTGGTGACCGAAACAGGACACAATACTCCAGCTGAGGCTTAACCAGCACCAAGTAGAGGGGTACTATCACCTCCCATGACTTGCATGCTCTGCCTCCATTAATGCAACCTAAATTCCATGCTAAATCCAATGCTGCCTCATTTGCACCCATCCAAATCTCTTGATTGCATTGGGTGGCAGGTAGACATAAGAGAGATCAGAATTTGGCCCTTTGCTCCCTTCATATGTGGTTGGAGTCCTTAATGGTACCACATAGGGAGTATTAACTCTTCATCTCAACACCAGTTCAGTCGGAGTTCTATAGGAACACACCAAGCTGTGTTAATTATTACCCTGGTAGCCAAGCAGGTAACAATAATGCAGGGGGAATGGAATTAAGTATGTGTCAGTTGGGGCTGAAGGAACCAGACAACCCATTATATCTCAGTATCTAGAAAAGCAAAGTCAAATACACCTGGATGTACCATTACAGCTCCTTCAGCAGCACACTCCTTTGTGTTCCAGCATCAGTGCATCACAGCTGATTGCTATTAGAGGGCAGGGAGGAACTGACGGATCTACAATTAACCAATGGAAATTTAGGGGAACTCTATAACCTGCACCAAATTATCATTCTGGCTCTGGACTTCTGTAATATAAAGCCACTGAGAGGTGACGATTAATCCACTTTTCCTTTGAAAGAGTCCAGAAATGCCGTGAGCCTTGAGAGGGAACCTGTTACTTTTATTTCATAGCAGAATGCAAACTTCAAAAATCGTTTTTGTCCCTGCGCCCTGACACTGTTCAGTTCATAGCAGGTTACAGAGAGGGATAAAGTTGCCAAGTCAGGATATTAGATTTAATGCTTCCCATCATCATTGGTATACCTTGGTAGGGAAACAAATTGACAGTGATCATATTGCAGATCGGAGGCCTACTCAGAGTCAAGGAAAATACCAATAAAATGTTGTTGTGGCTAGATGCCGACTGGAACAAAGATTTATGTGTGTAACATTTAACTATTAATCATGTCAGTTTATTTTGACTGGAAAATGAATTTCTTAGTGGTGTAACCTCCCATTAAATGCCCATCAAAGATCACATTAAAAAGTTTAAAGTTAACCCTTGTTATAGGTTAGAGTGACCATATGTCCCGATTTAATAGGGACAATCCTGATATTCAGGGCTTTTTCTTATATTAGCACCTATTACCCCCCCACCTCGCGCCAATTTTTCACACTTTCTAGCTGGTCACCCTATTATAGGTAGTGGTGTTCTGCCCCGCCCCCAGGAAAGGGGGAATGTTCTTCTTTTAATTTAAGAAGAAATCTTTACCCAGAAACATGCCACAACGATATATAAACAAATAAAACAAACAAGTAAAACTAACTTTAAAAAGCTGATGTTCAGTTTGAATTTAAGGCAAAAAAGGTATACGAAAGGGGTGCTTATTAATTTTGTTTAGACAAGTAATTTTATTCAAACCAGTTCACTAATCCCTAAACTAGAATCATATTAAAAATACAAAACAAACAGGTTTTTTTGGAACAAGGGCAGGAGAAAGATACAGAAAACTTCTTGTGTTCACTTTAATAGTAACAGCAAGGGTGATGGAATAATAGGTTGATTAGATACATTGCTGATGCTAGGGGAAGAATCTGTCACTAGCTTACATGATGATATTGACGCATTAGGCGCTTGCTACTACAATGTGCTGTGTGTCTTCTAAGAGACTGTACCCTGAGTCAGCTGGATGTACATGAAAGAATCCAAGCCACAATGAATCTAGAAGCCTGTTGAATGACAGAACCAGGGAAATGTTTACTGTGGAAACTGTGTCCTGGCTAAGTGTAAACAGATGTCTTTGGTGGCCATATGCACTGTCCCAGTAAAGCCATTGTTTAAATGCCGAATGAATCTTCATGTTGCAGAATATGGCTCGAGGTGCTTCTAGAGGGGCGGTGGAACTTTGACTGAGCCTTCTGTAAACCTCGCTGACAGTCAATCCGAAACACTAGCAGAAAGAAAAATTGGGGAGGTCTTGGGGGGTGGGAACACACAGTGCTGGAAAATTGCAAAAAACATGTTGCAAAACAAGCCTTCTGGAAAACTCCCGGACACTTAGGGGAGGCAGCTTCTGCGAGGGGAAAAATTGATAGCATGGTGCTTCTTTGCATTCCCCCTCTGCTAGTGCTGTGATTCACAGGAGTAATTAGAGTACACTACTGAAGAGAACGGAGCAAACACACATAACGAAAACACATTTGAGGGAAAGGGGTAATGACAAAATGATCCGTGCTGCCCATAACTGAAACACGCATCTCCCGTGGGTTAAGAGTGAATTCTTTAAGCCAGATTTATGTTCTTACTGGGAGGACAAAGTCACTTCTTACGCAGTTTTATTTACAAGGGCTAGCAATTAAAATCACTTTTGCAACGATTAAGCAAAGGCTATAATTTGCACTGCAGCCTCAGCACATGCCAATATCTGCCTGTTTTCAGTTCCTCCCAACACTACGGCTGCATCCCCGGTGAACAGATGCACCACGCTAGCTTTAATCTAGCTAGCTCGCCAAGAACAGCAGTGAGGACATAGCGGTGTGGGGAACAGCACGGGCAAGCCATGAGGGTATACGCCCTAGGGACCTGGTGGACACACTGAAGCCCACAGCACCACATCCTCACTGGTATTTTTAGTGAGCCGATATGAACTGAAGATGCTTGACACATGGCAGCATCAGGACCCGAGTGAGTCACGAGTTAGGTCTGCATTAGAAAGCAGGTCTTTTCTGACTCTTAGGGCCTGGTTCCCATTTACACTAAGCCAACTCTGGTCATACAATGGAGCATTAAAGTTATAATTTGATTCTATCTGTACGCCCTTTAAGGGCCCTTTATGAGGTGTATAGTGACTTTAACACAGATGAGTTTCGGGTCCAAGATCTTTTGTTCCCGTCCCTAAACCACAGGTCAACAGGGCCAGCAGCAGAACTCATGCAAAAAATTATCATGGGATCTTTTAATGCTCTGTGTGGTCAACGTTTTGGCTTTATATATGTCAGACAACAGAGGCCAGGCCCCTCAACATCCTCAGTGCTCAGAGGTGCTTGGTGTACTCAGTACACGTACTCTGGAGCACGTTCTATACCAGGCAATGCCAGGTGATCTCAACCTTTACTTCAGTGAGTACAATCACTTCTCTCCATCCCAGGCTAACTTGAATGGTGAGTTGAGTATGTACAGGCAAGAAGTTAACTATCGGCTGAGAGAGTTTGAAGCCTGATTCTGTGACAGGAACTCCACATACTGACGCTCCAGTTTCTATGTGTATTTCAGAATGGAGGAAAATCCTGTGATACCACATGGCTTGGAAGAATATAATCCTGTTTCTGGGATGCAGAGCTCCTCTTGTCAATCTGGGATTTCTGGTGGGCTTGCTGCTGTGCCATTTGGAGAGGCAGCGCAGTATATTGAAAACTTACACAATTCTTGCTCGTTGTGGGCCAGTTTTTCTGGGATAATTGTCTAAGGGCTTTTCTCCCCAAGGGCTAGATTTCCCAAAGACTTAGACTTGGTGGAAATTTAATAGTCAAATATTTTTGTCAACCATTCAAAATTCACAACATTTCAAGCTGCCATCCAAGAAAGATGGAGGATCGAGGGAGTGGGAGAAGGGGGTGTTTTAATTAAAATCAAGGTTTTAACTAAAAACATCAAAATATTCAACCATCTCTACTCAGCTCCAAGTAGCTCCCATTGCTATGTAACCCATTGACAGTCCTGTCCCATACCTCTGTGTCAGTCCACAAAGGATATCAATCTTTAACTCCAGCTCGAGAGCCTTACCTTGCTAGGTAAAACTGTAAGAACTCATTCTTTTAGCACTGGAGATCTTGGTCCAATGCCCAGTGTCTCTGTCAAGATGGCAGCTGTCACACTAACACCCCGGGCAGATTTTCAGAAGAACCCAACTCACTTAGCTTTTTGGAAAATGCAGGCCCAAGAGTCCACAGGGCAACTCACATTTATTTCATATCTGCAGGCAGAACTTACTATTATTCTTATTTATTGTTTGTGGTCTGATTAGGCCGGCTGGAAACCAAACATTCCAGTTTGCAAAAAATGTAGAGATTTTGAAATGTATTTTTGTTCTGCATCAGAATGAAAAGGAGAGTGAATTTTTTTCCCCTAAAAAAACCAGGGGTACACCAGCATCTCAGAACAGTATTGCCAACCCCAAATGTTTCTCTGCAGCCATGAGGGCTAGAAACTGACTTTCTTTAAGAATGAAGGCGGAAATAACAGATCCATTTGACTCCAGGAAGTGGGGCTTTAAAGAAAACAAGAGCTGTTCTGGGGCAGGTCTCGGTCTCTGAAATTCCATCCTGGATCTAAGATCCTTCCTGACAAAATTGTCATCAAACCAGATACATTTCCACAGGTTTGCCAAACTGGCAATTTTCCAGCGGGAAAAATGTGTTGAAAAATTCCTGATGAGCTCTAATTCTGGTAGCATTTGAAGACCCCAAACAAGGGCTGGGCCCCACTCTGCACACACAATAGGAGACAGTTGCTGCCACAAAACTCACAATGTAATCTATGAGACAGGCACAGAGATATAGATGAAAAACAGTTTGCCAAGGGAACAGTACAATGCTTTTCCTGGCCTTTCCAGTGCTATCAGCCAGCTTTTCATACAGATCCTCATTTGTTCATTTTGGGGCAAAAGTTAAAAACCTAATGAGAGGTTCAGAGATATTGCACTGATTAGCAAAACTGATCAACACCTGGAGCAACCGCTGACAGGGGGATAAAACGCCAGTGGATCGGTTTTGCTTACCTCTTTTCTGTGGAGGGCTTGGAATCAGAGTGCATCTCCTTGTACAGCCACAGGCTAGACCTGAGATTTAGGTATAGCCTAATTTGTACCAGAAAACAAGTCTAATGAGTATTTGCTTGCATGGTAGTAAGAAGAATGAATGTCCTGCGTATACAGTCACATGTTACTACACTGCTGAAATACAACAGATCCATATTCACCCTCTGGGTTTCACCAAGTAAATAGCAAAAAGAATAAGACCTCCGTGAAGCTGAGGTCCCTCCACTCGGAAAGTGCCTTTAGACAAAACATATCTGAGGAGGTTCATGCAGCCTTAAGAGACAGTGTGCTCTTAGCTCTGATACTGGGATATTTAGCAGTTTTTGCATGGATATCTGTAACTCACATCCTGATGCCCTATCTAGAAAACTCTTCGCAGATCAATTTGCACAACACACCGTGGCAGCTCTGAATGCTTATCTGCTCTAATCTCATTCACCTCCATCTTTTTAAATATCCTCTTAAAAAAAACAAACACAAACACACACTGTGGTGCTTCTTGTTGGGTCTTCCTGGTTGCTTCCCACCACATCCTTGCCCGTGTGATTGCCCGATCGTTGCACTCCACCAGATCACTGGAAGAGCATTCACGCTTAAACAGCTGGCACTGCAGAAGATTGCCTCAGAGTATGAAGTGTCAGCTGTAGAATTGGGGCCAGTGATGTAGCCTCACCTCATCATTCCATCTCTAGACTGGCCAGCACCAGTGTGGAGTTGATTAAGGCAACACCATGTAGTACAGGACTGGACTGATCTGCACCGGGTGGTCAGTTCCCACCAGTGAAGAACTTGAGTGCATGGGCCACAGGGTCATTCTCTACTCCTTTGCCATTACCGAACCATTGTCTGCCTGGGCGGCAATGTGAGGGGTTGAACGGTGGCAAGGAAACTTTGTCATGACTTCAGTCGACTCAGCATCAGTGTTAAAGCATATAGGAGATATATTGGATTTGTGCATTGCCTTGTGCGCTCAACTGCACTGGCAACTACCCGGCACATATTAGAAGGAGCAATGCCTGTGGTTACAGAAAAGAGCAAAAAAAAAAATCTCCTGCTTTGCCAGCTGTACTCCAGGCTCTCAGAAGCTCCTTTGTGAGTCACAAGGCTGGAAATATGCACCCTTGCAAAATATTGTATTGGCCTTATTTCAGACGACGATGATGCTCACAGGACTACAGCTAAAATTCTTTGAGTTCTTCTACCCTTGGGGTACTGCTGCCTGCACAACATTTACCATTTCTGGGGCTGCTCCAAGAGCATTGGCCATGCTGTTCTGGAATTCTGTGGGATTTGGGGGGGGGGGGTAGGTGGGGCTCAGCTGGGAGTCAAAGACAATGCAGCAGAGGGCTCACTGCTTTCAACAAAAGTCCTGAGTGCAAGGATATTTCTGGGGAAATTCCATTTGGAGTTTCATGTGTCTGGAAGCAGTGTGATCTCCTGAAGTGTTTGACAGCAGTGAGTGCCCAGCCACAGTAGTACTCAGAAGATAGCTGCTAGCGCAGCCATGCAGAGAGACTGGCTTCTTGACAGGATGGCACATGGTCATGAAGTTCTGCAGGGTTCCTTCCCTTTGGATCCCCGGGAGAAACCCCCCCACTCCTGCTTAATCCACAAGTCTTTAAGCCTTGCTAGAGAAGAGGGTTTCTAGAGAACTCTATGGGGTTAACCTTTCTATGGCAAGTTTTAACATGGGATGAGGCAACCTGGTTATAGGAACGTAGGAATTGCTCATCTGAATCAGACCATTTGTCCACCTACTCCAGCAGCCTGTTTCTAATGGTGGTAAGCACCAGATACCTCAGAGAAAGGTACAAGAAACACTACAATAAAATAACCTTCCCTCTAGTTATAGAATATCAGGGTTGGAACAGACCTCAGGAAGTCATCTAGTCCAATCCCCTTCTCAAAGCAGGACCAATCTCCAGACAGATTTTTGCCCCACATCCCTAAGTGGCCCCCCCTCCAGGATTGAACTCACAACCCTGGATTTAGCAGGCCAATGCTCAAACCACTGAGCTATCCCTCCCCTCTAGGGATGTTTCTTCCTAGCCTCATTAATTAGAGTCTGACTGATCCTGTATCTTGGCAGGAGGTTAGATGAGAAGATCCTTTTGGTTCCTTCTAACCCTGTGGTTCTGTTGTTCTATCATGCCCTGAAGCATAGATCCCAGAAATTTCACACAAACAAGGGGTTAAATGAACAGGAAAAAGTGAGCTTAAATGTACGATGCCTGACCTTTTACAATTAAGCTCAGTAAACAGTGGGGAGATGTACCAAATTCTAAGGTCCAAAGGATTTAGGGAGGGAAGTTGAGAGACAAGACGAGCCATCAGACAGAAAAATGGCACAAGAGGATGTGGTCTGTCTATGAAAGAGAAGAGGGTGGTTTGTTATGGTGAGATTTTCCAAAGCATGTTATGCTTAACTTAATTTAAGGCAGCATTAAGACAGTGGGCTTGTCTACATGAACAAAGCTCATGGCAAGCTGGAGTGTAAATCTGACCTGCACTAGCCTGCCAGGCACTAAGTGTCCATGTGGATTCTGCTGCTATGCCCGAAAAGTTCCCTAGTGCACTTTAATCTACTCCCATTCCTAAGCGGGGTAGATCAAAGCACATCATGAAGGTTTTGGTGCACGGCTGCCAGGTGCACATGGACACAGTGAGTGGGAGGTCAGTGTGACATAGATTTCCACCCCGGCTTGCTGTGACCTAAGTGTTCATATTGACAAGCCCTCACATTGACTCTTAGGAGAGCAGAGTTAGGGCTAGCGCTGGTCAAAATTTAAAATTTCCATTCCCCTCTGAAATTCCAAGATTTCAAAATTGGATTGTGCCCCAAGTTGAAATCTCAGATTTTTTTCATAAAACATTTATTTCATATGATTCTATGATTATACTGTTGGGACACTAAGCACCCCTGTATTCACACCCTACATGATAATGGAATAATCTTTATATAAAATATGCCTTCTGAGATATCATTTGAAAACTAATAACTCGGGGATCATTAATATGCTTCTGTGATGTATTAGGAGTAATGGATGTGCACTAGAACGGGGTTTCTCAGCCCATGGGTTGAGATGCAAAATTGAGCCACCAGAATGTTTGAAAGGGTCACATGGCAGCTCCTGTGGCTCCTGTCCCATGGCACTGCAACCTCTGGCGTCCCAGCACCGCTCAGGTTTGGCCCAGCCAGGCCAAAGTTGAGTGAGTGGCACCGTAACCCCATGAGCCAGGTCACAACTCCACCTACAAATTTGGTCCAGTCAGGGGGGGCAGGGCCAAACCTGAGCAGCACTGCAACTACAGAGATTGCAATGCCCAAAGCGGAGAGCCAAGCCCAGCCAGACTCACAGCACAGGAGCTGCAGGAACTGCCACTACAGGGTGAGTGCTGGGCAGGACAACCCCCACCCCTAACATGGGGCAGGAGCTAACCAAGATCCACCCCAGGGCCTCTACCCCCTGACTATGTTGTGACAGGCCACAAACATTTATAAATGGGTCCTGAGCCCCGGAAGTTTGAGAACCACTGCGCTAGAATAATGACTAAGGTGTGTTTAACCCTGGCATGCAGGGGATGGGAGGTTAAACAAGTCTGCCCTAGACAAAGGAACATGTTTTCCCTACCTGGGAGTTACTTCCAAAGCACTTTGAAAGACAAGGCAAGTGTATTTACATATCAAGTAAACAGTCCCATCAAGCGAACAAGAGGTGAGGCACACTCACCCTACCAAGTGGGGGAGAAGACAGCATGGCGTCTACACCCAGCAGGAGAGAGAAGTTAAGTCTGGGTTTTACTTTCAAAGAAGAAATTGCAAGGGTTTACTGGTTTACAAAGACACAGGGGTAGAGGCTGATGCTTAAGTGATAAGCACTTGAATCAACTGACTAGCTTTCAGAAAAGACCTTCCTCTATACAACGACACACTGCTGATTAATATAATTGTGAAGTGTATGTGTATATAACACTAAGGAATGATGGGTACTACTAGTTGATATTAGGCTGTACAATCTCTATTCAGACAGGAGGGAATGTCACAGCTATCCACCTGTCTCCCATGTAAATTAAGCATGGTGGCATCAGAAACAATGGAAGCTCTATTTACATATAAATCATACAAGAGGATGGGAAGCTCACCGGATGGCAGAGCAGCTTGAGGTCATCCTGCCTCTTGAAAGAAGTTAATTGAGCTTTGGAAGATATAAGCAAGGAGAGAAGCCATCTTTGGCACCGATTACTAAGAAGCCAGAGCTCTTGTGAGCAGAAAGAGATGGATCCTTCAACCCAGAGGGAGAGGGAAAGTGAGCAACCTTCTTACACAAAGATTGTACCTTGCTAGATAAAGTTCTAGCCTTTTAGAAGCATGTTTTGTTGCATTTTACTTGTAACATTTTCTATCTTCATTCTGTATACCATGCTACTTCCAGACTACTGTCCACCTTTCAGGAGTGTGATTTGTCTTGAGTACCTTGACGTTACACCTCACTTAAAAACTACTTGCTTACAAAATCAGACATAAAAATGCAACAGTGTCACAGCATAGTATTACTGAAAAGTTGCTTACTTTCATTTTTGCTATATACTTATAAAATAAATACATTGGAATATGTTCTCTGTATGTATAAATATCTTCTGTCTGTGTTCCATTCTATGCATCCAAAGAAGTGAGCTGTAGCCCATGAAAGCTTATGTTGAAATAAATTTGTTAGTCTCTAAGGTGCCACAAGTACTCCTGTTCCTTTTGCGGATACAGACTAACACGGCTGCTACTCTGAAACCTGTCATTGGAATATAAATATCCATTTCAGTGTATAGTATATAGAATAGTATAAACAAGTCCTTGTCTTCTGAAATTTTAGTTTGGACTGACTTTGCTAGTGCTTTTTATGTAGCCTGTTGTAAAACTAGGCAAATATCTAGAGGAGTTGCTGTACCCCCTGGAAGACCCCCAAGGGTATGGGTATCCCAGTTGAGAACCACTGCCTTATACTAGAACTCACTTAATCTTATGTCTATTGTGACAAAGTTCTGCCTTTGTCTCTGTGGGTCCTGCATTTCTTGACTGATTTAGTTAGCCTCAGAGGCTCACTGGGACCCTCCACTTGACCCTTCTCTCTTGAGAGAGAGAGACTAGAGTCACAATCTACTGAGTCATTTTCATCACATGCCAGCAAGGGAGATGAGAAGCGGTCCTCCCTCACACAGTCTGTCTCCCAGTCTTAGTGATTAATCAGGGGGGCAAAGGGGGGGGAGCCCAGGCCCACCCTCCAGGCTCCAGCCCAGGGACCCTTATAGTACCAGCTGTGGTAGCTGATCTTCTAGGAACAGGACACTTACAATTCCCTAGGCTACTTCCCCACAGCAGCCCCCACTTCACCCTTACCTCAGGGCCTCCTTCCTTGTGCCTGATCTGGTGTGTGCAGCTGAACTTCTCACAGCTCCTGGCATATGCACCCACCTGACTAATTGGGAGGCTTTTATCTAGTTTCAGCCAGCCCCTGATTGGCTTCAGGTGTCCCCATCAACCTAGCAATCTCCACTGCCTTCTGGAAAGATCTTAATTGGCCCCAGGTGTCTTAATTGACCTGGAGCAGCTGCCATTTACTTATCCTGGTCCCAGGGATTTGTTTAACCTGGGGATAACATATCTATCTCCCACTACTTTTCTATAGCCATCTGGCCTTGCCCCATCACAATATTTTGTTAATAAATTGATTTCATTTTTACCATAAACCAACTCCGTGCTGTCTTTAAAGCCAAGGGTGTATTTACTCTCAGTTAAGTTAATAAGCTGTGAGGTAGGTTTTGTCACTTTGCAGGAGAAACATACCTTATTATTTCTTTGAACTGTCTAGGAGAGGGCTGGACATCGCAGAACACATGGTTCTGGGGAAAATCCGGGGCTGGGAGTGTGTGTTGGGGTCAGTTTGCTTGTTGAAGTGAGAGTGGCGCTGTAGCCAGGCTGCTGGGCTCCATGCTACTGAACTGGGGCTCCCTAGTGTACAGACACTCAGGGCTTGTCTACACTACAAAATTAGGTTGACTTACAGCCACCACAGTCATTCAAGTGGCTGCTGGTGTCCACATTAACCTCCTTCTGCCAGTGGACCGTGTCCTCACCAGGACCGCCTGGACTGACTGAAGTGGGTATTGTGGGGCACTGACAGCCACTCAGGGCTCACAGCTGGAGCCCCCACCCCATTCACCCTGGGGGTGACAGGCCCAGCTGTGAGCCCCACCCAGGCTCAGTTTCATAGCACAGAGCCCACCAGCAGTGAAATCGACATTCTTGTCATACTGCTATTGTCTCCACTCTGACAGCTCTGGGTGCTCTGTGGGGAGCTGGGAGCCCAGGCTGTCAGCACCTGGCAGCTGGGCTCAGAGCGTGGAGCCCAGGGAGCAGCCTGGCTGGGAGTGAGGAGCTGGGAAGAAGCGGGATTCCTACCAGGGAGTGGGGACAGCGGCCTGACTGGGAGCCGGGAGCCTGTGGGGCAGCAGGGGTCCCAGCGGGGAGAAGGGAGCTTCAGCAGCAGCGTGCGGGGAGTGGGTAGCCGGGAGCTCAGGGGGCAGCCGGGCTCTAGCTGGAGCCCTCCACCCACCCCAGGGTGACAGTCCGAGCAGTGCGCCAGGCGCAGAGTTCACAGCAGGGAACCCATCCGCCTTTATTGTCAATTTCACAGTTCCAGGAGGGAGCCCTGAAATTGACAAGGATTTTAGCCAACAGCAGTGTCTACAGGGACACTGCGTTGCACTGGCTACACCGACATAAGGCCTATGCCTCTCGTCAAGGTGGGGTTATTATGTTGGTGTAGCATGGCACTGACATTGGCGGGAGCAAGGCTGCAGTGTAGACACGGACATAGTTAGATCGACATAAAACTGCCTTACGTCGACCTAACTCTGCAATGTAGACCAAGTCCCAGGGTGTGATGTGTAGGCTGACTGGGAGCATCCTAGACAGGGAGCTCTAGCTGAAAAGCATTGCAAGGCATCCAGGGTTTCAGGGCAAGTGGTAACAGCCCTTTACTGGTCTGGACTGCAGCCCAGAACCCCATCACAATGATATTAAATATAACAGAGAAGTCCAACCAATATGTATCGATAATTTCTTGCAAAAATTTATGACAAAACCGATATGAAATGATTCAATTTAAGCAAATCAGCATTTTCCGATTTAATTTAAGCACTGGAAAATGCTGAACCAGTTCTAGTTATCACAATGCTGTGCACGTTGGAAAACTCCACCCTTAGCGTACACTGATAGATGTACCGTGAGCCCTGATGTTCTTGGAGAGTATTCAGGAAACCATAAGCCCAATATCGTACATAATATAAACTCATCAAATCATCCAGAGTCGAGAAGGCTCCTCACAAATGAGGGGTATTAATCTTGTTACAAATGTTTACTTCTTGACTTAATGTATGTTTTTGAAAGCAATAGCAGGCAAATGCCATAAGCAAATAACTTGCCAACAATGTTCTTATAATGTGAGCATTTCGATACAGGAAAACGAATGTAAACATTCAAAGAAAAAAAGCTCTTTCTCGGTGCAGCATCAGGCAAAGCAATTTGTGGTGCATCTGTCTTCAAAATATGAGCAAAAATACTTGAAGGAATTAACGAATGCAATCACAGAACAGAATTGAAGGAGACAGTTTGGCCTGGTATACTGAGCATTGGCCTGTGAATCAGGAGGAATGGGTTATAGTCCTGGCTCTGCTGGGTGACCTTGAATAAGTCACCTTCCCCGCTCTGTGCCTCAGTTTTCCCATCTGTAAAATGGGGACGCCGATAGGGCCCTCCTTTGTGAAATGCTTTGAGATCTACTGATGAAAAAGCTGGGTATTATTAATGATACATTCTAGCTAACAGTGAAGGAATCTAAACAGAAAAACTAGTGTATAAGTAATGATATGACTATTACAAGCTAATTTTCTGTGGACTATAGGTTTCCCTGTTAATCATGAAGCTACATACCACCTTGTCTATTCCTCCACGCAAATTGATTCCATCACCAAAGCCAGTCTAAGCTGGGCTGTAGGACGAAATGGGATCAGGAAGGGAGCTGGACAGAGAGGAAGGATGGCCCAGTGCTTAGTCTCTGCTATGCCACAGACTTCCTGTATCATCCCGGGCAAGTCACTGAGCTTCTCTGTGCCTCAGTTCCCCATCTGTACGATTGGATAAAGTTGAGTTTTGTTTTGTTCCTTTACCTCTGTAATTTTAAATGCTTCAGATCTCGGTCTGGTTGCCAAAACTGGACTGGGTATGTGTTTGGAGACCTACCCGTGTCAGTGAACTCGCTGTGGTACACTGCGTAATGTGACTGTGCTTCACACACACAGCCATGGGTTTCACTCTTGACCATGTAGGTCATGGCAAGCCATCCATGAAAGGAAAGAGTGTCTCTCTCTGGTGTAAAGGATGGATGCAGCAGAGGCTGGGAAGTGGAAGAGAGGGACCAGAGACATTATTTATCTAAAGGAAAAATGAACAGAGTCAGCCACCCCGCTGTGATACATCCCAGAAGGACTCCAAAGTGCTTATTTGGTTAGAAACTATAATTGCAGAATTCTTGGGTTTTTTTCTTTTTAACCTACTGTGAGAGCCTGCACACAACCCTGTGGAATCCCAACGTGTTGGCTGGACAGCTGCTGTTCCTAGACAGTTACCATCTAATGGACAAGCTATTGCCACAGGGGGAAATGAAACTGAGGTGAAGACTGGCAGAAGAGTCTCTCTCCCATCCATGGGGGTGGGGGACACAGGGATTTGCTAAATAATCTCTTCTGGAAGAGGGAGCCTTCTGGGGGATGTGAGGCAAATGCAGAAATTGTATGGGAGGCAATGTGTGTTACACATCAGTAAGGGAACATTAGAGAGTCTAAGGGCCACATTAACTCTTGTCCACCATCAATAGTACCAAGGTAGTGTGACTCTCCACCAGGCACAGAGATGGCATGAAGTCAATGGCAAAACCTGGAGTAAATCCTGAGTAAGTCTATACCGATGTAATTTATATGAAAAAGGGATCAAAGAAGGTGCAAAGAGGTGTAACAAAGTGGATGAGGTGCTTTACCTTATGCCTTTTTATAACCTCCCATTAGCTGCTTTTCCTGCTGCATCTCTTTCCAAATTCTTCCCTCCTTTTCATGGGCATAACTCCCATTTACCTCTCAGCGTAGTTTCACCATGTAACTGAGAATGAAATATGACCTTTGGTGGGTAAGAGACAGCAACTCAGACTCACAATGTGCAATGTATTCCACCTCACCCCATCAATTTTACACCCTCTCGTAAACTTGTTATAATCTGAGGGGGGCCGAGGAGACAGGACAATACTAATTCTAAAAACCTCTTTATAAAGGAGAAACAAAAACAGAAAACAGCTTTCCCAAGTTCACCGAGTTCTACAAAAAGCAGTATTAGTTTTCTCGCTTTGCTCTCTCTGCGGATCTGCTACACTAATAAAAACTCCCTTCCTAGAGCAATGTTGGCCTCAGCTGAAAGATTTTTCTGTCTCTCTTTCTCTGCCACTGCTACATACGGAAAGCAGAAGCTATTGTAATACAAAAACAGTCATATTTTTTTCAGTTCTCTCAATGCCTAACTACAACCCCCCAATAATATCTGCTAAATAGAAACTGAGGAAATCAGTTAGGTGAATTGAGTTCCCCCACTACCAAACTTTCAGGAGGCAATCAGTGGAAAGTGAAGAACAGAAAAAAGTTATTTTAAAAAAACGATAATGTGGCAAAATCCTTTATTATATTATTATTACTACAATCACCATGGTTCATAGATTAAAATAGAAATGTATTTGTTTTCATGTAGAGCATCTGTCTACAGATTTAGTTGGTGTTGGTCCTGCTTTGAGCAGGGGGTTGGACTAGATGACCTCCTGAGGTCTCTTCCAACCTGAATATTCTATGATTCTACCTATTGTACATTCCATCGTTATGTTTTTTGTTTCTTTGTTCTAAATTGCCTGTCACTGTGGTACCCTAAGAAACACATAACAGACGAAAGAGCGTGCCCTTAATAGAAACGTTCTCACAGCCTCCCTTGTTTCTGGTGTACATCTTATTCCTCTGGCTTTATTTGTTCCTTCTTCTTCCTACTAGTGTGACATTGGGCAAGTAACTTAACTGATACTCTGCTTCAGTTGCACATTTTTAAAATGGGAATTGTACCTCCCTTCTATTCAGGGGCATTGTGGGGCTAACACCCATTAACAGTTGTGAAGCACTCAGATGCTATGATAATGAGCCCCATCTAAGAAGATTGACGGGCAACCCTTCCCTTTGTGAAGTAGGTCAGTGTCATTTATCCCAGTTTGGGGGAACCAAGGCATGGAGAGGTTAAGTAGTTTGGCCAAGGCCACAGAGTGGCTCAGTAGCAGTGCCAGGGATTGGTCCCAGGAGCCCTGGCTCCCAGTCTCCCTGCTCTAACCAACTGACCATAGTCTCTCCTTAATTATATGCTGCTTTTCCATTACTGGTGGCTCTACTTCTACTATTTGCAGTGGGTTTTATTTATAATTTCATAAAGGGAGTTATTGTCCCGCTGCGGCTCTCATGGTGGGATCGCATAATCCAGGGTTACTTGGAAATAACTGTGTGGTTTATTGTTTATTTATGTTAACAAAGACGAATGTTCTAACAAAGTATTGTTCAAGAGTTTGCTTTCATATTTCCTCTGTTTTCTGCTCTGGAGACTAATACCTCTAAACTTTTCTAGAGGTGACTGGGTTCCCATTCCCCCTCTACAGGCGCGGATGTCAAGACACTGGCAGCTGTTTATTTTCTAAGTGGATCTTTGGGGCGTTTGGTTTTCTTTGTAAAATATCCTGCTTATGTGGATTTGCTATTTGCAGAGTCCTTTGAGAAGTCTTTCCTTGTGCCAAGCAGTTTTGAGGTTAGAAACAAATTGTTTATGAGGGAAAAAGAAACCCAACCAACCAACCTCCCTCCCCACAACACACACATGGATTAAACACACAAACCCTTCATTTAGGAGTCTCACCAACTGGGACCAAGGTTAATTGTTCTTATCCCCAGCTGTACACTAGTCTCAAACATTAGGCAATTTAGTTCTCATCAAACTGTCCATCCTGGTGTCACTCCCTCTCAACTACAGAACCTCAGTGAGAGGAACAGGCTGCAGAGCAGCAGGGACCATACCTTGATCCTGTACAGATACATGTCCTGACGTTTGTTATTCAGACACATTTGGATCTCTGCCTCTTCAGGATAATCGGGGGTCGGTTCTGTGTTCAGCCAACCCCGCTGCGTCACCAGAGGCAGATTAAGGTTTCGTGGAGCACTGGACCAGAGCAAGTGGGGGTGGGGGAGGTCCTCCCCACACCTTCCCCCTGTGGCCCCACCCATGGCCCTACACCATTCAGTCCCTTCACCTCTTGGCCCCACTCCTGTTCCACCCAGGGTCCCCCCATTCCACCTCCACACTGAGGCCCCCCATTTACTCCTTTCTGCTCCCCCACTGCAGCCCTAAAACCAGAGAAGCTCTGTCCCCGCCACCTCCCCGCCAGGGCATTGGGGCTTCTCCCACCCCCCCCGCCTAGCATTTCTGCTGGGGAGCGGTGTCAGGGCATGGGGGCTTCCCCCACCTGGCACTGCTGCCAGGGAGCAGAGTGGGGTCAGGGCATGGGACCTTGCCACACCTGCTCGGCGCTGCTGCTGAGGAGAGGGTTCAGAGTGCAGAGACTTCTACTGCCCTGCCCCACCCTGCTGCTTGTCTGCCAGGGACGGGGTGCCCATTTTTCCAGGGCCTCCCAATTGGCTGGGACCCCTGGGCATAATTTGGGAAAAATTAGTGGGTGCTCTGCCAAGCTCACCCTCTGCCCGGCCTCACCTTCGCCTCCTCCCCTAAGCGTGCCACATCCCCGCTTCTCCGCCTACCTCCCAGCACTTGCTGCCGCAAAACAGCTGTTTCACGGCATAACAAGCTCTGGGAGGGAGCGGGAACACGGCGTGCTCAGGGGAGGAGGACGGGACGGGGATTTGGGGAAGGGGTTGGAATGGGGACAGGCCAGGGGCGTGGCCAGGCCGGGTCTGGGGCAGTGCGGGGGGGTCGAGCACCCAGCAGCACCAGCAGAAGTCGGCGCCTATGCCCCTGAGCACGGGCCCCCTGGGCCCATTGGCTAATCCGCCACTGTGCATCACAGCCACCATCTTGGCCGAAACACCAGGGACCTCCAGAACTGAAAGCATGAATTATTACAGCTCCAGTTAAAGATCCAAGGCCAGGGCTGGAATGGACTCAGACCCTCTGCAGATTGGGCACAGAGGAGAACCGATGAAGGATCCCCAGCAGGTCCCATTTGCTGGTGGCTGTGGATCCTTCTTCCTCCTCTCTCTTCCCTCATTTTCTCTTTAACCCCAAAGAGCCTGGCTCAAAGCCCAGTGAAGTCTATGAAAGGATTTCCACCCATCTTAATGGGCTTTCAGTTGGGGCCACAATGTATATGGCGCAAGCAGTGGCAGTAAAAGTCCCTCTCATTTTGCTTTTCCAAGTGCCCCAGCCCAGCCCATGGCCAGGGACACAAAGAAAAGTCATGAAGAGACAGTAAACCCAGGAGCTTTGACGCTATTTCCACAGTGTCCGTTTTCAGTGCATTACGGGAGTGATGAAGAAAGTTCAGGTGTGAGAGTCCTGGTCCTTCACCACACAGCATCCACCTCTGAATACAAAATGTGGGCACAGACAGGCCTTTGAAAACAAACCCAACACAAGCACCCTCCTAACTTGCATTGGAAGCCCTTTGGGGACAGCGACAATCTTTCTGATTTGGGTTTGTACAGCACTTAGCACACTGGGATCCTGGTCCATAAATAGGCATCCTCGGTGCTATAGTCATAATCAATAATAATAGTCAGATTACGCTCAGCTGTAGTCCCAGGTCACTCCTAGACATGAGACTGCCTTGCCTATGGATCCCCAGAGCTGAGAACACAAAACCCACTGCACTCTAGCCCTAAGCTGGAATCCTCCATTTATCAGCTCTGACATCTCTCTGCCGGGCTGGAGTGTGGAGTGTGTGGGGGGACATTGAACCCATTAGCAAACCAAAGCTATGCCCACTGCTGCCAAGCACCTACACAAAGGCAATACAAGAAGCCAGAGAGCTCCTTTCTGAATGAGGCTGGAGGAGGGGGTTGCAATGGAGAAATCAGGAGAAAGGGAGCAAACCAAGCTTCCAGCCAGAGACCGTTCGAGAAGGCCCAGCAGTATTCAGCTTCACTGCTGGCTCCTTGCGAACTTTGGTTTCCCCACCCTGGGCACGGCTCACATTGCTGGTGATTGGTTTCAGATTGTGCCTCCACATCCACAGGGTTCTGGGAAAACTTGGGGCTCAGAGGTGGAGATTTTGACATTTCTGTGACTCGAGAAAAAAAAAAGGCAGAATGTTGGTATTCTCACAGGAAATGAGCTGACCCCTCTCCCATTAAATTTAATGAGTGCTTTAACTGCCCCCATGGCTTTTCTTTTGTTTAAAAAAACAATAGGATTCTCAAGATTGGTTTTCCATTGTGTTTGAGGTTAAGCAGCAGCATGTTTCATGCCATGAAGCAACCATAGTAATTAGAAAGTAATCACTGAGGCCTGGTCTACACTGCAGGGGGGATCGATCTAAGTTACACAACTTCAGCTAGGTGAACAAGATAGCTGAAGTCAACATATTTAGACCTACTCACCGCGGTGTCTTCACTGCGGTGAGTTGACTGCTGCCGCTTCCCCGTCAACTCCGCCTGCGCCTCTCACCAGGGGCGGCTCTAGCGATTTCACCACCCCAAGCACGGCGGCACGCCGTGGGGGGCGCTCTGCCGGTCGTGGGTCCCGTGGCTCCGGTGGACCTCCCGCTGGCACGCCTGCGGATGCGCCACCGAAGCCGCGGGACCAGCGGACCCTCCGCAGGCACGCCTGCGGGAGGTCCACCAGAACCGCCTGCCGCCCTCCCGGCAACGGGAAGAGCGCCTGCTGTGGCGTGCCACCCCAAGCACGCACTTGGCATGCTGGGGCCTGGAGCCGCCCCTGCCTCTCGCGGTGGCGGAGTACAGGAGTTGACGGGAGAGTGCTCAGGGGTCGATTTATCGCATCTACACTAAACGTGATAAATCAACCCCCACTGGATCGATCATTGCCCGCCAATCCAGCGGGTAGTATAGACATACCCTGAGATCCCTGTGCTTCCCTTATCTGCTCTAAGAAGCTAGGTTTCAGAGTGGTAGATGTGTTAGTCTGTATCAGTAAAAACAGTGAGGAATCCTTGTGGCATCTTAGAGATTAACAAATTTATTTGGGCATAAGCTTTCGTGGGCTAAAACCCACTTCATTTTTCTGAGAAGCTAGTGGGTGGAAAGAAGAATGATCTTGTGGCAAAGGTGCTAGACTGAGGTTAAGCAGATCTGGATTAGTTCCCAGAGGTAGTATGGACTCCCTGCGTGACCTTGGACAACTCAATCTCCCAATGCTCAGCTTCCTATCTGTGAAATGGGCATGATAATGCTTCCCAGGCTTATAGGGAGTAGTGTAAATTCATTCATTCATGTGTATGTGGGGCTCAGATACTATGATGATGAGGACCAGATAAGTACCTAGATAATTAAGGTGGGTGAGGATCAAGGAAAGGGATGGAATTAAAGGTAAGGGCCTAGTGGGCTAATGAACCAGGTATGACAGGGAAATGCATCCGCAGCTCCCCATCCCTCCAGTCTGGACCGTGACTAAGACAAAGGCTCTCGTCTCCACCTACCTAGAGAAGGAACTAACTTCTTGTGCACTGCCATTCTTGGAATAGAAACTGATGCCCCCTTGCTTTGCCTCTGCCTCTCCACTCTTCCAATTGTACGGCTTAGTCTAGTGCCACTGAAGTCAATGGGAGCTTTCAACTTTACTAGGAGCAAGCTCAGATCCCTGGCTCTCTGGCTCATGTACTCCACAGCACGGGCTTTTCTTCTTCTATTTTTAATTCCTCCTATATATTTTAATCATTAAAGGAAAATAGAAAGGCTGAGTTGGTGGCTGGGCTGCAGCTCACTGTGTTGCTACCTTGAGAATATCATTTGGGCACAACCTCCGTGCCTTCCCTTCCCAGCCTGCCGGAGCACAGCAGGTAGAACTGAGTCCTCCAGGAGGGATTCTGGCTACCACAACCCTCCAGCACAGACCATGGCTGAAAAGCCACTGTCACGGTTATAGTTCTAGCTGCCTCTCTCTCCTCTGTCTGGTCTCTGAATGCACCTCCTCAGGAGTCAGGCTTTCCCGTCTCCTGAAATCCTGCGATTCTCCTATTCTGTGACTGGGCCCTGGGCTTCAGCCCTCTGTGTATCAACTGTGACTATTCAGCAGGCCTGCCTGGACTGGGCAGCCACCGCCAGTCTTCCCTCCAGGAGTTTGTGACTGGTGGATAATATAGGTGACCAGGCAGCTTTCTCAAACCAAAGTATCGTTTAATCTTAACAGCAGGAACTGAGCATAAGAGACGGAATGCAGCACTACAACAGGCCTATGTGCATGTCTGTTCTACTCTAAGCCCTATCGCCCTGTGGATGTGGGACGGGCGGCCCGGGCCGGTTTTGCTTCTCCAGATCCTCCAACCCAGTTTGCCTTTGTGTCAGGATGTTCTCCATGAACCACCACCTGACAGCTGCCTCCCCGTCTCTCTAGAGAGCAGCTTATTAACTGTTAGTGTCCTTTTGATCTTTGGGATCGCAGCCTCAGCAAAACAAGTCTTGTCACTTTGGCTGGAGCCTGGAAGTAGCATTTCCCCAGCTAATAGCTCAGGCTCAGGCATGGTCTTTTAGTCCCTCTCTCGGTGGTTATTAGGAGGCTGGTTGTCTAGAAATCTAGAGTCGTTGTGTTGCCCTCCTGCTAGTTTCTTAACAGCCCTGCTATTAAACTAAACCAACACACGCATTCACTAAACATTTCAAATAATCCAGTGCAGCCACAGCAGGAATCTAAACAACCCCGTCACATACAGTATTATTACAGATCAGCCCCTCATCCTTCCTAGCCACATGGGAATTTAACTAGAGCAGTTGAACAAAACTGGTTTAACTAAACTGGTGCAAGTTTGTGTGTAGACAAGACCTAAACCATTATCTACCAAAGCCAGTGCAGTAGAATTCACAGTCAGGAATTACCCCTTCTCACAACGCTTTCATTAACCTAATTCAGGAACATTCTAACTCCCCTGTGGTTGGCACACTATTTCCACGAGTTGTGTTGTAAGTAGATAGCATTGCGTCAGCCCCACATGCCGGAAAGCAAGTGCTCTGCTCAAGGGTGTGGTTCAAGGACTTCTTGCTTTTTGAGACGGCGGAGTCAGGCACGGTTGGCATAACCATACAGCTGGAGTTTTTAAAAATGGCTCTGTACTTTAGTTTGGCTCAGCCTGGGCTGAGTTTGGGGGCGGACAGGATCATCAAAGGATGAACTGAGCATTTAGCCATTGTGTGTCGATCCTGACATGGTGGCCACAAGAAACTGCTGTAAGGCAGACACATGGGAGACGCATTGTAGGACGATTGTTTTTAATACCCTTGTTTTCGTTAGGATTTTCTGGAAATTAAAATTACTGCCCTAATTCTTCAGCGATTTCTTTTTCGATAGGCACAAGCCTGATTCAGAGAAAACATGGAAGCTGACATTTCAATGTCTCAGAGCTGGCTCCAAGCAGGTTGTTTCAATCATGTCCTTCGTAACTTGTTAATTTCCTAGCCTGTTCAGATTGCATTTCCATCCTGGTTGGAGGCTGGTCATAGAAAGCAATTGGATCATATGGGAAACATGCTCTTATGGTTGATTTCACAACGAGTCTGGTGGAAATCTGCTTTGTACAAACATTTTGATCACCATGGGGACAGGGAAGGAGGGGCTTTCCCGCTGCACTGGGATAGCCAAAACAGAAAGTCAGTTCTGTTCTTGAATGTTGAATCAGCAAGTTTAGGAAATGCAGTCTGACAAACACCAAGAGGAAAAGTCTTCCCGCTAAAACTGTCTGTAGCAGCTCGAAGTCTAACCGCTCGTAGGGTTGCCAGGTGTCCAGTTTTCAACCGAACATAATTGAAAAGGGACCCTCCCCAGCCCTGTGAAAATGAATGAGTGAGGGAGGATGGGGGAGAGCGAGCGAGGGAGGAAGGGGGAATGGAGTGAGCAGAGTGGGGCCTCGAAGAAGGGGTGGGGCAAGGCTGTTTGGTTTTGTTCGGTCAGAAAGTCAGCAGCTCCAAGTATGGTCCTGCTCAGGACAGATTCTAAGAATCAGATCCTCAAAGGTATTTTGGCTCCTAACTTCCAGTGATTTCAAAATATCTTTGAGGATCGGAGCCTAACTCCCCAAGAGGCTCTGAATAGCCAGATTATTTAATGATATTTTAATTGCAGCATCTTATTCACCACTAGACATCGCTGTGCTGTATAGAGGGTGTAACCCTGGTAAATGTAGAGAGAAAGCCGGTACTCAAGCGGTGTGGAAACCTGTTTGTTTGTGTCTGTCTCAACATCTCTGTAATTCCATATTGTGCCAAATTTTCAGCTATGTGTGCACAGCCACAGTTATGTTATGCTGTGCTAGGGAGAGCTGAACTACGTTAGCAGGCCAGATGCCCAGAATCTTGTTCCAGATTGCCATCCTTTGGAAGTTTTTTTTTTTTGCTGTTTGGGTTGGGTTCAGACAGGATACATACCTGAGTGCTGGGATCAGAGACAGGCACACGCTATTATATTCAGATCTGAAGTTCAAACACTCTGATCTGGGAATGAAAGACAGGAGTCCTGACTCTCGCTCCTTTCCTCTGACCACTCTGTCATGCTGAATGTGACAACTTCTTCCTCAAAAGGAGGAGATCTTTTAGTAGGACATTATGGGAGTTGTCGTTCACAAACCCTTAATGATCAGGAAAGAGTGCTGGCCTGCAAATATAGTGCATTTTACTTGCAGTAATGCATACACAGACACAAACACATTGCTTTGTTTGTACTTTGCACCCAGACAGGGCCGTTTAAGACTCTCCTGGCCCCTCCTGCCCCTTTGAAATGTCTTCTCTCACCACCAGGATAATTCCTCTCCATCACATTGAGAGCACTGATCTTAGTACAGATCCGGCCCGACTCCCATTGAATGTGCTCAGGCTGCATGTGAGAGGTGTGTTAAAACAGGAACAAAAATGGTCGAAGGGGATTTTACACAGGGAAAGGAGGGTGGGGGGTGTTTCCTTTTGATGAAATAGGAGCTGGGCACGGAAAAGAGGAAGATCCCCGAACTAAAACCATTGGTATTCTGGGGTAAGAAGGGGAAATGACAACCTGTCTCCTTCTAGTGCCTGATGTCCCCTTACCTCCACCCCCACCCCCACTATACTCTACCCTTACACACAGTCCCAAGTCTGTTCCAATGACCTTGCAAGGAATCTGTAACCCCTGCAATGCTCAGTAAATGTGCTGCTCTGAGCCTTAGGCTATGTCTACACTACACAACTTTTAGCGACATGGCTGTGCCACTACGGCCATGGCGCTAAAGGCCACAGTGTAGCCGCTGTTTGTTGTTAGAAGAGAGCTCTGCCACCGACAAAAAAATCCACCCCCAACAAGAGGCGGTAGCTTTGTCGGCAGGAGAGCACTCCCCGCCAAAGTGCCGTTCACTCCGGCACTTATGGTCGACAAAACTTGTGTGTGTAACACCTCTGAATGACAAAAGTTTTGTCTTTTACCTGCCAGTGTAGACAAAGGCTAAATCATACTGGAGGGAGGGTTTGCTCAATTTGTCTGACTCTCTTCAGCTCCCTTCCTTTCTTTCATTCTTTCTTCAATACAAAATCAGTTTTCGACAAGAACCCAAATGATTCACGGAGTGATTTAATAGCTTCTGGGTTGGTTGAAAACGGTCTCATACACCTAATTCAAACAGCTGGAATATACATCTTCTCAATGAGCTCTCAGTTGGAGGAGGAGGAAAATGGAACACACAAACAAACACGCGCGCGCGCGCGCACACACACAGTCTCTTTCTCTCTCTCTCCCCACAAAATGTTCAGCGGGCAAAGACTGGGTATAGAATGTCAGACAGGAGCTGGGGTAGTGGGGAGATGGAGGAAATATATTCCCCAGAGGAAGAGGCATGAATGGGGGTTGGACACACACAGACCTGCATTTTTAGGGGTGGTCAACAGAAGAAAATGTTAAAATATACAAAGAAAAGAAAAGCCCCACTCAAGAGGAGACAGCTTCAATTAGGGTCTGCTCTTCTCTGGCAGTCTGCAATCAGGCATTGGCAGAGGGGGCTTTACACAGTACGTTCTTTGTAGCGGTCGCTAGATTTCTATTCTTCCTGGGACTGGCAGTACCAGGCATGGGGGGAAGGGGAGAATTGCAGAGGTCTGTGGGTTGGAGGAGAATAAGAAACAGCTCAAGCATAATTTCCCCTTAGACCTTGGCAATAGACATGCATGCCGTCGGGTTAAATTAAGGTCTTTTGTCAGGGCCGGGGGAGATTAATTTAAATCCCACATTTCAAGGCAAGATAACATATTCTCTAAGGAGTGCAGATTGTTTGCATTCCATTTATCAGTGCAGACTGGTTGGGAATGGGGTGGATAACCTTATGCCCTGGGCAGCCCCTCCATCTTCTGCTGTTGACACACATTGGAGATGCACCAAGGATGAATCTGCTCTATTTTGTTTTCCCCAAGCAGCTGGCTCTGTCATGGTGAGGGTTTTTGCAGGGAAATGACACAGGAGGTTTTCTTAGGCATAAAACCCCACCTGAACCAAGCTTTGAAGGCCTGATTCTCCAGTTCATATAACACCAGTTTTTAGACTGGTATATTTCCATTGTTTTCAGACCCCCAAATCAATGAATTTGGAACAAATCCTACAGGATATAGTAGAACATAAGAACCTTCCTATCTTTTTTTTAAACTTCCTATACCATATAACAAAGAACTATATCCCTGCTCTAGAATTCTATAATGTTTTTTTAAAAAAAAAAAAGCTAAAGAAAGAACCTCACTCTTAAATTCCATAGTTTTTTAAATAAATTTCTGTAAGATCCTATTCTTGCCATCCTTATTAAATTCTACAGTTTTCTATAAAGGGCACCCAGTATGTGCCAGCAGCCAGCTAGGACCCTTTTCTATTCTTCAGCACCTCCTTCCAAAAGACCATCCCGATAGAATGTGAAATTAGTGAATTTTGCACAGCTCTGGTTAGTAGCAGATTCAGCAAGACAACCCAAGAGCCCTGACTCCCAGCCCCCTGCTCTCACAGCTGGACAACGCCAGTTCTCTTGCTGTTTATATTTTATCATGTCATGCAAACCTTTAGTCCACTTCGGACCTGTGAATGTGAGAGTAACCTCAGTGGAAGAATGTCCCCAAAGCCAGATCTTCAGCTGGTATTGCTCCATTGACTTCAACGGCCCCAGCCTGAAAAGCTGGTCTTGAGGGGACCTCAGCAAAGAAACAGAAGTTTCTGATTATTCTTCATCCCTTCTCTCCTCTCCCTGTATTTTGTCATTCCCTTATTTTGCAGAGATGACAATCACTCCTCTCAGATGACTCCCCACCCAGTAAGCAGGTACCCTAATGAAACATCACCTCAGTATCAGTGGCGGCTCCAGGCACCAGCGCTCCAAGCGCGTGCCTGGGGCGGCAAGCCGCAGGGGGCACCCTGCCAGTCCCTGCGAGGGCGGCAGTCAGGCAGCCTTCGGTGGCTTGCCTGCAGGAGGTCCGTTGGTCCCATGGATTCGGCAGCAATTTGGCGGCGGATACGCCAAAGCTGTGGGACTGGCAGACCTCCCGCAGGCAAGCCGCCGACTCCATGGGACTGGGGACCTCCCGCAGGCATGTCGCCGAAGGTGGCCTGACTGCTGTGCTTGGGGTGGCAAAAAAGCTGGAGCCGCCCCTGCTCACTATGAGACTGAAGGCCTCTGCACATTTATTTCTGTTTTCCTACCCAAGTGTCTTCTTCCATCGGCTCCCATTTGGAAGCATCTTTCTGCCAAATATCCCCCTTTCTCAAGGTTCTGGAGGTGGAACCTGAATGCAGGTAGCTCCATCTCCAGATAAAAATGTGTCCTCCCCAAACTGGAAGCAGCAGAGCACTAACATGAGCACCCCATTCCCCTTCCTGCCTGTAGCCAAACTTTTCTTTCCAGTTAGCCCCATCCACAGGACGGACTCCTGCTTTCCTTCCACTCTTGAATCCTTCCTCTTCCTCCTCACCAAGATGGCCCAGGCTTTGTTGGCCAGCAGTAACTGGCTATGCCTTGCAACGCAGCCTGCTACCCTGTCTTCATTCTATCTGAGCCCCATATAACCATGGGATCCTCGCCCCCAGGATCTCCCCAGGCTTCTGTGCTCTGCCGCTGTCTCAGGCAAAGCTTCAGGGCTTTATCCAGTCACTTGCTCTCATGCCTACTTGGAGCAAGGCAGGAAATAAGCAGCACGCATCTCCAGTTTTACTAGATGCTGTGACACTTTTACAGGAATGAATGTCAGTTTAAACTCATGATGACTGGAAAGAAGATATTTATAGCCTGAGAATAGCCAAAGCTGTTTCCTCCGCTTAGTTATTAGGTCTTCGAATTGAGATAATCCATGTGTTGCATAAAAGGACTTTATTCCCCCCAGATTCGGCCCTTCCCGTCGGGCAATGACAGCAGTTTGCACCAAAAGGCATTCTAGAACCCATGGTGCAGCGGCAACCAACACTAAGTGACAAATGGATGATGTGCAATTGAAGCAAGTCCAGTAGGGTTAAACCTTGACAGTTCACATAATGGAAAGAGGCATAACAATCCCAGACTCAATCTCCTGCAGTTCTGGAGGGTGACAGTTCTCGGAGATGGGAGAGCCACTCTGGATACAAGAAAACTTCACCCAAAGCTAGAATCTGATCGTCTTTGGAAAAGTTAGGTTAGCATTTGCCTCTCATTTTTTCCCATTTCTATGTTCTTCTGTGGCTCTGGCTGGAAGTGGAAGGATCCACTTAACTTGTATTCGCAGCTCATCACTGGCCTGCTGATTGTCTTTGGGCAAGTCACTTCATCTCTATGCCTCAGTATCCCTATCTGTAAAATGAGGATAATGATACTGACATCCTTGGTAAAGTGCTTTGAGTGCTACAGATGAAAAATGCTATACAAGAGCTAGGTGATATTATATTAATTAATGGAATTTGAGTTCTTTTGTAAGTCTAGCCCCAGTAATGTTTCAGGCCCCCAGTTTTCAGTTTGATCCAGGATGAAAGTCATTCCATAAGCTAACTCTTCTCCCATTTAATGAGCATAAACACAATGACATGTAATAAGCTACACTGACTATGACTCTCCTTTCGTTTCTTTTCCCCTAGGGACCTATGGTAGGTTTCTAAAATTCCCATCAGAAAACATTCTCTACTCTCACTGTTGCATCACATTCCCATACAGTCTTCATGCCTAAGTTATTAGAGCAATAAATTTATCACAGGCCATCCTCCACTCCTGGTGAAAGGGGAAAAATTCCCTGGTTCATTTCAAATGCATGAGGCATCTTTAGTGTGTTTTTGTTTAGAGGAAATACCTCCTGGACTGAGGACATGCAAAACAAGATACAGCTAAGTCTTCCATGAAGACATGGAAGGAAGAATTCCCGCCATATGTTTTCGCTACTTAACAGGGGCATTGTTTTAGGATCATAACAATAATGGACATTTATTTGCATATAGCACCACCTTTCATCTGAAGGTCTCATGGTCTTTTAGGTTATATCTACACTAATACTTATTGTGATATAACGTATGTTGCTCAGGGGTGTGAAAAAGCCACCCCCCTGAGTGACATAAGTCACACCAACCTAAGCGCCAGTCTGGACTTAGCTTCTCCCGTCAACACAGCAACTCCACTTGCAGGGCTGAAGTAGCTAAGCCGACGGGCGAGAGTTTAGGGTGGTTACATTAGAATAGAGTGTTTACAGCAGCGCAACTGTATGACTGTAGCTCCAATGCTATAAACTCTAGTGTAGCCATCGCCTTACGAACAACCAGTTAAACCTCAAGGCATGGTAAGGGTAAGTGGTTAGTAGTCGAAGATTTTGCATCCAACATTTTCCATCAAAACTTTTGAAAGAAAACATGGCGTCTGCTTTCCTCAATCATTTTCATATTTCCATTGGAACCCTCCCCCCCAATCTTTAGTGGGAAACCAAAAATTTGCTGAATTTCAGCAGAACATTTTTTAGTTTTCAGCAATTTTCAGTTTTTTGGTGAAAAGTTGACATTTTCAGTGGGAAAAATAAATAAATAAATAACTTCTAGCCAGCTCTAGTGTTTACATAAGCAGTGATTAGCCAAGAAGCCATCACTTGACAGAACCTTGTCAACTATGACCCAGTCTTCAACTTTCCCTTGATGGGAAAAGTTGTTTTGATATTTGTGGTGGCACAACTCTTACTTCCTCTGACTTTGGGCTTCCCTGCTGTTCTGGTTTCCAGCCCAAGTCTGATACGGAGAATGTATGAGCACAGAATAAAGAGAGAGATACGTAGCATAGTGTCTTGGCCAATGCCCTAGAGATGGACAAAGTGAATGTGTCCATATTAAATTTTCCCAGATCTATCAGAAGCTTTTGATACTGTTTTGCTGAGACACCTGCAGACATTGGCTGTGGTGGACAAAGTAGTTCTTTGAGGTCTAATAACTTTTTTAGAGAAGCAATTTCATCGAGTGGTGCTGGAAATCACCTTTCTGTATCCCACCACCTTTACCTACACGTACACTAGAAACGCAACTCACTCCTTGTCTAACTTCTACCCACAAATGAGAACAACCATCATAGCTGGGTGGATCCCACTTCTGATTTTATGCAAAATCAAGTGAACTTAGACAATGCAGAATTTTGCCTGAACCATTTTAAGCTCAAGGAATATAGGATACTATGCAGACCATAACTTTAAAAAAATTGCAATCCCAATAGAATGTGAAACTGATGAGTCTTGAATAGCTGTGGTTACGCAACAGATTCTGGAATGGAACCCAGGAGTCCTGACTCCCACCCCACTCTACTGACTAGAACAACATTGACACTCTTATTGCTCACTTTGAATAACAACTTCCTGCAATCTTTTATACCACTCTAGAGCTGTGAGCACTAGGGTAAGTCCAGTGGGAAAACATCAGAAAAACCATAGGGCCAAGATCCTCAGCTGGCATCTAACAGTGCCACTACACTGACTTAAATTAATTGACACCCTCCATTTACACCAACTAAGGAGCTGGCCTAAAGGGACATTTCCCCCCCCATGTTGTTCTGCAGCACAAATTCCATTTGCTCCATATCATGAGAACTTATAGTGAAACAGCCGTGCTGTAAGAACCAGAGCAAATTAGTGCAAAAGAGAGAAGAACGGCTGCCAAAACAATCTTTGCAACGCGCCTGTTCTGTGATTTTTGGTGGTGAGATGAGGAGGACCGTTGTACCCTTGCTCACAGCTTCACATGGTGTCACGAGAGAAGATTAGCTCATCTTTCAGTGACAGACAGGAGCTTGGCCCGTGTTTTTTCACAAACATCACCTTTCCCCAGGGAGAGAGAAATTAAACCCTTCTCTGTCTGAAGCAATATGTGTCAGTCATCAAATGCAAACTCTCTGCCTTCTAGTCAGCACTTCTCTAGAATGACAAGCAGCTGGAGTGAGAGCAGCACAATAACCCATTGAGTGTACGAGGGGAGAAAGTTCATTGCCACAGGGCAGTGTTACAGGTCATGCTAAAGTTTAGGAAAGGTAATTAGAGGCCTCATATAATCTGTTCCTGTCACGTCTAGGGTGTAATGGAAAACGGGCCTGCACAGCCAAAGAAAAACACTCGCTATAGGAGTTTAATATACTCTCAGAGACCCTTGTTACTTCAGAACAGGAGACATTTCCAATGTAATCCCCCGATCATGAAGGCTGTGAGAAATGTTCACAGTTCAAAACCTGTTCAGCATGCAGACTTGTGCCATTTCCATTGCATAACAAACCTGTGAAATGTAATGGGTTTTGTTTTGGGGGGGGGGGGAGCGGGGTGAGGGGGCATAAAAAACAACCCATTTTGGAGAAAAAATGGACTCGTGTTCACTTTGAAACAGTCCTGTTTCCAAGCAAAGTAAAAACTCTACTTCTTTAAATGTATTCAGTTAGAGATTGATTTTTGCACTAAAGAAATAAGACTGGCACATTTGGCTGTGTCAGTGTGCTGGAGGAAAATGTTGTGGATCTACCATTGCCAGGAGCAAAATTGTGAATATTTTGGCAAAAAAAAATTTGCCCCCAAAAAATAATAATAAAATAATAAAATAAAAAAAAACAGTTAACGAATCACACACCTCTTATGTTCCAATCCTGCAAGTCCTTCCTGGGAGTCAGAACTCTGCACCCCTGAGTCAGACATGGTTGAAATCTTCAAAATTTGTCATTTTGATGACTTTTTCCCCAAATCTTTTTTTTTTTGTAGCATGTTGAAGTTTTGAAACAGTCAAAATTATCATAAAAGTGTCTCTTTTGGTTTTTTTGGACCAGGTTGAAAATATTAGAAGTTTTGATGCCATTTTTGGTTAAGATTTCAAAGTTTGACCCAAAAAATGGATAAAATGTTCATGAAAACATCGATCCATTTCCCAACCAGCTCTGCCCATTGATTTCAATGGTATTCCGCACAGGTATAGGGACCCTCAGACATGGAGTTCATTGCAGGATCAGGGCCATAGTTCATAAGTTCATAGTTGAAGGCCCAAAGGTACCTGCAGATCATTTACTCTGACTTCCTGTGTATCACAGGCCAGCAACACTACACAGCCACGTGCACACTAAAGCCAGCAATAACATTAAACCAAAATATTACAACCCTCAGAAGACTAAACTATTATTACTGTACAATTAGGGTTCTAGTCTATTTGTTGTCATAGCAATGGCAGTTTTTTGGTGGTTTTTTGTTTTTAAATAAGTGAAGACAACAGCCGGAGGTGTTATATAATGGAGAAGTGATGACGATGGAGGTAACCCAGCAATGCTGAGAGAGATTGTTATTCTGGTATTATGGCCTGCTGTGAATGTTTGATGCATGCCAGATGCAGCGGGGCAACAACAGACAAGCTTGTTTCTTGAACATGAAGATAAGTGGAGAGAATGTGAAGAAAACCAGGGAGTGAAAAGAAAATGGGTCTGGATTTTTCCTTATCTGCCAATAAAAATGGAAATCAAAGACTTGTTAAATGCCGGCTTCATCTCAAATACTTAGTGTAAAAAGAATCATTGTTTTAAAATCTCATTTCCTCTTCAGGTAGTGTGTTTTCTCCACATAAAAAGTAAATTATATTTGTGTATTTGGTTGTCGTAGTAATAGAATTTTGTTGTTATTATGGCAACTGAGTTAGATTATTAGGGGATAGCCCAGCTGGTTTTGGCTGGTTGTTGGTTAGTTGTGTGTGTGGCAATAAAAATGGCTGCTTTTCAAGGTTTACGGCTCTCTGCCTCTCAAGTGACTTCTTCCTAAAAGTGGATGGGTCATTACACAAAGTAAAACTATTGCCCCATGTTTATTTCCCCCCTCTACTGTTCCTCACACCTTCTTGTCAACTGTTGGAAATGGGCCATCCTGATTATCACTACAAAAGTTTTTTTTCCTCCTGCTGACAATAGCTCACCTTAACTGATCACTCTCGTTAGTGTGTGTATGGCAACACCCATTTTTTCATATTCTCTGTGTGTGTGTGTAAATACACACACACACACACACACACACACACACTTTCCTACTATATTTTCCACTGCATGCATCTGATGAAGTGGGTTTTAGCCCACAAAAGCTTATGCTCAAATAAATTTGTTAGTCTAAGGTGCCACAAGTACTCCTTGTTCTTTTTTCTTCCTAAAATTGCTGCCCCCAAGGATACAACATTATAGTAGCACATAAAGGCCCCAATTAAGATCTGGGTCCCATTGTGCTAGGTTCTGTCCAAACACATAGTAAGTGACGGAAAGCTGTATGGAACAGAGGCTGTCTAAATACACAAGGCAGACAAAGCATGGAAGACAGGATTATCCCCACTATACAGATGGGGAACTGAGGCACAGAGTAATTAAATGTCACACATGAAGTCTGGTAGAGCCAGGAACTGAACCTGGATTTCCTGACTCTCCATCAAGTAGTCTAACCATCCTTACTCTCTATGATGAATCCTTTGTTCCATAAATGGACAGGAAGGGATGCTTTATCATTAAAATTATCTTTATTGCTCTCTATTCGGTGTATATGTGTTGGGAAGGAGATAGGGAGAGATGAGAAAGAAGACGAGTGAAAGAAGAACAACGGAAACAGCTGAGAAACATCAGGACTAAAACCATTAGATTCCTTGTTAAAGATGAAACTTCCTTCCATTAGTCTATAAAGGCTCTGGGGGAGTGCAATATCTGAGGCAGATCCGTATTTCTTGAGGAAATAGAAAACAGAAATTATTTGAAGAATATTAAGGCATGCACTGTGTAGCAACGACAGAGTCTGCTTTTTAGAGCAGAGGACTGTAGTCATGAGGCCTGGATTGTATTCCTGCCACTATCAACATTTGGTCAACATTTTCAGAAGAAGCCACTAATTTTGCCAATTCAACTGAAGACACCTAAGCGTCCAAAGCAGGACACCCCAAAGTGAAGACATCTAAAATCAATGGCCACTTGTCACTATTTTGGCCTTCATCTCTCTGTGCCTTTCTTTCCAAGTCTTTAAAATGAAGATACAGTAGAACCCCAATTTTATAAACATTGATCTTATGAACAACTTGTTGTATGAACCGTCCTTCTGCTACTGAATGGAACTTCAATCTTTCAGCCAATGTTCAAACGGCTGTACAGGTTTGACAAGACAGTTTAGACAGCAGACAGAGATGCAGTTCTCTCAAACAAAGAATAATAAGGCACACCGGATACATTTTATGATCATTCACTGTGTACACTGTCATTGAATGATTAATAAATTTACTTATGCACCATACCTACTGTAATTTTGAGATGTTCAATTTTATCAACTTTTCAATTTTATGACTTGCTCCTTCTTCAATTAGTTCATAAACTAGGAATTCGATGATAATGGCAGTTACCCATATTTGTAAAATGATTACAGGTCTTTGGACAGAAAGAGGTCTGTAAGCACCAAGTCATCGTATGCTATTTGCTGAGGCACCACTGGGGTTCTTTCAGCTTCCCACACATCACATGGCTTTGCTTTCCCAGTTGCATCCAGTGCAAAGTGAGCATTCCTGACAACCTACCCCCAAAATTGGAGGGACACCAATATTGGGGCTGTGATCAGATGGGCAGCTGTCCTGGAAAGCCTCAGAAATTCTATGAGGCCCAGGGTTAGGAGAGTTTCTCTAGCTTGAATGGGAAATAAATATTTTAATGGAAACCTTCCATAGAAGACTTTGTATTTCAAAATGTCCAGAAGGCTCCTTAAATCTCTCACCACCATCAATGACCATGGTGGCCTAGTGACACCCTGGGTCCACACCCCAAAAATTAAATAAACTAACCAATGTTCAGGGCAGTAACAATTTTCTGCCTAAAGCTCTGGTCTATCATTCTGCTCTCAGTTATAATGTTGTAAACAGGGCCGCCCAGAGGATTCCAGGGGCCTGGGTCTTCGGCAGCGGGGGGCCCTTCCATTCCGGGACCCGCCGCCGAAGTGCCCCGAAGACCCGCGGCGGGGGCCCCCCGCCGCCGAATTACCGCCGAAGCGGGACCTGCTGCCGAAGTGCAGCCCGGACTTCGGCGGTAATTCGGCGGCGGGGGGCCCCCACCGTGGGTCTTTGGGGCACTTCGGCGGCGGGTCCCGGAACAGAAGGGCCCCCCGCCGCTGAATTACCGCCGAAGACCGAGCTGAACTTCGGCGGCGGGTCCCGCTTCGGCGGTAATTCACCAGTGGCGGTCCTTCTGCCCCGGAGTGGAAGGATCCCCCGCTGGCAAAGACCGGGAGCGGAAGAAGCTCCTGGGCCCAGCCCTGCAAGAGTTTTCCCGGAGCGAGTGAAGGAACCCGCTCCAGGGCCCCCGAAAAACTCTCGTGGGAGCCCCTGTGGGGCCCGGGGCAAATTGCCCCTCTTGCCCCCCCCCATCTGGGCGGCCCTGGTTGTAAAGGATCATTCTGAGACCAGTGTAGTTCCTCAAGATTTATCCTATGTGACTGCGATCAGAACCTGTCCCCCTGTCCTTTATTCTCCCACTCTGCTCCCATGTCTGCCCAGTGTATCTCCTTCATGGACTTTATTACATTTCACTAGAAGTACTGAGGCAGTTGGTAAACCAGGTTACTGATCACTCCAAGCGTTCTATGGATCTTGGGCACTCTATCCCAGCTCCAGAGTTGCATCCAATATGAAGGATATTTCTCAAGTATATCACTACTGGAAACCAAACTAGCCAGATGTTCTATGAGGTTCATGACCTACTTTCTAAATGTGTGAGAAAGTGCATATATAAAGTGTTTTGTAGCTGTGTCAATCCCAGACCTGAGGAAGAGCTCTGTGTAGCTCAAAAGCTTGTCTTTTTCACCAACGGAAGTTGGTGCAATATAAGATATTGCCTCACCCACCTCGTCTCTCTGAGAAAGTGAACGTTAGGCATGGAATTAGTTGGTAAATCTTGCACAGAGCTACACCATTCTTTAATGCAAAATACAGCAGTTAATGCAGTTAGCGAAACAAAAACAAATAAACCATTCTCTTGCTTTCACATTGTAAAGGCAGTGACTCGCAATATTAAATAAGGTTATGAAGGCTAGGAATGCAAGCTGTTCCCATAAGCTGGAATTCCGCTTGGTAATAGTCAAGACACAGAAGCTAATGTGCATCATATACAAGTGTAGGACATTCATTGAGGAATTCTCCCCTCTCATGAGTAAAGAGGGTAAAGCATGACCTCTGAGTCAGTTCAGAGAAACCCCCCTCACTAAGTAAAGTAGGATCTTCTAGGCTAAAGGAGGTTATAGGGAAAGCAGCAAAAGGCCACTACGTTCACATGGAAAAAGGAGGTTAACTTTTTTTTAACAAAGATTACAGCTATTTTGACACCAAATATAGCCATTATTTGCTTTCATAAGAAATTATTTCAGCCATCAGAGCTCCAGCAATCCAAGAGGCCGAATACGGGGATTGACATCCTGACAAATGGTCTCAAAAATCTTTGATTTGAATCTTTAATGGACTGGGTTACCAGCGCACAACTGACGAGAGGGGGCACAGATGGAAAAAGCCAAAAGGAAAGCCTTCTCCGTCTGAACAAGCTAGCTAAGTCCAGTTCTGGTGTTAGAGCTGGTTGACAAATGTATTTTATATCCAATGAAAAAAAAAAACACCCAAAGAGAATGAAAAGTTGTTGGAATTGTGTGGGACTGTTCAATTTTTCAATTGAAAATAACTGAAAAAAATGTCAGTTTCAAAAATTAAAAGCAACTGAATTAGTGATTTCTGGCTATTAATTATAAATTAGATTTTGGATTTTTTTTCTATGAAAAGTTTAATTGAGTGAAAAAAGGCATTTAATTTTTTTAAAAAGATAAAAAAAAATTTGCGCCAGGAACAGCTGGTCTAAATGTAGTTACACCCACCGCACCCAAGAGGGCTGAAATTCATAGATTTATAAAATCATGAAGGTTAGTGTTGGAGACCTGTTGCCCTTCTCCCTGACAACACAGGAGTGGTCCCTACACAGTGTTTTGACCAGTCTGGTCTAAAATATTTGCTTTTGCATGAAAGCCTGAAATACTCCATTTCCAGCTGAAATATTAATTGAAAGTCAATAGCTTGGAGTCAATAGCTGGGTGTCAAGTCAACAGTATGTGTGAGTAAGTGGCACTTAATAGGGTCAAACCTTGTATATGGAGCAGTCTAAGGAGTAATAAAAAACCTACATATGTGCAAGGGATACATTAATCCTTTGTGTTGGCACAGCCAAGGCTGAAGGCCACATCTTTTCCAATCGATGAAATTTTGCCCATTTACACCAGCTGAAGATAGGATAGTAAAATTTTATTCTGATCCATCTAGTCTTGGAAGTAAAAAAAACAAACACTTTCCTCCATCCCACCCCACCCCACTTGAGACTCCCTAGGCTGCTGTGGTTAAAGGTGGCAGGATGGCAAAACGCCATAGATCGACAAGAAATGGGACACCATGTCCAGTGACAAGAAAGCAGTCAGAGGGCAACAACCAAAAACAATGTTGAATTAAAACAAACTGAGTATGAAATATTATATGATTTTGTTCCTCCATCCCTCACTCCACTGATCAGACCCCAGATATGTTCTTCTCTGTCCCTCTGATCCTAAGAGATGTGAAGCAGCTGCTGAAGGCACTGATCTTAGCGAGGAAGCCTCACCAGTGCATGGCAGGACTGGGTCCATTATGTGCTCTGGCTAACTGAAGGTTCTAAGGATCTAAATATGGCCATGCAGAAAAGAGTTAGCTTGTTTAGGCTTTTCTTGAATGATGAAATCCATTGCTCTGAATCGGTTCAGATCCATTGCTCTGAATCCATTGCTCTGAATTCAGAGCCTCATATGAGGCTCTGAATCGGTTTCTGGTTAGAAAGAACTTTACAAAATATTTCCAATTAGTTATTTGTTTGCTGTATTTTGTCTCAGCAAACAGCATGCAGAGTACTTTAGATCTCATTTGATTAAACACCTTCTTCTGAACAAAATCCACATATCCCCTTTCCACTCTTAATTCTCAACACAAGTGGAATCTATTAATCAATGCCAGAGGCAAGGAAGCCCAACACAAATTAACCAGCTGCATGATAGAGCACGTGAGTGTGCTGCACATCGGAGAGGAGCTTCTCTTGCTCCAGGCGTGCCTGATGAATTCACTTTATCGTGACAGGCAGGACTTCAGTTGATTAAAACCGAGAACAAATCACAACTTTTCCCCCTCCTCTCTAAAAGATTAACGTAAAGTGCCTTGGCATTTATCTGCATGGAAAGCTTCATATAAAATAATCGGTGTAAATTACTTGTCAAATGTTGTCCTTTGAATAGCTGACATCTCCATCAAAACCTCTGCCTTCATTGGTATTCCACTCAGTATTGGAGAACCGGGAAGTGTCAAGCATTCTCAATAGGGGCTCAGTTGGTGCAACTAAAAAGGAATCTAATGCAAATTCCAGTAGGTTTCAGATGTTTAACACTTTCCCTTGTTAACACACTAACTTCCTTCCTAACAGATACTGTCATGGGGAATCACCTAATTTTTGGAGCTGGCAGATATGAGACTCCATAGGGTGTGGTATATTGGCCTAAGCAGAGGAAAAGGAGTCCCTGAGACTCAGACCCTCAAAGGTGTGGAGGCTTCTAATTGCCACTGATTTTAATGGCACTCAGGCACCTTTCAGGCTCTGAGCCTGAGTTCTAAGTTCCAGATCTGATTGCTCATGTAAACAGGTGCATCTCTTATCTTAAATGGAGTTTCACCCATTAACATGAGCTGATAATTTGGCCCATTAATCTGTGATCTTTGAAAAGAGCAGATTAAAACCTCATTTACTCTGGTGTAAATTAGGAATAATGCCACTAAAATAGTAGAGTTAGCTCCAATTTACACCAGCATAACTGAGCTCAGAGTCTGAAATTCAAAGGGCTAATCTCCCCATCTGCAAAATGGAGATAATAAATAGTATTTACCAGCTGTAAATGAGGTGCTGTGAAGATTAATTTGTGTTTGTCCAGTGCTTTGAAATGTTACAGCCTAAATCAAGATAATCTATGTATTCTTATTGGCCCAATTCATCCCTGTTATAATACCACTGACTTCAAAGGAGTTTAACCCAAGATAAATTTGTCTTTTAAAAAAAAAATGGGCTGGTGAACAGAAGTTGCTGAAGAGCAAAATGGCTTCCTCCGTTTCCTGCTCCTGCCAAACACAACACAGATGGTTTCTCTGGCACACAGCCTGCCAGACATGGGCTTCTTACCTGGTAGCAAAAGCCTCTGCCAATGCAGTGCTCAGCTCGTTGAACATATCTTTGTACAAGCAAGCAACTTAAAACCACTTGGAACCAAAAGCAAACTGCCTTTCCATTCCCATTTGCCAGCCGACAGGAGCAAATCACTTTTGCTTCAAGGCCTGTAGTTATGGTTTCCCATGTACAGCTGGACTGTGTTAGTGCTGGAGCTATTAAGTCTGCAAGGCACCTGTACAGCCAAGGACTGCAGACATTCATCACAAGGGGAAATGTGCCATAATGGAGAATGTGAGAAACCCACCTTGTAGCGAGGTTCACATGAGTGCAGATGCTTGTGTGAAAACAATATACAGGCACAGAAGCAGCGAGCAGCTTTGGGGTCTATACAGAAAGTCATGAGTGGCAGAAACAGGACGAGGAAGGATGGACGACTAATTTGGGCGTTCTCCTTGGATCTGGGACACCATACTTTAATCTCCAGCGTATGTAATTCTCTTTCTATAATGCAGCAAGATAAACAGTGCAACAGAGTTACTTACATTTTGGGAGGGAAGAGACCAAATAACCAATGCTGCTATCTGAGGTACTTCTGCGGGTCCTATTAAAAAGGGATCTTGGCATCTCTGACGTGCCTGGGGAGGTAGGGTGGTGCTATTGTAACCCACACACCTTCTGGGTGTGGTGTTCTGTCCCATCTAGTGGCACCAAGACCACTTAGAGAAAGCGATTAATGAGTCTGTTAGCTAAAGCCATAGACCAGGCATATGGCTTTTAGCTCATGCAGTAGAGGCTCATGCATTTAGCTCCAAAGGTCCCAGGTTCAATCCTGCCCGCTGATGACCGGTGTCTGTCGGTGGTACACTATCATCCCCGTTTTACCGATGGGGCTGAGGCACAGAGAGGCTAAGTGGCTTACTCAAGGTCACACTGGGCTGTGATCCCAGATTTTCATAACCTTGGATCAAAATACCCCTCAACTCAGGGGGGATTCAGATCTGAATCTAGATTCAACCCTCACAGCTGGTCTCTCTCTTTCTTCCCTCATGAGAAGGAAAACTAAGACGTTTGGGTGAAAATAACCAGAAACCCACATAGTCAATGGGAAGCTGTAAAGCTGAAAGAGACAAAGGCGAATAGCAAATTAGGCAGGAATTTGCGATGCAAGAAGGTCAATGCAGTTTTCAGCAGCATAGGCAGAGACACCACATCACAAAGCAGGAATTACTGGCGATTAACCAAGATGGTCAGGGATGCCACCCCATGCTCTACACGTCCCTAAGCCACTGACCACCAGATGCTGGGACTGGATGATACAGGATGGATCACTTGATGATTGCCCTGCTCTGTTCATTCCCTCTGAAGCACCTGGGATTGGCCACTGTTGGAAGACAGGATACAGGGCTGGATAGACCATTTGTCTGACCCAGTATGGTCATTCTTAGGTTTTGAAGATTATTGTCCTTGTTGGCACTGTCCTGCTATAGTTCTTCATCTGCATTTGTCTCCTTCAATGCACACCTTGGACAGTGTGTAAATGAGCCATGAAGAAGGGCAGAGAATCTTTTGCTGAAGGGTGAAGACAAGACATATTGAACAACTTCTTTGTATGCTGTACACCAGCCAGTGCACATACAGTAAATAAATTCAAGTGGGTAATTCTATTGGGATCGTCACAGGATCGAGCCCTCTTTAAACCAGAGAGTGGGAAGAAAAAAAATTGTATATGGCTAACATAATTAGCACTGTATCATTACAAGCTCGCTGTGGTACTATATGGATGTACAGTGCTTAGGACAATGGGGCCTCCAGAGCTGATGGCGGAGCGAAAATAATTACATGATATAATTAATACATATCATGGACACACAGAAGAGGGAAGAATTAGGGTTGCATCAGCAATAGTCATTCTGGCATATCTTAACTTCTGAGTTCTTCACTTTGTAGCCCTAACATGCTACCAACCTAACATCTTCCACGGATTTACTTATGTGGTACCATGAATGAACCTAGTACTGCACAAACAGAATGTGCCAAACAGTAAGACCGGACACGAGGAAGTTGGACAAAATAATGAATAGGACGAAGAAGGTAAATTGGGCCCTTCTATCCTCCCCCCCGTTATACCAGAATAAAGGGACATTCAATTTAATTGAAAGGCAGCAATGTAAAACTGATAAGTCCCATGAGCGGATTATGCATTACCACCAGGAAACACACTGAGAGCAAGCACTAAGTATGATTTAAGAAAAAGACAGGACATTTACGTGGATAACAAGGATATGTGGAGTTACAAGAAGAAGGATTTTTAACAGTACAAGTGGTGAGGAAGAGTTATAAATCCTTATGCTCCAGGGCACATGCCACCCTCTGTGACAGGGGTGGGCAAACTTTTTGGCCTGAGGGCTGCATCAGGTTTTGCCCCCCCCCCCCGCCCCCCAGGACGCCTGCCCTATCCAACCATCCCTTCTCCCTGTCCCCTGCCACCCCATCCAATTCCCCCTCCTTCCTGACTGCCCCCCCGGGACCCCTTCCCTCATTCAACCCCCTGTTCCTCTCCCCGACCGCCCCAACCCCTATCCACACCCCCGCCCCCAAATCACCATCCCAAAGTCCCCTGTCCTGTATCCAACTCCCCACTCCTCCTTGGCTCCCTGCTCCCTTACCACGCTGCCTGGAGCACTGGTGGGTGATGGTGCTACATCTGCGCCACCTCCGCCACCATGCAGCACAGAGACCACATCAGGCTGGGCTCTGCAGCTCCGCTGCCCCCGGAGCTCACAGCCCCACAGCCCAGAGCACTGCGCCGGCCGCAGAGCGAGCGAGCTGAGGCTGCAGGGGATGGAGGACAGCAGGGGAGGGGTCAGGGGCTGGGCAGGATGGTCCCACGGGCCATAGTTTGCCCACCTCTGCTCTATGAGTATGTCTACACTGCAGCTGGAGGTGTAGTTTCCAGCTCAGATAGACAGACACATGCAAGCTTTGATCGGGTTAGCCCCCTAAAAATAGCAGTGTTGCAGTGCACTGGCAGGTAACGCTATGGCCTAGGTTCCTTAGTACATATGTAGGCTCTCGGATGGGATTGTAGTTGGGTGGCTAGCCCATCCCATCACCAATGCAGCTGCAGCTTCTCTGCTATTTTTTGCACAATATGCTTGATAAAAATGATGTCTACCCAAGCTGGAAATTACCTCTCCAGCTCCAATGCAGACAGACTCTGAGTAATGGAAGTTAAGATGAAACTTCCCCTTAGGCATGTTGTTCCACAATTATCCTTCTGCAAGGTTTCTTTTTAAGCACCTGGTATTAGCCATTGTCAGAGACTAGACTATGAACCAGTGGTCTAAGCAGGTCTGACAATTGGTACATCATTCTACTCAATACTTTTCTCAACATGAAATTTTAAAACAAAATAGAATTTTATATTTCAAACTCAGAAGAGACTCTCTCCCGTGATTTACACACAGCTTGAGGTCAAATTATCTCCCCAGCATACTTGGTCGTGTCCCCTTTCGATGCAGGATTGTTGGTGGTGCTAATGTCTGAATAGAAACAGAAATGAAAAACAGGTTTTCCTGGTCATGTGAAATCTTCAAGGTTGAGATCATTGCTCACAACAAACCCTGCCAAGGCTCCAAGGAATCGAGTTTCATTTTGGGGAATGGTTAATCCAAGTAGGGTGACTAGACAGCAAATGTGAAAAATTGGGATGTGGGTGGGGGTGGGGAGGGTAAATAGGAGCCTATATAAGAAAGATCCAAAAAATCAGGACTGTCCCTATAAAATTGGGACATCTGGTCACCCTAAATCCAAGACTCCATGGTGTTAAGCCAAGACCCATGTGCTGTTGATGCAATGTCTCTGCCCACTAGAACTTTCCACTGCACACGGCTGTGGCATGAAAGAATCTCAGCTTTTCATGCAGCTGTATTGCTTCTGCTCATGAGAACTCTTTTCCTCTTATCTAGACCTTCTAGCAGGGCTGCTGTTCACCAGTACGGTGCTGAAACCCTGGGAGAGAAGAGGTTTGTGTGGCACTGAAGGGCAAAGTGAGACCCGCACAAACATGCTAAGTGACTGGTAAAGTAGCGTCTTGCTCTGAGTGATGTTCGCCTTGTGGTAGAAAGTGACCCCTTCTCTTGAGCTGTACAAGACTCCAGCTTACTCACCACAGTTTAAAAATAGCACCGGTCAAATAAACCCTGTGTGTTTCCACTAATGAACCCCGAAGCCAGAGAATATCTGGATGTATCTGCCATCCTGTAAGAGATCGCTTGCGAATAAGCAGCAGAAGTTAAAACCTGCTGCACTTCAGGGATTTGAAAGTCCTATTCCCAGCCAAATCCCATTCATTGTAATGGAAACTGGGTGTCAAAATCCCTGCACCGGCTTTGAAAAAATCTCCACTGGGAATGATCAATCTGGGAACAAGAGGGCTTTTTTTTTTAAAAACGATGCTTTCTAAAGACAGTCTGAGCATCTGTAAAAGAGATGTGAAGAGACTCCTGCAGAACATTTGGGAAAGATCATATGTATTTACTGTAAGAGATTACAATAACGGATCACAAATTGAACATGAGTCATCAACGTGACAGTTGCTAAAAAAGGGTAATATTCTGGGGTGTATTAACAGGACCGTTGGACATGTCAGACATGGAGGAGGTAACTGTCCAACTTTACTTGGCTCTGGTGAGGACTCAGCTGGAGCACTGTTTCCAGTTCTGGGTGGCACTCTTTAGGAAATATATAGATAAATTAGAAAGAGTCCAAAGAAGAGCAACAAAAAGGTCTAAGATGATCCAATGATTGGAAGTTGAAGCTATTTTCCCTTCTGGGCCAAGATCTTACATCTCTGACGATGCACCATGCAACTCTGCCAAAGGGAAATCCACACTGCATTATGGGAGAGGTAACTCTCCAGGAAGCCAAGCCTTTAGGAAGGAATAGGTGCCAGAGCTGCAAGTCCCATAAGGCAATGCACTGATAAGGCAATGCAATATAATATTTTGTTGAACCGATTCAAAATAAAACATTTTGGGGTCAGTTCAACAAAACAAAAAATATTCTGATTTGAGTTGAACCACTTTGAAATTAAATATTTCATTTTGATTTTCTTGATGGAAGAATCAACATTTTTCAGGAAAAAAAAAGTTTTCCCTTGGGAAATTTTGATTTTTCAGAAACTGCATTTTCTATCAGAGAATTCATGACAAGAAATACAAACATCATAGGTTGTCATAGTGAGTTAAACATTTCAGAATGTCTGCTGGTCTGTGTTCAAGAGAAAGCAAGGACCACATGACCAGATGCTGCTCTTGGTCAGGGAGCATCTAGAGCTGTGTAGAAAGCCCAAGACTGGGAAAAATCAGGAAATGTTGTAGATCAGAATCGAAGGGTACTAACGCAATGCGGTAAGAAAAGCTTGTCCAGTGCCTGACAACACTATAGATTCTAGTCCCAATTATATCAATCAGCCTTTTGAGCTAAGAGATATCAGAGTGATGCAGTAAATAGGCCATAGGATTGGGAGTCAAAGGATGTGGATTCTGTACCCAACTGTGATGCTCACCTGGCCCCATTGAAGTCTATGGCAAAAATTCCATTGAGTTCAATGGGGTTAGGATTTCACCCTATGTGTTGTTATTTTTGCTATATTGTTCATGTTATGAAAGCCTCTCAGAAACATGAAACTCTATTAGTACTAGCAGCCCAATCTGTGATAACCAAGTTTCAGAGAAGGACAGATCCCCCAACACTAGTGTCTTGGAGAAACAGAGCATGGGAAATCTTGTCAGTTAAAAAAAAAAAAGACAGAGCGTTAGATCTGGATCAAATTGATTATATAGTGATTGGTTACCATTTTTTAAATTTGAATAAAATAAAGACAGATGTTGCTAAGAGGCTGACCCAACACAAATGGATCTTTTCAAGATAAAATATGAAGGTTATGAATAACGTATGTTAAAATCTGTATGGAAAGTTCATGAACGTTCATAAGAAAATAAAAAACTTTACAAACAAGCACAGAATGATTTGCCCACAGATTCCCTTCTATTTTCTTGTCACACTCACTCTCAGTATTTTATCAAAAATTCAGCTTTGAATTCAGCCTTTTATGTTTGGTTGCATGCGCTTCTAATTGCGACCACCAAGGCTACCTTTCAATGCAGTATAAATTATCCAGTTGCTTATACGGACTGCTGATAGGCCCTCTTGCTTCTGTGCCTCTCGATAAAAGGGCTTCTGCCATGACATCATTAAATAGTCCCAGCGAGTTAACAAAACAAACCCCATTTTTTCCACCCCCTAAAGATTTTTTTGGCACCACTTCAAGGGGCTTCAAAACAAGCAGCAGCCCTCCAAAGAACACGGCTTTTTGAGAGGCTTATACCATTTAAACAAAACATGTCTGGAGAAACAAAATAGGGATTCCGTTTTTTTCCTCTCTCTCAAGGAAAGCAGCTTAATCTCCAACTATGGCAGCTGCTTCAGAAGTATCAGAGCTCTCTGGACACCAGCTTAAAGCGCTGTAATATTGACATCAGTGTTATCTGTTATTGTCCATTTTGGAGCTTCTCTTTTTAGACTCCTTTTTATATCTTAGCTGCTGGCCTGAATGAATTCCAAGCATCAGCCCCTGCACACAACTAATCCAAAAATCCAGGCTTCATTTAATAAATATGGTCCCTTCTGACCTTAAAGTCTATGAGTCTATAAGTCTATGATTCACCATGGTCTTACTCTACTGTTATGCCAGTTTCAGTAGCCCCATTGATTTCAATGGTGAATCGGGCACAATAAATGAATAAAAATGACCCCGCTGTTTTCCTGAAACACCTCACGTTCTCTTTCTGCAAAAATGTGATTTTCCTTTTGCCACTCATCGGGGTACTGAAACTCTGCTAAAAAAAAATTATATTATATCTATCTATCTATCTATATAAGGGCCAGTCCTGAAATCCATCACTCACATAGGGTAAACTTCCCCCTTGTGCAGATGGCCAGAACAATTGCTAGACACCACTTAAGTCCCACCTACGCCCTATATTTAAGTGGTGCCTAGAACTTTGTCTGGACCTGTGCACGGGGGTGAATTTCACCCTTGAAGTCCTGTCCTGTGCCATGGCGGTCAAATGCAAGTTTTGACACTGATTTAAAAAGAGAAGAATTGTGGACAGGTATACTTTCAGTGAAGACAATAGGCTAGATCCTCATCTGGTATGAGTCAGTGGAGCTCCCTTGAAATCAATCATTTCCCCCAGCTGAGGATCTGGCCGAAAGGACGACTAGAATGCGTAAAGGTTTTCATAAGAAAGTCCACGCTGGGTGAGTAAGGACCAAATTTGTGATGCTGAGCACCTGCAACAACCATTGACTTCAGTGTGAGCCAAGATTTGCAGAAATCAGAGATGTAGATACTGGGGGAGGCAGTGGGACACAGTGGATAGGGTGTTAAACCAGGAGTCAAGAGACATGGAGTCTGTTCTGGCTCTCTCACTGATGTACTGCGTGAGCTTGGGACTCCAGCTGTAAGATGGGAATAATGAGAGGAACTCCTTGGCAAGATCTACAAGTGCTAAATATATATATTAGTAGGTCTCCTAGTCCATCTCTCTGCCAATGCAGAATTGCTCCCTATGGGACACTTTCTAGCGTTTAGTTCAATTTAGGTTGAAATGTTCCAAGTGATGGGGCTTGTGTGAGGCTGTTGAATAGACTCCTACACATCTCATTGCCAGGAAGCTTTTCCCGATAGTCTGCATTTTCTTTCCTTCATTTCACCTCATTAATACTAGTTATAACCCTGGGCATCACCCAATATTTTTCACTACCCTTTTTGTTTACAGCCTTCAAATATCTACAGGTTGCTATCATGTCCCCCTTACCAAATATGGCCATGCGTATTTATCTCGTCTCCTCTTCTCCTGCTCACTCTTATTCTTCTCTGAACTCTTTTCAATATCTTTCTGGTAAAGAAGTGCCCAGAGTAGGACAGGATATTCTGGGTGTGGTCACACCACAGCCACAAAGCCAATGATGATAAATGTTAAGGAGAAAAATCTGAGAGCAGCTATACAGCAAGGCGAGCTATTTCCTGATAAGAAATGCTAACTCCTCATCCACAAATAAATTGGCCCCTCATGTACATTCTGTCCCCACTATGTCAATGGGCATTAGTCCAGGCTCACAACAGAACTCTTACTAAGGAAACTTTACTTCCATAGAGATAACATTTGTGGTTATAACTAAATATCCATTAGGACCCCACACATATACCAAAGCTCTTGTGGATGCTTTTTTAATACAGTCTCCCCTCAGTGGAATTTTTGAGCTGGGTCATATTTTCCAAAAGCTGTCTTTGCCACAGAGCATATTAAGTCGCCAAACCACCTCAGTCAGAAGGTTCATGACCAGCTATGCAATTTGTGTTTTTTATAGACCTCTAAAGTACTGGGAGAACTCAAGAGTTGTCCCTAACCAAGGTGACAGTGAGGGCAGACATTTAGGGAGATTTGGGGGCTTTTAAATAAAGTGCCCTGTGGACCCCAGGGCTGGAACCCTTCGGGATGCAATTACATCCTAAGACATTTCACCAGTGGGACTCGTCTTAGAGAAAGGAGACCTATTTACTGATTATATGGCAGCAGCTCCTGACTAAACTGGACTTAACAAAAAGCTAGGACATATGCTCTTTGCAAACACATTCCAGAAGAGTTGTACAAGAACATCCCAATATCAAGGATGGTGCAAAAACATTCCCCAAGGATAGCAGGAACACACTGACTCCTCCTAAAAGGTAAGGTCAGGATGACAGTATGTAACAGAGATGTTTTGATCGAGCACACAGGGAGAACACACACACACACACACACACACACACTCTAAGGTAAAGTAGGTAGGGATGGGAAAGATTTATTACAGATCTAGTAGGAAATACTGACCTCACAGGGTTCTCTACATAGTCAGGGGTAGTGAGCCTCTCAGCCTGAGTCGACAAGACTCTGGTTAGCGGGGTTCACACTAGTGCTCTGAAAATAGCTGTGCAGACAGTGCTTTGAAGTTGCAGCTCAGGCTGGGCTGGGGGACTTCAAATAGGTCTACAAATTCATGCAATGGTTTTTACTGGTTTGAGAGATATTCCTGTTCTACCAATATTCCCCATTTTAAGTAAAGGGGATTTTGCTCAGACAAGCAGAATCTTTCAAAAGTGAAGCAACTTTTTTAAGAGAGAACACTTGACCAAAAAGTGTATTATTAATTTTTGTTGTTGTTTTTCCTCTTTTAAAACTTCCATCATATAGTCATGGAGCCAGGGGCGGCTCCAGGCCCCAGCACGCCAAGTGCGTGCTTGGGGCGGCATGCCACGGGGGGTGCTCTGCCGGTCGCCGGGAGGGCGGCAGGCAGCTCCGGTGGACCTCCCGCAGGCGTGCCTGCGGAGGGTCCACTGGTCCCGCGGCTCCAGTGGACCTCCCGCAGGTCCACTGGAGCCGCGGGACCAGCAGACCCTCCGCAGGCACGCCTGCGGGAGGTCCACCGGAGCCGCGGGACCAGCAGAGCGCCCCCCGCGGCGTGCTGCCATGCTTGGGGCGGCGAAATGGCTAGAGCCGCCCCTGCATGGAGCAGATACAAGACCACCTGAATTAGAAGGCTACTCATACAAAATGAATAACTGTAGAATGAATAGTCAAAGCAACAGTAGGCAAAGAACCTGAAGACTGAACAATTTGTCAGGGCTGAACAGCTTCTAAATCACATACGTGAGAACCCCCTCATGAATAGTCAACTGAAATCCATGGGACTACTCAGATCTACCTATTCAATTCTCTGGTCATTGCAGGACCCTCAGGCACTGGTGGCATCTTGGTGTCTCTTGTTCTCTGTCTGTGGTACACGACAGTTTAGACTTCAGATAACTAATACATGCACAGAAATCAGGGCTGGATTACAGACAATTTGTTTAGGGGGAGTTAAATTAATAAAGAACGTTATTCAGAATGAATAACTCCACCAGCTCTAGATGGAACCATGATATTCATCTCACATCTGACCTAAACAAGGTCTTTATAATGTATATAGCAGCAACAGTATACTAGGCTCTCTACAGATTTGACTCTAAGGTGAAAGTCCACTGTAGCAAACTAAACCACCAGGTCTGGGATATTTATTCATTTATTAAAGAAAGTTGAGACACACCACGGAATCCAGTTGGAGCCGTTCCAGTCTTCTTGCTCCGGCACTCTCAGTCTCTAATCAGAACCAGAGCGAGCGGAGCCTGACTGCATAATTCTGACTCAAATCCTTGGCATGTGCAAAATAAATAGAAAAAAGTAGCACTTTTTTTTAAAAACAAATATTTGATAGACACGATGCTTTCCTAGCAAGCAGAAAAGGGATTTCAGAAGGGTCCATGTGAGAGAGAGAGATCCCGTGTTGCCTAGGAAAGAGGAAACATTATGTACATTATACGGGAGAGCTGTAGGCCTATTTCTTTTTATGAATTGTCTAACTATGTCTGAGGTAATCATTTGTCACAGTTTTCCATATGGGGAGCCAAGTTCAATCGTGATTCGTGTGAAATACGTGGGGTAAGAGACGAGGAGTTAGACACCACAGACCTAAGAACAAAAAGGAAAATAGTATTGGTACTTAGGTGCTGAGAAGAAAACTCTTCCAGGCTTTGTACAACTGTAAAGTAGTCCTCCATCAAAAGCGAAACATTTCCCCACTTGAAAGACCTTCTGTTCCCCCCTCCTCGTTAATTCCATTTAGTATGGCACTTTTGAGCTCTTAATTAAAGTGCATAATGAATAGCCTTTAAATTCACTACAGAAGATCTGTAAACCCGTGTCACACAGAGCACTCAAATACTGCTTGAATTTAGGAAGGACGTTCCCCAACAAACCAACTTCAAGATTGGCTGGCCCTTTGAGCCGTTTACATCAGTGCTGGGCTAGCCACAGAATGCAAAGGGAAGGGTCCAGAAAGGAAGCAGGTGACATGCAGGGGCTGAGATAAGTGCTATTTGGGCACAGAACTTTGTCTCCAAGGCACTGATTCCAGTGATCATTAATTCTAGACAGGAACAAACAGGGGGAGCCCTGGATCTGAATTCTGAATCCCCCAAAAGTTCAGGGGTGTTGGGTTTGGACCACTGGACAACTAAGGGTCCAATATAAAATTCACATCGGGATCAGATTCAGAATCCTCACAAAATTTGGGGGTGTGACAGTCCCCGGTGTTGTCATGAGCCCATCTCTACTAATAAAGGTTTAGAAGGACTACGTTTGGGTCAAACAAGGCAAAGACATGATGTTCTGTGTTGTGCCATCAGAAGGTGTATCCCAAGATGAGTGGGGGAAAGAGGATTTGGAGCCACCTCTGTGCCTGTCCTATTCTGAGTTGCTGCTGAGGCTGGTTTGGTCTCTGGTGTAAAGCAGCACACCCTTGACTGACCACCCACCCCAATCCCAGGCTGCCTATGGGCCGCTGTGTAGCTTGTAGCTGCTGAAAATCTCCATAGCTGGACGTGCACACTTGCATAATGTCAGCGCATGAGGCTGCCCTATGCTAGCATGCATCTTCCACCAGGGCTTGTGAAGGGGCCTCATGATAGTATCTCTGCTAGGGCAGTGGTTCCCAAACTTTAACAACCTGTGAACCCCTTTCACTAAAATGTCAAGTCTCGCGAACCCCCTCCTAAAAATGAATATTTCCAGGGATTTTCTCCTTTACCGGAGTATAAGTTATAAAAGCAGTGATCTTGGAAATATAAAATTTGTTTTTATGACATGCTTATTACACACTATTATTAATTATTTAGCAATACAGTATTTTTATTACATTATGAAAACGGCAACACTCTTCCAAGATCTGACTTTTGTAGCTTGCATCACTTTGAATAAGCCTGTTATAAGACAAGGCTCCTATGTTTCATCAAGGAGTATCAGATTTGAAACAGCATGAAGGCATTTAAGAAGCCAACTCAAAGAGTTCCTCCTACACAAGCATTCAGGTCTGGAGCAGTCCAGGCAAACACTGCATGTTACAACAAAGCTTCAACCGGTTCTTCATAATAATTTTAAAAACTATACAAGCTGCCTATTTAATTTTATAAACAGCAAAAAATATCTACCTCCCTTTCCATTTCTTATAAGGAGTCTTGAAGTTTATATCTCCTCAGTGTAATAAACATGCTTGCTTTGATCTGCTTAGCTCTTGGAAGTCCTGGGGCTCTGGCCTGCAGGCCCCGTGCTGCCCATGGTCCCTAGGGACAACTCTGTCCGCCTTTAGGGAATTTTTTCCTGAGAACCCCCTGTAACATTTTGCAAACCCCCAGGGGTTCATGAACCCCAGTTTGGGAACCACTGTGCTAGGGGAATCTCCCTCAGCTGGAGAAGAGACTGTATAGGCCCGTCTGCACCACTTGAAGGTGCAAGAGTAGTTGGCCTAAAGCTGTATACAAGATTCCAGGGTTGTCACTCTGTGTGCATCACCCTGAAGCCTAGAATGTCTGTTGAGTCAATGTGAAGTGATGGAAATGGCTACAAGAGAACAGCACCAGGCTGAACCATCCCTGGGATTCACGGTCTGTTACCGTCCAATGGAAGTACTCAGACATTCTGCCAAATGTTACCCATTTGGTGCAGTTAAGTATGTACCAGTGCCATCCTAGGAGTCCTAGACCACTGTAAGACCAGAATTAACTCAACCAATTACGACTCTTACTCTACAGCTAATTTGCATGCAACAATTCCATTGGTTGTATGAGGGAAACTGCACAGATGTTGGATTACATGGCCCAAGTTCCACTTTCAGATACTAGGAAGAGAGAATGGAAGAGAGAAATATATTTATATACTAATTTGGGATGGTTTTAATGCAGTATAGCCAATGCTAATTGCTCCCTCTCATCATGAGATTTAAAAACAACCTTTTGATTTTTTTTTTATTTGTCCGCTGCTGTCGTAGCCTTTAGAGTTCAATTTTCAAGTTTTCTTCTATAAGCATGAGGGCTAAAAACTCTTTAAAAAAAGAAAGCTGAGATTCTCATCTGATCATGGGAATCCAGTAGCTGGGACTTTAAGAAAAGTAGCAAATGTCACGAGACTCACAATGGAATCAGATCTAACTCATAGCTGCATAACACAATCTAACTCCCGAGAACTGCAGTCAGCACAGACTCATGCCAGTGAAACCTAACGCATTATACATTGTCACTATGGCATATATATCTGCAACATTGTAAATGTGTTCATCCCATGATCTGAGAGAGACAAGGTAGGTGAAGGAATATCTTTTAGTGGACCAGCTTCTGTTGGCATATACATACATGCGCATGTGGACATGCACACACACACACAAATACCCCCCTCCCCAGTGTTCATTTGTCTAACAAGGTGGAAAATACAAGACCATGGAAATCTCCTTCTGGTTGAGTCTTTGCAGGCGCTACTAAGAAATTCAAGGCACTTTTTCTGGCTCCTGACTAGTTTCCATGAGCAGGGAAAAGTTCTGAGTAATCTTTATGGCTCTCTTTCACCCTGGCAGCCTTCGACCTTGGTGAAATAAAGACTGAGGTAGGTAATAGCAGTGGGGGAAGAGCTGTTAGTAACTCAGGCTGAATAGCTGGATAACTTCATTTCTCCCACTCTCCTGGCTCCCATTCCCCCGCCCCCACCATTCCCCAAAATGCAGAGTTGTTGTTTTGTGGTTGCCAAACCAAACCGCAAAGCCCCAGTTGACTGCCCTTCTAGAATCACACACACTATAATAACCCCAGCAAAATCTGGAGTCTGCAGTGATTGGATATGTCCTAAATATAGTACAGACTGTGGTGGAAAACCCTGGGGATTTGATTTTTTTCCAGGCGAGGAAATAAAGTTTTCATCGGTCTGAGATTCCATTTCTATTAAACCAAGGGAGTGTCTTTCATTCAATGTTGCCAGTAAAGTCTCAGGTGTGGCTAAGTGTTAAGAGTTCAGCAGAGACGTGGATGAAAACTAAAAGACAAGACACAGCTTTGGTAGCAGAAGAGGGTTGGGCAGGGTCTGCCATGAATAATTTGGTCCACTTTGATATTTATAATTTGCATTCCCATAGCATCTAGGAGCCCCTGTCATGGAGCAGGACCTGGCTGTGCTAGATGCTATAAAAACACAGAACTAAAAGACCATCCTTGCCCCAAAGAGCTAACAATCTCATTGACTCAGTCCCGACAGTCCCTTCTGAACTTAATGCACCTTCCTGCACATCGCAGGCCACAGAACCTCACCCACCCACTCCTGTAGTAGAGCCTCTAACCTTCAGCGGAGTTACTGAAGTCCTCAAATCATGGTTTAAAGACATCAAGTTACAGAGAATCTAAGACAAGAGACAAACGGCTGGATATGAGCAGAACGAAGGGGGAATAGAAAGTCGTTCTTAAATTCAGTGGAGTTACACAAGTGGGCCTACGGCTCAATAGCACAGTGGGATGAGACATGGCAAGACTGAGAATGTCTAATGGTTGAGGTTTGGAAGCAGTGTGGTCTAGTGCAGAGTTTCTCAACCTGTGGGTCAGGACCCAAAATTGGGTCACCAGAGTGTTTCAAAAGGTCGCATGGCAGGTTCTGTGGCTCCTGTCCCATGGGGCTGGCTGGGCTCACCCCCCTGCTCCAGGCACTGCAACCTCTGGGATCCCAGCGCTACTCAGGTTTGGCCCAGCCGTCATGACGGGAGTCCAGGTAGGCCAAATTTCAGTGAGTGGCAACCCCATGAGCCAGCTCAGAACTCCAATCTCACAAATTTGGTCCAGTCAGGGGGATGGGGCCAAACCTGAGCAGCGCTGCAAGCCCGGAGGTTGCAACTTCCACTCAGAGCACAGAGTCAAGCCAAGCCAGCCGCACAGCACAGGAGTTGCAGCAGCCACCACTGTAGGATGAGTGCTGGGCAGGACCCAACCTCCTCCTCCAGGGAGGCAAGATCTGACCAAAACCACCCTAGAGCCTCCACCTCCAGACTATTTACTGCAGTGGTGGGCAAACGTTTTGGCCCGAGGTCCACACTGGAGTTGCAAAACTGTACGGAGGGCCAGGTAGGGAAGGCTGTGCCTCCCCAAACAGCCTGGCCCCCACCCCCTCCCACTTCCCGCCCCCGACTGCCCCCCTCAGAACTCCCGACCCATCCACACACACACCCTGCTCCTTGTCCCCTAACCACTCCCTCCCAGGACCTCACCCCCTAAACTGTCCCCTGGGACCCCACCTCCTATCCAACCCCCCTACTCCCAGTCCCCTGACTGCCCCAACCCCATCCACCCCCACTCCCTGACAGGCCCCCTGGGACCCCACACCTATCCAACTCCCCCATCCCCCAACCACCCCCCCATAACCTCTGCCCCATCCAGCTACCCCCTGCTCCCTGTCCCCTGACTGTCCCCTGGGACACCTGCCCCTTATCCAACCCTCCAGTCCACTTACCATGCCGCTCACTCAGAGCAGCATGTCTGGCTGCCGCGCCACCCAGCCAGAGCTAGACACGCTGCCGCTCTGCTCGGCAGGAGCGCACCACTCCGGCGCCCAGAGCGCTGCCTGCACGGCAGCATGGCTGCAGGTGCGGGGGACCAGCAGGAGAGGAGCCGGGAGCTAGTGTCCCTGGCCGGGATCTCAGGGGCCCAGCAGGACCATCCCGCGGGCTGGATGTGGCCCACAAGCCATAGTTTGCTCACCTCTAATTTACTGGGTTGCAACAGGCCATGAAAATTAACAAATGGGTCCTGAACCAAAAAAGGTTGAGCACCCCTGTGCTAGTGGACAGGGCATTGGGCTGAGACTGGTGATTTGGCTTTTATTCCCTGCTCTGTGCCTTCCAACAGGTCATTTCACCTGTCTAAGCCTCTACTTCCTCTTCTGTCCGTCTTCTCTATTTACACTGCAAGCTCTCTGGGGCAAGGACTGTCTCTTACTGTGTGTTTCTACAATGCCCAGCAGAATGGGGCCCTGATATTGGTTGGAACCTTTAGGTTCTAGAAGTATACAAATAAAATAAATAATTTTAATTAATAGAGACATCAACAGAACAGCAAAAAGTTAGGAGAAGAGATGTCCCCACTCATTCTGTCTCAGTGGTCGTGTTTATGCTAAGCAGTAGAAAGGGCAGTTTTTTACTATTCTGTCCATGAATGGAAGGGGAGTATCACTGAATGGAAAGCAGTGTTGGATAAAGCAGAAATCAGCAGTTGTCCGTCACTGAAACTGTGAAATCAGAAAAAACTTACAGTAGAACTGTGCAATATTTTTTGGACGAACAGTTTATTCATTGAAGAATACACAGTTTCAGATTGACCAAAAACTATTGGCAAATTCAGGTCAAATTCAGCAAACAGTTTTGGCCAGAGAGAAAATTTTTTTTTTCAAAATGAAACATTTCGACTTTTCATTTGTAAATGTATCTATATTTGATAAGAGTGAAAAACACCCCAAACAAACTAAAGAAAGAAAGAAAAGTCAAATGATTTTGGGACAAATAAAATGTTTCGTTCTACTTGAAGCAAATTTTGTATGGAGTTTTTATGGGGCCCACAGTGTGTAATAAAGTTGAGAACCACTGACACCCTTGTGCTGAGGGTCAGCATGAGGCGTATGCTAAAACATAAGCCCTTACGTTCAGCTATAGTGTTCTGTTACAGTGACACCGGGCAAAATAAGGCAGTTCTTATTTGATGAGAATGGTTTCACCTGGTCTAGGCACCTGTGAGCCAGCAAACACCCCGGCATACCCCAAGCCCATTACACTATGGCCACCCAGTAGAGTTAAATCCCAAGCAGGGCCAGCTCCAGACCCCAGCGCGGCAAGCACGCACGTGGGGTGGCCCTTTCCTGGGGGGCGGCAGGCTGGGCCGGCGGACCTGCCGCAGTCATGCCTGCGGGAGGTCCACCGGAGCCCCGGGACGACCGGACCTGCCGCAGGCATGACTGCGGAGGGGGCGCTCCTCCCGCGGCTCGGCTGGACCTCCCGCAGGCATGACTGCGGAGGGGGCGCTCCTCCCGCGGCTCGGCTGGACCTCCCGCAGGCATGACTGCGGCAGCTCAACCGGAGCCGCCGGACCTGCGAACCGTCCGCAGCTGCGGGAGGTCCAGCCGAGCCGCGCGACCAGCGGACCCTCTGCAGTCATGCCCGCGGGAGGTCCGCGGCTCCGGGGCACCTTCCGTGCATGACTGCTTGGGGCGACCGAAAAGGTAGAGCCGCCCCTGATCCCAAGGCATGATCTTGCAGGCCCTTTCCACGTGTTAAGTTTTCAATCTTCTTTATTAGGAAGAGCCCATGCTGAACAGAGAATGGATCACTCTGTAGCACTGAAGTGAGGTGCTTAATCCAAGTCAGGGTTGACCTCAGCAGAGAGAAGAGATGGGGCTTGAACTGAAACCCCAGCACTCATCACCCCCAAACTTTGGGAAGATTAAGTCCTGCTGCAGTGTGTCTCTATTCCTACTGGACAGGTACATCAGAAGGTTCTAGTTGTGCAGATCCGTCTTAGGAACACCCTAGGCCAGATGAAAGTCACTTAGTGTCATTACTGCCTGGATCTCAGCCCAGGTTTCCCTGCTGTGGTGAGGAACTGATGTGGGGCTAATCCTAGTTTAAAGCTAGAATACACCACTGAGCCACAAGCCCACTTTGGGGCCACCCCATCCTAGGGGGAACTCAAGGAAACAAGATACCTCCAGATCTCCCAGCTATGCAGAGAGAGCTCGCCTGCTTCATTGCTCCTCAGAATGGTACAACATGCATTCCTCTCCCCTGCGCAGCTGGTCCAAATCCCATTGAAATCAACAGAAAAATGCCCACTAACTTCAATGGCCTTTGTATCAGGCCCCTGATGGATTCCTCTAAGCACCTCCCTGCACTTCTGCTTAGCCAGCAAAGATCGTCCTTATGCTCTAGGAATTAGAGGGACTAACATGGATCCAGAGAGGCAGCAGTAGGAGGTGGGGGAATCCCACAAATATCTGCTCCCACAAGTAACTTTCATTAAGACAACTCATGTGAGTAAACCTCAAGCCCTAAGTGGCTTCTGTAGTAGCTCTGAAGAGCTCGCCACTAATGTTCTGTAAGCATCTCACCATTTCCCGGGTAGAAGCCACACTTGTGAAGCAAAGCAGATGGGCCATGCGGCCCCCTGTCCTCGTAGTTGGCTTCCGCTGTCAGCAAATTTTCATTTCTAGTGCTGGCTGGAGACCAGACCAAAAACAAAAGCAGGATGTATTCCCCTTGCTGCCGCCTGTTTTGAGTGACTATTCCTTAACCTCACAGATATAAACGTTGTATCTTTCCTCCACACCCCGCCCCCCAGGTTCAATTTCAATTTCATCCTAATGAGGTTTGGCTGGCTTCTGTGTTTGCGTTTACTTGGATTTATTCCCACACTACGTCTAAGATGTAACGGGGTGATGGAAATGTTTAAACGCACATTCAAACTCATTGGTTTTGCATGTTGTTTGAGTTGTTTCCCCCGATAACCGAAATGAAGTTGATGCACTTTGGAACATCTTTCCCCTCATTGCAGTTTTGAATGTAGGGTGACCAGATGTCCCGATTTTATAGGGACAGTCCCAATTTTTGGGTCTTTTTCTTACATAGGCTCCTATTACCCTCCACCCCCTGTCCCGATTTTTCACATATGCTGTCTGGTCACCCTATTTGAATGTAAGCATTGTCCTTTGCTGAGACGCTGCCTGGGAGTGGAACATCTGTGAGTTTGCCTCGAACAGGAAATAAGTGCCTTACAATGAGTCTTTTTTGTGGAAGACTGGAGTAGCTGCAAGCTTTCCAGAGCCTAGTACTCCTATACCATTTCCTACAGCGACTCCTGCTGAGAGAGGCTGGACAAAGCCTCAATGTCGGGATCCATATAATTCTATGCACCTATATCATTCCCTGTTGTGATTCTTGCTGGTAAAAACTTGGACAAGTTGCTCTGAAGCCCTATAGACAGCACTCCTGAGACATTCCCTGCAGCAACTCCTGTTGGGAAGGGCTGGGAGTGCAATGGCTGCAAGCTCCCCCACAGACAGCATTTCACCAGTCCTTATCTCGGCTCTTGTTTGCAGGGCAAGTTATCCTAAAAGGGTTTGCACTAGTATCTGCTTTTCTAACCTTTTCTCGGTCTCGTATTCTCTTAGGGTGAGCGTGACACTTCCTTGGTGCTATTCTTACTTTTCTGCATTCCAGTAACAGAGCGGCCCCATTGTTCTAGGAACAGTCTGAACAAATCTAACCATAGAACCACAGGATTAGAAGGGACCTCAAGGGTCATCTAGTCTAACTCCCTGCCAAGATGCAGGGATCTGTTGAGTCTAAAATACCTCACTCTAAATAGACAAGACAAAGGGAGGAGGGGAAAGCATGTCTCCAGAACTGAAAGCCACATTCCTAGCCACTAGACCACACTGCCCCACAAACTTGCTGTAAAGTCAGACCTACGGGCACTGTGTAAAAACCCAGCCACATGTCATACCAGAGCTTCCATTTCAGAGGACATTGAAAGGGTTATCTCCCTCCCCTCACCCTCCTTCTCTGGATAAAGCAAAAGATGAAAACGAGAGTCAATCTGGTAGCCACAAGGCAAAGCATATATTAAGCACCAATGACAATTGGTCCCCTTTCTGCTAGTTGGCTGGTTCTCCTAACCATAATATCATTTCTTCTTATATTTTCCACGGAACAGGATTGAGGTTCCAAAGCCCAAGCTTTCTTGGTTGTAAGTTAAAAGTCAGTGTCATGATCCCACTGAGTTCCTTGTGTAACTAATGACCAGAGTAAACCCACTTGGAACAAAGAAATCCCAGAGCTTTACAAAAACAACCAACTAAATAAAGATAGGGGCCTTTATTCTTCATGTATAAGCAAGTAAATTCACTCTCTTCTGCTAGAGTAACTCCATTGACTTGAATAGATAGTCCTGATTTACACCAGCCTAGACGAAAACAGAGTAAGACTGAGAGGACAGTGAGCATGTGGACAAGATGGCAGAGCTACTGTTTCAATAAGCAGATGTGTGTATTTGTCACAGACTTTAGCTCTTACACTTTATCACAAAAGAGTAAAGCCTGCTTGTGCCAGAGACGGAGCCTTCTCAGGAGCTGGTCCCAGACCATCACAAACCTCACCATCTTGCACTCCAAGTACAAGGCGCATTGCTTTGCCCTTGTCTTCTCCTACATAAATACAGAACATGCACATTAAAAAAGAAAACCCTACCAAAACACTCCACTGCACACACAGTTCTCTCTCTGAAGAGAGGGTGAGAGAAAGAACAAGCCACACATGAAAGATGCTAGTCACATCATTTAAGAGCATAACTGGAAGGTTCTCAGACACTAAAAAGATGAAGGCAGGATCAAGAACCTATAGAGAATAGCACAGAAACTCCTTGACTGAATTGTTTTCAGAACCTTCTTTCCTTACATGGATCCTACAGGATAGCTCAACACCACCACCAGGGGCGGCTCCAGGCCCCAGCACGCCAAGCGCGTGCTTGGGGCGGCATGCCGCGGGGGGCGCTCTGCCGGTCACTGGGAGGGCGGCAGGCAGACAGCCTTCGGCGGCATGCCTGCGGAGGGTCCGCTGGTCCTGCGGCTCTGGTGGACCTCCCGCAGGCATGCCTGCGGGAGGTCCACCGGAGCTGTGGGACCGGCGACCAGCAGAGCGCCCCCCGCGGCATGCCGCCGTGCTTGGGACGGCAAAATGTCTAGAGCCGCCCCTGACCACCACCGTCACCACACACACCGATCCCAGAACAGATTCCAGACTTTAACTTATGCATAGACTGTCTCTGAAGCTCATTGCAGGACCCATGACTACAGCAGGATTCTGATGGCATTGGGAACAAGAATTGTTAAATGACTACTAAATAAATCACAAAAACAAACAAGAAAGGGGCTTTGCTGAGAAGCTGCGTGGGAGTGGATGCACAGTGTGCGTGTTTGCATGTGAATGCATGCATGCACCATAGGCAGGCAGAGTTGAACACCACACAAACATTTTGATTACCCCTAGAACAAAGCCCAACACAAGTTTCTGCAAAGTTCAGTAAATTTTCTACCCCTGCACATGATTCTAGTCAGGACCAGAAGTGACAAGATACTCCAAGACAGATTGTGTTTAGGCCCAAATCTGAATCCAGTGCTCTCATTAGCTAGCTGGGTCTCCCGATATTTTCCTGCTAAAGTTTGCAGACTCAACAGGTCTGGATAAACACACAGCATGTGAAAAGTTTGTTCTTCAGCTGCACTGATTCCAAGTTCCAAACTCATCGCCACACCAAATACAACTCTTACTGACTGTGAGGAGTGCATTCATACAAAAATTATAGCTAGCTGTGTATTCTTTTACTGTCCACTCTGTATTCTTTCCAGTCATTTAAAAATTGCAAACACACGAGGAGAGGGAAATGCAATGCTAGCGACATGGACAAAAGAAAAAAAATCCGTTGTCTAAAAAAGTGCAATGAACAATGGAAAGTAGCAAAAATAAAATTGCACTTGGAAGTGTACCTTTAAACAACATGAAGCAACTTGAATGCAAATCAATTTCTCTTTTCTACTGTTGTTAAGAAAGGGATTGGGCAGCAGCTCTTCAGACTAGTGTTTTTCCATAAAACAAAGTCAGCGTGATATAAAATATCTAAGCCCTTTGGAAAGAATTCCTCACCTGCTCCACCCTGAGTTCCGCAAAATAGTACAAGACAGATGCATTATTGTCATATGCAACACCGCCCAAGCCCAGGCATGTACCAAAGGCTGAGACTTCAGAATTGGAATATAAAAGTGGAAACAATTCAGAGATCCCACCTTTGAGATAGTTGCTTCTCTCTAGTAGTAGCATGCAAACTGCGGCAGGGTCCCTTTCTCCTTCCTATTCTCACTCCTTTTCACAAAAGATCATTCAGCTGGTACTAAAAAAATAGTCTTAGGGAGCAGATCTTCAGTTGGGGTAAACGGTCATCGTTCCATTGATGTCGACGGGCAATGACCATTTACAACCTGAAAGGAGCCGTGACAATTTACACCCGCTGAGGATCAGTCCCTTGATGGTCCAATTGCTATACTGATTTTCCTGAGGGTACAGTCGGTTTTTGAAAGCCAGTCTCCTCCCCAGCCAATCTCCGTTCTACACCACCCCCTCAAACTTTGCAAGCCAGCTTGTGAGTCTTAATCATTACTAAGCGCCCAGTTTGTGGCTTCCAAAGCCACCCAGTTATCCGACGCCGTTTCTCTCACCAGTTATGATTTAATAAGAGCTTTCTACTGGCACCGGCATTTTAATAGCAAGCAGCAATTTTTATATTTTCTTTGCTGGCTGGGGTTCCAGCTTCACTGTTCTGTGTATGCTCCATTCATCTGTGCCTCCATTCAGAGTGCTTCTTAAAGATGGGATATGGGAAGAGAGAGGCTGGGAGGCACATATTCAGCAGACAGTTTTGAAGTTTTGGAAGGGTAGCAATGCCACTGAGAAGCAAGTTACCTTTCATTCGGCGCTGCAGAGTTGCCTTGCTTAGCCCCTGAAGTTACCTTTTCCCAAGTGACATAGTTACATGAAAAAAAGGCACCTCTATGAGAATAACAGTGGCCACATGCGGGGAGGGGGAATATACTGAAAAAAATATATTGGTTTAAATTCATACCTAAGCTTAGACCAATAAATCCTTTCCCACGTAGCTAAGGTCTTAGGTACTTGGGCACTTAAGTCCCATTTTCACTTTTGAAAGTTTTACCCCCAGTCTCTTCTGAACCCCAAGTGGGCAGAGATTTCTCCATTTAGAACGGGTTGGAAAATATGCATAGAATAATTCACTTGAGATTTGATATTCACCAATGTGGTGACCTTTTCCCTCTTTGCCCAGCCAAACCTGCATCATAGAGAAGAACCCGCCACAACTCTCCTACGTGTAGAATGAGAAAATGGGCCTGGTGTCAGAGAAAGTCAGAGTTTAAAGCCAGACGGAACCACCAGATCACCTAATGCGGCACCCGCAAAGTAAATGAAGCTAGACCAGCAGTTCTCAAACGGTGGGTCAGGACCCCAAAGTGGGTCGCGACCCTGTTTTAATGGGATTGCCAGGGCTGGCTTAGACTTTGAGGCCCGAGGGGCAAAAACTGAGCCAAGGCTTTGACCCACCCTGCACAGGGCGGTGGGGTTTGGGCTTTGCCACCCACCCAGGGCCGCCCGGGGGGGGACAAGTGGGGCAATTTGCCCCAGGCCCTGGGCCCCGCAGGGGCCCCCACGAGAGTTTTTCAGGGCCCCTGGAGTGGGGTCCTTCACTCGCTCCAGGGGCCCCAGAGCTTCTTCAGCTCTGGGTCATCGTCAGCACTTCGGCGGCGGGGGGTCCTTCCACTCCGGGACCCGCCGCCAAAGTGCCCCGAAGACCCGCGGCGGGGGTCCTTCTGCCCCAGGACCTGCCGCCAAAGAGCTGGGTCTTCGGTGGTAATTCGGCGGCAGGGGCCCCCTGCCGCAGGTCTTCAGGACACTTCAGCGGCGGGTCCCGGAGTGGAAGGACCCCCCACTGCCAAATTACCACCGAAGCGGGCGTCCCCCGCCCCCTGAATCCTCTGGGCGGCCCTGCACACACCTGGGGCAGTTGGACTCGGGTGAGCTCAGGCTTCGGTCCCTGCTCCTGGGGTCATGTAGTAATTTTTGTTGTTGCGGGGTGGGGGGGGGGTCACAGAGCAATGAAGTCTGAGAACCCCTGAATTAGACTATTACATGTCACAGGCAGAGAATAGGAGGGACCAGTGGGCACCAGTGCCTGAGGCCCAACAATGGCACGGAAATAACTCAGTGAAATATACCAGATAATTCTGGTGAGGGACCTGCACCCTACTCTGCAGAGGAAGCCCCCTCTCCCCCCCCGGGTCACTGCCAATCTGACCGGGGGAAAATCCCTTCCTGACCCCACTTATGGTGATCGGTTAGACCCTGCACAAATAAATAAGAACCAGCCAGCCAAGCACATGAGAGGGAGAGAATGCTCAGTGTCATCTCAGAGCCCTGGCCCTCTCTGTGCAATGTCCCATCTCTAGCGGTGGCCATCCCTGATGCTTCAGAGGAAGGAGATTTCAAAAACACCTAGAATGCACTAGAGGGCTAAAATAATCCCTTCCTGACCTTTGCCAGTGGCCAGATGAAGCCTGTATCATGAGTTTTTAGGAATATAAGGCATAAACTGGAAGTGAGCCCCAGGGCTGCCGAGCCCTGCCCCCCATCATCACAAGCAACCCCGTTATACAACTGCACACACAAATTTGTCCAGCTCTCTCTTAAAACTAATTAAATTGTTTGCCCCCACAGCTCCTATTGGGAGGCTGTTCCAGAACCTTACCCCTCTGATGGTTAGAAACCTTCTAATTCCCAGCCTGAATTTGTTCATGGCCAGTTTATATGCATTTGTTCTTGTGCCAGCATTATCTTTATGCTTAAAAAAAAAAGAAACCTCTTCACCCGCCATGGTGTTTACGCCCTAATGTATTTATGGAGATGGATCCTATCTCCTTCTTTTTACAAGACTAAACACGCCAAGCTCTTCCAGTCTCCTCTCATAAGACAGGCCCTCCATTCTACTGATCATCCTTGTCATTCTTCTCTGCACCTGTTCCAGTTTAAATTCACCATCTTTTTTGAACATGGGTGACCAGAATTGTAAACAGTTTTGCAAATGAGGTCTTACCAGTGCCTTGTACAATGGCATTAATATTTCTCTAGCTCCACCGGAAATGCCCTACCAGATACATCCTAGGATGTCTTTGCCTTTTTCATTGCCACATCACTGGTGGCTTATAGTTATCCTGTGATTGGTGTATACACCCAGGTCTCTCTTCTCTGTTTGCTTCCAACTGATGAGCCCCCAAGTGTGTAGCAGAAATTCTTATGATTAGACCCTAAGTGAATGACTTTTCACTACTGAATTTCATGCAGTTCCTGTCTCTCCAATTCTCAAGGCCATCCCATTCTTCCTGTAGAATATCCCCATTTTCTTCTGTATTAACAATGCCTCCCCACTTTGTATCCTCAACAAGTGTAATCTATTTTCTGCTGCAGCAGGGCTCTATGGTTTGGTCTGGAGCGGGAAAGCTGACACTGCTAATGCCTGTGCTATACCTGCTCTGATGATAAATAGAGGATTTTAATTCATTAATGACTAGGGAGCAGTGTTACCCTCTGTAGCATAACCATACTCTATGTATGGTTACTGTAAACATGGATATCTCATTTTGTCCATGGGAGCTGTGTCTTTTTGAGTCTTGTAGTCTTACTGGTGTATAGAAAAATCTACTGAACTTCTCAACTCTTCCTGTTGTATTTTTTAAAAAAAGAATACATATGGTAATTTGTGTTACAGATTTTTGCTCTCCCAGAGACACCTACCTAAACCCCCAGAATTGTTCAGCCCCCTTAGGTACAGGGTTTGCATGGAGTTAATAGCACTCAATCGATTCTGAGCATCAGTGAGAGCACTGTTGTCCAAGACTGTAGAAATTTGGGGCAAATGTTTCAAACACGTTAGACTCTAATGGTGAAATCCTGGCCCCACCGAAATCAATGGGAGTTGTGCTATTGACTTCAACACAGCCAGGATTTTGCTTATGGTTGGGACTTTCAAAGCTCTTTCAAGGATGTGGATGCTTGATTCCGGTTAGAAATTAATGGGATTTGGGGATCCAGATCCCATCATCTGCTTTGAAAATTCCACACCTATATTGATACCCACATTTACACATCTGTATTCAAGTGGCCTGATCTACAGAGCTGCACAACCCTTGCAGTGAAGTTAATGGGACCTCAGGAACTCAGCACCTCTGAAAATGAGACCACTCCCATTAAAGTTAATGGAAACACTCCCTTAGACTTCAGTGGAAGTTGGATCAGGCACCAAGTTGGAAACCTTTGACCGGTGGCCCAATCCTGCTCCCCTAAAAGGCAAGACTCCCTGTGATTTCAGTGGGTGCAACCTCTGTCTTCAGGGTTACAAACAGGATTATTCTAGGGGTTGATCCTGCCTGGTGCTGAGCACCTCCAACATCTGTGAAGTTCAGCAGGACTTGAGGATCAAGAGGCACTTGGCAATGCTCAGAATCAGGTCCTTTGTTTCTGGAGACACTAAACAACATTACTAGTAACGCACAGGTTTGGGAGGGAAGAGAGGGGCTGAATAACCCTCTGTATGTGGAACGCTCCTCTAATGCAAACAAATGTATATTTCCTTCCTTCCTGGCCTGTAATAGGAGGTGGCCAGCAAAGACTTTCCCAGAGAAAAGATCCTTTGTAGGGACAGAGTCATTTATCTCCTATTAGGGCTCCAGGACAATCACGGCACGATTTATAGTTGGCCATAATTGAACTGGGTGCCAGCTTGCTCCCGAGACAGCTCCGGCGGGCCTGCACCGTGCATTGAAAGCCGGAGGCTGTCACAGGGCTGGCACTGAAATACATTCTGGCAAACCTCTTTGATCCAGTGTGTCGAACGCACACCTGGATTCCGCCTGTAGCGGCCTGTTACTTCTGCAGCTTGGTCAGATTCCCGGAAGCCTTGTTTTATTGCATTTGAATTGTGTCCCCCCGCGCCCTCCCCGCTTCGTGGAGCTTAGCCAATTTTCCAAGGGCTGCACTGAAGCAATAGAGCTGCTTGAATGCAAACAAATGAACTGAATAAATGGACTCGCCCCACACAACTCCCCCGATCCCCCACCCTTATTTGGAGCCCTAGCTTCTATTCCCTGAGTTCCTTTAACTTCTCAGAGACCTTCACTTTGCTAACCAGACTAAATTGTTTGGCTGGGCAGCTCTCCAGTGCTTTTGCCAGCACGCAATTGCATGAACCTGAGTAAGCCTCACTGAGTCCTGCCACTTAGGCTCACTGGCAGCCAGACATGCTGAACGATGTGCTTTCCTTGGGGTGGAGTGAGGGGCAAGGAGGGGGTTCAGTCACCTTAACTCCTCTGGTTGTCAGCCTCAGGACTTCTGTGTTCTATCCCCACAGCCCCACGCAGGCTTGTTGTGCCAGAGCATGGGGATTCACCGCCCCCCTCTTTACCCCTAGGGACAGAGCATCATAAGGAGCGGGGATGGGAACGGCCTTGGAGGTGCTACAGAAGCTCTATACTACCCTAGAAGTCCCCACATGTCCCCCCGGATTCTGAATTACAGCTTCATTGCTTCTTTGCACTACCTGAACAGAGTTAAGTAGCCGGGCTCTGGCACAGAGTCTTGGCCCTAATTTACAAGCTGATTTTTTTGTGTTTCTCCTCTCCCCGCCCCCCTGTCCTGTGACGGTCGCTGCTCTAAGTGAGACAGGAAAGGGAGATTCTGCCCTAGGTAGCTGAACACTGCTATTGAGTCCTGCAGCAGCATCTTGTAGGACCATGCCCTTAGAGCCTGCTGTTTTCCTGCCTTGGTCCATGATCTGGACAGCTCTAGGATAAAGGGTAAAGCTAGGCATTAGTGTGAGACTTACAGCTGAGTAGATGGTAGCTGTTGAATGAATTTTTAGAATAAGGTTGCCAGAGATTGCCAAATCCCTTTTTTGGCAAATCATTTTTGTTCCAGGTAGACACTCAGCTCTGATGGGAGGTAAGCGTTGTTGAAAACCCAGTGGCTGCAGATGGTGGCACTGGTGAAGCAGTAGGAGATGGCTCTCGTCACTGAACCAAAACAGAACCTGGGGCCACTTTACTACTGGATGTGTCATCGCTGAGTTTAGGCCTGAAATTTTCCAGGATGACTAGAAATTTTGAGTGCCCAACTTGGGATGCCTTAAAGAAACCACATTTTCATAGGCTAGGTGCTCAGCACTGTGTGTGGGGGAAAAAAAATCAAGCCCCTTTAAGGTGTCTCAAGCGGGGCACACAAAAGTCTCTGGGCACGTCAAAGATCTTGGCCAAGATATAAATCTAAGCCCCTGATCATTAAAAACCCTTTGACACTTTTCACGATGTTTTTTAACTCTTGTCCTGGGTGAAATACTACATGCGAGGAAGGATATCTGATGGTTAGGGTGCTAGAATTGGCAGGCAGGATTCAATTCCCTGCTTTGTGCAACCTCAGACAGATCACTTTAAGGCCCAGATCCTCAAAGCTATTTAGGTTTCTAACGGCCATTAAATTAACAGGAGTTAGGCACCTAAATGTGTTTGTGGATCTGGGCTTTAGTCTCTCTGTGCATCAGTTTCCCATCCATAAACTGGGGCTAATAGCACTGTCAAACCACACAGGGGTAAGGAGGTGCCCAGATACTACTGTGAGGGGAGGAGAATCATAATTTCCTAGATAGAGTTGAGGGATTATATTAGCAGTGGTTCAGAGTCAGGCTAGAAGGGTATAATCAAGTCTGGTCCCACAGGTATCAGTCTTGGGTCCGGTTCTGTTCAATGTTTTCATAAATTTAGACAATGGAATAGAGAACACACTGATAAAGTTTGTGGATGATACCAAGCTGAGAGGAACTGCAAGTGCTTTGGAGGGTAGGATTAAAATTCAAAATGATCTGGACAAACTGGAGAAATGCTCTGAAGAAGCAAATAGGATGAAATTCAACAGAGACAAATGCACTTAGGAAGGATCAATCAATCAGTTGCACACATACAAAATGGGAAATGACTGCCTAGGAAAGAGTACCGCAGAAAGGGAGCTGGGGGTCATAGAAGATCACAAGCTAAATCTGAGTCAGGAGCACAACACTGTTGCCAAACAAACAAACAAAAAAGACACCACCCCCCCAAAACACCCACATCATTCTGGGATGTACTAGCAGGAGTGCTATAAGCAAGACATGAAAAGTAATTCTTCAGCTGAGGCCTTATCAGCACAGAGTAATGCAGGAATACTGTGTCTAGTTCTGGGTGCCACATTTCAGGAAAGATGTGGACCAACTGGAGAAAGTCCAGAGCAGAGCAACCAAAATGACTGAAGGTCTAGTAAACATGACCTCTGAGGAAAGATTGAAAAAATTGGGTTTGTTTAGTCTGGAGAAGAGAAGACTGAGAGGGGACATGATAACAGTTTTCAAGTACATAAATGGTTGTTATAAGGAAGAGAGAGAAAAATTGTTTCTCTTAACCTCTGAGGCTAGGACAAGAAGTAATGGGCTTAAATTGCAGCCAGGGAGGTTTAGGTTGGACATTAGGAAAAACTTCCTAACTGTCAGGGTAGTTAAGCAATGGAACAAGTTGACTAAGGAGGTTGCAAAATCTCTGTTTGAGGACAGGTTAAACAAATACCTGTCAGGAATGGTCTAGTTATTACTTAGCCTTGAGTGCAGGGGACTGGACTAGATGATCTACTGATCTTCCAGATCTTCCAGCCCTACACTTCTATGATTCTACTTGCTACAAATAGCTGTAGTTGGGACAGATAAGAAATGTCAATGAGAATGGCACAGCTTCTCCTATTGCATTAGTTCCGGCGAGCCTGTTCTTTGGGGGATGGGGATGTGGCAGTGACTCTCAACCACCCTGCTATTTGAGCCCACTGTGACAATCAGGGGACAGACACCACCGGGGGGAACAGGGGCTCTGGATGCTCAGGAATAAGCAATGGAACCAACTGGTTGTAAACAGTGGTGCTGTGTATTAATAGACTTTAAGTAATGCCTTTTATGAAAGCGTGCAGGGTGCTGAACTCAATGGTCATTGCGGGAGCGGGATATGGATTACGGTTATGAATGTATATGCAAGTACCGCATCGCCTCCTCCCAGCAGTGTGGGGAAGCAATGAGGAAGTAGGAGGGGCACCTCCCAGGGTAACTGTTTACACAAAACTAACTCCAAGCACCTAGCTTCCAACAGCCCAGGAAAAGACAACGGTGGACCATCACAGTTAATGGAAAGGCATTCAGACTGAAAAGAACCCCCCAGTAGTGGAAAGCTAAGGAAGGAGGGTATTTCCTCCATTCCGTGTACACATAAATTACCATAGTCTAGGGGCGGGGGGAGCCCCACTGTCTGCAAACCCTGTTCTCAGGGAAGGGGGTTGAAGTGGAGACTATCCAGAAACAGAGTGGGTGCTGTCGTGAAACATTGGTCCCCTCTGTGACAGAGGGGAGATTAGGGAACTGTTGTGAAACAATACGCAACTTGCATTAGAGAAGGGAATTTAGCTAATCTAGAAGTGGAAAACACGCGGTTGCGTCTTTCTGGTTATTTTCTGTGTAACTTGTCTTTTTGGGCTTTTTCTTACAATTTCATCTTTGAATCTGTGATTTTTCTATTAAATAAACTTTGTTTAATTTTTTTAAATTAATAAATTAATAAATTTGTTTAATTTTTACCCTAAGCAGGTCTCTGGTGTGCAATCCAGGGGGTGGGGTGGGGGGTGTGAGGTAGTGTGCAACCCCCAGCAGATTAACTGAGGGCAGGTTTCCTCAGACATGCTCTTCAAAAACATGGAAATAAACATTCGATGCTCTTTAGTTGTTATTACTCAGTATGATCGAAGGAAGTCAGGCGGTTACAGGGAAAGGACGACAAGCCAGTCTATGGGATGGCCTTTCTGAGGTGCTGAGCATCTCTAGTTCCTATTGGTTTGTTTGGAGTTGAGAGAGAGATGAACAATTCGGGTAGGGATGGGGCAGGGAGGTGGAAATCAGATCTTGGAAACTATAGCCAAGATTTAAAAAATGAGGAGTTAAATTTAGGCTCCCAAATCCCACACTTTGTAGAGGTGGTTAAATGTAGAAAGACAAAACAAAAATGACTTTGTGAAAAAAGTGTTCAGTCTGTCAAAGCTGTTTTCATTTCAAATTGTTCAAAACAGAACTATTAGTAGTCTTAAAAAGTATAGACTATTTGTTTTACCAAACTATATCTGTTTACTGGGGAAAAAAAGATTTTCCATATATGAAAGTTTTTCATAATTATTTCAATAGGTCCAATTAATTTTTTTTTTTTTAAAAAGCATGACCTTAAAAAACCCACACATTGCGAATATAGATTTCCACATCTCCTCCCAACATTGTTTTGGGAGGAAAAAGTCCTTTTCACTAGCAAAATTCCAACAAGTTCTACTATTGATGCATCCACTAAAGTCAATAGGAACTGCTAGTACCACAGAACATTTGAAAATCATTCTGAATTTTTGAGCATCTGAGTACTTGTCTACACTAGAAAGTTAATTACACCGCTACCTCGATATAACGCCACCCGATATAACACAAATTTGGATATAACGCGGTAAAGTAGTGCTGGGGGGGAGGGGCTGCGCACTCCAGTGGATCAAAGCAAGTTCAATATAACACGGTTTCATCTATAACACAGTAAGATTTTTTTGGTTCCCATGGACAGCGTTATATCAAGGTAGAGGTGTATATGAAAACTAAGTGTTACAAACTCCTTACTGTGGGCATAGTTATAGCAGTACAGAGGAACATTATACCAGCACAGCTAGTTCCTGTATGGGAAGGGGAATAACTATGCTGGTATAATTCACCTTTGTGAATTATAGGGACTATAGGGAAATGCTAGGGATTGCACTGGTATAACTATGTTGGTTTAAAAAGAAAAAGCCACCCCCCAAATCAAATCAAAATATAGCCATACTGGTAAATCCTTTAAGTGAGATAACTCAAGTTCAATCTGCAAAGACATCCTGGGAGAGCAGATAGGGAAATTTGTCTTAGTCCTGGTGATTCGCCCAATAAAGTAAAGAAAACCTTGGAGCTGGGAGACAGGCCTGCCAGAGTAGGAGGGCTGGCTCTACACTACAGCCAGAACAAGAAGTTGCCTAGAGCAGCCACATGTTTGAGCCGTTAGCATGTGATTGATGGGAGGGGCAGACATTTTCCAGTTTGCTGAGGGCAGAAACCCCAGAGCCAAGAGCCACAAAGAGAAACTTGATCTCTGCCTCAACCACCCGATTCCACTCTACGGGTCTGTATCCATGAAATTACAGTACTTGGGTCCCTTTGCAAGATATTCAGATCAACTCAGCGAAGCTATGGATGGTTTTCCGGAGACGATGGGTCACAAGCTGTGGTTAAGGACTTTGAAGAGCCATGACTGTTTCTCCAGCTGTCAGATCAAAACTCCAAATTTATTAAACACACATGAGTCTCCATTCACTTCTTGGGCTCAGATTTTCCAGTTAATGTGCAGTAGGAATAAGATGGAGTTTTACTGGAAGCATGCTGTTTGGAGGCAGCTCTTATACGAAAAAACAAAACAAAAAAAGACCCCCAGGGCAGATCATTGAATGAAGCAGAGAAGTCCAGCCCAAGCTTCTGTTCCAGGGCATCTGAGACTTGAGGAGAGGAAGTAGGAGCCAGATCAATCAAATCACAAGTTCTTTTTAAGAGCAATGGGAGAGCGGAAGCCAAATCTGAATTCAGTGAACGGCTTCTCACGCTAAAGGTGTTTTTATTTTCCCCATACAGAAGAACTTGATTATTGTGAATGTCCTGAAAGGACTATTGCAAGTAAAATTCCTATTGACTCCACTGGGAGCTTGGTTGAAGACCTGGAGGATTTGACTCTCTAGACAGTTTGTCTAAGAGCAGAATTGTAACTAACCTAGTACATGACTTTCAGCAAGTCACCTCTCCTGCTCTCCCCTCCCACCCTTTGTCAGGCTTGTCTATTTACACTTGAAATCCTTTAGGGCAGGAACTGTCTGAGCATATTTCTGTATAGAGCACAGTGCCACCATCTCCTAACCCGAGCTGCAGCTTCTAGGTTCTAGTTCCATAATAATGCATTGCAACAATTCAGGAGATTCATTACAAAGGGTGATTGATCAAAGCACCTTCTTTGTCCTTTACAGGGGCGGCTCTAGGCACCAGCATGCCAAGCGCATGCCTGGGGCAGCAAGCCGCGGGGGGCGCTCTGCCAGTCGCCGCGAGGGCAGCAGGCAGGTTGCCTTCAGTGGCATGCCTGTGGAGGGTCCGCTGGTCCCGCGGCTTCAGCGGACCTCTCGCAGGCATGCCGCCGAATCCGCGGGACCGGGGACCTCCCGCAGGCAAGCCGCCGAAGGCAGCCTGCCTGCCATGCTTGGGGCAGCAAAATACCTAGAGCTGCCCCTGGTCCTTTAATCCCAGCCAGTCTCATCACTTTGACTGGAATGAGTGGTTTGTCCTTGTTAGCCATCCACAGGCCTTGACTCTTGCCTGCACTACGCCCCTGTGTGTGCTGCATCACCAGTGCAAAGTGGCCTCAAACCCAGTGTACGTGTCTACTGGAGGATCACCCATCCATCTGGGGATCCATTAGTGCCCTAGAACTGGCATAGCAGCTCCTCCCACTTGCTGATGATGTAGTGTTTGTGGGTGGAGCTTCCCTGTGTGCCATTAATCCTAGGTTGTTACCACCACCAACTGTGCAGTTTAGAGAGGCCTTTCAGATTACATAGGGGGATGGGCCAAGACACAGCCGGCCCAGCATGTGCACAAAGGTATTTTAAATGCATCATTATATATGCTGTGAGTTGCCCTGTGCATTCTGCAGGTGCTGCTCAGGCTCAGAGTCTTAGGCCTGGTCTACACACAAGGCGGGGGACGGGGGAGACATCGATCCAAGATACGCAACTTCAGCTACGAGAATAGCGACGTAACTCAGATCGAATTAAAATTACTTCGCATCCTCACGGCACGCTGCAGCTCCCCCGTCGACTTTGCTTCCACCTCTCGCCGAGCTGGAGTTCAGCAGTGGACAGGAGAGCAATCGGGGATCGATTTATCACATCTACACTACATGCAATAAATCTATCCCCGATAGATAGATCGATCGCTACCCGCCGATCCAGCGGGTAGTGTAGACGTACACCCAGTGTGACAACTCACATGCATAGCCATCTGCCTCACACTTAGCAGCACGCTATTGTAGTGTCCATTACCGATAGGCCTCCACTACAAAATTCAGATCTGTATTCAAAGTGGCTGTGTAACTCTGTGGCTTTGGTTTGGGTTCACACCGAAAAGCAAGGTGTGAAGAGTGGAATTTTTGCCTGCAGTCCTCTGTTATTGTCATGCAAATCCCAATTCAGAATGTTATTTTTTTTTTATTAATAGAATGGCAAGCGCCTATAAACTAACAGCAGTTGTATCTTTCACTCTTAAAAGAAAAAAAGAGCTGTGCAAAATTAACAACCAACAACACTTCACACTTTTGTAACAAATTCAGTGCAGGATATCAAAGCACTTTGTAACGGTAAACTTACAGATATCTTCATCCTAACTGATGGGGAAACTGAGGGACTGAGCAGCAAATTGACTTGCTGAAAGTGAAACAAAGTCAGTGGCACAGGCAGGAGTCAGCCTCCATATTTTAGGATTCCCAGTTCTGTGCTTTAATCACTAGAAAATGGGCGAGGGATGGAATGAATAAACCCTGCAACTGAATTAAATGGAAAGTACTTTACATACAAGTTCCCTATAAGATGGAAGGAATACACATAGCTATACAATATATGGAACCTATCCTACCCAGGAATCTGGTCAAATTCCTCCAGCTTTCGAAGCTATAATGGCAAAAATAATCACTTTTTGCAGAACACAGAGGTGGGGAATTGCATGTTTAAGTTATCTGCTGCAGTCACCAGTGGAAGCAGTAGCTTGAGTCTAATGTCCAAAGCCATTAAGAACAAGGGATCTCATTCAGCCAGAACTAGTATCTGTTTTGCTGCTTTTTTAAAATCACATCAGTTGCATTTCTTGAAGCCCTGACAGGATATTGGCAATGAGACTCCAGCATGCCCATGATGCACCCCTTAGTAACTCAAGCCCAGCCATTCAAATGAACCAATTAAATCTGTAGCCTGGGGCTTCAGACTGGCTACTTTCCAACTCCCACAGCTCTTCTAGCCTGCCTAGCAGGTAGTAATAAATGAACAATGGAATTGGGGAGGGAAATTTAGTCTTGGGAAGAGCATGCAGATGTGAATAGGTGCATCCCTCTTCAGTAATGGTCAGTCAGAGTCAGGGTGAGAAGCATAGTCTTCCAGGAGTTCAGGCATTTCACCCATGGGCTGAGTACTACCGCACTCATGGCAGACGAGGAAACCACTTTAGGACTTGATTGTTCTTTATGGCCTTCTTAAAGAAGGAATCACATCCAGTCTACTCTCTCCCCAACCAAGAAGTGGGATTAAAGGTTCCAGGAATTGTTAGAAGAATCAAAACCCTTTGTTCTGGTTCCTGGCTTTCAGCAGCCATGATAACTGGTTTACACATTAAAAAGAGTTTATCCAACCCTGACAGCAAATCACTTTCTGGCTTTCAAGATGGGATGATATTTTTAACTCAAGGATATTGTCTGCAAGAGATTTGAGCAACACCTTTTTGACTTCGCTCATGAATGATGGAGAGCCATTGAGATGTGAATGACTTTATTTAGCAGCTTGGAGATCATGGCATGGGATGGTTCTTTGAGAATTGAGCTAATTACACCTATTGGAGTTTGTTACATGCTCAGGCCCCGAACCCGCCAAGGATTCTGGCACATGCTTAACTTTATGCATTATGGCAGGCTCACTATCTGCAGTGCGTAAAGTTCAGCACATCCTTAAAAGGCCTTTTAGGATCAAGGTCTAACACAGTGGAACATGGTGCAATGTACAAACACATAGGAAAATGGTTCAGGGCCGGGAAGTGCTTAGTGTGGGTGCAGAGTTAAGCAAATCACTGTCCGTGAAGAGGGTAAGAGGACGAGGAGGAATTTGAAGGAGATGGGGAAAGTGCTAGATACAAAGGAACTGGGAGATTCTTCCAAGTATAAGAGTGAGCATGAACAAGGGTGTAAAGATGATGGTGGGAGCAATAAGGAGAGGCTGTATCTGGGTTACAGGGGCCAACGTTATTTTCTGGTGTAAATCAGTGTCGCTGCATGCATCAGATTAAGGGGTGCCCAGAGAGCAAGAGAATCTGATGCATGAAGTGGCAGATCTAGTTGGGGTGCAGTTATGGAGAGACTTGAGCGCAAGACGCATGAGCAAGATACAAACTCAACATGCAGCAGTGAGGGGTGAAATGAGATCATTGAACGCATTTTTTCCTGAATATTTTCATTCCATAGGTTTCAGAAAGGACCTTGGTGTGCAGCTTCAGAGCTCAGGAAAATTTTCATTTTCAAATTATTGTTTTTAATTCTCATGTTCTCTCCCTCCTCTGCCCCCCTCTTCCCCCACTTTCTTTTTGCCAATGAAAAAGAGGAGAGGGCATGAGGGGGAACAGGGAGAATGGAAGAAAAAAATGCCATTTTTGCCAAAATTGGGAAATTTTCAGAGACAAAAAGATTGTGAATGTTTATTTGGGGGAGGCCAAAAATTTCTCAATGTTTTTTCATCAGCTCTAAATAGTTCAATTTCCAGAATTAAGGGCTGCCCTAACACTGCACATGCAGGGCACCTCCTTTACTTGGCTCTGTGAACTTCCCACATGGTGGGTGTCAGAATGGGCAGGAGATATGCCACTGTGAGGCTGCTGCTTCTCCTCCCACACAGCCAGGAAGTGGGTGGGGCCCACACCCTGGCAAGCAAAGCCAAGCCAGAGCAGAGTGGGAAGGAATCAGATATTGACAGAGCAGCAGATTATCTTCCTCCTGGAGCAAAGGAGGAACCGGGGAAGGAAACCCAGCTCTGAGTGAGCGTTACAACCACTTTCCTGGCCTGCTCCCGGGATGCTGCGGCTACGTGCTGCTCTTCACTCAGAACACACTGCAGTGTCTGTTCTCCCCCTTCCCTCTGACAGGCTGTTAGGTCAGACACGTATATGAGAATTCTGCGGTATCTTGTAGGAGAGGAAAGGGCAGGATGAATTGTGAATAAAGCTATTCACTGAAGCCCATGTTAGGCATTCTTTTCAACTTAAAGGGCAGCCAGACTCGCCAGTGCTGACCACACCGCTGGGGCTCGGCCAAAAGAGCTGATGAGACGGGAAAAAAGTAACTCTTGGATGACATGTATTTGGCCAGTCATAGTATATGCCATTGTCCGAGTCCACAGTCTCTAGGATAGGTGCAGTAGACGGCTGTATGCATCCCAGTGGTAGACTGAAGAATAGAGAGCCTTCACTGTTCACTGTTTCTGCCTCGGTGCTTATACGATCTCCACCACTATAGCATCCGAGCACCTATCTCAATGGTCTCAGAGGTGGAAAATAAATAGTGAATCTTAGCATGCGAACAGGACAAGAGAAAGTGATCCCCAACCATTTCTGATTGGAGCTCTTCTCTTTTCCTCCTTTGTACATTTGCTTTTCTCCAAGGCACTAGGAGCTTCTTTATGGATAAAAATGAAAACTATCCTATTTTTAATTGACTTCTTCCAAAGGAACAGCCCTATGCAACGGCCATATTCTAGCCTAGTTACTATGGGTGAGGTGAGGTCGTACAATCGTACTTAAATGAGACATCAGTGGTAGGACTTGGGCTGACCCTCTGCTCCAGGTGAATTGAACCAGTGCGTGATCAGATTCGCACAGCTTTCCCTAAAGTATTGTTAGATATAATCACACATATTCCAGACAACAGCATCAAAATAAGTGATTAGATTGCACTGTACTTCCAGCAGCACTCAACCACTTACTGCACAGTATGTTTTCACAAAGCAAGAGCTACATATGTCTTGTAAGCAAAGGATCCACAAATGGTGCTCAGGGACTTTGGGAAAAGCAGTCCAATGTGATGTGGGCCATATTAAATACCTAGACAGATAACGCCGGATTTTTCAAAAAGCTCAGGGCCACTGTGCTCAGCTCCTTCAGCAGTCTGGTGATTTATTTGGTGCTTATACAGAAGCTGAGCAATTTTGAGGATCTGAGCCCCTTTGGCAGTGCTAAACCCTTGTGAAAGTTCCAACCATAGGATGCAAATTTCCAGAAGCCACTTTGACCCACATTGGTAGAGCTGCTTAGGTGGGGCTGCCCTCAGCATCACAATGCATGAGTGATTTAGGAGCCTAAATCTTGTTTTCAGGAGTGGCTAGCCAATGCCACTCTGAACTCAGCAACATGTCAACAGATTTAAAAATGGGGCTTTAGTGACTTATGAACACTAGTCCTACTGAAAGTCAGTGTGACAAAGTGATTTAGGCGCTTGTGATCATCTCACCTATATGGTCTATCCCCAGTTTGCTTGTGGCCATGCTGCATACGGCAATGGAACCCAAAACTTCTTATGCAGGCAAAAATCCCATAGGCTTCAGTGAGAGACTTACTGGAACAACGAGCTCAGGATGAAGGCCTGAGAGAGGCATAGATGTCTCCTTACTCCTTTATTCCTACGTCCTCCTTTTTAACAGCAAGAAGCTGGGGGCAGCGATTTAACATTTGTAAGGGCTGACAGCAGCCTGCAGGTCTGGAAGATTCAAGGACTTGAACTGTGTGAGTGGGATTTCTCGTGACACAGGCTTCTGGAGAAGGGTTGAAGAGGCCAGGACATATTAACCTGCAGGGAAATAAACCCACAAGAAAGAGGAGTTGGGAGGTGACGGAGCTGGGAGTCCCTGAGCTGAACTCCGCAGGCTGACTCCCTCCCAGCACCAGAGGGCTGCTCAATGCCATTGAGCATCCAGAGCAGAAGCAAAAGGTCATTTTGTCACCAGGCTCCCTAGGAGTCACTCCTGCCCACTGAGCTGGCGCCGGTTTCTGTGCTCCAGGGCAGTCAGCTTTAATTAGCACAGCCCCGATTCCCACAAGCCTCTGATTAGATGGTTCATGACCCAGAACAGCCAGGCAGCTCTAACCAAGAACTAATTCCACTTCAAAAGGCAGACCCTTTTAATGCATTTATACAAGACCCTGGGCTAAAATTACCAAACATTATTGGCCCTGAGAAGAGGAAGTGAAGTGAGTAGGTGAAGTGAAGTCTCTCTCAGCAGAAGTCCAGCTAAATTAGAGCCAGAGTGCTCACATGGGCACTGTTTGCCTGCTAGCTCGGAGCCTGCCTGACAAGTAGCTGCAACGCACAAGGGTACCCAGCTGGGTATCCCTGTAAGAGCAACCTTCGGACTCCACTCTCACAGCCGCCACTTTAGAACCTGGATCTGGAATCAGGTGATATTTTAGGCTACTGGAAAGGAACAGGCGATTTTTAGCCAGCTGGAGTCTTCACGATGGAGTCAGGCAGAGGCACTTTGAACCAACTGAAACAGGTGTGACTTTAGGGCATGAGCCTCCACTAGGGTAAAAGGAAGGTAGTTCTAGGTTCTCTTCCCTGCTTTGAATTGATTTGCTGCATGAACTCAGGAATGCCACATGCCCGGCCCTTGCCTCAGTTTACTGGTCTGTTAAATAGGGCTAATAATAGCTGATGCGGCAACTCATGGTGTCGGACGCCATCAGGTGGTCAAGGGACATTTACATAGAACACATCACTGGACATGGGCAATACCAGGAGGATGAGAAGCATAGTTGGGAAAGTAACTCATACTTTCCCAATGGACTGGTTTTTTTCCCCTCTAAATGGACAACCCATCTGAAATTCTCAATTACTGAGGGACAGTCTTCACTCATTGATATATTTTGCTTCCCACCACCAACTCTCAGTATAACTTTATTCATGAGTAATGGACCCGAACACATGGATGCTAGATATCTAAACTATATTCTTAAATTCATTCACCTAAAAATCTGGGTTATTGCTGATTATACAATATATATGTATCTTATGACTTTAAAAACAAACTTTGTATTTCTGGATAATCTAAGCACTATACCCAGATGTACAGACACCTTTCTCAACCTATGTATTATATATATGTTTTTTAACATTAGCTTTAATAAAAAATTTAAATCTGTTCTAAACATCCAAGTGATTGGGAGCCTTAATCAGGGATTTGGAAAGTGATTTGAGATCCTTGGATGAGATCTCCAAGACCCAGAAAGAGTTATTAGCATTATTATCGCAGTTACTGGATCAAATTCAACACTGGTACAAGCCAGATGGCACTCTGCTGAAGTCAGTGGAGTGGTACCACTTTATTATCTAGCCTTATTTGCTTAATCTAGATAATGAATTTGTCAGATATTCATAGATTCATAGACTCTAGGACTGGAAGGGACCTCGGGAGGTCATCAAGTCCAGTCCCCTGCCCTCATGGCAGGACCATCCCTGATAGACATTTATCTAACCTACTCTTAAATATCTCCAGAGATGGAGATTCCACAACCTCCCTAGGCATTGTATTCCAATGTTTAACCACCCTGACAGTTAGGAACTTTTTCCTAATGTCCAACCCAAACCTCCGTTGCTGCAGTTTAAGCTCATTGCTTCTTGTTCTATCCTTAGAAGCTAAGATGAACAAGTTTTTTCCCACCTCCTGATGACACCCTTTTAGATACCTGAAAACTGCTATCATGTCCCCTCTCAGTCTTCTCTTTTCCAAACTAAACAAACCCAATTCTTTCAGCCTTCCTTCATAGGTCATGTTCTCTTGACCTTTAATCATTCTTGTTGCTCTTCTCTGGACCTTCTCCAATTTTTCCACATCTTTCTTGAAATGCAGTGCCCAGATCTGGACACAATACTCCAGCTGAGGCCTGACCAGCGCAGAGTAGAGCGGAAGAATGACTTCTCGTGTCTTGCTCACAACACACCTGTTAATGCATCCCAGAATCACGTTTGCTTTTTTTGCAACAGCATCACACTGTTGACTCATATTTAGCAGATATGCGTGCATCCATTTCGTACTGGAGGAAAGATTACCAGTGAAATTCAAGTTTTATTCCCAAGCAAATAGCGTCTGTTTACTTAACTGGTACTGTTTAAAGCATCTTTCCTGTCGTTAAAAGACAAAAAAAGCAAGGCAGCAGATGAGTAGGAGTGATTTGTTAGCTATGGTGTTTATCAGTTGTCCTGGTAATAAACCATGCCATTTCAGGGAGAGAGAAGAAGATGGAAAAGACTTAAATTGGAGAGAGACTGTTCCTGGATCTGCTGAGCATATCATTTCAATGTCAACTTCCATAAATATTTGTGTTGAACATGCAGTTAGTTCGCTGTGCGGATAAAGAAGTTTCATTATTCACCTGCCCATAAGCAGTTTCCTTCCTGGTGCAGTTAGCGCTGTTTGTAGGGGTGCCAACTTTCTACTCATACAAAACCAAACACCCTTTCCCTGTGTGACGGGTTCAGTCACAGAGACCCCCTTGGGACTGTCACATGATATGCTGAGACTACCTCTGAGCCTGTTTTCCCTCTGCCAGCTTGGGACTTCAGAACCCTGCCTTGTTGAGCCAGACACACCAGTCTGCTCCAGCACAGATCCAGGGTCTGAGCCATATGCCCCAAAGCTGCAGACTTAACTGAAAACAGCTTAAGAAGTGCTCCTGTCTCTAGCACCCAGACACCCAGCTCCCAATGGGATCCAAACCCCAAAATGAATCCACTCCACCTGGAGCCACCAGGGTCCCTTTTAGACCCAGTGTTCTGGTCAAAAACTGGTCACCTGGCAACCCTAGCTGTTTGCCTTATGATGTAAGGGGAGTGGAGAATTAGAGAGGACCTGTTGTGTGAAGTGGATTAAGTCCACATGAGTTCTTCTGAGCCATCTTGATGGAAGCTGGAGAGACAAGGTCTGGCCCATCAGAGCTGCCTTCTCAGAAGGAATAATGTGGGTAACAAGTCCTTGAATACAGCTGCGGGGGATGGGAAGGGGGAATGCTTGTTTTCCAGCCTTTGGCACCATAAATATTTCCATTCCCACTTATTCCTCACAAACAGTAGGATTTCATGATCAGCACTACAGGAGAGGCAGCTGAAATAGGCAGTTGGAGAACGTACTTCTTGATGCTTCCCCCTAGTTTCCAATGCCTCCTTTCCTCACCAGGTGGCTTTTCACCACTTTATGGATTTAGTGCATCCATCTCCTTCCCTGGGCCCTGAGAGAGTTCAGTCTCTATCTTTGGCATCTGTGCCGGGACTGCCAACAGAGAGTTCTTACCGGACAGGCTAACTTGCTGAGACCCAGCACATAAGCCAAACAATCAGGATGACCTGACAGTCACAGCATATCTGGACCAGCTTTGAACTGGAAGCCCTAAGGAGAAAAATTGCCACGATCCTATCTGTTTACACTACGTACTTGCATGGCCCCCATTACCATAGTACCTGAGCACTTCACAATATCTGTGAAATTTCTCCTCACGGTTTTGTAGGTGATGAACCAAGGTACAAAGAGACTAAGGACATGTCTACACTTACCGGGGGATCGATGTAGGATCGATGCATCGGCGGTCGATTTAGCAGGTCTAGTGAAGGCCTGCTAAATCAACCACAGTTCACTCTCCCGTCGACTCCTGTATGCCACTGAATCGAGAAGAATAAGGGAAGTTGATGGGAGAGCATCTCCCGTCGACATCGCATTGTGTGGACCCTGTGGTAAGTAGATCTAAGCTACGTTTCTAACCATCAGAGGAGTGCAATTCTGGAACAGCCTACCGAGGGAAGCAGTGGGGGCGAAGGACCTCCATGACTTTAAGATTAAGCTGGATAAGTTTATGGAGGAGATGGTATGATAGGATAACGGGCTTAGTCATTAGGTCAATTAAGTGCCACACTGGTAATTAGTACAATGGGTCAATGATAGGATATTGTTAGCCTTTTTCCAGAGAGTATAGCTGGAGAGTCTTGCCCGCATGCTCGGGGTTCAGCTGACCGCCATATTTGGGGTCGGGAAGGAATTTTCCTCCAGGGTAGATTGGCAGTGGCCCTGGAGGTTTTTCGCCTTCCTCCGAAGCATGGGGCAGGGGTCGCTTGCTTAAGGAGTGGGTGGATCGGCTTATGTGGCCTGCATCTTGCAGGAGGTCAGACTAGATGATCATAATGGTCCCTTCTGATCTTGAATTCTATGATTCTATGAGTTACACTATTCACGTAACTCAAATTGCATCGCTTAGATCAACTTTTCCCAGTAGTGTATACAAGGCCTTAGTGACTTGCCTAAAGTCACACAGGACGTCTGAGTGTGAATGGAATTGAACCCAGGTCTTCTGGGTCTCAAGCTGGTGCCCTAACTGCGGGGCCACCCTTAAACATAATAATCACTATGGTGGGTCAGACCATTGGTCCATGTAAGCCCAGTATCCTGTCCTCTGACATTGGCCAGATGCTTCAGAAAAATGAACAGAACAGGGCAACTGTCAAGTGATCCCTCTCCTGCTGTCTAGTACCAACATCTGGCAGTCAGAGGCTTAGGGGCACCCAGAGGATGGGGTTGCATCCTTGACCACTATCCATTGATGGACCTATCCTCCGTGAACATCATTCTTCTTTTAACCGGGTTAGGCTTTTGGTCTTTACCACAGGCCTTGCTCTCTTTAAACACCCGAGTAGGGCCACTGAAATCAATGAGACTACTCACATGAAAGTTCAGCATATGCTTAAGTACCTTGCGGACTCAAGACCAATATCTGTTATATTTTCTACAGTTCTTGTACCGCACTCACTGTGGTGCCTGCAGCAATGTTTGTGCTCTCATATCCCCAGTATCAAACTCCAGCGAGCCATTCCCTCACTCACAGCATGGGCAGCCACGTTGTGAGGGCAAGGCCAGTCCCCCCCCCGTATCATTTTAGCCATTTTGATCCAATTACAAAACATCTGCAGGGGACAGAAGCCAGAAAGAGAGATGATTTTCTTGCAAGGCATTATCATGCTGTGCCTCTGATCGACAAGCAAGCAACACACAATGAGCTGAAGTAATTCACTGTGAGCTGTCAGTCTGACATGCACATTTTTTTTAATCTATATAAAGCACATGCGTTTGCCAGGCTGTTTCTCACTGCTTGCAAGCCCATATCTCTGGGGTGATGATTTACCGAGACAAAAGCAAAGTCAATACCGGCTCCTGCAGATTTATCCAAACAGTCAGCTCTGATTTAACTAGGAATCTAGATAGCCAGTTCTGCCTCTCTTCCTCTGCTTCTGCACCCCTAATTCACTGAGTGAGGCAGACCCTTAAAACAGCCCAAGTACCTCCTCAGCCTGACCAAGGGATAGAAGTGGGGGTGGAGTGAAAAAGTCTTCAACCCATCCTAGAAGCTGGAATAGGACCGTCAGGCAGACATTCTGGGATCTCCACAGAACTTGGAGGCAAGAGGTTTCCATGCTTCTCAGTCATTTTTGGGGGTGGGAGGCTCTTATCATGAAACTAGGAATTTATTTTGGAACCCCAAAAGGTAACATTTGATTTATGCCATCATGTGCCAGCAATGCCCCTCTGCCATGTACATTGGCTAAACCGGACAGTCTCTACGCAAAAGAATAAATGGACACAAATCTGACATCAGGAATCATAACATTCAAACACCAGTGGGAGAACACTTCAACCTCTCTAACCACTCAGTGACAGACTTGAAGGTGGCAATTTTGCAACCAAAAAAACTTCAAAAACAGACTCCAAAGAGAGAGTGCTGAACTCGAATTAATATGCAAATTAGATACAATTAAGTTAGGCTTAAACAGAGACTGGGAATGGCTGGGTCATTACACTAATTGAATCTATTTCCCTATGTTAAGTTCTCCTCGCACCTTCTATTATCACTTCAAAAGGTTTTTTTTTCTCCTGCTGATGATAACTCATCTCAATTGATTAGACTCTTCCTGTTGGTAGGCATACTTCCACCTTTTCATGTTCTCTGTATGTATAAATATCTCATGTCAGTGTGTTCCAGTCTAAGCATCCGAAGAAGTGAGCTGTAGCTCACGAAAGCTCATGCTGAAATAAATGTGTTAGTCTCTAAGGTGCCACAAGTCCTCCTGTTCTTTTTGCGGATACAGACTAACACGGCTGCTACTCTGAAACATTTGATATTCTGTCTCGGAGATGACACCTGAGACCAGGGCCCTTTATTAAAGCACCTCTCACCCTGGTGGAAAACGTGCATGTGACATAGGAGCAAAATTGTCAACGACATTTTATCTTTTCCTCTTCTCTCTGGGTGAAATTTTTAGCCCTTGTGCAGAGGGCCAGCCCAAGACCCATGCACCACTTAGATACCACCCTCATCTCTCTAGTGAGCAAGGGTCACAGGAAGAAATGGGGAAAAGGAAATTAGAGGGGGGGGGGGAGAAGCACCAAGCAAGGCTCAGATCCCACCTTCAGTGAAACACACACACACACACACACGAGAGGAGCCAAAAAGCCACAAACACTCTGGCCAGATTGTTGATTGAAGCCACGCAGTTGCTATCTGAGTAAAGCTGGCTGTAATATGCTCAAAAACATCCTTCTTAAAAAGGATATAAAGCTAATCTTTTCGGAAAGAAACAATTCTTAAGATATACCTGTTCTCACTGGTAAATTTGTCTTTATGTGGACATGTATAGTATAGAACAGTATATATATATTATATATATATATATATAAATACATAATACCGGGTGTACATGTGCACACAGTTTTATGGGCCTGATTCTGTATTGTCCTGCATGTTGGGTAGTCAGTTGTACAAAAGGAGTGCAAAGTGTATATAAAGTGTTTTGTGTTTCACACCCACTTTGCACTAGTGTAACATGGAGAACCAGGCCCTTATACTTCTAATAGTAGACTTTTCCCTTGTAGGGCAGAAATAAGCCAGCTATACTCATGTGGGATAAAAAAAATGCCTCAACTCCTTATATACAGTAACTATTATGACATCACCTTGGACTGGTTTCTAAGCTCCACAGCTGCTGCTTGTTATAGAATCCATACTGAAGCAAATCCTTGATTGATATCACATACAAGAATTAACTTCAAAGGCCTGCAATATCCACAGCTCCAAAGCACAGAATAGCTTCAATAATCTGCAAAGTTGAATAACCAGACACCCAGCGTCCAGAGGGCTGTCAAACTCTCCAGCCGCCAAACTACAGAGGGGTGTGATGGCTGTGTGTGCTTTGCTGAACCCGAGACACAGGTCCATTACTCCGTCTGTATTTACAATCACAGCACTAGGCCCATCCAGTCTGATGGTCTCATACAGAGAGAGTGGGGTTTAGTGCTAGGAACTGGACTTTGCACCTCTACTTTTCTCCTGCTGCAATATAACCCGTGTCTGCTACAGTCTCCCCTCTTCTTCCTCTAAGCACCATCGTCCCCTGTGGTCAGGCCCTCATGGAGGGCAAGCATTCAGCAAGTACAAATCCCTACTAGAATGCTGCATATTGAACTTTAATCAATCCAGTCATCACAGTGGCATATGCTATATTCCCCTGGGGACTCTGTTCCCCTTAAGCGCGTTTCTTAATGAATAATTAAGCTCTGCAGAATCAGGAAAGAACTTCTTTAAAATTAGGGTCAGATTGTGATGCCTTTATTCAGGGTGAGTAGCACTTTACAACAAGCAGTCTCCATTGAAGTCAGTAGGACTAAACTATGTTAAAATCTTGCCCATAAATTTTGAGTACTCTGGTTTATCTCCAAGAAGCAGCTTCAACCAAAGGTTTAAGAGTTCCAGTGGCTTTGGGGGGTGCACCAGTAGCTCAGAGTAACATGGAGCCATCATTGTAGATGGATATTAAGATTCTCAGGGTCCTGTGACACCTTGAGTTTTTAAAGGACACTTTAATTAATTGGGCAGGGAATCACTACACAAATATAGGGACTGTTTCCCCAACTATTTTCACCCTGTTCTTTCTTGTTTTTTCTCCCCCCCGCACTCCCATGGGGAAAAGAAATCTAGTTAGAATACAGCAAGATTTGCATGTCTGTTATGTACAGATAACCACCAATTTATGATCGTGGATCTGAACAGCACAAAACTATGGGGCAGTTTGGGTCTGGTTCTGAATTGGGCAGCTCAGGTCCATGGCTGGTCATAGCCAATAAAGTTATAGGAAACAATTGTAATGGAATCAGAAGAAGAGGACCCGACGGGGAGCTTTGTTACTAACTTTGTAACTAAACTTGGGGTGGATTTGCAGTCGTTTGCTGGATCTGGAGCAAGTTTAGAGCCCACAAGCTGAAAATCATCTGAAATTTGATGTCACCTCTTTCAGTCTGAAACCAGGTGAAGCTTAGCCTTTCACTTTGAAGTGAAACGGGCTCATTTCAACTGCAGATTCAGAGAGTGTAAATGAATCCACGTGAACTCAGATTAAAAAAGGCAAGGCGTGGAAGCGCTGAGATAGGCACTGCCCTGTGAACAAACCTTGTTGCGTCATAATTTTGTGCTATTAATACACCTTTGCAGATGCATACTAACTATATTTGTGTTTCAGAGTAGCAGCCGTGTTAGTCTGTATCCGCAAAAAGAACAGGAGGACTTGTGGCACCTTAGAGACTAACACATTTAATTCAGCATGAGCTTTCCTGAGCTACAGCTCACTTCTTCGGATGCATAGAATGGAACACACAGACATGAGATATTTATACATACAGAGAACATGAAAAGGTGGAAGTATGCATACCAACAGGAAGAGTCTAATCAATTGAGATGAGCAATTTGTGTGTGTCATTTGCCTGCTCTCTCCATCCACTTTGTGGCTTTCGCAAAGACTGTGGAGTTCAAGTTTGCTTAGAGAATTGCAAGTATTGTGCTTTCTTCTTCTCCTCTAAACACTGATTTGTTTACACAGCTCACTGCAGCGCCACCTTGTGTTTCATCATTTCACCAGTGCAAAAAAGTTGCATCGAGAATGCAAACACTTGTTTTTGCTACATCTCCTATATGAAGACCGTTACACCACACACATACACACCTGCGATATTAAGGCACAGCACAATTAACAGCCCTAACTCCCTGTTCTTTGGCAAATGGAAGTCAGCTCTCAACAGTCAAATTCTGCTGCTGACCAGGCTGGGCTGCTCAGGGAACAATATTTGGCTTGACATTTTTAGTAAGGGGTTAAAGCACCTTTAAAACAGGATGTGGAGCTCAAAGATCTATGAGCATCATGGCTTCAGCAGGGCATTGTAGTCACGGTGTAGGCAGGGCCGCCCAGAGGATTCCGGGGGCCCGGGGTCTTCGGCGGCGGGGGGCCCTTCCGTTCCAGGACCCGCCGCCGAAGTGCCCCGAAGACCCGCGGCGGGAGCCCCCCGCCGCCGAATTACCGCCGAAGCGGGACCCGCCGCCGAAGTGCAGCCCGGTCTTCGGCGGTAATTCGGCGGCGGGGGAGGGTCCCCGCCACGGGTCTTCGGGGCACTTCGGCGGCGGGTCCCGGAACGGAAGGGCCCCCCCGCCGCCAAAGACCGGGCTGCGCTTCATCGGCGGCGGGTCCCGCTTCCCCCCCGCCCCGGCCCCAGCCTCTTACCCCTGGCTCCCTCCTCACCCGGAGCCTCAGCGCCTCACCGGAACAGCCGCAGCGTGTCCCCGGCGGGGCCTGAGCCCCGTCCCGCTCAGAGCCGCGTGGGGAGGGGGCGGGGCTAGGAGCTCCACGCCGAGCGGAGGGAGCTGAGCTCAGCCTGGAGCTCCCGGCCCCGCCCCCTGACCACGCAGTTCGGAGTGGGGCGGGGCTCAGGGGCCCCGGCGGAGACTCAGCGCTTGATGCGCTGAGGCTCCAGGAGAGGGGCGGAGGCGGGAGCCTCCGCTGTTCTCTTGGGGGCCCCTGCGGAGCCCGGGGCAAATTGCCCCCTTTGCCCCCCCCCTCTGGGTGGCCCTGGGTGTAGGATGGAAATGCAGATCAATCTGCCTGTCTGGCCCAGGGGCTCTGCCTTATTAGCAGAGAGAGCGCAGACTAAATGCATCTTTTTACAACCCCCCTTACTTCAGTGGAGTTACACCTGGTATGAAATTCAGTTCATTATTTCTAGGTTTAACCATCTCCCTCCCCTGCCCCAGGGCGAGACTCTCCTGGACTTCAACAGAGCCAGGAATTCACCCACAGTCTGCAAGTATTAGAGGTTTGCCATTTACAGGAACCAACGTGCAAACAAATGCCGCACGGAGAACCAGCTGCAGTCAGTGATAGAACAGCGCCTCCTCGCTGCAGAGGGAGAATTATTGTCCGCACCTGCTGAAATCTGTTTCACTGAACTTTCACCGGAGTGGAAGCTAATTCCCAATGATACAACTTGCAGGAGCCGGGACTAGAAATGTTAATCCCTACTTTGAAGTGCAGCCCCCGGCACCCCCAACCCAGTTCTTAAAGATACAGTGTAGAAAGGTCACTCACCACCCAGTGCATCCCTTCATGGCCATGCATGGTGTAGCAGCCTCTTCAACTTCACCACCCTCTGTCAACAGCTCCTAAGGTGGCTTGTTCTGTCTTACAACTCAGCCCTCTGGCCAGGTCAATTATAGTCCCATCCTTTCCAGGGTAATAAAGAGTCCAATAAAGCAACAATGTAATGACCTTATCCAGGCCTTCAGCCCCACCTTGGGCTCATTAGTCCTTGTGCTCCACTTACACCAGGGGGGTTTTACATCCCCTTGGGGTGGGCAGGGAAACCCAGGCCCTCTGGGTTGTGACCCCGGGACCCTGTATTAAGCAGCCACGGTCTGCGTCCGCAACTCTGCTCTTTCCCTAGATGACTTCCTAGCTCCATCCACCTTCAGGTCCCTTTCACAGAGTGACCCCTTCCAGTTCTCTCTGCCTGGAGGTTCCAGCTCCATCTGCTGATTTGTGCCTGAAGCAGAGGCCTCTGAGGCACCCTGGCAATGTGTAGCTCCCTACAGGCTGGCCTCCTGCAGCAATTACCCCAAAGCTCCTTTTCCTGGGAGGGCTTCTGCTTAAGAGCCTCTTTTCTGGAGGCATACCTTCCTCCAGCAGAGCTATGGTAGCCTTTTATCAGGTCCAGCTTGTTAGTCAATTAGCTGCCAATCAACCACCTAGTCAGTTCATTACTTCCCCGGGCTGAATTGGGTAGGGCCAATGTTAGACTAAAAAGAAAAGGAAAAAAAAAAGAAAGAAAGAAAAAAATAATGGAGATATACCTATTGCCTAAAACTGGAATGGACCCTGAAGGGTCATTGAGTCCAGCCCCCTGCCTTCACTAGCAGAACCAAGTACTGATTTCACCCTGATCCCTAAGTAGCCCCTATCAAGGATTGAACTCACAACCCTGGGTTTTCCAGGCTAATGCTCAAACCACTGAGCTATCCCTCTCTGCCCACCTGTTTTGGTATGATTTATTTCCATGTTTAGAGATTCAATTACTGCACTACTCACATGCCATTTACCCACAGAGAGTCTGTAGTGATAATGTAACATAGCTTTGCAGAGCCCCCTGTGACATGGGGACTGGAGCAATTGCCCTGCTTGCTACCCCCTAACACCCGCCCCGGAGACGGGTTCATACTCCTTAAGTAAACCCATCACAAGTAGAGCAGGCCCTGACTCCCCTGAAAGGGGCCAGCCACCCCGTGAAATGTAGGTTGAGATTTTCAAGGCAGGTTATGGGATTTAGGCACGCCGCTCCCATTCATTGCAATGGGTGTGGTGTGTCTAAGGGTAGGATTTCCCAGAGGGCACGCCTACCCATCCTGCGGCAGTGAGCCTCCAAGGCCAGGTCGGCAGGCTGGGGCTTGTGCTACTATGCTAAAACTTGCTGGGTAGACACTGCAGCTCAGACGTGCCGCCCCAAACACTTGCTTGCTGGGCTGGTGCCTGGAGCCGGCCCTGCTCCCAGAGTGTTGTTCTGTAAGATATGTAAATAGTAGATGGTGGGGATAGGCATGAACAATAAAAGAGCACTGGTGCATGTACTTTGGAGCGGTCTCCGACTGAGTTTGTAGAGGGGCTGGGAGCAGGCACCACTATAGGCAATCTGAAAATCCCACCAGAAAATCCTCTACTCAACTTTGAAAACATCACAACCATGGGTTTTACTTTTCACTTCAAATCCCCTGAATTGTGTTTTTGCTTTTTGGTGGGGGGAGAGCGGGAAAGGAGGAAGATTTTTGGAAGCTATTTTTAAAACCACTAAAATACTAAATATTCTGTTCCTACTTATTAGAACTCAGAACCATGTTCCAAGCCAGTCCATGTTAACCTGTGTGAATAGCACAGCATTTGATTTTTGTGTTGTTTATATTGCTGTAGGACCTAGAGGCCCCAGCAGAAATCAGGGCTCCATTGCGCTGAAGAAGTGAGGTTTTTTACCCACGAAAGCTTATGCTCAAATAAATCTGTTCATCTTTAAGGCACCACCGGACTGCTTGTTATTTTTGTGGCTACAGACTAACATGCTTACCCCCAATACTAAACACAGAGACAGTTCATGCCCCAAACAAAATACCGTTTAAATAGACAAGACAGACAAAGGGGGAAAGGAGAAAGAGAAGCCCAGAGGCCCATAGCTACAAAGGTATTTAGGTGCCAAACTCCCATTGATTCCATTGGAAGTTATGAGCCAAAATCCCTCTGAAGATCTGGGCCGAAGTGACTTGCTCAGGGTTATACACAACAGGTCCATGGTACAATCTAAAATACAAACCAACTCTGAGTCCTTGTCTAGTTCCCTATCCATTGAACTTCTGTTGTATTTGGTAAACTTAAAGTAGTCTCTTACAGCTTCCCAGCTCCCCACCAACTCTGTTTTGTTCTGCTTTCTCACTCCCCACCTCTCAGAGCTTATTCAAAATCCTCTGCCTTTCCCAGTTGGAATTGGCCCTGGTATCTGAAGTTGCACATTTTTTTAAATTAAATCTTCCATCTTGGGATTTTATATCCAAAATTGGCCTGTTTGGGTAAGAGATTAAGAGGCTGTTTTCTTTCATTGATGTTCACTTTCTACTGGGACTCACTTCAGCCTTTTATTAACTCAGCCCAGAGTGGTAAAAAATATTAATAATAGCAAGTGACAGGAGAAATCATGCAAGTCTTTTATTTATTCTCATGCCCAGACCTCATTATTTAGTAATGACTCTTTTGAAAAAACATTCAGAGAAAAGGGTTCATTTCCTAAACAAACTGTCCAGTAGCATAAATACCCTCTATTAGGCTCCTTTTAAAGTACTGCAAATGATCCTCGATTTTGATTCTGAGATAAAATAACACAGCTGGTCCCATTTTCAACTTCTCCCAGTGCAAGATATAGAGCAATATTTAATCTGTGGTGCTTCAAAACTGGTGCTGTTTCCATTAGGATCCACGCCCAGCATCACTGGCTTGCACACTGCCCCCAACTGGAGGCTTGCTCAGACACCGCAGCATGAATAGAACAGTGTTGCTGATTAGGAAGTGCAGAAAATTCCAACTCATCATCATAATGCTGAGAGATGCTAGGGTATTCGACCTCTGTGAAGGAGGTGGTTCTTTCTAAAGTGCTCCATGACAGAACCAATGATGGCCTCCCACCCAGCAAAGGGAATGGGCCACAAAGATACACATGATCTAAAGATGTGGGTGAGCGGTAAAACATAGGGACAAGAATGGAGTGAGAAGGGGACACTGTGCAGCGAACCCTGGACAACTCCCATTGCTCTGACACGGTGTCAAGTGAGGGAGTTAGCGGAAAGAGCTGGTCAGAAAAGTGAGCTTTTCTCACCTGAGAAAAATTGAGATTTTGGAAGAAAAGAATTGTCCCAAATCAGTAAAAAAGTTTCTCACAAAATGAAATTCTGAACAAGATATACAGATAGATATAGATATATATGGAAAAAGAATGTTTTGACTGTTTTAAAACTTTTTTCCATTTTTGGGAGGGGGGTAATCATTGGAATTGATAAAAAATTTACAAAATAATATATTTTAATCAAAATGGCATTTTCCAATGGAAAACTGTTTCCATGAACATTTTCCTACCAGCTCTATTAGTAGATTACAAAGCCACAAGGGACCACTGTGGCTATCTAGTCTGCCCTCCTGTATAACACAGGCCATAGAACTCCGCAAACTCATTCCTAGAGCTTATCTAGGATACAGCTCAGAGGACTTAGGGATGCTAGAATGGTAGCACTGAAACCTGAAAGTCCCTATCATAGGTGATGGCAGCGCAAGTTTTCCCCATGCAATTCTGCCTTACTCTTCTCCTGGAGAAACTGCGATCGATTGAGTTGTCATTCACCTATTTGAGCATTCGACCGCCAACAGAATTACCATTTATACCGATGATGGGTTGTTGGGTTTTTTTGAAATCTCAGTAGAGATTTAATCATTTCATGTATTCTCCTTTTCATTGTTCATGGACTGTCCATTAGTGGTTTATGATTTTCTCAAATCCAGTTGTTCTTTGAAAATACTGAGGGAAAAAAAGGTCTGTAAATGATCCTCTTCCAGTAGATGGTTGGGCAGTTTGGTTCAGGTACATGAGAGATCAGAAATTTGACCTGTGCTGGTTAGTTTTGACTGGACACAGTTTTAAGCTTTTAATTTTGGTCATGGAAAAATGTTCTTTATGAAAACATTTTGGCCAGTGCCAATTAATAATTTCTGCTAAGGCAAGGCCAAACAGGAATGGCTGGCCAGGAGTGTTCGGGTCAGGTCAGCAGTGAGCTACATTTGCAAATGTGTGGTTACCCAACACTGGCCTGCCTGGAGCAGTTCAGGACAGACTTGAAGTACTTTAGCATGGCTATACAGAGTAGCATGGCTTGTACAGGAGTGATCTAAACTATGGCTGGTGATCACTGGTTCAAACCAGTACTTTCATGCCTTAATTTTCCTTGGCATAGAAATCTTTCAGTAGAATATCCCAGTTGCTTTTACCACGACCTTCAGCAGAGAAACTATACACTAGAGTGGCATGAAGCTTGGAGGTTTCACTTCACAAGAGGTAGGTGAGATTGTGAAAATCCCATTCCAGTTTTGACTCCCATGGGTTCACAACCCATTAGCTTTGAGCCTCAGACTGAAAACAAATAAACCTCCTTTGAAACTGCTACATTTCTTGCTAAAACCATAAACTGGTCCAGGAATTCAGCCTTAGGTCTTCTCAAAACTTGTCCCCAAGTTCTCTTGCAACTCAAGGGTATGTTCCATTGAGACTCACAGTGCACTTTGGAGGGAGTGAACCCAATACAAGTTTGGGATTTGAAATGGAATCTGACGTAAACTGTGTTTCATTACAAAGATCCCTAAAAGGCAGAAATCGGTAACAGAAACAGACAGGCAGAGATAAGGTAACATGTTTGTATGCAGCTTCCTCTAGTGGCTGGGACACACCAAGGATAAGAATCTACTATTTCTACTGGCCACAAGTGGTGCTTCTTTAGCTCAAAACAGTAAAAGCTCATGCTTCTAGTTGTGAAAGTCCTGGGTTCATATCCAATTGACAATCCACGGGAGAGCAATGGTTATAATATAACTCCACTTTCTGTGATAAGGATCCGTGTGTATGACACAAATCAAATGTGTGTGCTTCAAGTGTAAAACAACAGTGAGTGACTAACCTATTTTCTAGTCACTCCTGGATTCCTCCTTGGGTCCCTTTCGTAACCTAAAAGCATGTGGAAAGGAACACACCTTGATTTTAAACGAAAGCAGTACAGAAGAGGGGAAGCTACTTATTTCAGAATAAGGTAACAACATTAATTTTAAATATTTCCATACTAGTAGTTTTTATTTTTATATTCATTTTTAAATTGAAAATAACATTTAAAAAAATTGCAGTAAGGCACTCCGTGGGGGTTGAATTATGGTGTAATAATGCATACATTATGGGCAAATAGCCCTGGTCTTAGTTCTCAGGCCTAGCAGCACACTTGGCCTGACTTCTAAGCCTAGTAAATTAAAAGTGTATAATTCACACCCTTTGGTTGCTTATTGCTCAGCTGGTGTTTATTTCAATCTGAATTTATACAGAGTCCATTTAATGGGGGAGGGTTAGCGAAAGGAAAAATGGCTGTGGGGATATAATGCTCCTGAATGGTGTCAGATGAATGCCCCCGAAGACTGAAACCCTTTGTTCATCCACAGAACAGGAACAGCATGGGCACTGAGCATTAGCAACGGAAACTTCCTCATGATGCTCCCTCCTACTGTTCTGGCTTCTGAGGGACCACCTCTAGGATGAAGAGAGGCGTTCCGTCTCCATGGTCCCTTCTCTCATTCACTCCGCTGCTCAGGCTGCCAACAGTGTCCGGGGTGGTGGGTTTTTGATACTCTTTCACTCTGAAATGGGCTGAGGTAACAGGCCCATTCCACACAGGCCAGTGAACCACCACCAGTGTGGGCTGAATCTGAATCAGCTCTGAAAAACTCTGCATATCCCATTACCAATCCCCCGAGCAACTGAGGCCCCAGAAATAGATTTCATGTTATTGAATAAAATGATTGTAAAAATACGTGATGGCTACAAGATAAAGATAGAAGTTGGGGTAACAAAGAAAGAAATTTAATACATGCAGGATAGCTACAGATTTACTGGCAGCTGATTTGCACCACGATTCTTACTGGGCTTTCTGTGATGTCTCCTCTGTCAGGTGGATCTGCTGAATACGTACCACTCACAAGAGAGTCCTGCTAAATAATCTGAATGAAAGCCGCTGTTATGTTTTGGGTAGGGATGGACTCCAGATGTATAACTCTGATATGGATTCTGATATTCAACACTCCACAGTTTGGGAACTTTAACCAGCTGGGTTCTAGTGAGAAGGATTAGCTGAGAAGTTTGGATCCTTAAAAAATGAAGGGTGTTTGGATCTGGGGCTTTGCTTTGGATCCATGTCTATGTTTTACTTCATGGTTGGTATAAACTGGGTATTTCGGTGGAACTCTCGTGGTCTCAGGATGATCTGGGGTTTGATCGAGCCATTCACTCAGCAAAATACTCTGAAGGCCAGATTCTCAGCTGATGTACATCAGCGTAGCCCCACTGAAGTCACAGGGGAATGTCCAGGGTGTCTTTATGCTTTGGTGATACCCAAGTGCTGGAACGGCCCCACGCACCCATGAGATGTAGGTGAGCCATAGCTCCAGGATCAGGATCAGGCGATGAGCTACTTTTGTATCCTGCTTCCTGAGCTATGCCAATCTCAGCCCAGGGTCTTGGCCAAAATATCCAAGTGGGGGCATCTGGTCTCAGCCCTCAAAATGAATAGTGAGGACTCCAGGAGAAGGTCCAGGGCAGATTAGCAGTCACAGCAGCATTTTAAGGAGCTCATGTGCCGCTTAGGTGAGTTAGAATGCCCCACTTAAATGGTGGACCCAGGTCACCAGGGAACATGCTCTTCAGAACTGAATGAATTTTGCCATTCCATTGCCATATCCTAGGTGTGTCACCACCACTCCAGCACAGCTCTATCTATGTGCACGACTACTAGCCGCCTAAGTGCGGTGCAACAGGGGGAGGAGCGGGGGGTGGGGGGCCTGCGGATGTCCCTTCATGCTGTTAGAACTATTCCTTCTTCCCCTTTAGCAGGAAGAGTGGAATGAATTATTCCCTATAGCAAAGGAACTTCACTTCCTCATGCTATTTACTTTGGGGGCTGAACACTGTGACATTTTAACTATCCTGCTAAGAATTCCTAAAGCAGCAGCCACTAATGGATCTGCCAGACACACGTTCGTAAAAACAGGGTTGGGGCTAGTTAATGGAAACTCCAGCCCTCCCGTCCCCTGTTGTTTGCTACATATATTAAAAGTATCATTTCATTTGTGTTAAGCATAAAAACACCCTGTCCCTCCTCTCACATTTCATTTAATGCCAGATCTCCAGTCCTATTTGTGGACCAATAAATTAAGCATTGAGCAAGCCATGTTTACATTATCGGCTAAGGAAATACGGGTGTGAAAAAAACAATAAGAAAATAAGGAGTCAGGTGTTCTGAAATAAAATTATGTTTTCCCTTTGATCAACAGTATGAATGAAACTTCAGCTTTGGACTTCAGTCCACTAAACGCAGCTATATGATCATATCTTTGTGGTTCTTAGGGCTGAGTGAACTAGTCTGGATACAATAAAACCTGAGCTGAACCTTCACCTAAGATGCAAGCCAATTTTTTTTTTTAAGTCCAGATACATTTTTTTCTGCACTATTTTACCTTTCCATGCACTTCTGCCAGGCTGGTCTCAGAAATGCTGAAATACCATGGGCGCCATTCACCACTCTGTAATACTGGTTTTATGCTCACTTTTGTTACACCAATGTGCCGCTGACGCAACAGAATGCAGAATTAGGCTACATGAGAAAGGCTGCTCTTGCATTTCTGGCTTGGAACCTTCACAAGAAACCGTCTTCCAATAAGATCTCTCCCCCAGTTTTGCAGAAGCACGAAGTTTGCTGAGTGTAGATTGGGCATCTGAAATTTGGGGGACTTGTCTTATGCACACTGGATCACCGAACAATTTTAAACCTGCTAATTAACAGATCTCCACCGATTATTGGAATATACTGTACGTTCGCTCTCCTGCACTAAGACGTTAATCTGTGGTTACTTCTGATGTCTAAAGAAGCATTCACACAAGATTCCCAAACTTTAAAGGACATGGGTAAAAGAACCAGAAGTGCTAAGTGTACAAACTGCAAGTATGAAATCGGGTTCAGATCATTTAGATACGTTTCCTATTAGAACAGGACCAAAAGTGGAACCTGGAATCCAACCCCCTTTTTGGTTTTGAAGGCGACTTCAGATTCATATTCCTTGATTTAAACTTGCTGTTACAAACTTTGGTTCTGAGTCTTATCCAGAACTCAACAGGGCCAAGCTCTGCCCCTTCCCCTTCCACTTTGGCTGCGGCTGAAACCTCACAAGAAGAACTCCTTAGCTATTGAGATCTCTGCCACTCGGGCCAAAATCTAGCAAGTACAACTCCTGAAATGTCACAGTGTCATAGAAGCCTGAACCTTAAACCTGGTTCAACCACAAACCCAAACCGCAGGTATTAAGCAAAGACCTTAGTCTAGTTCAGACTTTTGAATGCTCATCCAAACCAAACCTCTGAACATTTGTGCTGTTCACCCATTGCTAATTACAAACCCGCAAGGGGTATGTAGCACTTCCACTTGGAGCATAACAACTTTTCTATCCAGAAGGATACCTCTCATAATTCAACAGGGGGGAAAAATAGTGAAACCCATGCAACATCCAGGAACCCTGAAGAGTCTTTCATAAACAAATAGCAGTGGCAATTGATGAGTCTACAAACTCTGTTGGGTTGGATCCGTGTATAGCAAACCTTTTGACAGTTGTACTAACAATCCCAAACCAGCGGAACACAGCCGGGTGAATTTAGTTAAGCTTCCTCGATTGCTTGTCCTGGCTGGAGTCCACTAAGGAGCCACTGTGGAACAGCTGAGTGGTTTGTGCCCACGTCCTGGATGATATTACTTGGCAGATGAGGAGGCAAAGTGGCAGCTGTTAACATATTTGCAGCTCGCTGGAAAGCATCAGATCTGATGCAAACTGTCCCCTCCGAGCCAGTAAAAACTTCAGGCTAAGCATGTGACGGTCTGCCTCATCTCTGCACCAGCTTCCACACCCCGGCCAGCAAACAGAGACGCTTCTGATTTCAAAATCAAGGCGAAGGAGTGCCCAGCTTGCTGGGGTGTTAGAGAAGTGTCCCATCTGCGCTCGGGACTGCATCAAGGTTATATAATGAAGTGAGGGGGAGATGAACACTGACAATGGCTCTCTTGAAACCACTGTGAGAGGGCAGGCAAATGGGATGGAAAAGTGGCATAAGCCTTTCCACAGTGAGGATGTGAACAGTGTTTTCTTATGTCATTGGCCTTATTAATCATCTGATTGTCTGGAGCACAAGGGTAGACCTCTCTCCTTCACCACATTGCATGTCCTGCCACTCGCTCTCTTTTCTGAAGTCCTATTCTCCCCATAGAGGATACGGGTAACTTCCCCTGAAGTCCATGGGAGTCACTCAGACTCCTCAGAGCGGGAATACAGATCCTGGATTCTAATGCTTTGTTAATGGCTGGTGAACCACAGAGTTTTCCAGGGTGAGGAGAGGAAGGTCTATCCATTTAACATTGCAAAATTCTTTCTTTGTTAGCTGTCGCCCACCTTCAGGCGGAACTACTGTGCAGATCACATGGACCATTGCACATGTGTCTCCACCATCCCTCTTTTCCCAAGATAACGGATGGCCTAGTAGGGTCTGACTTTAACTATAGCACCTTGCATCCTTCATGATTGTAAAGCACTTTACACACACACACAAATCATGTCACTGACAACTGAAATGCAGCCACCTCTGGGCTGGAAGGCAACAGCTGTTGAACAGCTCAGGACAGAATTTAAGACACTAAATTTACAAATTGTTACTAGTCTTTTTCTCTGTAAAATGCCTAGCACATAGTTGGAACGATACCAATAATACATATTAATAAATAAAATAAATATAATAAATAATAATAATAATAAATTAATGTAATCAATTATTATTATTGATAGAAAGCATAGGACTCTGTACCTAATTGCAATGCCAGTGAACACACATGGATTCAGAATGTGGTTACCCACATCTGGAATTTGCCATTATTTCTGGGTCAACACCTGAAAAATGCCATGAGAATCTTTACAAGCCCTATGGTCAGAAAGTTGGTTTTACACCTGCCACACAAAAGGCAGCCAAGATGGCTTGATTTAGTAGATCTCATTCTCAAGTGCCCAAGCCCTGATCCTGACCAGTGTCTGCCTTTTACAAAGGAGAAAATAAAAAGAATTTAAGGAGATCTGGTTCATTTCCCTGTTCTGCCACTTACTTCCAATGTGACCTTGGACAAGTCACTTAGGCCCAGATTTTTAACGTTATGTAGGCATTGCTGCACTCAGTGGCTCAGTGCCCAACTGATTTAGAAGCCTGCATCTCATTTTCAGAAGGGTTTTAAGCACTTTGGAGTCTAAATTCCATTGGTTCCCAATTGATAAAAAGTACTCTTTTTTCCCCATCCTTTGTCTGTCTTGCCTATTTGGAGGGTAAGCTCTTTGGGCCCTGGGCTTTCTCTCACTGTGTGTTTGTACGCCTCCTTGCACAATGGGGCCCTGTTCTTGGATGGTGCTTGTAGGCGCTGCCATAATATAAATAATGAGAGGGTTGTGTTCAGTGATCACGATGCGCTGAGCTATTCACTTTGCTCCCGTTGGCTGGAGACCGGCACACGTGTTCCCAGCTCCTACAGTAAATGGTAATTGTTGCAGGGAACCAATGTTGCCCTCATTCCTTCCAAGATGGAGGAAAGCATGACAGGACTTGCCAAACTCAGAATCTAAGGGAGAAAACAACGAGAAGCATTTTCTACATGGAGATTTCTGAGAGAGAGCACAAGGACCATGCATAAAACTATCCCAGAACGAGAGCAATTGGGCTTGTCACGGAAGGGACTGGCTTTGGCTGGCCCACTGGAAAGTATTTACACTGTACGGAAACACAAACACAGCCACATGCTTTATCAAAGGAAAATCTGAAAAAGAGGAGACTGTTTCAATTCCCTTCTATTTTTGTTACATTCCTTAAAATTAACTGGGGTGATAAATTATCTATATTTAGCAATTATGTCTCTTTAATTAAGACACCCATAGGCAGTCAGCAAACAACACCCAATATGGTAACCTATGGGATGCCGAGGATGCTGGGAAAGGCACTAGGCAAAAGTTCCACTAGATTTTGTCACTGTGTCTTATAAACCTCCAATTAAAGTAAAATCTCAAGCCCCCATCTCCTGGGGCCTGTTCCCTTGGAAGCCCAGAATATCCTGTCTCTGAACTGCAACTTGGGTCACTTGCAGGCATCACTGTTTCTCTCATTTGAAAGATGTACCACATCCAAAGGAGCAGAGCAGCAGTTGCTGATGGGGATGGACACACAGAAAAAGAGAACCAGCCCTAAACTTGGTTTAAGAGCTGAAAAAGTTGATTATTTCCATTGGTTTCCCCCCCACACACACACATCTTTGTACCTGTCTGCTAAAGATCAACCCACACAGAGACATTTAACCTAATCTTAACACGGGTCAGACTCGCACACGAGCCCAGCCTGTTGGGTTGAGGTTGGGTGCACAGTTGTGTTGAAAATCTGGAAAAGACCTAATTGTAATCAGCGAGGTTAAGGGTTAGTATTTACCACACATAAAATTAACAACATCAGAATGTAAATAAAATTACCTTCCAGCTTGGTCCAGTTCTATGACCCTGAGTCTGCAACCAGGCCTTACCAAAGCAGCCCTTCCCTGGAGCACCTGTGCAAGGAGGAGGGGAAGTGCAGTTGGTGTATACACCTTGTTCACCGACGATAAGGTAGTACTCCTGCACTCTGTTAGAGCATTGAGCCGAAGGGCAGGTCTGAATACCACCAGACTTTGGGCCAGGTCGGTTCCCTCTCTGGGTTTTGGAGTTCCTGCATCCTGCTGGCACTGGAAGTGAAAGTGACAAAATACCTCGGTGGAGGCCCATCTGCTGCGATTTTAGGCTTCACCGGAAACAGGAGGAATTGTTTTATTATTAATTATTTGTATTACTGTAGTGCCCAGGAGCCGTAGTGATGGGTCCTTGCGCGAGGTTGTGAAGGGGTTCACTTATCACATGGCCAGGCAGCTCTTACCCTGCATAGTGCCCCCTGCCGACGGTCACTCCGTCTCTCGTGGGGGGTCTCCCTTCTCCTAACTCGGCCCTCTGGCCAAGTCACAATTCAGTCGTTTCCTTCTGGGGTAACAGAAAGTCTGACATAAAACAGGCTAATGTCCTCACACAAGAGCCTTGGCCCCAAATCCAGGCTCGTGCCAGTTTGCCAGTGGCTGGTAGGGGAACCCAGGCCCTCCCACTACACCAGGTTCCAGCCCAGGGCTCCTATACCAGCAACCAAGGTCTGTGCAGCCCCACTCTTTGCTGATGCTTCCCTGGGTCTCTTTCTCCCCAGCAACTTCTCTAGGTTGAGCTTTCTGTCAGGGCTAGGATCCCAAAGCTGATCCTCCCTTGGGCTTTCCCCTGACCGCTGCCCGGTTCCCACCCTCTCTCTCTCTGCAGCCCCCGTCTGCTACTTCCTCTCTTTATACTAATCAGCCTTCACCTGCCCTGCTGGGCTTTCTGATCAGTTAAGCCTGGCTCCTCCTCCAGGGGCAGCCAGGTAACATAACTGGCCTCCCAGCCCTTCATTAACCCCATCACATAGATGCTAAACCAGGGTCCCCAAAGAGCTCACAATCCAAGTATACAACAGGAAACAACAGATGGAGACAGCCCGACCGAGGAGGAGGAGTACAAGGAGACAATACAAGTCAGCATGACAGGCAGTGGTCTCAGCACACCAGCAGCTGAACCACTGCCAGATTTTAAACAGACATCTTAGCAAACGAGAGCTTTGGAAGAGGATTTTTTTTGCAGATTTTTACAGCGAACTTCTCCCAAGCACAGATACTTTCAGCTATTTTGGCAGTTTTCTGTGCTTTAGAAAGCATGACTAAGCCCCTGAACTACCATACTGAACCTGAGATCTTTCTGAAGTTCACCCATCTCTGGGTGATACTGAGCACATGTTCTTTGGACACTGGAGTACACCCCTGGTGAGCAAGCATCTCTAGGTCATCTCAATCCACATAGGCCTGGCCTCAACTGACAAACACAAAGGAAACAAATTCCTCCTAAGGAAGCTGATGTGGGAGGTTCAGTGAATCAGCAACCATAAGGAGCAACAGCTGCAAGCAAAGCCAGCAGGGAGCAGTTAGCAGGTGGGCAGGGGGAGAATGGGACAGAGTGGGAGGGTGTAGCATATGCCACAAGGCAAGGTGGTGAGGCAGCAGCAGATGCATCAGAGGAAGAGACTAGGGGTGAAGAAAGAAGCCCAGGTGTTGTCAGGCTAGTGGGTGGGTTGAGTAGTGAGCACAGACATTACGCACTAATGCTGGGTGAAGCCCAAGAGGACCAGAGAAGCTCGGGTGTTCAGATGTTTATCTGAATCTCTGGGGTCTACACAACTGGACTATAGACCCCACGTGAGCAAGCTTCTTTGTAACGTGTCTCGTAACTCCTCCATCTGACTTGGACTGACCACAACATTAGCACAGCCTCTCCCAGCACTGCAGCTTCTGGTCCTGGTTGGAAGCAGGAAGGACCGATGCAGTGGTGGGAGAACTGAAAATGATCCCAAACAATCCCTGTATCAGCCAAAAGCAATGGAATTGCTGCCCAGTACTGGTCCCTCTGGATAGGATGGGAATCTTCCCAAACTAACTCTGCAATCAAGGTCTCCATTCCACTGGCTGTGGGGCCAGTTAGTTTAACCCTTTCCAAGCCTCTTCTTTGTCTGTTCAAGCATCCCCACTGCAGGAAGGTATGAAATCCCTTCCTATGCTGTATATCCTCCCTTACACTACCCGTAACTGCAGAATCCTCCTGATGGAAAGAAACCATTGGGGTGAAAATGTCCCACCAAGCAAACCTGGTATCTTTCATAGGCAGGAGGTCCAACCTCCAAGCACTTCAACCCCCAGCCTTGTGGATCCTAGAAGGTTTCCCAGTGGACAGCACGGGCAAACCCAGATGACAGTGAAAAACCATAGCCTAAAAACAATTGGTTTCATATGTCTATGTTCACGTCTTCTGTGCCCCTTTAACATTTCAGATGCTAACCACTTCGGACTTGTTTCCTGGGCCAAAGTCACCACCACACCTGTGATAATGAAGGAGATTTGAAATAGAGCCCATTGCTTTAAATACGGGTTAAAACATACAATAAAGGTGGGGATTTTCAAAGCAGCTACCACACCCAACATATAACCGACTTCTTTCCATCCTTTTGCTATATATTTAGTTCTAAATACGATGAATTTCTGGCCGCTGTCACAAAGAGGATACTAGACTAAGATATACCACTGCTCTGATCAAATCTGGGAATGCCTGTGTTGTATGAACAAAATGGACAATGTCTGGACATTGAGATCAGGTGTTTGATTTAAAAACTAGACCCAAGGTTTATAAAACACTGGGCTTAAAAGAATAAGCGTTGGCTTGCTAAACCCGGGGTTGTGAGTTTAATCCTTGAGGGGGCCATTTAGGGTTCTGGGGCAAAAATCTGTCAGGGATGGTACTTGGTCCTGCTAGTGAAGGCAGGGGGCTGGACCTGATGACCTTTCAAGGTCCCTTCCAGTTCTATGAGATATATCTATCTCCATATAATAACAATCATAGAGCATAAAGTTATATATCTACATGAGAGACTGGGTGTCATCTCGGAGAACAACCACAGTGTGGACCTGAAATTACCCTGCCCTCAGCTTCCTCTTGATTCTCCCACTAACTTATGCATGGCCTGGGGTACTTAAAGTAACACCCCTCTACTTGGGGTCTACTTTATTAAGTCTTTATAAATACCATCTCCTTTGGCAACTTCACGCTTAAACACATGCCTCTTGGGGCTTACAGTTCCTGTTTGCAGCACATTCAGTTCCTTCCCCTTGGTTAAGGGAGACCACAATTCTTCTGGCTGGCCAGCAGGCTTTTCCCCTGCCTTGTTCCTTCCCAGACTGTCTGCCCCTTCTCTTGGTCCTTGCTTTGCCAGAGGCTCCTGTTTTTATCTCCACTCCAGAAGGTCTGATTTTAACCACATGACCTGCTTGTCAAGTGACCTTATTTTCCTCCATCTGGGGAGGCAAGCTAAGTGTGTCGCAAATGGGGCTGAACCTATCACCCCTTATAAGGCCAGACCCCCTGTCTGTCTCTCTCTATGTATATCTATTACAGCCACAAAATTGTTAAAAGAATGTTAAGGTTGCAAGTCGAATACTCTAAAGTTAAGAAATGCCAGAAGTAGCATTGCTTGTGAAACCTCCTTTCACTCTCTCCCCTCTTCCCCGGTGTATGTCCATCATGGTACAATCTTTACTTACATGATCACATGTACATGAATGAGGATTTTTGCAGGGAGATGTTTGACACCAGCATGATGGTTCTGCAAAATTTCAAGCCCCTACTCCAACACATGGAGGCACCAGAGCTTCTCAACTAAATGACAGTAAAAGTTATTTAAACACAGACAAAATAGTGTGTTTTCCCCTAATCTTGACCTCAGAAACAGGTGAACTATTTTTGCTGACACTTAAAAATATTAAAATAAAACACATCAGCCTGAGGCAGATACCTGGCATGGAAGATTTCAGCCCAAATGGTTAAAGATATCAAAGTAATAAGCAACTGAAAGCAGGATCAGGAAAACCAAACAGTGCTACCAGCTTTGCTTATAATAATGAACAAATACAATTAATAAATAATAGTTATTTTTTCAGTATTAATTATTATCATACTTTGTATTCATTGATCTTTTTATATTTCAGTGGCATTAGAAATATCCTAGCTACTGTAAAAAAACACACAGGAAGACAGAGTCCCTGCCTTGAGACTCTTACAGCCTAAACAAACAAGGAAAATAAAAGACGCAGGAATGCGGTATACAAGTACATGGTGTGAAGCGAGGGTTGGCACTGTTGTGATAATTTACACCACTTGTGACTTCAACTTCAAAAAGTTAGAAATCCATAAGATATCACAGTAAGGTATAATCACAAATGTTGATGAGAAGAGGTACAAGAAGGAGACAGAAAGACTAAATTAGTCCAAATAAAAAGGCCTCCTATCATCACTCAAGGACTGTGTTAAGATCATGGTTGGTAAATAAGAAAAAGTGTGGAACCAGAAACCAATGATCCAAAATTGGTGTGTTGGAAATTAGGCCTCATTGGTGTGGAAAATAACGACGGGATGGCATTCTCTTTGTGGGTCCTTAAACAAAGAGACTTTGGGGAGAAAAAATTGCTACTAGAGTGAACTTCACTATCATGGCTGCTGCCATCACCACCACCTCCTGGGGTCCTGTTATCCTGATCCTGACAGATGTCCTAACAAGACCAGGCGAGGGAGGGAGCCAGATGATCTCACCACTTCTACTGACCTCCAGGTGAATCTCAAACACCATCTGGCATGAAACGGCATCAGACTTTAACAACAGCAGCAAAAGCAACAGATATCTCAACTAACTTCTCTTTCCCCCAGAAGGACAGTTATCTTTGTTGCCATCTAAGAGACTGTCAAACAAGCGGGGGTTTCTTCTAATAACTCCCTCTAGGAAAGGGAACATGGGAAGTTGTTAAAATGGAAGCTTTATTTAATGCTTTACATTTCAAATGCTTTAACTGTTTTCCTACTTTTCTTTTTCTTTCATACAAGGTTAAAAGGAATTTTAATGGTGCATTTGCCATGGTACTAAGCAGGCTGGGGTCTCTGTACATCAAACCCTGAACCTAGTTTAACACCATTTTGTGTTGGACAGTTTCAGGGTCCTAGTAACACCATTGATTTTTTGGGCACCTATATTCCATCTAAATTTAGTACAACACTTTTGGCATTCCAACATGGGACTCAAAGAGCTAATACATAGCTGGCTGGCACCTCAGTAAACAAGCAATTGTTTTCAAAGTTAGTTTAAAACAAAAACTTGTTTTAGAAATACTTAAATGGGTTGAGCTTTTACAGATAAGCATGCAAAGCAAGCTGTTAATGGTTTTGCTTTTTAAAAAAAAGAGAGGTGGGTAACAATTGATTTAAAGTTGCTTTTTTTAATCTTGTAAGAAATGCTTTGTTTCATTATTTCTCTTTTGAGTTTTGTTAGTTTCAGAAACGAGGCCTAACTGGTGGGGAAAATAATGAGGGGATGAGCTATTCCACCCACCACTCCTTTTGTGTCTCCTTAAAGAAAGAGACTTTGGGGAGAAAAGTTGGCTACTGGAGCAAGCTTTACCATCATGGCTGCCACCACCACCATCTCGTGGGGTCATAGGCCCTCATCATCCTGATCTTGACCAGGCCATAAAGAGGGACCCAGATGACATCACCACCTCCACGTGAATCCCAACATCACCTGCATGAAACAGGATTGGACTTGAACAACAGGTCCCGCCTATCTCAACGAACTTCTTCTCTCTTCCCCAAGAGGACAATTACCATCTTTGATGCCATCTCAGACTGTCAAACTAGGAGTATTTTTTCCTTCTAAAAACCTCTCTCTGGCAAAAGGAAAGGGAAGAAGGGATGTTGTTAAAATTGAAGCCTTATTTAATGCTTTGCATTTCAAATGCTTGGACTGTTTCTCCTCCTTTTCTGTATCTTTCATAAAAGGTAAAAATAATTGTAATGGCGTGTTTGCCACAGTACTATGCAGGCTGAGATTTCTGGATATCAAACTCCAGATCTCATTTAGTGTTGGACAGTGTCAGGGTCATAGTCACACCACTGACTCTTTGGGCCCCCATCTTCCATCTAAACTAGTACAACAGCCAGGGGCGGCTCTAGCCATTTCGCCGCCCCAAGCATGGCAGCATGCCGCGGGGAGCGTTCTGCTGGTCGCCGGTCCCGTGGCTCCGGTGGACCTCCCGCAGACGTGCCTGCAGATGCTCCACCGAAGAAGCAGGACCAGCGGACCCTCCACAAGCACGTCTGTGGGAGGTCCACCAGAGCCGCCTGCCACCCTCCCGGTGACCGGCAGAGCGCCCCCCGTGGCATGCCGCCCCAAGCACGCACTTGGCATGCTGGGGCCTAGAGCCGCCCCTGACAACAGCAAGTGTCTTGCCAACCCTATGATATTGATATTATAATCAACATATATTTATTTTATTAGAACCACAGTCTGAATATTGTCTCTAAGGTAGGGGAATTTAAATACATATGAGGTGAGACAATGCAGCCCAGTGAGATAATTGCCAAATGTCAACCAAAGGGGAAACCATCCGGTCATGTGAAAGGGGAATGATCCTCCAGGGAGGGATGGTAATAGATTTATAGATTGGTATTACAGCTTGGCTTGCTGGCCCCGGTGCCTCAACTTACTTGGGAAAATATTCTTTCCTGTTCTCACTGACATACCTGCAATTGAAATCAATGACTCTGAAGGAGAAAGGGGGGGAAAGGGGAGGGGGAAGAGAGAGAGAGAGCCAGTAAAGAGTGTGAGGCGGAGGACAGGAACTAACAGAAATAAAATCCAAGAAGTCATATGAGGCTTTAGTGTGTACAGATGCTTCTTTAAGAGCCAGTGAAATACCTGGCATGTGAATGAAGCCATCTAGTGGTAGTCGCTGGGTGTGAAAAGGACACTGTAATGCTACAAATTATAGGGAGAGATCCTCAGTTGTTGTAAATCAGTATATCTCCATTGACTTCAGCACAGCTATACCAATGCCCCAGCTGAGGACCCTAGCCCATATATTTTGGGGACCCAGTTTTGTCACTTGTGCTGTTAATAGCAAGTTAGATGATTAACAGAAGATATTTAAAACTCTAAAGGCCCAATTATCAGGGCCCATCGAGTATGTGTGTAAGGGAGAGCAATGGGGTGCATAAGCGGCTTTCTATTATACCAACTCCTTATCTCACCTTGTGAAAGGGGACTTCCCAGCTGTCTACCAGCTGAGCAACAGAAGAGGGATATGGCCCACAGAAGAGCCAAGAATTTGCATTTCAGTGAGGTCTGTTTGTTGCAGTTTACTCATCCTAGACTGGAAAACAGACTCAGATGTTTCACCTTTGTTTCTGGTCAGTTTCACTTTCTGGTTCCCACATATTAGGGTGACGCTGCCCTGTTTGGATTGTAGCAACACTGCAGGGGAACGTTTATGCACATATTGTATCTAAAGAGCAGGAGCCTGACTCGCCATTGCTTGGCAGCGTGTGCAGTCATTTACACGTGTGCAAAATGCTACCAAGTCAGAATGTGTTTTATGCCCAGTTTACACTCACTTTGTGCCATTGCAAATAACTATGCTTGTGCCGGCCCTTGGCATGGTGGTAAATGTCACCCTGGACGCTTCTGGGAGTGAATGCTGCTTAAAGTAATACTGCACTATTTCTATGGCTGCCAAGCAGATTTAGGGTGACCAGATGTCCCGATTTTATAGGGACAGTCCCAATATCTGGGGCTTTGTCTTATATAGGCGCCTATTACCCCCCACCCCCGTCCCAATTTTTTACACTTGCTGTCTGGTCACCCTAAGCAGATTTCATGCTCCTTCCGCTGTTCCCGAGATCCTCTTGTTTGTGCAATGCTCTACCCTGGCACATTAACATGGAGGGCTGTTGACAGCTATGTTGTGTGGGTCAGTGCTAATGTACAGCACCATTTCCCCAGAATTTCTGTGATTTTGTCCAGTCCAGTCCATGCTGTGGAGAAGATTATTCAGGACCAGAGATGGTCAACAGAAAGAGAGAGAATTATTGGAAAAGGTTGATTTGCATGTTGCTGCAATAGTAAATTTAGACGCTAATGGAAAGACCAGAAGAGATGAGCGTTGTGCCAGTCACCTCCTAAATGTCTGATCAGCTCTTGGAAATAGCATCCCTTCCTAGGAGTAAAGCAATACAGATATCCCTTTCTACCTTTGCCTTGGGGCAAATGAAGCTCCCTGGAACCACTAACCCGGACACAAAACCTACAACATCTAATTTCTCTCAAAACTTCTTGCTGTGAACTTAAAGGAAGAGTACAACAATGCAGGATAAAGCAGACTCAATCCGGGCTAATGATATCTTATGCACAAGATACAGTTGGTTTGCATTTTGTTGCATTGCTGAAATTTCTCCCTAGTCTAAGAGAAATTAGTATCTGGAGTGCTGCATTTAACAGACTCACAGAACCAGATTATTGCTCTTCTAGATTACGGGGCAAAAAAATTCAAAATCACTGGAGTGACTTGGGCACCTAATTTCCATTGACTTTCAATGTGATTTAGGACTTAAGTCACTCTGATGCACTTGAAATTTTGTATCCACTGATCTCAATGCTTGGTGACCTTAATTGGGCCAGATCTCCAAACCGATATAGCTCCGTGGAAGTCAATGGAGCTATGCCAGTTTAGAGTAACTGAGCATCTGACCCGGTTGTTTTGTGTCTCCATTTTGTGAGCCTTACAGCTACATTTTTTATAGGGTGGCCTCTTTTTTTTCCCGTGTGGGAACAGTTTGCCCCTGCCAAAACTACACTCATATTTTTGCACTCACAGTTCAATTGTGGATGCCGTTCTAAGTAGTTTGCTTCTAGCTATCTGATTCCAAGCACAAATGGGATAGGTAAATACATAAGAAGAGTTTTCAGCTTGGAGCCCACAATTCATTTTGGACTGGCAGTTCTGTCAGGGTGCTTCTACCAGGGGTCCAAGTCTTCCCCCTTGCTTTGACTTTACTGGGACCTGTTCCCAATGTTCAGCCCTTTGCAGAGGGCCAGCAGAAGACTTTTGAGTCACTTAAGTCCAACTTCAACCCTATTTGGGTGGCATAAATGGAAGCTAAGAGTTGTCCAGACCTGGCGCTAACCCTCTGCACAGAGATGAATTTCATCTCTCCCCCAGAATGGTAACTAGCATTGCTTGGCCTCAACTGTGAGAAAGCTCACAAGGTTAGAGTTACAATACCCAACACTCACCAGGAACATTGTAAGAACATAAGAACATAAGAATGGCTGTACCGGGTCAGACCAAAGGTCCATCTAGCCCAGTATCTGTCTACCGACAGTGGCCAACGCCAGGTGCCCCAGAGGGAGTGAAACTAACAGGCAATGATCAAGTGATCTCTCTCCTGCCATCCATCTCCATCCTCTGACGAACAGAGGCTAGGGACACCATTCCTTACCCATCCTAGCTAATAAGTAAGGAATCTCCTCTTGCTACAGAAAACTGGCCTTGATTGTCAGCGCTGCGAAGCAACTCAGACTGCATTCACAGCTGACTTTGGGACGTGACTGATAAAAAGTGAGCTCAGAGTGCTGAATCGGAGCTGGATTTGGTGGGGATGGTTGGGAGGAAGGCGACATCTCCTGTTAGTACTCCTGCCATCGAGTGGATGGTGAAGAAGGGCCAGATAGAGGGACATAATTAGAGAAGAACATGCAGAGACAAAGCATGGAAGAGTGCTAGCACAAGTGTCTGTGCAAATAGCCAAGCAAATGGGGTGGCGGGAAATTGATCTTCAAGAATGGGTTATTCTAATTTGAAACTGACTGGCAGTTCATCTACCACTGAAACATCTCACTGCCTAAGGAAAAGGCCCACTTCACCTGCTGGAGTGATTAATCTATTGTGTGTAGGCCAGGAGCGGCAGAAGTGCCCTAAAAGTGTGTGGAGGGGGAGCAGAGGCACCCAAACTGTGGCCTCACCCCCCCATGCCACACCACTCCCGCTGTCCCACCCCCACATCACCCCTCCCCCAAGTCGCCGCTCCCATGCCCTCCATTCCCCCATGAACCTCTGCCCCCACACCGCCCCTTCTCCCTGAGCCCTCACCCTCATGCTCCCCATTCCCCCCGAGGACCCAACCTCGTGCCACCCACGGCCCCCCGGCTCCCCACATTCTGGCACCCCTGGTCTAGGCTGAGTAAACAAGAACCAAATGGGCTGTGGAGAGATAGTCTTTAAAGGAAAAATCCAGTTGTTTATACTGCTGCTTTCGGTGACTACAGCCATATTCACGTCGTGCCAGATTCTGTCACTGTAATTCATATGGAAAAGTACTACATGCCCAGTTCCACAAAGGGACTTAGGTCCCTAAACCTCAGTTTTAGTTTCCACTGTGATCCACAAAATTCCAGCTCAGTTGCCACCTAACCCTGTAGACCCTGCGATGAAATTTCAGCTGTGAATGTTCTCTAGCTACCTAAGTTTCTGCCTCTAGGAATGCACACTGCTGCCTCACTCTAGGTGTCCAGGTGCCTATCTCCCACCTAAGCCACAGTGCACACCATATATTGGGGAGAGATAGATGCTCATTCACATCTCCGCAACTCCTAGGTCCCTTTGTGGAGCCAGGCTTTGCTCCTCAAGTGGGTCCCAGTAAAACCAGCAGGACTACTGATTGGATGAGATCCTACTCAACATGAGCAGGGTGGTAGAACGGGCCTAGAATATGACTTGAGCTACATGCCTAGACATGGGAGCAAAAAGGAGCAAGTATCCCCAGCCCTTGGACCCGAGCCCAGGCTGTGCAGACGTTGGGCTAGATTGTGATTTGGACTACACTTCCGCTACCTCCTGTCCAGAGCAGGTGGCTGGGAAGTAGGCACAGAGGGACAGGCAATGGATGGGCCTTGACCCTGGCCCCGCAGGATACTGGCCAGTGCAGCTACTGTAAGAAATGGTGCATATTGCTGCTGGTATAGGCCAAGAGTTGCTTATTACTTCCCTCCTTCCTCCTGAGAAAAGGAAGAGACGGGAGGAACTTGTACCTGAGAAGGAGGATTCTGAGGCTGAAACTCCTGGAATGGTGCAGCTTACATACCACCCACTGCTGAGGGCTGCCCCAGCATCACAGTCTATCCCAGACATTACCACTTAGCGCTGGTTGGTAAAGTTAGCATTGAAAAATATTTTTGAATTTAGGGGAAAAAATGTTTGATGTAAATGTTCTAAGCTCCTGAACATTTTTTTCTTCCAGCTCTGTTACAGAGAGCATTCAGAAATGTTGGGGATGTTTCAGAATCTACAGGAACAGGGCAGAAATGTAATCCTGGGAAAGGTGAGCTGCTATTTTAATTCCAATTCCAATGGGAATAGCTGATCAATCACCTACATCGAGTCAGGAGGATCTGACCTGCAGTCAGAGACACAGGAAGCTGCAATCTCAGATAAAGAGAACAGGGGGAGTTTTCTGTTACATCCCAGGTTACCGGGAGCTCCTTTAACCAAAGCAGTCCCTCCTCACTCCTGGGAGGTGCTGAGCACCCTCAGATCCCATCTAGGGTGCCAGAATGAAGAGGGTAAATGAACACTCTTGGGCACGTTCCATGTAGCAGAACCAACCATGAACAGCACTGCTGCCTGCACTTGTAATTAGCCAAACTCTAGTGTAACAGCTAGTGGCCAATTAAACCCCATCCCGCAAAGGATCCGCACTTTCACATCTGCTCCCCTTCATTGTATGTGAGTTAAGTGTTTGCAAAAAGCTTTGACATGGCTTAGCTTCCCCCCAGTAGTATCCTCAGACCACTAAAAGGCAGGCAAAGAAGAGAAACACTCAGTTTATGGCACTGGCTGGGGGACCTTCGAACAAATGGGACAGATCAGTAACAAATCACCAAAATCTGGCTGCACATTCCCACCTACTGTTTTATGTAATGTGGAAGGAATGAAACAAGAGTGCCCAGAAAGGAACAGTGCATGAAAACAGATCTCCGGGGGTGGGGGGGGGGGAGGGAAATGTTCTTAACGCTGCCTTTGACGAGCAGTAGACACAGCACATTACATTACAGCACCACAGTAGCAGATGCTATAGAATTATAATTTAGAGAGGGAAAGGACCTATTAGATCATCTTGTCTATCCCCCTGCAAGGCTGGAGTTGCCAGCATTTGAATAGGAGCCTCTACTGGAAAAACAAAGTCCAAGGAACATGTGTTTCCTTCCCTCAGCACAGCACAGCCACTGTTTTGTTTCCTAGATGTCCTTTTGCAATTCTAGTTGCACTGCCCAGAACATATGCAGGCTTAGTGGTCTGAGCACAGGTGTTTCAGGCGCCTAGTTCCAGCTTTGATACCAAAGGCTGCCCTGCCATGGTTTTTGAACCCTGGATCTTAGGATAAAAAACCAGACCTCTTAATGTTTTAGAAGTAGTAGCAGGTTCATAAGCTTCTATATGTTGGCTAGCTGCTAAAGGGTGACAGAGCTGTACTGTGGTTTTGTGGGTGACACAAGCATCTAATTTGAGATGCCTCTTTCTGAAGGACTGTGACTAAGTGCAAGAGAGTTGGTTTTGTTATACTGGAAACCTGGCTTCTCCTCCCACTTGTGCTTGAAATGCCTTCTGTAAGAACTTATTCATTTTACCTCTAATATGTGAAAGATCATTACTGGCCGAGTACAAAGCCTGGGTTGTGAAGGCTGGAGAAATATTATCAGTAAAAGAGCTGATACTAGAACTTATCGATTCTGTGCTTGTAATTCGGTGAACTTTTTCCTAGGCTACAGGGCATAAAGCAACCTTTCTAGCTCTTAGTCTCATTTAGCATAGAATCAGAACTGGATGGGATCTCAAGAGGTAGGGTGACCGGACAGCAAATGTGAAAAATCAGGACATGAGGTGGGGGGTAATTGGAGCCTATATAAGAAAAAGACCCAAAAATCAGGACTGTCCCTATAAAATCGGGACATCTGGTCACCCTATCAAGAGGTCATCTAGTCCAGTCCCCTGCACTCAAGGCAGGAATAAGTATTATCTCTAGACCATCTCGGATAGGTGTTTGTCCAACCTGCTCTTAAAAATACCCATTGACGGAGATTCCACAACCTCCCCGGGCAATTTAGTCCAGTGCTTAACCAGCCTCATAGTTAGGAATTTTTTCCTAATGTCCAATCTAAACCTCCCTTGCTGCAATTTAAACCCATTGCTTCTTGTTCTAGCCTCAGAGGTTAAGAAAAACAATTTTTCTTCCTTTTCCTTGTAACAACCTTTTATATACTTGAAAACGGTTATCATGTCCCCTCTCAGTCGTCTCTTTTCCAAACTAAACAAACCTCATTTTTTTCAGTCTTCCTTCATAGCTCATGTTTTCTAGACCTTTAATCATTTTTGTCACTCTTCTTTGGACTCTCTCCCACTTGTCCTCATTCTTCCTGAAATGTGGCACCCAGAACTGGACACAATACTCCAGTTGAGGCCTAATCAGCGTGGAGTAGAGCGGAAGAATTACTTCTCATATCTTGCTTACAACACCCCTGCTTATACATCCCAGAAGGATGTTCGCTTTATTTTTGTGCCAGCGTTACACTGTTGAATCATATTTAGCTTGTGGTCCACTATGACCCCCAGCTCTCTTTCAGCAGGACTCCTTCCTAGGCAGTCATTTCCCATTTTGTGTGTGTGCAACTGATTGTTCCTTCCTAAGTGGAGTACTTTGCATTTCTCCTTATTGAATTTCATCCTATTTACTTCAGACCATTTAGCCAGTTTGTCCAGATCATTTTGAATTTTAATCCTATCCTCCAAAGCACGTGCAACCCCTCCCAGCTTGCTATCTTCTGCAAACTTTATAAGTGTACTCTCTATGCCATTATCTAACTCATTGATGAAGATATTTAACAGAACCGGACCCAGAACTGATCCCTGCGGGACCCCTCTAGTTATGCCCTTCCAGCATGACTTTGAACCACTGATTACTCTCTGGGAATGGTTTTCCAACCAGTTTTGCACTGGTAGTTGCGTCTAGGTTGCATTTCTCTAGTTTGTTTATGAGAAGGTCATGCAAGACAGTATCAAAAGCTTTACTAAAGTCAGATATACCACGTCTACTGATTCTCCCCCTAGTCACAAGGCTCGTTACCCTGTCAAAGAAAGCTATCAGGTTGGTTTGACATGATTTGTTTTTGACAAATCCACACTGACTGTTACTTATCACCTTATTATTGTCTAGATGTTTGCAAACTGATTGCTTAATTATTTGCTCCATTATCTTTCCAGGTACAGAAGTTAAGCTGACTGGTCTAATTCTCTGGGTTGTCTTTATTTCCCTTTTTATAGACCGGCACTATATTTGCCCTTTTCCAGTCTTCTGGAATCTCTCCTGTCTTCCATGACTTTTCAAAGATAAGTGCTAATGGCTCAGATATCTCCTCAGTCGGCTCCTTGAGTATAATAGGATGTATTTAATCAGGCCCTGGTGACTTGAAGACATCTAATTTGTCCAAATAATTTTTAACTTGTTCTTTCCCTATTTTACCTTCTTCTGATCCTACCTCATTTTCACTGGTATTCACTATGTTAGATGTCCAATCACCACGACCTTCTTGGTGAAAACCGAAACAAAGAAACCATTAAGCACCTCTGCCGTTTCCACATTGTGTGTTATTATTCCCCCCCTCTCCCCCTCCCCATTGAGTAACGGGACTACTCTGTCCTTGGTCTTCCTCTTACTTCTAATAAAAACAATGAGGAGTCTGGTGGGACCTTAAAGATTAACAGATTTATTTGGGCATAAGCTTTTGTGGGTAAAAAACCCACTTCCTCAGATGCATGGAGTCTCTGTAGAATGTTTTCTTGTTACCCTTTATGTCTCTAGATAGTTTGATCTCGTTTTCTGCCTTGGCCTTTCTAATTTTGTCCCTACATACTTGTATTATGTACAACACTTTTTGTATCACTTTTTGTAGGACTCTTTTTTTGATTTTTAGATCACTGAAGATCTCCTGGTTTAGCCAGGGTGGTCTCTTGCCATACTCCCTATCTTTCCTCTGCAGTGGGATAGTTGTGCCCTTAATAATCTCTCTTTGAAAAACTGCCAACTGTCGTCTATTGTTTTTCCCCTTAGACTTGCTTCCCATGGGATCTTACCTACCAACTCCCTGAGTTTGCTAAAGTCTGCTGCCTTGAAATCCATTGTCTTTATTTTGCTGTTCTCCCTCCTACCATTCCTTAGAATCATGAACTCTATCATTTCATAATCACTTTCACTCAAGTTGACTTCCACTTTCAAATTCTCAGCCAGTTCCTCCCTATTTGTCAAAATCAAATCTAGAACAGTCTCTCCCCTGGTACCTTTCTCCACCTTCTGAAATAAAAAAATGTCTTCAATACATTCCAAGAACTTATTGAATAATCTGTGCCCTGCTGTGTTATTTTCCCCACAGATGTCTGGGTAGTTGAAGTCCCCCACCACCTGTGCTTTGGATGATTATGTTAGTTGTTTAAAAAAAAGCCTCATCCACCTCTTCTTCCTGGTTAGGTGGTCTGCAGTAGACCCCTACTATGACATCACTCTTGTTTTTTACCACTTTTATCCTTACTCAGAGACTCTCAACAAGTCTGTCTCAACCTCAGTGCAAGTGTATACATTTTTAATATATAAAGCAACACCTCCTCCCTTTTTCCCCTGCCTGTCCTTCCTGACAAAGCTATACCTTTCTATACCAGTATTCCAGTCATGCATATTATTCCACCAGGTCTCTGTGATGCCAACTATGTCATACTTGTGTTTATTTACTAGCATTTTGAGTTCTTCCTGCTTATTCCCCATACTTTTTGCATTAGTATACAGACATCTAAGACACTGATTTGATTTTCCCCCACCCCAGTTCTGTCTTGTCTCTCCTTTATCCCTGCTATAACAGCCCATGCTCCCCCCAAATTCCAAACCTTCTCCCAGGTCTCCGTGTTCTTGACTGACCTGTAGGCTTTGGTCACCTGCCCCCTTCGAACCTATTTAAAGCCCTAGTTTAAACGATCAGAGAGAACACTATCTGCATGCTGAACTCCTTCATCCATACTCCCAGAGCCCTGTTGTCACTTCTGATCTGCTGAGGGTCAGACCTTGCCCACATGGGTATCATTAGTTCCCACGTGGATGAGTAGCAGGGGGTAGGTGTCAGAGGCCTGGATGATCCTCGACAATCCCACCGTAACGTCTCAGATACGGGCCCCTGGCAGGCAACATACCTCCCAGGATGCCATGTCAGGGCAACAGATGGGTGCCTCCATCTCCCTCAGAAGAGAGTCAGCAACCACCACTACCCTACGTTTCCTCCTGGGAGTCATCATGAGACTGCCTTCATCCAGGCCCCAGCTCCTGCTACCTGTGAGACATTTATGCAAATTGCAGTTCCTTCCTGTTGCCCAATCCCTCTTCTCCTTGCTGCCATCCCACCAATCCAGAACCCAGCTGAGGAGCCATTTAACTGTGCTGGGCTCTTTGGAGAGTTGGGCTACAGAGGCAATGCAGCCTAGTGGCTCGGTCAAGATAGGCAGTTGGGAGGCCTGGTTTTTATTCCTGGCCCTACCACTGACCCACTTGTGATCTGTACAGCACCCAGCACAAGTGGGCAATGATTTATGGCTGCTGCTTCTTGGCACAGCTAGAATACCAATAATGAATCATAAATGTCAGGCTGGGACTCTCTGACTATAAACAATAAAACTTATTATAAATCTTAGTATAAATCTCAACCACAAAATGAAGAACAGGACAGTCTTCCTCAGCTCTTGCGTAAGTAATAACGAGGATGAGCTGTTAGAATTTTGTACACTGAAAATCTGGATTGTAATAATTTATTGCTAAACCACTAAACAGACACACAATCCTATTGCACTTGCTTTTTCGGGTCCTCGGTTGGTTTCAATTGCTGGCACCTGTCGGAGCACAATTTTCCAAATTCCAGACTGTTGCAAGAATAAAAAACAGCAGGGAAAAAAACTTAATGGCTTTGAAAAAATGTACTGCAAATAGCAGTATTGGCAACCCAGGGTGCTCAAAAAATGATGATTTTGACTTAAAAAATAATAGAAACGTGGGTGCTTTTTAGTAACCTTTCAGTCACTGAGCCTTTAAGGTGCATTCAGATACCATATTCCGTTTTGCCCCACAGCCAGGAGAGTGTCATGAAGTCCACTGACAGCACCTCCTGCTTGCCATCCTGAGAATTAGCTCTGCCAGCTTGCGCTCTACCTCCGGTGGCATCTCCCGCCCCGATCCAGCCTCGGTCTGCAGCCCTGCTCATTTCCAGATCTGCAGCCTTCTCTTCATGGCTTGGCCTGCCACCCAGGTAACTAAAGTCGTCCCCTTCCAGGGAATTCACAGTCTTTCCAGACCTGCCGGCTGGTTCCTCCAGCACCCTTGCCACTCCCAAGTGGTTGGTAGGGGAACCCAGGCTTGCTCTCTACAGTGGTTTCCAGCCCAGGAACTCTATAGCAAGCAGCCACCGTCCCTGCACAGGCCTACCTCTTGCTGCTGTTTCCTTGGGCTTCTCCTCCTCTGGATTTGCCAGCCTCCAACTTCCTCCACTCAAGGAGTGGCTGCAGTCCTCATGCCTGTATCCTTTCTCAGCATCCCCCCCTTTGCTCTCAGCTCCTGGGCTTTATAGGCCTTGCCTATTCCTGCTCATCTGAGCCTCATTTAAAGCCACTTACTGTTTGTCCCGCAAAAGGCTTTTCTACCTGTCTTTCTCCCTAGGTCTCCTGCCACACCTGCACTCATTGATGATATGAGTATGGACAGGCAGACCGCTAGGGTCAGAGACTGGGTCTACTACCACTCACTGTCAAACCATAAAAACAGACATGCATCCCTCTTGCTCTTATTTTTTGGGTCCACCTTTACTTATTGTGAGTAGTATGTTATGCCTTGAGTCATTCATTTCAATACATGGGTGCATACTTAAAAGAAGCACTGAGACAGGACTTGCAAGAACTACGCCATTGCTCACATTCAATCAGCTAAATAGAGGACTGGGGACCTGTTTTCCCTCAGATCTACAGGACTGGCCCTGGGAAGAAAGAGGCTATCACATTCTAGGGAAGATGCCCCTTATAGATTTATTTCAAACTCTCTATGCTATCTTGTCCCCAGCACATTGTAGAGCTCAAAGCCTAAGAGTCTGGTACTGAACATATAATGGGAGGAGGTAGAAGATATAGCCAGAATGTGGTAGGGTCCACATTAAGCTTAAAGCCAAATTAGAATACATTGAAAAATGACCATTTCTGAGAACACCATAGGTGTTCAACTCCTCTCTAGAAATTCCAGTTCCCTGACTTAGAGGCAAAACTCAGTGGAAGTTTCATCAGTTCACCCCAGAACTCAGCTTGGTCCTTAGTGAAATTTTCTACTGCATATACTTTTAGCATGCAATTTCCAGACTTTGTTTTTCCCGTCCTCCTTTGGTTCCAACTGTTGTCAACTCTCGTGATTTTATTTGTTTTTCTGAAAGCTCCAGCTCTTGGAGTCATGTGATTTTGAGAGAAGCTCTGCTTTCTTGCTTTCTTTCACTAAACTTCTATATTCCATGGTTGCAGGGGAAAGATTGAAAATGTGACCCTCCCCCCCCGAAGGCTCAAAAACCAGATGGCAAATAACCTTCCACCCAAAAAAAATATTGTTTAAAAAATATCATGATTTGTAAGCCAACCTCATTATTTTTTAATGCTTTGTGCAGGCAATACTGACCCAGCATAGCCACGTCCCACATATACAAGCACCTCAGCAAGGGCTTTTGCCATGCCAAGATTTATGTTGACACGTTGCAGCTGTTTATGAGTTATATGCATAGCGGAAAGTGTGTGGCAATCGTCTTTTTGTTTTTTTCACTTATAACTCAAAAATGGCTTAAGGGATTTTTCCACCAACTTCCCCCCAAAACAAAACATAAAATGACAAAGGAAAAAAACAAAACAAAAAAAGACAGAAACGGAGATATGAAAATTTCAGACTGAATAAAAGTTGTAAATGAAAACAGTGTTTATGACGAAAACCTTTCTGCATCTTGACCTATGGTGTTTGCTACCAAGTAAACAGTATAATTCTTTGTAAAACTGGCTGCGTATAAATTTCAAAGCTGTGTATTCACAGTTCAGCAGCATTGTGGATGGAGGATCTTGCTTAGTTTGGGTTGCACACCAACCAAACACCAAAACTCTAGGAAAAGCTCCACTGAAATGAACATGTTTTGCGTTGTTTGCACCCAAACTAATAAATCCTTGAGATTCTTCCAAAATTCAGCTCAGGTTCTTCTGAAACTCAGACTAAGGTCAGTGATAAGTTAGCTCGGTTTTGCCTCCGCCTCTCCGTTCGCTTGAAGCATTTTGTTTACAGCAGCTGAGGATCTGCCCTTAATGCTCCACTGAATGCCCGGTTTAGACTTGCCAAGGTCTAAGAGCTGATATGCAGATATTAGGCACTTAATTTTTCATGATTCAGTTTGCAATGCTGGCTTCTCCATTTAGCATGTTCAGCAATATGAGAAAGGTTGGGGAGGGTATGGTGTGAAATACAGATTTAATGTTGAATACCCTTTCCAATTTTCTGAAAAAGATTAGAGAGGATTTATCCACTTCAGAAAGAACTACAACAAAAGTGGCTACTGTCTACAAGTCCCCTGTCAGCAGGGAGAATCATCTGGTAATACTATGCCCCACAGATCCCTCTTTGCAGAGACTGCGGTGTGTTCATCATTTGAGTGTATCTGGTGTGTTTTTTTTCTTAAAGGGTGAGTCCCATCAGAGGTTTGGAATTATCCAGCACTTAAATAAAGCAGCTTAGCTTTGGAGACTAACAGGCAGAAAGCCCACAAAGTGTTTATAGGAAAAGGTTTTGGCCATGTGTTTATCCGAAGGGTCCCACTTCAGATCTAATCAATCATATTCTGTATAAATCATAACTTGGGCTGTATTTAAAGACTGGAGATTGCTCTTAAGTAGCACTGGCCAAAAAATAAAAATTCCATTTTGCAAAAAACTTTTGAGGTTTTGAACCTCACATCGGAACAAAATGAAGACAATTTCAAATTTTTCATGAAAAAAATACATATCTATGAGAGCAGACACTAGCTCCCTGCCCTGAATAGAACCTAGTGGTTAGGGCACTCACTTAGGATACGGGAAAAACAGGTTCACATCCTCGCTGTGCCTGATTTGGAGCAGTAGGGTCTTGCAGCCTTAGTCTTGTCAGTCTCTTGATCACTATATATTGTGAAATACTATGGTCACCTCAGTATTCAATTGGGCACCCACTCCTTTGTCTCCTCTACATCTAGCATGGCCAGGGCTCTTCTTCTGATGACCCAGTGTCTGAAGGAATTAAAGACCTGGATAAGAAGCATCTGGTTCCAACACAATTCTGGAATAATGGGAAATGAACCTGATAGGCAGAGAGAGGCAAGCAGTCTGAGGAGGTGGCAGGGGGAATGCCCTCACTCTCAGTAGAAAGAATCTGCCTTCTGATGGTCAAAGATGTGCACAGTCTTGGGGTTCTTCTAGACTCACTGCAGCTCATGGATGCCAAGACAGCAGCAGTAGCTAGAAAGGCTGCTTTATCTCCAGCCAGCCAAGTAATTGTGCCCTGACCTCCCAATATGCAGACCTTGACAGAGTGATGATCACTTCAAGGCTCAGTGGCTGCTCTGCTTTGGACTCTTCCTACAAATGTGAGTTGATCCCTCAAAGTGAAACTGGCTATTGAGATCACATCACATCAAAATTCCCAGATTCTGCACTTGGTGCATATCCAGTACCAGGTACATTTTACATCCCTGGTCCTTATTTTTAAAGCCTTAAATGGGAGCAGACCTTGCTAGCTGTACAACCTCCTCTTTTGCTTAACCCCTCCATCACATCTTCATTTGATCCTTTGGAAACTCAACCCAACCCTTCTCTGTGGTGCTAATCAAATCACTACTGGCAAACAGAATCTTGCCTAAGTTACAGCATTTGGGCTAGCAAGCAAGACTCATTTCTTTTGTCTGGGAGCCGAGGATGACAGAATGGTCCTCTCTGAGAGATTGAAGATGGTTCTGAGTTCTAGAGCTCTGCAAATCTGCGGATATCCACTTTATATCCATGGACCATGTTTGCGGATCACGGATCAGATGTGGATATAAATTTTGTATCTGCACAGGGTTCTATGGATTTCTCCTAGACATGTGGTTTAACCTGTAAATTCTCTTTTCACACAATTAACTTGCCATGGAAAGACCTGTCTCATCATTTGAGTTTACACAGTACCCAGCACAATGGAGGCCCAATCCCGATCCTTTGTGTGTTATCATAATATAAATGGCTGATGATAATAGTCAGAGGGAAGGGGAGAGAGTCTTGATTCTCTCTCTACAGAATTATTGTTACCGTCAATTTTATACAACTAGCCCCCAGATTCTGAGGTGATGATTGCACCAGTATTACACCTGAATACCATACTAGTAGCAAAGCTTACATACTACACTAAGCTCATACTTCCTCCAGTAATGTGTTTAGATATGCCTAGGATTTCATTCATAAATCTATACTCCGGACAAACAGTATTATGATACTTCTCTCTAATTAGAAGAATGAAATTAGTGTGTTATATGTATGAGCCTCAGCACAGAAGTAAAACGCTTGAGGTTTCATTCTGCATTGCTTTGAACTCAGTCATTTACTTATATGCAAAAGGGAGTGCAAAGTCTGGAACACGAATTGTGACAAAGATCCTCCTCTACCTTGGTGGATCCTGCGCTTATTGGCGGATTTGCTCGCCTCACAGATTCACCCCATGGGTCAGGAAACAGCCCAAAGACCTTCCCCTCTGGTAGAAGCCACAGTGCAGGTCAATTCCTCCTGTGTTTGATCAGGAGTTGGGAGGTTTGGGGGGAACCCGGGCCCGCCCTCTACTCTGGGTTCCAGCCCAGGGCCCTGTGGACAGCAGCTGTCTAGAGTGCCTCCTGGTACAGTTGCACGACAGCTACAACTCCCTGGGCTACTTCCCCATGGCCTCCTCCTAACACCTTCTTTGTCCTCACCACCGGACCTTCCTCCTGATGTCTGATAACGCTTGTACTTCTCAGTCCTCCAGCAGTATGCCTACTCACTCTCAGCTTCTTGCACGCCTCTTCCTCCCAGTTCCTCTCACGCACTTCCTCTCCTCTGGCTCCTTGGCTGTCTTTGGCCTGACTGGAGTGAGCCCTTTTATAGCATCAGAGGGGCCTTAATTAGAGTCAGGTGCTTAACTGGCTCACTTGACTCTTAGCAGGTTAATTGGAGTCAGGTGTTCTCATTAGCCTGGAGCAGCCCCTGTTCTGGTCACTCAGGGAACAGAAAACTGCTTATCCAGTGGCCAGTATAACTCCCTTCTACTACTCTGCTGTTCCCAACTGGCCTGGGTCTATCACAGAACACATCAAAACAGACAGTTTTAAATGTCGGGTGTCAGGCTCTAAGACTTTGTAGGACCTAATGAGATAACTCAACTACCAGGGAAACAAATTTCCCTGTGAAAAAATGGTTATAAGTGGTTGATGCAAATATAAAATAAAAGTCACTGTCACCATCCCCAGTGTTTGGAAAAGGTGATATACTAAGCCATGGCCTGCCAGGCTCAGGCACACAACAGAGCTAGTGAAACACATCTCCTGCCGTATTTGCCAGCTTGCTCAGAGAGCTCAACTGAAATGCAGCCCCTTTCTCTGAGTAACCAGAGAAGATGAAAACAAAATGGCTGTTGCTAAGCTGGGCTGACCCTCTTAATCACAAGCTTAGTCAAACAAAGGCTCAGGCAGAAAAAAAAGTGATATCTATCATGTGACTTGTCCCAAACTTGAAATGCAACATGACCGGCAACCTAGCAAAGTTGTCAGCAATGCATGCAGAGGAGAGAGACTTGCAGAAACCTTCTATGAACAGGTTGCATCTAAATGCACCTGCATCCTGGCCGGCGGTGGAGCATCCGTCGAAATGCCGCTGAATTTCAGCGGCGTTTTGGCGTCGACGCCTCTCGATGACGCCACTTGCCACCAACATGTGACGTCATCAAGAGGTGTCACTGGCGAAACGCTGCAGAAATTCGGCAGCGACGCCTCTTGACTCCACTTGCCGCCGACAAGCGACGTCATCGAGAGGCGTCGCTGCCGAAATGCCGCAGAAATTCGGCGGCATTTCGGCGGGTGCTCCACCGCCGCCACGGTCCTTCGTCTGGCACCCACCGGACAAAAAGGTTGGGGACCACTGATCTAGTGTGACCCTCCTGCATAACACAGGCCATAGAACTTCTCCAAAATAAATCCTAGAGCAGATCTTTTAGCAAAACATCTTGATTTAAAAAATGCTGGCTGGAGATGGAGTGATGGAGAATCTACCACAACCTTTGGTAAATTGTTTTGAAGACAATAGGCTGGATTCATTCAGTGGTTTGAGTTCTTTTTTGATTCAAAGCAAAACAGTGCTAGTAAATATGTCAATAATTAGGAAACTGCAAATGGAAGAGGAGAGAAACAAAGAGCAAAAGAAGAGCACAGAGTTCAGACAGACAAATGCAGACTGACAGAGATGGATGTGTACAGACAGACTGTCTAGTTATTAATGTGCGTGATTCCATTTCACCTAGGGTGACCAGACAGCAAGTGTGAAAAATCAGGATAAGGGGTGGGAGGTAATAGGAGCCTATATAAGAAAAAGACCCCAAAATCGGGACTGTCCCTATAAAATCAGGACATCTGGTCACCCTAACTTCACCTGAACTTTTCTAGTAAACAGATCCCAGCAACCCTCTGCTGCAGATAACATTCTTCCACCACTGCACTGAGCAGTTGGAGCTGTTCATAACATAAACAATGAGAATCCTCAGGCCTAGCTAAGCTGTGATTAATGTCTCAGGGAATGGCTTTAGCAGAAGGATGATGTCAAATGCATTTTCTTCCCCCATCCCCCGCCCCATTTCTTGGTGCAACCTCACTATGATTGATGTAGCACTTAAACACGCTGTAGCTGAAGAACAATAAGATCAAGGTAACGGACTTTAGCCTCCAGCATAACTGTGGCCATGTGATGAGGTCATCCTACCTGACGTAACTTTCTCCCATTTTAGGGTGGGAGTTTCTGATGTGAACTGATGTTTTCAATTTCCTGGCCACCTAATGGAGGATTATCAGATCACAAGGAAGTTTATTGTGGGAAGGGGAGTGGCTAGGACCTAACAAGGGAAAATTCATTCTGCTATTGAGTTGAGATCCTCCCTGAGCACTTCATTCTGTTTCTGACTCCTGACAACAAGTCCTGGATGAATATAGTGTTTTGGGCCCTTGTAGATTCATATATAATTTTCCCATGCGAACAAAGTGCTTCCCTAATCTTTGTTCCATGTTCATTTCACCTTGGATCTCCATTTTTCCCATTGCACACTCAATCTGGATTGGGCCATCTGTCCTGTGTTATGTCACATCCTGTCATCAAATCCCCTCTTGGTTTTATATATGTATATGTCCCCTGTGTCATAGAAATAAAAATCTGTTTTGTGCCTGTGTGCACTGCTCTTTTTTTCTGGCTGAAAACTCCCAAGAAAGAACAGTCATACCTGGAAGAGGTGAACTGGTGAGATTAAAGTAAAGTGAAGTAAAATAAATAAAGAAAAATAATCTCCCAAAACTCAAATGAAAATCTTCGAGATTGATTCAGCAAGATGCTGAGCTGCCTTATCTACTATTGACTTTGAAGTTTGCCTTCAGTTAAGTCATTGGGGTGCTTAGAAACTCACAGGATTGCGTTCCTACATTAAAGAAACTTTGGATCAGCACTATAGATGTGCACACATGTTCAGGTCAGATAAGCCCCCTTAACTTGCACTCCTTTTCCCCAACCTTTAGAGGTTATTAGTGACAGAACAAGTACTCCCAGCAACCTCCATTCCTTTATTATAAACCAGCTATGGAGGATGTGGGGATATTTCATCTAGTTGCTGCCTTTCTGCAGATCTTATGAGTAGCACTACTACTCAGCATTTTATAGGGAAGAGAAAATCATAAGAACATAAGAACGGACATACCGGGTCAGACCAAAGGTCCATCTAGCCCAGTATCTGTCTACCGACAGTGGCCAATGCCAGGTGCCCCAGGGGGAGTGAACCTAACAGGCAATGATAAAGTGATCTCTCTCCTGCCATCCATCTCCATCCTCTGACAAACAGAGGCTAGGGACACCATTCCTTACCCAACCTGGATAATAGCCATTTATGGACTTAACCACCATGAATTTATCCAGTTCTCTTTTAAATGCTGTTATAGTCCTAGCCTTCACAACCTCCTCAGGTAAGGAGTTCCACAAGTTGACTGTTCACTGCGTGAAGAAGAACTTCCTTTTATTTGTTTTAAACCTGCTGCCTATTAATTTCATCTGGTGACCCCTAGTTCTTGTATTATGGGAATAAGTAAATAACTTTTCCTTATCGACTTTCTCCACATCACTCATGATTTTATAAAATCCAACCCCTTTCACCCTAATGAATGTTGTGGGGAACCTATGCATGCAAACTTCCTCTCCAGAAGCCTCTCCTATGATGTTTTAAACAGAAGAGGATGATCTGAGGACTTCTTATCATAAAAATACCCCCAAACTAATAAAAAAGCTTGCAGAAATTGTGACATATTCCAATTTCTGCAAAGACATAAAACCGTCCTATTGGTTTGCTTAAAATTCTGGAGGAAAACTAAAGGCATTTTTTTTGTGTGCCTTAAGTAGAAAACAGCTTTTAATCCCTAGAGGAAACGTGAGTTTTTTCTTTCTAGTTCTCTTCAATCCTAGAGTAGAATCAGAAGCCAAATAGATCTGTACTTTTTCACATTGGTGAGTAAAATGTCAGTGTTTTGCTGCAGAGACAAAAATTAGGGGACGATCCTGCCAGGTGCTGAACACATTGATCCATCAAATAATTTACATAACTTTGACTCACATGAACAGTCTAATTGGCTGAGGCTTTGATCCTTCAAACACTAATACACACGTATAACTTAACGCATGAGTTGTCCCTCTGAATTCAGTGGTAGGATGCAAAGGCAAAATAGGGTGAGTTTTAATGAGGAATTTGAAGGAGATAAATGAAGATGGTGGGTGTGAAGAAGGGTCAGTTTGTTTGAGCCATAGGCCACCATTAAGGACAGAATGTAAGCATGTCCTTAAAATTATGCACATGCTCACAGTTAATCCTGTGTTTAAGTGCTGTCCGGAATGAGGATGTTTTCCTAAGTGTGCACCATAGGAAGACCCTGAAAAGAGATATGGAAGGAGAGGACAAAAGGGAAAAGGTGCGAAATAGCTCAGGAGTAAGGTGGGGAGGGACAGGAGAGGAGAGATGAGACGCAGGTAGGAGCAGAGCTGGGCAGAGCATTAAAATGAAGGGGAAGAAGTCTGAACTTCCTGCAGATAGATAATGCTCCAAGCAGCACATGAGCTGGGCCTGGTGGTTGGCTCAGATATGAAATTAACAATCTCCCTGTATTCTCTTTGTTATTCCAAAGAGGGCAATACTACCTAATCACTGTCTTCCTGATAGTATTTTGGGGTACAATTCACCCCTATGTTCACACAACATTTATGGCCACGAAAGGGGGACTTAAGTAGTGCATCGGCCTGGCACTTGTCCTCTGCACAGGGGTGAATTTCAGTTTCACGCTGGGAGAATAAAATTTATGGGCAGCTGAACTGGATGCTTTTACATATTCTCTCCTCTTTAGCCACCATTTCTCTTTGAAAACACAGACACAGCTTGCTATATTGTATATTCCCTGAATCTTGCCCAGCTTTCTGGGACCCAACTACTGTCTCAGCCACAATGTGACTAAAGAGACATTCACTCAGACAGTAAAGCCGTCATGATACCTTGACTACAAAGCACCACCAGGAGCTGAAATCTGGTGCACGTCATGAACTCTTTGACGGGAGTGGATTGATACCACAACAAACCAACCAAATATTTACAGTCTATCCAAATAAGAGACAAGGAAAGAGGTCAGCTGGTCCCTGTTGAGTCTTGTAGAAGATCCACAATGGTGAGAGAGCTTCAGAAACAATGTAGCCCTTAGGCAGATAGAGCTTTAGGTACACAGGGGTTTAATGCTGTTGTCACTTTTGGTTTTCAGTAGAAAATACCCACACTCCATTCTGGGGATACCATAATCGGAAACTGGGTTTGAATTTTGCAAATGGTCCCTGTTTCTGTAACAGGCTGAAGCAAAACCTTGATCTAAACCACCCTGAACTTTGTGGGAGCAGAGGGATGAGGATGTAGTTTAACATCTGAAGACCATCTTCACTGTTCAGTGAAAATGTTGGGGAGTGCCAAATATACCACCTGTCCCGTTTCCTCAGTTCCTGCTCCAACCCCCTGCCAGAACAAACCCTTCCAGCACGTTTGTAGCCTTTTCTGGGTGCATCTTTTGGAGTCCTCTGGACCAAGCCGCACCCTTCCACAGAAACAGATTGTGCTGCTCTGTAAAGGTTACTCCAAGTGGAAACAATGCTAAAGGGAACACATTCCTTTGGAAAAAAACAAGTAGATTTTTCCAAGCTGCATATAGCATTAACTGGAATATTCTTTTTATTTTTGGCACCAAAGCCAGAATTTTGTGACTCTCTCAGCCAACTCTTCAGCGTGCTTGGGAAATTCAAGGTTTTCAGTGCCATGGATTCACTTCTAGAGCTCCTTTGATCTCATCCACATCATGATGGGAAAGGCTGTTTCCCTAAGCCCCAGTAAAGCAGCCCCCATCATTCTTGAGTTCAACTCTTCTTTATGATCCCCAGAAATCCCTGTGAGCCCTGTCTCTCTGATTAGCTCTTTGGAAGGGCATCTGCACCTCCTTGGGCATCTTTCCAGAGCAGTCCCTCCCATGTTGGAGAAGATACTATGCCACATTTCAAGACACAAGCACAATGATTTAGTTTTCCCAGTTGGTTATTATTAATAAGGAGATGCTGGGAGTAAATGTAAATGATCCAACATATCAGAGAGACCACGCTGTTAGTTTTCCATCCCCCTCTGTAGAAGAAGAAGAAAACAGGCTCTTTGTTTCTCATGTGCTCTACAAATATCTTCCCATTTTCAGAGAGGGAGAGGGAGCAAAAGCAGCACTGAAAAGAAAACTGAAGGCAAAATATAGTCCTTGTTGGGTCATTTGTATCTTCAAATCTATGAAGTCTTCAGCTGTATATGGCATTTGAAGGATGCCACGTGAAAGGTGCCCAGCAATGGCTTTCATCATGGTCATGTCAAATCCCAAAGAGATGTTGCCTCCTTGCAGATCATGCATCACAATGACTTTGTCAAAGGGTAAATAAAGACACACGTTGATTTAACCAGAATCATGCAGCCCATTTAATCAGAATACAGAAATATCATGTCTTTGGAACCAGACACTTGAGCATTCTGTTTTATTAGCATTGTCTTTGTTAAATTGGTGCATCACAGGCCTTGGGGTGCATTTAACCATCTGTTGTAGGGTTGTCAACTCTCTAGGACTGTCCTGTAGTCTCCAGGAATTAAAGATGATTTCATGTGATGAAACCTCCAGGAATACATCCAACCAAACTTGGTAACCCTAATCTGTTGATAGTTATTATGGGTGTCAGACAATTCATCCCTCAGCTCAGTATTATCTTGTTACCATCATTCCCATGTTATATTTATCTATATTCTTATTTTGACACCTATCACTAGCATCAGTAGGACATTCCCATGCCCCAGAATTGTGTAGGCTGGTATTCAAAATATCCATTATATCCGCAGGCTACAAATCACGTTTGGATGCATCTCAGCTGTTGCCTGAATGTGGTCCACTCATTGCTGATCTCAGCTGTGAGAATAGAGAGCAAATTATATGTTGTGTTCTTCCTCTTCCGTTTCTGCACTGGGCTGTACTGTGCAAATATTAACATTGGCTTTCCCATCTTCCAGCCTGCCAAGCTTGAAGAGGCGGATGCTCATCTGGGAAGAGAATGCAGGTATGAATAATGCAGCAGCATTTCAGTGGGCATGGATGGAAACACAACTTTTCTAGAGTTATTTCCAGCACTGGCAGCAGTTCCTGCTGCCATTCGACTTCTGGACTCAGCTTAAGCAGCACCAACTCTTTATCACTACCAGGCATTCAGGGACTGACACTGAGTCAATGGAAAGACTTCTGTTGACCACAGTGGACTTTGAATCAGGCACTTGCTTCTGCTAAGTCTGGAGGTCAGAGCAAAAGCATGGAAAATCAGAATATCACAGTTCTATTCTGCCACTGGCTTGCTGTATGACCTTGGGCAGGTCGTGTAACCCCTGTGATTCTCCAGAATTGGTATAGTAAAACTTACCTACATCATTGGGGTGTTGTAAGGCTTATTTATAGTGTGTTAAGCATTTGGAGATCCAAGGGAAAGGTCTTTTTTTCTGATGGCTACAAAATTTGGCAAGGAATCTTGAAGGAAACCTTCTCTCAAGAATATTACAATTTCTAGTCATGCTAATGTAGACAACAATTCCAGCCAGCAATGACACAAACCAACACATATGACCAGGGGCTGGATGGATTACCTTGCTCATGAACTCCCTTCCTCTTCCAACCTGGCTGCATGACTCACTCCAGTAATCCAAAACCTTTGGCTCATCAGGTTCCTGAGTAATGACTTCATCCTTCAATGTTGTAGAAAGCAGGGAGAAGAAGTTCATACAGCTCTGAGGAACTTCCATTCTGTTTCCATCCATTGGCAAATGCCTCTGTTTGTTAGGGGACATGTCATGAAGAGTGGTTACTCCTTGGTTCCATCATCACCTCTTACTCCAGTGGAGCCCTGACACCGTGGAGTAGAGAGATGTCTGTGGTCTCCCTTAGGGCAGGGGTGAATCCTTCATCATTACTGGTTCCTTGTTTCCCATTTTACTTTGCTCTCCTCTAGGTTGCTGAGTAGAGCAACACACCCGGCCTAATTTTTGGACTGTTCAACAAAATATTTTAGCTCTTGTCTACATCTGAAAGTTAATTCAGATTCATAGGTTAAGGTAAGGGGTTATTTTAAAGTGCAATAGCTATTCATGAATAAATCCATGTGTAGATACTCTTAGATCTGGTCTACACTGTGGGGGGGATCGATCTAAGGTAATTTGCATCCTCACAGCATAGGATCGATGGCTGCTGCTCCTCTGTCGCCTTTGCTTCTGCCTCTTGCCATTGTGGAGTTCTGGAGTCAATGGCAGAGCGATCAGGGATCGATTTATCGTGTCTACACTAGGCGCGATAAATCAATCCCCAATAGATCGATCACTACCCGCCAATCCACTTGCTACTCCAATAGCTATTTTGTAAAAATTCTCTGTGTAGGCAAGCCCTTATTTCAGACTAAAGCTTTGTAAACAGGATCTCAGCAAGGTGTGGGTGACCAAGGTCAGCAAAAACAAAAATTGTCCAGAGTAGAGCTGCTTAAATAATGGAGAGTGTGCATCAGTTATTATTCAATGGAAAAAAACATCAAAATTGGCTACAAAAATTAGTCTCAGTGGAATATTCAACCAGGTCTGGTCTTGAAACTTCATCCCAACCCAAGCCTAACTATTAACCTTTATTTAAAAAAAAATGATTAAATTAAAATGTATAAACTTATCAAGCATCTCTGATTGTGGCCAAACAGGAGATAGAAATATAAAAATAGCACAAAAAGACATCTTTCTTGTAATAATTCTGATCACATGAAAACCAGGCAGTACTGAAAATCTTTCAAGGAAGCCTGGCTATATGACATTTCCAGTGTCATTTCCTGATCAAACAGATTTGGCTTAGCGTCCAAACTTCTGCATTCTCATCTGCACTAAACAAATGTTCTGAAATTGCTGTTAGTCTGGGATCAAATCTGATCCACCTCTCAAATGATGAAATAAAATCCATTGTGAAGGATATTAAATAGAGCTGTGAAATCTGTTTTTGATGTTACCTGAGTCTCACTGAGAAAAGACTGGGCCCACCTTTCAGTACCAAGCCAAAATGCTGCCCTGCAGTTCTCACAAACATTTGGGCAAACTTGGATTAGGGATGAACCTAGGTGGTTTTGTGGTTTTTACTGCAGCTTTGGTGGTGAATTTAGAAATGAAGGGTAGTCCAGACATTAGGGCACTTGCCTGGGACTTAGAAGACCCTGGTTTAATTCCCTGCTCTGACAGAGATTGTGTGTGACCTTGGGCAAGTTACTTAAGCATCTTTGAGGGTCTGCACTAGGTGCCTAACTCTCATGGGAATTAAGTGCCTAAATACCTTGGAAGATCTGGGCCTTAGTCTCTCTGTGCCTTGGTTCCCTAACTGCAAAATCATTACAATAGCTCTTCCCTATCTCACAGGGGTGCTGTGAGGCTAAATATATTAAAAATGATGAGGTGCTCAGATACTACATTAATAGAAACCATATAAGTATTTAAAGTAGATTTTTGGCTCAGAATCAGACCAAAAAAAATCAGTTTCATGCCAGTTTGGCTTAGAAATTTGGACTTGCTAGAATCTCAAATCTCAGTGAAACATGGATGTGAGAAGCATGATGTGAAACCAAGATGTCTTTTCCTTTCTGTCCACTGCACCTTAACATTTCTGAGCACGCTCTTTTGGCCAAATCCACTGACTCCACTGAAGCCAGTCGAATTATATATAGGATTCATTTGCCCCTCTGTTTGCATGGAAGCCACTTTTGCTCTTTCTGTGTTATTGATCTTTTTCTCATTGCTGTTTTTTTTTTCTCCACATTCACGTCCGCCCAGATTGACAGTCCACGTTTTGCTTGTTGGGTACAGAAATACATGTAATAAAAGCAAGCCCATGGAAATCTACAGTAATGAAACCTTGCAAGCCAAAACTGCCGAGCCTCACAAAGACCTCATTGTATCACTAATCCCATCAATCTGAAAATAATAATAAAATTTACCAGATTAATATGTTTTTTTGGCTCCTGCCTAGCTTTAAAAACAAAACACAGTTTATAAAAAGGAGATTTGGCAAACATGTTGCCCGTAACAAAATTGAATCACTTTGGGTAATTTTGAGAAGTATATTGAGAAGTATATTAAGAGCCATGTTGTTTCCTTTTTAATCTTCATGCTCCTAATGGTAATGAGGATGTTTATAGCCCTGGAAATTAATGTCTCTTAACTTGTTCCTTTGCAGGCAGCTCCTTCTTCTTCCTCTGTCCTGCCCTGAACAGCAATTGCACAATTGTCACTATTAAAGAAAAAGCCACATGTGATTTGAGTTTTGTTTAAACTCTGCCAGTTCTGATTTCCTAAGTTTCATTAGGTGTTGCCATTCTCTTATTCAAACCCTGCAGGGGAATGAATTTGGTAATTTGAAACAGATTCTTCTCTCAGGCTTCTTCATGCTTTTTAACTTTGTTCTTGCTTTCAAATTCAACTAGTACAAACCCTCCAAGGAGATGGCTTCCAGTGTTATTTATCTGGAATAATTACACATTTCTAAACAGCTCCAGGCTGGCATTAAGTGCAAAGCAAGATGTTTTCTTCTCAACATATGTTTGTCTATAAACGGTGTGAACTGCTTCCCACAGATCTGTTTGCAGACTTAAAATTTCTAATGGATCACAGAGTCAAAATACTTGGCTTATGGATCTCAACAACCTAGAATGCTATCAATAAGATAGTGATGGACCTCTAGAATACTGGATATGCAGGATTATCAGCCTCAAGAAAACAGATATGATTTTTTTTAAAGCTTCCTGATGAGCAAGAAATCTAGATACTCACCTTAGGAATTGGAAATGTAGCACGAATTGATGAACACACGGAAATAAAGAATTCAAACAATGGAAAGGGCTAAGCATTCAAGCTCTGCAGAAGTCTAAACAAACCCTTTTAAAATTTTATTTAGTTTGTATTTGGGGATGATTTTCATGGGCTCCCCCCCCCCCCCGATTGAGCCATTTTTGTAGCAGAATAACATGAAATCTGGTCCTTCTCCCTTATCTCCACCATTCAAGAACTGAAATACAATGTAAAGACCAGATCTCGGGCAATTTTGTCTCAGTCAACAGCTCCTTGAAGCATTAGAAAGCCTTGTGCAGGAAGGGGTGGAGAAGAATAAATATGATTGAATACAAAGAGTTGAAACACACTGTGATGTTTCACTCCATATTATTTATGAAAATACACTTATGATATGAATATGACAACTGAGATATACCTTATGCAAAATGGGTCTTGTAAGGTATCATTGGAAAAGTTATGATTGACTGAATGTGATTATCCAATTTGTATGCATGCATCATTTCTGTATCTAAAGTTAGAAATCTGGACTATGTAACAATTACAAGTGGGTGTGTATTGGGAAGACACCCACCAGAGGATAGGTCATCAAATTTGATGAGCCATCAGAAAGGAACGAAACCATGAAGATACTAATCTCTCTCCCTCCTGGGAGGCATCCAGGGATGTAACTCTGACACTTCTAGGTCTGGTGGTCTTGTCATCCGATACTAAACATCACCTGGGACGTCGTGCGTCTCACGAAGTGGGTATTCACCCACGAAAGCTTATGCTCCATTACATTTGTTAGTCTATAAAGTGCCACAGGACTCTTTGTTCCTGGGAATTCTTTCAACTTTCCACTGGAAGGGAAGTGGGGCCAAGTTTGGGAAACAAAGGATTCCTACCTTATGTATATCCTACTTAAGGGTGGCGAGGAAGGCAAACGGGACTCCTCCTCTCCATGGCCTGTCTGCCCAAGAAAAAAGACTGCTAAAGCCACCTGAAGGGAAGGCGAGGGGAAGGGGGAGTCCAGACTGAGACGGGGTCCAGTCTGAAAAGAAATATAACTGGAACTCTGAACCACAGAAACTTTTCAACCTGCCTAAAATAATATTTAGGGTAAGAAATTATATTTTGTAACCTGTTTCTTAAGTATATTGAGTTTAGCTTGTGTACTTTGTTTTCTTTGCTCGATAATCTGCTTTGTTCTGTCTATTATCTCTTATAGTCACTTAAAATTCTCCTTTCATAGTTAATAACATCTGTTTTGCTTATTATTAAACCCAGTTTCTGTAATTTCTAATGTGTGTGGAGGAGAAGTTGTGCACATCTCCCTCCACATTGAGGGAGGGGGCAAATTTTATAAAACCTTTGGGTTTGTACCACTAAAGGGACTGGACACCAGGATGTTGGGGTAAGCCCCTAAGGATAAATTTTTCCAGAGCAGATCTCTCTCTCACTGTGCAGCTGGCTATGGCCCTGCCTGTGTGCTTGTCTGGAAAAGGCTTGTGAACGTGACCTAGCCCAGAAAGGCCAGGTAAAGGGGACTCAAGCTGGAAGAATAGGTGGACTCAGTGGCTCTCCAGTACATCAGATGACACCCCAAAGAGCCCAAGCCTGTCACACACATGCCAATAGGAACAATGGAGCCCATTCACATTCCTAGGAGGGGAAAATCCCCAAAGGCTCAGAGATTTGCCATTCATGAGCCTTTCACTATTTCAGTGTTTATCTTCTTTTGCCCTTCCTCCAATAGCATCCTTCTCCCAGCACAACCAGGACTTCTTTTCCTTCCTCCATTCCTCATCCTTCTCTTCTTCATTCTTACATCTTATTCTGCTGGACCCCAGAGAGCTCCCAGGAACCTCCCCACTGCACCATCCAATTCCTCTGCTGTGATGTCAACAGGTGCTCTGGTCCTATAAAATGGCACCTACCTTTAGTGATACTCATTCGTGGTGCAAGTAATGGAAGATACTAAGCCTTTGCAGTCTCTCCCATGTTTCCAGGCACTATCTTGCATGAAAAGAAGCTAACAATGCATTTATGCTTTCCGAATGTTACCATATGAACAATTGCCACGGTTGCCAGGGGGTTGTTACATGATAGCGAAAGGGGGAGGGGGTTGGGACCCTTGTGCATAGGCTCTTTCCAAGGACGCAGTTAGCCTTGGAAGTCCAAGTGAAGTGGCACCTCATCCTGGGATATGCATCCCATTCCACAACCAGATCCTGACTTCTTTTTATTGACAGCACATGACTCCTTCATGCTGCTTGTGGCTGTTCCTTCACAATGACGGATAATGATGATGATGATCATGTCTAACACATAGCAATCATCTTCAGCCTCTAAGTAGAGCTGGGTTTGATTTTCTAAATATAGGGCAGGCAGCTGATAGATCCTAGAACTTAATCAAATGAGTTACAGCTCTTAGTGCAGTGCCATCACTGTGGTTACTTTGCCATCACAACCCATGAAAACTGAACCAGCCAGAAGATGGAGAGCCACCGCTAACATTGGAGTCCAGTTCTCGGTGATGGGGAAAGCATTTTCTCCGTGCCCCAACTCTTTTCCTGTAGCAGAGCATTCACAGGGATGCCTTCTGGCAGCAGTATCAGTAACTGAGATTCAATGAAAAGAAGTGTTCTCCTGCAATTCTGTCCCAATCAATGCCCTATTTGTCTCGTGCTTTCACGCGTCTCCATGGATCACCATTGACAGAGCAGGTAAAGGTTCTACCAGCTGAGGTGTGCAGAGCAACATGGCCACTGCTCTGGGAGCATGGACCAGCAGATGTAATTTCAGGCACACTAATGAACAGAAAAAGAGAGAATTACCAAGTGAATAGTTAATACTGTAAGAAGTGGAGCCACCACCAAAATTAGGAAGAATGGCTGTAAGCCAACCTGCAAATGAAAAGTGTTATATAAACTTAATAATTTATAGTCTCTGTTGACCGGAAGCGGGGGATGAGGGAGTGAGCTCAGCACTCAGCTCAATTCCCTGCCTCTAGAAACAGGAATGATGCGCCTACACCTCCCCGAACAAAGGGCAAAGGACCATGCCAAGACTTGAACCTTGATTCCTTACCTCCATTAGGCGGAAGGATAATCTCCTTCCCTTTCTGAACCCAGGAAAAAAGAACAATGATGGGACTAGATCTTAATTCTCTAGCTACAGAAAAAGGTAGGAGGATATTCCCCCACGTGCTGACAAGGGAGTTTGGTACTAAGTCTGGGATTCCCTATGTGGCAGCTGATAATTTTATACCTAGACCATATTCTTCTTCTTAACGCTTGATTGACATCACAACATCCTCCTCCTCCGAGGTCACAGTCCTGTTGAGGGGGCAAAAACGTTGAAACGGCAGATGTTCTATGGATTTGCTAAGACGCAAGTTTGAGCCATCTCATGATTTCTTAGAAGAACAGGCAGCTTTCCACACACAGCCCGAATGCAACATTTCACTCCGGACAAGGTCCAGATGCTTTCCACGAGCTTATCAGCTGATTCAGGATCTTGATATTTTCAAAACATTGTAAAGGAGGCCAGAAAGTCTCTCCCGCCTCCTCCTCATATACACACAAGCATCAGTATTTCTTGTTTAAAATAAGAGAGTATGGTTTCCATGTGAAGTAGTGGAAATCCTGACATCATGTATGAAACTGCTTTCTAAAAAATCCTTTCCTGTTCTAATTGCATTTAGATTTCCAAAGTTTAGGAGTAAAATATCCTTTCTGGAGAGCAAGGGCGATCTCCAGGGGCTACTGTTTGTCTGGGCTGATGATGACTCACTGTGTTCCCTTTCCAGTTCATTGACAGATTACAAGAACCAGGAGCTGGGAACTTAGAAGGCAAATGGGGAAAGCGGGGAAAGTAAGTCAATTGGCGGCTGAGGGAGAGGGAGAGAGGCTATTTATGGAAAGTTCAAGGAATGGTTCCTTATTTTTATATTGTATATTTTCCTTAATATTTTAAAGGAAATGGTTTCTATAGCACAAATGACTCATCCTTTGGACATTGCCAATTGTGTGTTTGCCAGTTCCATATTATGTTAACCTCCTTTTATCTCAGTTCAGCGCAATCGGGGGTTTTCCAGATTAGTCCAAGGGGTCTGCAGGACAACGGAGGGGAATAATGGAGTGGAGGAAAATACAAGACCCAGGGGATCAACCTCAACCTCACATGCTCTTGTAGATGCAAGTTGTTCCTTGGAAGTTACTCAAATTATCCTGAGCTGAATGTCTAATGGCTTGATGCTGAAAGATGCTAAGCACCCTCTGTGACACGGGCAGAGCAGGTGCCAGCTCATGCCAAGGCCCTTAGGCCTTAAATGAGTACCGAGAAACACATAGCTGAATTAGTCTGGCTCACGTGTGGTAGCATTGTTAAAATAGATGTTAAGTTTATAAAAAGGTGTTTAGACTTTATGAAATGCTTGTAGGATGTTGCACGTATTTATCTGTACTTACAACCTGGTATAAGGTGATATTAAATGTTTTTACTGTAATCTTCTGTAATTGTGTAAGTCATGAAACAGGAAAGAAGAATTAATGAATGTATAATGCTGGCTTCCTACAGAAGGTTTTTATTTCCTGCCCCCCAAGACGACCTTGTGAACGAGCCCTTGTGAAACATCAGATAACAAAGACTTGGTTTAATGCATTCATCCCCCACCCCCAGAAGAGGAGACGTATACGTGAAGTCATCCCCATCAGCTTGAACTCAGGAGGGAAAGGAATAACAGTTTCTCCTTGACTTTATTTCTGATGCTGCTTGAATTCTGAGGGGCAAGGATTACAGACTCATAGACTTTAAGGTCAGAAGGGACCATTATGATCATCTAGTCTGACCTCCTGCACACTGCAGGCCACAGAATCTCACCCACCCACTCCTGTAACAAACCCCTAACCTATGTCTGAGTTATTGAAGTCCTCAAATTGTGGTTTGAAGACCTCAAGCTGCAGAGAATCCTCCAGCAAGTGACCCATGCCCCATGCTGCAGGGGAAGGCAAAAAACCTCCAGGGCCTCTGTCAATTTGCCCTGGAGGAAAATTCCTTCCTGACCCCAAATATGGCGATCAGTAAAACCCTGAGCATGTGGGCAAGACTCACCAGCCAGCATCCAGGAAAGAATTCTCTGTAGTAACTCAGATCCCACCCCAGCTAACATCCCATCACAGACCACTAGGCATACTTACCTATGAGGCATAAACAAAAGATCTGCAGTGCTTGGCCTGAGTTAGCCCTAAAGGGACATACAAACTTTGCTTATTATAGAAGCATCTATTATTCTTTGAAATTTAAGATTGAAACTCATTTGTGTGCATATATGCTTACCTGCTTTAACCTTGTCAATAATTCTCTTATTTCCTTTACCTACTTAATAAATCTTCAGATAGTTTATTATAGGATTGGCTACAAGCGTTGTCTTCGGTGTGAGATCTAAGGTGCAACTGACCTGGGATAAGTGACTGGTCCTTTGGGACTGTCTGTAACCTGAATATTTCTGTGATCTTTGGTGTAAGGGACCATCGAACACACGTCAGCTTACTTGGTTGGCAGGAAAGATTAGAATAACCAAGGGAGTTCTCTCTCATCTCATGTTAAGGCTGTTATAGCAATTGAAGACATCACACTTGATTGGTAAAACTGAAGCATAGAACTCTCAACCCATTTTGGGCTTGTGCCTTGCTTCTGAACAGGTCACCCTGAGGTCAGTACTCATGCTCTTGAGCCGTTGCAGGACAGCTTAATACCCTCAACCCCTGCTGACTTCAGTGGGGGTTGAGCATGTTCAACACCATACGAGATCAAGATCTCATGCAACTAGCTGCAGTAGCGTGTCATGTATACAGGGCGTGGCAGCTGTCTCTGTGCCCAAACTTCTTTAATCCTGTGCCACTCAATCCAGCCTTGAGGGCACATGCTGCCCAGCTGCATGGAGCTCTCAAAGGAAGCCCAAGCATCCCAGAGCAGAATTGAGCCCTCTGCTTACTGGGGGAATGGGGAGAGGAGTCACTAGCAGAGGGGGAGAGAGTGAGGAAGGAAAAAAAACCTAGAGAACAAAGACAGCAAAGGACATGAAGAATAAAATGGACAGGAAAGAGGAGGGGAGGTGACAAAAACAGCAGGGCTTGATGTGAGGAGCTACAACAGAGAAGAGAGGCACCACACCATCTTGAAGAAGGGCAAGGGGGGGTTGAGATCCAGCAAAGAAAAGAATTGAGAACCCCTTCTCTGGTGAACACGTCACACCAGGCTGGTTTTCGGTCTGATGCGCTGGAGAGAGCTCCATTCTGAAAGGTTTACCCACTCCACTTCCCAAACTCAGCAACAGCAGTGGTGCTGGATAATTCAAGGTTGTGAGCTATGGAGCTTTTCACTGCTAGGTTACTAGATCAAATCCAGCCTATGTTACCACTGACCCGAAGCTGCCTGTTTGGTAAAATGAGCTTGTGTTCCAAGTCACTTTTGAAAATGCAACTCAGGCTCCTAAGGGCTAGATCCACAAAGGGACTTAGGAACCTAACTGCCACTTTAGGCACCACTGAGATCCTCAACATTCCTGCTCAGCTGCGATCTAACCCTGGATGTACTTACATTTTCTAGGTGCCTAAGTTTCCAGTAGTAACGTCACCTAGGTTTGTAAATTTATCCCAGTGTGCATGTGCACAGACATCCAAGTCCTGACGGCACCTCATTTACATCTAAGACCTAGCAGGGTTCACAGAGCTGGTATTCCCCAACCTCTCCCCTTCAGGACCAAGCATGCCAAATCCACACCAAGGACAGCCAAGAAGAAGTACCATCCATTACCCTATAGGCCAGTGGTTAGAGCATTCAACTGGGATGTGAAAACTCAGGTTCCTATCCCCCCTCTGCTGTATTTGGTCAAAGGACTGGAACCCAGTTCTCCATCCTCCCAAGTGTGTGCCCTAACAACTGGCCTACAGGGTATTCTATAGTGACTCTCTCCTGTTGAAGCTGTTCCACTTTGTATAGTGCACTTAAATATTCATTGGAGCATGAAGAACTTGGGGTCTCACACATCCCAGCTGAGTGCTCTAGCCCTCAGGCTATAGGGTTATAGGAGGGGAGAGTGGGATACCAACTCTTCTCTTTTGTTCTTGAAAAAGGAGCAAGCAGGCATAGGCAACTAATTCTAAGGCCTGGTCTACACTGGGGGTGGGGGTTCGAACTAAGGTACGCAAGTTCAGCTACACGAATAGCGTAGCTGAACTCGAAGTACCTTAGTTCGAAGTACTTACCCGTCCTGATGGCGCGGGATCGAAGTGCATGGCTCCCCTGTCGACTCCGCCACCGCCGTTCGCGGTGATGGAGTTCCGGAGTCGACGGGAGCGCGTTCGGAGTTCGATATATCGCGTCTAGATGAGACGCGATATATCGAACTCCGAGAAGTCGATCGCTACCCGCCGACCCGGGCGGGTAGTATGGACATACCCTAAGAGAAGGTTCACAACTGTGAATCCCCATTTGAGACAGGCACTTATCTTTGAAGAGTAGGGCCTAAGCTCTAACCCCCTATTCAGCATTCCCTATTGGCTAGCTTGCTGGCTTCTGAGAATCCCATACTTTGGTGCCTAACTCTCTCCATTGCATAGGGAGTCTGGGCGCTGAACACAGGGCTGAGGATTCCAGCGGATGGCACAGCTGCTAAAAGTTAGGCAGTGCAACGGTGAGTGTTGCAACACTTGTTACGGCTCTAATCCTAATTCATTTCAGCTCTTTAGAAAGGTTTACCCTGAATTAACTTTAATAGATGCAATTCTCCATTGCTCTGCACCTTGTGTAGTCAGTCACACCAGTACAAAGCGGGTGTAAAACCCTACCCATCCTGCTTTGCCCCCACCTGTACTGCTGTAAAATCACTACATATAGGGCACTGGCGAATCAGCCCCAAGCTCTTTTTAAAATACCCTCTGAAATATGAGACTGGATAAAATCCATTGATTAGGTTATAGTCCCAGGGGCTCCACTATTACTGTGCTAAGACATCACCCATCTAGGATCGCGTACAAATAAACACTGAATTGTTTTATCTAAACCATAAAAAGAACTAAATGGAAGCAGTGCGTGGCTGTAATTCAGTTATATTCCTGGAGCCAATGCATCGGGGTTTTTGTTGTTTTTATTCGATGGAATGGAAAGTCAACTGCTCCTTTAACAATGGCTAGGGAAAGACTAAAATGAGGGATTATAAATAACATTCGAGCTGACAGTTCAGCTCGGAGGTTACAGGAGATAATGAAGGGAAGCTGCCAGAATGAATGCTCACTGGAATCTTAAGGGAAACAATTAAAAGACTTTTTTAAAAAACTGATATTGTTATTTTAAAAGCCACATCTGAAGACCATTTGTTTTTATAGTTGATCTACAAATTCAAAACATTTTAAATTTTATTTTAAAAAGAGATTTCCCAACATCCTTTCCCCCTTCCCCCGAGGGGCTTTGGAACAATTTGTATAGTGGGGATGCTGAGAGCCATTGAACCCAACTGTAACCCCTGTATATGATGGAACCCGCTTCAAACCAGGAGGTGCAGCAGCACCCCTACTTCCAGCACCTATGCCCCCACCTCTTCGTTCCATCTCCTCCTCCTTCCTTCTTCAAATTCTCTACAGCAGGGGTAGGCAACCTATGGCATGTGTGCTGAAGGCGGCACGCAAGCTGATTTTCAGTGGCACTCACAATGCCCGGCTCCTGGCCACCGGTCCGGGGGGCTCTGCATTTTAATTTAATTTTAAATGAAGCTTCTTAAACATTTTAAAAACCTTATTTACTTTACATACAACAGTAGTTTAGTTATATATTATAGACTTATAGAAAGAGGCCTTCTAAAAACATTAAAATGTATTACTGGCACGTGAAACCTTAAATTAGAGGGAATAAATGAAGACTCGGCACACCACTTCTGAAAGGTTGCCGACCCTTGCTCTACAGTGATCCCTGAATGCAGGTTGCAAGTGAGACTGTTTACTGCAGATTCCATCCTGGCCTTGGCAGATGAAAAGATTTCTAATGAATCCCGATGTGCCAAATTCAGCCACTGTAGTTGGGAGCGCTCCCGTCCGTTGGTTCTGCGTGCCAGTCCTGGAGTTTCTTTAATTAAAGAAGCTGGAATAGAAGCGCTGTTGTCATGTGATATACCGCCTCACTTGTCCAGGGGCAATATTGGCACTTGCTCTACTTCTTGAGGGCAATCTCCCTAACAGCCTGTCGGAGGAGATTTATAACAGTTTACAGGGTTGGGAGCACTGAGGCAGAATCAGGCATGGGAAACATGCCAACTTCTCTGGAACAGTAGGACAGTCACCTACAGATTTCTCTCAATCTGGCCCCCATCCCTGTAGTATCTAAGCATCAGAAAACTAGATGTGGCTGGGAATTGTTCCACAAAACATTTGTCAGAAAAATACTGAATTCCTTGACAGACTTTTCACAGGAAAGGGTTGGGTTTGACAACACATTCATCAGGGAATGGTTTCCCAGGTCCAGGATGGAAGTTCTTGTCAAAAATCCACTTCTTACACATAGGGCCCTAGATTATCCACATGTCTATAGAGGGTCCTTTTTTGTTCTGGGAGAAGAGCTGCCTATGGCAAGGCATGGTGAGTTGGTGCGTGGCAAGCCAGGGTGTGAATCTACAGTGCAACAGATTGCTGTGCACTACCTCACCTTGTGGAACCTGCCACCGTGCACTGAACGTCCCGTAGTGCTCTTTGATGTACTCTCGTATCAAGCCAGTGTTCTATAGATTCACACCCTGGCTTGCTGCACACTAACTCACCCTGTAGAGAAGTTTTAAATTACTTCCACTGTTCTGCCATCCAAAAACTAGCCAGTGTGCTGCACATTCCAGTCCCAGTGTGACATGACTAGCCCAACCCTCAGCATATCCCTTCAAAGAGCAGACTACAGGATTCTCCTATTGTGGGGGGGAATCCTAACCTGCCCTCTTAAGGCAGCTTTCCAGCCACTTTGTGTTCCTGAGCAAAGGATATGGCCCTTTAAATTGTGACTATAAATTGTGAAATCCTGACTCCCCAGAATGCAGTGAGGGAGGGATATCTTAGTGGTTTGAGCATTGGCCTGCTAAACCCAGGCTTGTGAATTCAATCCTTGAGGGGGCCATTTAGGGATCTGGGGCAAAAATCTGTCTGTGGATTGGCCCTGCTTTGAGCAGGGGGTTAGACTACAATAACCTCCTGAGGTCCCTTCCAACCCTATGATTCTATGAACTCTTGTTGACTTCAAAGGGGCAAGAATTTTGAATACGTTCTCTGACTTATATTCAGTTAGAGGCAGGGAGAGTGTTTCAGACATGTTCCATTGAAGCCCATGGAGTTGTACTGATTTACAGCAGCTGAGGATCTGACCCACAAACTTTCAGTTGGGTAAAGCCTATTATAAAACAAATGCATAGTTAGCTTGACAGAAAGTCTGGATGGGTCTGTCTCCTCTTCATGGGCTCCAGGCAATTTTTCACCCAGCTCTTCATCATTCAATTTACAAGTTCCAAGCGGATTTTCATTCCTGAGACACATATGTTTCTCCATTTACTAGGAACGCTCAGCTTTCATATGCATTAGACCAGTGGCTCTCAAACTTTTTTATTGGTGACCCCTTTCATATAGCAAGACTCTGAGTGCACCCCCCCACCCTTATAAATTAAAAACACTTTTTTATATATTTAACACCATTATCAATTCGGGAGGCAAAGCAGAGGTTGGGGTGGAGGTTGACAGCTCACAACCCACCATGTAATAACCTCACAACCCCCTGAGAGGTCCCAACCCCCAGTTTGAGAACCCCTGCATTAGACTAAGGCCTGGTCTACACTAGGACTTTAAATCGAATTTAGCAGCGTTAATTCGAACTAACCGCTCAACCGTCCACACCAGGAAGCCATTTAATTCGAACTAGAGGGCTCTTTAGTTCGAATTTGGTACTCCACCCCGACAGGTGGAGTAACGCTAAATTCGACATGGCTAGCTCGAATTAGGCTAGGTGTGGATGCAAATCGAACTTAGTAGCTCCGGGAGCTATCCCACAGTGCACCACTCTGTTGACGCTCTGGACAGCAGTCCGAGCTTCGATGCTCTGAGCAGCCACACAGGAAACGACCCGGGAAAATTTGAATTCCTTTTCCTGTCTGGACAGTTAGAATCTCATTTCGTGGTTGGACATCGGGGCGAGCTCAGCAGCACCGGCAGCAATGCAGAGCTCTCCAGCAGAGGAGTTCATGTAATCTCTGAATAGAAAGAGGGACCCGGCATAGACTGACCGGGAACTCTTGGATCTGATCGGTGTGTGGGGCGAGGAGTCTGTGCTTTCGGAGCTGCGCTCCAACAAACGGAATGCAAAGACCTACGAGAAGGTCTCCAAAGCCATGATCCAGACAGAGGATACAGCCGTCATGCAACGCAGTGCCACGTGAAAATCAAGGACCCCAGACAAGGCTACCAAAAAATCAAAGCGGCAAACGGACGCTACGGAGCCTGCCACCATTGCCGCACCAGTGACCATGGACTCTGATGATGGGACAGTGTCGATGGACAGTTCCTCGACGATGTTCACGGACGGGGAAGATGAGGAAGTGTTTGCGGAGGACGAGGCAGGCGAGAGCGCTTACAACGCTGGTTTCCCCGACAGCCAGGATCTATTCATCACCGTCATGGAGATCCCCTACCAACCCTCCCCGGCCATGAACCCGGATCCTGAATCAGGGGAAGGAGCAGTCGGTAAGTACTTTAACCATGTTAACTTTTATTCTTAATATAACAGGAATCTGAAGTGTGTGAGAAGGAGGTCTCTCTATATATGGTGATAGAAGAGAAATCCTCCTGGGAGATCTCCACGAAGCTCTCCTTCCGTTAATCAATAAGCATCAGCAGGAGGTTCCTGGGGAGAGCTGCCTTATTGGGTGCTCCGTGATAGCACCCTTTTCCGCGCGAGGCTTTCATGCGGTATTCAGGGAGCATTGCCTCCCCGAGCACGGCTGCATCGGTCCGTGGTTCGTGATAGAGAGCGCATGCTGCGTGAAATCTATCTCCTTCAGTGCCCGTCCTCACGGTGATCTCGCTAGGAGACTCATGCATCTAAGTAGTGGAATTACTGTTATGGTGCGCCTGGTCCAAAGTATTTTTAATAAATCCACGGACAGACAGCATAGCACAGACTCAGCACGCAGCTGAGTGACGAGCGTAACGGAAAGCCAAAGAATATAATGGACGCTCATGGAGGGAGGGGGGAATGAGGATGCAAGGTATCCCACAGTTCCTGCTGTCTCCGAAAAGTATTTGCATTCTTGGATGAGCTCCAAATGCTTCTAGGGTCAAATACAGTGTCTGCGGTGGGTCAGGGCATAGTTCGGCAATTTGCGCACACAACCCACCCACCACCAGAAGTGAAAGGGAAAACAATCCTCTCTTGACTCTTTTACATGTCACCCTATCTTTACTGAATGCTGCAGATAGACGCGATGGTGCAGCACTCAACACCAACATCCTTGCTCCCCCCATGCTATGGATGGCTGATGGTGCAATATGGCTGGTATCCGTCCTCATCATCAGCCTATTGGCACATGGGGCAGTGCAAAAGGACTGGTAACCATGCGTACTGGCATCTGTGAGGTCGATCAAGGGCGCCTGGCCCTAATTTTTCATGGTAGATGGTGCAGTATGGCTGGTAACCGTCCTCATCATTGCAACAGGGGGCTGAGCTCCATCAGCCCCCACCCTTCCTGTGTAAAGAAAAGATTGAATTGCCCCTGGACTAGCAGAGGGATGATGGGCTCCTTCATCCACAGTAATTAATGTCCTGCCTGGACTATCATTGCAGCTGGAGGCTTCCTTCCACTCATTTCTCACAAACAAGTCACTGTGTCTTATTCCTGCATTCTTTATTACTTCATCAAACAAGTGGTGGGACAATGGTATGGTAGCCCAGGAAGGCTGTGGGAAGGCCGGAATGAACAGGTGGTGTTGTTGCAGGAGCACCCCCTGTGAATAGCATACAGCTCCAAATTTATGCAGGATCGGATTTATGTGCTATCTGGTTCTATGATACAGTGGTTCTCTAGTACACTTGCCCATAATCTAGGCAGGACTGATTCTATTTTTAGATACCAAAAAGGAGGGATTGACTCAGGGAGTCATTCCCAATTTTTGCTTTTGCGCCCCTGGCTGCTCGGCCAGGGGCACTTATGACAGCACCAAATGGTGCAGTGCAAAAGGACAGGTAACCATGCCCATCTTATTACCATCTTATTACCAATTTATGGTATGGTAGATGGTACAATATGGCTGGTAACCATCTCTGCTGTCATGCAAAAGCAAAAGCATGCTGCTGTGTAGCGCTGCTGGACCGCCTCTGTCAGCGGCATCTAGTACACATACGGTGACATACACAAAAGGCAAAACAGTGTCCATGGTTGCCACGCTATGGTGTATGCCAGGGCAATTCTGGGAAAATGGGCTTGAAATGATTGTCTGCCGTTGCTTTCCCGGAGGAAGGAATGACTGGCGACATTTACCCAGAATCCACCGCGAAAATTATTTGTGCCCCAGCAGGCACAGGGGTCTCAACCCAGAATTCACAGAGACAGCCTAGACTCAGTTAATTGTTCGCAAAAATGTATCTTTGCAAGGAATTCACTCCCTGTTTCCCATCTCACAGCTTCCACTGTCTCCAGACCTGCCACAGCATCCCCCTCGCAGAGGCTGGCAAAGATTAGGCGGAAAAAGAAAAAGACAAGGGACAAGATGTTCGATGAACGTATGGGCTGCTACCTAGCCGAGACGGACCAGCAGAGCCAGTGGAGGGAGACCGTCTCTCTGTACCAGCGCTCACACAGCGAACGGGAGGAGAGGTGGCGTGAGTAAGACAAGCAGGCGACTCAAACAATGTTTGGACTAGTGAGGGAGCAAACGGACACGCTCAGGCGCCTTGTGGATGTTCTGCAGGACCGCAGGAGGACAGAGCCCCCCTGCAGTGTATCTGCAACCGCCCTCCCCCGCCACAAAGTCCCATACCCCCCTCACCCAAAATAACCAGAAGGAGGGGCGCCAGAGGCCGTGTAAACTGTCACTGCACCCCAGCAGAGTGCTCAAGTACCCAAAAGCTCTCATACCCTACATTTGCAGAAGTCGTTCCCTTCCGGACTCACACAAGTCCCAATCCCAGTTCCATCCCCTAAGTGTCTACTTAAGTAATAAAAATACTTTGCTGTTAATTACTGTTTCCGTCATGTTTTTTCAAAGAAGACTGTTTGAATGGGGGGCGTGGGGAAGGGGGTTGTTAATTGCATAGGACAGTCACCTTTCCCAGGGTACAGACACGGGGGCAGGATCAGCAGCGGGTCACACACACAGTGCAGTCAGTAGGCACCATGGTCGGTATGGGAGGTGGTTTCCAGGTTCTGTGTGGGTGGGGAGGATGTGACTTTGTAGCGGGGGAGGGCGGTTACAGATCTTATACAGCGGTCCTTGTCCTGGACCGCTGAGTCACGCAGCAGAGGAATCTGTATCCGTACTCCTCCGCCACAAGGTCACATATCCCCCCGCACACAGAATTCGAAAAAGAGGGATGGCAGGCTCCGTTGAAAGAAGCATTCCGGCACTGCGGACCGCTCTAGGAGCAGGAGCCTGTCATTTGTTGAGTTTAGAGGCGGTCTTTACATCACCGCACACCCTACCCAGCACAGTCTGCCTCCCAGTTTCAACCCTTTAACGCAAAGTCATGAATAAAGAAACCTTTCTTCAGTAACAATGGGACATGTATTTTATTTTTACACGTGTGTTGGAAGTGGGGGAAACGGGGTGAACGGGGTATGTAACCGAAGAGGAGAGTCACCAGTCAGTGGGTAAAGAAACAGGGGCAGGTTCAGCTTCTCTGTAAAGAAAATGAACAGTCACAGGTCACGCTGCTCGCTGGTATTTGAAGAGTTCCTTGTCGCTGTCCCAGGCGCCAGTATAGGGCTTCATGAGCAAGTGCATTAGCGGGCAGGCTGGGTCCCCGAGAATGACTTTAGGAATCTGCTCATCCACAACAGTTATTTCGTGGTCCGGGAAGAAACTACCTTCCTGCAGGCGTCTGAGCAGCCCACAGTTCCTGAAAACACACGCATCATGAACCTTGCCCGGCCACCCGACGTTGATGTTTGCAAAACGTCCCCTATGGTCCCCCAGTGCTTGCAGCACCATTGAAAAGTAGCCCAATTTCTCATCAGCTGACTGTGGAAGAGGTGGACGATAAAGTGCGAGGAGGAGAAAACGGCGATGATCGCAGCGGGCTCCATGCTTGCAGTGCTGTGGCGTCCGCGCTGTCACTGACCAGAAAAGTGCATGAACAGATTGCCCGCAGGCGCTTTCAAGGAGGGAGGGAGGGAGGTTGTGATTGACGGTTCAATGACGACACTTACCCAAAACCACCCTCGACACATTTCTCCCCCCAGCAGGCATTGGGGGCTCTACCCAGCATTCCAATGGGCAGCGGGGAGTGCGGGAACTGTGGGATAGCTTCCCACAGTGCACCGCTTCCAAAGTCGACGCTGGCCCCGTGAATGTGGACTCAGAAATTCGAATTAGTGTATTTAGTATGGATACACAAATTTGACTTCATAAGGTCGAATCCACAAATTCGAACTAAGTTGATTCGAAATAGTCTTGTAGTGTAGACAAGGCCTGAGACCTTTTATTAAAACAGGAACAGGCCCCCTTCTTTTCACCTGTAGGACCCATATCTCAGGAGCTTCTAAAAACCCTGTAATAGAATTTCCCTTAGTCCAAGCAGGCGCTCCTCATCCCAGTGCCGGGTGGCCATATGTCTTTGTTTCAGGTGATTCTAGACAGTAAGAAGGTGTTTCCTTTCATGATGCTGTTGCACAGTTCATTGACATGCTCCACACTGTCTTCCTGCTAAACCCTAATGGTGCAATCTGTTTTTGTGTCTCACTTCCAGATGGTTCAATGCTCTTCCTAGCAGCTGATCTAGCTTTCAATCGGAGGCATTCAATAAGGACCTGAACCTGCTTGCCTGTTTCAGGAAAAAAAATGTTCGGTGAAGTAGAAATATGCCCAGGTCACTCATTCACAATGGATGTCAATCTCTCTTAAGCGCCAAAGATCTGACTCTCAGTTTTTCACTTGTTCTGGTTTATTTTTGTTTCATGCAATGTTTGTGTCCTCTGGAGGATAAGTAGTTCCCCTGACCTACTGAAGGCCAGTGAGTCTGTCTTGGCTAAGGTTCTTAGGCTATTAGGAAGGGTATTATTGTCTTGGTAAGGGTAGGAAACAAAGCAAAGAAGATATTTCCAGGTATCAATAATGTAAGGTGTCCTTAGGGAAGTAAATTGGGTTTATTTCCACTGGGAAAGAGGAAGATTTTTAGGTGACCAGATAAGCACTGTAAGATATTTAGTAGTGAAGGACTGATACATTTATCTAGGTAAAGTCACAAGTGTTCATTTTGGTAAGGCACTTGGGAATGATGGGCCTGCTTTCTCAGAATCATAACACCTCAACCTTTGTACATTTACTTAAATCCCTGAGGTCAAAACCTCAGGCTTTTCCCCACTGATAACTTCTATAAAGTGGTTATGCATCAGCAATACAAAAAATCTGCATAATATTGCAAACAGTTTCTCTCTCTAGCTGCAGATATATTCATCACTGAAGCACCCGAGCACCTGACAAACGTTAAGAAATTGATCTTCACAACACTTTCACCTCAGGTGAAATGTTATTCCCATTGTACAGATTGAGAACTGAGGCCCAGAGAGGTTCAATGACTAGCTTAAGGTCACACAGGAAATCTGTGTCAGAGCTAAGAACAGAACTCCGACTTCCTGAATCCCAGCCCAGAAAACCAGCCTTCCTTCTACTGACAGCATGGAGACAAGAGTAAAACAAATTTATGTGCTATGAAGCCCTGGAGACCTGGTCCTGAGGCGCAGGGAGGCTGTTTCAAATGGCATTGTTTTGTTCTAAACCTCTGTTAACAAAGACAGTCCTATGAAGAGAATTGCAACTGGGCCACATCAAGCATGATTTCACTTTTCCTGTTTGGTGGATCAGCCCAACAGATTACTGTATTTGAGACCTACCATAGCAAAGGGTGATTGGTTTCTACCTAACAGAGGGATCAGATTTTCGGGAGAGCTCAATATCCAACAGCACCCAGTTATAGGCACCTACGTGAAGAAGCCACATTTTCAATTACATGAGTTGCAGCTGCTGCCACCTGAACTCTACTGAATGAACTAGCTGGATTTTCAGTTGACTACTCAGTGTAAGACTCACTTGAGTCCTCTTGAATGAGAGGGAAATGAATATATAATGTGAAGTCATGAAATACCTACCCTCTCTGACCTGATTTGCTCTCCCCTGTATCACTGTACATCTTGAACTGTAATAAATACAGACTGTACAGTACAAAGAATTCCTGTCACTAGACTGGTACAAATCCTGGATGCTGATTAATCCGAAGGTGATAGCTTCCTGGCACATGCCTGTTGTACTTATATGGATCCAATTATTGTTTTATTTATTAAACTCGACTGGGAAGCTTTGGGGGATCTTTACAATGTTTTTTTAATTAACATTATTTTTTTGGAACTCTCCACTTTGCACATCTTGTCACAACTAAACTTATAACACTATAATATATATTTCTCTCTCTCAAAAAAAAGAAAATAAAACAGTTCCAGAGCCCAAAGACTTACATAACCCGACAGGATTTATTTTACATCAATTAGGAGTCTGATTCCCTTGCTTCCCTGGGGATACAACAGAAGTAAATGTATTTATGTCTTTGGAATAGAACTGTAGGCGCACTCAACCCAGCAAAGGAATAGAGGTACAAAGGTGGCTTTACACAATCTTTTCACTTTCCTAAACTCAAGGCCATCCAACATCAAGCTAGTCCCCTAGGACAACTCAGAGAAACCTGAAGGCTGCTCCAACTTACATGAGCTGTCTACAAGCTTTTTATGGAAGTGTTCTATAGTAGATATGTAAATGTGGCATATGTAAATTCAGGTGGTGAGATACATATATGTAGCACCATCTGCTGGCATATAAGCATATGTAGCATTATTCATAAGCAGTAGGTTTAATAAAGGTGGTGATGTTATGCATTACAAACAGTTTCTCTGAGTGCAGCTCTTAACAGCTCCTTGGGCCTCGTCTACACAAGAACATTGCATTAATGTAACTAAATTGGTTTAGACATTAATTCAGTGCAACTCCACTATTATTTTAGCTTGAAGATGCCTTCTATTGAGTTAGGTTAACTCGATCCCAGTGGCCGGGATGCAGGGACCTTACGTCCTTGGATACGGATTGCATGGATATGTTTCCTGTGTCAGTCTCCAAGAATCAGGGCATCCCTAGCTCTGCATGCAGGGGTTATCCTTTAAGGGTTGGATAAGCCAGTTTAAAGCACCATTTTGTATCTGCAGAGCCCCAAAGGTGCCACTGCACAGGGGAACTTCTGGTATAAAACTGTTCACACCCATGTAACAACACCACAAGAGCTAAGTGAAGTCCTCTGCACCTTTTACATTTCGCTAATGACGCCCTTTCACATTAAAACTCAGATTATAGGTTTCTAGTTGCACCTAAGAGCAAGCTTCGCTGTTCTGTGCCTCCTGCACATGGTTAAGAGAACAACTGCGGAGGTGACCATTAAGGATGCACAAAGGTGACTGAGGCTAGAAATGGCCAAATATCTCAAAACATGTCCCAGGAATATTCTCTCAAATAAAATATTTAATTAACATCAACTTTGTTCACTGACCTTCTGTGTTCACTTCCCAGGAATAGCGAGTTACAACATACTATACGGAACAGTTTCTTCCTGACCCCCTGCAAGTGGTCCGTGCGTGTCTTGCAGCAGGGGGATCGGTTTCAACAGGTCACTAGCTGAATTTACATCAGTGGAAACTAAGCTTTCATATAAATTAGGGTTCCAGCAGAACTTTAGGGAGCCCCAGTAACATAGCTGTGACCCCCATTGACTTTAATAAGAGTTATACCCATGCAACTGAAGGCAGGAGTTGACCTGTTAGGTCTTTTGTAGACCATGGGACAAATTCATCCATGGGGTAACTTGACTGAACCCAATGGAGTTACATTGGGAATGAAAGTAAGGCGCATTCTGCTGTCACGCCAGTGTATATAAGGAATTAGTCCCACTGACATCAGCTGAGTTAGATTGGTGTAAACCCAGCATAAAATGAGACCTTAATAGGAATATTGGGACATACTGCCTGACTCAATCAGAGCCGGAGTCTATCTACACCAATATCCTGTTTCCAACAGACCAGAGCCATCTCACGCAGGAATGGTGGGAAGGAGGGCACCCTTAATGATGACTCCATCAGGCGGTCCCCTTTGTTTCGTCCAACATTCTTTACACTTTTGGGGAAGCTAGTGCCCTGAGAGCGAGCTAGAAAGGAGAAATCCCTGCACTCAAGGTAGCTCAGGCATGGGAGTGTTCCTGGGCTTTGTGCAAGGGAGAAAAGTTGAGAGAAGACTTCTTGATCCCCAACCCATGCATGGATCTGGCCTTAACATCACTCAGCTGTTCACATCAATGGGTTTCATGATTTGACCACATGGCTCCTCTGCTCCATTTTCTCCCCATGTTTTTGTCAACATTTTCAACACTTCAAGAGGTCTATCAGTGCCAGTGCACTGTGGCTTGCTGAACAGAGAAGCCTTCTCTGGAATTTGCTCACAAACAGCAAGTCAATCTGCTCTCCTGGATGATGGTAGACAGGGAATCCCTGAAGTGCACTCAGCTATCCTCTAGGGAAGATCTTGTTTAAGTCTAAAATAAACTGATGATTCTGTGGTTTATGATATCATGCAAGTCTTCTTTCCTATGAATTAAAACAGTTACCACTGGATGATGTGGTCATCTTTTAATCAACTCATGAGTTGGTTTTTTTCCACCCAGGTTTTCTAACATCCATGTACATGTCACCTTCTGGACCCTCTCAGGTTCTTGCTGACCCATTTAACGACTTCTACTGTGATTTTAGGGATACTGTGAGAGATTGTGGGCTCTCTTCTTCTAGACACTCTACAGTAATATGCATACAACTGGGAAAACACCCCTGACAACCATTGGCTGTCAGATGCTCCAAGCAGAATTAGCCAGAAGGCCTTGGTCACCCAATCTTAGAGGAGGTCTAGCTACACAGATGCCACTTGATGTGGGCCAGATTCTGGCTTGCCCCAGCACCAGGATCCCTCCCTCCCTTGTTCTCCTTGTTGGGGAACATCAACCCCACTTTTGACTAACTGCTGGAATGAAGGGGAAGGGCAAGTCTATGACCCAACCCCTGATCCGAGCCCCACTTTCTCATAGGGCGATAGAGCTATTGTTCTAGCATGCCCTTCCTAGGAACTGCCCCCAAGCCTCAACATACTGCCATCCGGCAGGTAGAGGGCTCTTAAGCAGAATCTTGTCCATAGCCTTGATGTGACCCATGGATCCTGGTGGTCAGCAGGTAGCACTGCAGTAACTGGTGCCAGAACTGCCCTGCCAGGGTGCAGAGAGATTCTCCTGCAGCAGAACCAGCTGGATGGCAGAAAGAGCTCAGAAGCTCTGCAGTGGGCCTCTGGCAGAGGCCTAGAGAGAGATGACTATACGTAGTGAGCCCAGGAAGAAGCTGGGAAAGACCTTACATCATCCTGTCTTGGAAGTGGTCTGGGGAGGCAGCAAGAGGTTGGCATAGTCAGGCCTTGGATGCTCTTAAAAGGGACTGTGGACCAGAACCCAGAGAGGGAGGGATGGGGCTCCCCTAGTGGCCCTCTGAGGAAGGCGATGTGGACATTCTCTGAGATGAGGGGCAAGGGCTACTGAAATCCCCCATACAAAAGGCAAAGACTAGTGAGTCTGGAGTCAGGCTGAAGGCTGAACTTGAGGCTGGCAGATGGTTGGACTCTTGGTTTACCCCAGAAGGGGTGGGACTGTGACACCCAGCTAGAAGAAGAGATGAACCATCAGCAGGCCTAAGTGGTCATTTGACAGAGACAACTGAGGGAGACAGCCCAGCAACGCCATGCCTGGCCATAAAGGGGAGCTCTGTGAGTGAGTCAAACTCTCACAGCCCCCTTTAGGGTTTCTGGTACCATCTCTGGAAGCATCTGGTACTTGCCTCTCTTAGAGGCTTAACTGTGGCAGGGCTGAGCCCCAGCACCTCTAGGTGTGGCAATTCATAACCCCAGCATCTCTGGGCTTGCCGCATCAGTTATGAAAGTTAAAAAGTTGCTCAAGCCTCAGCACCTAATTAACGGCTTGATCCCCAGCACATCTTTAACTACAAATTAAGCACAGGGGACAATGCAGGCCTATATAGAGCACTGGTCTCACTTGGTTTGTTAATTCTTGTGTTTTCAGGGCAATGAGCTGGTTGGGAGTTATCCAGCCACTCTCCCACTAGCAGTACAGTTATTCCATTCTACCCCTCCAGATTCCCACTGTTGCTTCAGGACATTTGTCCACATATTTTTAACATTAGCATTATAATCTAATAGTCTTTCTACCTTTTGGTATCGTTTCAGCAAAGACTTAGAAGAATAGCTTGATTTATTCTTTTTTTCCTAGGGTTATCACTCTGGCACTTCATTGTTCAGAGATAATTAGAAAAAGGCAGAATCAGTTAGCAAAAGCGTAAGCAGTTTTCCATACTGCTGCATTATTTACCTACTCTGCCTTTTCTCATCTGCCATTAATATTTAGCAATTCAAAAGCTATATTGGTTGGAGGAACCGAAGAATGTATTCAGTCTCTTACTGTCTTAAATGGGTTACGGGCCTATTTATTTTGTCACTAGTTAGCATAGTTATTGTGCCTAATTGTCCACTCTTACCCCAGTTTTATGCCAGAATAACTAATGACATCCACATAAGACCTTGCCATCACCCAACTACTCAAACACTCACATCTAGGGACAGTTAGCAACATTTCCCCAGATCTCAAACTGTCATGTTAATGCCCAAGACGAATGGGAGAAATCCTGGCTCTGTTCCAGTCAATAAAGTTTTGTCAGGAACTTCAGTGGGGTCAGGACTTGACCTGTGATCTCGTACTTTCCTGAAGTGGAACCTATCTGTATTCGGGAAGGGCTCTTAAGCATGAGGTTAAGCATATACTTTCATGTTTTCCTGAATCAGGGCCTTTGGTAGTCGGGCAACAAACCAAGCAGTGTTCAGTGGACTATTCCTGGCGGACAGAGCACTTCCACATCTACAGCACAGTTATCTGCTGCAATACTGCAACATCCGTCATTCTTCATTCAGCAGCACTTCCTGTGTAGCTGAATACAGGACTCTTATAGTTTACAGAGGCCCGGGGTTCTTTTTAGACAACCTACACTGAAAATTAAACACCTTTTTACACCTTGTGCAGTTCATTCATTGTCCATTCAACTGTGATCAAATGTGCAGGTGATAATACTTAACTGTTATATAGTACTTTTCAATAGGTAGATCTCCACCATTTCGCAGCTGAGGCAATGGAGGAACAGAGCAGTAAGTGATTTGCTTAAGATCACCCAGTAGAATAGCTGGGAATAAAACCCAGATCTCTTGAGCCCCTGGCCACTGCTCTATCCATTAGGCCACAGTGCCTCAAATCTGCCTTTCAAATTCCTCCTGCTAGAAGAGTAGTACCCTAGGGCTTAGTCGTGATTCCACTCATTTCCTTGGGTGAAAGGAAAACAATGGATGTGGGTTTCCTCTAAACAGGAATTAAGAGTGTGAATGCAAGTGGATCTTGGGCCTACCACATAGTGGGATTGCGACTTTCCTTTTAAATCCCCATCTTCTGAGGACCCTGCAAGGTAATTTAAGGTTGCATGTGATAATACAAGCACAATATGAAGTCCAGGGCATCTGTACAACAGTTTCCACCTTTAGTGTGGGCAATCATGCCTAGTGGTTAGACCCAGGGTCAGACTCAGGATCGCTCCGAGGTTCGTGGTCAGGACTGGAGTCAGACATCCATGCCAAGGATTGAGCCGCAGTTGGGGAACAGTGCCAGGGTTAAGCCAGAGTCCAGGTCCAGTACACCAGCAGGACAAAAGTAAACTCAGACAACTTTCTGTGCCTCCTTCTGACTTAAGTAGTGTATCCAGGCCAATTGGTGGGGCTGGACACCTGTTCTGATCGGGAGCTTCATGGGTGGAGCCTCTGGTGGGCCACAGTTCTGCTAGTCTCTTTCCCTGCTGGTTCCAGAGAGCAGACAGCTGGTGGTCGCCTGGTCACAGTTTGCGCACCCCTTCGGGACCTGTGGGCCAGGGTTCGAGACCTGCAATCCTTCATGCTAGTTTCCTAAAGGGGGACTGATAAGAATGTGCCTCTCCCTGTCTTTGAGATAGCTGCAGATATTCCCATCTCAGTGTGTTCAAGAGGGGAAAAAAATCTGCTTCAATTTAAACACCAGCCGGGCAGCTCAAATTCCACCAGATAAGAATGTCTGGGGGGGTGTCTCTCTAACATTACTGTATAAACTGAAGTAAACAGTATCTTCTTGGAGAACCATTTGGAACACATTTTAAGTGGAGAGGCTCCCAAATGGCTTGGCTTTAAAAAGCCTGCTTAGGCAGTAGCTGAAAGGGCAGCTTGGGAAAGAGAGAGTTTGTTAGCTTCCTTTGGTAGCAAAACTTCACAAATAATGGTTTTGAATGATATATAAGGTATGACAGGTCTCAGGAACCTCCATCAGCTGAGATTAGAGACTCTCCATGTGTGAGGTCAGGTAAATACTGAGCCATGATGAAGCCATAAAAATGCTACACACGCCTGGGATAAAGAGTGTGAAGCTGGCAGATCAGGTGCCAGCTCATGCCAAGGCTCCAAGGCAGAGGTGGGCAAACTAGGCCCACGGGACACATCCGGCCCATGGGACCATCCTTCCCGGCCCTTGAGCTGCCAGCCAGGGAGGCTATTCCCCGGCCCCTTCCCTGCTGTCCCCTCTCCCCCGCAGCCTCAGCTCGCCGTACCGCCAGCACTCTGGGCAGCGGGGCTGCAAGCTCCTGCTAGGCAGCATGGTGGTGTGGCTGGCTCCAGCCGGGTGGCGTGGCTGCCAGACATGCTGCTCTGAGCAGCATGGTAAGGGGGCAGGGGGTTGGATAAGGGGCAGAGGGTCCGAGGTTGGATGAGGTGGAGTTTCGGGGCGGGGGGCATCAGGGGCTGGGGTTGGATAAGCATAGGAGTCCCAAAGGACTTGTTAGGGGGCAGGAGTGTGGACAGAGGTCAGGGCAGTCAGGGGAGTGGGAGCGAGGGATAGGGTGGGGAGTCCCAGGAGAGAGTGGTCAGGGGACAAGGAGCAGGGAGGGTTGGATGGGTCGGGAGTTCTGAGGGGGGCAGTCAGAGGGCAGGAAGTGGGAGGGGGCAGACAGGCAGCGGGGGCCAGGCTGTTTGGGGAGGCACAGCCTTCCCTATCCGCCCCTCCATACAGTTTTGGAACCCCAATGTGGCCCTCAGGACAAAAAGTTTTCCTACACCTGCTCCAAGGTCTCTACTGAACACTGGCAAGTACATAGCTGGAAGCAGCCGGGCTCACCTGTGTGTTACTATTGCTAAGATAGGTATTAGAGTTATAAAAAGATGTTGAGTCTTTAATGCATGCAACAACTTGCAAGCATCTCTCACTTATAATAGCCACAGCCCATGCTATTTAAGTGTTGCGCTAACTGTAAATCACCAGCCTGGAGAGAGGCATTAATGTCTGAAATACACTTTCCACTGGGAGGTCTTATCTCCTGCCCAACAACGTAAGGCCCATCAAAACCAGACAAACCATTGTGGAACATCAGAAGACAAAAGACTGTTGATTGCTCCCCCCATGCCGTGAAGAGAAGACGTGTGACTGAATTCCTCACAACAGCTGAATTAGCAACTCTAAGCAGAAGCGGGAAGGACTAAAAAGATCTAACAGGGGAAAACTGTATCTCTTCTACTGCTTGGACTCTGAGGAAATGTCTACACAGCAGCTAGACACCCGTGGCTAATTCTGGTTTGCAAGAATGGGCAGCAGGTATCATAGGCAAAGCCTCCCCCTAACCCACGCCATGGCCCTTGCCCACAGCCCAGCCCATGGCCCATCCTGGCTTCATCTCTACCCTCTCCCCCTGAAGCTGGCAGGGGCTCAACTCGGGCTGGTGGCCTGGAGCTGGCGCTCAGTTGCCAGTCCACTTCAGCCAGTGGCCCAGGGTCAGCCCAGCACTCAGATCAGCCCGGCACCCCGGGGAAGTATGGCCAGGGCTCCTCCGGCTGCAGTGGGGGTGGGTGCTTGAGGCTCTGGTGGGTGAGGGGGGGCAGAAGGGGCAGGGCCAGGGGGGCTAGCCTCCCCAAAGGGGGCATTCACATGCCACCCATGCTTGCGGAGATATTTCACTGCTTTGTAGATGTCTGGGCTTGGGCTGGAGCCCAGATCCAAGGACCCTGTGAGGTGGGAGGGTCCCAAAGCTCAGGTTTCAGCCCGAGTCCGGAAGTCTACACAACAATGAAAGAGCCCTGCAGCCCAAGCCAGAGCCGGCTGGCATGGGCCAGCCACAAGTTTTTCTTTGCTGTGTAGACATACCCTGAGTGGCAAGGATTACTTAACATAAGCAAAAGTTCCCAGTGCTTGGCCTGGGTTAGCCTTAAAGGCCATATAGAGTTTGCTTATTATAGAAGCTTTTATTATCTTTTGAGATTTAAGACTGGAACTCATTTGTGTGCATATATGTTTACCTGCTTTCACTTTTAAATAATTCTCTTTCTTTTTCTTAAGTAATATGTCTGTATTATTGTATTGGCTACAAGCTTCTTTGGTGTGAGATTTAAGGTGCAATCAACCTGGGGTAAATGACTGGTCCCCTGGGACTGGGAGTAACCTGAATATTGCTGGGATTTTTGGAATAAGGAACCATCTATCACAAAGGCAAGCTTGCCTAGGTGACAAGACAGATCAGAATAGCCAAGGTGACTGTCTGTGACTCCATGGTTAGGCTGTTATGGTGCTTGGAGGTGCTCACACTTGATACTTGGTTGGTGAAACCTAATACAGAATTTACAACCAATCTGGGGTTTATGCCCTGCTTCTGAGGCTGGTACTCATGCTCTTAAGCCACTGCAGGACAGCTTGATACAGGGTGTCCCTAAGAAGGATCTGTGTGGAAACTGAGCCTCTGAAGAGCTCATCTGATTATTACGGGACAGCAAAGTCTGGATAGGACTGGTTCTGGTTATGAGAATTGGTGTAAACTAGAAGTACATGGGAACTAGTCTGAGAATGTTTGGGCAACTCTGAACACAGGGTTAGTAAGAGGCTTTTCTGTGACTATGTCAAGGTACCTTTGAACTTTGCAAAGTTGCCATCTTGATTTACCCAATTCTGGGAAGTTTTACCTTTGAAAAGGGACATCATATGCTTAGAAGGTGATGACTGGCTCATATTCCAGTGTCAGATCTTCTAGGGCCAGTTTCTGCTTCCCCTTATTCAGGCTCAATAGTACCTCCACAAACAGCCCCAATAAAGCCAAGGAGGTTACTTATGGAGGAAGGTGTTGCACAACATGAATAAGGGGATCAAAACGTACCCCATAAGTGAACAATATGGCTGAAGTGCAAATAGCTGGAATCCACCAATCTGACACTGTAATGCCTGATTACAGGAATAATAATAATAAAAAAAACATAGGCAGGAATTTTTAAAACTAATACAAGATCTCCAAATGTTCATGTCAAGGTCTTTTAAAAAGTGGACGTTAAAGATTTATTGTTTTCCTTTGAAAGTGAGCTCAACCAAGCAGTAAGTTACAGGAAGGGAGATATTGGATTTGCTGAAAATTATTTGGGGAGAATGAAACAGGCAAGTAAGACGACTCACCAGTTAGGAATGCTGTGGCTGTCATTGCAGCCAATTCATTAATGTTAACTGGGGTCTCTGAAGGAGGGAGTTAGATGCTCAATTTTCTTGGGCTGTTTTCTAAGTGACACCCATTATAACCACCTCATCTCTTCAGCACCAACATATTAAGGGGCCATTTGTTACCACCAGAGGTTATACAATCTACATCTGTGAGTTCTTGACCTCAGGGCTGGTCAAAGGTAAAGTTTTACTATGTTTGGATTAAGCCAGATCATCTACATAAGGCTTTGTTGTCGTATCAGTGCAGTAAGAAAACTGCAAACACTCAAGCTTATTTCTCACACAAAGAAATAAGTCAATATTTGTCTCACACAAATTGAAAGCGGTTACAGTAAAGCATTTCCTCGGATGCTACAAAGTTTGAATTGCTTCTGTATGCCAGGTAATGTTTGGTACCCATCGCTTCTGCACTATGTGATGTGAATTTAAGTAAGGTTCTGTGCACAAGATAGATAATGCAACGCCTGCATCCAGGCCAAAGAGAATCAGGACCAGATAAGTTCTCATATAAGCATGAAACAGAGCAAAAATTGCTTTCTTCCATTGCCTTACAATGAAGGGTGATTCATAAAGCATCAAACTAACCAGAGCAGTCACGTGCTCAGTGAATATCACTCTTTGCTGGGATGAAAGTGACTGTCACCAGGAAACAAAGTCATGCAGCACACGGCAGCCTGCCTACTAACCAGCAGTGCAACACATAAGCACATCATGTCAGTACTCCACTGGTTACATATTCCTAACAGGCTGGATTGGAGCTACCTCCAAAACAGCTATGCAGCAGTCCTTCAACAAAACTAACCCATGAGTATGACTGTTGAGTGCAAGAGACAGAGCATTTTTAGAGGCAGAACCCCAGCAGTGGACGTATTCCCAAAGGAGATGAGTTGGAGTTTAACCCTGACCACATTCTGGTTTAAATGCAAGACCTACCATCTTGGAACAGCCTTTACATAATAATGGCATCTTCTCAGGACTCAGCCACTATTGTGGCAAAGAAACTGAAGGCAGGAAAGGAAGAAATAAAGAGAAAGAGGAAAGACACCCTAGTATGTACATTGAGAACAAATGAGGCTGTGAGAGCATTGCTGAGAGTGCTGTCTTTGGGACCAGGTACAGCAAAACACAGAAGCCTGTGTTTTTAAGCCCATTTCAATTCAGCAAACCAGTTCAACTTGTGCTTACTGTTAGTCATGTTAAGTCCCATTTAAGCAAAGGGCATTAAAACATCTGTTTAAAGTTATTTTTGAATGATATACGAGGTTTGACAGGGATACTTTCTTGAATTGGGACTTAATTGTTCCACACTTACTAAAAAAACAAAACAAACCCTCACACACACCCCGACACACCCAACCTTAGACTGACAGAACCTCCTCATTTGCGCAGGCATCAGGCACACACTTCCTGGTTTGCCTAGGATAGAAAGTCCATGCAGTTGGAGATGTTATTACTTGTAGCCATATCTGGGATCCTGAGCTGATTTAACAAGACTTTGGCTAATGAGCATCATGTCTCAAAACTCTGAAGACAGAGTGTTTCATGTGATCCAGGAGTCAAGGCAGTCCACTGATTTATCATAACTACAGTTGGATTTTAAAGGCTTCTTACTACCTCTCTGTGTCTCATTACTTGTGTCTCTCAGCTGTGCCCCGTTAAGTGATTTCTGATAGGTACGGGGTACATTTTAACCTGCACCTCAACCTCCACCTAACAGACAGGCTGGCGTTTGATCCCCTCTGTGCATGGGCCATCTCTACATCAGCACAGAGACATGAGACACACATTCAAGTGCTTTTGTTATTCAGAACTGAACAATGAAGAACCTGCTATTCCTATCCCATTGAAGTCAGAGGGAGAATCGCCCTTCAGTAGGAGTACTATTGAGGGCAAAAAGAGGAAGATTTCTCCTTTCAAAACAAAATAGGTCAAGTCTTCTTAAGAAAGCCAGGATGTGGGGAAGCAAAGAGATACACCAATACAGATGCCAATCACCCACACTAACCTTACGAGATTAATATTTGATCTTAATATTTAACTGGGGGAGATGGGGTGGAATTACACCTGCCCAGTAAATCACACTTTCAGATGAAGGAACTTCACTTGTTTTCCATTTCCAAAATCCCCACAGTCTCTATTTTACATTATGGACTAATGAGCTGAGACATTTCCAATTTAGAAGACTGGAAGAGTGATACTACAGTGCAAAGATAGCTGCCTGACACACTAATTTCCAGAGGTTCTTTCACTAACTCCTGAAGATCCCAGCTTCCATCCTTTACCAACTGATTTCTGAGCTGAGATTTGGAGGAGAATTTAATGGCCCCTACGGAGCATAAGGACTGGGCTGCCCCTTCTGTTTGATCCTGCCTTTATCTCACACTGCACGCAATATTAAAATAAGGAGACATGAATGAACATGAACACCTCCTTGGAAATAAGTGAGCCATAGTGTCTGTGACAGATGCTATGGATATATGGACTATGCAAAGACTATTGTATCAACCTCATGTGTGTTATATGGGTCCTTATGGTCTAAAGGATGTATTCTAGCTCAATGGGGAAGTTACAGGATTTCCTACAGGAACCAAAATCATTAGGGGCTGGGAAGGGAAAAGAGTGATTAATACAAATCTCTAAGCAGGTAACAAATCTGAATAAGCCCCATCTCCTGAAGGAAGCTGCATAATCTGGTTTGACTTGATTAAAGAGGCCTCGCAAACAAAGAACTGGAAAGTATATAAACTGACCATCCTGAGGGAGGGACACACACACCTGACATGAGGGCCAGATAGACTTTGAAACCTGAGAGGGTCTCCATGTGGAAGATGGAGAACACCTGGTAAGTCAGACAGGCATATAAACTGTTTATTGTTTGTAAGACACATTTTCTCTGTAATGCTTTTGTTCTGAGGAACTACTCTCCTTTATCAATAGACTTGGAAGGATTAGATTTTTAATCAGTAAATGTCAATAAACATCAATTGCACAGTACACACACAAACAGATGATAAAATATTTGTCGATAATCAAAACTTACAGATAGCATTTTCCTTTCTTTGCCTGCTTGAGAACTTTAAAGTTTGAATTAAGATGATTTAATTTGTATATTTTGACATGTGATGTTGACAATTTGCATGGTAACACTTATAAAGCTTTAACTTTTTGAATTTTAATCTCCACTGTCACTAAATAAATTATTGTCAGAGTTCCTCATTGCCTCATGCCCCAGAAGTTCCCACAACCATAAAAATTCAAAGTCAATAAAAATTGGAAACTCATACATTTAAAGCCCATGATTTTGCACAACTTGAAATTTTAATTGATAAAAATTTTAAAAAAGGGCTTAAAAAGCACACAGATATTTTCCATCAAAGTTATATATAAAAAAAAATCACATTCTGCCAAGCCTATTTATGAAGGCTGGCTGATCACTAGTTAGTCCTGTCATTGCCCTGAGTGAACAAAATGGCAGCTGTTGAACTAAAGTGAGACTGGCTGAGGCAATCACACTGAATTACAGGAGTCTGCACGTCTCAAGTCTTGAGAGTGTGAATACCAACAGCCTGCTCCTAAGAAGCTTAGTGGGCTTCCCTCAAGCAGGCCAGGAAAGGTTCATAAGGGAAGTTATCTCAAGAACTGTGACAGCTTCAACCAAGGCTAAAAAACAGCGTTAAGGAACATTTGCACAGAAGAAGAGATACAGTAACTAGGTGTCATTCTGTGACACAGTGCAGCCCATGGTACCTAGTACCATATGTCCTGGTGTTCAACATATCTGCATAGATGCTCTGAGGGGGAAGAAAAATGTTCTGGCCTCTTAGCAGAAATTACCAATAAAGGAAGTCAGTGAATTGAAGTTATAGTGGTTTTGTGATGTGGGGCAGCAGTGTGTGACTGTCATAAATTGTTTATACCCCCCCCCACTTCTTTCCCTCTGTAAAAGGAGCCAATTTCTCCTCAAAAGATATTCTGTACTAAGAGTAATTTTTTTTTGCCAAAATGGCACCAATTCACAACAAAAATGTGACAAAGCCTGAATTATGAGCAATTTCCTATTTCATTAGGAATACTTTGCACATCCCTAATGTGGATATATTTCTACTTAAAAACAACAACAAAAGCAAGATCATGTGATAGGGCACTCACCGACTGAGTGCCTTCTAGCAGCTGGGTGCGTACTGCAGCCCTTTTCTTGTCTCTGGTGCCCCCTGTAGGCGGTCAGCTGACCGTGGTGGGTTTTCCATGGCTTGGCCGGAGGGCCACACCGAAGTCCAAATGAACCCCTGCCAGGGTGATACAGAATCCAATAAGCGAACAGTCCCATTGCCTTCACTAGGGTCTTCAGCCTGGCTCTGGGCCCTTTAAATACACTCCTTTGCTCAGGCTCTCAGATAAGCCTGGTCGCATTCTTGGGGTTTATCCAGTGTGGCCATGGGCCTGCCCACTACTTAAGGCTCTAAACCGACACCCTACACACAGCTGCCACATGCTGCTCAATTTCAGTTCCTTGCTGCTTCTTTCCACCTAGCCCCTTTTAGCATCACCTTTAGCTCAGGGTTAAGGTTCTTAGGTCCTCTCTCTCTCCCAGCAGCTCCTTTTATCTGAGCCTGCTGGGCTGTGATTGGAGGCTTCCACAAAGCCTCCCTAGGCAGGCCTAGAGGACCCACCTTTGCTGCTCCTTTCCTGTCACTTCACTGTTTCCTGGGAGTGGGTGTAGGAGGACTGCAGAGCCTCCTGTAGAGAGCCACAACAGCCAGCGACACCCCCTCACAGACCAGCAGCTCATCTTAGACAGGCTGCAAAACAGCTATCAGCTGATTACAGCTTTTAGTGCCTCTCCACCCAGGGTGAATTCAGTGAGAACAGAGATGAAAGCCCCTATATTTTATTAACATTTCCATGCACTGCATGGTGCTCCCTTTACACATCTGATATGAAGTTTCTTCTTGCGAGGACGAGGGAAGACCTTCTGTTCTTCTCCCTAAAGCCCTCAGGGCCTGATTCCATAGCTCTGTATCTTGTGTGGTTTTACACCAATGCAACATGAAGGCTTTATAACCCTTCTGTTTTGGTAGTTTTTCATACACCCTTTGCACTCCCTTTGGAAAGGGCTCCAGCTGGTGCAGGGTTGAGGATCAGAGACTCACTAATTTCTTTGAGGGCCCCCTTCTCCTTCCACTAGCTTTACTGTGGTGTAACTTATCTTCAGTGGAGTTACCACTGATTTTAAAGCCCTGTAATTTAGAAGAGAATCAGGCTCTCTCTTAGATAGCTATGCCTACTTAACGTGTGGAGGCATCACCCTTCCATATATCTTATTGTATACATACATCATATCCACATAATCCATCTGCCACTGTCTGGAAGTGCACAGGGACTCTTATCTGCCAGAACAAGTAATCCTGTCATGGGATTATAGTGCTTCACTCCCCCAATCCCCAAATCTTTTATCCAAGAGATGCAGAGCCCCGAGAAATTATTTTCTGGGAGACACCTAATCCCTAGAGTAGTTTGCATTGCTTATACTCCCCAAAAATCATTTTCATATGGGTATTGGATGCTGTGGTAAACCTTCCATCTGCCCTTGTGGATATTCCTATATTCATCCAGATACAAGGCCTAAAATTTGGGGGATTATCAGTGCTTCAAGTTTGTTCCTCATTTGTACTTCAGACAAGAGAGAAACAGAAGGAGCATGCCATACAGGAAGCCTGGTTTATGTATAAGCTTTATGTTTACATTGTAAACTTGGCAGTAGAGGACTCTGTCTTCCTCTGTCCTTAAAATCCCACACCACATAGTACAACAGCATAGCACATACCGCACTCTAGTATCTTCTGCCATCCCCTAGGCTCTGTATTGGTCCTCTACTGTCCTTCTGCCAGGTCAGCCACCCGAGCCCTTCCAACTGGAGTGCCCCCTGCTCTTCCACATGGGAACCTACCAGACACTCTGCTGGAAGTCCATCCCCACCAGAGGAGCATCCCTCATTCCCTCTGGCCCTCTTCCTGTTCCCCTGGCTCCAGCTCTCCAGCATGGAGAAATCGGGGGTAAGCTCCTGCCTCCAGCCCTCACTGGCCATGGCTCTTTGGCTCAGGGAGTTAAGCAGGCTAGCTCTTCCCCTGGCTTCCTAACTATTCCCCCATAGAGAGCTTTCTGCAGCTCTCCACAGACACTTCCTCCAGCCTTTTGACTCCCAGGCAGTTCTCTCCAGCCCCTTTTCCTGTCTGAGGCTCCCTGCCCTCAGGCACTCGCCCATTCACACAGCCCAGGTGCCCTCTCTGAAAACCCACCTAGGAATAAGGTTGCCACCTGTCTAGGTTTTCCCAGGATCATCCCTTTTTTGAGGTAGCTGTCCTGGGAAATCTATAAGTCACTTTTTTGGTACCTCAATGGTGGCAACTCTAGTTAGGAAGGAACCAATGAGTTAAAGGTGCAGTGACCTCTTTCCTCTTACAGTGTCACCTTGTGACAAGATCCTCCTGCCCCTCTTGGGCCAGTCCTCAGACCTACCTCAAACTCAATAGTTGTTGTGCCAGGGCTTTTACACCAGTTCCTTGGGGGTAGATAGGGGAACCCAGACCCACCCTCTGCTCTGGATTTCAGCCCAGGGGCCCTGCATTAAGCAGCTATGTTCTGCTCCTTTAGATATACTGCTGTTTCCCTGGGCCACTTCCTACCTCCAAGCCACTCCTTGTACTATTTCCCCATAGCCTATAGTTAATGCAGCCTCTGCTCTGGTTCTCAGGCCTCTTCCTAGGTCCTCTCTGCTCCTTGTTCTTCTCCTGAAAGGGCAACCCAGGTTCTGCCTCTTGCCCATTTTCCAGGAACTAATTCCATCCATCTAGCCTAGCCCTTCCTACAGAGGAAGAGAAAGCAAGCACTACTAACCTCTTCTCACATGGGTCTCCTACGTTTTCATCTCTCTGTGTGCAGTTCTCCCTGACTTTCCACAGCTGGGATCACTAATTGTAACTAGTCCACAGCTGGGTCAGCTGGGAAAGTTAATGGCTAGAATAAAAGACAAGTCTCAGCTCTACTTCCCTTAAAGGGCCAGCCGGTGTGTGACACACACCTGATCTACTCACCCCCCAAAAAACAAATAAAATAAATAAATAGGTACCTGAAATGAACAAACCAACGCAAACAAACCAAACATAGCAAAAGCCACATATTTACTCCTCAAAGGGTGAAATGCCAGGCTCTCCATGAGGAGTACAAGGGGCTTCCCTGTTGCTCTAGATTTCACAATGAAGGCACTCAGATGCTGAGGTGATGGGCAGCTCTATAGCACCCTGAGAGAGAGAGAGAGAGATCTAAATATGATAGAAGGAGACAGCCACAAGCAGTGGGACTCAAAAGGCTTTATTAGTATCTATCCAAGTGGCAATCAGGCTGTTAGCCCAAAAACATATAGGAATCTTTTAAAAAAAATGTTCTAAGCCCAAGAATAGCTATTCTCCGTGACAACGAGAAAGGAAAATGTATAAGCTAAAATAAGCTCTCGGCCTTTTCTCCTTAACAATTAGCACTGGACTAAAGTTTCACTCAACATTTGGCAGCCGGCACCATTTATCCTGAAATCTCAAAAGAGGCTTTCCAGACCTAATTATTTCTGTCTGATCTCTTAATAGCAGGGGGAAAGGCAGCATTCTATCCCTCCCACCTATTATTTTTTCTTCATTTTCTAATAGGATCCCCGTGGGCTGTATTACCCTTGCATTCTGCTTTTTATGCCTATCATACATTTAGTAAGAGGGACAATCTTTGAGAGACATTGAAAAGGTATTTATTGCAATTTCAGATTAATTTAGGAATTTGCACATATGCCGTATTTACTTGGTGTGTCCAGCACTCATGTTTGGCATTTAATAACTGAGTAAATGAGATATATCTATGTTGTATCAGCCAGGCAAGGTACTAACAAACTTCAACAGGACTTTATTTTTAAAGTGGAAACCTCTTTACCGAGCTGCTGCTGCACCCTCTGTAACTCTCACTCTGCCTCCTCAACTCCTCCCCCTCCTTCCTGTTTCCTGTGCTTTCAGACTCCCAACAGCCAGTGCTCCCACTTCTAATAATTACAAGCAACAGCTATTTCCCTCCTTATTGCTTACCAAGCTAGTAAGAACTAACAGGTGTATATTGGATTGTTTCTGGGGCTGTATTCCATTGCTCTGTTATATGGGGTTCTATACACAATAGGTAAGGACCTTTATTCTTTAGGGGTTTATGTTGTATTAATTATCCAGAAAAAAACTGATGACACTAAAGGTTAAGGCTTGGCTTGCATTTTCAACAACAAAAAAACCCAGATTGCCCATATCTAGTAACAACGTTGCCCTACAGTCCAATGTAATAACATATGCTGCCAGCTCAGATAAACATAAGGGACTATGAAGATCCCAGCTAAGATGCTGGCGTTTTCGACCCTGCCAGCCAAAGGAGTGAGTGGGAGGATGTATATACCTACAGCTGCCGCATCCAAAGTAAATCCAACCTCCTTCATAGCCCCTCTGCTTCCAGGCTGCATCTGCGCTGATGTTATTTCACACAGCAATCGGTAGCCACAAAATCACCTTGTGAATATCAAAGGAGACGGTGCTGTCCATTTTTCTCAAGGAATGCAAAGTATAGCAGAACATCCTGAAAGGAAAAACCAAGATAGGACTGTGTGGTTGTGGCTTGGAAACTTGGAATCATACTTGTGGTTAATGTCCATTGCCAATGTTTCCACACTTGTGAGGATGACCATTTTTGTCTGAATTCTTTTCAAGTCCCTAGATGTAGCAGGCAATACACCAAGGCTCAGAAATAAACAAAGGGCTAGTGGAACATTTAGGGCCATATAGTGCTCTTCATAAGCAGTGGAACTCCCAGTAATATTAATGGTAGCTGCATGTGTAACCTACTGGAGAGGGAGTTATAGGTCCCCCGTGTGCCAATACACGGAGAACATGAGTTGGTACAGCACTTTGACCCTTTAGCTCAAGTTGTAGCAGCTCATGTGTTAAGGTCTAGAAGTTCCTGGGTCATAGAGTCATAGACATTAACGTGAGAAGGGAAAAGCAGCAAAGAGTCCTGTGGCACCTTATAGACTAACAGACGTATTGAAGCATGAGCATGAGCTTGCATCCGACGAAGTGGGTATTCACCCACGAAAGCTCATGCTCCAATACGTCTGTTAGGCTATAAGGTGCCACAGGACTCTTTGCTGCTTTTACAGATCCAGACTAACATGGCTACCCCTCTGATACAAGGTCAGAAGGGATCATTATGATCGTCTAGTCCAGAGGTGGACAAACTACAGCCTGTGGGTCACATCCTGGCCGCGGGACCGTTCTGCCGCCGGCACAATGCTCTGGGCTGTGGGGCTGCGAGCTCCTGGGGTAGCGCAGCGGCAGAGCCCGGCCTGACCCAGAGCTCTGTGCTGCGTGGTGTGTGGCTGGCTCCAGCCAGGTAGCACGACTGCCTGTCCTGGTGCAGGCATGCCACCAGCGCTCCAGGCAGCACGGTAAGGGGGCAGAGAACGGTGGAGGGGGGTTGGATAGAGGGCAGGGGAGTTTGGGGGGTGGTCAGGGGCCAGGGTGTGGATAGGGGTGGGGGCGGACAGAGGGTAGGGGGATTGAATGGGGGTGGGGATTCCGGGGACAGTCAAGGAGAAGGGGTGGCTGGATGGGGCAGCGGGGGGCAGTTAGGGCTGGAGAGTCCAGGGGCGGTCAGGGGACAGACAGCAGCGGGGATGGATGAGGCAGGAGTCCCAGGGGGGCTGTCAGGAGGCAAGAAGCAGGGGGAAATCAGATAGGGGCGGGGGCCAGGCCACACCTGGCTGATTGGGGAGGGACAGCCTCCATACAATTTCTGACACCTGATGCGGCCCTCGGGCCAAAAAGTTTGCCAGCCCTTGGTCTAGTCTGACCTCTTGCACAATGCAGGCCACAGAATCTCACCCACTCCCGCAACAAACCCCTAACCTATGTCTGAGCCACTGAAGTCCTGAAATCGTGGTTTAAAGACCTCAAGGTGCAGAGAATCCTCCAGCAAGTGACCCGTGCCCCATGCTGCAGAGGAAGGCGAACCCCTCTCCCCCCCCCGGGCTTCTGCCAATCGGCATGCCCTGGAGGAAAATTCCTTCATGACCCCAAATATGCAATCAGCTAAACCCTGAGCATGAGGGCAAGACTCACCAGCCAGACACGCAGGAAAGAATTCTCTGTAGTAACTCAGATCCCACCCCATCTAACATCCCATCACAGACCTTTGGGCATATTTACCACTAATAGTCAAAGATCAATTAATTGCCAAAATTAGGCTATCCCATCATACCATCCCCTCCATAAACTTTTCAAGCTTAGTCTTGAAGCCAGATATGTCTTTTGCCCCCACGGCTCCCCTTGGAAGGCTAGTCCAGAACTTCACTCCTCTGTTGGTTAGAAACCTTCGTCTAATTTCAAGTCTAAACTTCCTGATGGCCAGTTTATATCCATTTGTTCTTGTGTCCACACTGGCACTGAGCTTAAATAATTAATCTCCCTCCCTGGTATTTATCCCTCTGATATATTTATAGAGGGCAATCATATCGCCCCTCAGCCTTCTTTTGGTTAGGCTAAACAAGCCGAGCTCTTTGAGTCTCCTTTCTTAAGACAGGTTTTCCATTCCTCGGATCATCCTAGTAGCCCGTCTCTGTACCTGTTCCAGTTTGAATTTATTCTTCTTAAACATGGGAGCCCAGAACTGCACACAGTATTCCAGATGAGGTCTCACCAGTGCCTTGTATAATGGTACTAACACCTCCTTATCTCTACTGGAAATACCTCGCCTGATGCATCCCAAGACCACATTAGCTTTTTTCACATCCATATCACATTGGTAGCTCATAGTCATCTTGTGATCAACCAATACTCTCCCCCTCTGTTACTTCCAACTGATAACTCCCCAGCTTGTAACAAAAATTCTTGTTATTAATCCCTAAATGCATGACCTTGTACTTTTCACTATTAAATTTCATCCTATTACTATTACTCCAGTTTACAAGGTCATCCAGATCTTCCTGTATGATATCCCGGTCCTTCTCTGTATTGGCAATACCTCCCAGCTTTGTGTCATCTGCAAACTTTATTAGCACACTCCCACTTTTTGTGTCAGTAATAAAAAGATTAAATAAGACTGGTCCCAAAACCGAAAGTGTAAGAGATTATCAGATCAAGGTGTGACTATTAAAATTGTTCTAACCTGACAGAACTGTACTACTTTGATGCCTCACAAGCCCACTTCCAGACTTTGACCTCATCACCTTGAATACCTTAGAGCATCATGCCTCTCCAAATCCACCTGTCTGCTTTTCATTTCTTACCAGCTAGCTTTTGCCTTCTCGCTCTGGGGAGCTGACAACTATTTTTTTTGTGTGTATGTGTGTCCATTTTGCAGCTATGGGTTGTGGTCTTTGATGTTCAGGATTTGGCGCTATTTAAGATGTGTGTAAGGCTTGCTGGAATTCTGCAAACATGGCCAAAGGAAGAAGTGAGGCAACTAACACAGACAGGCTTTTTAAAAATGTTTCCAAATCAGCACTGGATCCAGCTGAAACACCGTATTCCCCAACTCTGGTGCCATTGGAGACCAAAAGGTGCAGCCTTGGAGGAACAGAAACTAGTAAGCTGGAAACCTCTTCTCCCGCCTCTCCCTATCTTTAAATGCTACAGTGAAGCTGCAGCTACTCAGGCTATTTTTCAAGGTCATTTCATGGTGATTGACAATAGCAGGAAAGCAAGGAGGAAGCTTTGAATGGAAATTAAGTCCTTTAGGATGATGCTTCTCCTGAAGAAAATAGCAGAGATGAAATGAGCTGAAGAGTCTGTCAGACTAGCACCCTCACCCACTGCAGTTCATCTTCACCATCTGCCTGTGGTCTTTCCACGGCTGTCTACGATCACGATTAACTAAAAGACCCATTGTCCTCAGCGTCGTAATTGTGCACAGCTGCAGTTATATCCCCAGCCTACTTCACACATTGATGCAACCAGCCTCTTACACCTGGCCTTACTCTTCCCTTGGTGCCTCACACCACTGAGGGTTAACCAGGGGAGAAACGTCTATTGGAATGTTAATACAAGCATGAGAAAACAATTCTTCCAGCATAGCAACAAGAGTGTGATCACCATTGTCTTTTTTAAAAAGAATTGATTATGTTTTTGTATACTAAGAAAGGGATTAAAATGTAATTAGCGAGTAATTTGGTTGGCAAACTGGTTCTGAACTGCATTAAGCATTTCAATGACATTTCTCATTTGAGAGAGAGAGAGAGAGAGATGATTTCCCTAGAAGCTGGAAAACGGCACAGCAGTTCCAATGGAAAGTAGCAATTGACGAATGATTCCCTGAAGAAACCCTCAAAACATTTGCTTATGTTGACATTATGGCAGTTGTCTGGAGCGGCAGTGATATGAGGTCATATGGACTGAGTTTGGTGTCGAAGTGTTTAGAATCATCTTTCTTTGGAAATCTGCTAATTACAGCACATTAAACATTTTAAGCAATGTTATCAAGAATAAATCCTATTATTGTGGGTTCATGGCATTGTATTAATCATTATTCACAAGGATTCCGACATCCACTAGGCATTTGTGAACATGTTCATGCATCTGGAGAGGGTCACAATGTTTAATACAAATGTTATTCATCCAAAATTTGTTATCCTGGAGATTCTTTTCATGCCAGGTAGCAATGAATCCACGTAACATACCGAAACCACAGCCATCAGTGAGGCTCCAACCCAAAACCCTCACCACCAGACTTTCCCTCTGGGGCTGAAAGAGGAACTGTGAGATGGAAATAAGTCACAGGCTCTTGTCTCGTATCCAGGATGCAGTCACTGCAGAGAGAGATCTTGTGTAACGCTCTTGTCTGCACTAAAAAGTTAGGACAATACAAACCACCTTGTGTTGACTGGCCCTTCAAATTCGGCAGACAGCCATTCCACCCCAGCGGCAACTTTTCTCCTTTTGCTTCACAGATATTATGAAGGACAGAGCAGGCAGGTATAACCATCAGGATATTTTTCTCACCGAGAGCTAATTTTGTGAGTAAACAGTGCCAGTGTCCCTTCAATCTACCAAAAAGCGCATTGAACTATTATTCTGCACCCGCTGAGCCAGCAGCTGACTCTTTCCTTGGTACTGTCAAGGTGGCCAGTGGACAGCTTCATGAGCCGTGGAAGAAGGGGTAGGCTGGGTCCCCCAGGATCACTACTGGCTTTCTACGTCGTCAATGGTAATCTACCAGTTGGGAAAGTTTTCTGCTTGTAACTTTCTGAACAGTTGCCTGTTCTTAAAGATGTGAGGGCCATGCACCTTCCCTGACCAGCCAACACCGATGGCAGCAATGCATCCCCGGTGATCCACCAGTGCTTTCATAACCACAGAAAAATAGCCCTTTCTGTTGATGGATTCTCCCTTCCCCAAAATCAGTCCTCCTGCCCAGGCAGGAGCTCCTAGGACAGGCTGCTCTCAGAGCTTCCCCTCACCGTCCTGGTCCTGTGACACCACAGGGGAGTCTCATCCTTTTAGAGTAGTGGGGCCAGTCTAAAAGATCTTCAGTTTTGTCAAACAGCTCCCTCTCAGGCCACAGTCTCCACCTCCCGCCACCCCCACTCCAGGAGAGAGCGGGAATAGAAGCCAGGAATCCAGGCTTTCTCTGGGAAAATACTGCCCAGCTTAGATTCAGAAGGTCCCATTCATATGAAGCACAGGGCACCTCTGTTCTCATTCATTTCAGTGGGGGTTATGGGTGCTCAGCAGCTCGCAGTCTGCCCCCGTCCCCCAGGGATTCTTCGCTGGAGAATAGTCTCCTACAAGGGCAGAGATGGGAGCCCCATTACTGGGATGTTTCCAAGCACACTGGAGATGACTGGAGAAGACCCTGCAGGGAACCAGGCCCAGGGAGCTGTGTCTGGAATCAAGTCTGAGTTGTGGGAGATTCTGCCTCTATTTTTTTCCTCCCTAGACAGAAAGGGGAAGTTACTAAGGAAACGCTAAATGCCACTCACATCCTCCAGATGATGGAGTGCTGGGGGCGGATGTTCAGCGTGCCTGTCCCTCATACTCCTCCTCGCTCTCCAATACCAGCGTGGCCTGGAGAGGGTACTGCACTGGCGTGTTACACCCTCGGCCCGCAAGGTGAGGTATAGACAATGGCTGTGAAAACAAGAGCCAGTCTTATTGCCAAGGGACAGTTACACTTAGGCAGCAGCACGGTGTCCAGATCACCGATCTCCCAGCACTTTACACACATTCAGGAACCACCCAACTGGGAAGTTGGGATTGGGACTCCAACCCTGCTGCAGCCTGGACAGGGGATGCCATAGGTCACGCTAACATGAGTGACAGAGACAGGATGGAGCCCTGGAGTTATTATTTCTAGGTCCCTCCACTAACCACTGGTCCACACTCCCACTCAGAGCTGGGAATTGCAACTAGGACCTAATTTCCAATGGCTTTGAGAAAGAATGTGATCTGGTGTAACAACTGGGGCACAGGACTGAGTCAGGACTCTGTGGTTCTATTGTTTGATTTCTTACTTGTGGGAACTTGGACTAGTGACTCATCCTCTCTGTGACTCAGTTCCCATGAGCACGATAGGGATCTAATACTTACCCACTATTATAAAATGCTGTGAGATTTACCCAGGAAGAAGCTACTCTGTAAGTGCTAAGCCATATGTGACCATTGAAGGTCAGCTACAAATTCCCAGAGTGTGGAGTGTTTGGATCTGAGGTATCAGTTCAGTCCAGTTCAGAGAGAGGGGCCCCACCATGGAGTTTGGATCCAGGAGGATCAACTCTTCTTAAGTAGGAAGATGAATTAACAGGACTGTCCATCTCTAGTATCTATGTAACTAAGAAGATATCCATAGCTACTAGAAGGAATGGGATCCAGGAGTCCTGCCTTTCCACAGAAGAAAAATCCCAACCTCTAGGAGGAATAGGACCCTGGCATTCTTTTTTCAAATTACCCAACTCAGCTCAGATTTCATACATCCAAGGCTCACAGTAAAGTGCTCCCAAATGAACTACTAAGAATTGTGCCTATAAATTATTCCACAAGCATTTTGGAAGAAATAGTAGATTCGAGAGAATGATGAACTGCTCTCAGCCAGCTAATGGAGAGAAGACAGTAAAATTAATCAGATAAATGATTTGTATGAATGACTTGCTTGGTGTAAAAAGAGGAAAACAAGGACTGGAGTCTCCTCCCTGTTAATTAATTAATTAAAAATAATAACAACCACCCCATGCTCGGCCAATCAGCATTGAGACTCAGGGGCTGAAGGCCGTGAATTCACACCAGAGGGCTCAAAGGACGGTGTTCTACACCAGAGGGAGGATCACAGTAAGAGCACTTGTCTGGAGCCACCTCTGGGTGAGGGCCCCCCCCATATTGAGAGCTGAAGAGCAGCTTTGTCCACCATATGGAGGGAGGGAAACAGGGAGAAGAGAAAAAGAAGCAAGAAGATAAGAAGGAGCGATGGAGGGAGGGAAGGGAATAAGAAAGGACATCCTCCAACACCTTCTGTGATTCTAAGGGGCAGGATCCTAGGTGGGACATGTTTCCTCCATCTTAACCTAGTGTTTTCCTTGCCAAGAGCTCGGCTGGCAAGAGATGGATCAGAGTGAACAGGTTCCAAATCCTCAGTGAAGCTCTTACCTTCAAAATAGGAGAGGTTTTTTTCTATCAAAATCAGTAGCAAGGAAGAAGAAAACTCTTAAGACTCTCCTTTGTAACATGCAGGTGCGTGAATCTGGACTCTCTAAGTCCTCCAAGAGACTTGCTGGGACAAGGCCATGGGGCTCTCAGAAGCTGTCCCCTGCCCTCTACACCTGTCCTGCATGTCTGCTGTTGGGGTCTCTCTGAGGTCACTGCGACCTCAGCATCTTTACTCAACAGGCTGAGGACCTGCCAAAGGCCACTGTGATGTCACTGCAACACTCGACCCTCCCCTGCAGGGCTTATATCCCGCCCTGATCTACCCCTCTGGATATTTGAGCTACTCCCCCTGTAACCTCCTGATCACCCCACTCATTCACTGTTGATTCCAGGGAACACAGTAAAATAGCAGAGGCTGCTCCCCATGCTACCCTGAGTTTTTCATAGTTTCATAGTGTTTAAGGCCAGAAGGAACCCCTATGCATCTAATCTGTCCTCCTGTATAGAAGTGACCCTTAGCTTTCTCCCAATTACCTCTGGATTAAGTTTGGTAGCTTACTTTTGACAAAGACTATCTTCTACAAAGGCATCCACTCTTGATTTGAAAATATCCAGAGATGGAGAATCTGCCAGTTCCCTTGGTAGTTTGTTCCAATGGTTAATCACTCTCACCATTAATTATGTGTGGCTTATTTCTAATTTGAATTTATCTAGCTTCAGCTTTCAGCCATTGCTTTTTCTTATGCCTTTCTCCCCTGGATGAAAGAGTACCCCCTTAGTACCCTCCATTTTCTCTTTCTGAAAGTTCTTCCACACGATAAGCAACTCACCTCTCAATCTTTTAGATAAGCTAAAGAGCCGTGCTCTTTCCAGTATTTTCTCTAACCCTCAAATGACTTTTATGGCTCTTTTCTGGACCCTCTCCAATATTTCAGCATTCTTTTTTAAAATGTGGACATTAGGTCCTCTCTGCTAAAACTCATAACAAGGATGCCCATCAGGATATGGAGACTTCTCCACTAAGGACCAAACTTCGACCATCTACTCATTTAATAAGCAACTGAACAATCATCATCAAGTAGTTGGGATTTTCAGTCAACACCAATGTGGGCAAGATTTTGCAGATGCCTAAAGGTGAAGGACTCTGTGTCCCATTATGAGTCTCTTCTGCAATCCGATCCTCCTAAGGGCAATATTTCTGTGTGGGAGGTAATGTTGTAATGGAGAACTTCAGTCTCTCGAGAACATGCTCATACATTTTCCAATTTGCAAGTATGATGTTTAGACAGCTGCTTTGCTATCCAGGTATTCCAACCATATTTGCATGCAAACAACATTGAAAGATTTCCCCCCACTTTCTAGCTATCATATATCTTATGATTTCATTTTGATCAAAATTCACTAAAGCCCAGGTCTGCTGATGAACCCTGGAAGGGTGAAATTTGTGGCTGCTGATTCAGCTTGTAAGATGATGTGGTCTGGTAGGAAGGTGACTAGAGTGGGAGTCTATAACGGCTGATTTGACCACTGACTAAGGCTTTGTCTACACTATAGAATTAAGTTGACCTAAGTTAGGTCAATGTTCAGCCACCGCAGTAATTAGTGCAGTGGTTCATGTCCACACTATGCCCCCTCTGTTGGTGGTGTGCAACCTCACCAGGAGCTTCCCCTGACTTAACTATGTGGGTCACTGTAGGGCACTGACAGCTAGAGTCCTGCCCTGGGGCTGACAGCCCAAGCTCAGCCCCATGGGGGGCTCACAGCTGGAACTGCTTCTCCCCCCACCCCCCACCCCCCGGACTGACAGCCAGAGCTCTGATCCCCACACAGGGCTGACAGCGAACAGGCAATGTAATTAATGCAGTGTCTGACACTGCGCCACCCTAACAACACCAACCTAAGTGCTACGTCTCTTGTGGGGGTGGAGTTGTTATGTCAGTGTAGTGGGCAACTTATATCAGCGGGAGCAACACTGGAGTGTAGACACTTACAGAGTTAGGTCGATGTAAGCTGCCTTACATCGACCTACCTCTGTTGTGTAAACCAAGGCTTACTGTAGGTCACTGTTCTTCACGGTTGTGTGCCTCAGGTTTTTTTCTTCCTTATCTATACAATGGGGATAATGATATTAGCCTTCCTTATTAACAGAGTTGGAGGAATGTGAATGAATAGCTTATGTAAGAGCAAAGCAGTCCTATTCCTTTAGTAGTAGTAGTATTATACCAGTGGCTACTTTTGAAAATGTTGGCATATATCCACTTAATGCAACTCAGCATCAGGCTGTCTGAAATAAGTAGGTCTACATCTTTATCTTCAATTTTGTGTGAAATCAGAGTTTCTGAGAGCGGAATAAGGATGATGGCCTATTTTTAAGTTGCCTGGCTCTGACACAAGAAAACCAGTCCTTGTGTGACCTTGGGGAAGTTACCTCCTCTCTCTGTGACTCTTTTTCACTTGCCACCTCCCTTTGTCTTTCCTGTTTGTTTGTCTCTCTGATGCTCTTCAGGGCAGGGGTTGTGACTTAATTTGTGTTTGTACAGCCCCTAGCACAATGGTGTCCCCAACTAGAGGTGAATTTTTTTCGGTGAATAGTAAACTCACTGAAAAAAGTGCATTTTGGGGCACCAAACAGAAAAAAAATTCAATTATTTCCTCAGCTTTAGCCCTGATCTCAATTGAGTCCCCTGGGTGCTACTGTAATATAATAAACACAGTAACTTCTTAGCTGTGCCATGTATACAGAACCCCTTCTAAGCTAATTGATTAGGCAAACATGTCCCTCATTCCCCAGGGATCTTGGAGACGTACTTCACTTCTATTACAAGGAAAGAATGGGCAAGCATGTGATCTCTAACCCACCCTGCTTTCATCTGCACCCAAGGGCCTGAACAGATGGAGTAATCAGAACAAAGCCTATCACCCTCCAGAACAAAGTCCCAGGGAATTATCACACAACACAGTCTTCTGTGTATGAGTTGGAGTGCATTCTGTTCTTTTGTCAGCCAATATTTATGGCCTTCCAGCATCTTCCCCTGAACTGTTGGCTGGAGTTTTACAGCATTCACAAGCCTCGACTGATGTTTGTCAGCATGTAACAATTAAGCGACAACTTTCTAAGCCAATTCATTTTCCGTCCTTGAAAGCCTTTGGGGAAAAAAGACACCATAGCTGGATTAGCTTGTTCAGACAGAATAAGAGTCAGAACTGGTTGAAACTCAGGGTGCGACCAGGGGCAGCAAGGGGCAATCACTGAGTTTTCTTTTGGTTTCGTCTAAAATCTTTCAAATGTCTCTAATAAAAATCTTCGTCACAAAGCTCTCTCCGCTTTTAGAATCAAACTGCAACCCAACCTTTTCCGACAGAAGAGCCCACTAACCTCATTGCATTCAGAACCAAAGGCCAAGGCCACTTCTTTGCCTAGGAGATTTCCCTCCATGGAACCCTCAATCTCACAGATTCACTGGAAAAAACAACGACACCAAAACCTCCGAGGCTGCATCTTGGTCTCTGGGAATCAAAAAAGAGAGTAGTACATAGTTGCCTTTTAAATAATGGGAGGCACTCAGATTCTCTGGCGTTGAGGGCTGTATCAATGGATGGATGGAGGGATATGACAGATATGACTGAAAGGGGTGCAGTAGAGAAATGGAATTGCTCCCTCTTTTATTTAACCATCTCCACTTCTTGTTTACTCTTCTTCCCCCCCTCACAGTCCTCTCCATAAGCACCCCTCATGCAGAACTGCAGTTCCGGAGCCACATCAGTGTTGGAGGCAACGCTGTGGGCGTTGACAGAAGGGAGCTGCTCTAGACTGAGTGGAACATGGTCCAGCCAGTGCTTGAGGGAAGGGGTTGTTGTGATGACAGACCTGGTGGATGAAGTTCTCTTTATCCAAAATACAGGCACAGCATAATTTCTGCTAACAGAATTTTCCTCCAACCTGTCCTCAGGCCCCAGCATCCTGCAACCCTGGAATCAGAGCTGGATTGAAACACCAGCAATCTAACAGTGAAAGACTCTCTCTCTCATTACAATCCAGTCCATTTTGTCTCTTCAAGACTGGGTGTATCCTATTTTTGGAGACATGAAGGAGCTGGCTGGCTGTGGCAATGGAGATTTACATTCAAGACTTGAACGTGGTCCTGTTTGTGCCTTGATGTCTCTCTCTCTCTCTGCATTAAAGAGTTTCACTGAAGTGACATTCACAGTTCCAGGGACAATGGGCGGGTTTGTTCTACTGTCTGATTCTGTATTAGGGAATCAGAATTTGCTCCACTCTCTGACCTTACTGCAGCAGGGCCATGGAGGATAAAGTGGACAGCTTTGCAGGCTATTGAAAGAGTGCCCCATCAGGGGAGACAGAAGCATTTCTCAGAGGGAGTCAAGGGAGAGAAGTATTAAGAAGAGAAAAATGTTCCCTATCATGATGGCTTTGGGGTTAAATCCACCATGGAAGGCCTAGGACTGGCTGTCATGGGTGGCAGGTCATTAGGAAGGCGCAAGCACACAGGAAAGCTGACATGCAGAGGAACCTCAAGCTGGCTGAAGGTCGCCAGCCAACCAAACAAATAGCAACACTGATGGAAACTGGCCTAGAAATATAGCTATAAAAATAGCCTGTGATTTCAGTAAGCAAGTTGCTTCTTCAAGTTATGTCTCATGCTAGCTGCATTCTTTAACTGCCTGCTCATTCTCTCCCATATGGATACAATGTTCTGTGTTCCACATACAGTACGTAACTTACTGTAAAGCCTGGAACAGTCAAACGAGGCCATGGTTTACAAGAAGCGGTACAGATGCAGCATTTCAGTCTATAGCTGATGGCTCAGCACCAAACCCGAGGCCAGGGCGCCATGCCTGCCAGAGGAGTAAGCAATTTGTCGAGCCTCACCTCGCCATGTGCTAATGCTTCTCTTCTCTCCCATTATGTCATCCCCGGGTCTCTCCACAGCTGGACCCCAGAACATTCCTGCATTCTTGTTTGCATACCACAAGGAAATGTATTTTGGCGGCTTTCTTGAGAACTACTGCAGAAGACAAAACAGAACATATGTGCTTTAATCTGGGGCTAACAATAACTTCACACCTTTCCAGCCCAGCCAACTTCTGTTAGTGACTGGCAAACAGCGCTGCTGAGCTCTGCCTTTGAGATAAAGAGTCAATGCCCTGCAGCCGCAATTAAAAGTCACAACCTTCCACCAGGAAGGGAATCACTCAGGTTGTGAGCTTGATGCCTTCCATATCATCCCAGCATATCCCCACCTAATACACGGGCACACACAAGCTATTCCCCGGACCAGCCAGCATGCATTCCAGGTTGGGAAGAGTGCAGACGAGATGATGTCATATTTTTCAGCTCTTTGCTGAGCCTTTAAATTGCTGGATGACATCCTGAATGAGTAATAGATTGTTAAAAAGGGGTTGTGTCAACAGGTCAGTCTTGCTGCAGCAGGATATGCCAATGACTCAAAGAAAGGCAAATGGATTATTTTTTTGAGTGAGTGGTGACTCACTGACATCTGCTTCTTTCTGTTTATAGAAGTGAATTCCCTCATTGACTTGCATATTTTTTTAAGTTTAATTTCATCCCTCCCCCCGCCCTTGCTATTCTGTTTTAGAGTAAGATTTTTTTCCCCACTCCTTTAGTCCATTCTGGGCTTTTTACAGGCATCTCTTCTTCTGCTGTTCTCTTCAGAGGATCCTGCCAGGAGAAGCAGAAGTGTAAACTTCCCTTTAGCTAGTCCCCCTATACCATTCTCTGCAGCCAGTCCTGTTGGGAATACCGTAGCTTTGAGCTCCTTTGGTGCCAAAGTGCTAGGTGCTGTATATCTTTATTTAGAGCAGTGATTCTCAAACTTATTTGATCGTGGCCCCCTTCTTTGTGTCTGTAGTAGTTTACATCCCCCCCAACTCTGTGTGTGTGTGTGTGTGTGTGTGTGGTGGCCATGCTTCACTTGAATCAGTTTTGGCTTCGTTTTTCACTGGAATTGTTTTTTTTTTCTGTTACATGAATGAGCCAACGGTCCATTGTAATAAGAGCAAAAGCAAAACTGTGATTGTGGTCAATGATTGCAATTAAATGTGCAGACTGCGTTGTAGCAAAATGGATTAACGTACGGATGGCAATGACTTTGTATAATGCTATGCAAGCGTAGCTGAAATGCACAGCTCGCCCCAGGGACCTGATATGTCTGGAGGAATCAGCTTTGCTAGTTATTCATTGCTGTGGATAAAATATTTTTTCCCCCTAAAGCTTCTCACACCCACCCAGAATACATTCTGCATCCCCCAGCCCCCTAGTTTGAGAACCTCGGATTAGAGAAATTCCTGTTGGGACAAATTGAGACAGTGACAGCTGTGAGCCAGAGCTCCTGAACCTTTCCCTACACTGACTTCTACTGGCAGGGGATGGGAGAGGAGTAACTGAGAGCTTCCACAGCCCGGGCTCCTGTAGTGTTCCTACAGCAACTCCTGATGGGAAAATTGAGACTCTAGGACAGGGGTCAGCAACCTTTCAGAAATGCTGTGCCGAGTCTTCATTTATTCACTCTAGTTTAAGGTTTCACACGCCAGTAATACATTTTAACGTTTTTAGAAGGTCTCTTTCTATAAGTCTATAATATATAACTAAATTCTTGTTGTATGTAAAGTAAATAAAGTTTTTAAAATGTTTAAGAAGCTTCATTTAAAATTAAATTAAAATGCAGAGCCCCCCCAGACCTGTGGCCAGGACCAGGGCAGTGTGAGTGCCACTGAAAATCGGCTTGCGTGTCGCCTTAGGCACATGTGCCATAGGTTGCCTACCCCTGCTCTAGGAACTGAGAGTTTCCCCACAATGACTTCTCCTGGGCCGAGCTGTGATCTCCTCCACAGTCAGAGCTACAGTACCTTTCCCTACAGCATGTTTTCCCCAACAAACAGCCAGCAGTCACATTTCCTTACCACCACTAGACATCTCAGTGTGGACAACTGGCCAGCCAAGAGCACGACGGTAGTTGTCAATGTAACCAGAGAGCATCTTTCCCTATCCCCTGCCTCCCCCAAGAACATGTGAATAGATCAAAATGCCCCCACCTGATTCTAATTAAGCAGTGGATTTTTGGGTTGTTTTCCTAGTTACCGGCTGAGTGCTGGTGATTTTCTTTAATTACAGGCTCAGTGATTTTAACGTGTCAGAGGACATTTGTTGCTTTGCACTGTACTCTGCTTCCATGAAATGCTGTTGTATGTTAGGGCTGGCCTAGCCTCAGAGAGGAGGGTGCTTGGATATGGGGAGAATACGTCCTCCTTTCCTGTGCCAGTGTAACTCAGACTGCTCAGTCATCCCTAGGTGGATCTCACCTGGAAACTGAGCAGTCTGAATGCTGGGAGAAGGTTTGGACTGGCAACCACTCACCAGGGATTTGTGTTGTCCTGACATCTGGGAGGTACATCAAGCTGAGCTGCATATTCAGCAGGAGGAGCGGGTGTCCTACAGTTTCCCTTGCATTTGGCAATGGAGCCTGGAATTGGGGTGAAGGAGGGAACCAGTAGTTTGGACAGGGTCTGGTAGAAACAGGAATAGAAGAGGGAGTTGGATGGAGGGTGTATGTTGGGAGGGTGGAGAAGAAGAGGGAAATGGCATCTGAAGGGGAGGAGGAATGGAGGAAACATTTAACTGACGCATTTGGCAACTAGGAGAGAGGTCATGATGGAATGGGACTTCCTGACTGGGACTGTGGGGAATTTGAACAACGAGGAGGCATTTGGGAAGGGAAGCAGAATGCTCGTTATTTTGGGGGAACTAGCCTGGCCACGGGGTTTCACGCCGCGGCAATGGTAGAGGCCAACCAACAGCTCTATTCTGCAGACCCAGGCCCTAGTTCAGGGCGGGGGCAGTCGAGAGTCTCTGGCTTAGGCCCTCAGGCAGGGGCTGAGCAAACAAATGAGTTCAGGAGGCCCAGGCCCTGGCTTCGAAGGGCCTGGGGAGAGGGGGAGACTGTCACCCACACATTGGGTGGCAGGGGGGAGGCAGGCCCACCCACTCCAATGTGTCCCAGCCTGTGGCCCTAGCAGCGGTAGACGACCCACTGCTGCGTCAGTGGGGATCCTGGCCGCAACACACTGACATCGGCTCTGGGTGTGCTGCAGCCAGACTAGGGTCGACTGCTCCCTGGCTACTTCCTACCTCCCCCTTTAGAGGTACCTGCATCTGGACGGTGTCCTCCAGGGAATCAAGCACCGTGGGCTCCTCAGGGTACCCGGTGAGTGGTAGGCTTGGCAGCTCCTCTGGGTAACTTGCCACAGGCAGGCTTAGCAGCTTCTCCGGGGTCTGGCTAGTTTTCGGGTCAATCACAGACTGCAGGAGTCTCTCCACCAGAAGCTAGGCCACAGGAGTCTGGCTTCTCCAGCGGCCGGGCCTCTAGTGAGCTCTGGAGTTGGGCTTTTGTACTTTCTGTCCTGCGCCCTGACCTCTGGGGAGTGGGCGCAAGCTCCCCTGGATCCGCCCATTTTGGCGTCCAAGGGGGGCTCGTCCCCCTCTGGGGCGGCGGTGAACCAGACCGCCTCGCTACATCCCCCTTTCTAATGTTTATAATGCTAGAGACATCACGATATGATTCTCTATACCAAAGAGGTTTATTTGCTCATTGTATCCCTGTTCCTCTCCACAGCGAGCACTTCGTGTGTAGATGCGGGGTGTTGTATTAGCTAAATGTTGGCCTTCATTTTCTTTAAGCCTCCAAGGACTGCCCTGTCAGCGGGGAAAGGCAGCCATTTTGGGTCCAGTCCAGGGCAGACTGTCACAACAGAGAATCATGCCCATTCTGTAACCTCTGTCTCATGGAGATTTGACTTTTGCTCTCTCTTGTTTTGTCGTCTTTTTGGGGCCTGTCTACACTGGGGGGTTCAGCCACTGGGGTAGCTATGCCAGTGCATGACCCTAAAGCCAGATCCTTAGCTGGTGTAAATCATTGTGGAGCCACTGTAGTCAATGGCACAACACCTGGCAGCTAGCATAGGCATGGTACATATCTGTAAACTGTAACTTGCACTGAGAGGTAAGCTGAACCACTGCAAGTCAGTTTAAACTGGTGCAGCATGTCTTCACTAGAGGTTAACACCACTGCAGCCACAGCCATAACTAAACCCCCAGAGAGGACAAGTCTGCAATTTAAAATGAAGAGGCTTCTGACTGAAAGTGTCTGCTTACTTGTATATAGGAAATACATCATAGTCTGCACTGGGGGTGAAGCGGCAGTTGAGAAAGGAATTACTGAACTCTTAAAAGCAACTGCAGAGAAAAGAGTCTTTGAACCTTGGCAGTATCCCTTCAGGGTTGTTGTTTGCCTTATTCTTCTCCCAATAAGAATAGTTTTTGCTGACAAAATTTATTGAGGTTGTAAGAAACCATTTTACAAGCTCTAAGGGAGGAATGCTCAGATGGAATCAAAGCTAGTATGAAAGGCTCCTAGTGATGGTAAATAGTTCCTTGATTTTAAATGCAGCCTTGATACTGTAAATCATGGCTAGTTTGCATTCCTATGGGCAGAAGATCAGTGGTTTGAGCATTGGCCTGCTAAACTCAGGGTTGTGAGTTCAGTTCTTGAGGGGGCCATTTAGGGATCTGGGGCAAAAATCTGTCTGGGGATTGGTCCTGTTTTGAGCAGGTGGTTGGACTAGATGACCTCCTGAGGTCCCTTCCAACCCTAATTTTCTATGATTCTATGAAATTCATATTTTTGCCTGCTACGGTTTGAAAACTGATCATCTGAAAAAAATTCCATATCTGCGATTTTGTTGCTAACAAAAAAAAAGTATTTAAAATCCTGAAGGGATTCGAGTACAGGGGGAGGAACCCAACATTTTGCCGTTTCACAGCATAAGAGAGTTTGCAATGAAAAGCAAAAGCCTCTGATTCCTAGGTTGCCTGGGTCCATTGCAAATGTTTCACGAAGCCCTAAGTGAGGAACCAAAATGAAGGAAGTAAGTAAGTGGGGGTGGAGGGGGCAAAGCTTGCCCTGCTCTTGTGTTGTACCTGTTGTATGCCTAAATAGGCAACTTCACATTCAAAGGTTGTCAGTCAAGCAGCAACTCACCCCCCCACCCAACAGGGAATCAAATCTTCCAGGATACCTTGGAAATAGTAGCAGGGCTAAAGGGCAGTAGTGCTGCATTATTATAGACACTAAGGACCAGGGCCTCAGCTAGAGTAGATTGAGATCAATGAATAGACCTTGATTTACACCAGCTGGGGCTCTGACCCTTCAGGCCAGGGATGGAATGGAGATGTGGCCAGAGAGGCCCTGTGCCCCAGCACTTCTGCACCAATACAAAACTCCATAGGGGCAACTGAAGCAGGGACACAACTCAAGGCACCACTTAGGGTTGCTATGACCTGTGCTGGGAGCTTCACTGGCTCCTGAAGCCCCTCAGTAGGGGAGGCACAAAGCTACTTCTCTGCTGTTTTTGCACTGGCACTTGTGCAGGGATAAATCTGCCCCTCTGAATAGCAATGTTTTTCTACCACTTTGCACAGCTGTAAAGGGCTCCATGAGCTGTAGGGCAAAGGTGAAGCAGGTCCTTAGGATTTGATCCTCTCATGCCCCTGATTTCAAGAGAATCCGGCTTACCCTTTAGCCGCCAATCTCAAAAGCTGAAGCACTCTCCATGGCTGCTGACTTGAAGTGGAATGGGGGTTCCCATCCCCTTTCCAGGATAAAGCCCCAATTTCTTACATGGCAAAAGGGAAATCAAATGAAAGGAAAAGCCCCAAGGAATGCACATTCCTCATCCGACTCTTGCTACAAAAGCACTGCACACTAAGCCAGCCTGGAGTCCAAGTTTAGTAGAAATGGATGTGATTTCCCCTGCCACTGTTTATATCATCGTTATGCAGCAGTGTCGACAGATAATGTAAACCACATCCCATATCTCATGACTCCGCCACTACGTCCCTCAGAAAGCAAGCAAACCACAAAAGAATACAGAGCTTGCCTTTTCCTCTGCCTCATTCCTATATGGATTTCCTCAGGGGGCCCCCACCCGCTCCAGCAGGAAAGAGAAGGGGCTTTGTTTAACTTCATTATCTGTGGATCTGAGGTCTGCTCTGATCTCACAGCAGATGCCTTCATGGAGAAGCTACAGGCATTCCTCTAACCTCAGGTTTTTTCCCTGAACTAAAGACGGTGCTCCCACCATCCACAGCTAGGCAGAAAAAGAAATTGTTTCCAATCTTATCACACTGAATTAAGGAGCTCTTGGAATGAGTGGTTTTGCAGGAGATAAATCAACCCCTGCTCCTAATGCAGAAGCATTTCCTACACATTGGGAGTAATGACTCCATCATGCCACCTGGCTTTGTGCATCAACTAAAACCTTGGCTTGCCTCTTCTTTGGGAACATCATTAGATAGAAGGCCACCTCCTCAGCTGGTAGAAATCACTGTAACTCCATTAAAGGCAACGGGGCCAGATCCTCAGCTGGTGTAAGTCATTGTATGTCCAGTACAGTCAATGCATTTATGTTAATTTACACCAGCTGAGGATCTGGCATCAGAGTTCCCATTTGGGTAGCAGATTGGTTTTCAAAGGTGGTTTCTGCCACAGAAGAAAGAGGGGGGGTGGGGCAGGATTTTCACCTAGGTAAGAACACAAACACAACTCAGGCACCTTGAAAAGTAGGTTGAAATCATCTCTGACATAAGCAAGTTGTGTGAGGATTTAGGAAAAGCCCTTTAGGGGAGATAACTCATTCCGCTCATAAATCCTGGGGTATCTTTCATGAAAGATGTGATAGGTCTGACTGGAGCCAGGTCACTGCAACTAGTTCACCACCACCCAACCACCTCCTTGCAGCCTGTGGTGGCTCGGTAGCACCCTGCCTCAGTTTCCACTTCTGCTCAGGGCCCCTTAAAAACTTTGTCTAAGACAAAATTCCCTTTCTGGGTTTCTACTTCATTAAGTCCAAATAGAGCTTCCTCCACACAGACTGCAGTACCCCACCATTACTCCTCACCAAATGGAGACACAATCCTACCCCCTGGCTGTGCAGATTCACATACGTTCCTGCTCCTGGAGGGAGCCTTCTTCACTGCAGTCTCAGGTAGGGCCCAGCCCCTCTGCCCTATGGGACTATCTGTTCCTGGTGTCTGAGCAGCTGGACAAATTGCTGCCACCCACACTGTCTTCTCCCAACTCCAGGTTGTAGCTGTCCACCAGCCTGTGTGTTTTTACCCTCCCCAGACCTGGCTTAGTCACATGACCATCTGTCACTGGACTTAATTCCTTCTCTTCGCTTTGGGTGGTAAAGCAGCTGAGTCACAAGTGGGTTCAGACCTATCTCTCGTAAAGGGCCAGACACCCTCTGACACAGAGCAGTCTAATTGCCTCAGAACCCACCATCGCTATTGGAATTGCTTGACAAGATTGTTCGTCCCGGTTTGAACTAGCCTGTGGATTGAACTCCCTCTCAGTTCCGGAAGTGGCCCCTTTAGGCCATGATTGAGGCTTGCTATCAAGGCAGTGCTGAGAAACAGTGCAATGGCACTGCCACAGGGGTATGTGGACTGTGGATGAATACATCTCCTATTTCCAGGACTGTCGGTCCAGCACCCTTCCCTAGCAGTGACAGAGTCGTACTTTGCTCCCTGTGACCTTCAGCCCAGTGGTTAGGGCTCCTGCCTGGGATATGGAAAACACAGGTTAAAATTCCCATTCTGGAACAGACCTGAAGTGGGCAGACATATCTCAGTCCTGTCATCCACAGATCCTTATGTACTTGACTCATTTTAAAAACTGACTGACAAATTACATGAGGAACCCTCCACTGAAATGCAGGTGCCCCTGGTGTGGAAGATGGCGGCCTTTAAACAGCATATGACACCACACAACAGTTCAGGACAGGAACTGAGGGGCACACCTTATCTAGCTGGAACTGAATGGGTATCTTAGACAGAATGTAAATACCCAGTCAGAATTTGGCCAGGACACCCCAGTCTCTGAATTTCAATGGAATTTAGGGATCCAGTTCCCTGGGGCTCCTTTGAAAAGCCCAGCCTTAGTGATCATGGGGAAGTCAAAAGTTCAGCTCCTAAAAGATGTCACTTCCAGCAATACAGAGCTCTCTATCTCTGTCCTGGCAGAGCACTGGTGTTGTTTACCCTCGTAGTCACAGATAGAGAGACACCTGCTTTTCCTGAATTTCATTCTGGCTTGGCACATGCTGTACAAAATCATCTTTATCTCCATTTGGTTCCAGTTCAGGGCTTTAGATTTCTTGCTATTCTATATATTCGCTATTTGGGATTGAGGTAACTAGAGGGATATTTGCTTCATTGCAAAATTTGCATTAAGTGGTTCAAAGGGAAGGTAAAGAAATCCCAAATAAATTGCTCGGTTTCTTCAGGCATCGAATGCTAACTGGTTGGAACTGCAGAATACACATGCACATATTGCTAAATCTCAAAGTGTTAAGGGGAAAAGTACTAAAACCTTCAGAGTGAATTAATTTATCTCCTGTTTTGAATTAGTTGTTTTGCTTTGGCAAACATGACGGTATTATCCAGATATGTTCTTCTCTGAGCTGATTGCAGAGATAGGTTGCTGGGAAGCATCAAACACACACAAACTCAAAAGAGAGAGAGAGAGGCTTATTTATCAGAAGAAACTGTAAACTCTGTGGAGTGCCTCTTCAGGTAACTGCAGGCTTTCAACAGAGAGGGCAGGAAGTTAACATTTTTGTATATTCAAACTGTTTATGGAGTTTTATGAGATATTGTACAGGAAAGATAGGACAGGCCAGATCCTCAACGTAAATCAATGTTGTTTCATTGTTTTCAATGGAACTAGGCCAATTTGCACCAGCTGAAATTGTGGCCCAATGGCTAGTGGTGGATGGACCCCAGAAAGTTCCAAGGTTCCATTTGGAGAAACAAGTTTTATGTTGACACATACCTTTTCCAAAGGGTCCAGTCTCCTTGGGTGTGGACAATCAGGCAGGGAAGCTCACAAGTTCAGGATTTTTCTATGATTTCCTGCACATCTTGTATCCACTTAGGCTGCAAACACCACAAAAAGAGATTCTCATATGTAAATTCAGTACTTTTTGATCCAGCACAAATCAGATCCAGGGATTTCAGACACTCCCATGAAAATGAAGAATAATAGGGCAACATTAATCAGGCATTTCTGAGCCATTTAAGGCAGCCAAAGAACCTGGACACGTCAAATTAATGTGAAAGTTGTTGGCCTTGATACTAAGAAGTGCCTGCACTATGTAGCTACTCTATGGATGTCCAGACATATCTGAATTTGAAACATTCCTGGATAGAAAGCCAAGCTGCTATAATGCATTTTAATTTCCATTATCCCTCTTCTTTATAGCTTACAAAGCATGTACAGTGTACTTTTTATTGGTAGCACTGTTCCTTTCAGGCAAGAAGCGGGTAGCTTGGATGCATACCCAATACTAATCTTTCAGCAAAGGAACTAAGGAAGTTGATGTGCTGCTGAAGGTGCCATCTTTTTTATTAGATGTTCAGTGGAGGTCTGTCTCTGTCAAGGTGGCTGTGCAGATGGAGGTGAAGATCCCCCGGCTCTTTCTAAAAGAGTGGATCAGAGCACAGGTGTGCTGTCAAAGCTCCCTTCTCTCACTGAAAAAAAGATTTCTTTTGTGATTAAAGAGTTATAGGTTTACAGGTAAAATATAGTAACAATAAAACTAGAGGTACATGCAAGTAATAAAATTCAGATCAAAATCTATATGTGAATCCAAATGTGTCCAAAATCCAGGGATGTTCTTATCTAATCTATCTATCTATGCTGGCACATAAAGTCCCAGATCTGGTGTTGTGATTCAAGATAAGAATTAGCCACAGTATTTAAATTTGAATTTGGCTCTGGATCCACATTTCTCCAAAATGTATTCAGACCCAGATTTTTGGTTAAGTCTCATCTGTTGGTAACACAGGTTCTAATGGCCAAGAATGTGCTGAGTGCTTAAAATCCTCCTCATTAACCTTATACAGTCATTACTCCACTGGTGTCTAATAAATTGCATTGTAAAGCATTTTTTGGTACCTCCAGTGTGAAAGGCATTATATAAAACTAAATAGTGTGGCGCTATGTTACTGAAATTCTGGAATCTGGGCTCCGAAGAGCTGGTCTCCAAAAGATGCAAGTCACATTGTGCTTGCACATGATTCATGAGTCCAAGAGATCTGAAAAATGTATTAAGAATTCTCTGCTTGGAAGGGTTTCAGTCATTGTAAAATAAGCACAAGCTGGAAGAAATATCTCCCCTGGGTCTTTCTTTCTCTCCCCCGTTAATGTGCAATGTAGTCCAGATGCCTGCTTGACAATGGCACTCATGTACACATGAGATTTAAAGGGACACTCTCTGGATTCTAGGCTTGGGTCCTTTATGGCAGTTTGGAACCTGCAAAGGCGATCTCCAGTCTTTTTGGTAGATGCACATGTGCTTTTCCAAGTCACTGAGCCAATGAAGATCCCAGGAACAATGTATCTGCTCATATTGCTCTTATCTCACACAGAGTACCACTGAGATAAAAAGTGGCTAACATAAGCCAGTGCTTGCAGAACTTGCCACTCTATTACTAGAGATAGGCACTGGAGCAGGATGTTTGGGGCCAGCCAGGTGTTTTCACTGATCAGGTGCAGTGGAAGGCGGGAGGGAGCGGGGGGAAGAACAGGTCTTCCCTACTGAGAACTGGGCTGTCCATAAGGAAGAGGGGGGTAGTGGTTTAGGAGAGGCTGTTTGACGCCCCTCAGAGGAAAGAATCCTGCAGGACGCCCTGAGGCAGGAGAGACTGCGAGTGACAAAAGGGGGCAATCCCCTAGAGCTGTAGCTCAGGGCGGGCTGAGGAACAGTGTTTGTGTTTTGTGTATGTTAGAAACAAAATTAAGAAAAAATAAAACTGGGGGTGGCAGTGGGTCCTTTGTGGCCTGGGGATAAAATGGTCCTCAGAGGCCTGAACTTAAACTCCAGACCAAATGCTCTAGCTCTCTGGCGAAGGCAATCTTGAAATCCTGACCTGAACCCTGATCCATATTCTGTGCTTCAGCTATATCCCTCATTATTACAACTCCACTCCGTTCACTTGAGCTGTCCCCAAATTCCACTGATGCCCAGACTGAAGCCAAACGCTAAAAGAGGCTTTGATGAGGGGTTAGTTAAGGATACAAGAGTGAGTGGTCTCCTCATGGAGCTCCATTTCCTTCCCTCTTCAGTACTTTCTCCCAGTCTTGGACCCCACCTTGCACTTCTAGCAAAACACGGGCTATGGAACCCATCCCATATTGGCCTTCCTGTTACCTGTGAAGATCTGGCTGCTTGTTTATTAAATAATGGGTACAGTGACTTTGGAATTTCACATGCCCCAGCATCCTGTGCTGCATGGGACATATCAACTCTCCCCCCCGCCCCCGACTATCATACCTCAAAGCTCAACCAATTAAACAGAAGCAAAACCTAGGGCTCACCAGAGATGCAGCCTGACCCTGCTTTGTATCTTCAAAACTAGGGGGATCCGGAGGACTAGAACGAAACCATAGAAAGATAAAGCAATGGGCTTGAGGAAGCTGAGGGTCTGGAAGAGATGTTATGGCTGATGAGGAGTAATCTGATGGAGCTCCTTAATCTGCCTCAGAGGTCTTGGCAACAGCTGCTGTTTTGGCTACCTGGATCTACGGAAGTACCTAATTCCAGATTTGGGGTGGCAGGGAGCTATGGCCTACCGGAAGTTTTTCGGTAGTTGTAGAAGTAGGCTTGGGACCCAGATGAATCGTCACAACCTAGCCCAGCTGACCTAACTAACTAGCCAAACTAACCTTAAGCCACCATTAGGTCGTCTAAATGGCAGAAGTGACCCAAGCCACAGAGTTCAGACATTAAACTTCAAGCTACTTTGGTTTCATCCTTTATATAAGTAGGGAAAAGTTCACACCTGGATCTGAACTTCCTCCAAAATCTTCAGTGGTGGTGCTACAAAGTAGTAGTGTTGAACTGGGCTCCAGGCTGCTGTTGTGTAAGAAAGATCTGGGGGCTTGATTCTGTTAACGTAACCCACTCTGGGAGCATGAGTCGTTAGCTACCTTGACCAGCTGGTGCACATTAGCTGCTAAAAATCTGCTACAAGTGGTACCTCCAGAAGTATTCTGGAAGACTAGCACTTAGCCTGGTAAATGTATGCTTTCAATAGTGAAGGTACGGCCTTCAAGCCCCCCCTCACATCCCCTGCAATTGTAACCCCTGGGTGAGCGCGTGTTATGAGTCCCCATCCACAGAGGATATGATATGTTCCAGCCCGCAGCTTTAAAGGACTAACTCTTTAGCCCAAGCAGTAGCAGGTGATGCTTTTACATTTGCAGGTCCCTAGTTCAGTCCCTGGTGTGATGTTCATGAGGCCAGTCATCACACAGTGATTTGCGCTATTGGCATCGATGCTGTTATACCAATATACTACCGGTGTGAAAGCAGAGCCAGCCCCTGAGAGCCATTATTCAAAGCTATTTTATTATCGCTCCAGTTTGCCCATCCTGGGGCTAACCTGAAAACATAGCACAGGACCAGACTTGGCGAGATGCTCTGAGAAATGTGGGTGGTTTTTTTTTCTCCCCTTGTTGTTGGCTGTTTAGCAATTTTGGTACAAGGGCAGATGAAATAAATCCTCCCGTGGCAGCTTTGTGACCAAGCCTTTTCTGGTAACCACGATTTCTTTCTGTTTGATTTATTTGCAGGAAACCCAGAACTGGTCCTACGCAGGGAGCATGAGGAACAATTGGCTTCACAGAGTGCTATAAATCTCAGAGCCTGTGGCGCTACTGGGCAGGTTCCGCCTCAGGGACTTCTGGAGCCTTCTCATGAGGAATTTCCAGCCACGCAGGGGCTCTGCTCCTTTGATAGCACCAGTGATGTTAGAACACATGGCAGAGAGGCTAAACCGGCATCTATATATCACCTCCATTGAGGTGGCATATAAGCAAGGGAAAACGGGGGTAGAGGGGAGCACACATTAAATCTTACAAGCACCATTTTGTTTTCCCTTAATGCTTCTTTCTCCCCTTCCCTCCCCTCGCCTCCCCCTCACGCACCCCCCCCTTTTTTTTTTCAGTAGCCGATGGGAGTGGTAGGATTTCAAGGGGCCAAGACAAACTGTTAAACATTCTGATTCCTAACGGTTCCTCTCAGAAAACTGCTGACAGATGCAGGACATGAGATCAGAACTGGAGAGGTTGCCAACCTGAGGCTCACGGCCAGCCATTGATTCGGTCTTTTTATAGTGAAATCTAAATCTAGGGTAGGTATCCCAGCCAAAGACTATGTGTTGCTTTCTCTCGTCACCTCCTCTCCCCACCTTCCCCTCCAGTCTCCCTGTCACGCTTCCCCCTTTCCCCCACCTCCACAAATTTCTTGTCCTCTTCTGTCTTTTTGTATTTACTGTCATTGCTTTCTTCTCCTTTTCCTCTCCCTCGTATTTTTCTGTTTCTTCATTTCTTTCTCCTCTTGAGCTACCAGAATACATGGATGCCTGCCCGGCGAGAAAGGAGAGAAAGAAAAGTACAGGAATTTGACTGATGCAGCAAGTTTCTCTTTTCTTGGAGCCTCTAATTCACTATATGGCCCATTTGTGTCTTGAAATAATAGATGGATAGAGCATGTGAGAGGAATGAGATGGGGACTCATTCAGTACTGAGGTCAGTCGGGGCCTTGCAGAAGGGGAGAGAGGCCACTTGTCAATTTAGAAAGAGAGTGTGCTGATTCCAACCAAATAGGTAACAATACTGATATACACACTGGCTGATCCACAGCTTATGCCTACAATATACCCAAGGCCTGCTCTTCTTCAACCCTGGCCACTCTCACCATGGGTGAGGTTCATCCCTCATTTATTACTACCTCCTACAGCTCTAGGCTCTACAGCTCATTGTGACAGTACATTCAAGGTCAGGAGGTTGTAGAAGTGGCCTCCCCACTGCTGAGGTAGGGGGTGCGTAGCAAGCCAGCACCATCCAAAATGTGGGTGACACTAGCAGGGGAAGGAACATAAAGATGGAGGGGGAAGGTGCTCTCCCCAGGAAGAATTTAAGAATTCTGGGTGGAATTTAAAGCTGTCAGTACCTGAGGTTCTGGTGAAAACACTGATGCCAAACTCCGGGGACTCATCTCCCACCAGACCCTCTTAGAAGCATAGAGGATATATAGGTGCAGGGAGGTCCAGTGAGTGCAAAGTCAGGCAACCCAAGGAGGGCAGTAACTATTGGGGGCTCTGTGCACAGAGGCTGGTGTTTGAGTGCTGGGTCAAAAATGCTGACATAACTGTGAAATGATTTGAGATTGCTCATGGGTAACCAAAACATGCCTTCTTGGGTGACTTGTATGTAGACTGGTATGACTTGGGTGATGAGTCCAGGATGGACAGATAGACAGAGTTCGCTTCTTGAAAATATTTACTGTGAGAAGCCCAATCTAGGCATGTTTACGTTCAGAGAGGAATAGAAAACATAACCCTTAAAGCTCTCCTCTGGACTCCTCAGCCTTCGTCGCCTCTCCTGCCAGCCCCATCAAAGTCTTCCGAAGCCCTAGACTGCTACAGTCGTTCTGAGCTGGAGCAAGTGGGAACTGTTTAGCAGTGCACTGCTTAACCAAAGCCTTCCTTCCACGCCTGCAGCAATCAGCACATCAGGAAATCGTTGGCAGTAGATCCCATTTCCTGCCTGAATGGGGCTCTTGTGTATTCCCGGATGCTCATCTAGCAGAGGAATGTCAGAGGCTGAGATCCATCTGCCAAAGACGTGGATCCCCTGCTTTCCGGCTGGCAGTGTTAATGGCTGTGCTTGCACAGTATTTCCTTATCTCATTAGCAGCTGTCAGCACCCCTCAGGGAAGGTTTCTCATTTTGACTGGCAGCCATGGATGATTAATACGTAGGATCCCAGAGGCATTGTTTCTTCTGGCTGGTGATGTGTCATAATTAGAACATTAATCCCCAAGCTGGTGCTTGGATCCTATTCATAAACTGATAGCCAAGGATTGTCTTTAGAAGGGGTGCAGGATACTGCCATATCACAGAGATTGTGATGCTGGGCGACTGAATTAAAGCACAGCTCACGAGCCCTGCAGATGTTGCACCACCACCTCATTAGGGTTATTTTGTATAGACCTTATAAATGTCATAGCACCTGCTCCTTTCCATTGCAGCCTGTAGGTGTGGAGGGATATCAGCGGTTCACAGGAGGCATTCAGGCATTTGCAGGATTGGGACCTTCAAGTATTATAGGGACTTCATCGAAAATGCTTGAAGTCAGCAATCAACAGGTAGAATGGACAGTCTCCTTAGAGTTTGAGGAACATCATTTCAGTGCTGGGTTATTCCCGTGAGAGAGCAATTAGAATAGAAGGGAAACCTGATTGCCAAAGTGAAGACGCAGGTAAAATAATACAGAAATATTTCTGCCCCTATGCAACAGCTGGCATCTGACTTGGTGGGAGACCAGAGGAGTTCTTACGCGGTGCTAGAAAGGAAAGTTGGCAGGCTACAGGAATTCTCCAAGAGTACCACCCATAGCCCTCCGGCTGTTTATGGTTTACCAAGGAAATACAAGCAGCTGGCCCACTGACCTGCTTTTGATTCACTGTCATCTTCAAAAACTACTACTAAAGACCAGAGAAAAGCAGACTCCAAACTGCCTCTGTGCCAGAACCCTGAGACTGACAGGGAGCATGTAATATTTTTCATTTTGGGAGAAGATCCTCTCCCACCTTCTGGGCAGCTGATGGAGAGATCCACTGTCCTTTGGGGCAGCGGGTGATGAGAAGAGACTGCTGACTACACAACATCCTTTTGGTGGGTCTCCTCGGGGCTGTTTCTCTTGGTGTAACACTGTTCTCCGGAAGGCAGATATGATGATACAAGGTCACAGTGGAGAACCTGCATGTGGAGGGAGCAGGGGAGGGTCACATGCATTTAAATCCAACAGTTGGCATGTGAGTCTGCCACAGTCATAACCACAGGTCACCAACTAACACCCAACATGTGGGAATAGGACTCATTCCAGCAGTGAAAGTCCAGGCATTTACTCAGTGAGCCAAAGGGATGATTCCACTAACCCTCCCCATAAAAGAAACAAATGATGAAGATGTGAGCAGGATTATTTCATCCAGCAAAGAACAATGGCAGAATAGCACCAACACACAAACTAGTCCATGATACTGGCTGATATTGCTCTTGGCAACACATTATTTAGCTGTTTTAGTCAGTGCTGAGCACACTAAGTAAATAAATAATAGTAATAATAAAACTAGTACAGGAAGTCAAACAGAGGTGCATATGTTTACGCCTACATTGTTATTGCTAATTATTTGTATTGCAATAACCACCTAGATGCTCAAATGAGATTGGGGCCCCGGTGAGCTAGGTTCTGCACAAACCCATAATAAGAAACAGTCCCTGCCTCAAAGAATTTATAGTGCAAATAGACAAGAAGGGGGAGAGAAATCTCATGCCCAAGGTCACACCACAAGGCCACCAAGTCCCAACCCGGTACGCTAGCCATTGGACCACCCTGCTTACCTAGATGTTATCTAGAGAGAGGTTTGTATCTGGAGGCTGGAAAATATAACATGACTTTTCCCAGTAGCTCCACCTTTTTTGCACTGACTATAGCTGACCCAAAGTGCACTGCCTCTGCCGAGCTGGGAGGCCTGGGTGTGTAAATGAGGTGAATGAAGAAGCAAAGAAGAAACACAACACTGAAAAGCAAAGTGTTTGTATTCTACAACAACATGGTAAAATTAAGTCAATCTTTGTATATTCCCTCTGATCTGATACATTGCCAAGGACTCCAAAGACTTTGCAAAGGCCACCTAAGGGGCACTCACAGAGGAAGGTGACTGATAATGGTGTCCTTCCTTTCATGTGCTTTTTCTCTGCCTACAGATATTCCTTGCAGAGCCGATGAAAGAGAGCTGCAAAAGCACGAAAGGCCCAGAAAACATTAATAATACTGACAGCCCGCCCCCGCCAAAGTGGAATAGCTTTGCAACTGCAAGGAACTAATCCTATCGGTTCTGACCTAAGAGACTGTCCATACTTGAAAAGCGACCTGTTGTTAATAATGGTTTTCAAAAATGGGTTCCCACCCCCGACCAGGATTGAAAACAGATTGGCCACTAGTGTGGATGAAACCAAATCTATCAATACCTACTACAGAAAGCATGCAAGGCCCCTGGGTGAAGGAGGTTTCCGTAGAAGGGTGCTGAAAATGATCTGACCCTTTCTATCCTGGAAACCAAATTATTATCTATTGAGGGTGACAGGAAGAGGACCAGTTGCTGACATCTGTTGCCAGTCCTGGCTCAAAACCACCCGTAACTCAAAGTTACAGGTTCTATTCCTGCACAGGCCCTGATTCAGATCTTGCTTACTCTGCAGGAGAATAGCACATGATCCGGGAAAATTACAGTGGTTTAGAAACACTATAAGTGAGATCAGACTGAAGGTTCCTAATCTCCATCCCCTGCCTATGTTTTTGGCAGCTGTAACAAAATTTAGGGATACGTACATACAAAATGTGAGCATGTGTGAATATCGATCCAGGCAGCCTGTACTTTCTGTCTATCCTTTCCACTCTTCCCTAGTTTTACCATTGCTAATGATGATTTATACAGTGTGTTGAAGAGGAAGTGGTATATTTTGGACCCCTGAGAAAATAGCATTAACCTAACATGTCTTCTGGTCCCATGACTAGACATAAGTAACTGAGCTTCTAGTCAAGGTCACGCAACCCAGATTCAGCAAAACACCTTCTAAACTCAGCCCTAAAGCATGACAGAGGTAGTTAGAAACCAAGAGTACACCTATCAGAGGTGGTTGAAATTATCTGAATGTCAAAATGTTGACATTTAGAAATGTCAACATTTGAAAAAAGGGAAAAATTTGGATGACATTTTCAGAACATTTCCACCCGCCCTTCACACCTTGGTTTTTTCACCAACTTCAGAGCTGGTCAACATTTTTCAAATGTTGAAATTCAAAAAATTTCAAATGTTGATTGTCCAGATTAAAAAAAAAAAGGAGAAATATAATGGGGGGGTGGGGAGAAAATCACAGATTTTCCTCCTTTTTCCAACCAGTGCTAATAGATATATCAGAAAATACCACTGTTAATAATAGTCTGTGGATATTTTGTCAAAGTTTGGTTACTAATAAACCAAATTCACCTGCCCCAATACAAGTTGTTGGTTTTCTTTTCTAGATTCTGTGGGACCAGCTACAGAGCTGCTAGGGATGTAGGAACGTCCAGTGGTCCGGGGGCTAGTTAGGACTTAGGAATTTGGGGTTCAAGTCCCTGCTTTATCACAGTCTTTGTATATGACCTTAACTAAGTCACGTAGCTGCTTTGTGACTGAGTTTTCCCATCTATTAAATTGGACGCTAGCCCTGCTTTACCTGTGAGGATCAATATATTAAAGATTGTAATGGGCTCATGCATCTTGGTAATAAGGGGCCATATAAGTAACATGGATAGTTCAAAACCAAACCTCGGACAGGGGCAGAAATAATGAGTTTGCCGTTCTGTATCACCTTGGACCCAGAGTTGACAACAGGTGTTAGCAATTGGTCCCACCCACTCAGACTGGAAAGAAGATTATTTGACAGCTAGTATATTAAAAAATGTTGCTTAACAAAGCTTCTCAGCATCCTGGTAAAGTGAATATGTATTATCCCTATTTTATAAGTGGAGAATAGAATCTGAGATTGAACTGAGCAATGGTCTGCACTAACCACTAGTTCCCTTCCCCACTGTTTTCCTTACAGTGATAGCAAAGGATTTATGGAACTCCAGGTGGATCCCTCAGGAACAGATCACAGGCCTGGGAAGACCTGCAGGTTGAGATCATCTGGCTTCTGACAAAGAGATGGTTTCAATCAATCCACTCCAGGGAGCCGGTGTACGTGAAAACTCCATGACTTCCAAATGGATGAGGAAGATTCTTTATGAGCCTAGCCAAGTGGAGTGAAAACAACAAGTAGCTAAACATGAAGCTCAAGGCAGCAATACGTAGAGGTGAGATGAGTTAGTGCCGTGGTGGGAAGGTGAGGAAGACTACTATGGGGTGGGTGAATAACTAGTCGGAAAACCGTTCCCAGAGAGTAATCATAATGATCATCGGTGGTGCACAGTCAGGATGGAGGAGCATGTTGAGTGTGGTACCGCATGGATCGGTTATGCTTTTGGTTCTATTCAGTGTCTTCGGGAATGATTTTGATAACGGTGGAGAGTGCATTTATAAAATTTGTGGACAGTGCCAAGCTGGGAGGGGTTGCAAGTGATTTGAGGACTTCAGTAACTCAGACATAGGTTAGGGGTTTGTTACAGGAGTGGGTGGGTGAGATTCTGTGGCCTGCATTGTGCAGGAGGTCAGACTAGATGATCATAATGGTCCCTTCTGACCTTAGAGTCTATGAGTCTATGAGATTATTGATTGGCATGGTGGCATTTTATTTACTGTATCAGAGGCTGAGAAGCTGAGATGGGGGGAGAGTTTAGATGCAGTATCAGGAATGAGAGAATTGGGCAGAGGGGCTCAGTTATGTTACTAACTGAAGTGGGAAATCAGAGCTTAGAAAACCATCAATGTTCTGAATCTGTAAAGCCACATGTTAATGGTTCTCTTAAACCACTGGGAGTCCCTCAGTGGAGTCCTGCACCCTGGTCACTGTTCCATAAATGTGAATGAGACTTTGAAGGATAGAGGGAAAAAGGGAAGGCGATACTTTGCAGAAGGGACACAAAAGCTTTCCCATAGAGGGCTCTAGTTTAGTTATGTTAAAAATGAGACAATCCAGCTTTAGCTGTAATGGATTCTTGTGAGAAGGGCAGAAGATGTTCCCCAATGGGGTTAGGTTTTCTTCTCTTGTTAGAAAGATGTGACATTATAATTTATATCCCAGTAGCATCCTAGGGCCCCAACTGACATTGGAGCTCCAGTGTGATAGGCACAGTACAAACATATGGCCAAAGGTAGTCCCTGTCCGAAGGAGCTTACAATCTAAGGAGACAAGAAAGACAATGGGTAAGTGGGGAAACAGAAGCATCATGCAGTGCTGCCACACGTTAGTGACAGATTCAAGGCTAGAGCCCAGGCTTCTGGAGTCCTAAGCTAGCAGCCCAGCCACTAGACCACGCTGCTTCTCAAGGCATTCAGCCATTGGTTATCCTTATGCATCTAGAAGTACCTTGCTAGAACTCCACTCTGTTGCTGTAGCCATGTCAGACCAGGTTTATATGATCATGCTGCAGATATAACCTGGTGTACGCAGGCTGGGGTTTGTATTTTCCTTCCATGGCTTTGAGTGGCACATTGGGGCTCATGCCATCTTTCTGCAAGCTCCCCTGTATTTGTCAAACTTCCCTGATATGGCCAGTAAACATCGTTTCTTCCCTCCTAGGTTTGCAATGCATGTGTTTATAGCTAGCACGGTGCAGTTAATTATAGGTCCAATCCTGCAAGCACCTTTAATGATGACAGTCCAACCATGAGCCCTTACTCATTCAAAGAGTGCTATTGGCTTCAGTGCTCATGTGAGTAAGGATTGCTCTGGCCAATAAGGATTTGCAGGATCAGGTCCTAGTTTCCTTGGTATTATGTTGTTTTTCTTTTTAAACCTTTCCTGATTTCACAGTCTACGTTTGTGAAACAGATAAGAGTTGGGGGATGAAGTCTTTGCAATGATCGTGGGGAGCTTGCCAGCTAGTGGTCACTAACAGAACTGCAGCTGGAGGGAATGTCTCCATTACTGACATCTGGCTCGTCTTTCCAGGATCTCCCCATCTAATGTTCGTGCCTAATTAGAGACCAGGAAATTAATGAGTAAAACAAAGGAATTTAATAAAAGTCTCCAATGCAGATGGATCCCATTAGCTGTTTCTCAACCTGCGGTAACTTTCCACACAACCGCCCCTATGACGAAAGCTGTGAGAGGTCAGTCTGATTAGCAGACACACGTATTTGTCTAGTATTAAAATGCAGCATGGTTAGAGTTGGGGCACACACATATCCGGACATCTTAGGAAAAGAAGATGCTCTTGAGAGAACCTCTATATTAGGAATGAATGAACGGGTTCAAACCTTCCCCTCAAATTCCAACAGAAACTTTTTGCAGACACTAACTTTTCTGAATTGTTTTTCATTTTTTTGCTTCACTTTCAGGTTCTCTCAAAAATGTTGGGTTATTCATGGGTTCTTGTAAGATTTCTGTCCCATCCATATCTACTGCTTATGGGATTTCATGTCCAGTTTTGAAGACACAAGAGATTTGAATAAATATATGGGGCTAGATCTTCATTTGGTATAAATCAAGATAGCCCCACTAAAGTCAATGGAACTGGGCCATTCTACACTAAGGGAGGGCATGGTTCGTGAGGAGTGCTTGTTGAAACCAAAACAAAACTCCTGGCCTTCCAGTCTATCTAGGCCTTTATATGTCCCTCATCCTCAGTCTCGGAGCAGCTTACAATCATTACATGTATTTATCCTCACGACATCTCCATGAGGGAGGGAAGTGCTATTATCCCCATTTTACAGACAAGGAACTGAGGCCCAGAGGCCCAGATCCTCAAAAGTATTTGGGCGCCTAATTTCCATTGAAAAAAAGTGGAAATTAGGAGTCTACTACTTTGAGGAGCTGAGCCTCTTTGCCTAAGGCCCAGATCTTCAAAGGTACTGCAGTGCCTTACTCCAAGGGGAGTTGGGTGCCTGTTAGGTTCTATGGAGGCCTTAGGCCCTCCCAAGGTGCTCTGCAAGAACGAGGGTGACACACACTCTGCGAGTATTGGCTTTAATGAAGGTAAAGTGACACACCCGCAACGGGGACTCCAAGCATTGCCGTCACAGAGGCGGGGAACCCAGCGCCCTGGAGCTCGGCCTGGTACGGAGTCCGAAAGCCGGCACAAAGCAGGCCCATTTTATAAACCCATTAGCAAAGCTGCTCATGCATAATGCAAAAGGGACTTTCCACCCTCCGGGACCGCCCGGGGCCGCCCCCTGTGGCCAGCAGCCAGGGGCTTTCCACACAGCGGTTCCAACCGGTTATGGCAGGTTGGAACTCGTATGCCGTGCCCTACAATAACCGAGCGCTGAGAAAGTGGAACCGCCTAAGCTAGGCCGTAACAAAATCTTCCGTAGTTCCCTGCCTTCCTACATTGCCTCAGTTCATTAGGTGCATCAATACCTTTGAGGATCTCAGCCTAAATGATTTGCCCAGGGTCACACAGAACGCTTGCCGCTGAACCAGAAATGGAACCCCAGTCTCTCGAATCCCTGTCTAGTAGACCATCCGTCCTATCTCTGTTGGCTTGCTGCTGGTCTATGTCTTTTTAAGCAAGAGCCAGACTTGGTGTACAGAGCCCTGAGATGTTTCAAAGCTAGAGGACTCTTTGGCCTGGCAGATGTTTTTAGATACTCAGTGTGACACAACCAAGGAAAATACTCCTCCAGCAAATCCATGCCAGGGGGTACACTGAGCACAATGCATGCTGGGACAGAACTCAGGACATTCGGTGAGTGCTGGGTGGATAGCGGTGCAGTACAGCCAGGATTAATAATAAACATTATAGTTGCGTACCTCCTGACCACAGCTTAGTGACTGTATTCAAGGAGCTTCCACTAACAGGGGACATAAAACTTCATTTGTCTGAGAGCGCTCCTTAAGTCTTAAGCTTCTTTTTTGTTAATAGAGCAAAGCTCCATTAAGCATTTTCCCCTGGCCAACTGCATGGAAATGAGTATCTACTCTCTGTACACCAAAGTGGCTGAGGAAAGGGACAGGGCAGAAGGCTTCAGCTGGGGCTGACACATATCCCATTTCCCCTTGCTATATATGCTCCCAGGCATCATTTATTCGTTCAGTGTTTGTCTCGCAAATTGCAAAGCAATGCCTGGGGCTTGCCCTGCATTCCACACCAGACCCTCTCAAGTAAAGTACAACCATTTATAGCCTCAGCTGAAAGATGCATCCACAGGATGAATCAGAGCAAGAAAAGTGATGGCTATAGAAATAACACCAGGGAATAGTGGACATGCCAGAGATTAAAGTATGTTCCAGAGAGAGAAAGGGAGAGAGAGAGAGAGAACTACAGAAAGGAATAACAAATACTAGGTACATGACAGCTTTGGGTTATAGAACCTCATATATCTTCCAGGCAAAACTCCGCTGTCAAAGTACCAGCTTTCAGATGTCAAAATCCTTCCCAAAGATCTCACAATTTAGCCAAGATAAGCTCTCGCTCTCTTTCCAGGGTGACACATTAAGGTTGGACCTAGAGATCACAACCAAGTTCATGGCCCTCCTGTGCTCACAACTGTTTACATGCTACTTGGGGGGTTGTACCCTGGAAGGTGGTGACTCTGAAAAGGATTTGGGGTCACAGTGGACAAGCAACTCAAAATGAGGTCCTAGTTCAATGCTGTGGGAAAAGGGGCTAATGGGATCCTTGGAGATATAGACAATATTAGTGAGTAGAAGTGATTTTACTTGTGTACACGACATTGGTGAGAGTGATGCCGGAATACTGCATCCAGTTCTGGGGTCCACATTTCAAAAAGAATGTTGAAAAATTGGAGACGGTGCAGCTAAGAGCCATAAAAGTGATTTGAGGGCTGGAGAAAATGCCTAACAGTGGGAGACTTAAAGAGCTCCATCTGTTTAGTTTATCAGAGAGACTATTGAGGGGGGAATAGATCACAGTGTATAATCACCTTCATGAAGAGAAAATACTGGGCATTAAAGGGCTCTTTAATCTACTGGAGAAAGCAGAACAAGAACCAATGAGTGGAAGTTAAAGCCAGACAAATTCAAATTAGAAACAAGGTACATTTTTTTAAGAGTGAGGGTGATTAACCATTGGGGAAAACTACCAAGGAAAATGATGGATTCTCCATCACTTGGTGTCTTCAGATCAAGACTGCCTGCCTTTCTGGAAGACACCTCTCAGCATGCAACTGACACCATTTATATGCCTCTGGTGGGCCAAAGGCAGAGGTGGTGGATAAGGGCAGGCAAGTTTCATGACTGAATGTGGGGGTGAGCATGAGAGGATCTAACTGAGGACAGCTGGGAGATGGTGTAAGTGACACGAGATTTGATTCCCTTTTCCATCCGCACACCCAGCCAAAGCACAAGCCTGCACCCTGAAAAGTGAAAACAGGCAACCATGCCGTGCCCACATGAACAGGCCTGAAAATGCCGCCTAGTCACATTCATTAGTGAATGTTTGCACGGCCCTTTAAAGGGCTGTGTCATTCAATGTGCTAGGGCAGTGATAAAGTATTAGCAGAAGGAGTAGCCCTCCCTATGTCGGTTTGAGGGGGGTGGTCTTGCCTCCTGAATGCCTCAAATGAAACCCTTAATAATGAATAGCCCTGGGTACATCCAGTGCCCTGCAGAAAGGCATGCTCCCAGTGTGTTCTCGAAAGGATCTTCACAGCCCCGTAGGCATTCACTGAGCCATTGTTTTCTTTTAATTTCTTTTTATAAACTGACTTAAAGCCAGTATAAATATTTATTGGCAACTTGGGAAGCATTTTGCTGCCAGTTATTTGAACATTCTGTTTCCCTCTCGCTCTATATGGGGCAATTAGTAATAAGCATATTTTCAAAATGAATGAGTGGAACATTAATTTCCCCATAGCCTATGCCCTTAAGCCTCCTCCTGCATGGAACACTTTGCATGTGTTTAGGCTCAATGTGGTGGTCAAAGCTTTAAGCTGCAGTTCAGTAAAAGGTTTCACAAGGCGTCTCTGAGGATTGCTATTTCTGAGACTTTTGTGCCAGTCATGTTCTCCTCTTTAGCTCTTGAAGGGTGGATTCTGTTCCTCAGGGGCCATGATGGAAGAGCTTTCTCACCCATATTGGTCTGTTAACTCATATTGAAACAATGGGAGCATACACCATAAAAGCAGATGAAATGACTATATGCTCAGCCTAGCTGCTACCCTACCAAATATCTACTACCTATCATTATTAATTAATTCATCATCATTATTATTATTGTGTTCCCATAGCATCTAGGAGCCCCAGTCATGGGCCAGGACCCCAGTGTGCTAGGTGCTGCAAGAACATAGAACAAAATGACTATTTCTCCTGAGCTGGGCTGAGTATCGGAACGCCAAGTGACATCGATTATTGGGATTGGGTAGCCCTGTGCTCTATCTCGACTTGCTGATTAATTTTAGTCAGTGGGGGGAAGTAAGGACACAGAAGAAATACACTTCCAGTCTTGATGCCTACACACCATCCATCAATATTAACCAAGGGAGTCCAGTGACAAAGTTCTTTCATAATAATTGAGTCCTCTGGGGCGGATGGAGTTGGAGGAAAAGTTGGTGAGAATGAGTCAATTCATTAATTATCACAAAGTAACTCAGCAGGAGACTGGATTTTTTTCCTAAACACCCAAGCTATATTTTTTTTTATGTACTTCCACCCCCACTTGGTGTGTTCTTTCCATCTCTCTGTTAACCTCTCACTGCTGCCAGTTGCCATACTAAGTTCTGGAGGAGGGGGATTTTGGTATAAAAATGTGCCTAGGTTTCTATTAGCCTGTAAAAATCCCACGCAAATTCTTCCTTGCTGGTGAGAGCCAGTGCCCTTGCATGAATCATGTGTAGTGAGAAGAGTTTGGTCACACACTGCGCTAATCATAATGGACAGAGTAAAATGGAAGCTATGACTGTATATAATGTTTATGTGTAGATTACTTTCCAGCTGGGGAGAGAATCGTCATTTATCATTCCAGCTGGGGAGAGAATCCATCTTTATCTTTTCTTTATCATAGCAGCTTGGACGGTGATCTCAACAACTCAGCAGGTCAGGCTTGGCTCTTACCTCTGGGACCTCCTAGGAAAGCCCAGAGTACCGTGGGAACCAGTGCTAGTGACTCAATAAGTTGCGCTCTTCCATTTCAGCTTCTGAACTAGAGCTGCAGTGGAAAGATACATGGCTGAGTGTATACCGACACCATGGTTGTCATATGGGATTGAAGCAGAGATTTCTCAGCACCAGAAAAACCTAAGCCCCTACCACTTTTGCTGAAGGAGAAACATCAATTAGCTGTAGGTAGCAGGCTCATATCCCAAGGGCAGCAGTGATATTTCCTCTCATAAACTATTGCTAGTATACAATAGGTTCAGAAGTGACTGCATTAAAGCATGACGCGAAGCCATAGCCCAGATGCTCAGAGGTGTGTCGATAGGCAGCCTCTTTAAATTGTCAGGAAATGCTTCCCAGTTTATCTGCCTCTGCATGTGCAGTGACTCAGACCTGAGAGACTGTGGAGAGACCAGGGGGTGGATTACATGTTGGACTGATCTTATTTCCTCTTGTGCTCTCTCTCAGGCACTCAGAGTTCTCCTGAGAATGTGAGAGTTCCCCATTTCTTAAGGGAGGCCCTGCTCCTGATCTCATTGGCTTTTGCTATTGACTTAAATGGGAGCAGAATCACATCCCTACCCATGAGCTCTTTGAGAGTCCTCCAGGGGCACCCTCAAATGTTCTGTGACATTATTATTTCATCTTCGGTGAGCACAGCAGGGTTTCTGGGGCTTAGACCTGCATTATATAGTGGGTCAAGTAGGGAATCCCTCATCGTCTGAGCCAGGCCTACTCCTTTCCCTTCAAGTACCTGCCTTGGGGATAATCTCTGTGTACTCAGCCAATTGCCTACCACCTTTCAGCAAGCATGCCAGCCTGTTGCTACCATCTGAAAGCCATACCCCAGACAAGGCACTGAGAATCAGGGGAGGGATGTTTGATTGGATGGCAAAAGGCAACCAAGGATGTTCCAGCTACAAACAAATTTCCTCCTGGATGGAGAAAGCATTACATTTTAGCCTCTTTAGCGAACAGACTGAAGAACAAGGGGGTGTTTCAATGGATTTTTTTCCCTAAAATATTGTCCACAAATAGCATTGTTGCAGTTGCTATAGTAACAATGGGCATTTATTAGGTAGAAATGAGGACCAAAGAGCCAACTAGTCAGTTATCCATCTTTTGGGCTAGCTCCCCTGCTTCTCACGAGTGATAGAGACTGAGGTCGAAACCAGAACCTAGCATTCCAACCCCTTTGAATTTAAAGGGAGCTGGGGTGGATTTAAAGCCAGGGATGCAAATTCCCCTTTATACTAATGTGTTTTCTGATTTTGGTTTGGATGCAACTGAAATCACATGAAATCCCACCATTTTTTCCATGAGATTTTGGCCCAAGATGGCCAAGACATCACATGATCTGATGAGCTCAAGAGTTTTAGACAATCTAGTAAGGGCAGTTGGGAAGATGTTGGCACCACCAAATCCCTCCTGGAATCTGCACTCCAGCCCTGATTTGTTCTTCAGCATGAGTGAACCCATCTCCTGTATTAATATCCGTGACGGCTAGACTTCAGCAGGCTCATTGCTTTGGTTCAAATAAACTCCTAAACCATTCAGTTTCTTATCCAAAAAATTATTGAAACCTCCTGATGCTGCAAAACTGGGAAGGAGTCCACATGGAAATGGGCTTTCTGGTGAGCTTACAGGTACTGCTATCTTCCGCTGGAGACAGAATTACCTTGATGAATAGCTCTAAACTTGGTATTTCTGCTTCCAGTCCCAGTAAATATTCATGATAATTTTTCAGAGGCTCCAACAGACCACATGATATCAGAGTTTACATTGTAACATGATGACTAGACAAAGAAAACGTAAGGTCCTAAACTTAATCCCACAAACCTCAAGAAAAATCACCCTTCATCATAAAAATTCCAGGCTGACAGCATGGGCTTTCCAATAGCAGAATGTTAAACAAAGGGCTCTCAGACCTGCCAAACACGGTGAGCAAGCAAAAGAAAACACCAGGTAAGAAGATAAATTGCTTGATAAAACAAACCACGGGGCACTGTGAATACATACACATATCCATAAATACACAGACCTTGTAATAATCAGTAGAACTAGTCACAAGTGATTTCTTCATGGCCGAATACAGAACTTGAGCAGGCTGACCAACATGGAAACCTGCATGGATGGCAGACTATGTGGAGCCCTGTGAGTTACAACAATAATAAAACTTCTGTTACTGATTTCAGACTCTTTATAAACTAAAAGGGGACAAGTTGCCAGGATCAGTGCAGACAGCACCTCCACCAATAAGTGGTGCTGTATATTCATTTTAGCAATATGTTGTTGTCTTGCTTTGATACTGTGTTCTTGGCGTGGTACAGGTTGGGGCAGGGAGAGGCTAGGAAGAAGTTATGTCCTGCTTGTGTGTGCTAGATACTTGCAGTGTTCCAATAAATCCTTTGATTTCTATAAATGAATATTACAACTGCCTTCCTCCACTTTCTGCATTTTAATCCAGTTTTCCTTTCCCCCCCATCATAGGGATGTGGCTCAGCAAATCAGTCTAGGATGCAGGAAACTTCCTGGTTTTGTGTTTTGCTTTTTTGGACTGTCCTAAGGGACAGATTCTCATCCTTTTTACCTCCCACGTGCAAACAGCATCCTGTCCCTTTAGCACCAAGAAGCCTGCACTGCCCACACCAAGGCTGGAGAGAAAGAATCTTGAAAGACACTGAGGTCTCTCACGCTGACTCATGCTCATGACTGAATCTTTTCTCCCAAGTGTAATTCTCGGAGCTAATAACGCTTACATATCATGTGAAAAAGAGTTGGGAGATTTTAAAGTTAATTTAGTGCTGGTGAAAAAAAATACAAGATGGACAACTCTGGAGACTGGAGCCTTCTAGTTGTCTACAGAACAAGCAATAGTGAGAATTCATCATCTATTACCCCACCCAATGTACCGCAACCCTGACCTGTAGGGACCATTTTAGCTAGGTGATTGGATCTGTGCATTGGTTCTTTAAACCTATGTCAGGCAATGAGCCAGAAGCGGTTCTAGCCAGAAGCTCCAGAGTGAAGTAGAGATACGAGCACACACATAGTGGTCGAGATGTTCAAAACTAACTTGTGATTTTTGTGGTGTCTCCAGTTTTGCATGCCCAGCTCAAGGCACTTTAACCCTTTAACTGCTGAACAGCAGTCCTCTGAAAATCAGGCCTCTTTAAATCAGGTGTCTCAGGCACTCAAAAATCACTAGATAATTTACAACAAAGAGTCCTGTGTCACCTTACAGACTAACAGACGAATTGGAGCATAAGCTTTCGTGAGTGAATACCCACTTCGTCAGATGCATGTAGTGGAAATTTCCAGAGGTTTGCCTACATATTTATGTAGATTATGTAGATTCTTGCCTACATATTTATACCTGCTTCTGGAAATTTCCACTACATGCATCTGACGAAGTGGGTATTCACCCACGAAAGCTTATGCTCCAATACGTCTGTTAGTCTGTAAGGTGCCATAGGACTCTGTCGCTTTTTACAGATCCAGACTAACACGGCTACCCCTCTGATTCTAGATAATTTACATTACTTTGAAAATCTTGATCATTAGCTCTAGGCATAATATTGTTTTCCTCCTGGTAATAAAGTTCCTTTTTCGGGGTAGCATAAAATGATTTTTCAACACTGTTATATAATAGTGAGTGAAAGGAGAAAGTGCACTCCATGGCCCATTCATCCAGTGACATATCTGGTGTGACTTCCAGCAATGGGGGACTGTGACAAGTTAGGACTATTGTTTAAGCAATAAATTCAGAACACAAGCCTTATCCTGTGAGAGGGCCAAACCACCGTACCGGGTGTGATGTGGTTGTGGTACAGACAGCTGTCCATTACAACCTAATCTCATATGGCCGAGAGATTCCACATAGTTCATCACGCTGTGATCAGATAATGGCAACTGTAGCCTTACAGGACTGTCTACCAGCTTGGAGCAAAACAGTCGGCCATACTGTTTGAAAAACATCCAACCAATTGTCACCATTTTTCCAACCAGCTCTGGAGGGTATGTTGTGAGCTTTTCAAGTATGAGTAATAATGATCTGGATAGGCATCAAACACTCATCAGTACGGGCTTTCATTAATTGTCTTGGAAATAATTGTATTAGACTGTATGCTCTCCAGGCAGGGCCTATGCATTCCTGGGTGTCTTGAAAGTGCCTTCCATGTGGAATCTACACTGTGGAAGTGCATATGGTAACGACCTAACTACTAATAATCATGGTGATAATAATATCAACATAATTCTAAAGCAGACTTCCTAGACGTGGTACGCAGCTGCTTTGTCACAACCAATGCCATTGGGTTACAGTGGGTCTGATTCTCCTCTCTCTTGCATGAATGTATGCCAGGAGTGATTCCATTCACGCCAACAGAGCAATACCTGTGTAAATCGGCTGTGAGAGCAAAATGCAGCCCAGTCTCTGTAGCTGTAATTCATCCTCAGCAAACCATACCACCAACTCTGCCTTTTGTCCTCATCACCTTTGATGGTCACGAATCTCCTGGGATTTTTTTGTTTTGTTTTGTTCTTAATATTTAAGACACTAGGGATGGAGAGACGATTAATTTTTATTATTTATTTGTACTACCCTAGTGCTTAGGGACCAGAACCCCATTTACAAGGCCAGCAAAACTCTTCCTGGAACCTAGTTCAGTGCTGTCCTGTAAATCATTTCTCAGGTTTTCAACAAATATTCTCTCTTTCCCGCTCCATATGACTGATGAAAGAAAAGCTGAAATGTTCCCTCTCACACAACAATCACTCTCTTTCCTTAACCACATCATACATTACTGGCAAGTCTCACCTTCCCATCTCCTCCACTTGGCCTAACTCCCCCCTGCGTTTCAATTCCTTGGGGACTATGTTATCATGATTGAGGGTGAGGGGGGGAAGAGATTACAAAAATAGAATTCTGTAATATTTTATGCAGAAATCAAATCCTCCCTCACTATGAAGTCATTGTTTTCATGCATAAAATTCACTGCATTTAGGAAATTAATTTCAATTACTAGATTAACTTTTTTTAAGGGCTAGATCCTCAGCTGGTGTGAATGCACATAGCTCAGTTGACATTCATGGAGCTTTGCCGATTTAAACTAGAGGAGGCTCTTGCCCTCTTTCTTAGCCAGTTCCAGAAAATACAGGTTGATATAATCAGAAATTAACATATTTTCAGAGTCAGATTCTCTCCTGCACTGAGATCTGCCCAATGCAAGGAGAGAGGGACTGCTAGGTAATTAATTATGGCTCCCTGACTCCCAGGCTACCGTAGGTCCAGCCTTGGCAACGGTGTAAATTAGAACAATCTAAGGGCTGATCTCAATTAGAGCAGCTGCAGATCTTCTCTACATTGAGGTAGGGAATCATTACCGTAATAGCTAGCTCCACTGGCCCGCCCACCACTCAGCTGAGCAACGGCAACTAGATATCAGTCCCCCAAATGGCATGAAAGGAGGCCACCTGCAGAAGACTGCGGCCCAGAAGATAGTATATATGCCACACGGGTAGCTTCAGTGTAACTATGACAGCTGCCATCATGGCCAGCACACCAGGGATTAAAGCAGGGATCTCCAAAGCTAAACACAGCAGCAGCTACAGTTTGAGCTAAAGAGCCAACCCCCCCACCCCCAGCTCAGGCTGCAACAGACTCATCTCTTCAGTGGGTCATACACGGAGAGGGACCTGTAACACCCACTCTCCAGTGGGTTAGCCAAGCTTCCCTCATGCTGTCTTGCTGGCCTCAGCTGGACTGGTCACTGCATAGCGGGGAGGAAAGGGAGGTCTTCATGCCCCTTTAGTTTGCTAATGAGCCTGGCACTTTTACATGTGATGTGGCTGCGAATTAATTAGGAGAAGGACTTAGGCCCAGATCCTCAAAGGTATTTAGGTACCTAACTCCCATTGAAAGCAGCAGGAATTAGGCACCTAAATGCCTATGAGGAACTTGACCTTAGACTACAATTAATTTGCCATGAGCTCCATCAAGTGACAGATGCTTTCAGTCAATACCACCCTTGGACTCAAACCTGTGAGTGCTAAGCACCCTCAAACCCCTTAGAAATCAGTGAGGGGAAAGGGAGGGGCATTCAACACCTTGCAGGTGGTACTGAGCATCTCGCAGGATTGTGTCAAATATGAACTAGAATGAAAGACTCCAGGCTGTGTTCTGCTAATATCCACAAAACTGCCCGGGGCTTTCGATTTTTCAAAAGAGCTCAGGGCCGGGTTCTTAAGCACTCAATCGCCAGCAGCTCCTGTTGCAGCACTCACAAGCAGACCCAAGGTGCAGAGCTCCTGGGACATTCTCACAACTTATTGAGGTGCCTAAATGGCAACAAAGCTCTTTAAAAAATCTCCCTGGACTGCATTTATTGAGCCCTTCTGAAAACTCCTCTCCCTGATTAACTCCGACTATTTGTTTTCTTCGTATGTAACTCTGTGTTTGAAATAAAATATTTTTTTAAAAAGGCAAAATATTTACTATTAATATCGCTGCTGAGCAAAGATTGTCCTGATTCAGCAGATCCTCAGATGGAGTAAATGGCATAGCTCCATTGACTCAAAGCTGCACCAGTTTTGAGCATCTGATGCCAAGGCTTTCAACGACAGACTTTAGAAAGGGCGGCTGAAATAATCTCAGCTGAGTTTAAATGCACTCTCTTTTCGTTGTCAATTTTGCCAGTTTACAGTAGTTGAGAGAGCACTTTCCTTCAGAAAGATGAGTGCATAAAGCACTGTCAAGAAAAAAAATAATCAATATGGAATAACCCTTGTAATTGCATTTATAGCTCAAGGGAACCTGTTATTCTTTTAAATCTATTCAAAACCAACAGTCTGAGTGGCTGCCTATTTGTTGGTGTTAAGACAAATGTCGTAGATAATGAAATCAGGATATGTTGACCCATTCTTAGCTGTAGCCAAGCTGTGCACAGCAGAGCTCAATTTAAGGTTGGTTCTGCTTGTGCAAAAGTGGCAGAAAGCCATCTGTATGCATTTCATTACTGGTGTCAGTCCAGTCCCCAGTTTAAATTGGAGCAGTCTGATTCTTTGTACTGTCTCTACCTTTTTATCTAGGAGCTGAGATGACTCTAGCAAGGCCTAAAGCTACATATTATTCTGACAATTGGAAGGAAGATACTCTCTTTGGGGGTACGATCAGCCCAGTTAGGACAGCGGGACGCCAGGGAGTGAGCTATTCCCTATATCATGTTTTGTAGGCAGCAGGGGCATGCCCGGTGACACTTGGCATGGCCAGAGAGTCTGAGCTAGTGCCTCAAAATGTTTCCTCCTCCTTGCCACCATCACTTCCATCTTCCTTGGCCGGCGCTTTCAGGGAGCTGGTTTCATCCATATCCAGGCGTTTCTCTCTTCCAAGTGCGTGTTTCTTCCAGGTGTAATCTGCCTCGTGGCATTGACACTGTCAGCTGGGAGGGACATGTGCCTTTGGATATCAGACGTGAATTGGCAGAAGGGGTGGAGGCATGATGACAGTGGCCTCTCCCAGGTGTCTCCTATATGCACCGAAAAGCAGAAGGGATCTCTCCTCACACAGGGGCACCGAAGGATGAGAAGCTGTTGCCCATCACCACTCTCTTTGAAACAATGAACAGAAGCCAATTTAGTGCTTTGCCTTCCACTCTCACTGCAGCTAGTATATGGGTCAGCAGCAATTTGAGTCCAGCTGGGTCAGAAACAGTTCATAGGCTTTACAGGAGTCATGAGGTTTCTATCCACAGTCGTCAGCACAGCTAAAGCCACCAACAGTGTGCATCCTGGTTGTACAGGGTCTAGGAAGCTGATGGAATATAAACTGAACTCTAAGGGTGATTGCCACAAAAGCATTTAGATGCCTAAATTCCAGATTTAGGTGCCTAAGTCCCTGTTTGGATCCACAAAACTCCACCAACCCTGTTGGTGCCTAAACTCATTTGACGCCTCAGTCTCTCAGGGTAAAAGTTTCCTAGGCACCCATGTTTCTGCTTCTGGGCATGTGCACTGCTGCCTCTCTCTGTGTGTCCAGATGCCTATCCAGAGCACGTCACAAACCAGTGCAAGACAGGCATTTGGCCACCTGAGTTGCATACTGGGCCTGATTCTGAGGGCACCTAGCACATCAGATCCCAGCCGAAATTTAGCTGGGGGAGGTCGTGGGGCCCAACTTATAACTTTCGGCTGAGTGGCTAGAGCACTTGCCTGGGAGGTGGGAGACCCAGCTTCAATCCCCCGCCCCCCCAGAGTGTGGAAAGAAAGGATCTGAACAGGGGTCTGCCCACCACTCAGGAGCATGCTCGAACCACTGAGCTAGGGGTAGTCTGATGTGGGGCTCCCTCTGTCTCTCCTGTGGAAGCCGTTCCATTGTGGATAAATAACAAAAGAGTGACTGGAGCAAAGGGACCGGACCCCACATCTCCCACCGGGTTGCCCTGACCAGTGAGCCAGAGTCATTCTCATGCTTTCTTGCTAGCCCCAAAATACTTCAAGCGTCATTGGGACAGAGAGTGAGTCGGCAGGAAAGTGGTCCCAGGGAGAGGCAGAGAGGCCTAGCAGGAGGGATAAGAAGCCACCCATGTGGGACTCTCTCCTTCAGGGTCCAGAAGATGCTCGTCTGACTAGACAGCAGAGACATTGTTTGAGGACTTTAAGTTTGGGCGCTCTCAGTCAGGCTCCTGAGGTGAGGACCTTATGAACTAATAGTTATCATGGCTCCTTTCCTGAACCAGACTTGCCATTTTGTTAGTGTGTGTTGGCCTCTCTTTGCCCAGTGAACTGACTAATGCCCTGCTGGGTGGGGGAGAAAGTGGGACTCATGTATATTACTACAAGGGAGTGTGCAGGGACAACCCAGAGCATTTACAGGAGTGTAGAAGACTGAAGGATGTGGATGGAGGAGGGAGCTCTGCAAGGGAGGACAAGAAATAAGCCCAGAGAGTAGGTTTTCTTAACCTTGTATTACATGTGATTATGCACCCCCGAGCACTCGTAAAGCCTGTAATAATATCTCCGAGCACCTCAGGCTCCACTTCTGTGGTCGGTGATGTCACCAGAAGCCCTGGCTGGAATTCCAGCCTGATGAGGTAGCACGGGAGGCAAGGAGGTGAGAGTTATTCCCTAGATCATATTACGTAGGAAGCAGGGACATGCTATAGGGGTGCTTGAAGTTGTGTTTAAGGGAACACAATCCACCTTGGAGTGTCTTGTCAATATAAAAAAAAATGGCTGGAATGGTAAAAACCTCGAAGCTCTGCCACAGCTACTCACACTGGGATCCAAGAGGAAATTCATTCTGTGGCAGCGCCAGCTGAGCTGTGGGGGTTTTTTTTGGTCAGACGTCTCTTGTTTTTGTTAGCTCTGTTTCTTGAATGCCGCCTTCATGAGGAAAAGTCAACAAAGCCAGAGCGGGGGTTTCGCAGCATGCTGGCCTTGCGTCCATGATTGAAAGCTCTTAGTGGGTAAGCCTGACCAAGGTCATAATTACTGGCAATGTGTCACTTTCCCTGTTTTATTAAGGCTATTTTCACACTTTTAGCTGGAGTTTCTACTCAGTTTGCTTATTTTTCCACTAAGGCCTGGCTTTCCTCAAAAGTTCAGATCCCTTTTTTACTACATTTTTTTCACATATTCTGAACGTAAGTGTGTGTGGAAAAAAATGAATGTGCTGTGCTGTTTGTCTCCCTGTTGGCTTTTGGTGTTGCAACACCCATGTGCCCTGAAAGACTGCTGTGAGACATCAATGTGTCATATCCAGGACAAGGGTGTAATAGGTGGCAAGTGATCTCTGTTCATAGAATACCAGGGTTGGAAGGGACCTCAGGAGATCATCTAGTCCAACCCCCTGCTCAGGGCAGGACTAATCCCCAGACAGATTTTTACCCCAGTTCCCTAAATGGTCCCCTCAAGGATTGAACTCACAATCCTGGGTTTAGCAGGCCAATGCTCCAACCACTGAGCTATCCCTCCCCCCATAAATGGCTCATGCAGGGGGGTACTGGATGGCTCTGGGGAACTGGTAGTTGGCCACAAAACCTGGATTGCCTTCTTGAGTCCATCCCAGTTTGCTAGGGACCATTTTTGTTTGTATTATGGTACCCAGAGGCCCCAACCGAGATCAGGGGCTCCATTGTGCTGGGCACTGTACAAACACACACATAATGAGAGACGGCCCCAGCCCTGAAGAATCTACAGTCTAAAAAGGCAAAAGGGTTGGAGTATACACAGGTGCAGAGAAGTGAGATAACTAATCTGATGTCACACGACAGGTCTATGACAGGTAATAGATCCGAGCTGTCTGACTCCCACTCAAGTGACCTAACCGCTAGGAGGTTGATTGGAGTAGGACCTGTGTGGAATGAGATGGTGACCCTGTATCCAGTTCCCAGCTACATCAGTGTCATGGCCCATGGGTCCCAACCCCAGGTCCACAGGACATTGTCATGCTCCAACCGTTCACCTGATTGTTTACTGGTATTAGCCAGAATCAGAACTCATTGGAGCCCAACTCAGATTAGGCAGCAGCCCCCATTGGCCCTGACTAGTGGAAGACATAAGAACATAAGAACGGCCATACTGGATCAGACCAAAGGTCCATCCAGCCCAGTATCTGTCTACCGACAGTGGCCAATGCCAGGTGCCCCAGAGGGAGTGAACCTAACAGGTAATGGTCAAGTCATCTCTCTCCTGCCGTCCATCACCATCCTCTGACAAACAGAGGCTAGGGACACCATTCCTTACCCATCCTGGCTAAGAGCCATTAATGGACTTAACCTCCATGAATTTATCCAGTTCTCTTTTAAACCCTTTTATAGGCAAGGAGTTCCACAAGTTGACACTGCGCTGTGTGAAGAAGAACTTCCTTTTATTTGACCAGATGAGAGCTCCTGTTTGGCTCTCCCCCTCCCCCACTACTTAATCGAGAAAGGGAACAGGAAATTGTCTGTACAACTGGGCTTCATCCTCTTTTGGACTGTTCACCCAGGGCTACTGTCTCCTGTCTCCTGATCCTAACCTCCTGGTTTCCTGATATCTGATTCTCAGTTCCTGAGCTCCTGGTTCTGAACTCTGGCAGGTGTAGGGACCCTGCCCTGTGATAACCACTAGTCCCAGCTGCCTACCTCCAAGGCCTGATAACCTGCCTTATACATGGCTGTAGGTGGTGACACTTCATGAGCATCTGCTTCCTCCACAATGCCATTGCCCTGCAAAGAGGATGCTGAAAATGTGGCTGTGCAGCTGAACGTTCTTCCGAGGTGAACCCAACGGGCTGCAACAACATTCAGGGACTGAGCACCAGTTCCTGAAAGTCTCTTGTTTTTGTATAGGTCTGGGTCTCCTCCGCCCTCCAGCGTCCAAACACTATGGAACATTAGCGTGCTCAAAATCCCAACTGGACTGTGTTCGCTCAAGTCCATGTCTGCTTAGTCATTCTCCCATTAACTAAACACAAAACGGCAAATGGATCATCCTGGAGACAGTCATAACAAAGGCACAGGGTCTGGGACAGTCACTTCTATAGCATAAACCTTGCCCAAGCTACAGCTATTCCGTCACTGACACGAGAAATCAGTCACAGATGCTTTTTTTTAATAATTCCCTTTCAGACACCCTTTCTCCTCCGCTCCATGAAAAGAGCCAGACACAAATAGTTTCTCTCTGTGTCTTTCGAATGTGTGTGAATGAAGAGCAATGCGAATTGACAGCCTGCCACCTTCTGGACAATTTTGAGTAGTGTGGCTTCCACCGAAATTAAATTTACTTGGGGGAAACATTATTTTTAAAGAGAACCCAGTCCAAAGAGCAATGAAGTGAGTTCCAATGTATGTTCTTGCTCCTCAGGAATAGAAGAGGGGGAAAAATGGTGAGAGGAAAAGCAGTGTTTCACTTCCCAGCATTCTTACCCATGCACCAGAAGGCTGCGGGGTCAAATCCATGGCTGTTTTCCCTTCCCTTCCTCTTTTCAATATTTATATGGAGTGTTGTACTCATGAAAATAGGGACCATCTAGAGACACATATAGTGCATGCAGGTGCTGTGCAAGCAACCTAAAGGTAGGCCTGTCACTGTACTTCTCTCTTTACCTGTAACTCCTTTGGCATCTCCATCCCTGTCCCTCCACACACCGTTCCAGCAGTTCACGCTAGTCCTAATTTGTAAGACTGCCTGATCTTCCAGCTCTCAGACTCCACACAGCTCTGCAGCTGCACCTCGCTCCTAGTCTACATCCTTTTCTGGTCCACTTGTACTAAATGTGCTGATTTGTGTCAAACCCTGTGGTAGTTTTGTGAGAGAGTGAGCTGAAACCTAGGGCTTTCTATACTACCGTGCAGGGTTGATCTAAGATGCGTAGCTGAAGTCGACGTACTTAGATCTACTTACTGCAGTGTCTTCACTGTGGTAAGTTGACAGCTGATGCTCTCCCGCTGACTCTGCTTGCGCTCCTTGTTCTGATGCAGTCCCGGAGTCGACGGGAGAGCACTCAGCAGTCGATTTATTGCGATACATCGACCCGTGCTGGGTCAATCGCTGCCCGACGATCTGGCGGGTATTGTAGACAATCCCCTACAGTGCAGTACAAACAACACAACTATCAAGCCCATTTTCATTCACAACTTCAGGTCACACTGGAGATGAAAGACCATAAAACTCAACCACTGTATCAAGGCTAGTTCATGGTGTTTTGACTCTGATCTAGAGTTACCAAGTTTGGTTGAACGTATTCCTGGAAGTTTCATCACATGACAATCTTTAATTAAATATTAATTCCTGGAGACCCCAGCACAATCCTGAAGAGCTAACAGTACTTTGACCAATAGGTTTCATAATCAACCAATAACTCCTCAGCTGGACAGGGAGGTGTCCTGTCATCAGAGCAGGCATACGAAGTGCTCGCAGTGAACCATGTAATCTTTTATGATCATAAATAATTGTCGTAAAATCTCCTGCTAATAACAACCCGGCTGTAGGGGGATGTAAGCCAAGACCCTTCAGTACTAGAACCAGAAACAGCCACTGCTTGAGCTACAGGAGAAACTCTTCTTGGCAGGTGCTGCAGTAGAGTGTTATAGAAATAAAGATCTGGACCAGGCCTAAAGAGATCATATAGTCCATTCCCTGCGCTGAGGCAGTATTAAGTATTCCCATACCATTCCTGACAGTTATCTGTCTAATCTGTTCTTAAAAAAACAAGGATGGGGATTCCAGAACCACCCTAGATAACCTATTCCATTGCTTATTATACCTATTGTTAAAAGTTTTTCCTAACATCTAACCTAAACCGCCCTTCCTGCAAACTAAGCGAATGACTTTTTCCTCCTTCCCTCTCTGGACACGGAGAACAAGTAATCACCATCCTCTTTATAACAACATATTTGAAGACTGTTATCATGGCCCTCCTCAGCCTTTTCTTCTCTAGTCTAAATATGCCCGTTTGTTTCCACCTTTCTTCATAACTCATGTTTTCAAAACCTCTTATTTTTGTTGCTCTCCGCTGGACTCCCTCCAGTTTGTTCATATCTCTAAAGTACGGTGCCCCAAACTGGACACAGTACTCGGCAGAGGTCTCACCAGTGCCGGGTAGAGCAAAACAATGACCTCTCATGTCTTACATACAATACTCTTGTTTTTATATCCCAGAATGACAATTGCCTTTTTTTGCAACAGCATCACACTGTGGACTCATGTTTAATTTGTGATCCACTCTCACTCCCAGCTCCTTTTCTACAGGACTGCTGCCTACCCAGTCATTTCCCATTTAATATTTGTGTATTTGATTTTTATTTTTCCTTCTTTCATGTAGTATTTGTCTTTATTGCATTGTATCTTATTGATTTCAGACCAATTCTCCAATTTATCAAGATCATCTCGAATGCTAATCCTATCTTCCAAAGTGTTTGTGAAGTGTCTTTTGCAAATTTTATAAGCATACTCTCTACTCCATCATCCAAGTCATTAATGAAAATATTGAACAGTACCAGGCCTTCACAGGACTCTGTTTAGAATCATAGAATATCAGGGTTGGAAGGGACCTCAGGAGGTCATCTAGTCCAACCCCCTGCTCAAAGCAGGACCAATCCTGCTTTGGATAGAAAACTCAACGGGTAGTGATCAAAGGTTCCATGTCTAGATGGCAGCCGGTATCAAGTGGAGTGCCCCAAGGGTCGGTGCTGGGGCCGGTTTTGTTCAATATCTTCATTAACGATCTGGAGGATGGTGTGGACTGCACCCTTAGCAAGTTTGCAGATGACACTAAACTGGGAGGAGTGGTTGATACGCTGGAGGGTAGGGATAGGATACAGAGGGACCTAGACAAATTAGAGGATTGGGCCAAAAGAAATATGATGAGGTTCAACAAGGACAAGTGCAGAGTCCTGCACTTAGGACGGAAGAATCCCATGCACTGCTACAGACTAGGGACCGAATGGCTGGGTAGCAGTTCTGCAGAAAAGGACCTAGGGGTTACGGAGGACAAAAAGCTGAATATGAGTCAACAGTGTGCCCTTGTTGCCAAGAAGGCTAATGGCATTTTGGGTTGTATAAGTAGGGGCATTTCCAGCAGATCGAGGGATGTGATCATCCCCCTCTACTCAGCACTGGTGAGGCCTCATTTGGAGTACTGTGTCCAGTTTTGGGCCCCACACTACAAGAAGGATGTGGATAAATTGGAGAGAGTCCAGCGGAGGGCAACAAAAATGATTAGGGGGCTGGAGCACATGACTTATGAGGAGAGGCTGAGGGAACTGGGATTGTTTAGTCTGCAGAAGAGAAGAATGAGGGGGGATTTGATAGCTGCTTTCAACTACCTGAAAGGGGGTTCCAAAGAGGATGGATCTAGACTGTTCTCAGTGGTAGAAGATGACAGAACAAGGAGTAATGGTCTCAAGTTGCAGAGGGGGAGGTTTAGGTTGGATATTAGGAAAAACTTTTTCACTAGTAGGGTGGTGAAGAACTGGAATGGGTTACCTAGGGAGGTAGTGGAATCTCCTTCCTTAGAGGTTTTTAAGGTCAGGCTTGACAAAGCCCTGGCTGGGATGATTTAGTTGGGTTTGGTCCTGCTTTGAGCAGGGGGTTGGACTAGATACCTCCTGAGGTCCCTTCCAACCCTGAGATTCTATGATTCTATGATTCTAATCCCCAACTAAATCATCCCAGCCAGGGCTTTGTCAAGCCTGACCTTAAAAACCTCTAAGGAAGGAGATTCCACCACCTCTCTAGGTAACCCATTCCAGTGCTTCACCACCCTCCTAGTGAAAAAGTTTTTCCTAATATCCAACCTAGACCTCCTCCACTGCAACTTGAGACCATTACTCCTTGTTCTGTCATCTGCTATCACTGAGAACAGTCTAGATCCATTCCCTTTGGAACCCCCTTTCAGGTAGTTGAAAGCAGCTATCAAATCCCCCCTCATTCTTCTCTTCTGCAGACTAAACAATCCCAGTTCCCTCAGCCGCTCCTCATAAGTCATGTGCTCCAGCCCCCTAATCATTTTTGTTGCCCTCCGTTGGACTCTTTCCAATTTTTCCACATCCTTCTAGTAGCGTGGGGCCCAAAACTGGATACAGTACTCCAGATGAGGCCTCACCAATCTCAAATTGAGGGGAATGATCATGTCCCTCAATCTGCTGGCAATGCCCCTTCTTATGCAGCCCAAAATGCTGTTAGCCTTCTTGGCAACAAGGGCACACTGTCGACTCATATCCAGCTTCTCGTCCACTGTAACCCTGGGTCCTTTTCTGCAGAAAAGGTACCTGATACATCTTCATATATGGTCCAGCCACTAGTACAAAGGCCTATATTCTCTTATAATGGATTAAAATAACAATGTTCAAGTGGTTGTACTAAAAATGGTGTTAAACATTTGTCCAGGCTCCTAGAGAAAAGAATGGGCTCCTTAGAAAAATAAATAGGGGAAAATTATTTTCTGGTTTTCTTTCAGATGTGGATATGGAGATTATTTGAGTGACCTCAATCTAAATAAATAGCATAGCATAGGTCAGTGCTTTTCAAAGTTCAGGTCACGACCCTATACTGGGTTGTGGCATGTAAGACACTGGGTCACCTTGCCCAGCTCCCAGGGACCCTAGCAGTGCTGGTCAGCACTGCCAACCAGGACGTTAAAAGTCCCGTTGGTGGTGCTGCCCAGCTAAGGCAGGGTAGTGCCTACCTGTTCTGACACTGCACCCCTCTGCCTAGGAGACAGACCTGCTGCTGGCCGCTTCCGGTGTGCAGCGTAGTCCGCAGTGCCAGGACAGGTGGGAAGCTTGCCTCTGCACCCCAGCTGTGCCGCTGACCGGGAAACACTGGATGTAAGTCTGTGCCCCAATCCTCTGCCCCAATCCCCTGCCCTAGCCCCACCCCAGAGCCTGAACCCCCAGCCCAAAGCCCAGACCCCCTCCCACACCCCTTCCCCAGGCCAGAGCCCTCTCCTACACCCCAAACCCCTCATTCCCAGCCCCACCCTGAAGCCCTCACCCCTGCACCCCAACCCTCTGCCCCACCCCTCATCCCCTCCCACACCCCAAACCTCTCATCCCCAGCTCTATAGGGTCATGGACATCAACAATTTTCTTCAACTGGGTCCCCAGAAAAAAAGTTTGAAAACCACTGGCATAGGTTACGTTTGGATGGCAAGTCACAAAACGCAAAAGATCCATAGTATTCTCCAGGCCCACCAATTTACACCCCCAAATCCTCCTATTACACCCCCTCAGTAACCTAGCACTTTCCACAGGAAAAGGCCTAGAGGAACAAATAGACTTTGTCTCCATGGTGGCACCACATATCAATATGTTTGTTGATTGAAACATTCTTCCAACAGCGTCCTTGCACTCCTGTGTATGTATGTATTTGGATAACAGTAATGTATCTATGAGAGAGGCTTCAGCCACGGATGCGGAATGAAACTCATTGCCAAACTGAGGTTGCAGAGTAGTATAGGAATAGAAATCAAAGACCTTAGGTCCATGAGCAGCCTTATAAATGTGCATGTTATAAGTAAGTAGGAGCAGGGTTGCATCAGGGGATGTCCATGCTTCTGCAGACTGTAGGATGCCTTCAACTCCCTTTGAAAACAATGGACATTGAAGGTTCACAGCAAGCCACAGGAGACTAATTTTTTGCTGCTGCTCATTGTGTCTGCTTGCTTGCAGGGGTATTCTGTAGGCAGCAGCTGCACCTTAGAAATTATTACAGACTCATGCAGTGAGTAAACTTTACTGGCAACATGTTGACCTGTAAAAGAATTGCACCACAGCTAGCAATCTCCAAGATCTAACTGCCTACACATTTGCTTCAACGGAACTTGTAAGGCTGTATACCATAGCACCACCTGGTGACTCCCAACAATATAACAACAGTTCTCAGAACTGGAGCTGTCCTATTTTAGTGCATTTTTGCTGTATTACGTATAACAATTTCATTTTTCTGATTAATGAGTGAATATTTTTCTTGCTTATTAACTTGCACAGCTGTTTCTCCCCAGAATGGAGAGATGGGGATCTCTGGTATTCAATCAACCTGGCTCTAATCAGTTCTCTGCTAGGCCAAATGGCGGAGACTGCAGCAAATATTTAGGTATTGAGCTGAGCCCAGTGCAGCCATCCCCAGTGAGGAGGAGGTCAGAAAGACCTCTGGACCCAATCCAGTCTGTTATATTGAAGCAGGCTGCTTTGCCCTTGAGGTCACAGATGCAGGAGTACTGCAGTGGCCTGTGCAAGCTAAACAAACTCCAACCACAAGTTTGCATTTGGGAAACTGAGCATGTCTCTTATGCAAACATTCACACTGCCAGTCCCCAGGGGAAGAGACCACCCCTCATTGCCTCCTAGAGACAAGAAAAGGCTCTTTTTATGTTTGCTTGTACTTCAGCAGAGTCTGTTCTCTGGTTGTAGGCATGCCATTGTGTGTCTGTTGTAATGAGCTGATTAGGTGTATACATGCAGCACTGCCTTCTTCCAAGTGGAATCAGAAATGTGTTCCGTAGCCCCAATACAGCTAACTGCAAACAGAGATGCTCTTTTAGCTCAGGGGGCCTGTGCTTCTACAGCAAGGTTTGTTCCTCTGGTTTTAGAAGTGGGATGTGAACTCTTGTGAAGCCAAGCACTCGAGAATGACCCATGTTAAACTGGTGGGTATGTAAGGAACAGGCCAGTAAGTGCTCCACCGCTCTCCACTGTGTTTCATACACTTTATATCACTAACAGCCAGTGGAGTTTCCCCTTTAAAGTAGTACAGGGTGTGAGCATCTGGAGTAGTAGGATCTGAATTCTGTCCCCTCTCTTACTGTGAAGCTCGGAGTGGCTGTGATGTGTAACACAGTAACACCCAGGAAGTGCCTATATGCCTATTGAGAACACCTTGAAAACTTTAGTTACTCACCTTACAGCTAACGAGACCAGATATTTGAGATAAAATGCATCATGCGGGACAGGGCTGGCAGCTTTGAGATTTTATCCCAAAGAACAAACGTTATCATATGGACGGAGCATGTTTGAGTGCAACATGATGATGTGCCATCAACCTGTTGAATCACGGCACCAACAAAGGACACTGCATCAGAAAGTCAGCTTACCTTCTGAAAACATCAGCACCTAGGAGCATGGCCCATGTCTCTTTACCTAAAGTAGCTGCTTATCTAACAAAATCAGGACAAGCCCACAAACACCATATCTGGTGACAAATGGACCACTACTGAAGTTCCACCAGGTGAGCTGTGACTTAGAAGAACAGCACAGTATTCCAAGGCTACACCGGTGCTTGCAGCATAGTCCAGTGTAGATGCAGACAATGCCATTGACAGTAATATGTGCCAATGCCCCCAGTGATCAATAGCAGACCAACCCCCCCGAATTCTGTTTCTGCTTGGAGCATTTCATTTACTGGAGCCTTGTTGGAGCTGTCTTGAAAATGGCACTGATTTTTTTTTCAGAACTATTTTCATGTAGAATGTACGTCCTTCTATTTGTGAGAGAGTGAAAGAGAGGCATTATCGTGCACTGATTGGGTAATTTGGTCTAGCTAAAGTACTGGCATATTCAGTTGTGAGTACGTGAGATAAAACTTAGCCTGAATGAAGGATGTCTTGACATTTTCCACTGTCTGTGAAGACGCTGGTCCAAAATCCTGCTATTCCCATTACATCTCTCTTCAGAACCCGCCCATCCTAAAATTACCGTAAGACCAGCACAGACCTGGAGATGCTAGCCAAGAAATGTGCTACTGATATTTTCACCCCTCCACTTTCCAAACTTGCTTGGTGCTGTGTGGTTATAAGGGCTCCCTTACTGTTTTCTGGGATTAAGAAGTGCTCTGGTGAGCTGTTGGGGCAATACTCAATATTGCAAATTGTAGGCAGCAACGGATGGAGAGTGCTGCCTTTATGAAAATATTAAGTACCAAAATGCAGACATAGAAAGGTCACTCTTTTAAGTGCCTGTAATTTCTATGCTCTGGTAATTTTTGCACCTTGTTGATTGGTTAACCTCTTTCTCTCTGATCTCCTCATCTCTCATCCCTTCCTCTCTGGCCCCAATATGGCTGCCAACTCCTTTCTGACCACGTCTGTCCTCTTCTTGCAACTCTGGCCTGGCTTCTTCCACCTACGGCCCAAGTTCCTCTTCTTGCTTTCAGTTCTCCCCATAGCTCCGGTCCTGACTTGATCTCAGCCCTCGTCTCTTCCTGCTTTCCCATTGTGACTCTAGCCCAGCTAATCTACTGACACTATCCTCTGTCTTCTTCCCCAGTCCCTGACTTCAAGCCACATTCCTCACCTCCTTCAAGTTTCATGATCTCTCCCTTCACGGCGATGTCATGCGCAGTTGGTGCATAGCGTTCTACCCATTCATGCCTGTATATTTTAAGTAGACTGGTCAAAATGTTTTGGCCAAACAATGGGCTTCTCTCTGGAAATTTATGGAGGAAAAAAAATATTTTGAAAATGTTTCATTTTTGATGGGGAAAAAAACCCAAGCGTTTTTGAAGTGTTAGAGACTGAAAAATTTCTAAAACTGATTTTTTTCCCCCAGTTTTTCAATGACAAATTGGTGCATTTCTGCAAAATTTCCAGAGGAAAAAATGGAAAATTCCTATCAACTTTTCCATGGAAAATATTTTCCAAACAGATCTAATTAGGTATCGAGGCCATGTCCTTGCTGGCTCTAAGCTATGGAACTTCCTTTAATTGAGTATCAGGACTGACCCGCCCCATCTCACCAAGGTCACCATGAAATGCGGTCTCTTTCTCCACATTAGCTATTCCCCAGAACAAGCCTAGATATGGCCAAGAAGTAAATAATCATGTAATGACTAGGGCTCTTAAGTAATTTAAAAAATAATTGCGATTAATTTCACTGTTAAATAATAGAATACCATTTATTTAAATATTTCGGATGTTTTCTACATTTTCAAATATATTCATTTTAATTACAACAGAATCCAAAATGTATAGTGCTCACTTTATATTACAAATATTTGCACTGTAAAAAAAAAAGTATTTTTCAATTCACCTCATACAAGTACGTTTTTTCAATCTCTCTCATGAAAGATGAACTTACAAATGTTGAATTCTGTACAAAAAATAACTCCATTTAAAAATAAAACAGTATAAAACTTTAAAGCCTGCAAGTCCACTCACTCCTACTTCTTTTTCAGCCAATCGCTCAGACAAACAAGTTTGTTTACATTTGCAGGAGATAATGGTGCCCGCTTCTTGTTTACAATATCACCTGAAAGTGAGAACAGACGTTTGCATGGCTTTGTTGTAGCCGGCGTTGCAAGATATTTACATGCCAGATGCGCTAAAGATTCACATGTCTCTTCATCTTCAACCACCATTCCAGAGGACGTGTCCATGCTGATGACGGGTTCTGTTTGATAACGATCCAAATCAGTGCAGACCGACGCATGTTCACTTTCATCATCTGAGTCAGATGCCACCAGCAGAAGGTTGATTTTCTTTTTTGGTAGTTCACTTTCTGTAGTTTCTGCATTGGAGTGTTGCTCTTTTAAGACTTCTGAAATCATGCTCCACACCTCGTCCCTCTCAGATTTTGGAAGGCATTTCAGATTTTTAAGCCTTGGATTGAGTGCTGTAGCTATTTTTAGAAATCTCACATTGGTACCTTCTTAAAATGAAGATGTGCTGGGTCATCATTTGAGACAGCTATAATATGAAATACATGGCAGAATGTGGGTAAAACAGAGCAGGAGACATACTATTCTCCCCCAAGGAGTTCAGTCAAAATGTAATTAACACATTTTTTTTTAAATGAGAGTGATCAGCATGGAAGCATGTCCTCTGGAATGATAGCCAAAGCATGAAGAGGCATACAAATGTTTAGCATATGTGGCACATCAATACCTTGCAATGACGGCCACAAAAGTGCCACGCAAAAGCCTGTTTTCACTTTCAGGTGACATTCTAAATAAGAAGCCAGCAGCAGCATCTCCTGTAAATGTAAACAAATGTGTTTGTCTTAGTGACTGGCTGCATAAGAAGTAGGACTGAGTGGACTTGTAGGTTCTATAGTTTTACATTGGGATGTATTTTTTTTTTTTGAGTGCTGTTATGTAACAAAAAAAAGTCTACATTTCTAAGTTGCACTTTCACGATAAAGAGATTGCATTGTGGTATTTATATGAGGTGAATTGAAAAATACTATTTCGTTTGTTTAGCATTTTTAAAGTGCAAATATTTGTAATAAAAATAATATAAAGTACAGTTTGTATTGTGTGTTGTAATTGAAATCAATATATTTGAAAATGTAGAAAAAATCCAAAAATAATTAATAAATTTCAATTGGTATTCTATTGTTTAACAGTATAATTAAAACTGTGATTAATAGCGATTCATTTTTTTAATTTGTGATTAATTTTTTTGAGTTAATCGCATGACTTAACGGCGATTAATTACAGCACTAGTAATAACCATCCTGCTCCTGCTGAATGAGTGGAGAATGAGGCGGCCCATTGATCAGGTAACAGTGGTAGAAGGACATACAAGGTCTATTTGTCATTCTTCCAAAGAGATGGATGGTGGGGACTGGTTGGATGGCTGCTCCTCGAAGATGCCAGGAATGAGAAAAAGCCAACCACACATCCCAGCATTGTCAGGACATCATGCAGGGCATACACTCCCTCTTGCAGGCTATTAAAGATAGGTGGCCTTTGGTGCTAAAATGACCAGGATAGAGAAGAGAATCCAGGTCTGTGGGGAGGTTCAGGAATATGGAAAAAGTCTGCATCTCTTTTTGCACAGGCCTTGATGAGGAATGTCTAAGTCTAGACTAGAGGCTCATGAGACTCTGTGGCAGGGACCCATCCCATAGCATGCACCCTTCTGGCTCCGCATGACCTTGCGGGCACCAATTTTTGAATTCCCCCCCTAGTTCTCCCAATAATGTGTTCACAGGCCAGCCACTTAGTAACGCTTCCCTTCCTGGGGCTCAGCTTATAAAGTCTGCAGGAAGTACTGCCTACTTTGGCCTTTGAAGCCCAGAGCCTGCCCTCTTGAGGTTTCCAGAACTCTTGTCTGAGGCTTCTTGAGATCATTTTCTTGGGTCATGAGCATGGAGAGAAACAGGCATATGGCACAACACACAGCAACTCATTTCCAAAGACATTTCTTGGATCCAGCAGCGTGTTGTCTTCTCCAACAGCTGTTTTATCAAAACACAACATCTGTCCTCTTCATTAGAATAATGTCTGGGCTGAGCTTGAATATGAAATGAACATAAAGAAATCAGGAACATGGGCAGAAAATAAATACTGTGCCTCTGATTCTCCTCATACGCCAGGGTAAGCCCACAGACTTCAGAGGAGTTATTCCTGATTTACTCCAGTGTGAGCGAAACCAAACTCAGTCCTACAGAGTCACAAATAATGGTGAGCAAGCGCAATGTGTATGGAACCTAGTTGATGCCCGCTTATCAGGGCGCTCTCTTTCACCCTGAAACATTTTATTTTAACAAAGGAAACCATGGTCCTTCCCCAGCTCCATTTCCACAACAACTGGCTGACAGCTATTGATACAGCAGAAGATCATTCATTGCTTCTTTGTCAAACGCACCAAAATAAACTTCCACGAGATGGCACCAGAGAATCAGCTTTGGTGTACCGTGGCCAATGTTAGAAATTCATAAGCTGTCAGTAAACTTTAGAAATTTAGGCTGAGAATTTCACTGGCACTTCAATGGCCTAATTGCCTTAGGAGTCTTGGAAAAATCCCATAACGTTCCCTAGCCTACAGATTGTGATCTACTTGTAAATCCCTCTGGGAACTCTATAACATGGATACAGGTTGGGTACCATAATTTGGTCCTCCGAGAGTGGCCCCATGAAAAGAAGTAGGAATATTTGCAATGCACTACTTACCTTCTGAAATTGGACCATAAATCAAAGACATACTGTAAGTCAATGACTAAGTGGAAACAGATTCTTTTGCTATTCTTTGTATTATAGTAATACCTAGAGGCTTGTAATGTGCCAGCTGTTTCCCATGCACCGTCTCATGGCCTAGAGTCACATTTCAGTTGTTACAAGGAGGAGAGAAAAAAATTGTTCTCATTCACCTATGAGGCTAGACCAAGAAGCAATGGGCTTAAATGGTGGCAAGGGCTGTTTAGGTTGGACATTAGAAAATATGTCCTAACTGTCCGTGTGGTTAAACACTGGAACAAGTTGTTTAGGGAGGTTGTGGAATCTCTGTCTTTTCAGATTTTAAGAGCAAGTTAGAAAACACCTGTCAGGGATGGTCTAGATAATACTTAGCCCTGCCATGAGTGCAGGGGACTGGACTAGGTGACCTCTCAAGATCCCTTCCAGTCCTATGATTCTGTGATTCAGGGGGCCTGCCTAACTTTCTCCTCTTGGACTGTTCAAATAAATGTCACTTCAGGCTTTTTCTTAGTCAAAAGATACCCCTCATTGGGGACTAGGTTTACTAATATAAACTATAAAAACTCAACCCACCTAGAAGAACATCCATTCATAAGTCTCCACGACGCCAGGTTTCTCTTCCTCCTCCAAGACCTTCCTGTCTAGGGCCTTTGCAGTCTTTTCTCTGCTTAAACAGGGTCTTTCCCAGGCATAGAGGGCTTTCCTCACACTCTGCCCTCTTGATTGCAACTTCCTGTTCCTTTTACATTGGACTCCCTTGATTTCTCTCAGATGGGGCTCATTCGGTAATCAGGACTGGTTTAGCCCCAGACTCTCCAGCCCCTGGGGCAAGCCAACCAGGATATGGGCCTCACTGTGCTAGGCGCTGCACATACATATAGCACGAGACATATAGCATAATCTAAGCAGACAAGACAGAATACTACCCCTACTTTAAAGATGGGAAGCTGAGACACTAAGAACAAACAACTTGCCTAAAGTCATGCAGGAACCCTGTGCCAGAGCTAGGAAGTGAACCCCCATCTCCTGGATCCCAGCACAGTGCTCTAGCTATAAAGCTAGTTGTTCTCTCCTGTACCAAGGCATCCTAATTCCCAGGTCCCTGCTCCAGCCACCAGACTGTGGTCCCTGTATTCTGTACCCTTTGTCTGTGTCTCTGAAGCAGTCTAAATTCTCTTCCTTTCCAACAAAGGGTCAGCCATGTCTATGTTCAACTGCAGCAGAGGCAGTGCAGTGATGTTTTTGTGCAGCTCAGAAATGGGATTTTTAGGCTTTGCTGCTGGGTTTTGTTAGTGCTGGAAAATTCTTTAAGTAAAACAGCAAAACCCAATATCCAGAAAAAATCAGCTGTGCCAGCTCCAGAGCCTTCATTTCTACTGCTGAAGGCAAAGTGCAAGGATTGAGTAGAACTTATTTATAAGCCAACCTTGTTCCAAGCAAAGTGCACTGGAAGCAATAGCACAACTACAGGCAAGTGCAATTGGTTACTTAACTAATGCATCTGCTGGGTCCATAGGAGAAGCCCACACCTCTCATTCATCATCTTCATTTAATTAGCAGAGGTGTCGACCTTAGGGGTAAATGAAATATGTAGCAATCCCATGAACGTTTCAGCAACCTGCTGCACAATCAGGGAAAGCTGTGTACAGTACCAGCTAATTCCTGTCAGAGTTCATGGATGGATTTTTTTTTAAAAGGAAGAAAATTACAACTGATAGTTTATATGGCACCTTCAATCCAAAGATCTCGATGGACTGCCTCACTCAGTACAGGCTAGATTGCAGATTGTGGGTACAGTAGCACACCTTGAGGATCCAATGGAGATCAGGTACAAACACAGAAATTGTTATGACTATGTTGCAATTTGCAGCTTGAGGAGAGGAATCTGAGCTAGCTTTTCATCTAGCAGTAAAGCAACAGCAGGTGAACCAGCAATTACCCAGGGTTCTGGGAGGACTCACAGGGCCTGTACTGAAGCACTGCTCCATGGCTACAGTACCTATCCCAGCCAGATTAAAGCTCATTCGGGTCTGAATACTGTACCTGCCGTATGGAGGTGTCCTCAGGAGGCAGCCCCAAAGGGCTTGGACAAGAGAGAGAGGGGAAATGACTTGCCCAAAGTCATGCAGCATGTGACTGAGCCAAGCACAGAGCCCAGCTCAGCTGGTTCTGAAGGCCAATTGCTACCACCTGGCCTGCTCTGCCTCTTTACAAGCTGACTGGAGAAATGGGCAGGTAGGTAGCCACACTGCTCCAGGACCACATCCCAGAACAACCTGTCACTCAGCCAGCTACAGTCCCTCCCTTGCTAGCCACTTGCTCTGAGTGAGGACCAAAATACCGTGTGCCTTTTTGGCAAGCTGTTTACCTCCCACTTGTGAGTCCAGCTAACTGCCTGGTTAGCAAGTATCAAGTGAGTAATGCCTGCTCCCTCCGGCAGCATGAACAGAGTCAAGGGTGTGGGGGGGCAGTGAGTGGGAAGGGGCTTAATCCCCTTCATTCCCATGTCCCAGAAAGGGCTCTGACAGACCTTATGCCCACAGGGGGCAATACTATGCCTGTTGAAATCAGTAAGAGTTTTCCCATTGCCTTTGACAGGCATTGGATCAGACCCGTAGGGAATATTTTACCAACCACTAAGATGCAGCCACTTCTGGAGTTGAGGAGAGAAGCTGCTTAACAGCATAATGCAACATGACATGACCGTTTAGGACACAAGATGAGGCACAATGCCACAGCCAGTTGCAACTGCATGGGGAATCTATCGCTGTTGACCATGTTGCTGTAAATGAGAGCTTTATCATGAGCCTGGTATAAGAGGCAGAGCTTTGGTGCCCTGCCCCCAGAGCAGCTGACAGAGAAGAGAGTCACAGTTGGATTCCCAGTTTCCCTCTGCTTTGGGTGGCAGGGGGAATGCACCTTGCACCACCACACTACCTGACATAGCAAAGGTGCCCCAGTACACTGGCATGGTTGCACATGCCAGGATGGAGTGTCTGAGGCCCTCTGCATAGGAGAGGGTGTAGGGGCACTTGCTGTTATCCCCTCAGTGCTCCTATTTATGATGCTTACTGCCCTGCACATAATTTGGCCTTTACAGAGAACCATACATTTTCAAACTGCTTTATGAATCTAGACTAGGACACTTTCCCTGCCCCAAAGAGCTATGCAAAGTTCAGGGGTGTTTGGAGCTGGGGGGCTAACTAGGGCCTATGTCATTTAGATAAACTTTAAAGAACGTGAAGGAAAGAAACAAAGATTAGTGTCCATAGGCATGGCAACTAGAGGCATGGTGGGTGCTGCAGTACCCTCCCGTTTTATGTGGAGTCCTGGCTCCTGGCCCCACACCCAGGGCTCTGCTCCTGGTCCTGGGCCCAGGCTGCCTGCCCTGTGCCTGCCCCCAGCTGTGACCTTAGCCTCATCCCCCTTACTTGGGGAGGGGGGCGGCAGCAGACAGGAGTAAGGGGGCTGGCTTTCAGCACCCCCACTATAAAAAGTGTTCCCACACCACTGTTCATGTCCCCAAATCATACAGTGTTCTAGTGATTGGAACCAAAAACTGGGAGTGAGGCATCCAAAGGCCTGTTCTCAGCTGACTGCATGACCTTGAGTAAGCCACTTAACCACTCTGTGCCTCAGTTTCCCCATCTGTGAGATGGGGATAATACTTCACTCAAAGTGGTGCTTTACATTTTAGCAGGTAGGGCTTTGAGGCCCTTTTATGGGAAATGTAAAATACTGGGCAAAAACCAGCATTTTAAACTCCCAAGTGTTTCATGGTTTGAGCTTGTTATTTATTTTGCAAATTTCTAAATCAAAAAATGGTTTGTCTGTTCATTTTCTGTGAAACAAAACTAGCGTGTCTCTTGTTGGAATTTGCATGATGTCAGCTTAAGTAACCATTGTACCAGATCCACCCAAAGTGTATGGGAGCCACATATGTATGCAAGACCCTGTCCGTGTATTCATATATAGCTCCATGTTTTAGGGAGAGATTGATTTTTATAATAGATTAGTCTTTTCTTGGCTTCTGGCCAGTATGTGTGGAGCCACTCAATCTGTTGTGAGCTCAGATTGATTAGAGCTTTTGAAAAAATGTGTAGCAGATTGCTCCTTTAATGAAGATAAATCATGCTGATGTCACATATACTAAATATGGTATTGCAACGGGGCTGTTTGCATTATGCTATTGGAGGTGGGTTATCAACTCCATTCTAAAACTTCTGCTTCCTTCCATAGGCAACATTGAGAATTCGAGATGTGGGCACAATGGTGTTCTCAAAGCAACGGGAAAACACAAAGCAGAGCTCAGCTGGAACAAGAAGTTTTGCATGGTTTCCACCTAAAGTCACCCCAGGTATGCCTGATGCCCCTAGGGCCTGATTCTCCAAGGCCTAGCATCTTCTGTCGTCCTTATACCGGTGCACAGTGGGGTTAAAAAAAATGAAAATCCTCTTCTAAGCAGAGTTTTGTCCCTGAAAGGAGAGACATGCCTAGCCATGGTGCAGCGCAGCTTGAATGCATTCCGGCTACACTACATCTCTGTCAGCCCCTGCAGCCTGGGGGTGAGGTTAGAGAACATAGGAGTGTGGGGGTGGAGTTAGTGGGCCAGGCTGTTAGAGAGATGCTTCAGTTAGGACTCCACCACTGCATGCCAGAGGCATCATGAAGTTCACTATGGACTTGGCTATTGATGTCGATTTTTGGATGGAAGGTGCTTAGATTAGTACAGTGATGGATGGTGTCTAAAGCCCTAAGAAAGACCGATAGAAAACCCTAGTAAATCATAATGGTAGCATTTACACCCCCGTTGCACTGACATAAATGGCTATATATGAGATCCAGAGCAATAGAGAATCAGACCCCTAGAGTTGAAGGCCAGAAGGGAACATTACAATCATGCAAGTCTGACTTCCTGCCTAATATAGTACAGCCGAGTAGGAAAGAATAATTTCGTCCAATGGAGGGATCACTGGGTGAAAGTCTATGGTCGTGGCATTTCATCCAGTGATTCCCTACCATGTAGTACTATGCTGTGCTAAACAGGGGTACTAGGACTATTCACTATCATCCCAGGGGCATTCCAACACTGGGCTTATAAGAGGAGGCTGTATGGTCAGGTTTTGTTGGCAAGAATTCCCAGCCATCTCCTGGAGCAGAGCTGTCCTCTTGATCTCATCCACGACAGCGATTAGCCCTCATTGGTATAAGGAGCATTCTGCATTCCCCCTGTCTCGGGGTACACAAGGTTCCTTCAAGGTCAAAGTGAACAGGCTCCGTTCCCAGGTCTGCCCCCGACGCCGTGTGTGACCTTGAACTCGTCACTAAGCCCCCTGTTTTCAGTGTTGATCAGGAGCCCAAATTCACCACCCAGGCACCTAAGCAGAAGTTACCTTATTTTCAGAGCTGCTGAGCAGCCAGAGAGGCGATTGACTTCCATGGCAGGGGACAGCGTGGCGTGCCTCTGGAAATCAAACTAACAGTGAGGTCTGTCCCTATAAGGGCCAGGGGGCTTGGGGCCAGCCTACCTTGTTACCAGACTCAGCAGGGGAGGCGCTCAGGTGAGCCCTGTAAAGGACTGGGAGCAGGAGAAGGTCCCTAAAAGTAAGTGTGTGTGTGTGTGTCGAGAGGGGGCACCAGCACCTGAAATATGCCCTTTTGCCCCCATACTGCCCCTTCCCCCTGAGGCCCCAGCCCCTGCTCGCTCCTCTGCCCGCTTCTCCTCCTCTGTCGCTTGCCCTTACTGCTATTAAAAAGTGTTGGGGGGCTATGCCTCACTGGCCTTTCCTGTCCCGGTGCCCCTGACTGAGAGCTGCCGATAGCTCATCTCAATTGATTGGACTCTTCCTGTTGGTATGCATACTTCCGCCTTTTCATGTTCCCTGTATGTATAAATATCTCCTGTCTGTGTGTTCCATTCTATGCATCTGAAGAAGTGGGGCTGTAGCCCACGAAAGCTTATGATGAAATAAATTTGTTAGTCTCTAAGGTGCCACAGGTACTCCTGTTCTTTTTGCAGTTGAGGAGAGTGGTAGAAGGGCTCGTGCAGGATGGGAGGGTTCTCCTTTCAACACTGAGAAAGGCAAGGGACAAGCCTCTCAGGGTATGTCTACACTGCAGTTAAAAAACCGCGGCTGGCCCGAGCCATCGGATTCAGGCTCGCCGGGCTCAGGCTAAGGGGCTGTTTAACTGCAACACAGATATTCAGGCTCGGGCTGGAGCTCCGGCTCTATGAGCCTGCAAGGTGGGAGAGCCCCAGAGCTTGGGCTGCATCCCGAACCTCAGCGTCTACACAATTAAATGGCCCCTTAGCCCAAGCCCCAGAAGCCCGAGTCACCTAGCCCAGGCCAGCTGTAGGTATCTAATTGCAGTGTAGACCTACCCCGAGAGATTCAGCCTTGGGTGAGCAGAGGAACTGCTTTTGTCTAGTCTCAGTTCTATGTTTGAGGAATAAAACTGTGCTTGGAAAGTGTGGTAGAGTCTCCTTCCTGGGGAGGCCAGGCAATCCCCTCTGAGCAGGGGGGAAACTGAGGCAGCAGCTAGCCTGAAGCCAGACTAGGTAAGGTGGCCCTTCTACAATGACTACTTTTATTTAGGTGCCTGCATGTGAATGTAATGCTCTGCCTCTCCACAACACGCCCCACCTGGCCACAACACACTCCCCTAACCCTAAGCCTAGTCCTGGCACCTTTCATCACTGAAATGCAATGGCTGTAGTGAAATACGGGGACTGCTAGTAACTCCCTGAGACAGGAGACAGTTAAACTAAAACAGAGCAGAGCAGAATGCAGAAAACCTCTGTCCAGTTCAAACCGCAGAGGCCCTTACACGGGTTGGGAAATTGGTTCATTACTGACACAATGATATCACTTCCTCACTTATCAGTTCCTATAGCAACAAGGGTTTCCTTGGAGGTCTCCCCCCTGCAAGCGCTGGCCGGGCCTGGCTTTGGGCGAGCTGATAAAAGCACAACCCAGGATGGTACGGATACAGGCACTCTGCGCTGAGATGTAGGAGAACCATCTTTAACTTTGCGGGGCACCTCAGATACCTACGAGCAAGGGGTGGGCTGTGTGCGCAGCACTGGAATGTCCTGCATAGCCATGAGTGTGTTGGAGAAAGGTGTTCACTGCTCCTTTTCCCCTGCTTCTCGTAAGTGAGAAAAGTGTGATGTTCGGTAACTAACTCAGAGAGTGAAGAATTTCTCCATGCACCAGGTTTTGCTAGACTGATTATTATTATTATTTATTTTATTACTACTGTAGCCATTAGAGGCCCAGCCAACACCAGCATCTCAATGTGCTTGGTGCTGTACATGCACCTATCGTAAGAAACAGTCCATGTCCTAAAGCACTTACAATCTAAACCGCCAAGACAGACAAAGGGTGGGGGAAAGGGAGAGGACATACAAGCAGAAGACTGGGATCTGAGGTAGGGAGAGTAAGGGTCAAATTTTCCAAAGTGATCCATGCCTAGGGTGACCAGATGTCCCTATTTTATAAGGACAGTCCCATTTTTTGGGTCTTTTTCTTATATAGGCACCTATTACCCCCCACCCCCTGTCCTGATTTTTTCACATTTGCTGTCCGGTCACCCTATCCATTCCCACAATCTGTATGCCGGGCCCTGAGACCTCTTGCAAACTATCCCAATGGGAGCTGAGCATGTCTGAAAATCTGGCCTAATTGAGGGGGCTGATGCCTTGAAATCTGGCCTCCAGAGTTCTACACTGAGCCATGGCACAGCCACAAGTTGGATATAGATCTGAGTCCTATGCCGGAACTGTAACCCCACAACCACCTTCCCCCATTCCCATAAAATCTTCTCCTGAATGGAGCCAGGACAACACATCATTCTAGTAGTGATCCATGTATGAGGTGGTCTTCCGGCTTGCTGCCCCTCTGTAAATATCATTGTAAAATGGCAGAGCTCCTTTTCCCAGGACAACCTCCGCTACCCTGCTCTGCTTTACGCTTCTTCTTTGACCGCATATACAGGCTTTGCTGTGGCGCCACTTTGCTGGCCCCTGGGGATTTGACTTCATGCTGCTTATGACGTTGCATTAGTGAAATTACCTGAGTGATGCCTGCAGCCTTGTTCTCGCTGGAGGGTGGTTTTGCCCCGGCGTTTAAAGGAATGATTCATTTTGGCTTCACTGCTAGCTGTCACTTCATGCCTGAGGGTCAGAGCAACATTTAGCAATGTCAGGCCTGGAAAACGAACAGTACAGACACAAAACTAATTGAGCCCTATATGCACGCACCCACAAAGCGATAGCTAGGGAACGTTGTAGTTCTGATGTTAACCTGTCAAGATTCAAAGCGGGAGATGGCAGCAAGCTGGTCTGGGATTGCATTCTTAACTCCCCAGTTTAATAATAATACCTAGCTCTTATCAGCAGATCTCACAGTGCTTTACAAAGGGGGTAAGTGATACTATCCCCATTTTTATATTTGGGGAAACTGAGGCCTGGGAAAGTGAAGTGACTTGCCCAAGGTTATCCAGCAAACCACTGGCAGAACTAGGCATGGAACTCAGGTCTCCTGCATCCCAGTCCAATGTGCTGTCTGCTAGGTCACACTGCCTTTCTAGCTTATTGTGAGGAGTCAGAGATATAGAACTAGTGTGATACTCGGTACAATAGTGTGGATTTCTAGCTAGTGGGCTGGTACTTGTCCTCTAATGAGGCTGGCTATAAATAGAGAGGGTAGATAATAGGATCATGGCAATTGCCCTAATATCAGATGAGACCCAAGGTCCACCTGCTCCAGTGTCTTGTCTCTGACAGCGACCAGTGCCAGGTGCTTCAGATCCTGGGGGCTGGAACTGGGGTGTGCTGCTGCACCCCCTGGATTGAAATGGCTTCCATTATATAGAGGGTCTATCATTCAGTTGAATGGCTCTCAGCACCCCCACGATACAAATTGTTCCAGAACCCCAACAATAAATGTCATGGTTGCCTTTTGCCATTCCAAACACCTTTGGCCAGTCTGTCCCATTGCCTGGTGGGATCTTTAGCCATTTCAGACCACCTCTCTATATTAAAATGGTGGCAACAGGCCCCACATCCCAGAGCCCTTTGGGCTGCATTTGGCTAACAGACTGCACTCTGACCTGCTCTGCGGCCTCTAGTTGATCTAGTCTTTGTCGAGTTATCTGTGTATGTGCGTGACAGAGAGAAGGGAATCTTTGTTTTACAGACCGCCTGGATTCAGGAACTCCATTCAGCTGGTGTGTATCTGGAAATCACTCCACCTTTGTTAGCACCCTCCAATGATATAGACGGAGAATCCCAAAGGCAAGGAGCAGTCTTAATAAAACTTCTGGCCGAACCGGCACATCTAAGGTGTGGCGGATCCTGCCTGGGCGGATGAAACAAAGTGGGAAATGTCTCTCAGAAGAACTCCACTTTTAAGGAAAGAGTGCCTGCCTGCCCCTTACCCACCATGGCAAAGATAAGGAAGGGATGGCCCAGGGAAGGACTTTTCTGCTCCCTAGCCTCCTACTTTGACTCACACCAGAGTTCCTCTATGTCAGGGGTTCTCGCGCACAACCTCCAAGTGGCAAGGTTACAACCACCCAACCCTTTCCATGAGAGGAGAATCCAGCTAGATCCTGGCTTGGTGGGGGTGCCTAGTATGGAAAAGGTCGAGAACCACTGATCTGTGGAATCATCTTCCTCATGCTTTTGGGCCCCTACAAGTTTGTCTCTGGAGCACTGTGGGCATTGGGGGGCCAATGAGAAGGAAACCCTGGAAAACGGAGGGCAGCTGAGGTGACACAGGATGCTCAGAGCTGTGTAGTTTGCATGACCTTGTCTTTGTCTTTCCTGATATTGCCAGCTCGTTCTAGAAAGTCTGGCTTGCAGTGAAAAACGTAGAGGAAAGAGATGAGCTGTGTTCCTATTCTCCCAGGTGCATCTAATGGCATATGTCTAGCTTGCTGGCGAGGCAGGTGACTGAGGGAGTATCCTGCCAGTCTTCGTCTGCCTGAGACAGTTGGACGGGAGACACCGAAGTAGATGTAAAGTCAAAAACCCAGCTTCCCTGATGTCCGCAGCAAGCGCATCCTGTGAGAGTGCACCATTGTTTAGCATCTACCTCCCTCCATGATAGGAGCGCCCAGGCCCTTAGCCACATTAGGCTGGAGAGGTTTTGACTGGCGTTTCAGACCAAGGCAAGGAAAATCCAGGGGCCAAAAGGAGGTAAAAGAGAAAGCAGGGAGGAACCCTTTCTCTACCTCATTTTCTACTCCTGTCCCAGCTCATCCCTCTTTCTCTTTATCTCCTTCTACCTCTGTTTCCCCTCTAGTTGCTAATGTAAGTAAGTATTTAATACACTTAGACAGAAGAGAAAGTTGTTCCATTAGCTGCAGACGCACAACACATCTTCATTAGCTCCCCATGACATTCAAAATAGCTGGCGATAAAGACAAAGTAAATTTGGAAAGACAAATATAAAGACTCGCCCCTCCCCCTTCCCCTCATCTCCACACAGTGCACCCCCCTAGGGCATGTATTCAATTACTGGAGATGAATGGAGCAAAGTGGTCCAGCATTTAGGATTTTTTATATATACGTTGCAAGCTTCTGCCAGCAGATGGCTCCCTACTTCACAAAATAAGCTCCCTCCTGAAAGGCAGATTGGGCGAGATCCTTGTGGAAGTTCAGGTTTGTTTGCAATTACTCTACTCGCTTGGAGGCAGCCAGCGGGGTCTCTGTTCACAGGCACTTGCACTTTAGGTTTCTAGGATATTCATTTTTTGACTGGGGAGAGGAGGGAGGTGTGGTGAAGTGTAGGGTGGACGTTGCTACATCTCTGCTCGAAGCCAGACCGCTTGGCATCCTGACCATCTCCTTCTAGGAGCAGCAGAAGCTTCTGAGTTGCATACCGGTGACATGGCAAAATGTTTTGACTAAGCCTCCAAAGGGCAGAGAACATAAGAACGGCCGTACTGGGCCAGACCAAAGGTCCATCCAGCGCAGTATCCTGTCTACCGACAGTGGCCAAAGCCAGGTGCCCCAGAGGGAGGCAGCATGTTCACTTGATCTGTTTTTGCCAGATCCTGGGCCTCTGTTGTCTCAACCTGCTTGAGTTGTTGCCTGTCTGAGACCCTGATCTCTCTCTCTCCTGGGATCTGTAGATGGTATCGCCTATTGCTCAGTAATTAGTGTGGGGTGACAACTTCATCAGACCATGGGGCTACCTACTCTGACCTCACTGCTTTTTGCGACCATTGGTTTCCATTGTAGCAATGCAATGGCAGTGCCTGGGTTTAGCATGCAGGTGCTGGGTGCTGCTGCTGGTGGCTAACGGTATGCAAGAGGTCAAAGTAGATGATCTGGTAGCCCCTTCTGGCCCTAAACTCTATGACCCCACATCAAACTCTGTGTGTGTGTGGTGTGTGTGTGTACACGCGCTTTGTTTTGCTTTATCTGTCTCTTGATACATCTGCAGGTCCCCAGTGACATCAGTTTCTAACAGTGCAGGCGTTCTTGTTTCCAGTTGAGCAAAATGTCAGCAGGCGACAAGCCATGGTTCGTTGGTGCCGTTCTGTAATTTAACAGTGTTAAATATGGATCAGAGTCTGACTCTGCAATGTTCTGCAGTAGGCACTTTATTATTCTGACACAGTTTTCCACCGATCCATTAGATTGGGGATAACAGGGACTAGCAGTTACCTGTCTAAATCAGTACTTTGCTGCAAACTGCTTAAACCTCTACTTTAGGGCAAAGGGAACTTTCCTAAAGGGGTGAAATATGGGGTGCTTAGGCTCTTTCAGCTCTATTCTGAATCCCAAGAGCTTCCCCATCCCCTGGAAGACATCCTCAAACTCTTCCTCAATTGTTTTGGGCCTCTGTTCCTCAAAAGAGTGGCCCTTCTTGGGGCTGCAGCTCTAAGGGACAGTGCAGGACACCTTGAGACTAATTGAATACTGTCAGTAAGTGTAGTCATTAGGTTGGTGCTATGTATTTGCGTGTTTATGTTTTGGCTTGAAATGGAAGATGTTGTATTAGGGGTTGTGCCTTTAACGGCTGAGCTTCCCAGACAGAGAATCTGGGAAGGGTGCTGTGAACCTCTTCTTGTTATGCTCAGCCAGGCACAGAATAAAGCAGACTTCTTGCAAGCTTCTTAAGCACTGAGTGGTCAGTGTACACCACGCCCGTCTGTAAAAGGAAGATAGTACTTCTTCCTTTCTCTGGCACTTTGTCTTGTCTCTATAGCATGCAAGATGTGTTGAGCTCAGGCCCAGGCTTTAGGCTGAGAGAAGAGCTGATGGTATAGCACAGCGCTGCCGCAGAAAGATTCCCCATGGGGAATTCACACTGGCTGTGGGATCCAATCCTTTTCAGAGGAGTAATTAAATGTGCTGGCTCATTTCTGATACCCTACTAGCCAGTAGAGAGCTCTCCAGTTCCCAGAGTACCGGAAAGGGATGGCCTTCTTGAAGTCAGACTGGATAGGAATAGGGAGAGGCCAGAATCTACACAACAGCCGACAGGCCAAGGAGCAAGCGGCTGGAGAGATGTGCAGAGACTTTATGGGGCCAGCAGTAGCTACAGCAGGAAACAGGATAGCAGCCAAAAAGAGGATGGTGTGGAGTGGTCTGACACCTACAAAACGTCTTACTTCTATACCTGTGTGCAACCCACTGGTATGGGAACTGCTGTCTTGATCTATTGGGGGGAGACGGTTGGGAGAGGTCCTGGTGCTCTCCACGCCAAATTTATACATTGGGAGTGAGAACAACAAGATAACAACAGATATAGCCAGAGGGGGACAGGCAGGTGTAAGGAAGAGGGGGGGACGGATACTAGATCTACAGGTCATGCTGGTAGTACTGTGTCCCTACCGAGTTGGGTGAAAAGAGTGAGAGGAGCCCAACAGCAAAAATTAGGATGTTTGTTCACTAATGCGAGAAGCTTAGGTAATAAAATGGAGGAACTGGAGCTCTTGGTCCGAGAATTGAAACCGGATATCGTAGGAATAACCGAAACATGGTGGAACGGTAGCCATGACTGGAGTACAGGTATGGAAGGGTATGTGCTGTTTAGGAAAGACCGATGCAAAGGTAAAGGTGGGGGAGTAGCATTGTATATCAATAATGAGGTGAAATGTAATGAAATAACTAGCAATGCAATGGATAATACGGAGTCTGTCTGGGCAATGGTCACATTGGGGAAGAAAACTACTAGAGCCTCACCCGAGATAGTGATTGGGGTGTGCTATAGACCGCCGGGATCTAGCCTGGAGACGGATAGAGAGCTCTTTAATGTTTTTAAGGAGGTAAACACTAACAGGAACTGCTTGATCATGGGGGATTTTAACTTCCCGGATATAGATTGGGAAACAAATGCTAGTAATAATAATAGGGCTCAGCTTTTCCTAGACATGATAGCTGATGAATTCCTTCATCAAGTGGTTGCTGAACCGACGAGGGGGGATGCCATTTTAGATCTGGTTTTGGTGAGTAACGAGGACCTTGTTGAGGAAATAGTTGTAGGGGACAACCTTGGCTCGAGTGATCATGAGCTAATTCGTTTCAAAATAAATGAGAGGATAATCAATATTGCATCTGAGACTAGGGTTTACGATTTCAAAAGGGCTAACTTTACTAAACTACGGCCACTAGTTAGGGAAGTGGACTGGACTAACATATTTAGGGATCTAAAGGCAGATGACGCCTGGGGTTACTTCAGGTTGAAGTTGCAGGAGATGTCAGAGGCATGTATCCCGAGAAAGGGAAAACGGCTCGTAGGTAGCAGTTTTAGACCGAGCTGGATGAGCAAGCGTCTCAGAGGGGTCATTAAGAAAAAACAGAAAGCGTACCAGGAGTGGAAAATGGGAGGGATCAGCAAAGAAACCTACCTTATTGAGGTCAGAGGGTGTAGGGAAGCAGTGAGAAAGGCAAAGCGACAGGTGGAGATGGACCTAGCGAAGGGGATTAAAACCAATAGCAAAAGGTTTTTTAGCCATATAAATAGGAAGAAAACCAAGAAAGAAGAAGTGGGACCGCTTAAAACTTTGAACGGAGTGGAGATTAGGGATAATCTTGGAATGGCACAATATCTGAACGAATATTTTGCCTCGGTCTTCAATGAGGCTAATGAAGGGCTAAGGAATAGTGATAGAGGGACCGATGGGAATGAGGATATGGGGGTAGACATTACGGTATCGGAGGTGGAAGCCAAACTTGAACAGCTTAACGGAAGTAAATCGGGGGGCCCGGATAATCTTCATCCTAGAATATTAAGGGAATTAGCGAGTGATATTGCTAGCCCGTTAGCGATGATTTTTAATAAATCTCTAAATTCGGGGATTGTACCGTTTGACTGGAGATTAGCTAATGTAGTTCCTATATTCAAGAAGGGGAAAAAAAGTGACCCGGGTAACTACAGGCCTGTTAGTTTAACATCTGTAGTATGCAAAGTCATGGAAAAAATTTTAAAAGAGAGAGTGGTTACGGAGCAGGAGGCCGATGGCAACTGGGATAGTTTACAGCATGGATTTATGAAAGGTAGATCGTGCCAAACCAACCTGATCTCCTTCTTTGAGAAAGTAACAGATTTTTTAGACAAGGGAAATGCAGTGGATCTAATATATCTGGATTTCAGTAAGGCGTTTGATACGGTACCGCATGAGGAATTACTGGTTAAATTGGAAAAGATGGGGATTGAAATGAAAATCCAGAGGTGGATAAGGAGCTGGTTAAAGGGCAGACTGCAGAGGGTAGTATTGAAGGGGGAACTGTCGGGTTGGAGGGGGGTTACCAGTGGAGTTCCTCAAGGTTCGGTTTTGGGTCCGATTTTATTCAATCTATTTATTGCTAACCTGGGAACCAAGAGTAGGAGTGGGCTGATAAAGTTTGCGGACGACACCAAGTTGGGAGGTATTGCCAATTCGGAAAAGGATCGGGATATCCTCCAGGGAGATTTGGATGACCTTGTAAACTGGAGTATTAGTAACAGGATGAAGTTCAATAGTGAGAAGTGTAAGGTTATGCATTTAGGGATGACTAACAAGAATTTTAGTTATAAGCTAGGGACGCACCAGTTGCAAGTAACGGAGGAGGAGAAGGACCTAGGAGTCCTGGTTGATCGTAGGATGACTATGAGCAGGCAATGTGATGTGGCCGTTAAAAAAGCTAATGCGGTCTTGGGATGCATTAGGCGAGGTATTTCTAGTAGGGATAAGGAGGTGCTAGTCCCGTTATATAAGGCGTTGGTGAGACCTCATCTGGAGTATTGTGTGCAGTTTTGGTCTCCCATGTTTAAGAAGGATGAATTCAAACTGGAACGGGTACAAAGAAGGGCCACTAGAATGATCCGAGGAATGGAAGGCCTGTCGTATGAAAGGAGACTTGAGGAGCTCGGTTTGTTTTCCCTAACCAAAAGAAGGATAAGAGGAGATATGATTGCACTCTTTAACTATATCAGAGGGATAAATACCAGGGAAGGAGAGGAATTATTTCAGCTCAGTGCTAATGTGGACACGAGGACAAACGGATATAAATTGTCAGTCAGGAAATTTAGGCTTGAAATTAGACGAAGGTTTCTAACTATCAGGGGAGTGCAATACTGGAACAGCCTACCGAGGGAAACAGTGGGGGCAAAGGACCTCCATGACTTTAAGATTAAGCTAGATAAGTTTATGGAGGAGATGGTATGATAGGATACCGGGCTTAGTCAATAGGTTAATTAAGTGCCACACTGGTTAATAGTACAATGGGTCAATGATATGATATTCTTAACCTTTTTCCAGAGGGTATGGCTGGAGAGTCTTGCCCGCATGCTCGGGGTTCAGCTGACCCCCATATTTGGGGTCGGGAAGGAATTTTCCTCCAGGGTAGATTGGCTGTGGCCCTGGAGGTTTTTCGCCTTCCTCCGAAGCATGGGGCAGGGGTCGCTTGCTAAAGGAGTGGGGGGATCAGCTTATGTGGCCTGCATCTTGCAGGAGGTCAGACTAGATGATCATAATGGTCCCTTCTGATCTTGAATTCTATGATTCTATTGGTTGTAATTTAAAGGCAAGGTATTTGCACCTTCATGTTTCTGGCAGCCGTAGTAAAGCAGTTATGCATTACACACTGTGTGCATAAGTTGATGCGACCCCATGCAGCACTCCACCAGACACCTAGAGGGCACTGGAGAACTACGGCCCTGCTCAAAAAATTTCTGTCCCAAACTGGATTTTTGACAAAAAGCGATAACTTTTGAACAAAGTTATCTATTTTCCTCTAGATTTTTCAATTTTTCCTTGGAAAAACAAGCTCCCTGCCTCCCTTCCTTTTTGGTTTTGTTTTGTGATTTTTTTTTATCTTTCAATTAAGAGTCAGATTTTTTTGGCAACAAATAATGAAAATGGGGCAAATAAATCATTTCCAAAGAGCTCGGATTCACTGCCCCACATTGCAGTGGGGTCTGGCACAATATTCATTGTTGTATGTTCCCCTAGCATGTCCCTTATTTGTCTTCTGTCTGAACTAAGCAGAAGAAACCTTTTCAATCTTTGCTTACAAAGAGGTCTCTCCATGGTTCCTCATATTCTTAGAACCTCTCCTGTTTCTGCTTAGACCCCTGGTGATGAGTCAGGGTGGCCAGAACTGAGCACAGTATTGCAAGTAAGGGGTTACCATGGAGGCATTATAATATTGCCAGTATTTCTTACCTAGTTCTTTGTACATTTTAACTTTTTCCCTCTCTCTTTTGGGTGACACTGCACACATCTCTTAAAAACTCTATGGCTCGTTTTCCTGAATAGCTCAAATGAGCCCTTCCAAAGTGTTTTATCTTGCATTTGTCGACACTGAATTTCATCTGCCTTTGCGCAGCCCATCCAGCTAGCTTTGTTAAATGTAATTGAAATTGAGTTTGCAGAGCTGGGGATGATGCGGCAGAAAACCAGAGTTCTCTGCTGCAAAGACTAAAAAGTATCCTCTGACTTGCTGTGGTGGTTGATTTCTGCTAAATCCAATCACATTAAGGTTGTGATGAATCATGGTGTATGTTTGAAAAGGAAAAGGGGGGGCAGAATCTTTGTGTTACACTAGGTGTAAATCTGGGATAACACTTCTGTGTGGTGACTGCAATCTTACACTGTGTAACAGAGATCAGCATCTGGCCCAGAGACTCCAGCACTGCAACTTGGTCGTATTAAGATGAGCGAACTAGAGTGTGTGGCATTAAATGAGGCTGTTGATATAATAGGCATCACAGAAACTTGATGGAATGAGGATAATCAATAGGACACAGTACAGAATATATAGGAATGAGACCGAGTAGGTCGCGCTAATGGGGAAGTGGCACTATTTGTGAAAGAAAGCATAGAGTCAAATATAGTAAAACTCTTAAATATATCAAACTGACCCCTAGAATCTCCACGGATAGAAATTCCATGCTTGAATAACAAGAGTACAGCAGCAGGAATATACTACCGATCACCTGACCAGGAAGGTGATGGTGATTGTGAAATGCTCTGGGAGATTAAGGAGGCTATAAAAATAGAAAACTCAATAATAATGTGGTTTCAGAGTAGCAGCCGTGTTAGTCTGTATCCGCAAAAAAAAACAAAAAACAAAAAAAAACAGGAGTACTTGTGGCACCTTAAAGACTAACAAATTTATTTTAGCATGAGCTTTCGTGAGCTGCAGCTCACTTCTTCGGATGCATAGAATGGAACACACAGACAGGGGATATTTATACATACAGAGAACATGAAAAGGTGGAAGTATGCATACCAACAGGCAGAGTCTAATCAATTGAGATGAGCTATCGTTAGCAGGAGGAAAAAAACTTTTTGAAGTGATAATTAAGATGGCCCATAGAAGGTGTGAGGAGAACTTAACATAGGGAAATAGATTCAATTGGTGTAATGACCCAACCATTCCCAGTCTTTGTTTAGGCCACAGTTAATAGTATCTAGTTTGCATATTAATTCAAGTTCAGCAGTTTCTCTTTGGAGTCTGTTTTTGAAGTTTTTTTGTTGCAAAATTGCCACCTTCAAGTCTGTCACTGAGTGGTTAGAGAGGTTGAAGTGTTCTCCCACTGGTTTTTGAATGTTATGATTCCTGATGTCAGATTTGTGTCCATTTATTCTTTTGCGTAGAGACTGTCCGGTTTGGCCAATGTACATGGCAGAGGGGCATTGCTGGCACATGATGGCATATATCACGTTGGTAGATGTGCAGGTGTACGAGCCCCTGATGGCGTGTCTGATGTGATTAGGTCCTATGATGGTGTCACTTGAATGGATATGTGGACAGATAATAATAATCATGGGGGGTTTCAGTTATCCCCATATTGACTGGGTACATGTCACCTCAGGACAGGATGCAAAGAGAAAGTTTCTTGATACCGCTCATGACTGCTTCTCGAAGCAGCTAGTCCTGGAACCCGGAAGAGGCGATTCTTGATTAAGTCCTAAGAGGAGCACAGTATCTGGGAACTACACAAAAAAGAGGAGGCTAGTTAAATAGCTAGGTCTGAGGCAGTATGGCTCTTCTTATGTTCTTATATTTCAAATAGAAGTAGGCTCAAGAGCAATGTGTGGATTCCTAGCTGGATTTTGAATATGTTCAGAAGTCAGAGGTACAGATGGTCCATTCCAGCCCAGGTAGGGGCATTAAGCTCAGCATTTTGGTTTGGACCCATCTCAAGTTCCAAGGGTTTAAATCATGCTAATGCATAGAAATGACTTGGCAAATAATCTGGAATAGTGAATGCCTCTGAGTAAATTGTAAACTGCCAGTGGGTAACTGACAAACAGGAAGAGCCTAAGTTCATAGAATCATAGAATATCAGGGTTGGAAGGGACCTCAGGAAGTCACCTAGTCCAACCCCCTGCTCAAAGCAGGACCAATCCCCAACTAAGGTGCCTGACTTTAAAAACCTCTAAGGAAGGAGATTCCACCACCTCCCTAGGGAACCCATTCCAGTGCTTCACCACCCTCCTAGTGAAATAGTGTTTCCTAATATCCAACCTAAACCTCCCCCACTGCAACTTGAGACCATTACTCCTTGTTCTGTCATCAGGTATCACTGAGAACAGTCTAGATCCATCCTCTTTGGAACCCCCTTTCAGGTAGTTGAAAGCAGCTATCAAATCCCCCCTCATTCTTCTCTTCTGCAGACTAAATAATCCCAGTTCCCTCAGCCTCTCCTCATAAGTCATGTGCTCCAGCCCCCTCATCATTTTTGTTGCCATCTGCTGGACTCTTTCTGATTTTTCCACATCCTTCTTGTAGCATGGGGCCCAAAACTGGACACTACTCCAGATGAGGCCTCACCAATGCCGAACAGAGGGAATGATCACATTGCAAGTTGCAAAACGAAGGCCAGAAAGTCAGGTGTCAAGGGGCAGAGTTCCACCGAGGATCTATGAACAGGAGCTCTGTGGAGTGTTGTTTGTAATCTGCATGTAGGTTGGGCAGAAAATTGTGTGTAACACTATCTTGCTTGGTGCAAGAAGTCAGTTAGGGTGAAGTTCAGCCCTGTGCAAAGCTAGGGAAAGGTCTATGCACCACTCAACCCTACCTTATGCCCCAAAGTTTAATTGGAACTTGAGTTCTTCACAGGCCTGGTTGTCTCTCTGCACAGGGGTGAATTTCATTCTTAGTGAAGAACAGATTCGTAAAAATGTTGTGTGATGCAAGATCAGGTGCCCTGTCAACTTGTGCCTATATTACTGGTCTTCCAATAAATAGTAGTTCACCAAGATGGGGGAAATTGCCACGGGTTTAGGATCTGATTTGTACAGAAATGATAACCGATGATGCTCTTAAAATCTCTGCCTGTCCCTTTTAATAGGAAGAGCAATCAATAGATGTTGAGTTTATTAACTGCGGCATTGCGGCAGGAAGAATTTAAAGGACAAAAGAAACACCTTCCCAAAAGTGTGTCTCTCCTCCCACCCCTAGTGTGCAGTCACAGCACCCGTAAATTACAGTGCACGGCAACTACAAATTACACTTTGCCTGAGCAATCTGAGGATCTGAATGTGTTTTGCTAAAAAAATTAAGGCTGGAAAATCAACGGCGCCAAAAGGAATTAGGTGGCGAAATTCAATGGGAGGTGGGAACCTAACTCTCATTGTGCTCCTTGGAAAAATCCCAGCTTAAGTCTCTCAAGCCCTACTATCAAATAGAGCCATAGTATCATCCCTGTTTGACCAAGGGGAAACTGAGGCACACATCGGTTCTCTGATTTGGCCATGCAGTGATAAAGCAGGGTAGAGAACCTAAAAGACCTGACTTCCCTGTTCTATGCTCTAAGCACTAGACCCATTGCCATCATCACAAAATCCTGCTACTGTTAATCCCCATCCCTCTACCTTTCTCTTTGGGAGTGCCCTGTGGTCCTGTTGTACAGTGCCAGCATCCTCTATGTCCCAAATATTCCTGCTCCCTTTCATGGCATATTATTAATACAGTGATTTCCCTGCCCTCTGCCCCCTGTGGTTCCTGTGAGATGCACACAATGATTCCACTGTCTTTGCAAATGATCAGCAGTTTCAGGTAACCTTTAGCAGCAAATAAATAAGATTTTTCCTTCTTTGCTGAAATGTGACTTTAAAAAATAAAGCTTTTTTTTTAATGAGGGAAAATGCATGAGGCAGGAAATTTAAAGGGTTCCTAAAAGTATATTTTAAGAAAGGCCAAATGAAGGAAATAGACCTCCCAGGAGATCAAAGATGACCTGCTGTGCCAGAGCCAAGGAGCTACCTTTCTCCCCCTCTGGCCACAGTGATTCAAAAGCAACTGTAGAAATATGCTTTTCTGAGGACTGGAACCCTTGGAAGCCACATGGGGTACATCTACAGTGCAAAAATAATAATAACCCAAACCCTGCAGCAGCAAGTATTCGAGCCTGGGTCTACAGACTCGGGCTTGGAGGGCTTGCACGACAGGGCTAGAAATGTTCCCATGCAGACTCTGAACCCCAGCATGAGTGTTGGGTCTCAGAGCCTTAGGGGGAACGTCTATGCTGCTAGTTTTAGTCCTGTAGCACGAGTCTATAGACCCGGCTCTGAGACTTGCCACCCTGTGCCTTTCTTGAGGAGCAGATGGACCCACAGTGTTAGGGTTAGAATGTCCGTTTCCTACTTCAGTCACTGCAGTGACCCCTACTGGATCAGGATGGGATTGGTGTATCTCTGAGCTTCCCCACAACCAGCACTCTCCCTATACTCCTTGTAGAAATTCCACCGTAGGCTGTGATATTAGCGTTCACAAACTAAGCAGTGTTGGGCCTGGTCAGCTCTTGGGTGAGAGTCCAATATCTGTCACTCCTGGCTCTTAATCAGTACGAACTTATGCCCTACCTGCTTGCAGCGCCGCTGTATTGCTCAGACTGACTGAGGGGATCACTCCTGTTAATGACTATTATTATTTATTCATGATCATTACATACTCGTGGGTATTAAAATCTCAGGGCCTGATTCTCCTTTGCACTCTGTACACGGGGGCATTGGGCAGTTTCTAACTTGGATAATTATCCAGTCTAAATTCCCTCCTCCCCGTCTTTGCTGTAGGTTTAACTAGTTATGGATCATCACTGCTTGTCTTAAATGTGCTGTGTAGCATTATTGTTAAGCCGCTGCCAAGTTTATCCAGAGGGCCTGCATTTCAGCAGTCGGCAGAGTGACTGCTCTGTGTTTGAGAAATCAAGGGAGAATAGTTGTAAAGTGCTCTGGATCCAACTGGGATGAAAACATAGTGCTGAAAAGTATAAGATGTTGTTATAGGGATCCCTCCTGGGGGTCCTTGGGTTAGCAGGCAGCTCACACCCAGCACGTCTGCTCCAGTTCTACTGCTCCTTTCTTTACCAGAGCTATAGGTTTAAAGATACTCTGGGCCTGATTCTCCATTATGCTACAGCTCTTTCATGTCACTCTGGTAATGTAAAGGGGTGTTAACATGGCTGGGAATGGGCCCCTGAGAAAATCCTTTGCACAAGGATCTTCCCCAGCCAATGCCCATCTGGTGTAAAAGGGGTTACACTGGTCCTGCTCCAAGCTAGCTATGTGGAGGTGGACAAAGGGCACTATACCATGAGCAGAGGAAGGATGATCCAATGATTAGGTCACTAACCTGGGACTTGAGCAACCTGGGCTTAGTTCCCTGCTATGCCAGATGCTTACTGTGGACCTTGGGCCACGTGCCTTAGTCTCTTTGCACCTCAGTTCCACCTCAATAAAATGGGGATAATAGCACTGCCCTACTTCACAGGAGATGTTCAGATACTATGATAATGAGGGCAGTATAAGTACCTTCAGTAGATATGCCTATTCTCTGTTTCCCAGGGACGATAGGCAGCTGTTGGGAGAAGGTCATAAACTAGAGCAGCCTTGAGGCTGCACTAACTTATATACTGTGAGCTGGGCAGGCCTCTGCACATCCGCAGAACACAGAGAGCACAAAGGTGTTGTGAATCTACCTTTGCCAAGCCCTTCCTTCCCTAACTCAAGCACAAGAAAGGAGTAGAGAAGGGATCATTCTACTTCCCCCATCAACTAGTCCTGCCCCACCCAGGGGAGGTGGAGGTGAGGGGAGACACTGATAAGCACCTGGGTCCAAGGAAGTTATGGAAACACAGAAAAGCTCTACAAATTCCATTTACCTTAGTTCAAAAAATATGGAAATAGCAATAGGCTGTTTTGGGACCTGGAAATGCTGAGTACAGCTCATGTATGGGAAGTTCCATTCATCATGGAAACCTAACTGAAGGCTTTTATTTGTAACCAAATTTTGTAGCCAAACGCCCCACGCCCCAGATTTTCCATTACCCATGTAATATCCTTTTCTGCGAAATGACTGGGTTTATTCAGCATCGGTCTCTGTTTGTTACGGATTAAAATGGGGTGGTTCAAATTTGTCAGGGGCTAGCTCCGGTTTCCCCTCCACAGCTCATCCCTTGCCGCCCTCACTGAGGTCCCAAGGCTCTTGCTTCTCAAGTGTTTCTCTGGGTATTTTAGAAGAGACTAAAAACTGATTTGCATATGGCGCCTGACACACTCTTAGCGTCCCAGAGTGCTAATGAGGAACATATTGGCAGGAAAGCAGCTGAATAGGCCAGTAGAGCAGAAACAACAGCTCACATACAACCTTGCTTATTACAGGGTGTATATTATTAAGAGAGTGTGTCCGCCTGGATTGGGTCGTTCACTGAATCTTCTCAGAACGTGCCTGGGAATCGGCTAGTCAGCCACTGGAGGGAGCTCAAGTTTAAAAGATCATCGAAAATATTAGCTGTCATGCCCTGGGTGACTGTAGAGTGATGCACAAGCCCAGGGCCTGACTTGACATTTTAGGGCCTGGTTCTCCTCATGTTTCTCAGTGTAAGTCAGCAGTAGCTACAATGAAGTCAATCGAGCTCCATTGGTATAGAATGGGTGGAAGCTGGAGGAGAATCACATCTTCTGGTGGAGAGGTGATGCTGATGCCAATGGAGACTGTCACTTTGGCTGGAGGGTAATTCTCTCTAGGCCAAATCCTGCATGCCTTCCTGAATTCATACATGGGAAAAACTCCCACTAGCTTCAACAGGAGTTTGCTTGAGCAAGGACTAGGTAAAAACTGAATGATATAAGCACACAACTCTCAGTGAGAGATGCACATAAGAAAGGCCATTTTGGGTCAGACCAATGATCCATCTAGCCCATATCCTGTTTTCAGACAGTGGCCAGTGCCAGATGCTTCTGAGGAAATGAACAGAACAGGACAATTTTGAGTGATTCATCCCTTCTTGTCCAGTCCCAACTTCTGGCAATTGGAGGTTTAGGGACACCTGGATCATGGGGGTTGTATCGTGGAGCATCTTAGCTAATAGCCATTGATAGACCTAACCTCCATGAACTTATCTAATTCTTTTCTGAACCCAGTTATATTTCTGGCCTTTGCAGCATCCCCTGGCAATGAGTTCCACAGGTTGACTGTGCGTTGTGTGAAGTTCTTCCTTTCATTTGTGAGAGTGGGACCTGGTTTTAGGATTTGGCCTATTGCTTTTGAATAGGACTAGGGCTGAGGGAATAACATTCACAGAATGTTTTATTCAGCGGGACGAGTTCTGTGTCCCGCTTATAGCTGGCATAGCTCCCTTCCCAGTCCAACTGACCCCTTCTTTTCTTTCCATACCCCATGAAAGTAGGGTGACCAGACAGCAAATTTTGAAAAATCGGGACAGGGGGTGGAGGGTAATAGGAGCCTATATAAGAAAAAGACCCAAAAATCGGGACTGTCCCTTTAAAATCAGGACATCTGGTCACCCTACATGAAAGACACACTTCACAGTACCCCATCCAGAGGTGATGAGTGGGGGGGCATGTGAGGTCACATTCTCCCCCCACCCCCGCAGATTTGCTCCTTGTCTTGTACTGACTAGGCTCACACAGACTGAGCATGCTCAGTATCACTGCTGAGGCTGGCTGCCCTCACTCTGCCCCCGCCCACTATGGGGCAGGCATGGGTAGTCTCCATCTGCTTAGCCGCACAGGCTCCCAGGAAGTGTATTTAGTTTAGAGCAGTTTATTTGGAGACCCAAGCTGGCAACACACAGTAACTGACAGGAGTAACAATAGCCATAGGTATTTTTAGCTCAGCCATTTTTCAGCTGAACACCGGAGTTTAAAAATAAACTCAGTATAATTTTCTGTTTTAAGAGTCTGTGTTATTAACAGGCTCAGTTGATTCCAGTGGAACGAGGCTGATTTACTCCTGCTGAAGGAGCTGACCTGAATATCTGTGTTAACTGTACATAACAATGTGAACCACCCTCACCCCACCCTCCCGCTCCCTGCCTAGAGATGAGCTCACAGCTCGATGCGTCTTTTGCAGGCATTGCAATGACGTAACAAGGGTCTCATTTTCAAAGGGGCTGTGCCCCTGCAATTCCCATTGCTGTCTCTCTGAGATGAGTGCTTGGCATGTCTGCAAATTAGGCCTCGGGCCAGCAATGGAGCATGGAACCACAGCTTTCAGCTCCTGGTCACAACAATGAGAGTTTGGTCATTGATTTTAGCATGAGCAGGATTGGGCCCAGACGCGAAGAAGACTGATAAGGTCACATCTTCCGGGGAGGGCAGGATTTTTCTCTACAATGGTTGTTCCTGTGCTTTGCCCGGGTTCCACTGTCACAAACAACACAGCGCCACTCCTACGGTCCACCTGGGAGTGATTTCTTTGTGCCGCTTTAGATTCTCTGCACAAAAACGTTTCATTTGCTTCTTTGGTTTTTATTATTTATAAAGATAGAGGGGGGGAATCCCCGCGGCCCTGAGACTCTCTGTAGTAAGGAAAGATGGTGGGTTTGGATTCAGGCAGATGCTGTGGGAACAATTACCTGGAAGAAAACAGACGGGGGGCGAGGCGGGGGGGGGGAATGCCTCAACTGGAAGAGATAATGAATCGCCTAGGGATTTGGGAATCAGCCTTCCAAAGAATGGGGGGGGGGGTTGCAAGGGCTGAGAACTGGAGCTTGCAGCTGCGGTGAGAGCCAGGGCCCGTTTCTCTTGGGGACGAAGGAAAAGGTGACCTTTGGGCACTGTGACTCATGCTCCGCCAAGGTAGACCCCCTCCATAATGGCGTACTCTGCTCACAACACTCCTTTGGCAAGCTCAGCTGCTGACTGCAGCCCGGCCAAGGGAAACAGCACTGGTGGGGGCTGCAGCGGAGAGATCGGCTGAGCCTTGGCCGTCCCAACTGCTTGTCAGCAGAGAGGTTCTTTTGTGCTAGATCCAAACCAGTGTGACCTCTCTGTGGAGCCTGGAATTCCAGAACTGCAGCAGGGACCCTGGGCAGAATCTTTCAGCTGAAGATTCCCCAGGCGCGAGGGACCCGTGACCTTGAGTGAATCCCTTTTTTCACCTTCAGACCCTGCATGGGCCTGTCCTGGGTGCAGTCCACACTCCCAGTAATGTGGCTATGTGGGATGAAGAACCCAATTTGGGTTGCTGTCCCTGCCCTGCCTGAAGTACAGTGTCACTTCTAGCTGCTGCTGTTCAGTCCAATAAAGAAATAAGGATCTGGATACATCTCCATTTCCACAAGCAGGGGTGCGCAGGTCAAAGCAGGCTGTTGCACTAGATTATGCACTGGAATAAACAGCCCTAGTGCCACTTTCAATGTAGGAAAGGAAAGGTCAGATTACATTAAAATAGGGCACCTTAATTCTGGCAGCTGAATTATTCCACTCCCATCTCTGAACTCTTATCCCATGTTCCCTGCCAGGCCTCCAGCTTCCCATCTTTCAAGCCCCTCCTAAATACACATTATACAGAACCCCATCTGCATAGCAACACAGGCTGCCATGAACAGGGCTCCACTCTCTGCATTAGCTCCCCATTGAATACAGAGTCTAGCTCAAGGGGTGTCTCCTTATTTTCAAGGCCTTTTGCGGGACTCTGCAGAGCTACCTGAAAGGTTCTCTTCCCCATGATCCATGAATCTGTCAGCCAATAGGGGAAGGTGATGGAGATGGACCTGGATTCACAGATAGATGAGACTGTAACTCTTGGGGCAGGACCCAATTTCTGTTCTGTGTTTGTACAATGGAATCCTGATCCAGGACTAGGGCTCCTGGGTGCTAGAAGAAAACACAAATTATAATAATGAGATTAGATGCATCGGTGAGACGTCACATGGAAGACATGGGGAAAAAATAGATTAAGATGGAGAATTATCTAAACTAACTGCTTCCTCTTGATCTGCAGTGTGATTTGTTTTGTGGAGTGTAAGGTCTCCAGGGCAGAGATCTGTGTCATCTATGCTCTGAGCATACATTTGGCATTTAGCGAGACCTGAATAGAATAATTCATTGCAGATTTACATGCTATCCGACCCAAGCTTAAATCAAGAGGATTGCCTGGTTTTTAAGCCAACACATAATTCAGCCTAGTTTTTGTATGGTTTCTATTTCCTTGTTTTAAATATAAGCAAACATTTAGGAAGCAATATCAGCTGACGAAAAAAGGATGCACAGGGGGAGGTGAGGCTATCATATGCAATCCCTGGGGCTCAGACTAAAATGTGTCCATTTAGCAGTTTATTCAGTAAGCACAGCGTATATCAGCAAAGATTTGAAACATCTTTGTTCGTTATTTGTTATTGTTTCACCTGCTTTGAAATAGTCATCGCAAGTGTTTTGATTCATGGTTTAGAATTTCGTTTCAATTGTTGCAAGTCCTTTGTATACGCTGCTGAAATGACGCTTTGTAAATTCCTACAGCAGCACTCAGCGATTCATAGCAGATTCCCTCACACCTTCTACAGCAACAATACACTCCTGGGGCAAAGACTGGGGGAGGGACTCTTTCTATTTAAATGAGAAGCAAGAGGAATGTATGGTAATCTTGTCCCATTTTTCCTGCGAGTGAGTGTTTAATAGATCATGGGTTTAAACATCTTGGTTGTAGATCTTTCAGATCTGGAAAAGAACAGGCTAGGTCCTCAGTAGGCGTAAATCAAGTCAAGGGAGCTATGTTGATTTATGCTAACTGAGGCTCTCTCCCCGTGAGTTTATTCTTTCCACCATTCACAGGTGTCTGTGGCATACTACACATGCCCATTCGTGTGCATTTCAGTGTCCTTGTCAATGTCCTGTGTTATAGTTGAGTCAGACAAAATGATCACAACTATGCCCTGGAAATCTATTAAATGTGACCCATGTAGCATCAAAGCCAGGTCTAATACAGGACAGAACAGGCTGCCAGGTAGGGCAATGAAATGTTTAAAGGATGGTTTGTGTTGAGACTGGCTGTGGGAGGTAGACTCGATCTTTGTATCTTTCTTTCGATGTATTTAGTGTGAAATTCCTGCTGGCGACGGTGCCCAGAGGCTGATGTTCCCTCTTTATCCAGAGATCAGGTACCACCTGGGTAGCAGCAGGGCAAGGGTCTCTATGCTCCTCTGACAACAGGCCTCAGCTCTGAGCTGAGGAGAAGCTGCTAGAGCTGCGAAGTTCAGTCTGTTCAGTCCTCTATGCTAAGTCTGCCAGCAAGGAGGCAAGTTAGCCCTGGCTATGGAGAGGATTTTTGTGATGTGAAGCCTCATCCGTTGGAAGTGGGCTAAGGCCCAGCACACTCAGACCACACAGGCATCTAGCAAACAGAGGTGTGTTCACGGCCGGCTTTAAGCCGATTCCCCTGATTTCCTGGAATCAGGCCCCGCGCCTTAGGCATCTTTTTAATTTTTTAATTTTTTTTTTTTGACTCACCCGGCGGCTGGGGGGAGGGCGGGTCCGCTCCGGGTCTTCAGTGACATTTTGGTGGTGGGGGGGCCTTCCGTGCGGCGGAAGACCCGGAGCGGACCCCTCCGCTGCTGAAGTGCTGCCGAAGCCCCGGACCACCGCCGGGTATTTGAATCGGGCCCTGCCGTTCATAAAGCCGGCCCTGGGTGTGTTCTTCAATGCATAAAATCAAAACCATTGTTACATGTGATAAGCATAAAAGCCCAGGAATATGGGTGAAATTCAGCCCTGTTGAGAAGGCTCATTTGAATCCCATGTAAGCTCCATCTTGAGGCATTTTAAGTGGTGCATAGACCTTGCTCTGGCCCTCTGCACCTGAGTGAATTTAGCTCATAAGTGTAGACACAAACACGAGGGGCCTCCTTGGGTAATACTATGAATGTGGCCGAATCAGGGTAATGTTCACACCTCGCCACAAGGGGGAGCAATAGGTTAATAAACTCTAGATACCAGGGCGTTTGTGGCATCAGGCTTTGTACCCGCGAAAGCCTGTCTCTCTCACCAACAGAAGTTGGTCCAATAAAAGATATTACCTCATCCACCTGGTCTCTCTAGTATCCTGGGACTGACATGGCTACACCAACACGTCATACAACGTGCAAGTGTGTCTCTTTGCTGAGGCTTGTCTCACCCACCTAACGTCCCATTAGCTAACGGACTGTTAGCTGCGGGAGTTTTCCTTGTTATTTACCTAGTCCTTTTCGCTCGGTGAGTATTTTCATAATGATGGGAACTACATTTGGTGGTGTGTTTTTTAAATGCTAGTTTTAAATAATCAGACCTGTTCTGGAATTATGAGCCCAGGAAGTCATAGCTCTAGTCCTCTGCATTATAAAATCAAAACCCAGCCTTGGTTTCCCGGCTCCTTGGATGTTTTGTTAACCAGATCACTAGCTCTCCTGAGGCCTCCTATGCCAAGACATCCCCCAAGCAAACAATCAGTCTTTATAAATAGAACTGCAGCCTGAACTGTAACGGGAGAGCACCACTGCCAGATGCTGCCGAAATAACTTTGGGACTTGCTCACAAGGGAAATCCCCTACTCGGAGGGAGGGCGGGATCCCAGCCATGATCCGGGATACCCCCTTGTTTGTGAACTCCGGAGAAGCTGTTGTGCCACCTACAGATGGGGTCACAAGAACATTCCCATGTTTCTCAGCTTCGGGAATTGCCAGCAAGTCCTTCCGAAGTGCGTTGTGTGTGTTTACTACAGGAGATCAAGCCTCTGGTTTGCTCAGTTGCTTCCACCCACAATCACTGTATGAATAGCAGTAACTCCTCTCTAGCTAATTGGCTCCAACTAGGGTGCAGCTATGGGTTCTTTAACAAGCACACTGGTGACTTGGTTGCCTTCTAGCCTTTACTGTCAAGAGACAATCATGGGAAGGGGGGGATGTTTTGTTCCCTGGAGGATTCTTCCCTCTCTTCCCCACCCCAAGCAGCTCCCAGCCTCGCTCCGGTAACATCACTTACTAGTGTCTCAAAGCTCAATGTTCCAGCATAGATGTATATAGTGGTTACTTATATTAGAGCGCTGCCTAGAGGGCCTAAGAGATCAGGACTCCATTGTGCTAGGTGCTGTACGTGCAAAATACAAGAGAATCCTTTACAATCTAAATACCCAAGACAGACAAAGGCGTGGAGGAGGGGAAGACGCATTATCATCTCCTTTTTACAGAGGAAGTGAAGCACAAATTTGAGAGCCTTGTTCTCATTAAATAGTGGCCCATTGAAGTTAACAGGATTACTCGGGGTGGGGTGGGGATGGGGGTAGTCTACATGAACAGTTACTGCATGGCAAACTGGGGTGCAAATCTGCTCAAGTGGGGGGCCTTGATCTGGTGGGCAGCCTCTGAGCACACCCACCGAACTAGGCCTGGAATGCGAGTTAGGCTGCTAAACACCCATTTTCCTGGGTGCAGTCGATTTACACCCCAGTGTGCCATGTACTGACGGTCTGGTGGCCCCTGCAGCTGTGCCCAAGTGCCCTTTGTGTGGGTCAGAACCGATGAGAGTACTTTAGTGCACAATAGCAGGGCTCGGATGGACAGTTAGCAAACAGCCTACTGACTGTTCATCTAGACGTACCCTGGGAGTAAAGTGGTACCACACTGTGTTCATTTTATGGGCGTTTGCCAGGTCAGGACCTTAGAGAATTGCTCAAGGTGACAGAGCTGGGACTTAAACCCAGATCTTCTCAGTCCTAATCAAGTGTTGTCTCTGGGGTCCCAGAGGAACTCAGCTGTGGATTCATGTGAAATCACTCTCCCGCCAAGAAGGTATAGGGAGGATGCCCTACATACTGTTCTGGAAGGGATACAGAAAGGTTCCTGTGCCACCTTGTGCAAGTCAGGTAGGATCCAAATTCACGAAGGTACTTAGGCACCAAAGTTGGGGCTTAGTCTCTGCTGCCGATGGACCTGTAGGGGCCTAAACTCAACTCAGCGCCAACATTTTTGCAGTAACAAGTTCCTTCAGCACCCATGTTTCTGCTTCTGGGCATGCTCAGTGCTGGCTCCCTCTGGGCGTCCGGATGCCCATCTCCTGCCTCGCCCCCACAAACTGGGGAAGATGGGTGGTTAGCAGCCTAACTCCCCTTCAGGGCCCAGTCCAGTAGGTGTGCTCAGAGGCTGCCCACTGGATCTGCCCCCCCCGCCCCACATGAGTTCACACAAAAGAGCTGGGGGAGGGGAGGAGAAGGCTGACCTTCCTCATAACTTTTAGCCCAGTGGCTAGGGCACTCATCTGGGGCACAGCAGATGCCCGGTTCAAGTCCCCCCTTTGCCTGTTCGGGAGAAAGCATTTGAACAGGGATCTCCCACCTCTCAGGAGAATCCCTAACCACTGGGCTATGGGGTATTCTGACTGGAGCCCCCTCGGTCTCTCCTGTTGATGTCTTTGTCAGGTCTCCTATTGGCTAGTTTAGGCAGCTCCCTGCCCAGCATGGTGGCTTTTGTGGATCACCCTGTAAGGCTTCTAACTCTCTCCCCATTCATTGCATAGGGCAACCCACAGTGTGTCCTTCTGACTTTCTAGGCACCTAAACATGAGGCATTGTAGTGTTCAGCATTGCAGTGCCTAAGTCCCTTTGGGCCCAGGTAGTTAGGTGTTGTGACACTCAGTGTTGCAATGCCTAACCAGTGTTGCAATGCCTAACTGATTTAGGAGCCCAGCTCTCATTTTAAAAAGGGATTTAGGCACTTAAGACTCTAAATACCATTGACTGTTATTGGGATTTTGACTGCTAAGGGCCTAAATCCCTTTTGAAAATGAGGCTTGGTCTCCCCAGTCGGTTAGGTGTTGTAAAGCTGAGCCCAGTCACAACTAAATGCCTCTGAAATATCTACCCCCAGAAGCCTACAAGATGCCAGTAGCTGCCTAGTGGGATTTTTCAAAAGCAGGTTAGGCTTGTAACTCCTGTTGAAATCCCATAGAGAGCAAAGGGAGGTAGGCATGTCACCTGCCTAGGTGCTACACTAAGCACCTATCTGCATCTTTAGCAGCCTAAATATCTTTGAAAATCTTACCCTCAGTCTTGCTGGCCCAGATCCTCAAAGGTATTTAGGCTCCTCACTCCCACTGAAATCAACTTTTGTGGATCTAGCCTCTGGGCCTAAGTTACCCCCAAGTAATGTGGGGATAGTACCACTTCCTTGTCTCACAGCGGTGTGCTATTCTTAAATACACTAACGATGGTAAGGCGCTCACACTATGGTAATGGGAGTAGCCGGGAGGGGTTGTGAGAAATTGTTCTGTTCTCGGGCCTGTTTTTGGAATCTTCTGAACTCAAACACACCCCTCCACTACCCTTCCTATCTGCACGCTCCCAAACTGTCCAAAAGTGCTGATCCAGCTCCACACATTGGGAATGTGGACCTATGTCTAGTCCTTACAGAATAGAACAAAATTGCTGCTATTTTGCAAGTCACTCTTGGTTTTTAAGAACGTATTTTGCCACATTTTTTATTCCAGCAAGAATTCCTATCGCTCCCTGGCTGATGTCAGCTCTGTCCTAACCAACTACAATTTTAAGAAATATCTGAGAGATGATCGAGTCACCGAGAAATGCTAAAGAGATCGCTTAAAGGGGAAGAGAACAATTTTCACCTCACAAGCTGTTTTTCTCAATAAGACCAAACAGCTGAGGCTATCTGGTTCATAGCATGGTTCCTGGTAGGGTGGTAACATCAGAGGTCCAGACCATCCCAAGTAACTGCTGATCATACACTGCAGGACATGTAAGCACATCACCACGTGGGTGGAAATATTTGGGTAAGCAACATTATTTGCTATCCTTAAATATATGCAGTACCAAGCAATGACTTCTGTACTTTACTGTCTGCAGGAAAAGTAGCAAGAGGCTGAAGAAAAGAGAATGGCTTTCAGCTGAGACCAGACTGCTTAAATATATTTGAGAAAAAACCCTTAAGAATACCAGTCTCCCTCTTCAAGCATGTCTGGGAAGATGCTTTCAATAGAAAGTCATACTTGCTTACTCAATACCACTGTTTTCTGTGGCCTATTCTACTCCTCTGAAACAAACAAGAGTGGGAATGACCAATCTGGGTCACTACCAAGTTCCAAGTCTTGAATTAACAATCAAACCATTCTATCTCCCTTTGCAGAAGGAGATAATACAGAGCCGTGTGCAGTGCCGATTAATCCGTATGAGGGAAAAGAACTTGAGGAGTCAGACCCTCTCTGAAACGGTGGAAATAAATGTGATGCTTGGAGCTGGAGTCTCCCTTGCCTGGCACTTGTGGAGTCATTTACACGAGTGCAAACTGTTGTTTTTCTGATTTAAGTGGTTTCATGCATTGTAGCCGCATACCCTTTATGGTGTAGCATGGAGCAGCAGTGGTTCTGTGTCTGTCTTCCGTTGCTATGTCCAGCATCTTCCATCATTGAGGAGCCAGTTAGCCAGCACCTGAGCTGAGCTCTCGGGTTTTAGTTCCTCCTTCGAAGCCTGACACCAGCTTTAGGTGTCATGTGGAGGGGCTGAGTGGGCCCCACAGCAGCCCATTAACCCTTTCCTGACCCGTGTGGGGCTTGCACACACCAATGCACATCCACTTTGTACTGATGTAAGTGACCTCACAGGATGAGAGACATGGCGCATCAGGCCCAAGTACAGATATAGACCCTACTTCAGGTCAACATGCCTGCTTCAAGGTGCCTGGCTACACTACAACTTCCACCAAGCTAGTCAGACATGGAGGTTGGCCCAAGCTGCATTTGTTGGATGCATGTTAACATTTCAAAGTCCTCTGTCTGTCAATGTCTAATCCATTGTATTACAAGAGCACTCATCACGATAGCCTAGAAGGGTGGCATCCAGGGGTAGTTAAGTGGCCATCACAGTGGTTTTTGCTCTGTGCCTCTCAATGTTCTAGGAAGCTTTGCTTGTGTGTCAGACGGAAAGAGAATGCTTGTGTTGGTAATTCCTTGTCACTGCTTACGGCAGGCATCCTGTAGCAAACGAATGCACCCTGTTCAGAAATTGGAGAGAACTTGGCTCAAGCATGTGTCAGTTCTGGGTATTTGAGCTAATCCCATCTCTAGATCAAAGGAACCTACCCTGATGGTTAATTGTGCATATTGATAATCTGTAATGGGTGGGGGAAAGCATAACTTCTTTACAACTCTCCTCTATTTCCCCATCCACTGTTCCCGCAGATCAACTTGCACTGAACACCAGGGTTCGGAAAGTCCGTTAGCTCGTATCTATCGTTCGTATTAGAAGTAACGCTCAAGGCAGCCTTGTCTGTCCTAGGCTGACATCCTAGTAACGAGAGGCAGAATATTTGCAGAGTTGCCAGTTCCCATCTTCCTTTCTCATGACAGTCTGTGATCTTTTCACTCAGTGACACTTCAGACCACGTTGCAAACTGCCACCTTAGTCTTCCCTCACAAACAGCTTATTACATACTGGGCCACAGTCTACTCTGGTGCAAGTGGGGGCAACTATATGGAAATCAGTGGACTTGCGCCAGGAATGAATTTGCTACGTTTGCACTTATCTGACACCTGTGATACAGTAGTTTATAAAATATAAGGGAGATTGGACAAGAATGTTCCCTCATTCAGTCAGACTACAGGAGCCAGCCTTTGTGCCTCCTCATGCTACAGAACATTTCTCCCACTTACAGAGGCAAACTGCTTACACAAAGCACAAGTCTTCAGCAAAACACCCACTACACGACTACATGTGCAGAGCTCTATTTATGCTATGCACCCCATCAGATGCACTGAATCTGTCTGGCTGCACTGCCTGTTTTCCTCACTTCTAATATACTCGGCTACTCCCGCTCCTGTGCAAATTATTCCTCTTCTGGCAGCTTTCATCCCCCTTCCATTTGGACACAGAATTTGTGCTGATGGAAACAGGGAGCAGTAGGTGACCAAGGTTCCTTCTAGCCTTCTACACCTCGCATCTGCCCGTTCTAATGTGTCCATATAATTTCTGGGTCAGACTCTCATGGTTACATCCCTTCTACTTTCTCAGTCATGAGTGTAGGAGGTAGAGAGAGTTTTCTCTCCTGTTCTTTCAGTTACTGAATCCCTTGGCACTGATCTTAAAGTGGAACAAAAATCACAAGAGAGTAGCATGTCATGTAACCCCATTTAAGTGAGCTTTGGTTAATCAATACTCCTGGTTAACTCATGATTGGTCAAGTCCCCCATGACATCCATCTACTCCAGGGGTTCTCAACTGAGGGTCGTGACCCCTCAGGGGGTCACAAGGTTATTACATGGGGGGTCACGAGCTGTTAAGCCTCCACCCCAAACCACACTTCACTCCAGCATTTATAATAGTGTTAAATATAAAAAAAGAGAGTTTTTAATTCATAAGGGGGATCACACTCAGAGGCTTGCTGTGTGAAAGGGGTCACCAATACAAAAGTTTGAGAAGCATCCATTATTCTGCCACTTATCTTCCGACCAGAGGTTGAAAAAGTCTTCAAACCCTTTGGACAAATGAAGTTTCACTGTACTCAGGACCCTTTTACTATACTAAGTGTCCTCGAAGCGTGTTAAAAATATACTATGGGTACTAAAATTATTACACATTCCAAGAGAAGCCCCCTCATTTCTGTATCTTTGTTATGCACCACAAAGCAATTGTAAGGCATGTCTTATGTTTTAAAAAAAAATGCTGATGACAAGCAGCTGGCAGATCTCTGCTCATTATGGGCTGGGATCCCACCCGGTGAAGAGGCCCAGGACGAGGCCTGTGCATCACTTCTGTCCCCAAGATAGGGCTTCAGTCGGACATAGGCAGTGGTGCCACGGATCTGGCGCTGGCCCAGCGTACAGGGGTAAATTTCAGTCTTCAGGAGCAGCAGAATTTCGGCCAGACTGTGCTCTGTTCTAGTCACCGAAGCCAGTTGAAAACAACATCACAAATATTTCATTTCTTTTTTTCAGTTTTTTTTTTTAATCTAAATTTGAAATTTTGACACAACTTGGTGGTTGAAATTTGAAATGGTTTGACAAGCCCCAAGAAATGAAGCTGGGTAAGTGGAGGGGCAGCATGGTACCAACTTGTAGTGAGGGGAGCTGGGTTCTGTTCCCAGCTTTTCCATTGACGGGCTGGGTGACAAGACACTTGGCCATTGGTAAAATGGAAGCCGCTACATACTCAGTTGTTCACTGAACACTGTGGAGAAGGGGGAGAGAATAATGAGAGATTCCTCATTATGGGTAAAGTCACTTCACCTCTCTGTGCTTCCCCTGATAAGAACATAAGAACGGCCATACTGCATCAGACCAAAGGTCCATCTAGCCCAGTATCCTGTCTTCTGACAGTGGCCAATGCCAGGTGCTTCAGAGGGAATTAACAAAACAGGTAATTATCAAGTGATCCATTCCCTGTTGCCCATTCCCAGCTTCTGGCAAACAGGCTAGGGACACCATTCCTGCCCACCCTGGCTAATAGCCATTGATGGACCTATGACTATATGGTCAATATATATATATATATATATATTGATGGACCTATGACTGTGAAGGCCAAGACTATAACTGGCTTCAAAAAAGAACCTGGTTATAGTCTTGACCGTCACAGCATCCTCTGGCAAGGAGTTCCACAGGTTGTGCATTGTGTAAAGAAATACTTCCTTTTGTTTGTTTTAAACCTGCTGCCTATTCATTTCATTTGGTGACCCCTAGTTCTTGTGTTATGAGAAGGAATAAGTAACATTTCCTTATTTACTTTCTCCACACCAGTCATGATTTTATAGACATCTATCATATCACCTCTAGTTGTCTCTTTTCCAAGCTGAAAAGTCACATTCTTATTAATCTCTCCTCAGATGGAAGCCGTTCCATGCCCTTAATAATTTTAGTTGCCCTTTTCTGAACCTTTTCCAATTCCAATACATCTTTTTTTGAGATGGGATGGCCACGTCTGCACACAGTATTCAAGATGTGGGCGTACCATGGATTTATATAGAGGCAATATGATATTTTCTGTCTTCTTATCTATCCCTTTCCTAATGATTCCCAACATTCTGTTTCCTTTTATGACTACCCCTGGACATTGAGTGGATGTTTTCAGAGAACTATCCACAATGGCTCCAAGAGCTCTTTCTTGAGTGGTAACAGCTAATTTAGACTCCTCCCACCTGTCTTCTCTATTTCAGTGATAAGCTTTTGGGGCCAGAGACTGTCTCTGATTACATGGGAGGGATAGCTCAGTGGTTTGAGCATTGGCCTGCTAAACCCAGGGTTGTGAGTTGGATCTCTGAGGGGGCCATTTAGGGATCTGGGGCAAAAATCTATCTGGGAATTGGTCCTGCTTTGAGCAGGGGGTTGGAATCGATGGCCTCCTGAGGTCTCTTCCAACCCTGAGATTCTATGATGTATGTAAACAGCCCCTAGTGCAATGCGGCTGTGATATTGGTGGGGGTCTCAAGGTGAAATTGTAAGGTAAAAAAAACTATGGGTAAAATTCGCCCTGGAAACCCCATTCTCAGAGTTCTGTTCATCCCATCAAGGAACAGAAATAGCTACATGGCTGGTCAAAGGGGACCAGGCTGCAAATGTTGAACACTTGAAGCAGAACTGATTACAGTGAACAGATCTTGAGTGAGTCAAAAGCTGAAATACATTCCCATATAGCATGTGGGGCTGGATTTTCCAGTTCTCTAGCTACTCAGTGCGTAAAGTGCTAAGCGGCCTTAAAGCAAAGGGAAATTCCTTTTGCCTAACAGGAACTCCCTGCTGGAGGAAAGCCTACAGAGGCAGTTTCCACACCAGTCATGCCCCATCCCTGGAGTAAAAGGAGGGAGAACATTCAGGAGCAAGGCCTATGCAAGTCAGTAAGAGACGGAGCCATGGTAGAGCGTAGCTCTGATTCCCCACAATTCTCCATTGACATAAATTAAAGCTGCTCTTGTGTAGCTCTCATTTACCCCAAGGCCAAGTGGCTGAGGGTTAGGAACCAGCAACTGGCTCCTGGAATTCCCCCCCCTCCACTGCACCTGCAAGACAGAGGTGGAGAATCTGCATCTCTATGAATAAATTTGCACAGCAGAAATATTCCTTGAAATCATGATCTTATCATGAACCATTTACAAACAGGAAAATAGTACTTAATCCAATGGCTAAATCGTTTGCTGGGAAACAGTTCATCCAGCTCAAGTTGGCAGCAGTACAAGAATATAAGCGGCAGGCCGCTTGCAATGATAAGACGTTTCTGAGTTTGTATTTGTGGTGTGTTTGAAAGGCACTGATCCAAATTCTGTTACACTGGTATGAATCTGGAATATAACTCCATTTACTTTAATGGATTCATACTCTGAGTTTTACACAGGTGTGACTGAGGAAGGAAACTTATGCACAAAGTGGATAGGCGGCGGAAGGAATCTCTCAATATTCTCCTCCCCTCACAGTTTTCAGTGAAAACACTGTGTAGGCAGCAGCTCCCATTCTGCCAGTGCAAACTGAGACAAATTAAAGGGTATATTAAGTAATTATTTTAATGTCACGGTAGCAAGGCTCCAGACCAGGTTGCAGAAGGCATTCCATTATCAGCTGTATTCTTCACAATTACCTTCTAATTGGTTATATATTTGTGCCTAAATTAAGATCGGAAAGGCTAAAGCCTTTTGTTTAGAGTCATTAAATAAATGCTTCAGTGGGTTTGGACTAGGAGGAGAGAGGGAGCCTTTACGGTGATCAGAACAGATGGTAATGTCCCACAAGGGGGACATTTATAAGAATGCAAATTCCTTTTCAGATCTCACAGTGGGGTATGATTTAGATACATATTTGATAAACAGGCGATTCTGGATCTCTGTGTTGGGGATATGGGCGGTGAAATGCACAGCTGGTAAGCTAACTCGCATCATGCTGAACTTTTTAAAAAGAAGAGTATTCCAAACAAGAGTTCCATATTACACTAGTCTAATAATATGTATATAGCCCCTTCTGAATATAGCTGTGTAGACGGGTCAGACTCACCCCTGTGGCACCTCCTGCTGGTGCTTCTAGGAATTAGCTCAGTCCAGTGTTCGGAGCGCCCTCTGCAGGCTGGTGATCCACCTGTCTTCAGGCCCCCGTGTCCCTCCCTGGACCCGGTGCCCTTTTACATGGGGTGCTGCCCCCTGGCAGTAACCCCTTTCTCTTAGGGTCTCCCCTCCTCAGGGAACCCCCACCCTCTATCCCCACCTTGCCTCAGTATTGGCTACTGCCAGTCATTGTCTAGATCCACACTCTGGGGCAGACTGCAGTCTCAGCCTACTCATCACTGGCAAGGAGGGTTTGGACCTGCTGCCTTGGCCTACCTCTGGGCTGCCCTCTGCAACCCCCAGTACCTGTTGGCCCTCTGCTAGGCCGCAGCCTGGGGCTTTCTAGGCTGGAGCTCCCCAGCTCCTCAGCCTTTCCCCAGCCCTGCTTCACTCAGGTATCCAGTCTCAAGCTCCCTGCAGCTAGGCCCTTCTCTCTCTGAAGACAGAGAAAGACTGTCTGAGCTTCTGGCTTCCCTGGCCTTTTATAGGGGCCAGCTGTCGCTCAGTTTGGGGCGTGGCCTCACCTGCAGCCACTTCCCCAATCAGCCCAGCCTAAAGCAGCAGCTCTCAAGCCCTGCCAGGCCACTTTTAAACCCCTCACAGCACATCCACCCTGCTACAAGCTGCAATAGGAGGCCATGAATAAATTGCACTTAGAGTATGTCTAGGCAGAAGCTAGAAGGTGTAATTCTCAGTGCAGGTAGACATACACGCACTAGCACTGCTTGACCTAAGGCCTAAAAATAGCAGTCTGGCTGCAGTGGCACATGTAACGGCCAGGGCTGGCCTGTCGCGTATATAACCAAGGGATTGGGCAGGATTGTCCTCATGGCAGCTGCTGCCCATGCCTCCATGAGTATACTGCTATATTTCGGTACTAGGTCAATCTGAACTAACGTGTGTTCATCTATCCGAGATGGTAATTACGTGTCTCAGGTGCTGTGTAGACATTGCCCTGGTCTCCTTGCATTTGAATCACAGTGGGAGATTTTACTGACGTAGAGTGAAATTCATCGCTGTGCAAAGGACTTGGGCAAGACTAAGGGCTGGTCTACACTGGGCGGGGGGGGGGGTTCAAACTAAGATATGCAACTTCAACTGCAACATCTTCACGGCGGCGAGTCAACTGCCGCTGTGCCCCCGTCGACTGTGTTTACTCCTCCTGCCGAGGTGGAGTACGGGCATCGATTAGCAGATCGATTTATCACATCCAGACGAGACACGATAAATCAATCCCCGATACATCAAACACTACCTGCCGATCCGATGGGTAGTATAGACATACCCTTAGGCACCACTTAAACCCTCAAAATAGGTATTCAGTGAGCCTTAATGGCACCTAGGGGCTGGTCCTTGGGTATGTCTTCACTAGGAAAACCACATTTCCTTACCACATGTTGGCTAACATGGTATCTGAGATCAGGTATACACTACAAGTGTCTGCTGGTCTAGCTGTGCTGGCCAGGGGTGTGATGGGGTGTGATCTCTGACCAACATAGCTGTGCTGACAATAGCCCTTAGTGTAGACACAGCTATACTGGGAAAACTGCGTGTTTACTGGTAGAGCTCGTTTTGCTTAGGACTGGGGGTGGAGGGTGGTATAAGTTATACCAGTAAAAGCACAGTTTCCCCAGTATAAGCTGTGTCCATACTAGGAGTGCTTTGCCAGTATATTATGCCTGCATCAGTATCCTTACACAGGTAAAGTACTCCTAGTGCAGACATGGCCTGAGATGCTAGTTTGGGACTCGAGAGACCTGGTTTAATTCCCTGCTTTGCTACAGATTTCTTCTGTGACCCTGTTGAGTCACTTGGACTATGTCTCATCAGAGTCACAGGGTGTGTTTGCAGTATAGACATCCCCTTAGTCTCTCTGTGCCCCAGTTCTTATCTGTAAAATGGGCATAACATCACCAGCCTCCCTCCCAGAGGTTGTGTGAATCAACATATCCAGGAGTGTGAGGTGCTCAGGTACTGCAGTGGTGGGGCTATATAAATACCTAAGAGAGAGAGTAACGAACACAAGGAAAAATCCTATTGAAGACAAGGTGGGTGTAGTTATTTAACATGAGTTGCAGTTTGAAACAAAGTTTATTGGGGAGCCTAGGGCTCAGGGCCACCTGGGGGGGGGGCAAGTGGGGCAATTTGCCCCAGGCCCTGCAGGGCCCCCGCGAGCTCTGGCCTGGCGGTGGTCCAGGTCTTCAGCGGCATTTCGGCGGCAGGGGGCCCTTCAGTGCTGCCGAAGACACGGAGTGACTGTTGGGCCCCCCAGTGCTGAAATGTCGCCGAAGACCCAGACCTCCGCCGGGTGAGTACAAGTGTCGCAGCTCCCCTGCTTTGCCCCAGGCCCCCTGAATCCTCTGGGCAGCCCTGCTAGGGTTTACCTCAGCCTGCTAACTCAATGGGAGCTGAATGCTAAGGAAGGACAGTGAAATCTTCAAAGAGAGGAAATTAACAAGAAGAGGTAAACGAGAGGTAGGGAAGGTGGGGGGCAGACACCCTATTTTGACATGAATATCAAAGCTCTGTTCTGGTATATTTAGGAGTGCAGAGAGAAACCCTGGCATCCTTCACCTAGGAAATAACCTGACAGCTGGTTTTGCTTCATGAAAGAGATCTCAGCCAAGCTGGTTGAAAATACCAGGGAAAGAAGTTGGGGTAAGCTATCTTATAGGAGATGGGAGAGTGCCTTTTGAGTTCAGTTTAGTGACTAGAAAGCATGTTATGATTCTGTTTTACATGTTACCGTTTGTTCCCATCTCTCACACTCATTACCCACTGAATAATTTATTATCATGAAGCAACTGTTTCACATCCACGGGAATGTCCATGTGTGGCAGAAAAACTATTGGAAGAGTTCTAGGGTGTGAAACCCGTGCCATTGCATAGACTCTTAGAGTGAGATTTTCAAAGTCATCTTGGGCATTTGGATGACCAATATCCTTTAATTTTAATGAAACTGGGTGTGCGAATTCCTTGAAGATCGTAAACTCTCCATTGTCTTACCAATTGTTGCATGTTTGTTTTCATGAGTGAACACACACATTCATTTTGACTGGGTTATCTGCAACAGACATCTCCACTTGCCAGTGCTCAAATGTGGGACACAATTCATAAAAGTCCCAAAATGAGGGCCACAGAAAAATTATTTATGCAGGAAATTTTGCAGATCAAGAGATAACGTCCAGTAGCATAACTCTCTCTCCCTCTCTAACCTCCATCTCATTTCTGATGTCAACAATGTTCAACAGTAACAGTGAGAGGGCACCAAATATGTGTGGAATGTAGATAATACGGGTTGAAATGAGTGACGTGTCTGAAAATGAGGGACATTTGAGAGCCACGATCCTCAGCTATGCAAAATTGAAAGTTTTGGGTGGGATTTGCAGAATCACTCAGTGTTAGCCTAACACTGCTCCCATTGAGCTCAATGATAAAACTCTCACTGACTTCAATTGGTTCCAAGTTAGGTCAGGGCTCCATGCTTGAAAAAACAACAACCCATATCATTAGCATCTAAGGGTTTTTAAAACAAGAAAGCAAGCAAGCAAGAAAGAAAGGTGTTCTTAACCCAGGTTAAAATATTAGTGAAGACATAGCAACTCAGCTTTTGATTCAGATTACCAGCTCAAGTAAAAGCCTATATGGGAGTTTGGCGTTAAACTTGAGCTGTTAACCCAAGTTAAAGGCCGAGTTGTTGTGTCTTCATTGCTATTTTAACCCAAATTAGTTAACCCATGTTAAGAATGCACCTTTTTTTTTAGGGTGAAGACATACCCTAACAGACTGATCCTGCCCCGTCCTCTTTGTTTCTTGGGAGGTGCTAACCATCTGCAGCTCTTTTTGGAGTCCAGATGCTGAAGTCAGTGGAAGCTGAAGGCTATTTAGTAGTTTGCAGGACCAAGCTGCTAATACTGTAGACCATCTGTACCCCAGGGAGCAATGCAGAACAGTATTCTTCCATATATTTTGTAGCATTTGTTCAGTCCAGTTCTAAATGTTGGCTAGCAAGAGGGTGACTTCCTTTTTGAAGGCTGTTGCTCAGTTCTGCAGATCAATTTGCTGTAGTTATTGTCTGCTTACTTTGCAATCAACCCACATTGACTCCAGTGAAAAGGAAGTTAGGACAGTACTTGAAAAAGTCCATTATGACACAAAGGCCTTTTGGTGGTTCACTACTATGTTAACAAGTCTTGTCAGACCTGACATGCTCAATATACCTAGGACACTGTCATCGTGGCATATGCACAAAAGGTGGCATGTAATGTATCCCTGGAACATGCACCTTTACACCAGATGGGCACTGGCTGGGGAAGATCCTTGTGCAAAGGATTTTCTCAGGGGACCATTCCTAGCCATGTTAACATCTCCTTTACATTACCAGAGTGACATGAAAGAGCTGTAGCATAATGGAGAATCAGGCCCAGAGTATCTTTAAACCTATATATCCTGTAAAGAAAGGAGCAGTAGAACTGGAGCAGAAGTGCTGGGTGTGAGCTGCCTGCTATCCCAAGGACCCCCAGGAGGGATCCCTATAACAATATCTTATACTTATCAGCACTGTATTTTCATCCCAGTTGGATCCAGAGCACTTTACAACTATTCTCCCTTGATTTCTCAAACAGAGCAGTCACTCTGCTGACTGCTGAAATGCAGGGCCTCTGGATAAACTTGGCAGTGGCTTAACAATAATGCTACACAGCACATTTAAGACCAGAAGACGTTCCCGCTAAGGCTCTGAGACCCAACACCCACGCTGGGGTTCAGAGTCTGCATGGGAACATTTTTAGCCCTGTTCTGCAAGCCCCCCAAGCCCGAGTCTGTAGACCCAGGCTCGGATACTTGCTGCTGCAGGGTTTGGGTTGTTGTTGTTATTATTTTTGCACTGTAGATGTACCCCATGTGGTTTCCAAGGGTTCCAGTCCTCAGAAAAGCATATTTCTACAGTTGCTTTTGAATCACTGTGGCCAGAGGGGGAGAAAGGTAGCTCCTCGGCTCTGGCACAGCAGGTCATCTTTGATCTCCTGGGAGGTCTATTTCCTTCATTTGGCCTTTCTTAAAATATACTTTTAGGAACCCTTTAAATTTTCTGCCTCATGCATTTTCCCTCATTAAAAAAAAAGCTTTATTTTTTAAAGTCACACTTCAGCAAAGAAGGAAAAAAATCGTATTTATTTGCTGCTAAAGGTTACCTGATCAAACAGAGGGAGAAACAGATTTTCCCTCAGACTGGAGGGAAGGTAGCATTGTGGAATCAGAACAATAGAAGCCCTATTTACATATGACTCACCAGGGGGCTGGGAAGTCCACAGGAAGAGAAGAACAGCATGCAGTCATCTTGAGTCTGGGGACAAAAGAATGAGTTTGGGAAGGTAATATGAGCAGAGAAAGGAAGCCATCATGCCACCCATCATTGGACAGATACAAAGGGTCAGAGCTCTTGCAAGCTGAAAAAGATGGGCCTTCCAACCAAGGGGCTCTCGCAGAACTGAACACAGGTGAGATGCCTGCTTAGGCAAAGATTTTTCATCCAAAAAGATAAGGGAAACCAGCACCTTGTATTTCTGTGGAAGGTTCTGACTGAGAGACAGCAAGTGGCTTCAAAGAGAAAGATTGGTAAATCTTTGAAAATCTACCTCATGTTTGAAAATCTACCCATGTTTGAAAATCTACCTCAAATCAAGGCTGTAGATTGTTAAGTCTTAGCCACTAGAACGGGTATTTTTACCCTTGTTTGTCTGTAATTCTTTGTGACTTTATTCCATCTAGTTGGTATCACTGAACCTATATTTTTGTGTTAATAAACTTGTTTTATTTTTACCATAAACTAATTCAGTACTGTGCTTGAAGGGAAGGATGTATTTATCCAGTTAAGTTAAATCAATATGCTTTTGTCTCTTTAAATGATCAAAAGAAACATTATTATGTTTCTGAGTGATCCAGGAGAGGGCTAGACACTTCAGGGCAGATAGTTGGAGGAAAATTCAGGACTGGGAGTCTGTTGGGGTCACCCAGCAAGTAGTAACTGAGGCTGGTGGAAACCAGGGTGGAGCTGTTAAGTTGTAAGCAGGCGGATGGGCTCAGATCGCTGAACCTGGGCTGCACAGCACACAGACCCTCAGGATACTGCATGCTTGTCTGGCGTTTGTTGGTATCCAGGCTGGGAGCCACAACAGCAATGCATTTTAGGCACCCAGTGTTACAGGGCAGGCAGTGACACAATCCCTTACTGCTCTGCATTGCATCCCAGAATGTGACACCCACTCTTGAAGTTCATCAGGTCATTTTCTTCTTCCTGGAGCACTCACGTTGGCTTTCTGCTATGACAGAAATGACCAGATACCGTCCAATGTCCAAACCTTTCTTACTGATGATAGGGTGGACATACCAGTGCTGCTGGGCTGTCAGATCCCAGATTGTGTTTTCAGAGCCAGCTGTTAGGAAATCATCTTTTGACTTGTAAGATGAGCAAACTAAATCTGGAAGTCTTAGGGAGACACATTTAGAACCACACAACGCCATGTTTAGATGGTCTCTTACGTGCAAAATAATGTTGAATAGGAAAACACCACAAATCACTGGACTTGTTTTAAGGGCTCTGAAAATCAGGGTAATGTTTCATGTTCCTAAGTATGGATTTAGGTGGCTAACTGTAAGCATCCATGTTTGAAAATTCTGGCTTTAATAGACTAGCTTTCCATGGCCTTTATTAAAAAAAAAAAAAAAAAGCATACTGATCAGGTGGAATTCTGTTTACCTGTCTGGCAGCCATGCAAGAAGTGGAATGGGAAAGCCACAAGAAGAAAGTAAGTTTCCATGATTCTGAAAGTGACATTATTTGCAAATCAATGAATGGTCTCCAGTTACTTATTCACTACCTTATATATGGCGTTCTTAACAATTGTGTCAAATGAGGACTTGAAGCAATGTGGACATTGTCCTAGACGATAAAAAATATATCTGTTTAATCATGGGACAGAAGTGTGGCTTCTATTGTAAAGGGTACTCTACCTGGTTGGGTATCACATGACTCAGGCACTCAAGTTAGCATGCTCACTGGGTTTGGGTTTTTTAATCAAGTATCGTTTTAATTATGTGTTCTATTCCAGCTTTGCAGCTGGCCTGCTGGGCGATCTTCAGCAAGTCACTTCACTTCTTAGGGCTTGGCTACACTTGCAAGTTACAGCACATTAAAGCAGCCCCGGGCGCACTAGCTCACTCCTTGTCCACACTGGCAAGGCACAAAGAGCGCTCTGACTCTGCAGCTACAGCGCTGCTGGTACGCCACCTCGACGAGTGGAATAAAGTTTGCTGCGCCCCTGCTGGAGCACTGCAGTGCCAGTGTGGATGAGGTGTTGCATTACTGCGCTCTGATCAGCCTCTGGAAATGTCCCATAATCCCCTTAAGTCAAGTGGCCACTCTTCTCATTGTTTTGAATGTGCTGTAGGAATGTGGATATGCCGTTTGAAAGCTCCATTTCTGATAGCCGGCTGCTTATCTGCTCCAAGACACATAATCTGGAATGCTGTGTGTGTGAGAGAGAGAGAGGGTGGGGGGGTCTGCTGCTGTCTGAACATACAAGACAGCTTGCTGACATGCTTTCAGCCCCCCCAAAACCCACTCTCTCTCCCCCCACATACACACAACACACTCCCTGTCACATTCCACCCCACCACCCCCATTTGAAAAGCACGTTGCAGTCACTTGCATGCTGGGATAGCTGCCCATAATGCACCACTGCCAGTGCCGCTGCAAGTGCTGCAAATGTGGCCATGCCACTGCGCAAGCAGCTGTCAGTGTGGACAGACTGCAGCTCTTTCCCTACTGTGCTCTCTGGCAACGGGTTTAACTCACAGTGCTCTATATCTGCAAGTGTCTCTGTTTAGTTCCCCATCTTTTGTCTCTCTTGTCTCATTGTATAGTAAATTCTTTAGGGCAGGGACTGCTGTCTCTCACACTGTGTGTGTACAGTGCCTAATTCACTGGGTCCCTGATCTTAGTTGGGGCATATAAGCGTTATCATAACACAAATTAACAACGATAATAATTAATAATAAATAGTATGGGGAAAAAAACTCCAGAACTCCTTGGGCCTGATTTTCCATAAGTAGAGAACATTAACAACTCCAGCTGAAGTCATTTGGATACTGGGGGAAGCTTAGCCCTTCTGGAAATCAGGCTCCCTGTTCTTATACCATGATACAGATGATATCGATTGTATTGTGCAAAAGAAAATACCCTAATTTAAAAAAAAATCACTACCAACATAATGTGTTGAACCTCAAAAACGCTTAGAATCATGGTTCAGAAAAATTAAGATCTGCAAGTTTGGATGCTTATTTCAAGCCCCTTTTAAACCTCTTTGACTTGACAAGCTCACGAGAACAGTACTTGATTTTGACGGAAAAAAATGATCTCTGTTGTGGTGCACTGATATTTCTGCTCTGATTCCCAAAACTGCAAATGGAAAAGGCTCATGAAAATGAAGAGGAGTAAAGAAATAAAAAGCTGCATGAACCCAATTGAACCTGTAGGGAAAAAAAATATTCAATTCATTCCAAATTTGGGATGATGGTTCAGGTCTGTTCTTATTTTATCTCTCCCTCATCACAACAAAAATTGGCCACCATATGCTCTTTATGTATATAAACTGTGTACATAAGGGTTTATATTGGGGTGAACTTGGGGGAATGATGTTCCTGTTCATAAAGCAATTAATTTCATATGTGTTGCAAGAGGAAAGAAGGAAAAAGAGGAGGTCCTTTGGCTAATATTTACCATTCCAGCTCTCATGTGCATAATATAAAATGCTGGCTTCACACCATGCAGCTTTTTCTTTTCTCTTTTTTCCCCCCACTCTTCTACAATGTCCTTCAAAAGCTGAGAATAGTTTATCTTAGCATGTGTAAGTTTATTTTTGGATGTAATTACAAGGTCCATTATGTCAACGTTGTGAAAACGTTGAGCCCATTGTCCTTAGGAAACCAAAGTGATTATCATTGATTTGGTTAATTACATGATTGTTTAAATTATAATAAGTCACCCTCATTGTTTCTTATGTCCAGCTGTGTTTATGGGTCAAGATCTGCTCACTCAAATGTTTACAGTGTTCCAAACATCAGGAAAACATGCAGCACTGGGGGTCATCCTTATGCTGCTTCATTATGACTGAGAAAGCTTTCTGTCACAACTGAAAAAGGTCTTGCTTCAGGAGGAATTTAAAAGACACTATCAGATATTGTTGATATCTATTTATCAATGGTGTCAGCACCCACAATCAGGGACACATTTCCCAAAGAGATCAGTATGTTGTGTACATATCCGGCGCGGAGCTGCTTTGAAAATCTAGGCACAAATCCTGGCACCATTGAAGTAAATGACAAAACTCTCATTGATTTCAGCGTGGCTGAGATGTCCCCCCTGCCTGCCCTTCATCCATCAAGTTTTAATTACTGTTTTTTTATGTGTAGCTTATGTTTAATATCTAATTCCCAGGAGAGTGTTTGTGTGTATGTGTGTAATTACTTTTGGGTCACACCTGAAACTGGAGTAAATTGGAGTAGCTTCACTGGAGTCAATGTCAAATCCCTACATTGTCTAGGGATTTGGGCCTGTTTGTCTAATGTCAGCTAAGGGTCACGGCTTTTTTTTTTTAACTTCCTTCTTGGTTCATTGATCTCCCTGATGCTGAGAATCATATTTGATCATGGAAGGAGCTGAGCTGCATTTGTGTGGTGCTGAAGGTGAATTGAGGATCCACAGGATTCCACAGAATTGAGCCTGTAGGCTCCAGTTCAGGAAAGCAGTCTGTGAAGGGGTATATCAGACCCTCTGAGGCCCCCTGCTGGAGGCCTTGTGGCCCTGTCACATCCAGCCCCCAAAAAGGGCAGTGGAGAGGGTCCTCCAAGCTGCCTAGAGTGGTTGTGTGGGACACAGCCAATCAGGGCCCCGAAGCCTAGTATAAGAAGAGCTGCAGGGCTAGTGGGAGTTCAGTTCCTTGCTGGAGGTGTAGGAGTGTGGATGGCTGACAGAGATACAGAACCCTGGACAGGGCAGTGCTACCAGAAGCAAGGGAGAGTGAGGAGGAGCTCTGAGCTGGTTGCTGGGACTCCATTAGGACAATGCCCTGAGGTAAGGGGGAAGATGGGGCAGGGCTGCAGTGAAGTTGCCCAGGGAATTGGAGAAGCTGGGCAACATAATTAAAGGGACATGGCCGATGGCTGTGAACTATAGGGTACCTGGGCTGGGACCTGGAGTAGCTGGGAGCCTGGGTCCCCCCTGCACTAGCCACTGGGGGGAAGTGGCCTGTACGTTGAGGCACCCCAGAGGGGGAACTGAACTGTAGTGGCTCAGCTGGAGAGTTGTAGCCAGGCAGCCCCAAGAGAGCGAAGACATTGTCTCCAGGGAGGGAGCCCTGGGACACTGCTCTATCCCAGAGCAGGGATAATCTGAGAGAGACAGAGTGTGCAAGTGTGTGCACTCGGCCAAGGGGGTGCTCATGAGAGGTGAGTGCACCCTATTACACAATCCCATGCCGGGAAGCACTTATTCATATGCTTACGTCCCATTGAAATTCATAGATTCCAAGGCCAAAAAGGACCACTGTGATCATCTAGTCTGACCTTCTGTATAACACAGTCCACAGAACTTCCCCAGATAACTCATCTTTAAGAAAAATATCCAATCTTGTTTTAAAAATTGTCAGTGATAAAGAATCCACCATAACCCCAGGTAAATTGTTCCAAAGGTGAATTACTCCTCACCATTAACAATGTATGTCCTATTTCCAATCTGAATTTGTCAAGCTTCAACTTCCAGTCATTGGATTGTGTTAAACGTTTCACTCCTAGATTGAAGAGCCCACTATTAAATATTTCTTCCCCATGTAAATAATTATAGACTAATCAAGCCACCTCTTAACCTTTTCTTTGTTAAACTAAATAGATTGAGCTTTTTGAATCTACCACTAGTATGTTTTCTAATCCTTTAATCATTCTTGTGGTTCTTCTCTGAACTCTCTCCAACTTATGAACACCCTTCTTGTTCAATGGGGTTTAGGCCTATGCTTAAAATTAATCATGGGCCTAAGTGCTTTCATGAAGCAGGGAATTAGAACTTGCCCAAAATACTATTGCACAGTAGCTACCCATGTAGACACTTATTCCACTGTTTGGAAGTGAATTAAGCTAAAGTGCAGAGTAAGAGCACCCCTTTAGGGAGCCAGTATGGAATAGCTATTGTGCTTTAAATTCACAACCTATTTATTTCGCAATCAGGGGCGGCTCCAGGCCCCAGCATGCCAAGTGCGTGCTTGGGGTGGCATGCCACGGGGGCGGCAGGCGGCTCCGGTGGACCTCCCGCAGGCGTCCCTGCGAAGGGACTGGCAGAGCGCCCCCCGCGGCGTGCCGCCGTGCTTGGGGTGGCGAAATGGCTAGAGCTGCCCCTGTTCGCAATGGCTTCCCTGTGTAGACATTCCTACGTTTGCTGCAATTGAAGTCATAAGCTAACCTCAAACTGCTAGGGCATTAAGAGAAAACTTTCCCTGTGGGCCAGTTGTCCCATAAATATCACCCACATCAATGGCTGGGAGAACTTGATGGGGCCAGCAGTGAAAGGGGAATAATCCCAGCAGCAATGGAGGGGGATACACCAAGGGACAATAGGTAGCTCCTCCCACTGGTAGTCTCTGGCACCCATTGACCAGCTGGGGGAGAGGGATGCTCAATGGCCAGCATTCCCCAGCTCCCAGGGTTTAACCCAGTGCTGGAGCCATGTAAAGCCTCTTTCAGCTCTATTCCAGCAGCCCGCCCTCTGCATCTGAGCTAGGAATGGGAACCCAGCCTGACAAGATGCTGTGGATTGCTCATTGAGATGTTAGGAAGGAATTTTGTTTCTCCTGTGGGCCAATTGGTGAAGGACCAGGGATTTTTTTGCTTCCTGGCAGCCCCTTCAAGCCACATTGAGTTAAGTAGGAACATGCTTAGTACCTAAATGAGGTACTGGATGGAGGTGTTGTTTTTTTTTTTGGTGCAACTTGCAGCTACTTTCTAGTGCAGTTAAGAGAATAAAATGAAGAGTTCCCAGAGGTAAAAGACCTGGGATTTGGGTGATGGTCCTTGGGCTCCTGATAGGGTGAGACCTTGTGGCCTTCATGGGCCAAGTTCAGACCTTGTGGTCCTCATGGGCTGAGGTCCCCACTCTGCTGCACCCTCTGTCTTCCTCTTATGGGGGAGAAGGTACTTGGACTCAGAGAGAGCTAAATCCTCGGGGTAGGCTGAGGAGAGTTTACGCACACTAGGGATTATATGGTGAGGAGCCCTGTAAACCTGGCGCTCGCACCAAACTAATTAAATGCCTGGTATAGGAGAGTAAGGGTGATGGGCAGATAGTACCCCTCCCCTGTGTGAAAGCTTAATAAAAGTTGTGTCCTGACACTTAATTCCATGCATGTGTCTGTCCTTGTGTTGCTGCTGTGTCCACCTCAATGGCCTTTTGCAAGGTTTGCACCGGCCTTTGTAGCAACTGCTATTGGCTAATGGTGAAGGGTACTGAACATGACGATCTCAGCTCTAATCCAGTATGGCTGTTCCTATGCTCCTGAGAACAAAGGGAGGAGCGCATGAGAGCACACTGTACTCTTGCTGTGTCCCATTGTAAATAGTGCAGACTGGGTGGGGTGCTTTGATTTCATTTTCCAGCAACAGGGTTGTGGATTATGATGTATGGCTCATATATAATGGGCCAACTTGTGCTCTCAGTTCCACCCATCCAACCTCACTGTAGTCCATAGGTATGCACGTGATCTGAATTTATCCCTTGTAACGTTAGAACTGTGAAAAAATTTTATAATGAAAGCCAAAATCAGGAAGAACGTCATTTTATGAGGGAACCTGAGCTGATTTTTTTGAATTTCAAAGTGATAGCCAGTGAAACTCATCGTTTTGACCTAAAACTATAAACTATGTAAAACTGACTAATTGATATCGGACATAGTTGTTTATTCACTTAGGCTCTAATTCAGCAAAGCACTTAAGCACATGCTTATGTTGCACTGAAATAAATTAATGTGCTTAACGTTAAAGACACATTTCCCGAAACAGGGCGTTAGTGGTGTTTTTGTTTCATTAATAATGTTCTAGGGGCCTGGGGTGCTTGTATGGGCTTGAGATTTTTAAAAAAATAACTCCATTTCATTGTACATAGAGGAGTAAATGTTATCCCCGTGCGTGTGTGAAATTAGCAATAATGGAAGCTAGGGAAGCTTAATGTTCCCTGTAGCATGCTGAGAACTCACCTCATTGTGTCTGCCTAATTACAGGCTGAAATACAACCCTCCCCTCTCTCTGTTAGTCAGTTAGCCATGGTGAAAAATATTAAACTAAAAAGTCATAAAGACAGAAGCAGGAATGCAATCTCTGTTTTTCCAGTCCCTTCATTTGCAATATGGAGACATACTTTACTTCTAAAATACCACAAATCGCATTTTTTTTTAAAGTCAGACTTCAACCAAATTATACCCACGTGTTGTTAAGAATACTTTTGTGTTTGTGGGCATGTATATATCATTCTGTTGTGTGGAGATGCACTGCATGCGTCTATAGACGTAATTCTGGGCGGCGTTGTCCCTATGACTGGGAATTTCAAAGAAGCCGAAAGCAATTATGGGCTCAAAATGCACTCAACTTCATCAAAACTTGGATGATTCAACCCCATGGAGTCCTTGAAAACCCAGCTGTCAGAGCCAGGATGTGGGCAGCCTGTGTGCACCAGTCAGTTACCAAGTTGCGGTCAGGGGATGAGTAGCAGGGTGAAGCCAGGTCAGGATACTAGGTTATAGGCAGCAGACAAGTAGCATAGTCAGAGTCAAGCTGAATCAGGTACTGGTTACAGACAGGAGGCCAGGAATGAAGTCCGGGATGAACCAAGCTCAGGAGTTGGAGTCTAGGATCCTGTCTACACTGCCGCTTAAGTCGATGTAAGTTGCATCACTCAGAGGTCTGAAAAAATATCCTCCTCCCTCCCCCCAGCTTACATCGACCTAACACAGTGTCTACACAACACTATGTCAGCAGGAGACGCTCTCCCAATGACTTAGCTTCTGCCTCTCAGGGAAGTGGAGTACAGAAGTCAATGGGAGAGCACTCTCCCGTTGACTTATCACATCTTCACCAGACCCACTAAATGGACTCCTCTGCATCGATCGCAGCAGCACTGATTTATTGGGCCAGTGTGGACAAGCCCAAGGTTCAAGCAAGCAGGCAGTCTACATCATTATTCAGACAAGTCCCCGTGATGGCTTTCTGGTTTATATTCCTGCATGAGCCAATGAGTGGGCTCTGCGGGGCTACCACTCAGGACCTGCTGGGTGGAACTACCTGCAGCATCTAGCTTCACAGGGTTCTCCAGCAGAAACCCAGCCTTGAGCTTCCAATGTGGAAGTGTTGGCAACTCAAACTTCCTATGGCCAAGTCCCATCAGTTCTTACACCAACCTACTCTGCTTTATTATAGGTGAGGCTGGTAGCACCACTTAATGTTAAGGTTGCCCAACATTTCCCATTATAAGACCCTGTTTTCAGTTTATTGTAACTTTGCCAAACTTTAACCATTTTAGCTGAAATTTTCCATGGCAGATTTCTGCCTCAAGCTCAGTATTTATTTATTCACCATTCCAAACAAAATGGCTTAGCTGTATCTGAGAATTAGGATAAGAGGAAAAAAAATGTTCTTTTGCCCATGTCAGATATTTGACAACCTTTTGTGGAAAACCTCTAGCGCCCCCATCGTTTAGAACAGGGACTTGAAATTTGGCAGGGTGGGCCTTTGTCTCAGGCTGTACCTTTTCATGTCACTGTGAAAATCTGCTCAAATTTGGCCTCTGAAAAATATCACAGTTTGCATATGCTAAGTAGAGACGTAGATTTTAGCAGCTAAATTTCCCAAAGAGTCCTTCCTCAATGAGCATGTTCCAGACCAGGGCTGAACAGGATTTTCCCTGCAACTGCTGCTGTGGGATGTGATGGGTCCTGGGAGCTGGGCCTCTGTCTCCCCCGGGCTATAACCCTAACCCTAGGCCGAAGCAGCATGGAGGAAGAAGTTGCCTGACAGACCTGGAGGGAGAGGGTGAAGAGAGGAGACTGAGAGGAACTGTGGGGGACTGGAGGTTGGCAGAAGGAGAAGAACTGGTACAGAGAGCCAAGGCAGACTGGGCTTCTCTGGGAAAGGAGACTAGGACTGGAAGCCTGGGGAAGGAAATGGTGAGGGGATTGTGACCCAGTGGGTGGAGGGGAGACTGAGATCTGATGAGGAGCCAAGGGGAAAATTGGAATTTGCTGAGCAAGGAGACTGGGACTGAGACGGACTGGGGGAACAAGAAGGTGAGGGGGGAGTTAAGACAGGTCTGACAAGGAGCTGAGGTATGGGGCGAGAACTGGGCAGAGACTAGGGTAAGGAACCAAAGGAGGATAGGGGGAGAGCAACTGTGATTGGATGAAGACCCTGGAAGGAAGATTGGGACTGGGAACCAATAGGAACTGGGAATGTTGCAAAGGCAGGAAATGGACTAATTAAGGCTGCCTGTGCAACCTTAATTCATCCGTCTTTTGCATCTGCATTATGACACAGCAGCGATATTCAGACTGAGGCTCTCGAGCCGCAAGTGGCTCTTTAATGTGTCTCCTGCGGCTCTTTGCAGCACATGATATTAAAACACGGAGTGATTTAATTATTAACAATCAGGAGGCTTTTACTATGTTATTCCCCAATTATAGTTGATAAAATAATACTTGGTCAATCATTTTGCTGTGAGTGTGTGTATAGATGTATACACGAGCATAAACAAGTTCCAAGGGTTGGAATTTTCTGACAAGGTTACAGCTGAGAAAGCAGGTGGCAGGAAGAGTAATTTAAATCTTAATTCTAATGAGCACTGCCATGCCCACCATACAGTATATGCAGGCGATACACAGAAAGACAGATATTTTAAAACGCCAAGATCATTCTTGAAAACTCAGAATGTTTTGTATCAAGTTGTAGTGGATGACTATTTGACTGTAACTCAAAGCAGTCTCAGTGAATAAAAGACAGAAATAGAATTCATGGGAACCTTAGATGATAACACATCACTAGCTTCATTGTATGTGATGTTTCTTGTTTCATGTGACTACAGAGGACCAAAAGTCCAGAAAACAGAGTCTGCCGTCATACAAAAGGCACCCCTGTATAGAGAATGTACAAAATGTTCTTAGATCAAACTAAAAAAAAAAGGCCAGAAAAAGCTAGTTGAATGCTCCCACAGCCTTTCTCTTCACCTCCTGTATTGTTACATGCTCTGACATCATGCTGTGTTTCTATGGAGAAATTTTTGGTGTCATGAAAAGGGTCTTAGAAGTCAGGACATTGTGACACTGAGAGAGAGCGTCTGTGTATTTTCAAACATTATGGAAATAAGTACACGCTCCAAAACTGTCAAAAATATATACTTTCAAAAGGCGAATGCTTATGTGGGATTAACTCCTCATGTTACACATGTTCTCTGGAGTGTGTCATTTTCCCCCACCCATCTCCCGAGCCCAATCCCGCAAACAGAATCTGACGCTCTGCACCAGATGCTAAATGAAGCTATTTCCAAATCTAGGTGTCTGTTTTGTGCTAAATGTGATCTTTCCAGATCCAGTTGTGTCTCCCCAATGTGTGTTGTCAGGATTGTTTGAAACTGCTCACCTAGTTAGTTGGACCAAAACAGACCCTAATGTGAGTCTCAGTGATGTTTAACTCAGAGTAGATTTCTTTTCCATGATCACCTTCCCCAAATGAAATGTCAGCTTCCTCGTATTACATGCAATACCTCAGTGAACTGGGCTGTTCAGCCAGTGGGGATGCACATATGGAGTATATTTCTAGGAAATGTTATGCAAACGAGTTCGAAGAAAAAAAGGAACCATAGGAAAACTATGTCAATATTATCCCTGTTTTGGAGATAAAATCCATTCCATATGTTCCCTCTCTCAAGCTTTTTTGAAGGGGGGGGGTTAATATTTTAACCATAGCAGCTGTTCCTTCTATAACTAATTGGCACCACACATTAGTAACTAACACTAAACATCTGATCTCCTTCAGTTCCCAGGGTCTTCATTGTAATGTTCAAAAGACATGGTTTACCTGGATTTGAAGAAAAAAAAAAAGTCGTCCCCATTGCAATCAGTCACAGCACTAATCAGTTCAGAGCATGGATGGCAGATGAGTGTTACCATAACCAGCTGTGTCTGACCTGTGGCATAGGAAAAAGTTTGTACTCTAGTTCTACACTTCTTTGTTTCAGATGAAGCAGAATGAGCATATGGAGAAGAAAAATACAGAAGTGCCTAAGTACTTAGGGGCCCCTCAAAAGTCAATGAGACTTAGGCTCCTGGGGGATAGCTCAGTGGTTTGAGCATTGGTCTGCTAAACCCAGTGTTGTAAGTTCAATCCTTGAAGGGGCCATTTAGGGATCTGGGCAAAAATCTGTCTGGGGATTGGTCCTGCTTTGAGCAGGGGGTTGGACTAGATGACCTCCTGAGGTCCCTACCAACCCTGATATTCTCTGAGTGACTAAATTACTTTTGAAAATGGGACTTAGTCTCTTAAATCACAGGTACTTTTGAGAAGTTTATCCTATTATTGGATTACATTCTTACACCTGTACCTGCACAATCCCTTGTCTCTATCTAGCTTTCATTCCCTCTTCCAGAAATTCTTCCCTGGCCTGATATAGCTCCCATGGAATCCAATGGGAGAAAAAGAAAACATCATGGTATTTTTCAGTGATACGGTTCTTTGGCATGATGCTCTAAGATTTCACCAATGTTATAGAGCAGGGGTAGGCAACCTATGGCACACAAGCTGATTTTCAGTGCCACTCACACTGCCCGGGTCCTGGCCACCAGTCTGGGGGGCTCTGCATTTTAATTTAATTTTAAATGAAGCTTCTTAAATATTTTAAAAACCTTATTTTACATACAACAACAATAGTTTAGTTATATATTATAGACTTATAGAAAGAGACCTTCTACAAATGTTCAAATGTATGACTGGCATGTGAAACCTTAAATTAGAGTGAATAAATGAAGACTCGGCACACCACTTCTGAAAGGTTGCCGACCCCTGTTATAGAGTAACTGAGCCATGTTCAAGGACATTATATGTAGAGCTGACAGCCCAAAATTGTTGTCAAAAACTGCTTTCATTTTTAAAATTTAATCAAATTTGGTTGGAAAAGGAATCAAGAAAATGATGGACCCTGTCCAGAGAACTTTACCTGAAATGTGCCAACCCATATGGGCATCAGCTAGATGTGAGGGGTTGGTTTCAAAAGGTGAAGAAACAGGAACAGAGGTGGTGAAACAAGAACAGGTTCAAAATGAGGGATCCAGAAGGGGGACGCTGCAGAGAATTCTATACTGCCACCACTGGAGTCAAACCAATGTGAGATCAGATCCTGTTCAGAGTAAGGTTAATTGTGATCTTTCTGGAATGGGCAAACTGATTGCATCATATCTAGAACTGGCTAGGAAATAAAATGGTTTTCCCCTGAAATGTTTTTACCTGAGTTTTAATCAAAACCCAAAGACCTGGAAATTATTTCAATTTTTTTTTAAATTTCCGTTTTTGTGAACCAAATATTTAAGCAAGTTGGGCAAAAATTGGGGGGGGGTTTGGATGGAAAACACTGAAAAATGTCATTTAAAAACAGAAATTCCCCACAGATATTTCAGTTTTGGCTTAAAAAATAAAGCCATTTTCTGTCAAACAGAAGTTTTGAACAAAAAAGTTTGAGCAGCTCTAATAATAGTCAACCAAGTCTTCACCCAAAACTAGAACTGAATCAGAAGCAAACCATTCGGATGCTTGAAAAAGTTCCAATACTTTTTTTATGTCCACGCGCTCTGCGCTTTCTGCTTCTAATGAGCACCAAAAGTGCAAGTGCCAAGATAACCCAAGAATGCCTGTTGCTATGGTTTGTATGGGCTGACCAAAAAACATGAGTATCAAATGTAAATGTTAAGGTCAGAAGGAACCATTATGATTAACTGGTCTGACGAAGAAAGACTATCCAAGGAAGATTTCCAGCCTGAAGATTCAAGAAGTTCAGATTTTTTGATTAGTTTCCAAACTTTTGAACTTAAACTCTATGGGCCAAATTTTGAGCTAGTTCAAATAGCCACTGCAGTCAATCTGAAATCAGTAGAGCTAGGCCAGTTTATGTCAGCTGAGGATCTGGCCCCATTTTTTTAAGCTTCTTCCATTGCAAATACCCTTAGCATCTCTGAAACTTTCTCTAGGGTGTTGTCCCTATGGTACATGATGTCAAAGGGTAGCTAGCAAACTTAGTATCTTTATTTCACGGACTACTTTACTGACCAGTGTTTCCAGTTATCAACAGGCAGTAATGGCGCTGCCCCGCTGGCAAAGATCACTTTAGCTCAGTCAAAGTCACAATCCAACACAGAAGACTGCAAAGTTTGGGTCCGAGCAGAAGTGTAGGTAATGTGGTCTAGTAGTTAGGGCACTAGACTGGGAGTTAGGAAACCTGCGTTCTAGACTTGGCTCTGACAGTGACCTGCTTTGTGGCTATAGACAAGTCACTTCTCTTCTCTGTCAAGCTCTTATATAGAGTATCATTATCCCTATTTTATAGATGGGAAACTGAGGCAGAGATGTAAAGTGACTTGCCCATAAGGTATTTGGAATAATGGTCTCTTACAATGTGTTTAGAGCAGCTAGCACAGACAGGTCCCCGGTCTCAACTGTGACTTTTAAATGCTACTGTAATAATAATAATAATAAATAATTAATAATAAATAGAAGGGAAAGTCCAAAGTATTCTAACACCCACCCTCTATTGCACCCAACCTGGTGCTGCAGGAAAGTATCCATATTAAATATGGCTTTGCCTGTGCATATCTGGCGTAGTCTGCCCACAGATTATTGTTGTTCTAGTCTTTTGTACTGTCTTATGGAGCCAATGTTACTATTACTATACTGCTTTAAAATGTATGGGGGCTGTTCATATGCAGGTGAAACTCAGGTGGGGGACATTTGTTTCAGTTTGGGGTTTTTTTTTAAACTTGTTGCTATCAGCAACTAATTGCCTATTGCCACTTTGTTTTTGCAAATATTGTAGTGTCAAAATATTTTAATTATCAGCTTCTAATTTAAATTAAATAATCAAGAAAACAATCACAGCTTCCCATTTCAGGTAATTTTTGACTTAGCCAATAATTGTGGGATTTTATTTTTCCACTTCAGCAATACATTTGGAGAAGCAACGCAGTGTGATCAGATTGTTTGTAAGTGGCAGAGAGTGGGGCTTGGTTTGAAGCTGGGCGGAGGTAAGTGCCTTGTACAAAACCCTACCCCAGCAATATTGGATTAATTATCTTTGGATGTTTAGCAAATTGGTTCATTAGAGAATAAATGCCTGCTGTTTGCACCTGTCTCCAATTTAGTTTTGACGTGACAGCTGTGGAGGAGAAAAGCTGGAGAGCTGCTAGAGAGGACTGGGCTGGCTTTGAGGTTGGTTAGACTGCTGTTTTTCTGTCTGAGTTCCCTGACGTGTCTTCCCCCCCGCCCCTTAAACAAAAGTTAGATGTGTGTTAATAATAGCCACATGGATTCTGCAGTATGCTACAAAGGTCATACAAAGGGAAGGGAGAATAAAGGGGAAAGCGTGTAAGGAATGATGAGCAGAGAAAGGGAGATTGAGTGGGAAGGAAGAGGGAAGAATGGAACTAGAGATGTGTGTGTGACCAAGGTGGTGGGTATGGATGACTTTAAGGCAGGACGCTAGACCTGGTGGTGTGAGGGGTGGCCCCAAACCTTAGGTGAGTCTGTGAAGCCAAGAGACCGTCCAAAGGGGCTCGATGAGCAAAATTGTTCATGCTGATGTGGGAAGGATGATGAGGGAGCAGCAGTAATGTCAGAGGGGAACGTGGGGAAAGAAATCCTAGTTCTTTGTTTGCTGGGAGGGGTAATCAAAATGTTAGCAGCTATGAGCCTTACTTAGACTGCTTAGGACAGGCAGGGGGCTGGAGAAGGGATAGAGACACAATGAGGGAAGAGGAAAAACAGACTGGAAAAGAAGGGAGGGCACTGTATTATGTCCTAGAACTGCAAACCCATAAAATGTGGAGCCTTGATTCAATAAGTTATCTAATAACTTGTGACACTGTAAGCGCCTGCTTTGTCATACTGAAGTACCTCAGAGGAGGTATGATCTAGAGGGTAAAGCAGGGGACCCCAGCTTATTTTCCCAGTTCTGACACTGATGCTGTTTGACCTCAGGCAGGAGACTTAACCTCCTGGTGCCTCAGTTTCTCCACTTGTAAAAGAGGGATTTTTTTCTTATCGCTCCCTTCCTGAGGCTTAATTGAGTAGTGATGTTTATAAAGCTCTTTGACACCTTTAGCATGGAATGGATGCCACTGTGGAAGTATAACTTTATTACTTTATTAAAAGTTAAGGCCCACCCTGCAGAGGATGAAAAAAGCAGTGTGAGCATCACACAAGCTGAGGAAAACACTCATTTTAGCCCATCCTCTTCCTTCCAATTGGCTGGACAATAGCTGTAGGTTGAGGGGCTTTTTTAGAGCACCCTATTATGGGCTAACTTTTGTTCAGCCTCAACTTCCAGCCACTAGCTCTTGTTAACAATGCAACAGTGATATAACAGACAGAGAGAGAATTTTTTCAGTCACTTTCTAAATTCACTTGGAGGAGAGGAAATATTGCTGGAAAAAGGAGTTTGTGTATATTGCAGAGCTGAGTGTTCTGGAAGGTTGGGGCGGGGGGATGGCTTGTGTTCCTTAACTTCCTTCTCCATGTGTCTGTCCCTGCAGGTTTAGTGACTCAGCCACGTGGTTTAGACTAGCAGTTCTTAAATCTGTCACTAGCACTGGTTGAAATAATTCTCTCTCTCACACAGGATTTTTTTTTTGTCAGGAATGACACCTTTTTAGAAAATAAACATGCTAGGAAAAACTGTCAAGGTGATCAATATATTCCATTTTGTGTGTGTGACGACGTCTACATTTTTAATTGGAACCTTTATCAAAAACAGTTTCAAAATCATCATAGAATGGTTTTGGTTACCAAAAGCCTGTGTTTGTGTGGGGTTTTTTTTTGTTTTTTTGTTGTTGTTTTTTCAATAAGAAAATCTGGCACTTGATAAATGAGAAATTTTGAGGAAATTTTGATTAAAATATTGCAAAAAACTTAGCAAAAATACCAAACATGAATCCATTTTGACCCCTACAAAATGGAAGCACTTTGAATTTTCAGAATTTCTTCCATCTTTCTACCAGCTCTACCTGTCATCTATTTAAAGCCCTGACCCCTAAGTGCCTGAATTATTCTTTCTTTAACTTGATGCTTTGTTTTCACCGTTGGAATGTTTCCAACTTCATCTGATGTATAATACAATTTAATATAATTTTTTGCCTCCTTCCAAATGGTTCCCAATGCGTGATCCAGCCTGCCTCAACTCATCTGTAGGGATTTTATCCTCTCTGCAGTTAAGTCCCTTCTCCAAATCTCTTATTGTTCTACTTCCCCGTCTGTCCTAGGATTGTGTGTTAGTTGGGGCAGGGACTGTGTCGTCTTGATGTAAAGTCAGCATTGCATAGACTAATACTGCTCGATACCTTGGACAAAAGATCTTATAACATATCTGCACCAAATTGGTTTCTAAAGATTGCCAGGACTCTTATTTTGTCTCTGTCTTTTCCAGTGTTTCTAAGGCATTCATGAAACTAAATGGGGCGCTGCCCAGTGGCTGATTTTTAACCCTACTATTTCCTTTCGTTCTTTTCATTGCTGTGTGTTCTCTTTGGATTAAAAGGGAACTGGGTTTACACATGTTCTGGAAGTGTTCATCCTTCAATGGATGGGGGTAGGGTTAAAATGAAAGTCAGAGACTTTACAACACGACCAGCTAACGTGATTGTAAAGGTGCTCAACTGTCTATGCTAGGTGTCAAGGCACGTTTCGTATCATGTTAGCTACATTTAATTACCTAACTACATTTTTAAAAGCATCTTTTACTTGGCCTAGACAGACCAAAGGACCTTGATTCTCTACTCTGTCCAAGTGTACAGAGCCAACTGCAGCTCCCTGATCCTTTGCTTCCCACCCCGATGGTCCCTGGCTGCTCAAACTTCCTACTTTAACTTCTGCCTTTGCTGTAAAATCTATAAAAGAGCTTCTACTAGTGGAGGATCCGGGATAGTACAGGTTCCCCCTTACATGGGGGAAACTTCTGCTGGAAATCTTCATATAGCTTAAGGCCACTTAATGCTGCAGCAGATCAGCGAATCTATTCCATGCAGACTAGAATAAGCAGGTCAAGAGGGGCAGAGTTGTGAAGGGTCTCGAAGGTGCGCACAAGAACTCTGAACTTATTTCCTGCAAATAGTTGTTCCAGGTCTAATGCTCAACAAATGTGAATGAGCGTTTTCCAATTGTGCTTTGATATTGTCATGACTTTGACAGAGAAATCAACCAGAACATTTATATCCTGGCAATAGCTCCATGACTTTGGATGTGGTTCCATTAGAAAAGGTTTCCTATCATTGTCAAGGTAAGATTATTGGCTTTTTTTTAAGTTCTCATTTGTTTTCCCTCGCTTCAGCTTTGCACGTAGAAAAAGACAATGCCATGATTTTTCTGTGTGGTTTTCTAGAGTGCCTTAAGCTATCTTAAAAAAACATATATGGGGTGGCAGCTGCCAACCTAAGATGCACTGACAAGCCAAATATCTTAGAGATTGCTGCCTTTCTACTGGCATGTTATCTTATTTATGTAGAAGTCTATTTAGGTCCCAACCTTTAAAAGACAAAGCATTTGAAACTTTCAGTAGACGTTGCACAGCTCAATTGCTGGATTGCACGCTCTTTATGACAAGGATGCTGGATACTGTACCACACTGCAAATCCAAATAGACATGGTTGATTCCATGACATTCACTTTGCATTATCAAGGCTTTCTTCACACCTATCACAGCTAGAGACCTTGCCCCGCTGAAATCCAAGGCAAAACTCCTATTGGCTTTGAGGTTGGGATTCACTTTTTTTATTTTTCAATGAAAGCTGAGATTCTAGAAAACAGAGATGGTGTCATATCATACCACTACATGTTTAACCTTGGCCTTAACACCGTGTCCTTCTCCAGAAAATCCGCCAGCAGAAATTGTTTGTAGAGTGAGAAATTAGTGTCCTCTTCTTTCTGTGATTCCTCATTTTCACCTCAGAGCAAAGCCTACATGAGCTCATTTGGGAAGAGGAACAAGAGCTATTGGGGGATGGAGCTGGCCAGAGGATGACAACTCTGTTTCATGGCATCTTTTGAGGTTTTGGAATTTTTCTGTTCTACCTTGGAATGGAAACACAACCGTTCGAACCTTTCAGCGAAAATGGAATTGTCAAAATGTCTGGCTTTCTGGATCAAAACCTGAGCTTTTCAAGTTGGGAAGACATGTCTGTAGTCACGAGACTAGGGACGTGGTCTGTGATGTGGGAGATCTAGGTTAAAGAGCAGAGGGTGTTGTGTGCCTTTTTTAAAATCACTCTGAATCAGGCAGAGGTGAGACTCAAACTGGAGTCTCCCACACAGCAGGCCAGGACCCTAATATACAGGCTCTAGAATTTGAGAGATGAGCTCTACTGTTCCCTAAAACCTTTCCCAATTAATACTTCAGCAAAGCTGACACATCTCTACAAAACATTTTAGGTTAAATAAACCAGCAGACTTCTGCAAACTTTAATTTAATGAAAAACGTTCCAAACCATTTCTATTAGCAAATGCTTTGTAAAGAGTCTTACTTCAATTCATGTTTTAGATAATATTTTTGATTAATTCTTAAATACAGGGATTGAACATTTCCAGTAGCCCAATGGGGCTGTACTGGAGGGCAGGAAGGGGAGAGTTATCTATGTTTAGTGCTTAAATTTTATTGTGATGCTGCAAGCACCAGGACTGCAAATAACAAGTGTTTAAAAATGACAGTTGGCCTCCCCCAAGAAAATAAGATTTTAAATATATAGTTTGGGTTGTTTTTTAATTGCCTTCTGTGTTTTGAGCCTCTAGGGTTCACATTTCTAAGCTTTTCTCTGTAACTGAGTACTTGGTTTCTTTCTTAACTAAGATTCTCATATCACGGGATTCCAGCAGCTGGGGCTTTAGGAACAATATCAAATATTGCAAGGCTAGCAATAAAATCACTGGAGTACTTTGTACATGCTGAGAGGTACAGAGAAGTTCTGACTGGGGCTAAAGGCAGAAGTGCCAAAATTTCAGGAGTGAGGTTGTTTTTTTTTTACTGCAGTATTTCTGGCCTGTCCAAAAGCGGGGACTATCAGAAATCTCATGAGAAAGCCTTTTCCTTAGTCTTCCAGCTGGTGGTGGTGGCTTCCCGCTCCCTCACCCTCCCTCCCCCGACCCCAAGAAGTTCACAACTGAAACTGAATCAAAAGCACATAAGAGAGTTAGGAATAGAGTTGGGGGGGGGAGAATTTTTCCAGCAAAAAATGTAGATTTTGGTCAACCAAAACACTTCATGAATTCATGTTGATTTTTGCCAAATTGTTGGGGGGGAGGGAAGAAATAAAAAAATAAAGTTTCACTTTAAAATTGTCTAAATGAAATGATTCAAATTTTGATTCAAAATTAGCTTTTTATTTTAAAAAATCCTTCAATTTTTAACTGTTAAATAAGTTTAAAAAAAAACAAAACCTTGGAAACAAAAGAGAAACATTTTTCATTTTGGTTTGAATCATTTCATTTGACCTGAAACATGTATGTTTTGTTAGTTGGTTGGTTCACTGAACATTTCAAAAACATTTTTGTTTTGGGTCAACCTGAAATAACTTTTTCCCCCCAATTTTTCCGAACTGTCACCAAACAAACAAACCGGTTATTCACACAGCCCGGTGTAGAATCCTACGATCAATTCTACACTTAAAATTTCGCAGGTATAGCTATACCATCAAGACCATGCTAGTATAGACTCAGTTTTTATCAGCAAAAAATTGCTTTTGATGGTATAGCATTTATCAGTTTGATGGTAAATAAACAATACCATCAGAAAGCGATAACTGAGTCTGTTAAGGGTTTGGTAGGCATAAAAATGTCTACAAAAATCACAGCTAATGGTCATTGTAAAAGTTTCTAGTGCAGACCTAACCTTAATCCTGTTTTCAAAATCACTTGGGTGATTAGGAGCTGAAGTCTCATTGACATTCAGTGGGACTCAAGCATCGTTGAAGATCTGGGCCATAGGCACTTTAGGAGCTTGAGTCTCTTGATAATCTGGGTCTAACTGACTTAGACTTAGGCTCCTAAATTGCCTGTGTCACTGTTGCTATGCTGGCATAACCCTATAATGTAGACCCAGTCTACACCAACAAAAGGGTTTTTTTTCATCTGTGTAGGAAGACCATCTCCCCAAATGATGTTAGGTAGGTCCATGGAAGCATTCTTCTGTTGACATAGCGGCATCTGCCCTGTGGGTTAGTTGGCACAGCTACATCCGACTCATTGTAGACTGGGCCTAAGACTAGATGTTGCTCCCATTAAAATCAATGAGAAATCTCCAGTTGACTCAATGGCAAAAGTAGCAGGCCATACTTAGCCAGTGTTTTGAATTTGGCTGTTGAAAAATTTTATGCAGCGAATGGGGAACTGGAGTTTGGATCATTCTGTCCAAGAGCGTCTAGATAATACTTAGTCCTGCCTCAGTGCACAGGACTGGACTAGATGACCTATAGAGTTCCCTTCCAGTCCTACATTTCTGTGATTCTATGACTTACCAATATCTGAAAAGCAAAATTCTCTTTTAGACTTTGGGAGTGGCTTAGGGCAGGGTGTGGTGGTGGTGAGATTTAAGGGAATATAATGACTTACGAATGAGCTGCACAAGTTCTATGTCTTTATTATTTACATCTGAGGATGGAAAATGTTTCCTTGGAATGTTATATTTCCATGTAGGCTGGGGCAGATCTAACAAGCTCTGTGTAGGGTCTTTGATCCCTCTTGACTCCAGTCCTCCAGGCCTTAGGAAAGATCAGTCATGGTGTGGTAGAAAGCAAATGGAAATAAAGAGAGAGAGAGAGATGAGAAATGAGAGAGGGAAGAAAATCAACAACCTAAAACACTGTTTTCTTGTAGGATTTGAGGCAAGGATAAATTGCCTGTGATCTCACTTCCAAGCAAGGTCAGTTTATTTGTACTGCTGCTGAACTGACCATGTTAGCAGTGGCTGCCTACTCACTTAATTTGAGGCCCAGCATGTTTGCTCTACTCCGGCATGCAAAGGGAGTTCTCCAGTGACATATGTTCGGTGTTTCCCCGGCTATCTGGGACAGGGGTCGACTAGCAGAGCTCAAGCACCAGGATCCTGATCTAAAGCCTAATGCCGTCAATGGAAAGACACCCATTCATGGCAATGGCCTCTGCATCAGGCCTGCTGCATGCTGCTATGGTTTATATGGAAGAGATTAAACAGATCGTAAGCTAAATAAATTTAGATAATTAACTGGAGTGTGAAAATGCCATGAAATCAGTCTGTGGAATCTCAAACGGCAGGGCTTTGGGAAGACTCCAAGAAAGGCAAATCCATACCATATCAAGTCTTTCCTGTATGTATAATATTTTCCTGGATGTTATGTCTCTTGCCTGCAGAAATGTGAGTGCTTCTCTTTTCCCCTTTTTTACAGGAGATGAAGGGTGGTGGTGTGGTTAGGGCCCATGCCTAGGACTCAAAACACCTGGGTTCAATTTCTGGTTCTACCACTGACTTGTTGTGTGACCTTGTAAAGTCACTTCATCTCTCTGTGCTTCAATTCTCCCCCATAAAATATGGGTAACAATACTTCTGTTCTTCTACCTAAATCCCTTCAAGGTAGGGGTCATCTCCTAGTATGTATACATGCAGTGCCTCGCACAATAGGGCCCTGACTTCAGTTGTGGCCTCTAGGTACTACTGTAGTGTGAATAATTAGTGTGACCACTGCTAGGACAAGCTGTGCAATCTTTGCATCTACCAGGCTCTCAAGGACCATGGTGCAGTCAGCTGAGTACAAAGAGAGGCTGTAACTTCCCATAAGTCCATATACTCTGTTCCCTTTTCTGACTCTTGACTGAAAGTGGAGTTAGTGCAGTAAATCCTACCACACCAGCCAGTGCTCCCACATCATTTGCTATGGTAACTCACCATCTGGGAGAGTGGAGAATTTATGAAGCTTCTGCACACTCAGTGACCAGCCTTGGTAGGAGAATTTGGAAGCCACTCAAACATCTATCTAAGCAGCTTTGAAATGTTAAACTTTAAAACTTTGTGCTTTCTGAGCTTTTAAACTCAAGCATTTAGTAAATGTCTGTGTGGTGGTTAAATGAAGTGTTCCCCTCTGCCAAGTTACAAATCTCCAGTTTGCTCCAAGACTATCCCCCCTCCCAAAAAAGTCTTAAAGTTGAAGTTTATTCATGGTTTTTGCAGCTTGTAAATCTAAGGAAATGAGACCACTCATTTTTATAGATGGGTACACAATGTATGCACAGCATGATATTCAGAAATGCAACTCACTAATTTTAGATCTTGAGACCTTACATTGAGGACAGAAGCCTTCTTTGACACTGAGCAGGTTTGATAAATGGCTTGGATTTTATAAACCAAATAGATCATAGGGTGTGAATATTTTTTTTAAATATTGCTGGAGGCAAGTTCTCTGTCAATAAATCATAAGTGGCTAAAAATGGACCTGAACCACTTTCTGAAGGAGCACTGGTTTGTAAAGGGCATATGATTGCTTGGGCAGGACTCCATTTTTGGTCCACAATATTCTGTTGATAACCAAGTGGCATCCTGTAAATAAGCAGAAATGGTTCTGAACCAAAGCTCCTGATGGAAGTGACCCATAGGCTTCAGGGAAGCACTATATTAGGGTTTTTGTGTGTTAGTTTTTTTTTTTTTAAGCTGGCTCCCATCTCTAGACAGAGCCACGTCAAAAGTCCAAATCAGAACAGCTCTAGAACTCTGGGAAAGTTTTGATCTGCTTCTAAATTTCTGAAGAAACAAAGAAGCAGATATCATCATTTCCTATCAGTGACTCTCTGGGACTGGGACGAACTATACATGTTTTTTTGATATCCAGAATAATCTAAGGTGTGGGCTCTTTACCTATGAGGCAGGAGGTATTGGGGTGTGGGGCAGGAGCAGCCTGCCCTTGCTATATTGCTAAATGAAACTGGAGTCTTGGCTAGATCCTGGTGATGCTGTGGGAAGGAGGAAAGTCCCAGTAAAAAAAAATCTGAGAATGACTGATCTAATCACCTATGATGATCTAGCTTCATCCAGGGTAATATAGCTAGTTCACCTAACCAAATTGTACTTTAGTAGACAGAAATGAGTCCTTTTTCTTTTTGTTTTGGTCCCACCCTGGTTCTCGTGTCATCTTTGACCCTTCTCCTAGGTTGCCAATTCTGGTTGGATATATTCCTGGATGTTTCGTCACATGCCCTAATCTTTAATTCCTGGAGACTCCAGGATAATCCTGGGGGGTTGGCAACCCTACCTTTCAGGAAGGAAACAGATCATTGCTTAGGAGCTAGTCATCCTGTTCCCTAGTGTGATTTGATGCCCTGTAGCAGACACCAACAAGTACCCGTCTTGTGCTCTGTCTTCAGGACATTGATCCATCCACATTCAAGGTCATTTGCTTCCAAGTTGTCAGTGATCCACAAACAAAAGTCACTTTTGACATAGAATGCCCCTCTCCTCCCCTTTCGCTTGTATGGTGACATACACACTTTTATTTATTTAAGTTATTCTTTCTGATTTTTCTGCTTTGCAGGCACTTCATATGTATGATGCTCACATATTCTAGAATATCAGGGTTGAAAGGTACCTCAGGAGGTCATCTAGTCCAACCCCCTGCTCAAAGCAGGACCAATCCCCAGACAGATTTTTTGCCCCAGATCCCTAAATGGCCCCCTCAAGGATTGAAATCTCAACTCTGGGTTTAGCAGGCCAATGCTCAAACCACTGAGCTATCCACCAAAGAAATACCTTATCTAGGCAAGACAGATTAGTCAGGGATGGTGGACCTGCTCCTGCCTTCTTTAATGACAAGCATATCTATCTCGTATCCCTCACTGTGTGCCTAGCTGAATCACTGAGAAGTATAAAGTTACATTATTTGCACCAGCCAACTGTGCCCTTTTTTGGAAATCAAAATTGACTTGAAATTTCCCAGAAGGATGACCAATAAATCTCTCTCTCTCTCTCTCTCTCTCTCTTTCTAAATGAACCCCAGAGTGACACTTGTTCTTCTTGACAGCTGAATAGGGAAGGTTTAGGATCCCTTGGGCAAGATGTTTCCTGTTAATGAGAGAGCCCAAGTTGGCCAGAGATAAAATTGTCCATTTTTTTTTAAATTACCTATGTGAAGCCAATGCCTCGTAGGGTCAGACACACAGACCATTGAAGTAAGTGGGATGCTTGCCATTGACTTCAGTGGGCATTGGATAAAACAAATGGTGAGGTATAGTGTGGATGTGTTTCACCTTCAGGTCAATGGAGCGAGGCTAATTTATGTCAGCTAATCTGGTCCAAGAAATGTTAAGCGTGTATAAAAATGGAAAAATAGAGGATGAGAGAACCTTTCTAATTTTTTAAGAGGTGGTGGTGAAATTTGAACTTGGGTTGGAGGCTTTTAGTTTTATTAGAATTGGATGACCCTGGGTCAACTGGCTCATGGTATTAGGCACTGGGTCTCCCACATTACTGGTGGTACAAATGACATCACTCTTTTCTCATAATGGTTTCTGAGGTACAAATTGCAGCTTGCGGGTGAAGCAACGGTCAGTATTTTTGACCCCTGATGGTTCCACCAGAGGTTCTCCTTTGGTTAGGATCTCTGTCTAGCCAGCCTGAGCAACTCAGTTTGAGTTTTGGCAGCAGTCCTGTGTCATGTACACCCAACAAGAATAACACACTACGTTCCCATATTGCCTTCCCTCCAAGAATCTCAACCAACATGAATTAATTCAACTTTACATCATCTCTCTATAGGAATTGTTATCCCTCTCATATAAATGGGGGGTGGGAACTGAGGCACAGTGGGATTACCATCATGCAGAACGTCTGCTGCAGTATGTGGGGGGAAAAAAACCCAGGTCCCTAACTCTGTGCCCTGTTCTCACCACTTGATTGTGGTTTGTTCCATAAGTCAGTGAGTAGGTTGTAGGAAGAGGCGTTCTTGACTTAAGTTCACTGTCATGTCCATCTGTGGGTTGACAGATGCACCAAAAAGCCCTCAGTGCCCACAAAAATGCCAATTTAAATTAAAATTTTATGATACTTTTTAACAACTTCCCCATCGGCACACACATTCCTCCCCTTTGCATCTCTCGAAGGCTAAATAAAATGCTGCAGCTTTCTTTTAAATAGCTGTCCTGCTTGCTTGCTTTCTAGCAATGCAAAGTCCATCAAGGTGTTAAGCAAATATGCCTACAAGTTTATTAGAGCCATTGTAGCCCCAGGAACACTCCAAGACTCTCGCATTTGAAATAAGCACAGACCCTAATATGCCGCTCTGATTCAAGGGAAGAAAATTGCCTGTAAAGTTCCCTCCTAATAAAGTGTCCTCACTTACTGTCTTTGGAAAATGAGCGAGTGTTTTTCCAAGCACCACTGCAGCTGTGGGAAGGCTTCTGCTGTTTTGACTCATCGTGCTTATTCCCAAGTGCTGTCATCGCTTTTTCCTATATTTATTTATGTGAAATTGTTCTTCGCTTGTGTTTGGCTCCCAAGTCTGAACATATTCAAAAGTTCTTTGAATAGAAAAAATACATTGCTCCACGCCCTTCTTGATCCCTGAAATATTTAGTTCATCCAATTTCATGCGGGTGAAAGATGCCTAACTGAAAGCTCTTCAGACCTCAAGTCTTCTGTCCCAGACTATGGTTGGTGGTATAAGTTACATACTCTGCTTATAATTAATGAAAAGACAAGTAGAAGGTAAAAGGGACCACGATGATCATTTAAACCTGAGCCTGTTTTTCTTCTGAATCTGTAACCATGCTGGGACCTGATTCTCCACTGCCCTGCATGGCATAGTCACTTACACTGATTTTGCACTCACTGTGCATTGGTGTAAACCAGGAGTTCTCAAACTTCATTGCACCGCAACCCCGTTCTGATAACAAAAATTACTACACGAGCCCAGGAGCGGGGACTGAAACCTAAGCCTGCCCGAGCCACACTGCCCCAGGTGGGCAGGCCAAAGCCGAAGCCCAAAGGCTTCAGCCTGAGGCTGGGGGCCTGTAACCTGAGTTCCTCCACCCAGCGCTGAAACCCAGGGGCTTTGGCTTCAGCCCTGGGCGGTGGGGCTCGTGCTTCAGCCCCAGGCCCAGGCACATCTAACTCCAGCCTTGGCGGCCCCATTAAAATGGGGTCGCGACCTACTTTGGGGTCCTGCCCCACACTTTGTGAGCGGCTGATATAAACCATTCTAAATTCAGAATGGCAGTGTAACGCTCACTTTACACTAGTGTAAATGGCTGCACTACACCTGGCATCTGATTGTCATTTACACTGAAGGCTTGTCTGTGTGCCTATATGGTGTGTTAGTGTACACCACTGGTGCGTGAATTCTAATGTGCCTCGTGTACTAAGTGGCCCATGTAGACCCTGCTGGCATGCACTAAAAGTCCCCTTGTGTGCAGTAACCTAGTACTGTTTGAAAGGGGCGTATGTTAGTACACCTCAAGGAACTTCTAAAGGGGACTATGGAAGGAAGGGGGTAATGAGGGTCTACAGAGCTCCTATGATGGGAGAAGAATGGGGGGGGTCCTGCTAATGGGGGGAGGGGAGAGTGGGGGGACACTCAGAACCCCTGCCTGGTGGTGGTGGGGAGAATGAGGGATCCTTCCATAAGGGGGAGGGAGAATGGGGTACACAGAACCTGTGGTGGGGGAAATTGGGGGATCCTGGTATGGGGGGAGGAGAAGGGAATGAGGGGCCCTCATCGAACCTGGTTGGGGGAGTTGCAGGGAGTCCCTGAAGTAGAGAGGGAGGGTGGCACACAGGGAGTATGGGTGGGGAATGGAGAAAGCAAAGAGCCCTTGGGGCATACAATAAGCTTGGCCTACACAAGCTATGAGGTGTGCGGCCCCAGCTAGTATTTATGCCTTCTAGAGCACCTTTTCTTTAAATGAGGCCCAACATACGAGAGTGTGAGGGAACCCTGGGTTACCATCATAGCAGGCGCTCAGCGTGGTTAAGACTCTTCCACCTAGGACACTACGACTTGGCATACAGCTCAGAGCTTCAAAGGTCCAGGGATCAACCCACTGAGACATCAGAAAGGAGGGATTTCTAACCCAGGCCCTCTGCCGACAGATGTTGTCAATCCTCCTGATGAGGAAATGATAGATTTAAAAAAAAATAAATCCCAGCCTCAGAGCATGTAAGTGAATAATAGTGGAGATTCTAGAGTTGAAGTATTTCACAAAGGTGCACATGAAAGAACGTGTGTTTTTGTTTTTTTTTAAAGTCAGTTTAGTTTGGAGCTTGTATATATCGGCCCTTGGCAGACATAATGTAAAAGCATTAATAATGGCTTTCTGTGTGAATGGAATTGGAAACCTCATCATATCCTCATTAGCTAGTAAATATTCCTGTCTTACCCAATGTCTTTATTATAAAGGTTTCTTTTTATAACCAGATCCTTCTTACTCCATAGATCACTCCTCCCTGTGCAATTGAGAAACATCCTTCTCTCCCAAGCCAATGTTCAAAATGTCCCCTATTCCCCTTCCCTCATGTCCACTGCCCGCACTCACTAATCACTTGCTTCCAAGCATGTATGTGTATTTTGTAAGTAATGTTACTACTTCTAAGAAACATTCCTTTCAACCCGCAGTGAATATTTCTCACAAGCATGAGAACATTTTACCCTTTCATTTGCTTACCAGACATTGCATGATTTGCAATGGAAACTGGCAGGAACACTTAAAAAATAATAATAATTAAAAAAAAATCCATGACCGTCTCAGAACTGAAAGATGATGTATTTGCTGAGATGTGCAGGGTTTTTAAGCGGGGCTACGGTAGTCCTTGAGAGAGAGCAACCAAGGATGAATTTGGCACAATAAAATGAAACAGAGGCAGAGTGGTCTAGTGGATAGCGTGCAATGGGAGGAAAGAATGACCCTCGTGGCACATATTGGTCACTTTACTTTATGCACAACTGGAAGGTGCTCAGATGCTATGGTTATGAGGGTGGTATGAGACTGTCTATAGAATAGAAATAGATGGAGGACTGGAAGTTAGGAGAGATGCCCTTGGAGAAGTTGCTTAGGCCGAATGGTCAAAAGCAGCTACTGAGTTTGCCTGCTTCCATTTTTGGGGAGCCCATTTGAAGATCTTGATCTTTCAAAAGTGCTGACCAGTCATAACTCCACTGGAAATCAATGGGAGCTGCATGCAAGCGCTCAATATCTCTGTTACACCAAGCCAAGGTGTCTCTTACTGACTCTCAAAAACTGAGGCACCCAGAAGTTAGTGGGAGCTTTAAAATAAAAAATGGTTATAAATCCTTCTGTGTCTCAATTCCCCAATCAGGGCTGATAATTCCAACCACCTTTGGGAAGTGATGAGCTCTTCAGATGAATACCTATATGCTGGAAGACTGAAGTAATATTGAACCTGTTGTAATTTTCTGCTCTTGGACCAACAGAGAGTTCTTTAATGGAGGTGGTTTTCTAAATAAAATATGTTGCAGATTTGAATTTGGTATTGGGACTGCCTGAAAAACAAGAATACCATTTCACAAAAAATTGAGGTTTGAGAATTTGGGTTTTGTTCCACATCAGACATTTTTCAACTCTGTTTCTCCCCCCCCGCCCCCCCAAAAAAGATGAGGGTGGGTGTGCAACTGGCTTGACTCGGAATGTTTAGCGATACTTTGGGATGGATTGGAAGTTGCTTCTTTTTGGTGGTCTCTGGTACAGCTTTTGCTGTATATTTGAGCAGGAGAATGGCAAGTGCTCCAGAAAAGATGCACACCTGCAGGAAGTAGCCCTTTTTGAGGTCACCAGGCAATGTGAAAATTGTTTGAAGTCAAGTTTTTGGTGGGCTTGGCGGATTGAAATGTCATCATGTCAAGTTGCAAGGGGGCAATGTCCAGTCATGCAGTGAGCACATTTGCATGGAGACCAATGATGGCACTAGGTTACGGTTGTAGGAGGGGCAATGTAAACCCCTCTCACTGCAGAAGAATTCATTTATTAAGGTCAGTTTTGAAAAGGTCCCTTGGTACATTTCTGTGTAATGGATGGACCACTCCCTCAATTGCTCCAACTGTTATGGAGCCCCCTCAAGCAACCTTTGGGTTATCGCCTCTATTTCCTTCTCACCATATATCCAACCTCACACCAAATCTTGTCACGTCTCCCTTTGTAACATTTCTCAAATCTGCCCTTTCCTCACTGTCCCCACTGCTAATGGGGAGCAAGGCTGATCTTCTGATTAAAGCACTGGCCTGGTACTTGCATATTCTGGGTTCACATCCCAGCTTTGTCACAGACTTCCCTGGCCTTGGGCAAGTCATATTCCCTCTCTGCACCTGAGTTCCTCAACAATACAATGGGGATGGTAGCACTTCTCCACACCTCTGTGATGTAAGAAAAATGAATTCATTCACGCTTGTGAAGCACTAGGGTACTGTGATGAGAGAAGGTCACGTAAGTAATAGCAAGATGATGTAACCTCCTCTCTGACTTTCACATCTTCCCAGTTAAGTCTACTCAACATTCAGCAGCTAAAGTGACCTCCTCCTGTCCCTCCCCAGCCACTTTTCTGCCTTTGCCTCTTCCCACTCTCCCCTTTTGAGCCCACTGTGTGTTGCTCCCTTTGCCTGGAGCCATATCCCGCTTCTTGTGAGCCAGGGATCCTCACTCTGCTCTATCCAACTCCTCTTCCAAGTCACTCTTTTGACCTTAACTTCTGCCATGGGCTTCTATTCCCATGATGTCTTCTTGGCCTACCTCAGTCTCCTATTTTAAAATATTGGAATTCACAAGAATTGCTTACCACTGGCCTCATCCAGTCCTCCTTAAACTAAATGGAAAGAGTCTCATAGATTTCAATGTGGATCCAATGGCTAGATAATGACTCCCATAAGTTTTACCCTCCAACCACCTCCTTTCCCTACCCACTTCCGTTGTCTGGATTCATGCACCGTGTTTCAATCTTTGATCAGTAACCGTGTTAACAACATTTGATGCATTTATTGTAAGACTCAGGATATTTGCTGGAATTAGGTTGTCACCTAAAAATCTCAGCTTCCCTTTCTCTTGTGTTTTAATGGTTATAAACTTTAATGACAGTAGATGTTGATATTCAAAAAGATTAAATAATTGTCTGTACCCCCATTGTGTGACAGCCCCCTATCATTTCCCATACCTGTGAAAATTTAGATTGTTCAAAACAAAGTGCTTTAAATAAACTTCAATATTATCTGTCAAAATTATTTAAAATAACTAATTCTGCCAAAACAACATATACGTGTATAATAATAGAAGAGGGTACACTGTATTGTAACTCGTTACATACCACTGGAGTGCAGATCATATGGAGTGAAACAGCTGTCCCCACATTATTCTCCTTTCTTCCAGTTGAAGGATTTGAGTGTTAAACTGACAGCAGTGAATGGAATTAGAAATATGATAGATGGATGTTAAATTAACAGTTGTAAATGGCACATATGACAAAACTGACATGAAGGTTAATTTATTTTACTTTTAGTTTCATTGAACTTTTTTTTTTTCTGAATGGGTAGTAACCTATGTGCCCCAGGGGCAGAACATCTCTGATCATAACAGGATGGAAATGCCATCCTGTCATGATGCCAGCCCAGAGGATCTAATATTGGGATACCATGGATGAAGTTGGTAAGAAGAAGTAGAGAATTGACTGACTGATAAGAGCTCTGTGTTCCCTGAGCCCAATCCCCAGGTGTGCAAAAAGAAGACCAGATGCTTCCTTCTCTAGCTGGTTCTCTTTTCTACAGTACATGGGCATAGATGGCTGGGGAGAGGGCTTTGGGCCCACCCCAGAAAAAAATTAGGGATTCCATTATAAATGAAGGAACCACTGAATTTGGAACACTTTATTAAAAATGGACAAACTTACTCATTGTAGAAAACTATTCATTAAAGTATGCCTTTTAAAAACGTGAGTAAAAAGAATGACGTACACATTTGCAATGTCACATACCAGCTGAGCTGTGACAACCCATTGTCGATCAAAGTTTAATACAGCACAGAACACTGGAATTACACTCAGAGCATAGGTTGCCTACCATCAAAATAATTCTTGATCAACTCCCACCACTTCGGAAAAGAACTGATGTTCTGTTTGGCTGAGAGAACTGAGGTATTTCTGAACTGACCTTAATGGCCTTTCTGTAAACTGCCAGCTGGCTTTCAACAGATTAAACTGAATAATCAGTTGATTATGGTGGAAACTGGAACACCTGAAGAACAATTTGAACTTGCATTTATTTTATGTTTATAGTTATGAGAGTTTTTTTCAAGATTTTGAATAATGTCGTAGCTTTCTGTTCCAGTCCTCACAGAATATAAGCATTGCAAATCAATTACTGAGAAGTAGATGTATTTATAAAACTCCTTTGCTGAACTTGAGAAACTGGGTTCACCTGTCCCTATTTGCACCTTCTTGGGAACTTTTCTTTTCTTTGAAAGTTCAGCCATTTTGACTGTCTCCAACTTTAAGCTTTTCTGCTGGATTTGCTCCCAGAATAAGTTGTAAATTTCATCTGATTGGCTGGACTATAGTGAATTAAGAGTCCTTTTCACAAGAAATTGGCTTTCTGTTGCTGAAACACCTTGCAATGTTTTGGACAGGCTGTCTACTGTGTTTAGGACCTTTCAACCTAGTTCAAGACCAGAAAGTTAAACTTTTCCATTTGAGTTGCTAGGCCTCCAACTCAGGCTCACATTTCAGCATCTTTCACTGAATCCTTCACAACTTCCCACAATGCAAGGTCCCTCTCAGAAATTGAAGATGTGATGTGTGCAGAGTGCATCTTGCTGGACACAGATACCCAGTGATGTATTTAACACTTCATATTTTATGTCCTGAAATATAGCCTCTCGTTTGGGTGATTTGTTTAAAATGAATGTTGTGTGTTTTTGTAAACAGTTTCAAGAGTGTTTCTTAGAATAGTAGTATTTTTAATAGTGTCCTGGCATGCCAAATTCAAAGCATTCCCATAGCAATGAGTATATTACGCAGCTTGTGGTTTCTTCTGCTGCAATCTGGTTGCTTTACCTAATACTAAATCTTCCATAAGCCAGCACTAGCATAGCTTTGCCAGTGACAGTTGTTGATCCTCAGATTTAGAGCAATAATATATTTTTAATTACTGATGCAATCACTCCACTTTACAGACTACATTCTGCAATCCATTGAACTCTCCATGAACATGCATATCATCCACATAGCGCAAGCATAAAACCACTTGTTCTTTGTCAGAAAGGTCTGTTTCATCTACCATCGCTGTATAACACTTTCCAGAAACTCTCAGAAATATCCTTCACAATTTCAAAAGCCACAATTTCCATTATCTCATTTTGAATAACTGGACTTATCAGTTAGTCTTGACTCTTTTTCAGCAACTTTGAAATATCAGGCTCATATTCTGCCTGGAAACAAAGCAGTTGAATAAAGCTCCAGTCAACCTCTCCACTTCAGGGCATGGTTTCAGTTTGTCAAATATAATGACCTTGCAGTGCATGTTCTTGTCTGGCACGATAACATATATTTAATATTTTCATTAGGATCTTCCTGTTTTCTTCTTTTTTCTGAGAGTGCTGAAAATGTAACATATCACCAACTTTCTTTGTGGTCTTTTGAGGAAAATCAGCTATTTCGTGGTGACAAGGAAAAGTTTGGTACCTCTCAAATCTGTCCCAAGGCTTCTTCCAATTAGAGAATGAAACCCTCTTCCGTGTACTTAGACAAAGGTCATTTGCACCCAAAAGCTTTGCAACAGAAGAAACAAAGTATGTACTCATTGGCTTATGAATAATAGAGTCATTGAAAATCATCAAACCAGGGTGAGCAGAAAGAACAGCCTTGTGTTCCAAAGTTACATACAGGGAAATATTTAAATGGTGCTTGATGAGGTATCTCAGAAATGCTGACAATAGCAGCAACTGGCATTTGGTTCCTGTTACAGGCAAGGGCAGAAACAGCTTAGTACAAAAGCCAGTGGAGGTTGATCCACTTGTTGGAAGTGTACTTTCCTCCTCTTAAAATCTGTATTTTAAGTGATTTTATTTTAGCACTTTGAAAATATCCACTTTGTCTTCACTCAGTAAGAATGTTGTAGAGTCGCAGAATTAAAACATGCACAATATGCTGCGGCAAACTGAAATATTGATTTGGCCTCTTGGTTTTATATAGTCCCTGCATTCTGTGTAGAACAGTCTAGTATTTGGCAGAATAAAGAAAGTGTCTGCCCTACAGCTGATCTCTGGATTATACTGAAAAATACTTGGTTTTTACATTTTGCTTCTGTTACCCTTTGGCCAGGTGGAGTTGGTAGCAACAAGGGCTGAGTTCAATATTTAGGGGTCATCTTAACAATATACAATGGAACCGGTTCAAGCCCCCACCATGTTAGTTTAGAAAACTAAACACCAACCTGAGGTGCCTTTTTAAGAGGCAAATCTTTCCCACTCGCAAGCAGAGTCTGCGTATAACAAAAGAAAATCCTTTTGAATTTAAAAAGGGGGGGGGGAATGCAGCATTAATTTGAGAAAACACCACAACTACATTCAAAAGCAAATAACCATCCCACAGTGTGTTGGACAATGTCCTTTGCCTCAGTTTCCCACCTTGTGGTTTGAAAGTCCAAACAAATGTTCCCTTAACACGGCCCTCCCTTTTCCCTCTGCTGCACCCCACTCACAGTTGGCTGTCCTTAGGCAGTGAAGACCCAGAGTTCAGAGATGCATTCACATGGGTCCACCTCCCACCCCTGAAAGTGTGGGGGGAGGAGGGCCGGCACCGAGCAATGCCTCCACTGCTGTTGCTGCCTCGGTTCACCCTGCTGCCGCTCACCTCTGCTGCTCAGCTCTGCTCGTCTCTGTCCAGCTCTTAGCAAATTCTCTGAGCAGCGGAGAACCTCTGTTCTGCTGCAACGTTGTCCCCATACCATGTCTAAGGCTTAGCCCCTAGACTGGCTCATCAGTGCTTTCAGCTCTAGTAATCACTGAACAGAAATAAGGACACTCTCTCTCTCTCTCAATGGAGTCCAATCAGCTCTATCTTTAAACACTGCAGAGGGGAGTGTCAAATGGTGACGGTATATAGGACTCCTTAGGCACAGTCCGCACCACCAGGTAAGAATGCCTGTCCCCACCCCCTCCCATCTTCTGACATCTCTGCACTCTGCTTAGCAAGTGAGGTTCAGTTGAGGGGAACCCCCTCAATCAGGGCATGCTAAGTACAGTTCTGCTGCCATTTACGCATACAGTAAAGATAACTGCATTTCATTATCTCACATTAACATTTAATTTTTTTATTAAAGCTAATGTTAAAATTATATAATACCCAGGTTAAGAAAGTAGAGTCTGTACATCTGGGTATAGTGCTTAAATTCTCCAGAAGTACAAAGTTTGGTTTAAAAGTCATAAAATACATCTAGTATATAATCAGCAATAACCCAGATTTAGATTAATAAATCTAAAGATACAGTTTAGATATTAGTATCCAAATATTTGGGTACATCACTCATGAAAAGTTTATACAGAGAGTTGGTTGTGGAAAGCAAATATAGCAACGAGTGAAGATTCTCCGTCAATGTTTGAGAAATTGGAACGGATTGTCCCTTAGAAAATACAATCCATCAGGGAAGTATTTCAGTTATTTTCCTGACTTCGTTTCTTATCGGCACTCCAGCTCATCTCTCCTGGTATTGCTGATGTCCGGTGATGTGTTCTAGGTAGATGTTGCTCAACCACCTGATGGCGTCCGACACCATGAGTTGCCACATCAGCCGAGTATAGCATTGACCAATTCCGCATTCTCTCAACACTCACTCATTACTGGGGTCCCCTGAGCCCAGGGCCCTGACAATCAGGGCGTGACTTTGAACCTTGTAGCCCCTAGCTCTCAAGGTGTTGGCCAGAGTGGTGTATTTCTCCACCTTTTGAGATCGGGCATCATAGAAGGCTGGGGTCCTGTTCTCAAAGGGAACTATGACTTCCACCATGACGATCTTCTTCTGGTCCTCGTTAGTGATGACAATGTCTTGTCGCAATTAGCTTTAGTTCCAGGGATGACAGAGTTCACTGCAATTTTCCCCATGGGTGGAGGGATGGCTCTGACTAGGAGATTCTGGATGGTGTTGTGTCACAGCTGCCAGGCTCTGGAATGGGGCTACACCAGAGGTGGAGTAGTGTGTCGTTGGCATAGCCACACTTCCTGCATCGCTTGTCCCGATTCCCATGGCAGACAGCTCAGTTCAGCGGCACGCAGTTGAGCCGGGCCCTGTGGATGAACCTCCAGTTGGCAAATTGGGTGAAGCTGCCCCCAGGGAGGAAATGGTTGCTGGCGTCCCACTTGCACGTCACCTCAACGGCCTTGCCCTGGTCCAGTTTACGCTTCTGGTTTTCAACATACTGCCACCAGATGGCATCCTTCCAGGTCCACTCCAGCATGCTTCTAGCTCTCGGAGTGATGATTGTGTGCTCTGTATTCTTTGAATTGTAACCCCAAACAAGCTCAGATTGATCCCTTGGCAAAGCAGGTGTGTCTGCTGAACACCTAGGCAGGTGTCCTGTGTAAATACAGTCTGCTCCTGAAGTCCCCCACTTCCCCCAGTGCATCACTTGATGTGAGGGTAGAGCTCGTTCAGACCCTGCCTACAATGATGTAATCCACACACCCCTCACCTAGAGACTCTGGTAAAGCAAAGACTACAAATAAGATGCCATCTGAAGGCCCTTTGACCTTGAGGCATGATAGGCCTGGAGATGAAGGCTGTAAATATTAGTCAAAGGATCATGGGCTCCATGATCTCTGGCTTCTCCTCTTTCTTTGTGAAAAGAGCACAGGGACCTCATGCAATCGGGAGGCACTTGGAGCCCACCCCAGAGAAGGGGCAGCTGGCTGGACTTATCCCAGGTTTCCCTAGAGAGAGAGAGGCAGGATCAGAGGTCCTTTGGCACAGAAACAGAGAAAAAGAGGATTCGTTGCTCTTATGGGAAACAGCCAACCTGGCTGTAAGAGAAGCACAGACAGGCAAGCCTCAATCAGGCACACAGAATTCCCCTTGATGTGAAGAGGAACCCTGCTTGCCGAGGCATTTCCTATTCAGGGAAGAAATGAGACAGTGCCTGCTGCAGAGGAAACCTTCCACCTGGCCTCGGCTACCAACAGTCAGTCGATACCCATGAGGCCAGACAGAGCATTCAACTGAAACTTGGATACGCAATGGTTTTCCTACCCCAGGAGAATTGTCAAGGTGTTGACAATTTTTCCTACCTTGAATCAGGACAAAAGGTTGAAATTCAGAAATATTTTCTGAATGGATACTCTGAAAAAGAAATCCAGTTTTGTTTTGATTTTGACCTTTTCAAACCTGTTTCAAAACTATAAATCAACTAACATTTTGAACCCAAAAAACACAACTTAATTTTGAAAATGTTGCAACAAGATGGTTCAACCATCTCTGCACTCTTTCGCCTCTTTCCCACCCCCCCCCCAAATTTTTTTAACTGAAATTGGGAGATTTGTTGAAACTGACCCTTTCCCTCCAACTGTTCCAGATTTGACAAATCAACAATTTTTGATGAAAAATCATTTTGTCAGATGACTTCCAACTGGCTGAGTGTCGGAGAACTGAGACCTCCTGGGCTGAAGAGAACAGGGGATAGTATGAAAAACTATTTTCAACAGCTATTGTTTTTTAACTCTACATAAAGAATGGCCACACTGGGTCAGGCCAAAGGTCCGTCTAGCTCTGTATCCTGTCTCCCGACAGTGAACTCTAGCCTTTTCGTGTAAAGAAGTTGCCTATTGCTCTGAGGTAGCACAGGCTGTAATGAGATGGCATCAGGGGTATAGTGAGGTTAATGTTGTAATGCCACTGTTATCTCCTCTGTGGTTCGGGGTCTGCTAAGCTTTGTATCCACAAGCCAAATTCTTTGGCTTAGCCGCAAGCCCTTAGCAAACCCTGAAAGAAATAATATATTTTTAAGACTTACACTCACTCACTCACTCGTAAGCCTCTGCTTCCAAGAAAACAAAATATTAGGGACCTGGAGGAAACTCAGATACAAATGTCTGATTCACGGCTTACAGCATACAACACTGCATAGCTCAGAAAGTCCATGCCATTGGAGGCTTGCACACACCGGCTGACTCTAAGATTTCAACCCAGATATGAGTTCTTGCTTTGTGATCTCTGCATTCAGCTGTTCCTGCTGAGTCCTTGTTTTTGGAGTTGTGCAGTGAAGTCATGGGATCTGAAGAGTCAGGCATAGCCATCTCCCGACTAAGACAGGACATAGTGCTGCATTCATCGAGAATGGAGTTACTTCCCAGCTTGATGTTAATGCTTGAAGGAAAAGATATGCCCCTTTATCTCCCCAGCTCTCTGAATAGGGAGTAGGATTAAAGCCCAGGTGTGAAATCCTGGCCCTGATGCACATAGGCGCCAGCTTCCTCTCTACCTAGGGGGTGCTCGACCTCCGCCCCAGGCCCTGCCCCCACTCCACCCCTTCTCCCAAGGCCACACCTCCACCACGTCTCTTCCCTGCCTCTTTCCGCCCTCTCCCGGGAGAGCGCTCCATCCCCACTCCTCCCCCTCCCTACCAGTGCCTCCTGCATGCTGCGGAACAGCTGCTCTGCAGCAGGCAGGAGACACTGGGAGGGAGGGGTAGGAGTTTATCAGCAGGGCTGCTGGTGGGGTGGGGGAGTGAGAGGTGCTGAGGGGAGGGGGTAGCTGGCTGCCTGTGGGCGCTAAGCACTCTCAATTTTTTTCCCATGGTTGCTCTAGCCCTGGAGCACCCATGGAGTTGGGGGCCTATGCTACTGAAGTCCATGGCAAAACTCTCATTTACTTCAGTGGAGCCAGGATTTCATCAGCTATCTCCCACAAACACTGATCTCTCTCTCTCTCTCTCTTGCTTTCACTGTGCGAGCTCAGACTCCTGAGGGATAGGCCTATTACTCCTGATACACGCAGCAAAATCACATTGGGGCTTCTCTCCAGAAAAAGGCTATCGGAAGCCTAGTACATGGTGATTTAAGCGTGCTTCTACAGAAGGATAAACTGTTGAGTTGTCTTGAGTGCTTAGTCATACCAAGATATTACTCATACCAAACCCTAATTCATCAGCTCACACAGAGAGCTTTTATGATGGTGGAGTCACCCGGAGTCAATTAGCCATTATCACATTCTTCTCATGTTCCACAACAAAATAGGAATGGTCAAAAAAGAACAGACCAACAGTTCATCTGATCTTCTCTCTGAGGGTAGCTAACACTGCATGCATGAGAGAGAAGTGACATAACCTACATCTTGGCTATTTATTCAGTAGGGAGGGAAAGCCTTCTTGACCCCTACTTGTGGCTAGTTTATATACTGACAGATGAGGATTAATTGCTTTGTAATTGTATTTCAGTTAGTGTTGCAATTAATTTTCTATTCTTATTCCTCACATGTCCAATCTTTCCTTTAAAAAAAAAAATCTTGCTGAGGCATTTGATTAAATTGCATCCTGTTGTAGTGAGTTCCACCGGTTAATTAGATGTTGCATTAAGAAAAGTGATACCTTTTAACCATTTTCAATCATTTATGTAATAAGCCAACATTTTAAAAAGTAAATTTGTTAGGGAGCATAATTCATCTGGGCAGAATCTCACATTAGTGAGCAGACTTCATAAAACTGTTGTAATATATATTGTTAAAAGTGCTGCCTATTTGGCAGGTCCGTACCTTACAACGAATCCTCCATAAAAACATCAAGAATCAAAAATATTAATATTGAAGATAATTCATGTATTGAAAGACGCTCTTGGCTAGCTGTAATTGGCACAGCTTCATTGCAGTTGGATACATTTTCATTATTGATTTCAGATTCATCCCTTTGGTCCAATATTGCTAATCTCAGCTTTTTATAATCATCTTACTTTCCTACTCGGACATATTAAGTGGGCCTGATCTCATTGACATAAGTGCAAATCGGGAGTAACTACATTAAAGTCTGTGGATCAAATTCTTTTTGGGTCTAAAGGGGTAAATCTCCATTGACTTAGAATCATAGAATCTCAGGGTTGGAAGGGACCTCAGGAGGTCATCTAGTCCAACCCGCTGCTCAAAGCAGGACCAAACCCAACTAAATCATCCCAGCCAGGGCTTTGTCAAGCCTGACCTTAAAAACCTCTAAGGAAGAAGATTCCACCACTTCCCTAGGTAACCCATTCCAGTTCTTCAACACCCTACTAGTGAAAAAGTTTTTCCTAATATCCAACCTAAACCTCCCCCTCTGCAACTTGAGACCATTTCTCCTTGTTCTGTCATCTTCTACCACTGAGAACAGTCTAGATCCATCCTCTTTGGAACCCCCTTTCAGGTGGTTGAAAGCAGCTATCAAATCCCCCCTCATTCTTCTCTTCTGCAGGCTAAACAATCCCAGTACCCTCAGCCTTTCCTCATAAGTCATGTGTTCCAGCCCCCTAATCATTTTTGTTGCCCTCCGCTGGACTCTCTCCAGTTTATCCACATCCTTCTTGTAGTGTGGGGCCCAAAACTGGACACAGTACTCCACATGAGGCCTCACCAGTGCTGAATAGAGGGGAATGATCACATCCCTCGATCTGCTGGAAATGCCCCTACTTATACAACCCAAAATGCCATTAGCCTTCTTGGCAACAAGGGCACACTGTTGATCATATTCAGCTTTTCGTCCACCGTAACCCCTAGGTCCTTTTCTGCAGAACTGCTCCCCAGCCATTCGGTCCCTAGTCTGTAGCAGTGCATGGGATTCTTCCGTCCTAAGTGCAGGACTCTGCACTTGTCCTTGTTGAACCTCATCATATTTCTTTTGGCCCAATCCTCTAATTTGTCTAGGTCCCTCTGTATCCTATCCCTACTCTCCAGCATATCAACCACTCCTCCCAGTTTAGTGTCATCTGCAAACTTGCTAAGGGTGCAGTCCACACCATCCTCCAGATCGTTAATGAAGATATTGAATAAAACCGGCCCCAGCACCGACCCTTGGGGCACCCCACTTGATACCGGCTGCCAACTAGACATGGAACCATTGATCACTACCCGTTGAGCCCAACCATCTAGCCAGTTTTCTATCCACCTTACCGTCCATTCATCCAGCCCAGACTTCTTTAACTTGCTGGCAAGAATACTGTGGGAGACTGTATCAAAAGCTTTGCTAAAGTCCAGAAATAGCACATCCACTACTTTCCCCTCATCCACAGAGCCGGTTATCTCATCATAGAAGGCAATTAGGTTAGTCAGGCATGACTTGCCCTTGGTGAATCCATGCTGATTGTTCCTGATCACTTTCCCCTCCTTCAAGTGGTTCAGAATTGATTCCTTGAGGACCTGTTCCATGATTTTTCCAGGGACTGAGGTGAGACTGACTGGCCTGTAGTTCCCTGGATCTTCCTTCTTCCCTTTTTTAAAGATGGGCACTACATTAGCCTTTTTCCAGTCATCCGGGACCTTCCCCGATTGCCATGATTTTTCAAAGATAATGGCCAATGGCTCTGCAATCTCATCGGCCAACTCCTTTAGCACCCTCGGATGCAACGCATCCGGCCCCATGGACTTGTGCTCGTCCAGCTTTTCTAAATAGTCCCGAACTACTTCTTTCCCCACAGAGAGCTGGTTACCTCCTCCCCATACCGTGCTGCAGAGTGCAGCTGTCTGGGAGCTGACCTTGTCTGTGAAGACAGAGGCGAAAAAAGCATTAAGTACACTAGCTTTCTCCACATCCTCTGTCACTAGGTTCCCTCCCTCATTCAGCAAGGGGTCCACACTTTCCTTGATTTTCTTCTTGTTGCTAACATATCTGAAGAAACCCTTCTTGTTACTCCTAACATCTCCGGCTAACTGCAACTCCAAGCATGATTTGGCCTTCCTAATTTCACTCCTGCATGCCTGAGCAATACTTTTATACTCCTCCCTGGTTATTTGTCCAATCGTCCACTTCTTGTAAGCTGTTTTATTGTGTTTAAGATGAGCAAGGATTTCACTGTTAAGCCAAGCTGGTCACCTGCCATATTTACTTTTCTTCCTACACATCGGGATGGTTTGTTCCTGCTACCTCAATAAGGTTTCTTTAAAATACAGCCAGCTTTCCTCGACTCCTTTCCCCGTCATGTTATTCTCCCAGGGGACCTTGCCCATCAGTTCCCTGAGGGAGTCAAAGTCTGCTTTTCTGAAGTCCAGGGTCTCTGTTCTACTGCTCTCCTTTCTTCCTTGTGTCAGGATCCTGAACTTGACCATCTCATGGTCACTGCCTCCCAGGTTCCCATCCACTATTGCTTCCTCTACTATTTCTTCCCTGTTTGTGAGCAACAGGTCAAGAAGAGCTTTTCCCCTAGTTGGTTCCTCCAGCACTTGCACCAGGAAATTGTCCCCTACAATTTCCAGAAACTTCCTGGATTGCCTGTGCACTGCTGTATTGCTCTCCCAGCAGATATCGGGTGTACTTCATGCACCCATTTGCAATTGCTAAGTATCTGGCCCAGTGGGATTACCAGGGTCAGACTAAAATCAGGAACAAATTGCTTGGGTTTCTTGCTTACTATAACGTACTGAGCTGGGCATTCCTATGTAATTTATGCTACAATGTTTTGGAAGAAAGGGTGGGAAGGGGGTAATACTTACAGGGGTTTGATAAGACCTTGCCTAGAATCTGCCCTTTTAAAAAACTTTCTGAGCAAAGTAGCAGCCAGCTAAGACAGTCTTTTAATAGCTTGCTAAATTCAGCCATAAAATTGATTTGATTGTGGGTATCCTGGGACTCCATCACTCTGATCCTTTTGTATGTCTGAATAGTGCTGTAATAGATGCAAACAAGGAACTCTTGAAAAGAGGGACACTGCCACTATAGTATAAGGCTGAACTGAATTTTATTCCCCTAGTATTCAGGACATGTCATGTACTTTGCAGAGTGTAGTCTTTTCGCTCCTTATATTTTAAGTGTCTCCAGTATTCCCTGCCTAGACTACAGTTCGGTGGAATTGTGACTGTCTCAAGGTCTTGCTTAGAATTGGTAGAAAAACCCAAAGTATGTCACTGAAAAAATTCCAGATTGTGAGAGTTTTATTATTTTGGAGGGAGAAGGGGCAGGGGGTTTTGAACATCTTTGAGGGTGGTCGTTTTGGATGAAAATCTAATACTTGAACTTCAGAATGTTTTTCAGCCAGCTGTTGTCTTAGTATATTGCACAATTTTTATATATAATCACTTATGGCCCATGATCATGCCCATAAATCTGAAAGAAAACCACATGGGCCTGCTACAATGTCTTCCCAGCCCAGACATCAACAGCCATATTCTAGTGCCGTATCTACCCTTTCAAAATCATCTCTCGAAGGAAAATCTAGGGCAAACAGGTTGCATCTTGCAGCATGTCTTGAAGTTTTCGAAATCTGCACTCTGACAAGCCAGGAATGGAAACTCTTTTTGGAGTGAATGATTCCTTGCAAAGAACACCCTGCCCCAACACACTTTGTGTTCATACTAGGAAGTGGTAACCAACTTGAACACCTCCAATGACTTTAATCCTCATGGTAGTATACTGAGACAAAGCTAGTCTCTCGGGTAGCCAGGATTCAAATGAGGTGAGATGGCTTCCTTTCACTTAGTGGAGCAGGATTTATATCTACAGAACCACCACACTGCTTGGTTGTGGACAAGGTCTGTAAGCCACTTCAGTGCAATTTAAACCTATTCTGATGACTAAAGTGGTACTGAAGGCTGCCATGGCCTAGTCCTAACGGAAAACCACCATACAGGAGCAAACTTCACCCCTAGGGCATAGTGACCATTCTGTAATGACTTGGGTACCTACTAGGATATTACCATGTTCTCAAAATATTGGTGATCAGAGCCCAACTCACCTTCCATACATTTGGACACACAGAAAATGTATGTTGGAGGGTTTAGTCACTGCCTTATAACCCCCTTCTCTTCTCCTACCAGCCACACAGTGGGATGAATCAAGCCTCCCATGAGAGCAAAAGGATCGCTCACCTTTCAAGAAACCTGTCCTAGTGGAACAGCCTCTCATCCATAATAAACACTAGGCGTCAATGCGCCGGAGGTGCAAACGGCATTATCCCTTTGAAACCCAATGGCATTCTTGTATATAAAGAACAAATCAGACTGTTACAAAATAAAACTAACAGGGCCTTTCCCCTCTGCTGTTCCATATGAATTGCGAGTACTCTGTTCAATGAGACACTTTCACATTCTCTTTTAATGGCTTTCTCAGAGATTCATTCATTTTCCCCTCCACCCTGGATTCTTCATGCATTTGGAGGCTTACAGATCCCTATCAAACCAGGTTGTACAATTAAGTCAGTGTGATAAAAGTCTCACTGGCTGCTGAACCACCAGGGAACCAGTGCTGGGAGGGAGGCAAGGAGGAATCATTTTTTCATGCCCTTAGAGTTTAAGCGGGGCACAGGTGTTGGAAGGATGCTTGCCACATGGCTCAATTTCACCATCTGAGTTAACCACAACCAAGGGAAGCAATGTCCTAGAGCCATAATGACAACCAGGTAGCTGATGCTTGCAGCCTGCATGGATTCAGAAGACCTTGTTCTCCTCTTATGTACACCTGTATAAGTGTCCTGACTTCCATGGATTTACTCCTGGTAACATCTGTGGAAGCAAGAGGATAATGAAGCCCAGTAAACTCTCTCAATGTAGGCCCCTCATCCTAAGGGGGGGAAGGAACCATTGTTTGTCCCCAAAGGACCCAGTCCTAGAGGTCTAGTTTGGGCTGAGTAAGCACTGCAACATGGGTAGCATGCCTGCCTATGCAGTCCAAGTTTATACCACTCTATGGCTCCCAGAAAGCCAAGTGGACCCTTTGGGCAGGGTGAAAGGGAGAAAAATGTCAAAATGACATCAAATCCTTTTTGAAGAACACAATGCATGTTTGCAATCTTTGTAAAACAACTTGAAGATGGACATGATCAGCAAAAGTGCTTAGTGATGCTCCACTCTATTCCAGGGGCAATGAAATTAAGCATGCCTCCTCGCTGCCTTTCCGACAGGAGCCAGGCCAGACTTTGTACATCAGCATCAATTATTGAAATGGGTCAGTGCAATTCCCAGACCTCAGCAGATTTTCTCCTCTTGGCAAAGATGATGGCTTCAGCATCCAGGGAATAGAGCTGCATCTGCTCCTAACGCTTGGCAGGATGATGAAAACCCACCAAGTGTTTCTGGAGGAAGAAGAGACAAAAGTGGCCTGAGTGTGAACATCCAATCTGCCTGCTGGGCAGGTTTTTGGTGATGCCTGAGGTAATAATAACACTTCTTAGTCTGTAGGAGTCCATCTTTTTTAGCCTAACCCTGCAGTCTATGCTCTTACTGAAGTCAATGGGAGTAAAGGGTCGCCCACCCCACACACACACACACTGCAAATTAATGTATTTAGATACTTCACTAGAAGTAACGGTGGGAGAAAGGAAAGGTGTCTCTAAGTCACTTTTCTTCTCCTCTGATCATGTGGCTATCAAAGGCCATTTGGAGCTCTGGTTTAACTTAGAGCAGCCCTTAGGATGCTTTAAGTTACTCGAGCTGCATCATTCTCATAAGGCCACTCTGGCTGCTGAGGATCAGCTTCCATGTGCTCAGCCCCTGCTCCTTCCTTCCTTTAGATGTCACTTCCCTATCTCCCCCACCACCACACCACCGATGCAGCAAGAGCCAGCAGGTAGCATAGAGCAGTGGGTCTTGAAGAGGTGTCTTGTGGAACAACTCAGGCAGCTAGTACAATGTACACTGTAGATAAGAGGGAATTTTGCCTGTAGTGGTAGAACTTAAAAAGGTGTTGAGGGCTTGTTTTCATTCCACCAAGCAGTGACATGTCCTCAGGTAGTTTTGAAGCTAGATCAAGTTTATATGAACCTATTTGGTCTAGGAAAGGGGCTGGGAATCTCCTGGGAACAGTCTTTGCTTATTATTTGTAGGGAGCCGAGGGTGTGCGAAGTGCCATATACAGCAAAAGGTAGGGCATTGTCCCTCCTCCAAGGACCTTCCAATATCCAGGCCTGATAATACAGATAACCACAACCTTCAATGGGTAGGTATCATCATTAGTAATTCACTGAAGTCAATGAAACTCCTCATGGTATAAGCACTATGTCTGGTAGCAAGCATAAGGGTGGCAATCCCCACTCAGCATCATGGCACCAAAACACAAAGCTTGGGTAAGGTGCCTAGACTCCCCAATGGATGGGGAAAGCTAGGCCCCTTCCAATGTGATCCATAAAAGCCCAGCATGCCAGGCGGGGAACCGCGTAGGCCAACCAATTGATGTGCTGAAGCCCACCCCTTCCAAGAGATAAGTGCCTAAGACCAGGCACAGAGACGTTCCTAGCTCTACCTGGCACCTGGACCCTGGCACCTGGGACCCTGGTACCTGGAGTATGGTGGCTTGGGCACCTAAGCTGTTTCTTGCAGGAAGGAGTTAGCTGCTTGCCTTGCTCCACGCACAATAACTGGAAGAGGAGGAGATGGTACCCACTTTCTCACTTTTAGCCCAGTGGTTAGACCACTTGCCTGGGATGTGGGAGATCAGTTTATTTTTTCACTTATGTGCAAGACTTGACAACATAATGCAACGTAGGGACATCCTCAGAAAGCTCAATTATCAATCATCTCTCTTCTGGCCAAAAATAAGGTCTAAATTCTTGTCTGAGAGGCTCTTTTTTCTTACCAATTACTTACAAAATGTATTCTACAGTCTGATGTCAAATTCGCTTAAGAGTTTCTTTCTGTCTACTTTTAACATTAAGATTTATTGTGAAGTTTGGCAGGAACAGCCATGCAATAATGTCAAATTTTAACAGGAATAAATCCTAGAAATTGTAGATCCAAGTTCAATCCCCCTCTCTGTGCCAGAGGGGGAGCAAGGATTTGAACTGGGGTCTCCCCCCTCTCAGAGAAGCACATTAACCCCTGACATCTGGGATATTCTCACCCATAGTCTCTCCTGCTGAAGCTGTTCCACTGTGGATAAATAACAAGAGTGATGGGAGATGGGGGACTGGACTCTGGGGCTCCCACCTCACCACTGGGCTACCGAGTCATTCTCACATGCTATCTCATGCCTACTGTCTGGCTGAATGATGATTTAAGGGATTGAAGGAGCCCCAACACAGAATATCCATCAATCAGAGGTTAGTGCACTACCTTGAGAGAAGTGACAAAGAATCCTGTGGCACCTTATAGACTAACAGATCATAGAATCATAGAATCTCAGGGTTGGAAGGGACCTCAGGAGGTCATCTAGTCCAACCCCCTGCTCATGTATTGGAGCATGAGCTTTCGTGGGTATTCAGCTTATGCTCCAATACGTCTGTTAGTCTATAAACTGCCACAGGACTCTTTGTCGCTTTTTACAGATCCAGACTAACACGGCTACCCCTCTGACACTTGATACCCTGAGAGGTGGTAGACCCCTGTTCCATGACTTGTGCCACTTCTGGCACAGAGCGGGGAATTGAACCTGGCTGTCCCACACCCCAGGTGAGGCTCTAACCGTCGGTTGAAATGGATCCAATCTTATCAACATGCTGAGGGGCTGCCTACCAGATTGGGCCCCACACACAACTCAGGCAATCATCCTTCTGTCTTCCCCAGTTCACGAATGACTCTGGGGTTTAGGCAGGAGGTAAGTGTCCAGATACCTAAGGTGAGGCAGCAGTGTCCATACCCAGAGGCAGGAACACAGGCACCAAGGGGACTTTTATCCTGAAATCTTGGGTACCACATTAGTTCAGGTACCTACAGGGTTTGGCAGGAGTTCTGTGGACCATAGTGGAATCAAAAGTGGGGCTAAATCTGGGGTTTGGGCACTTGAGTACGTTTGAAGATCCCACCCTAAAGAATAATCCTAGTCACCTCTGATAAGGTTTCAAGCCCATTTTCTAGACCAAAGGGGTTCGGATAAACTTGAGCAAGATTCAAATCAGCATCAAAACATGTTGCTAATTATTGAAACCAGTCACAGTCTTTTGTAACTTCCCCTATCATCACAGGCAAAACTCTCCTATCACCATAGGCATGGTATGATCATTCTCTAAAGACCCACTTCCGAGTGCTGTTCCTAGTGAATCAAGCTGACTTGTAAAATTGCCTGTGGTTGTTCCCCATCCCCTAACCTCTGTCTGCTTGTTTGTGACCTCCTTAGAATACAGACCAATCACCTTGAATGTTTGGTGTGTGCCTGGCACATAATCAATGCTCCTATTAATACATAATAATAAACATTGGATTGCTCTAAATTTGATACTTAAACTTCCAACTTTCATCCTGTGGTTTCGCCCCCCCCCCCCCCCCCAAAAAAAAAACCAACAACCCTGAAACCGTTTCTAGCTGAGACTGTTTTGCGTAAATGCTAAGATTGCTATGTTATCTGAACTGGTTCACTCTATATATTAACATATCACATTTTACTTTCTTCTATCTGAGAAACTCTAGACCAGATTCTGATTACCCTGAATGTGCTTTAATGGCACTTTCATTCTCTAGTGGTCCCCGTTGTAGTGCTGAACATGAGTTAAGGGTTAAAGGAGCTGGCCGTGTGGTTCGTTCAGCCTTGAAAAACTGCTGAAAACTTAACAGCCCAGGCACAAAAACTACTCACTTTCCTTTTGCAATGATAGTGAATTATAATGGATAAAACTAATGATATTTTACTCCCTCATGCAAAAAAAATTACTCATCCGAGATGAGTGGGTGTGGACATTTTTTTGCAAGGCAGGTTGGAATGAAGGTGCCAAGTGATTGCTTTGACTAATAAATTCTGTATTGCCGTTCAGACATCTCCATCTCTAAGTGGTACATCAGGAAATGTAAAAACATTGTGCTCAGGGTAAAGATGGTTGGCCTTGAGAGAAAGCACTCCACCAACATTAGCAGAACATCCTGTGATGGTAGATTAGGGAGGATGAAATGATAAATAATGTAATGGCTATTCGTGTATGAATTTGACATCCGAGAGAGACATTAGTCTGCTCCTTTGCACTCTTTATCCCAACAATTCACTTCCAAGTACGTCATATCCTCTCGCGTCTTCCCCTTCTTAAACCCACTTCTGCAGCCCTAACCCACTTAAATAGTCCCCACAACGTCAGCTGGATTACTGGCATGAGTACAGGTTGCAAAACTGTTTTGTCTCTTGAGTTGCACATCTTAAAGGCCAGGCAAGACAAGGGATTGTCTGGGAGCTGCGCCGAAACGTAGCAAATCACAGGCCATCTCCAGCCCCCCCACTCGCTGCCTGATCACCCCCCTCCAGAAATAAGAGTGGAGGAGAAGATAACTTACTGCCCAACCTCCCCACTCCAGCAGGAGAAGCCAAAAGAGATACAACCAAAGGCCCGATTTGCTTCACCTGCTCATGGCAGCTCAAGGTCCCTGTCTGATTTGAAGCCCCATAATAAATTGTAAAGGCAACCCTGCTGTTTTATGCCTCGCGAAGAGGTCAGTGAGAGAGATCCTCAAGATTGACAGCCTTTCTTGAGAACCTTCACACAGTCCCTTTGATGCTCTCATGGGAGTAATTTCCTAGGTAGTAAATTATCCCTGGATATAAATCCTTTTCTGGGAAATAAAGCTGCTATTTTGCACTTACTAAGTTTTACTTGCCTCAGAAAGAAGCAATTTTAGAAGATACACTTATCAGGCTCACTACAAGCAATAATTCGGACTCCCAAGGAAGATACCACTTAGGCAGTTTGTTGTTGTAAATGGGATTAAAATTCACTAGCTTTTTATCAGAGTAGCAAGATCCCATAATATACAGCTAATCAGTAATACTAGACTGTGCATCCTGTCTGAATTGTTCCATTCGTGACTTCGGTATAGATCTTTTTTTTAATGGAAACCTTCATGCTGCTGCATACTTGAACAAGTGTCTGGAAATAAATGTGTCTGACACTTTTGTTTCCTTATGTCCTTTGCTAGCATCATATTTCACACATTTGTATTGGTTGGAACAAGGGCTTTCTGCTTTGCAGTTCAGCTTGTTGTGGTTTGATTCTGCAGTGAATTCATAATCTTGTCTCTCTGTGATATCATCTGCTGATGCAGAACAGTCATGATGTCACAGCACTATGATAATCTCAATCGCATGTCATCAAACAGGAAGGACTGCGCATTTTAAACAGAAATTGTTTCAGAAATTAGCATGTGATAAAATGCATGAAAAATGCATGAAAAGTGAGGGGTTGTAGTCTTATTTGTAGTCTGTTTACTTGCTCCAATAATCTGTTTATCTGTCTCTAGTGTTGCAAACCAAAATAGCATCAGTTGCAGTTCATAAATCTTTCTTAAAAGGTAACCAGGAGCTAAGACATGCTTTCTGGATTGTTCAAGAAGAATTTCCAATACTCACCCTAGTGTGAACCAATGTCCTCTAGGAGCTGAAGTTTTTTTGTTGAATACTGGAGATAAGCAACATTCCCATACCAAATCTTGGGCACTCTTGCATCCAGATCTACTGCCAAACATTGTAGTTTAGACTCATTACTACAATAGGCCTGAATTGCGAAATCTAGTCTGAACAAACCAAAGCTTTGGGGAAGTTCAGATTTCAATCCAATATCTGTGACTTGAGCCCACTTCACCAGGAAACTAGCTTTTCTGATAGCCATGAAATCAGATGGAAGGACTGAGATCAGAAAGCTGGGGACGGGGAGTGGTTAAAACACCAAGAATCCTTAGGCCCACAGGGTTGAATCCTAGAAGGGCTGACTCAGCTATTTAGGTTTACAAAATAGATAAGCTCAGTATCGTGCTTCCAAAAGGAATAAACACATTGCATTATGAAGAATACAATGCACATTTGGATAATACCTATCAGCAGGGGAGGTCATATGTTTAAATTACCAAAAGAGTTTCCAAGGTGGAGGGGGCAGATATTTGGCACATATGAACTGGAATGTGTCTTTAAAACTCCTGTTACAGCAGCTCTGAGCAAGGGCTAACTCCTCCTGAAATAGCAGAACTTGCAAACCAAAAGAGATTCTCTGACTGCCTCTCCCATGCACCCCGCTGTCATCTCCTTGTGTCAAATACCTAACAAGAAGATATATGCAATGCTACTTCCTGTGGCCTTTCTTAAGAGACACAGCAGTTGAGTGGATGTGCAGCATGTAGAACTTTAGGTTAACCAGACAGCAAATGTGAAAAATTGGGACAGGGGATGGGGGGCGTAATAGGAGCCTATATAAGACAAAGACCCAAAAATCAGGACTGTCCCTATAAAATCAGGACATCTGGTCACCCTATGAACACTGCCCTGCCTCTGATTAAAAAGTGCATGAGTGTAGAATGCAGAGTTCAAAACCAAATGTGCCAACACCTGCAAGGGGTAACGCATCAATAACCACCACTCTGAAGTAAATGGGTGTTAGTACCTTAGTGTGGGTGGCCATCAGTTCTTCATTAGGCTAGATAATCGTTTGTGATCTAACCAAAGGGAGGGATAGCCTAGGAAAGAGATTGCGCCTCCATGAGTCACTGCCTTGGGGTGTAAATTGGGCCAGGTCCATACCTCTATGTTGTGTGATTCACCAGCATAGCTACACCACTGAGCACTGGTGCTTTACACCCACTCTTCTCCTTGTACCTTCACTTAGGATGGTTCATAATGTGGTCTTATCTATATTTTTTGGAAGCGGGGTGGGGATCCCTCTTGGTCTCTCTCTTCTCGTGTATTTCTTCCACCATCTATTATTTCCATTGTGTCCAATATTATGCTTTTGACTCCCTTAAACCAAAAACAGGGGACCTTTCCATTCTATCCTGGTTCTCAATGGGATGCTAAAGTTCAGAGTCTAAGTCCCCTATAATTTTTTTTTTTACAAATATCCCATTCTAGTTGCATTCCCTCTGCCTCCCAAGTACTGATGTCTTGTTCATGTTTATTTTTCTCTCCGCTTCCTTTTGGGACTCTCAGGAATTTTACTCCTTTTTAATGGGGGTAGCTGCCACTGGAATGAGTGGCATGCCTGCTCTACTATGACTTTTGTTTCTGGAAAAGGGGCAGCTGCCAAGTAGGATTGAGAGGACGTGATTAAGAAACCTATTTGAATCGTTCCCCACAGCTTTTTTGTTTTCCCAGCCTTCTGGGGACATTTCCTGCGTCTGTTCAAAAACTGGGGATTGACACAGCTGTGGGTTGTTTTTAGCCTTCCATTTATGATTTCCCATGTGGATTATGCAAAGGCTGTAGCTAACATGACTCTGGGTCCTATTGCAAGTCTCCAGGGTAGAGGATGGAGGAGGCTGTCCCTACAGGGTTTATGTTAGGGTGTTCCGTTGGGTGAATGAATGTTTACTGTTTCCTGGCGGAATTTAGGAATTATCCTGTTTCTTTCACCCAACTGTTGAACTGTGCTAGACTCCTCTCTCCAGTTTTACCATGTTCAAGGCTCCTAATATTTGTTCTGTACTCTTCAAGTCCTTATTATGCTGTGGTATGGCTTGACTTTGTGCCAGGCCTAATGCTATCCATATGGAGTGGAAGAACCAGTTTGGAGATTATATATACACACTCAGTCCAAAGTTGAAACAGAACTGATTTTTTTTTACTTGAAATTCACAAAAATTGTGGTCCGCTTGTTTTCCCTGTTGCTTTCCACCTTTGCCTGCCACCTCGATTCTCAGAGCATTCCCTACACAGTCGGAAGGGCAGGCAGTGAAAGGCATCATGAAAGGCTTTGGAGTTGAAACCTTGCAGCTCAAATTTGCAGAGGTAGGTGGTTCAGATAAGCTTCTTATACAAAATTGAACCAATGGATGTTTGGAGGGCAAATCACAACCACGATGAAACATCCATGTGGACATGGACTTTATCTTTTCACTTATTCTCTAAAGTACATAGCACGAATTTGGGAAGAAGAATAACTTCTTTCTGGTAGCTTTTCAGGACATTTTACCTATTTTCTCATTACTCCCTTCCCTTCTTTGCCAAGAATATTTTGAGAAGGCCACAAAGTAAGTCACCCTGCACACCGCTTTCTGAAAGTCCGAGATTCATCTTTTATTTCTTAGATGTGTCTATGTTTGTTGGGTTCTGGTAAGCAAACAAGCTCAGCCAACACACTGTGTGTGATGCTGAAGGACAGCTTAGGTAGTAATACTATATGTTAGCATACCTTGATATGTTTTAGCTCCAGGCAGTGTCCCACATTCATGCCCCTGTGGCAGAAGCTAGATGTATCTGTGTGTTGCTGACTCTGTTACTTATTTTTTTCTCTCTCTCTCTCTCCATACTGTTTGCAAGTTTTAATCTCTGCCCTTCTAAACCATGAATTCAGGTGGGACCTTTACATGCTAAGTGTAAGGCACCAGAATTTAAATGGCAACGTCAGTCTTTCTCTAGATTAAAAGAAAACCATGCATAAGAACTGCCGTGGCTGGAGACTTATATATATAAAAAAAATTATATTTTTTTGATGGTTGCAACAGTGACATTCCACAGGAACAATGAAAATGTCACCCTCGGGGGTCAAGCTCATGAGAACAGGGGAAGAACAGTCTTCTTGGCAACTGCCCAAAAAATTGTGGAACTCCCAGAGGTGGTGAGAATAACCCCAGACCTTACCACATTCTGAGCAGGATAGTCACACAACAGCAGCAATGACCTTTATCTAGCCCACTTGTTGGGCTCTTTCTTCATTTAGTTCAGTTTTATGGAGCATTCAGATGTTGTTATGGGTGGCAGATAGGTAGCTGGAGGCAGCTGTGAAGGTGATCCATTGGAAGGTGGTTGGGCTGGTGGGAAGCTTGTGCTGGTGTGGTTAACTGTGTTGTACCTGCTATGTGGCTAAACACAAGAGTCCAGTCTCCAGGGCTGTCAATCCAACCCCTTTCACCAGCACTACAAAAATAAATAGGGTATTGTATTGTTAATAAATAAGGTGATGCGTCTTGGTAAAAGTGAATAACATAAGTTGTATGAGATTCATTTAATAAAATGCTGAAGCAGGGATCAGGGTGTATGACCTACCTAACCCTAACTATTTTCCATGTATAACGTGACATTAACCATCGGAAACATTTCAGACAAAGAACATATTTGAAACTTTGGTATTAACAAGGCTATCACAGAGGGGTTGAGAAGAATATCCAGGATCTGTTGGTGGTAGAGAATTTCTTGGTCTGTGCGACCTTTTCTGCATAGCCCCCTGGGGAAAATTTCCATAAGAATGAAAGAGGGATGAGACACACCTCCAGCCTGCCTAGTGTCCACCCATTTCACCAACACAGAACACCACCTATTGCAATGTAGACATCCTCTTAGTTTCAATTACTAGTAATTTATAGTTCTGAGGAAGCCAAGTCGGAAATAACCGTTAAATCCCCTGATGTCCAACAGAAAAGCCCATTCTGTTCTTGTATCCTGTTCTTCTTCCTTACCCATGCTCTCTTAATATTTTTAAATGAAACTAATTAGGCCATCCTTACAAGATAGGGGACTCTATCCTCATAAGTAGCAACTAAAAAATGGGGGAGTCATGGTGGATAATCAGCTAAACACAAACTTCCAGTATGATGCTGTAGCCAAAAAGGCTAATGCAATCCTTGGATGCATAAACAGGGGGAATCTCAGGTAAGACTAGAGAGGTTATTTTACTTCTGTATTTGTCACTGCTGGAATATGATGTCCAGTTCTTGTGTCCACAATTCAAAAAAGCACATTTAAAAAATAGAGAAGGTACAGAGAAGAGCCATGAGTATTAGTAAAGCATTAGAAAATTTGTCTTATAGCAATAGACTTAAGGAGCTCAATATATTTAGCTTAACGAAGAGAAGGCTAAGGGTGACTTGACTATAGTCAATAAGTGCTTACATGTGGAACAATATTTAATAATAGGCACTTCAATTTAGCAGAGAAAGGTATTGAATGTCTGGAAGCTGAAGCTAGAAAAATTCAGATTGGAAATAAGGCATATATTTTTAACAGTGAGAGTAATTAACCATTGGAACTACTTACCAAGGGTGTGGTGGATTCTCAATCACTGACAATTTTTAAATCCAAATATTGGATGTTTTTTCCTAAAAGTTATGCTCTAAGAATTATGTGTGGAAGTTTCCATGGCTTGTGTTATACAGGAAATCAGACTAGATGACAATGGTCCCTTCTGGCCTTGGAATCTATTAATCTATTTGGAATTGTGAATTACTTAACAAACATGAGCAACAGGAATTAAGGGGTCTGCCATTCCCAGACCTGATTTGGGACAGGAATATCGTTCTTAGCGAAAAAGAAGCAGTATCATATATAGCTTCTTTCATCTCATGTGAACACAGCCCACCTCTGTGGTAATGTCCAGACACTCTTTAACCAACATTACAAGGCTACTAATAGAGATATCTAAGGACAAAAATGGGAGACACCATTCAACTTGCTTGAAATACGTTGACCTTGCTGGAAGTACAGAATGGAAGAAATGATATTTTACTTAAAAAAAAAAAAATTGAACTGCCTCTCCTAAATAATTATATAATTGCCAGTGAGGGATACCACCCCATTACACCTGCAGCAAATGTCAGATGCAGAAAGAGGAGTTAAAACGATGTGATCTATCCAGGTTTGGGACTGCCCAGGAAGGAGAGCAGGGCTCTTTTCTTGAGATGAGAGAAACCTGGTTGCAGCCTAGAGACTGAGCTAGCTTGTTGCTTAAATGAGCCTCCTACAAGAAGGGATGACCTGACCTGCAGGGATCAGCTAAATTGTGGATTGTTTGAAGACAAGCCTTGAATAGAAGGGTGGGGTCCCACCAAAGAGTCATTGGATAACCCTGTTTTGAGTTCTGGGTTTTTTTGTTCCTTATTTCTTTTGGACCTTAACAACCTGGAAAGGGTAGGACTGAAGACTGCCTTGGCTAGAGGACTAAAGAAGCACTACCCTCCAACTTTGCAAGAGATGTTACCTACCAGTGGAGACTTGTGGCTGGGTGAGTCATGCCCTGACGGGCCACAATGGGGGTAATGCAGAGGCAAAGCCAGTCGCAACCATGTTGTTTATATTTATCAGAGAAAGCAAACTATAGTGGGTTAGATCCTCCATGGGTTTAAATTGGGGTAGGTCCATGGTCTCTAATGGAGATAAATTAATTTATACCACCTGAGGATCTGGCCCACCATAAGCAATGAAACTGCATGGAGCAGATTTAAGGATGAAGTTACCCAAGTTGTAATTTGGCTATGATACACAGGCTGGCTGGCTCTTCTGTTCTTGCAAAATGTGCTATGAAGTCTACAGTAACCACAAGTGTTCAGAATTAGAGTCAGCCAAACTACTCATTGGAAATAATACAAACAATTTAGTGCCTTTTTTAGTTAACTGGTCAGAAATTCACAAATCAACCCCCTTTGCTCTGAATGTGTTTATTATTTTTAATTATTTATGAATAGTTTGGAGGACTCATTTTCAGACCACACGTTGTACAGGAACTGTTCACTTCATCTGTTTTCCATCCCCGATTCCCAATGAGTGGTGACATGATATTGTTTCTGCTTCCTGATTGGATGACTAAAGATTTTTAAACAGGAGAATAATAAATAACATATTTTGCATTGTGAATTTTTGGATAAAATAATCATTAGTACTCAGATTGATGAAGCTTGCTGCTCTGCAAACGTTTCCATGACTATCAGGTAATTGCCTGCTTACCTGCTGATAATGAATAGCACACCACTTTGACTCTTAAAATCAAATTGTGGTGCTTTTATTATTTACATGTGGCGCAAGTTTCTTCACCAACCTAGACCTGAAGAGCACTACTAATAGAAGTGAGAAGACCTCTAGGCTATGTCTACACTACCGCAGTAAGTCGATCTAAGTTATGCTACTCCAGCTATGTGAATAATGTAGCAGGAGTCAACATAGCTTAGGTCGACATTATGCGATGTCTACACCATGTTGGGTTGACAGGAGATGCTCTCCCGTTGACTTACCATACTGTTCTCATTCACAGTAGAGTACTGGAGTCGACTGGCATGCAATCTGTGGTCAATCTGGTGGGTCTTCACTAGACCTGCTACATTAACCCCTAGTGCATCAATCGCCGGAGTGTTGATCCCGCTGTAGTGTAAACATAGCCTTAGTCTCTGGATTCATCCATTCCTTGACCTCTTTGAGACCATCAGATGATTATGATGCAGATAACTGTCCACTAGGAACCAGATCAATTATATTATTTACAATGACTGATTAGGTATAAGCCACCTTTTATCAGACGGTAATGACTTTGGTTAAGAAGGCATCAGTCTTCTTCATGGAAGAAAAAGGAATATGTTGTTCTCCAACGTGGCAGATGCTCAGTAATTCCAGCATAGATTGTAACTATACAAATCATTCTTTTGACTAATTCTCATATTTCTATAGCCAAACTTCTATGATGTATGTTTGTTTTGGGGGTGTTCTATATTTCAAGATCAGGACAATATTTTACATTCCAATCCTTTTAAATTCCTTGTCATTCATTAGAGTACTTTTAACATATATTTGTACCTTCCTGTCATCTAAAATAGTAGCCATTAAGTTGATTAATTTCAGATGAGCACAATTAGTTTTTGGCGTGAATAAACAGATGTCTTCATTTAGTAAGAAAAATAATATATATATTTATTTAAAATTACCAAATATTTTCTGTTACTCAGAGCATGTTCTCCACACTATTTCCACTGGATTCCTTCTAGCAGTAGTCGATTTATATTGTGAATGGTTAGAAAACACAGTGAGTCTCACCTATAGCTTGATTTCCCGTCCCCCCCCACCTCCTCCAAGAAAAAGGAATAAGCACTGTAATAGACCCAGGCCAGTTGGGAACAGCAGAGTAGTAGAAGGGAGATATACTGGTCACTGGATAAGCAGTTTTCTGTTCCCTGGGTGACCAGAGCAGGGGCTGCTCCAGGCTAATGAGAACACCTGACTCCAATTAACCTGCTAAGAGTCAGGTGAGGCTGTTAAGCATCTGACTCTAATTAAGGCCCCTCTGATGCTATAAAAGGGCTCACTCCAGTCAGGCCAGAGGAAGCCAGGGAGCCAGAAAGAGGAAGTGTGTGTGAGGAACTGGGAGCAAGAGGTGTTGAAGAAGCTGAGAGTGAGCAGGCATACTGCTGGAGGACTGAGAAGTACAAGCGTTATCAGACATCAGGAGGAAGGTCCGGTGGTGAGGACAAAGAAGGTGTTAGGAGGAGGCCATGGGGAAGTAGCCCAGGTAGTTGTAGCTGTCACACAGCTGTTCCAGGAGGCACTCTAGACAGCTGCAGTCCACAGGGTCCTGGGCTCAAACCCGGAGTAGAGGGCGGGCCCGGGTTCCCCCCAAACCTCCCAACTCTTGATAAGACACAGGATGAATTGATCTGGACTGTGGCTTCTACCAGAGGGGAAGGTCTCTGGGCTGTTTCCCAACCCACAGAGTGAATCTGTGAGGTGAGCAAATCCGTCAATAGGCTCAGGACCCACCAAGGTAGAGGAGGAACTTTGTCACAGCACCCATAACTCCCACTGAGAGCACTGGAAGTTCCAGAGGCTCAACATTTCTGAAAATTCTAATCTTCTCTTTTCAGAATTCAATAGTGCATCAGACTATGTATTTATTTGTATTGTGGTGGCACCCAGGCACCCCACTCATGGACCAGAACCCCTTTGGCTAGATGCTTGACAAACAGAGAACAAAAAGATGATACCTGTTCCAAAGAGCAACTATAAATCTGATTGCTGAAAATTCCAGTGCATCAAGGATTAGAACTGCGTAACAAAACGTGTGTGAAGCAGAAAGAAAACACATAAAGGGAACACAATGTCCATTTGAAAAAGACCCTTCCATCTGAAATGTTTGACCTACTTTGTTAAAGATGACCTTGAAGTTTACCATCACAGATATAGATTCGAAGGGGGGAAAACGTCCCTCTCTACTTCCTTCCCCTCTCCCCTTCTCCCCCAATTTGATTGCTTTGTGCATTTGACAGCACTGTGTGTGCAGCCTCACCTCTTGGGGTCAGCTGAAGAAGACTTCTGGAAAAGAATTTTAGTCCATTAAACACCTTTTTCGGTATGGCCTTGTGCAGTGGTGATTCTGCTCTGTGTGTATTGTGCCCTTAAAGGTAGGAACCCTGACGGTCACCTGGGGGCGGCAGAGCTTTTATGTATTTTCAAAACCGATCATCTTACTCTCTGCCTCCACTTTCTCTCATGAAGATTTTACCCTTCTTCTTTCTTTCTAAGGCTCTGTAGTGTAGATGTAGCCAGCATTGGCACTGGTATTAGCCCCTCGTGTAGACAGTCTACGCTGACAGAATTAGTTTTTCTGCTGGTATAGGAACACCACCTCCCCAAACAAGGTTAGCTGTACTGACAGAATCACTCTTCTATTGAGGTAGCTGAGTCTACATGGGGGCGGAGGGTGTTGCTGGAATAGCTATGTCCCGAGGGGGCCTGTGGTGTTTCTTTCACACCATAGAGCTGTCAGGCAGAGGTGTTTTAAAATTTGTTTTTCAGATTATGAGACTATTTTGTCTAAATCACCCCAAAAAATGAAATACAATTTTAACAATTTTTTTTGTCAAAAATTTCAGGGGGGGATAATTTCCTGACCAGCTTGATACTTACTTGTTTAAAAGGTGCTTAATGTCCTTTGATTTGTCTGAATTATTAGTAATTAATCTTCATCCCTATATAATTTCACTTCTGTGCTCCAAAACCTTATAGAAAGCCCTAAATGGCCTCCAGAGTTATGTGCACTGAAGCAGAGAGCTGAAGAGTTAAGATCTTCTGAGCAAACTACATTCAGGGAACTCTGAAGCATCCAGTAGGTAACATATGTGTTGTACTTGGTTTAAAATATTTAGAATGAGTGAGTTGACTATGTGAAATATATTTAATCTATCACGTGTTTTAAAGAACTTATATAATTTAAAGGCATCTTAAACTTTCCCTTGTTCTGAAACTGAGCCCTCAATAAGAAAAAATGCCCTTCAAATGTGTCATACTTAATAGCTCTTTATAAAAGATAAATAATAATGGAAGACGAAAACAATTACCATAGTGCTTTCAGTCATACAGAAAGCCCTTGTACATGAGACAGAGGTTTTTAGTGAAAGAAGGTAACAGATAATATATTATGAAGCAAACAAGTAAAGCAGGGGAAATGAATTTAAACAGAAAATTTATTTTGTTTTAGTTGCATTTTGCTTGACTTAATTTCAAATGGAAGCTGAAATTGACTTTCCCAATGGGAATACTGGGTTTGTGTAGCCCATAACCTTTTTGTATCAGAAATGTCGATTTATTAACAGATTTAAGAGCACACTGAAATTTAGGGACAGGCAAACCTGTTAGAGTAAATAAGAATCAACCCAAATTTTCACTCCTGGTACACATTTGCAGCTGAACAGCTGCGCCAGAACAGCTCAGGTTACACAATTACCATAATTGTGCATGCAATCATGTCAATTGTGCATACAAATTTAGCATGCAAATACATAAAAATTAGCCATGCATTTTTGAGAACACAGTTCATAATTTGCCCCAAATATTGTATTATTATTGGTATTTGTATTTTGGCAAATAAGTTATTAAACATTTTTGCACTATTCTATAGCTGGACAAATAAGGGAAAAAGTGATTTGTCACATTTAGATAAATCAATTGAGCTGGGATTTTCAGATGAGCTTAAGGGAATTGGGCAACCCATTTCTCTCTGAATTTCAATGGGATGTGAGCTTCAAATTCCCTTAGACTTTTTTTTGAAAATTTCAGCCTCATTGTGTGTCCCTCTTCCCACTGCTCTGTTTATTTTCTGATTAAAAAAAACAAACAAACTCACAACCAGTGACAGTGGTGGTAAATTTTAGGCCTCCTATTCAGCAAAGCACTTACATACATGCTTAAAGTTAATCAGTCCCATTAAAGTCAATGGAACTGTAAGGAAGGCGGGCCTTGTGGTTAAAGCACTGGATTGGAATTCAGATGATCTGGCTTCAGGTCATAATTCTGACAGACTCCCTATGTACCCTTAGAAAAATCACTTAACTTCTTTGAGCATCTCTGTAAAATTGGGTTAGTAATGTTTCTCTATTTGCTGGGATATCTAACCCCAATCAAGTATTTAAATGCCTAGATATTACAGCATGTTTTTTGTTTGTTTGTTTTTTAACCAGAAATATTTGGAGGCAGTGTGACTTAGTGGATAGAGCACTGGACTGTGACTCGAGACCTGGGTTCTCTTTCAGCCCTGTCACTGTCTTGCTGGGCACCCTAGGACAAGTCATGTCCACGCTCTGTGCCTCAGTTTCCCATCTGTAAAATGAGGATAAGGATGCTGACCACCTTTTTAAAAGCTTTTTAGACCAGATCCTCAAAGGTCTTTAGGCTCTGAACTGCCATTGATTTGATTTCAGTGGAAGTCAAGAGCTTAAATACCTTTTTTGAGGATCTGCGAGAGACAAGATGAGTGAGAGATTAGAAAGAGAGAAGCTCAAACACTTGTCTCTTTCTCCAACAGAAGTTGGTCCAATAAAATATATTACCTCCCCCAGCTTGTCTCTCTCGTCTCCTGGGACCAACACTGCTACAGCTCTGCAAACAACGATTGAAAGATCTGGGCCTTTGACATTTATAAAGGGGAAAACACTATAAAGCCAGATACCTATTTCTTTATTTTTTAATTCCAATAGAAAATGAAATAAAAAAGTTTTTGAAAATGTCTGCAGACTCCTCCCACCTCTCCAATTTTCTAACCAGCCCTGCTGAACATGGACGTAGGCACCTGTCTTGCGGCATGTTTGGAAATTTTGACTGTTTTAGGCTGAGATTGATGCCCAAATTCAATGGGAACTGAGTGCCTCCCTCCCTTAGGGTCCTATGACAGTCCCAGCTTTAGTTTGCTCACATGTAAAATGATGATGATAGAGGGTCAGATTTTGCAGCCTTATAAACATCGTGTTGTGCTTTTGGCCTGGGAGTCATTCCGTGGTATTTAAGAGGACTATGAGCATGAATGGGTATTAGGCAGTACTCGTAAAGGTATGAAATCTGGCCAGTAATGTGTATTGGAGCTAATACTTCCTTATCTCATAAGAGTGTTGGGAAGATCGATGATTTTTGTCTGTAAAGTGAAGGGAAGTGTTGTTTGCCATAAATGGCAAGTACTGTTCTTATTAAGTCGTCCGTTACCCAGTCCTGCACACACTTTTTTTATATAAAAGTCCTTATCACAAAAACTGAAAACACCCCCGGCACGAGAATGTACCATCTGCATTGCATACTCTGAATTTCAGGGCTGTTGGGAAGCACTGGTTTGGACTGGTCCATCACAGGCTCCACTACTCCGCTCCTGATCTGGCTCAGCATTCTCCTACGCAGGGCCGGCCTTATGGGTGGGCGACATGACGTGGGCGCCGTGGCCAGGTGTGGGGGCAGTGCCATGGTCAAGAGGCTGCAGAAGGGCAGTGCCCACCCAGGAGGCAGAAAGGGAGGATAAAGAGGGCTGCGGGGAGGGAGTCAGGCACTCACAAGTGTCCCCTCTCTGCCCTCCGGGCAGCATGACACCTACAGCGCTGCTATTGCTCCATCTGCTGCTGTTCTGACTGCCAAGCGGCTGCCCGCTGCTCGAGGAGCAGTACTTAAAGGGCGACATTTTCCCTAAGGCTGGCCCTGCACATTCTGTCAACCGCCTCCCACCCCAATCCCAAGTCCTGTTGGGCCTATCTCTAAGCATGATAAAAGGGAGGCTGCAAAGCCCTCATTCTGTAGCATGCAGATTTTCCACAGGCCAATCGTCCGAAAATGATAACGATTCCGAAGACACTGTCCAAGAGCCAGCAGGAGAAATAGAAATCTGGGTAGGCCTGTGATAAGATAAGTTACTGACGTTCTCTGCCATGCGATCTTAGCTACAGAATATATACTTGGAGCAACAGAACATTGTGCCTCTCTCCCGCACCTTCAGCGTGGGGAGGATATGGGAGGCAGTGAGGAGCTAGATGGTTGGTTTGTTTGCTCAGTGAAGCTTTTGTGCGTACCAGCTGTCAAAGATTAATGGCACTGAAAATGTTGCTTAGGGGGTATAGGCTGTTGAAATCACTGTACCACATAACTCCTGGGTCAGCAGTCCCTGATGTGGTCTTGCAGGGGTTCTCTACTGCTCCCTGTCTGGTTTCCTTTGGTTAGTCCCTGATCAAGGCAATTCTTGGCCCTTGGCCTCTAATTTGGCCCAGGGGTCTGCTTTGATCCTTTTGGGCCTTGTTTCTGGAGGCAGCCAGATGCGATGGTGTTTTCCCTTCACTGTCTCAGCCTTTTCTGCCTCCTCTCTTTCTCTGAGCTCTCTCCCTTTGTAGCAGGCCTTGTTTCCCTTATTGGTGTCTGCCTCCAGGACTAGCAGTTGTGGCAGCTGCCTGGGGGTATGGTCAGACTGATTTCCTGCAGGCAGGAGAGGCTCCTCTTCTACCTCTGCTCAGTATGGGGTTGGTAGATCCCATTGCATCCTGATGAAACCTCTCTACAGCGAGGCTGGGATTTTAAAGGAGCTGAACAGAGTTAGGTGCCTAACTCCTCTAGTCTCCTTTGCAGATCCCATGCCTATTATAAAAGGCCCTATATTCTGAGCACCTCAGCAATGTGCTTCAGGCCCTCAGCTTCCAGAAGATGGGAAGGGGCGACAGGGGATGGATCACTTGGTTGCCTGTTCTGTTCATCCCCTCTGAAGCACCAGGCGTTGGCCACTGTTGGAACACAGGACACTGGGCTAGATGGATCTTTGGTCTAACCCAGCATGGCCGTTGTAATGAAATCTGTAAGGGCCCAGAGAGTAGCCATTCAAAATTCACACATCCATCATGCATCATCTGCTATCTTCTCTTATCTCCCAAGAATTTTGCAATCACACCATTTCATAGTACTGACAAACTCACTGGTTTCAGTCGTCTAGTATTGGCTCAAGCAGATAATATCTGGGGAACCATTTTATTTTATTTTATTTTTATTTTACTGTCAACGGATTGACAAATAGCATGCTCTGTGTTTCTTCTCTTGAGCCTAGATAGGCTCTGCATCTTAATGTGGTATTGATCTGAGCCCTCTGGGATTTGAATTTGTTTGACTTTGTAAAGTTTACATGGGTAGGATATCTAAAATCAGACAGCTGCCAAGGTTGAGACTGAACTGTTTGATCTGGCTAACTCATAATTAATTGAGCTGTTAATGTGAATATTGGATAAGGACACTTGAGGGTGTTTGGCCGGAGACATGGAGTTTGACAGATGGACGCTATCCAAATTTCAGTCAGGTAGTCTCAAAAGATGATTTATAGCTGGGGATAGTGGAATGTAATGTGATGTGATATTTTCCAAGTGAAGCGGGCTGGTGGAGGTTTTTTTTTTTTTTTTTAGATCCGGATACATGATAGAAGTGATCTGAATTTGCTATGAAAATTCTTCAGTTCAGCAGTAATAGAGCTTTATTTTATATTGCACTCTTTATGCCCAAACTCTCTCCCAAGCACTTCTCATATCATGAGCTACCTAATAATGCAGTGGACTGGGGGCAGAGCAGTTAAAATGCACACAGGAATATGTCCCCAACAATCTTGGCAGTCCAAGTCACCCCTGCTAACACAGGGAGCACAAACTACATACCACGTTCGAGTGAGAGAGGACCACTGTGTTTCCACTGGAAGGCAGGCAGTGTTTTCAGAGCTGTTATCCTTTCGGCGTTCCACCAAAGGAGATGAGCTTTATGCTATGGGGCCCCATTGGCAGGGACTGCAATGAATTAATATATTGGCTAGTCATGCTGGCAGCATCCCCTTCTGTAGAACAATGAGTAGATCTGGAGAAAGTAGAATCATAGAATATCAGAGTTGGAAGGGACCTCAGGAGGTATCTAGTCCAACCCCCTGCTCAAAGCAAGACCAATCCCCAACTAAATCATCCCAGCCAGGGCTTTGTCAAGCCTGACCTTAAAAACCTCTAAGGAAGATTCCACCACCTCCCTAAGTAACCCATTCCAGTGCTTCACCACCCTCCAAGTAAAAAAGTTTTCCCTAATATTCAATTTAAACCTCCCCCACTGCAACTTGATACCATTACTCCTTGTTCTGTCATCTGGTACCACTGAGAACAACCTATATCCATCCTCTTTGGAACCCCCTTTCAGGTAGTTGAAAGCAGCTATCAATTCCCCCCTCATTCTTCTCTTCTGCAGACTAAATAATCCCAGTTCCTTCAGCCTCTCCTCATAAGTCATGTGGCCCAGCCCCCTAATCATTTTTGTTGCCCTCCGCTGGACTCTTTCCAATTTTTCCACATCCTCTTTGTAGTGTGGGGCCCAAAACTGGACACAGTACTCCACATGAGGCCGCACCAACGCTGAATAGAGGGGAATTATCACGTCCCTCGATCTGCTGGCAGTGCTCCTACTTTTACAGCCCAAAATGCCATTAGCCTTCTTGGCAACAAGGGCACACTGTTGAGTCATATCCAACTTCTCGTCCACTGTAGCCCCTAGGTCCTCTTCCTCAGAACTGCTTCCTAGCCATTCGGTCCCTAGTCTGTAGCAGTGCATGGGATTCATCTGTCCTAAGTGCAGACTCTGCACTTGTCCTTGTTGAACCTAATCAGATTTCTTTTGGCCCAGTCCTCTTATTTGTGTAGGTCCCTTTGTATCCTATCCCTAACTTCCAGCATATCTTCCATTCCTCCTAGTTTAGTGACATCTGCAAACTTGCTGAGGGTGAAATCCACACCATCCTCCAGATCATTAATGAAGAAATTGAACAAAACAGGCCCATAACCGACCCTTGGGGCACTCCACTTGACACCGGCTGCCAGCTAGACATGGAGCCATTGATCACTACTCGTTGAGCCTGATGATCTAGCCAGCTTTCTATCCACCTTATAGTCCATTCATCCAGCCCTTACTTCTTTAACTTGCTGGCAAGAATACTGTGGGACACCGTATCAAAAGCTTTGCTAAAGTCAAGGAATAGAATCATAGAATCATAGAATCTCAGGGTTGGAAGGGACCTCAGGAGGTCATCTAATCCAACCCCCTGCTCAAAGCAGGACCAAACCCAACTAAATCATCCCAGCCAATAACATGACCACTGCTTTCCCCTCATCCATAGAGCTAGTTATCACATCATGGAAGGCAATTAGGTTAATCAGGCATGACTTGCCCTTGGTGAATCCATGCTCACTGTTCTTAATCACTTTCCTCTCCTCAAAGTGCTTCAAAATTGATTCCTTGAGGATCTGCTCCATTATTTTTCCAGGGACAGAGCTGAGGCTGACTGGCCTGTAGTTCCCCGGATCCTCCTCTTTCTCTTTTTTAAAGATGGGCACTACATTAGCCTTTTTCCAGTTATCCGAGACCTCCCTCCATCACCATGAGTTTTCAAAGATAATGGCCAATGGCTCTGCAATCACATCCGCCAACTCCTTTAGCAAACTCGGGTGGCCCCATGGACTTGTGCTCATTCAACTTTTCTAAATAGTCCTGAACCACCTCTTTCTCCACAGAGGGCTGGTCATCCCCTCCCCATGCTGTACTGCCCAGTGCAGTAGTCTGGGAGATGACCTTGTTCGTGAAGACAGAGGCAAAAAAAGCATTGAGTACATTAGCTTTTTCCACATCTTCTGTCACTAGGTTGCCTCCCCCATTAAGTAAGGGGCCCACACTTTCTCTGACCTTCTTGTTGTTGGTAACATACCTGTAGAAACCCTTCTCGTTACTGTTAACATCCCTTGCTAGTTGCAACTCCAATTGTGATTTGGCCTTCCTGATTTCACTCCTGCATGCCTGGGCAATAGTTTTATACTCCTCCCTGGTCATTTGTCCAAGTTTCCACTTTTTGTAAGCTTCTTTTTTGTGTTTAAGATCAGCAAGGATTTCACTGTTAAGCCATGCTGGTAGCCTGCCATATTGACTATTCTTTCTACACATTGGGATGGTTTGTTCCTGCAACCTTAAAAAGGATTCTTTAAAATACAGCCAGCTCTCCTGGAGTCCTTTCCCCATCGTGTTATTCTTCCCATCAATTCCCCAAGGGAGTCAGTGTCTGCTTTTTCGAAGTCCAGGGTCCATATTCTCCTACTTTCCTTTCTTCCTTGTGTCAGGATCCTGATCTCACCTTGCATTGTTTGGTTTGGATGTGTTACCGCAAAGCCATGCCATGGTGATATAAGGCCCCAGTCCAGCCAAGTACCTAAGCATGTGATTAACTTTAAATGGGTGAGCCATCTGGCTGACTTAAATGGGACTGCTCACATGCGTGGAGTTAACTTCAGTTTAATGTTGTGCTGAATCAGGGCATGTATGTCACAAAGTCCTAACGCACTGTAATCCCATTAGACCAACTCTCAGTGGTGGCCAGCCTCTCTGCCTTCCCAGTGTGATTCAAAGTTCACCTAGGGCCTGACCCAAGGTCCACTAAAGACGACAGAAAAATTCCCATTGACTTCCAAAGGCTTTGGATCAGGCCTTTTGATAGGCAGATTGACTTAAAACAAAACCAAAAACACCCTCATTGAAGCTTTGCTAGTTACGGTTGCCAGTTATTGCCATTTGGTTGTTGCTGGGAGTGACTTGTGGTGTTGACACATTATTTATGATTGTAGTGCCTGAGAGCCCTAGTCACGGACCTGGAGCCTGTAGAAAGGTGCCTGGAGGTTGTACGAGGTGCAGTTGAAAAACAGGACAAAAAGACAGCCCTTGCCCCAAAGAGCTTGCAGTCTAAGTAGGACACTTGCCTATTGGGATCTGAAATGCAACCATCAGCCCTTTTCATGTGGGGCCGGGGTCACTTCCATATAAACGATATTTTAACAAATTGTTACTTCGGATTTGCTAGAACAAAGTTTTAGAATGACAGGCCGTCAGGAGCACTGGCAGCCTTTTTGGCGCCCTAGGTGGCGGAAGGTCCCGCCCCCAAAATGGCGCCCCCGACGGAGGCGGCCGGAAGGTCCCACCCCCAAAATACTGACGACGACCGCGGCGGCCGAACATCCAGCCGCCGTGGTCACCACCCCCCAAATGTTAGTGCCCTAGGCGACAGCCTAGGTCGCCTAATGGGTTGCGCCGGCCCTGCAGGCTGTGAATGTGAACTCTGAGGTTTAGATGTTCAAAGGGACTGCGGGTAATTAGGTCCCAGACTCTGACTGAAAGAATTAACTTTGCTCATCTCTGACTGAAAGAATTAATCTTTATGCCACGCACACATCATAACCTCTCTAGACTAAGAATGCGTTCAGCAATCAGCCCATATTTCCAGTTGTTCCTCTTTTTTCAATTTGCAATGTCCCACTTAGCTAAAAATCAATTTGTTGTTACATGAATTGCTGCAGGACATAAAAATGTCCAAGTAACCACCCAATGAATTAATATTTTGCACTGTGTTTTACTCAGACATAATAGCCAGACAGTACAATATGAACACCCATCAGTCCTTTCTGACAAGCTTCTTTTTTGTGATTACATCGCTATTGCCATTTTAGCCATTTTGCATTCCCTCTTTCTGCTCCCCCACGCCACCGCTGCCACGCCTTGCATTGAGGTAGATTGTAGGAGAACTGAGGGGTTTTTTTTTACTTTCCTTTGTAGTGTGGGGTACAGGTCACTTGCTGGCTTGAACTAGAGTAAGAACTGGCCCAGCAATATCGGCAGGAGGCCAGGGTTTTTGGCACTCCACCCCACAGGATTGTGGGTCCAGTGACCCCGGCTTGAGTGGGTTCCCTGGCACTAGGACTGCAGCGGCAGGCAGGCAGGGTGGGCTGCATGGCTGAGCTACCAGCAGCTGAGGGAGGAGACCAGTGGGTGCAGGGGGTGGGGGGAGATGCAGCTAGTGGATGGGGGACAGACACTAGGTGAGGGACTGGTGACTGGGGGCAGTCCCAGAGATGGGGGCTGGCTGCATGGAGGCAGTCCCTGGGTGAGGGACTGGATGCTGGAGGGGACAGTCTCTGAGGAAGTTGTTCTGCTCTGGACAGGACACCCTGTCTCTGCAGGGAAGGCATGTGTGCCAGCCCAGTGTTGGGGGGCATCTGGATGCTGGGGGGCTGGGTGATGGGGGCCCTTCCCTGGCTGGGCAGGGGAGTCTGGGAAGGGGCTGTGGGGGTAGTCCATGGGTGGGGGAGCTAGGTGCATGGGGGGCAGTCCCTGGCTGGGGGGGCTCCCCGTACTGGGCAGGGTTCCCCATCTTTGCAGGCAAGCTCCACAGCCATGCTTTCCGGGCACTCAGCCCAGCCATGCCACCAGGGGCAGCGTGGAAGTGAGGGTGGCAATACACCATGCCACCCTCACAGTAAATTCATTAATTGGAACAGGTAATGTTTTGACTTATTTTACTAATTTAAAATGCTCTCGGTAGACATTTGCCAGTGTTGAAATGGAAGGTACCACACCGATTTGAATCCTATTGCTGTCATATAACAAATATTAAACCTTATGGTTTTTTGTAGCTGTACCACCAGTGTAGATATATTGTGTGGATGCAGCCCACATAACACATACAGGGCTGCATATGCAGCCCCAGTGATAAATAGATTGAGAACCACTGGACTAGAGGATCATGATGGTCCCTTCTGGTCTTAAAATCTGAGTATGAGACTATAGGCAGCAGCTGGAGAAAGACACTAGAATGAGGAACACTGTATATAAAGTGAGGAAAGTGGGAGTGGAAGTTGTCCCCTTGCAAAAGATTTCTTCTAATTAAGCTATTTCCAGTGAATTAATTAGCCCTCACTAAATCAAGGAATCTGAACATGTCCCATCTTGACGGGAACTGTCATGTTTCTGATTCCCAGCAGCTTTCTTCTTATAAGAATTGGCCTCTAACTTTGTGCCCACTGTCACTTGTATGGGTATTTTAGCATGAAGGTTCAGATCCTCTCAGTGCAGAAGGCGTGGTTGGAGATATCCAGGGAGTCCATTATAGCTCATTGATTCCTGTGGCAAATTTGTGCCATCCTCTCCTATGGGCTCCTCTGACTTGCCCTGGCAGGCAGCATTTCCCCCAAGGGACTGTATTCCAGCAAGAGGTGGTTGTAGAGCAGAGCGTTCAGCCCCATGGCTGTTTTCCACCTCACCTCATCTTCTCTTGCCTCTTAGATCAGAGCTCAGTTGAAATGGGGAGTGGTGCACTAGCTCTGTGCAAACTGATTCTCAGCTGGTCAAATCTGGCTGCTTTCATTTCACCCCTGAGTAGAGCAAAGGGGCCAGAACATAGAGAATCTAGCTCGGACATTAATTTTGCAGAAGCCAATGAAACAGAGGCTGAGTTTGAAAATATGGCCCCAAGGGATCAGTCTCTCTTGCATTTCTTTGAACAAGGTGCTATAACAGGGGCCAAATGTTAGTCCAGCCTAAAGAGACACCGTGATGCTCAGGGCAAGAGCTTCCTCCGTCACTTCAAAACACGAGTAAACCTGAGCAAAGACAGACAAAATCCTGTAGGCCATTGCAGTAATACTTTGCATTTATATAGCAACTTTCAGCCCATGATCTCAATCAATACCCCAAGTGCCTTTAAATGTTATATTAGTGTAGGGTCCACAGGGCATGTGTGTGTATCTAAAAGTTGAACCTGTTGTGTCCAGTGTGAACAATGTGAACATATTGGAGCATGAGCTTTCGTGGGTGAATATCCACTTCATCGGATGCATGCATGAAAACTCATGCTCCAATACGTCTGTTAGTCTATAAGGTGCGACAGGACTCTTTGCTGCTTTTACAAATCCAGACTATCACGGTGACCCCTCTGATACTTGATTCATAACAATGTGTTCATCGTTCACAGAAGGGAGCACTGTGATCATCTGGCCTCACCTCCTGTTTAACACAAGCCACAGGATTTCCTTGATTTTAATTCCTCTTCAAAGTAGATGTTTTAGAAAAACATCCCGTCTTGATTTACAAGTGGCAGTGATGGAGGATCCACCACAACCTTTAATAAGTTATTCCAATGGCTAATTACTCATACCGTTAAACATTTGCACCTTATTACCAGTCGGAAACAGTATTACTGTTTGTTGTGAGTGTTTGAAATACAGTCCTTGTTGTCTGGTTAGAATTTCCTAGCCTAAAAAAAATGTGTAGCAGTATGGATTGCTTTGTTGTGATTGCAGTATATAACATTGTGTATGGAAAGACCCATCCTGGAAAGGTCTTAACTCAACAGCAGGTTAAGAATGGCAGGTATGTGGGACTGAAAGAGAAGCCCGGTTGGCAAGGTCTTTGCCCTGCAAGGGAGTTGAAAATAGCTGGTATATGTGGTCTGGAGTACAGTGGATGGAGCACTGGATTAGGCACCAAGTGAATTGGGGTCTATTTTCAGCTATGACCTTGACTTCTATACAACATGAGGCAAGTCACTTTTCCTCTCTATGCCTTTGTCTCCCCTCCCATCCTTTGTCTCTCTGGCCTATTTAGGTTGTAAACTTTGGAGCAGGAACTTTCTCTCTTTGTGTTTGTTCAGTACCTTGCACTTTTGTACTGTAATAGAAATAATAATCACCACCATCCACGGATATTGGTGGTTTGTGGGAATCTAGCTGGTCCTGGCTCCTTGTCTTTGTTTCCAACTGATACATTTAATGGAAAAAGAAGCTAAAATGTATTGATTTTTGCCCCTACTCTCATTTTTTCCCATGCAATTGCAACAAGGAAGTTGTATGACTGTGAACAGGAGGGGAATTACTCTGTGGAGTTGCAAATCATAGAAATGTAGGGCTGGAAGGGACCCTGAGAAGCCATCTAATCCACCTCCCCTGCACTGAGGCAGGACCAAGTAAACCTAGACCATCTGTGACAGGTGTTTGTTCAACTTGTTCTTAAAAACCTCCAGTGACGGAGATTCCACAATATCCCATGGAAACCTATTCCAGGGCTTAACTACCCTTATAAAGTTTTTTCCGAATTTGAAGACTGTTACAAATACGATAAGGTCTGTAATAAAGAGGATTGTCCAGGCTGGTGTCCATAAAACAATCTTGCTGCTTAGATGCAGTCTGCACTATGAAAATGTCAAAGAAGAGCTGTTCTAAAGCATTTTAAAAGGGCTATAAGATGGGATATGGCATTTAATTCCTTTCTTATTGAAAAGGACCACTGCCGGGGGAAAAAACAGCAATACATCCTGCATTTTTGACATGTCCCACATCTTATGGGACTTCTGTCTGGATTAGAGACTATTTTCTGTGATGGTTCCTGCCAGGGATGAGTGAGCAATGAGGCCGTGTTGCCTAGTTATTAGAGCACTAGACTAGAATTCACGAGACTGACACCTGTGTTCTGTTCCTGGTTCTACCTCTTACTGGGTCACCTGAGGTGAGAATTAATTCCTGAGACTTCAGATTCTCCCCCTATGCCTCTGAAAGAACATGTTAGATATTGAATTAATAAAACAAAAGCATCTATTTTTATCTTCTCCAGCAGCCCTACCACTGAGTGTATGCAGCCTGAGGTATTTTTTCCCTCTCCCCTCCCCCTCCAAAAATTGCACAAGAAGTTCTAGCACATGGACTCAGTATGCGGCAGCCAATAATCACAGATTTAATAGTCCCTCAACACCCATTCACACACCAGACCGTAAATGCACTGAATTACCCTTTTCAGCAGCTGCAATACCCAGGCAGAATGGGGTGAGTTAAGGTTAAGGATATCAGTTTAAGCCTTGTTGGTCCCAAGCCAAATCCTTAACATTAGTTTAACGTTGTTTTCATCTTCTTCATTCTATATATGCATACACTTAAAAACAGAGTAAGGGTTACTTATGTCACAGCTGTGCATACTTTCCTTGGTCAGTGGGAACTTTTACAAGACCCAGAATACGGGTTGTTTGAGAGTCTTGTCAGTAGGTAGGATCCTCAGCTGGTGTCAATTGCCAGAGCTCCCTTGATTTCTTTGGAACTGTGCTGGTTTACATCAGCTGAGGATCTAAGCAGAAAATGTTTCAGTGGTCAGGTTACTTGAGACATCTTTTTTTTGTCTGCAAAGAATTAAATGAGTTCTTTCCTCCCATTCCCCCCCACCCCCAACCTCCCACCTTTCCAAGTTTTAGGGTTTTATTTTTCACAGCCTTCATCTGGTTTTTTTCCCTTAAAGAAAAAAGAATTATTATATTAACAAAGATGGAAACAAATGTTGTTGATTTTGCTTTAGCAGCCAAGTAGGTTGTGGTTCAGAGAAACAAACAATGGGTTTTCAACTTGTTTAAAAGAATCATCCCCAGCAATTTGTCTAATGGATTAATTTCTCTCATTCTGTTCAAGATTAATGGCATATTAAGCAGATGCTTTAATCTGGCTCTCTGGTGCTATCTGGCTATACAAGCAGCAGGCAGTTGTCCATAATTTGAGACACATTGCAGAATGTGAAGAAGCTTTAATAGAAATCTTCCACCAAACCTACTTAACTACTTAGTTACTACCTATTTAGCTGATTGAAAGTTTTCTGTCCAAAACTGCTTTTGCTAAAACTGCATTTTTCATGGGGAAACATCAGTTTTCCTTAGGAAAAAAAATGTTTTTGACACTGAAAATTGAAAAATCTGTATGCTGCCAAAATTTCCAGTTGCCAAAAACTTGGGGAGTTGTTTATTTGATTGGAAACCCAGAAAACTTTGAAGAAAAATCATGACAAAAATATTTTGGTTTTTGTTGAAATTTTCTATGGAAAAAACAAAACCCTCTTCTGAGGATTTTTATTACGGATGCACTATTATATAGGGTTTATGGGCAATAAGCATTGGATTTCATTGTATTCAGGCAAGGCAAGGTTAGAAGGCAGCATCTAATGTCACTTCTTACATTTCTGCAACCTGAGTGCCGGATTCCGCATCAGGCCCTAAATATGTTAGCAACCAATAAAAGGCTTGAAGACATCATCAAGCAAGTTCCTGGCTGGCGCCTATTGTATGAGTGACCTTTTCTGATTGGCTGGCCACTGTAAACTTAGCCAGTCGCAACTCTGCTTTTATTCTAATTTTACACTTCTTCCAGGCAATAGACAAAAGACATCTTTTTTCCCAATCTGAGCACACATTTGTATGCAAGCATATGTGAGAGAAAGCACCACCAATGGTGGTGGAAGTTTATCAGGGCCCTAACAAGCAGAGCTTAATGAAATGAAGCTGCAGTGGCAAGGATAAATGACAACAATGATAAGGTGGAGATTCATTCATTAGGGAACTGGTCCAAAGTCCATTGAAGTCCATGGAAAGATGCCCTCCTTGGACTTTTGGAATCAGGCCGTGTGTTTGTGAGGCGTTTCTGTACTATGTGGCAGGATGCCATAGAAATGCCAACAAATAAAACACTGCTTTCCTTTTCTTTTGTGTGGCTAGTTGCGTTTATGTACAGACCCTGGGCCAGATTCAGTTTCAGGTCACACATCGATGTAATGTCCTCCCTAGGGCAATACATGAAAACAGCATACTTTTGCTCCATGTTTTCATCAGCTCTGGCTTCCTGAACATCCCTCCAGGAAAATTACTTCGGCTAGAAGCAGGCGTCCTCTCAGCAGAGAGGATCCAGTAGGGTTTACTACAACACATGCACATGTAAATTGAAAGAGCACAGCTTCAATGCTTAAATAATCCCACAGAGCCCATGCCATTGGTCTTGTCCTGTTGGGCCAGCAGAAAGTTGAATTAAAAATGTTTAGAGGCCATCAGAACCAGAGGTGGATCATTTGTACACTGCAGTTCACCCTCACTAGGTGTAGAGTGTAGACCGATGTTCAGCCCAAGACATAATTTGGCTCTTAATAGTCTGTGTAAAATTTGTTTGACTCCTTTGGTCTCATTACCTAGAGTGTCACATTTTCAAAAGAGCTTGGCTTCCTCTATTATTATTTATTTATTATTATTCCTAAATAAGCTATAGCTCTCTCCCCACTGAGAACAATAGGAGCGGTTGGATACTGAGGTCTTTTGAAAATGTGTCCCTAGGCTATTATTAAAGAAAATAATCCTCACTTTTTTACAAGTAGGCAAGGAAGGAGAGAAAGAAGCAAGGGTGAGAAAAGCCACCCTACTCTGAACTTCATAAAGGTTTGTTTTTTCTGGACCTTCTCCACCAGACTGTAGCCAAAGGAAAGAGTTGAGTGAAGCATGAGTTGCTATCTGAATACTGCTATCCTCTATCCCTCCATATTGAATGTTACTGTTAATGCCAAAAGCTATATATTGCTTGGGGGAGGGTAAGGATTTAAGCAGCAGTTTCCTTCTTTCCTGGAAAGAGGCAGAGACACATTTCATGTGTTGTCAAGTGTATGTTGTTGGGTGTTTTTTTCTGTCGTCTGAACTGCTGCATCTTGCTCTGACATGAATAACTGTTGGCGCTGTGAAGTGTATCCTAGGGAAATGTGCGGCAGACTCGGAGCATTGTTTTGTTGCAATACAGCATCAAATTGTTTGGTTAAGCACAGGTCATTTTACCGCGTTGGCCCTGGATGGTGTTATCAGTTGAAATGTTTATATTTCCCTTGCTAGTTGTACATTTTATCTTTGCTTTTAAAATGTGCTGATCTGTTTGATTTTGATGAATTATGGTTTTTGGAAAGTGAATGTAGTGCTGGCAGAAGGTACCAGACCGAGTACCCTAGGGGCTGGTGTGTTTTGTTTCATAGAATAATAGAAATGTGGGTCTGGAAGGGACTCGCAAGGTGATCAAAACCAGCCCCCTGTGCTGTATATCATAATGCCACAACGTAAATCCGAGCTATGTTCACACCTTGAATACTGTGTGCAGTTCTGGTCATTCTGTCTCAAATTGTGTGTGTGTGTGTGTGTGTGTGTGTATATATATAGAGAGAGAGAGAGAGAGAGAGAGAGAGAGAGAGACAGGCCAGTTGGGAAGAGCAGAGTAGTAGAAGGGAGATATACTGGCCACTGGATAAGCAGTTTTCTGTTCCCTGAGTGACCAGAGCAGGGGCTGCTCCAGGCTAATGAGAACACCTGACTCCAATTAACCTGCTAAGAGTCAGGTGAGGCTGTTAAGCACCTGACTCTAATTAAGGCCCCTCTGATACTATAAAAGGATTCCCTCCAGTCAGGCCAAAGGGAGCCAGGGGAGAGGAAGTGTGTGCGTGCGAGGAACTGGGAGCAAGAGGCGTGCAAGAAGCTGAGAGTGAGTAGGCACTGCTGGAGGACTGAAAAGTACAAGCGTTATCAGACATCAGGAGGAAGGTCCGGTGGTGAGGACAAAGAAGGTGTTAGGAGGAGGCCATAGGGAAGTAGCCCAGGGAGTTGTAGCTGTCACACAGGTGTTCCAGGAGGCAATCTAGCCAGCTGCAATCCACAGGGCCCTGGGCTGGAACCCAGAGTAGAGGGCAGGTCCGGGTTCCTCCCAAACCTCCCAACTCCTGATCAAACACAGGAGGAACTGACCTGGACTGTGGTTTCCACCAGAGAGGAAGGTCTCTGGGCTGATTCCCGACCCACAGGGTGAATCTGTGAGGTGAGCAAATCTGCCAATAAGCGCAGGACCCATCAAGGTAGAGGAGGAACTTTGTGTGTGTGTGTGTATGTGTATATATATATACATACAGTGTATATATATATATATATATATATACTGTATATAAAATAATTGGAAAAGATATAGAGAAAGGCAACAAAAATTATTAGGGGGTAAGGAACAACTTCCATACGAGGAGAGATTAAAAAGACTGGGACTGTTCAGGTTAGAATAGTTGACCAAGGGGGCGGGATATGATAGAAGTCTATAAAATCATGCCTGGTGTGGAGAAAGTGAATAAGTGGTATTTACCCCTTCACATATCACACAAGTCAGGGAATCACTCAAGGAAATTAATAGGCAGCAGGTCTAAAACAAACTTAAGGAAATACTTCACACTACACACAACCTGTGGAACTTGTTGCCTGGGGATGCTGTGAAGACCAAAGGTATATATGGGTTCAAAAAAGGATTAATAAGTTCATGGAAGATAGGTCCACCACCAGCTAATAGGCAAGATGGTCAGGGACACAACTCTGTGCCCTGAGTATCCTTAAGCCTCTGATTGCTAGAAGCTGTGACTGGACGACAGGGGATGGATCGCTCAAAATTGCCCTGATCTATCCATTCCCTCTGAAGCATCTGGCACTAGTCACTGTCGGAAGACAGGATACTGGGGTAGATGGACCATTGGTCTGATCCACTATAGCCATTTTTTAAGTTCTTGGGAGTTCTTAGCTCGGGTCATGACGAGAGCTGGGCAAATAATGACTTTTTTTGGTTCTGTGAGAGTTACACACACACACACACACACACACACACACACACACACACACACACAGGAAAATAATCTGTTCAGATCAAACTGAATATGAATTTTTTTCACAGTTTTCAGTGAATCAAAACTGCAAAGCTATCAGCTTTGGGTCGGGCCCAGAGTGGGGATTTGCTTCAAACGTTGGTTCTCCCATATCTCTGGCGACTGCCTTTATCGTTAGGCTAAAGGTTATAATTGTGTGTGTTGGGGGGGTGAGGGTGTCGAGACTACCCTGTCCTTTCCATATTGCTAAAAGGGAAAGAATCAAAGCTAGATCCTCAGTAGCTGGGATGGAGAGGTCCCAAATAAAAAGGTTGTATTCCATTACAAATTGACTGAGCCATCCAATTTGTAGTCTGCTACTTATTAATAAATGCGTTTGTTATGTCTGGGACTCCATTTCGTCCACGCTAACTCCAGGTGTGCACAACAGCCACGTTTCCCTATGTCCTATGACCATTAAATCACTTCACTGTGTACAGATATCTGTTCAAGCTGGGGAAACATCCCTTATTTCCTCTTACACACACCCTTCCAAATAAGGAGCGGAATTATGTAAATACCCCACTCCTATGTTACTCTTCCTATGGGTCAGATTCTTATCTTATACTAGTGTTTTCCCCTGATAGATCCAGTGACTTCAGCAGAATTACGTGTGGTTTACACTGAATAAAGTGAGATCAGATTCGGACTCTGTGTGTATGTTGCACTTTGACAAATGCAATCAGAACTATTTTAAGAGTTGAGGAGACCTGGTTTAAAAAATCCCAAATTAGTTGAGTGAAAATGTTTCAAAATGTTGAACTTCTTTCATTTCAAAGTGTTCAGTGTGGAACTTGGTTTGGTTGGTTGCTTGTTTTTTGCGGGTAATTGCTTTGGGTTTTCCTCTCATGAACAATTTCTACAGTGTTGAAAATATTTTGGGGGGGCGGGAAATTGTTTGGAAAAAAGGGCATTTTTCCCTCCAGAAAATTTTCCTTTCGACAGATATTGTTGGCTAGCTGCGGTGTTGAGTCTGCTACTTTCCATAGTTAGTTGCAGCACATGTTTATGCTATCAGGATCTAAGCACTGTCATTTTGTATTCTTTTAAAATACTGTTGGTCCATGAAGGGCTAGGACAGAATCTCTCTGGAACCTAGTGGTGAGTGTGTTTTAAACATCCTCCTCTGTGCCTATTCTACAGGTGATGTGAGACCATTAGAACTCACAGCTTGAGACTCAGGATCATAGTTGCTGGAACTGGGGATGCTGGAGCTGAGGCAGCACCCCCTGACTTGAAGTGGTTTCCATTACATACAGGGTTTACAGTTTGGTTCAATAGCTCTCAGCACCCTCTATAAAAATTGTTCCAGCACCTCTGCTCAGGATCTTTTTAGCCCAAACAGTAGAGCTGTCACTTATATGAGGACACTGAAAATCTCCAGAACTGAAAGAGTGAGCTGCTACAGCTTGAGCTAAAGAGGCAACCTCTGTAGCTACATGGTTGTAACTCACATCTTCTGTAGATGGGGTCCACATAACATACTGAGCAGTGAATTGCATACTTCCCCTGGACAGAAGCAGCAGCTCATCCCAGGTTACAAAGGTCTCCAGTAGTTCTACTTCTGGACAAGCCCCCTGCGTAATGGCTGCCATCTCAGTTAACACTAGGAATTGAACGTACAACCTCCAGAGCTAAAGACATGAGTCTCCAAGCTTGAGCTAAAGAGGAGGCTCTGAAATAGAGAGCTGTAGCAAAGTCACATCCTCTGTGAAACAGACACAAATGCGGAGGTGTAACACACATTGACTAGTGGGCTACATATGCACCACTTCAGTCGCACTCAAGTGTCTTAAGTTGGACTTAAGTGGAGCATACATCTTACTGTTAGCCCTCTGCACAGGGATGAATCCATAAGTGAACCACCAAGGACCCATCCCAAACTCATCACCTATGGTCCTTAAATTAAAGTTGAACAAAATGATACCAGAAACTACAAGGAAGATACTTCAAAGAGGTCACTTTAGACTGAAGTTGCCTGTTGATTGTTGTCCTTAGGTACCCATTTTACTGGATCACAAAACAGATTCAAGTTTTGAAATAGGAGACAGAATAGCCATGTTATTTCCAAACTTGTAGTATTTGTATTCCCTCCCTTAAAAGCAAACAAATGGTTTACCTGCTGTGTTAATATGTATTTGTAGTGATGGAAATTACTAGTCACATGTTAAATTAGTTGGGTCAAGTTGCTGCCAGAGGGGAAAAACCTGTGCAGACTTACAGTTTTCATGGGGATTGCTTTGCCGGGTGGTTGAGCAGATTGTACCTGCAAATTCACTGTATGTGCAGCCCCAAATTCAAACCTGGGATCTCCCCAAGAAGAGAGCCTGATGAGCTCATCCATAGCTGCATCTGAAGATTGAAATGCGTCAGAATCAGAAGCTCATTAAATGGAGGGATGACTCACCTTTTTTTGACTAATGATGAGGTCATTCGACTGAAGTGGAGACAATTCTTATCTGATGGAAGCATTTTTTTTCCATCCCCTCCTTGCTTATTGTAATTATTTTCTTCAGCTCAATACTGCCCGAAGAAATGTGATGTATTGTTTCGAAATTAAATTTGACTTTGTATCAAGGCAATTTATTCCCATGAGGAGATGGTGTGTGGGGGAGTGGAATGTATCATGCCGTAATTCCCTTCCCGGTAGATTTTGCAGATTTGAGCATTTTTTCCCTGTGCACACATTTAAAATAAATTAAATTTTCTCCAATGACACTATGCATTCTTATTAATGAGGCAGCATGATGTTCTGAGGGTGGAGTTTCAATGTTTCTCTTACCTGTAAGCCTTAGTTCTTCAGAAGGTGGGGGAAAGAAACATCGACAGCCCTGAGCTTCTGTGGTAGAACATCATTCATTTATGATATATTACCATTGGAGCACCTTGATGCTTCAGGCAAGATTAGGGTCCCATTGTGTTACATGCTGTACATGCACATAGTCTTCAGGGGCGAACCCTGCTGCTTGCACCTCCCCACCAGGCTGGCAGCTCCAGGCAGCATTGCCTGCCCCTCACCTGGCTGGATAGGGCCTCTCGCCCTGGGCTTGCCCACACTCTCGTCCGCTCCAGCAGCCCAGGCCTGCCAGCTTGTGACACTCAGACGGTGTCCGCCCTGACCAAGGTGCCCTGGGTGGTTGCCTACATCGCCCGCCCATAAGACCAGCCCCGCATCTCAGAGTTTCATTGTGTTGCCCTTGCTCTTCAGCATATACGTGAGGCAACTGGGAGATGATGCACTATGCAGAGAATACACAACTCTGTCTCCATTTCACCTGGCTCATTATGGACGGTCTCTCCCCTGTATGACTGTCTAGCCAGCATTTGTTTTTTGAAAACTTTTTGAAAGTCAGCCCAGGCACGGATGACGCTCATGGACATGGGGAAGCATAATGAGGAGCTTGTTGGCAGATGGTGTTTGCCCATTACGTTATTCCGTGAATATGGCTGCCACCACCCAGACAGCTAGGGAAGTTGAATGGAGGGTCAGCCTTTGGCACTTACCAGCAAGCAGACTCGTGCTGTAACAGTGGTCACAAGTCTTGTGCTATCTCCAGCATCGCTGTCATGAGCCCCTGTTTGTTTTAGACAAAAACCTCGCTATGCCCATCCAGGCTTATGTGACACCTGGGTTCGGCTAATTCAGTACATTTTTAACTGAGCTTCCTTGAAACAGACCCGAAGAGCTATAATAAGGTGCAGAGTGTGGCTGTTTCCTTGCTCTTTCACGCGGAGTAAGGGCTGTTTGTCACACCCATCCTCTGTGAACTGCGTAGGCTGCCAATATGCCAGATGTACGATTCAAAGTTTTATACTATTAGGATATAAAGCTCTTTATTAACTAAGGTCCTGCATATTGGGTTGTTCTATGTCACAGCTTGGCAGTCGTACTTGGCTCAGTCAAGTCTATCCTTGGTCCTTAAACTCAGTCAAGACTTTGGGGGCAGGATTTTCTCAATGGATATTCTTTATTTATGGACCTTCCTTCCAGAAGAAGTCATCTTTGAGGCAAGGATTTTCATTGATGATGTTTGTACCACACGTAACACAATGGGGCCCTGATATTGGTTGATCTTTAGGCACTACTGTAGTATAAATATTCACCACCACCATAGCCCTGGTGCCCTTAAGACATGGTTCAAATTCCATTTATTTCTGCCATCATGTTCTTGGTGGGTTTTGGTCCACTTCTCATAAAAAAGGCCTGTCAGTGACTTAAATCGTGACTTGTGCTGGCCCACGGCAAGCTCTTTGGGGCTGGGACTGTCTTATATTATATGTGTGTCCAGCGCTCATCACCTTGGAGATCTCTAGGTGCTACCATAATATAAATAATAATAAAATTCAACTTGTTCAACATATTCATTAATGATCTGGAAAAGGGGGTGAACAGGGAAGTGGCAAAATTTGCAGATATAAAATTACTCAAGATAGTTAAGTCCAAAGCAGAATGTGATGTGTTACAGAGGGATCTTACAAAACTGGGTGACTGGGCAACAAAATTGCAGATAAAATTCGATGTTGATAAGTGCAAAGTAATGCACATTGGAAAAAATAATCCCAACTATACCTACAAAATGATGGGTTATAATTAGCTGTTACCACCCAAAAAAAAAAAAATCTTGGGGTCACTGGGGATAGATCTCTGAAAACTTCTGCTAAATGTGCCGCAGTGTTTAAAAGGCTAAAAGTATTTTAGGAACTGTTAGAAAAGGGATAGAAAATAAGGCAGAAGATAGCATAATGCCACTAAATAAATCTATGGTGTCTCCACACCTTGAATACTGTGTCCAGTTCTGGTTGCTCCACCTCAAAAAAGATATCTTGGAACTAGAAAAGGTTCAGAGACAGGCAACAAAGATGATCAAGGGTATGGAACAGCTTCCAATGGAGAAGAAAGGAGAAAGGT